>NC_090354.1:11949054-13267387 GCF_035084215.1 Heptranchias perlo | reverse complement strand
ACCATGCAATTCAACATGGATATTTATTTTTAATCATATGTTGTTATAACTTGTTACAGAAACTCAAGATTCGAATTACAAGTCAGAGTCTAACAACAAGGCCAGGAAAGAAAGGACAGCATTCACTAAAGAACAGATTCGAGAACTAGAGGCTGAATTTGCTCATCATAATTATCTGACCAGACTGAGGCGATACGAGATAGCAGTTAACCTGGATCTCACAGAAAGACAGGTAAATATTTCACCGCTTCCAATATTCTTCCATCTGGCTAATAGTCGCACATTTTACTTTGTGCGTTTTAATCTATTTTCTGCTACTTTTTACATATTTAGACCTCCCACTCCACCATGCTTCATCCCCTCACACTGCTGCTGAAATCACTGTGTTACTGGCTGCTGCAATATATGTGAGACTCGAACACCACTTTTCCCTCTGGCTGGGGGAAGCAGACAGCCTCCACTTTCTGATGGGCCAGGTGACTGGGGTTGTGCCACCCAAGGAATGAAGGGCACAAGCCTGCAACCTACATTCCCCAACATTGGAACCTGTACGTGCTGTGCACCAGGCCACTGCTCACATGTTATTTCTGGGTGAAATTTGTGTTGATCAAAGTGAGGAATGTCAGTGCTGGGGAGCGGAACACTGTGCTAGTGTGACATTTCCATACTTCACACCAGCCATGCTTGTGGAGTCTGTCTGAGTAAGACTGCCAATTAGTGCTGAATTATGAGCTCCATACTGCATGCCCATGTCCACAAAGACCTTGATCGAGACTGCCTAAATGAATTACGTAAAGGATCCTTATAGTCAAGAGCGAAAGGAGATTGGCGTCTTTTCAGTTCAAAGCCAGATCCAAATCCAAGTCCTAGAGCTGAAAGGGTAGTGTTCTACATAGCGTGCTGCCATATCTCTCATACACTCGTGTGTAGGAGAACCACAAGCAATGTGTTCTTGACCCAGTAATCGTGCGGTTTGTCAAACGTTATTATTTTTGGGCTTCATATGCAGGATTTGCGATGGAAATTTTTAAAAGAGAAATGTTGCATTCCTTGGACCAACACCAGGGTTATTCTAAATATAATCTGAGAAGCACTGAAATTGTGAGTAGGTTGAAGTCAACTGTTTGGTCAAGAAAACAGGGAATTGAAAGAACTTGTCCTCCATTTGTGCACGAGCCACAGAGAAAGTATGAGCATGTTTACAATTCTGCTACACCCAGCACTTCGAAGAAATGTCCCCCTGGAAAAGTTAGGAGGAGACACTTATAAAAGAGTGGGATTTGGTATTTTCCAATTTTCTCCCCATCTCTCCTGAAGGTGTTGTTGACTGTTGCTGGGTGACAGTTCTACAGGCACCAGTCCCCTCCAGTACTTCACCCAACTGCCTATACTTCATGTGTGAACCTAGACAGTGAGAGTCAGCAGGTAATGTAACTGTGGAGTGTGAGTTAATCTGTGCTGCTCTCACACACTGTCGAGCAACTGATTACGGCTCAGACAGAGGCCCAGAAACAGGACCCCCATCAGAGAACAGTGCAGGGAGGAGAAGGATGCAAGCCTATATAAATACAAAGAATACTTTCCAGAACACCAGCAATAAAAAAAATGCACTCACAATGCCAAAAGAAATGCAAGACTATTTTGGTTTGGGAAATAAAGTGATTAAAACATTTGCTTTTATTGGGGAACAGCATTTGTGAAAAACGTTTGCATCCAAACATTCAATTACCCCAACAACGCCCAGCAGCAAAAGTGTTAAAACAACATAAAACCTGCCGTGCTTCATTTGAGTGGCATCTGGTTACAATTGATTCCTCCTAAAACAGGCCATAACCGTCTGCCCATTTTAAGAGCAATTGCTCTTTTATTTTAAACACTGGCTGCGATTTGCAGTTAAATCGCTTGAATGAGATCTGCTCTGTGTGGGTGAGTTACAGCGCACCTGAATTGGAGAAACGAAAATGCATGGATTTCCAGATCCAAATTCTTGCTGTTGCTGGAGGCCAATTCTGTGAGTTAAAAGTCCTGTCTGCATGGTAAAAACCTGACTTAAAGGGGAATTGTTTTGATGGGTCAAGATGAACAGAATAGCCACTTATCAGATAAATTCATAAACAAAAAAATATTTTTTCTACAGAGGAATTTTTTGACTCAGACTATGTCATCATCTCATATTTACCAGGAATAGCATTACCAAAGCTTAAGATACACTTGGGAATTCTGCCACTTGCTGTTGTTCTTGAAAGTCAAGTTTCACACAGAAAATATAAATTCATAGAAAGCTACAATTAAGTTTTCCTCGTGACTCACAAGCATTTTTTAAAAAATCTTCTCCAAATTGCGGGACTTGTGAGTAAATGGTAACTGTTGGGAACACTATTAAAAGGGAGGTTGCTGTTAGATTTCAGGTAATAATGCTTCTTTGAAAGGCAGGCAAAATAAAACAGAAGCTGAAATTTAAAACTTAAGTTGCAGCTTCTAAATTAGAAGCAATGTGATCAGTTGGCAAAAATATTTAAATTATATTTGTTCTGAATAGCTGACAAATCCATACTTCTGTTGAGTGAATAGGAGCTGGAGAGTCAGAGCAGTTTCCTGTTTACGCTGGCTCTGTTTATTCCTGTAGGTGCGAATTCCTGTTAATTGAGCCTATTTTTTCCCCTCACTTTGCTCTGTGCCTACAGTGCTACTTTTACTTGGCTGCTGGCATTATTGTTTGCAAGTACAGCAACTTAAAAAGATTCTGTAAATCTCTTCATTGCACTAACTAGCTACGGGAGCCTCAACAGCAATGCTTCCACATGAATTCCATGTATTTCTGGTAAGTGAATACAGTTTTGTGGAAAACTAGTTATTCATGGAATAGGAATTTGGTTGTATAAATGCGGTATTGTGCAATCTACAAATTAATCACTGTACGAGCCCTCAAGCTGCTACTTGTGGCATTTGTTGTTCCAGTGGTATGTAGTCCCTATATATTAACTGAGGTAAGAATTAACCTGTTAAATTCTGAATTGATTGGCAACCGAATGGGGTGTTCATCCTTTTGGTACAGTGTGTCCCCATGGTTAGAGACAGTTAACAGAACCAGAGAGTCTGCAGGCATTATTCTTTGTTTGTTGATGCAGGAAGACACTGCTTTGGTTTTCAAAATATGATGTAATACATGAAAATTCCACAGATCTCATTAAATTGGAATGCAGAGCATATTGTTGTTGTGTCCACTCTTCTAAGCATGATGTGACACCCCTTAGCCATGTGTCCTTTACAGACAAGCAGGCTGAAAATGTTGAGAATGGCACAGAAAGGGAAGCTAGATAAGTACATGAGGGAGAAAGGAAGAGAATATGCTGATAGGGTTGGATGAAATAGAGTGGGACGAGGCTCGTGTGAGCATACAAACACCGGCACAGACCAGTTGGGCCGAATGGCCTGTTTCAGTGCTGTAAATTCGATGTAAAAAAAAAATGTATTCATTGAGAGCCTGAGCCATGCAGAACAAGGATGGTCTCTGATTTGATTGTTGCTGCATTAGTTAATGTCAGAAAGACCACCGGTAAAGGCACTACAATTGGCATCAGAACACCGGGATAAGAAAGGGAAAGAAATCAGCCAGTGTCTCCACTCCTGATCCCAGCCTAGTTACCCCCAGCTGGAAGTGAGCATGTGTGGATGTTGGTTGAGGACTGATCAGGTTTGGCCGTAATGCCCCTTACGATTGAACAGACGACTGGCATTCACTGTCTTGACTCGCATGTGAATTATGGCCAACAGAGCAACTACCGTAGCATGACCAGTACCTGTGGAACTGTAGCCCTGTGATATCTCTATGCCTTCAGGAGGGGAGGTAAAAAAAACGGTGGAGAAAAGTAGCAATTAAAATAAGAAATGTTGAGAACATGGATTCTGACTAAATCTCTCTTTCATTGTGACCATTTCACTTTTAAAAGTTTTATTGCAGTAAATTGCTCACTGAAGGTTCAGCTTGTAAATCAGCCCAGATGTGGAGTAATTATCTCATTGGTTGACTCATATTTTGACATGGAGAATTTGGCATGAATTTGATGGGTTGATATTTAGGAGAAGGGGGAAAGCGGGGTTGGCGAGGACACAGCAGCTGTAACTTCCTACTCTTTATTCTGTAGGTAAAGGTCTGGTTCCAGAACCGAAGGATGAAGTGGAAACGTGTCAAAGGTGGACAACCTATTTCACCACAGAGTCAAGAAGCTGATGATGTGGATTGCATGACCCCTGACTCAAATCTCAGGAATGCAAATGGGAAGAGCCACATGGAGGACTTGGTGGACAATAAAGAAACAATGCAGGACAGTATTAGATAAATCCATTTGCATTGCCCATCAGGTTCAGACTCTGAAGTGCGGTTAAATTGGGGGACATCACATATTTAATATCGGGTGTCATTTCGTTCAACCTTAAATGAAAATTGGAACATTCCGAAACATCACCTTGGACTCATTCAGCTTTGAAACCAAAAATAGGTGGTTGTTGACCATGAACTTTTCATTTCTGTAATACAACAAAGAGGGATCAGAATCCGAACTGGAAATCTATTGTACCATTAATCATTTCAAAAAAATGTCATTTATTTTGTATTTTTTAAGAAAAATTAGCTTGCAGGTTTGTTGTATAAATAATGCGAAAAAAATCAATTCATACTACAATAAATTAAATTACAGCGTATAGATTTATGGAGGTAAAACCATGAATGGAAGTGTATAGTTCCTCTGTAGTAGCAATTGTTCCAACATATATTGGGCATATGTAAAATAAATTGATTCAGTAAAATGCAATATGTTAAATATTCATTTTATATCATTAAAACTTTGTCAAAATGATTTATAACACACATGTTTTCAAGAGATTTATTTTTGGGGAGGAATTTTTATGCTCATCAAGATGAGAGATGTCAAATCATGATATACAATTGCTTTATTGTATTTGTATGAAATTCTTATTTTAGCAAAGAAAGGAATCAACTTATTGTTAAAATGATGGACAAAGGATTGTAACGTCACACAATTAATTTGGAACTGTAGAAGTTTACAACACAGATAGAGGCCATTCATCACATTGTGTCTGTGACAGCTGTTTGCTAGGGTGATTCAAAATGAATCCCACTACCCCGTTCTCTCCCAATGGCCCTTTATCTTCCTCTGCTTCAAATGTTTATCCACTCGTCACTTTGGCACCCAGTATCGAGCACTTTCAAGTCACATATAGCATGGATTAGATTTAGGGTAAATCACAATCTGGCTCAACTATCTGCCTTAACTCCAATTTAAAAAGAGCCCCGTATACTGTGACATTTTCATTTCCCACCATTGTGACCTTTCTTAGTGAGACTGCCAATTTAGTGCCAAACCAAGGAATTTTTCTTGGTCAAACAAGGAAGTGGGCCATGGCTGGTCAAGTTCATATCACTCAAGGCCTTCACAGTTGTCAAAAGGAGACATTATCATAGAATCATGGAATCACACAGCACAGAAGGAGGCCATTTAGCCCATCGTGCCTGTGCAAGCTCTTTGAAAGACCTATCCAATTAGTCCCACTCACCTGCTCTTTCCCAAAAACCCTGCAAATTTTTCCTTTTCAAGTATATATCCAATTCCCTTTTGAAAGTTACTATTGAATCTGCTTCCACCACCCTTTCAGGCACCGCATTCTAGATCATAACAACTCGCTGTGTAAACATAATTATCCTCATCTCCCCCATGATTCTTTTGCCAATTATCTTAAATTCACTCCGTCTTTCTGGGCTAAATTTGAACTCGGCTCACAATGATGAAAGCACGGTGTTAACCGACTACACCACCCAATATCCACTCATCTAACATCTTTACTGTAATAAAATCTCACAGCTCTCCACGGAAATGTAATCAGATAAAAATTGACGCTGAGCCTGTGACTGTTTTAGGAGATGGCCACGTGCTGAAGTCAAATGCTGAAAAAAAAGACACTACTCTTGTGAAAGTTCCCCATCCCCATTTAGGTACACATCAGAGTCCAGCATTCACAGAAATCTTTCAACATGCCTAAACCTCCAACTACAGTTTTCCATCTTAGAATGACTGTCAGTTACACCATCAGCAGCAGAATGTTTAAACAGATGTACGCAGAAGACAAAATTAAAATTTCAAAATCAACATTCAAAGTGAGTAGAACCAAAGATTTTCAACACTGCAATAGCCAATCTGAGTGTTAGTATTGATTCCCTGGTGACCTAATTACTAGATCTGTCTGGCAGTTAACCTTTCATTTAAACACTTTCATAGTATTGTATTGTAACATATCCTTTTTCAGCTGTGGTAAATTGCACTGAATAATAGTGCAGGTAGTGAACTGGTAGCTCATTGTAAGGTGGGAGAAAGCAAAGTCTTTTTTTGGACTAATTAATCAGGTTAATAAGGTTTCACATAGTAGGGGGTACTAGATGGTAGAAACAGCACTGCTATTTTATTTCTGAGACTCAAGTTTGCATTCAGCCCAGACAGAATGGTTTGAAAAGTTCCTCTTTCTAAGGGTGTTATGGTTCACAGGTTAAATGAGTTTTGGCAGTTTCAGTCTAATTCACATTAGACAGACATTCAGAACACTAAAGTGACCCAGATTTAGGAAATAATTGGTGCTAAATTAGCAGGTTTTCTTGGAGAGCCCACATGGATAGAATGTGAGGGAAATGGAAATATCACGTTATTGCTTCAGAGCTTCTAGTGTCAGGACTGTCAGCTCCGTGCCAACAGCTTGCAATATAACTGGCCCATGCAGTATGTAACATACAGTATTGGTTTGTACTATCTATTACTTTGATTAGTGCATTCTTTAAGAAACAAAATAAGAGGAACTTACAATGTTATCATTCCTGCTTATTTTGAATGCCCTGTGATAGCTTGAGGAGCAGGTTATAATGTTCCAGTGTTCTGCTTCCACGGATGAAATAGACAGAGCATCATTTGTTCCTTAGCCGAGAAATGATGAAACCAATCATCAGTGTAATTGGAAAATTAAAGTGTTAGCTTCTGGTGGCCTTCAAAGCTGTGAACATAGCAACGAGCCAAATGCTTTTTTAGGTGCATTTACTGCAAGTTTAGCTTTGGGCTGAAGCTATTTCACCTTCGCATTGACGCAAAATTGGCCGTGTAAATTCAGAGTTAGGACCCAAACTGCTTCCAAAGTAAAAGTGCAATGAGACTCCCCAGTGGCCATAGTCTCACATCATTTTGAGTTGACACTGCATGATGTGTAAACCCAATGCAGTGTCATCCCTAGTTTGCAAAATGCTCAGGGTGTCTGTTGGACAACACCCCCCACCCCTCCCACTCCCACAGGTCACTATGTAAACCTTTATGACCTTAGTTTAAATGTTTAGAAGGCAGATGGTCTACCCTCTCCAAAACATTTACTCTAACTGCTGGGAGAGCATCCTGCACATCCAGGCATCTGTAGAACTTTCTCCTAAACAAGACAGTTAATGTTCCAGCCAGACAGGGGCCTGGCAGTATAAATAAGAGGCTGCTTGGCTGGGACCTGGTCTCAAACAGCACTGTATAATTGGGCCTTTAGATCCCCTGGCCTCCATTTAGCCACAAAGCCAATATCTTGAATCACTAGAATACATTTAAACACCTTAAGGTCAAAAGTTGGGCCCTGAAATTATGCATTAGATGTTAATGCCTAACAAGTTCTCTGAAATTCCTCTCTCCACCATTTTGGTAGGGTTGTTAACCCATTTATTTTGAATGGGCTAACTCTGCCACCATAATAGCAGAGAGGGAAAATTCAGAAAAATTCATTCAGTGTTCGTACGATACTATCTAGGGTCATAATTTCAAGTCACTAACTTCTCCTGTTTACATTATTGCAAATCAGACACCTTAGTCTTTGACTGATGTACCAGATCAATGATCAGCGACATCTCTAGCCATGCAACAATGGAGCCACTTGATAGAGATGTGACATGTGCAGCTCAGGGAAATTTTTCACTTGCTCTTGACAGATCTGCACAGCAACTGCACTCGGTGGTTTCTTTAATCCAGCGTCTGCGGAAACCCCTAAGTGCAAGTATGACCCAAGAGTGAAATTTGTCCTCCAGTACCACAGTGCATGTTGCACCATGTAAACCCATTGTTTCACTTGGCTTTCTTAGATCTTGCTCAGATGAAGATCATCCATAACTCACTTTTGAAAGACGTGTGTTTTTAATATATAAGTGTATCACTAAAATGGCGCCTGTAAATCTAATTTTTTTTATCTCTTGATCCATATCAACAAGACCATCTAATATAAAATTTAAAGAATTTCCTTATGTTTAAGGTTTTCTGGATACAAATATGAACTGTTAAAGATTCACTAACTCTGTATAAATGTATTTTAAATAAATAAAAACGTGTTAATAATTATTTATTGGGCTTTGGTGAGGATTAAATTTGTACCTATCAAGGTGAGATCCTGGAGAAAGAACATTTTTTGCAGCCAAAATCAGTAGCAAGTCCTCCCAGATCAAGAATAGCGCAGAATACATGCGGGTTTACTCTTCCCCCTACCCTGTTCCACCCACGGGGGATGATTTTCTTTGCACACTGTGTGTAATAAAATTGTAAACACCTTTAGAAAGAATGGGTTTATGGCTGGGATTTTGCTCTGCGTTTCTCCCATTCCACCAGCGTTACTTCACCGGAAGTGCTGCAGAAACCAGTTTTACACGTGCAAAAGGAGATATCGTCACACGTCCAGTGAAGTAACTCCAGCAGAGCGGGAGCAGTTCTGAGGAATTTCCAGGCCTATAATTTTGTTACACACAAAAGAAATCTTCTCCCTATGTGCCTAACCTCAGAAAGACATTCCCTACTGCGCTAGTGTGACATTTGCATTTCCCACGTTTGCCATTTTTGTGGTTTGAGTAAGACTGGCAAGTTAATGTCAAATTACCAGCAGTTTTGTGCTGTGGAGCCACTCCAACTAGGAGCTGGGTGAGCCTGCCCAAACTAATATAATATAGAACCTTGGCAGACTTTCAACCCATCAGTCTTGACTGGATTTCAATCCAGGACCCATAGGACAAAGAATTATTTTCTAACCTAAACAACAGCCAATCACCAATTATAGTTGTTTCTAGGAGCATTCAGTAGTAGGTCACGCTTCAATTAAATAAAATATTTTTTAAAATTCTAAAGATTTTGCTTTAAATTTTTATATTTCAAAGCTTGTAACAGTCAAATGGTTAAAATTTAAATGTATAAACAACAACAACTACTTGCATTTATGTAGCGCCTTTAACGTAGTAAAAAGTCCCAAGGCGCTTCACAGGAGAGTTATCAAACAAAATTTGACAATTAAGATCAGGATAAACCCTCAAGTACTTTACTGAATTAAGAACAGTTAGCATAAGTCCTACTTTCCCTAATCCAGAACAAGACACTTGGGCAATGGTATCTAGGTTCCAAATTCAACATTTCCCAGGCTGACTCTTTCCTCCACTGACAAGTAAGCTTAGAAATGACCTTTAACAGTATTTTGATGGCGGTATTAAAAAAGCAAGACTTACATTTATATAACGCCTTTCACATTCTCAGGACGTCCCAAAGCGCTTTACAGCCAATGAAGTACTTTTAAAGTGTAGTCGTGTTGTAATTTAGGAAACGCAGCAACCAATTTGCGCACAGCAAGCTCCCACAACAGCAATGAGATAATGACCAGATAATCTATTTTTAGTGATAGTGGAGGGATAAATATTGGCCCTCCCCTGCTCTTCTTCGAATAGCGCATGGGGTCTTTTACATCTACCTGAGAGGGCAGACAGGGCCTGGGTTTAAGGTTTCATCCAAAAGACGGCACCTCCGACAGTGTGGCACTCCCTCAACTCTATTCATTTAAATGGGTTACTGCCTCCATTAAGATGGCGGACAGAGGACTGTTATATGAACTCATTAACTGTTCATCCACTAATGTCGGTAAGTCATTTCTATGCTATAGCCACTGATGTTGGTTTAACCTTATAAATGCTAATTTTAGAACCTACAGATTGAATTGCTAGACAAAACACTATTAAAGAGCCATGGCGCTAGACAAAAATTTGTGAATAAAAAGATCTCACCGAGCAGGTCAAAGAGGATTCCAAGCTTCCATAATTAGAGCAATTTAACCCGTGGTTTAAAGGGACAGGATAAACGTTGAGGCCAAAACGTCCTGCTAATTTACTATTTTTATCATAATTTTAATAAAATAAAAACTTCTAAAAAACACACTAAAAATGTCACTTTCATCGGATTTACCACCAAAATGATAATAAAGCGACTGAGTTTCCAGGGCAGGCTGCTCCAAGAACCGAGTCACTCCAAAGTCTGCCACATTAGGCAATAATGCCTTCTTAAAAGAAATCCCAAACTCGAATTATCGGGGGTTAAATTGGTTAACTCCCCCCGAAAACGGGCGCTGGGATTGCGGTGCCCGATCAAGCTGCGACCGGTCGTTGAGATGCAGGCAGCACTTAACATTCATGCTGCCTGGTGATTTACCTGATTGCTGCGTGCAGCCATTGCTACCTGTGCTGTTGAGTGGCTGCTCACCAGCAGGGGCCCACGTATTGGGAGTGGCCAGCACCACTTAAAGACAGCTTGGTTGCTCAAAGTTTGTGGGACTCTTATATTTTCAAAATATAAGATACAGGTCTGAACATAGATCAGCAATCGCACACGTAAAACATGGATGCAGGTCCCGTCCTTATGTTTAAAAACTGTTGATTTATTTTAAAACATTGAATAATGGTTGCTCATAACTACATCCTGCATTCTCCAATCTCCATGCCAGACCCCACAATTTGCTGATCTGAGTTTGTATCGGGCCCGTGAGAGAGCATGCACCAAGGTTCTCTGATGATGCACTAGAGGCCTTAGAGGTGGACAGAACAAGGGGCATCCTATATCTGCAGGGGGGCAAGAGACTCTCCAGACATATGCTCCAAGGCAGTGAGAGGAAGTAGGGGATGAAGTCAATGCCAGGAGCATAGCGCCAAGAACATGGATGCAATGCAGGAAGAAGTTCAATGACTTGACAGGACTGGTCAACGTGCGTAAGTTCAACTGTCAAATGACACCTCTTACCAACTGCACCACTAGCCGCATCCACTGCTCCAAGCACTACACCCCCCATCACCCACCTACCAAAAAACTCTTTCAATCAGTACTCAACTCTTCCAATCAGATGCTTCATCTCACCCTCACACATTACCACTGTTGCGAGCAGCACATGCACAACTCACAGATCACACACCGGCAGCTATTCAACCAAGACAGGTACATCACCCAAACATCTTGCAGGACACTCACCGACACAATTCCTGCTTTGTTGCGCATAACAGGAGGCAGAAAATGGCAGTGGCTCCATGGAACATGAGCCCACTGTCCTCTCTAAGGAATTCAGCATTCCTGTCCCACCCCTGCCGCTCCATCAGTGCCTTTGCTGTTGCCTGTCAGCCAGCCAGCCCACTCCCTGTAGAGTATTGAAATTTTATTATAGGAACATTGGAACACGACTCGGCCATTTAGCCCCTGGAGCCTATTCTACCATTCAATGAGATCATGGCTGATCTGTGACCTAACTCCATATACCTGCCGTAGCCTCATATCCCTTAATAAGGTGTGCGGACAACACAGTGTGAACGGAGAGTTTGGTAATTGTGGGAGTTCGGTGAAGTGGGGGAAGGAGGTGCTGCTTTGCTTTGCTTTTCCTAACTTTTTCCCCAGAGCGGCGGTGGACCTGAGAGTAGAAGACTGAGATTGGGGAATAAAAGCAGCAGCAGACCTGCAACAAGAGACAACTACTGTGCGACGTCACAGGTGAGGCAGGAGAGTCCGAGAGGTGAGAAGAGTAGAAAAGGAGAGACCGAGAGCGGGAGGAGAGTCTGAGAGTCTAAGGCAAGTCATGGCAGCACAGCTCGCACCCGTGATATGCTCCTCCTGCACTATGTGGGAAGTCATGGACACTACCAGTGTCCCTGGCGATCATGTGTGCAGGACGTTAGTCCAGCTGCAGCTACTGGCTAACTGTCTTTCGGAGCTGGAGCTGCGGGTGGATTCACTGTGGAGCATCCGCGAAGCTGAGACTATCGTGGATAGCACGTTCAGTGAGGTGGTCACACTGCAGGTAAAGATTACGCAGGCAGAAAGGAAATGGGTGACCGCCAGGCAGAGTAAAAGGACTAGGCAGGTAGAGCAGGAGTCCCCTGGGGCCATCTCCCTCTCAAACAGATATTCTGCTTTAGACACTGTTGGGGGAGATGGCTTATCAGGGGAATGCAGCAAAAGCCAGGTTCGGGGCACCACGGGTGGCTCTGCTGCACAGGAGGGGAGGAAGAAGAGTGGCAGGGCTATAGTGATAGGGGATTCAATTGTAAGGGGAACAGATAGGCGTTTCTGCGGCCGCAAACGTGACTCCAGGATGGTATGTTGCCTCCCTGGTGCCAGGGTCAAGGATGTCACGGAGCGGCTGCAGGGCATTCTGGAGAGGGAGGGTGAACAGCCAGTAGTCGTGGTCCATATTGGTACCAACGACATAGGTAAAAAAAGGGATGAGGTCCTGCAAGGTGAATTTAAGGAGTTAGGAGATAAATTAAAAAGCAGGACTTCAAAGGTAGTGATCTCAGGATTACTACCAGTGCCACGTGCTAGTGAGTATAGGAACAGGAGAATAGACAGGATGAATGCATGGCTGCAGGGATGGTGTAGGAGGGAGGGATTTATATTCCTGGGACATTGGGACCGGTTCTGGGGAAGGTGGGACCTGTACAAGCGTGACGGGTTACACCCGAGCAGCACCGGGACCAATGTGCTCGCGGGGGTGTTTGCTAGTGCTGTTGGGGAAGGTTTAAACTAGAGTGGCAGGGGGATGGGAACCTGAGCGGGGAGTCAGAAGAGAATAAAATTGAGAGCAGCAAGAGAGGGGAAGACCCAGAGGAAATCTACAATACAAATAGTACAAACAGTTGTTCAAGAACAAGTGAGAGGGAAAAGCGTAGAGCAGCGGAAAGAAAGTGTACTTTAGGCACGACAGATAAAATAAAAACTAGAAGGCGTAAGGCGATTAACCCAGCATCAAAGTTGTGGCAGGGGGTTGGGAACCTGAGCAGGGAGGACAGGCAGGAAGGAAGGGGAGGTGGGGTGGCTATGTTAATAAAGGAAGGAATCACTGTAATACAGAGAAATGATATTGGGACAAAGGATCAGGACAATGAAACAGTTTGGGTAGAGATAAGGAATAATAAAGGGAAAAAACACTAGTGGGCGTAGTATATAGGCCTCCTAATAGTTGCAACTCTGCTGGAAGAAGTATTAATCAGGAAATAGTCGGGGCATGTAATAAGGGAACAGCTATAATTATGGGGGATTTTAACTATCATATTAACTGGACAAATCAAATTGGGCAGAGCAGCCTTGAGGAAGAGTTTATTGAGTGTATTAGGGATGGATTTCTTGAGCAGTATGTAACTGATCCTACAAGGGGGCAAGCAACCTTGGACCTGGTCCTGTGCAATGAGCCAGGATTAATTAATAATGTCCTAGTTAAGGATCCCCTTGGAATGAGTGATCATAACATGGTTACATTCCATATCCAATTAAAGGGTGAGAAGGTTTGTTCTCAAACAAGCTTACTGAGCTTGAATAAAGGAGACTATGATGGTATGAGAGCAGAATTGATTAAAGTGGACTGGGAAAATAGATTAAAGGGTAAGACAGTACATGAGCAGTGGTGTTCATTCAAGGAGTTATTTTACAACTTTCAAAAAATATATATTCCACTGAGGAAAAAAGGGTGTAAAAGAAATGACAGCCATCCGTAGCTAAGTAAAGAAATTAAGGATAGTATCCGACTAAAAACAAGAACATATAAGGTAGCCAAACTTAGTGGGAGGATAGAAGATTGGGAAGTCTTCAAAAGACAGCAAAAAGTAACTAAAGGATTGATTAAGAAAGGGAAGATAGATTATGAAAAGAAATTAGCAAAAAATATAAAAACAGATAGCAAGAGTTTCTACAGTTATATAAAAAGAAAAAGGGTGGCTAAGGCAAACGTAGGTCCCTTAGAGGATGAGACCGGGAAATTAATGGTGGGAAACATGGAGATAGCAAAAATGCTGAACAAATATTTTGTTTCAGTCTTTACGGTCGAGGACACTAAGAATATCCCAACACTGGACAAACAGGGGGCTCTAGGGGGGGAGGAGCTAAATACGATTAAAATCACTAAGGAATTGGTACTCAGTAAATTAATGGGACTCAAGGCGGATAAATCCCCTGGACCTGATGGCTTACATCCCAGGGTCTTGAGGGAAGTGGCAGTAGGGATTATGGATGCTTTGGTAATAATTTTCCAAAATTCTCTGGACTCAGCAAAGGTTCCGGCAGATTGGAAAACTGCTAATGTAACACCCTTATTTAAAAAGGGTAGTAGGCAGAAGGCTGGAAATTATAGACCAGTTAGCCTAACATCTGTGGTGGGTAAAATTTTGGAGTCTATTATTAAGGAGACAGTAGCAGAACATTTGGATAAACATAATTTAATAGGACAAAGTCAGCATGGCTTTACGAAGGGGAAGTCATGTCTGACAAATTTGCTTGAGTTCTTTGAGGACATAACGTACAGGGTGGATAAAGGGGAACCAGTGGACGTAGTGTATTTAGACTTCCAGAAGGCATTCGACAAGGTGCCACATAAAAGATTATTGCTCAAGATAAAGAATCACTGGATTGGGGGTAATATTCTGGCATGGGTGGAGGATTGGTTATCTAACAGGAAGCAGAGAATTGGGATAAATGGTTCATTCTCGGACTGGCAACCAGTAGCCAGTGGTGTTCCGCAGGGGTCGGTGCTGGGTCCCCAACTCTTTACAATCTATATTAACGATTTGGAAGAGGGGACCGAGTGTAACATATCAAAGTTTGCAGATGATACAAAGATGGGAGGGAAAGTGGAGAGTGAGGAGGACATAAAAAACCTACAGGGTGATATAGACAGGCTGGGTGAGTGGGCGGAGATTTGGCAGATGCAATACAATATTGGAAAATGTGACGTTATGCAATTTGGCAGGAAAAATCAGAGAGCAAGTTATTATCTTAATGGCGAGAAACTGGAAAGTACTGCAGTACAAAGGGATCTGGGGGTCCTGGAGCAAGAAAATCAAAAAGTTAGTATGCAGGTGCAACAGGTGATCAAGAAGGCCAACGGAATGTTGGCTTTTATTGCTAGGGGGATAGAATATAAAAACAGGGAGGTATTGCTGCAGTTATATACGGTATTGGTGAGACCGCACCTGGAATACTGCATACGGTTTTGGTCTCCATACTTAAGAAAAGACATACTTGCTCTCGAGGCAGTACAAAGAAGGTTCACTCGGTTAATCCCAGGGATGAGGGGGCGGACATATGTGGAGAGGTTGAGTAGATTGGGACTCTACTCATTGGAGTTCAGAAGAATGAGAGGCGATCTTATTGAAACATATAAGATTGTGTAGGGGCTTGATCAGGTGGATGCGGTAAGGATGTTCCCAAGGATGGGTGAAACTAGAACGAGGGGGCATAATCTTAGAATAAGGGGCTGCTCTTTCAAAACTGAGATGAGGAGAAACTTCTTCACTCAGAGGGTAGTAGGTCTATGGAATTTGCTGCCCCAGGAAGCAGTGGAAGCTACATCATTAAATAAATTTAAAACAGAAATAGACAGTTTCCTAGAAGTAAAGGGAATTAGGGGTTACGGGGAGCGGGCAGGAAATTGGACATGAATTTCGATTTGAGGTTAGGATCAGATCAGCCATGATCTTATTGAATGACGGAGCAGGCTCGAGGGGCCGATTGGCCTACTCCTGCTTCTATTTCTTATGTTCTTATGTTCTAATACCTTTGGTTAACAAAAATCTATCAATCTCTGATTTAAAATTAACAATTGAGCGAGCATCAACTGTCGTTTGCGGAAGAGAGTTCCAAACTTCTATCACCCTTTGCACATGGAAGTGTTTCCTAACTTCACTCCTGAGAGACCTGGCTCTTATTTTTAGGCTATGTCCCCTAATCCAAGTATTCAAGTATAGGAAACCTCCAAAAACAAGTACAAATGCATCAGTAGCCAGAAGCAATAATCCAGCAACTAACCTGTAACTCCAACATGATCCCTTTAAATAGTGCTAGCGGGGTGTCCTCCATGCCATTTAAGTTCTGTTCAGCTGTGCGAGGTTAAGACAGTGCATTGGCTGGAGCGTGGAGTTCCAATATAGCAACAGCCTCTTTAAATCAGCGTTGCACTCTGATCTAATCTCCCTACTTTACATGCTGCTGGCATTCGTTAGGTGCGCGTGTGCAAACACCTTTACCAAGATGGCGTCCTGCGCACGTCATGCTGGAAGTGTGTGCGCACATCTCGGATGCTATTTTCAAGGCTTAGGAGTCCATGTAGCACCTATACAATGGGCGCTATGCGGAAAATTTAGCTCCCATCATCCCTTGCCTCTACTGCAGTCTTTAAGTACCGTCGTAAATTATCAATTATCCCAACAAGTGAGGCACGTTGATCGAATGAAAAATTCTGACTTGCAATCACACTGATTTCTGCCCAAGATCCAAATCAGCTTTTTGAGCTAATAGATCTCTTCTGACACATTTTATGCAAACAACTGTGTCCACCTCTTAATCTTTACAATAATTAAACCTGTCCCCTGATTTTATTATTTGTGTTTTAATGTACATATAAGCAAGTTGCTCTCTCAGAGATTGTGGATGTGGTTTATTCTTCCTTTTTTTGAGGAACTATGCTCATCAGGTATTGCATGTCACTGCGAGGAAATGGAATATTTTCTCCATTTTTAGCATTAAGCATTCAAAGTCAGGTTTGGCTCAGATTTGATATAGAGTAAAGATCTTCATCAACTAGGCTCCAGGTCTTAACCATATTGACAGTAAGAGCACCTCCTCAATTAGCAGTCATGCTTCCTGAGCCTGCCAACATCGTGTTAATTGGTGCTAAATCATGTGCTGTTTCTTGCTGTGGATTAATTCCCACTAGGATCAAGATTGGGATAGCCCAAACTAATTAGAACACTTACAACCATAAGCAAAAGGCATTCCCATTGTATCAGTCTGGGCTGGATGGAAAGGAGGGGCCCAGAGGTGAACATGCAGTGTTCTAACCCACTGAGCCACCCAGTCCCCAGAGTTAGCTAGGTCTCACTAAGACTTCTGAAGTTTCTCTTCACAAACAAAGATTTCCTTCAAATGAGCTTTCTGTATCATACACCCAGGTCACTGGGGTATGTCCAGCAAAATGAAGCTGTAAGACACGATTTTTAAATCATTAGGTGTGGATCCTTTTCTCAGGAAGTGCATTTTTTTCACTTTGCCATTTTTTTTGATTTGTACAGCTGCTAGAAAAATACAGAAGTGTTTATCAGCTATCCCAGTGTTCCTGTGAATTTGGCAAAACTACATACTTTTAGAACACTTGCTGGTACAGGACAGATTGCCCCACATACTTTCTTAATAGCAATATTCAGGAATCATTGAATAATATTGGCCCAATCAGGTAATATTTTCAATTGTAAATACAGGAAAGTATATGTGCCCAGAGGTGAAATATCACAAGACTGTAGCAGTGCCATGGGGTCAAAGGCAGTATCCATGGAAAGTAGACCCTCTCTAGAAGGTTGCCTTTGGGAGCTATAAAAGCATACTATACTGAGGATTGTGTTATGGAAAGGGTGTTTTACATATGTTCCCTATTACTTAGGAAGCTATAAACAATGTTCTTGATTTTTTCTCAGCTGATCTTCACACAGTTTGCATGCTATATTCTGTTATGTTTGCACAGTAACTTAAGAAAGCAATTGTTCCTGCTGACACTCCACACTGAGAAATGTATTGAGGACTTTATTCAGTGTGTAGTGTACTTTACTTGCTGTGTGGGCATTTCTGCCTGAGTGCAAGTATCTTTAGCATGGGCAATGCTCAAATAGTACTTTTCATGGCATTTTGTTTTCCAAATTGTGACTTTTTTCATCAGAAGTCCCACTTCAGGCATGGTTTGATCTCCTGTCTTGCCATATATATCACATAGTTTAGATATCTTTCTAAAGAACATCTCAATTGTGCAGAGAAAGACCAGCTTTCTTTTCCCCTCGTATGCATTTTCTGCAATGTCAATCATTTCCCAAATTGAAAGAAAGACTTGCATTTATATAACGCTTTTCACGACCTCAGGACATCCCAAAGCGCTTCACAGCGAATGAAGATCTTATGAAGTGTAGTCACTGATGTAATGTAAGGAATGTAGCAGCCAATTTGCGCACAGCAAGATCCCACAAACAGCAATGTGATAATGATCAGATAATCTGTTTTTTAGTGATGTTGGTTGAGGGATAAATGTTGGCCCAGGACACCCATCCCCCTGCTCTTCTTCAAATAGTTGCTATGGGATCTTTTACATCCACCTGAAAAACTTGCATTTATATAGCACTTTCACAACCTCAAGATGTCCCAAAGCACTTTACAGCCAATGAAGTACTTTTGAAGTGTAGTCACTGTTGTAATGTAGGAAGTGCAGCAGCCAATTTGTGCACAGCAAGGTCCCACAAACTGCAATGTGATAACGACCAGATAATCTGATGTTGATTGAGGGATAAATATTGGCCAGGACACTGGGGAGAACTCTGCGTCTCTTCTTCAAAATAGTGCCATGGGATCTCATACATTCACCTGAGAGGGCACACAGGTCCTCAGTTTAATATCTTATCCAAAAGACAAGTACTGCACTGATATATCAGCCTAGATTATATGCTCAAGTCTCTGAAATGGGACTTGAATCCACAACCTTATGTCTCAGAGGCGAGCATGCTCCCAACTGAGCCACGGCTAACACCTAGAAAATATGGGGAAAAACCTACACAAGCACAATAAACTACCAAATATAAGATTACATATATATATATATATATAGATAGATAGATAGATAGATAAATAGGTAGGTTTGGACTGCTGGTCCCTGACCCTTTTGACTTGCCTTTGCCCCCTAATCACTCCATATTATAAATCTCCGTGGCACTGTCACCAATGCTGGACTGGGAGATGAGAGAAATTGTAAGACTGGCACTATGGTGTTTACATTACTGCCAAGAAGAAGTTGCATTTGCAATGGTACAGTCAGTTTATCACTGTGTCCCAATGCGTGTTATGTCAGAGGTCACGACATCAAGTGTTTAGGCAAGAGGCTGCTACACAGAGGGTGTCTAAAGGTGTTTCTATGGAAATGCTACCATGGTGTCAAAAGGTTCTCCTAAAGGTTAAAGAATTGAAATTGCCATATCAACAGCTGCTTGCCCTGGTTTTGTACATCGGTGCTTGTGTTTGATAAATGGGTCCATTTAACAAGCTACAGATTAAATCCAGGTTGAGCAATGTCTGTTTAAATTAAAGCGTGTCCCAACATGGGCTGCTTGGACCATCTGTCCATGCTGAAGTTGTATGTTATTGTTTTGTGAAGAAACATTTTGTGCTTGACATCAAAGCAGGGTGACCTCTGAACTTGCAAATGCCGTGGTAACTGTGAATAAAAAGGTCATTACAGCTGTATGTGGGAAACTAGGCAATAAAACCTCTATACTATGGTCTGTCCATACTGTACCATGAATGTCTAACTTATCTGTAACAAGTGAGGTTAAAAGGTCATGTAATATATCAAAGTGTTTTATCAGAGATTCATCAGGATAATGCGACCAAACAGCGAACTCTTAGATGTTAATGATGTGTTAATACAATAAAAGCCAAAGGAACGGTTACATATTTTCTATGTTGGATATAGATGGTACAAATCAAAACCAATATTTGAAAAATAAACTAGTAACTGATATAAAACCAAGGAACCAATGGCTGCAACAAGCATGAGAAGATCACCATTGCTTTACATTATTGGTTTATGGTAAAACTACCAATCATAAATCATGTATAATGCAGTATTAATGAAAACTTTCATTAGGTGTTTTATTTATTTTGGAAAATATTTCACTAGGCTATCTATATAAATTTGCACATTACATTTAGATTGAGGACTTGAAGCCAACTAAAGGGAATATTTTTGTTGGACTATTGAGGATACCCAGTCCTTCCTATTTTAAGATTGGCACCATGGGACTTTTATCATCCATCAGGGCAAGCTGACAGAACCTCTGTTTAATATTTCCACCAAGGATGTTGCCCCTGCAGTCCAGGGCCCCTTTCTACTTCCACTGCAATAAGGTATCAGTTATCTGAACATTATCTGAAATCTGGTTCATAGTTAGGGCACTGTATACACTTCCTATCTTGGATCTTCATCAGCTGAATAGAATTCAAATGTCTAATTTGGGAGGAACTCATGAAAGTTTCCCGATATGGAACTCCATTCCTATAGCTGAATGTGAGTGGATTCACAACTTGAAATTATCAGCTTTTTTAGAAAGCTCCTCTATAATATCCTCATCTCTACCTTTGTATCAGTTTATGCCTATGGAGAGCCATGATTTCAATTGCTCATTTGGTCTTTATAAATGGAAGTATTACACCATCAGCTTAAGGCTTGCCTTTGTTAAAGAGCTTGAGCTTTGGGTTCACAGCTTTGGCTGTGAATTTTATACTGTTGCAAGTTTCCTGGGTAGCATATGATTCAGTTATGTAGACATGCTGATCTGTATTGCTCACTGTAGGCTTTTTATGTAGGGTAATTGTCTCTTTATTCTTGTACTATAATTTGTTAAACTGTTATTTTGGTTTAAATGTCTTGTTTCAGTTGTGGTTGAGATCTCATCGATCTTCTCCATTGTTACAGTGATTACTTCATTTGCTCTAGAACACTTCCCAGTGTGGTATACAGTCTTGTGTCTGTTAAGTAGTTTCCCATTCATTTGAATTAGTTTTGTTAATTGGAATCTTTGTGAATTTAGGATAAAGGGCTTCTTTTGATCTGTGTTACTAGTTCCCAGTTATTATTAATTTTTTCAAACTGCATCTTATGCTCTATCTCCTTTATTTTTCAGTGGAGTTAGAAATCTCCATTTCAACATTCGGGATAAACAATCATATCCCAGCAAAAGAGAAGTAAGAAATAAAAATCAAACATTAAATTGGAAGAATATAACACCAGTAACAATCACAGTGAAAGGAAGTGTTAATTTTCACAATCCTAGGACTTAAATGAATCCATCTTGTCCAAAATTTTAGATCAAAAAGGAAGTCTAGAGAAAATGCCTAGAGTGGCAATGAGCAGGATTGAAAGTGGAACTGGTAGAAGTTCCACAAACCTGTAGAAGATGTTCTACAGTTTTCAACAAGAGTCCAAGAACCAGTCAATGGACAGCTTCTTCAACTGAAGGTCATAAAGCTTGGGGATTAGTAGATCAGAAATATAAGCCTTTTGCAGGTTGGTTATCCTGATAGATAGGGTGTAATAATATTGTGTTTAGACAATCAGATGGAGAAAGGGAGCAGAAACTAGACACAGAATGTGTTCCCAATTATTCTGAAAGACTACAGCCATGAATACATTAATAACAGCAATGACTGGTGTTTTCTTTACCTAATGGGACCTTTGCTTTTGGGAACAATCAGATCATAGCAGAGAATAGTGCCAGGGAAAGGATATCTGTCATGGACTGTATCAATATACGCAAAAATGAAAAGAAAAATAACCTAAGATGTTTTCATAGGGTCTATGGGTTTCAAAAGGTGACATTTTCATAAACTGATTACAGAGGCTGTAACTGTTGTGAAATGAAAATATTACAGTGAAATCATGGATCAATTAATATTTTTCTTGTATGTAAAATGCTTTGAAATATTTTCCATGTATATATATATGACAAAGTATTGTGTTTAGTACATTTATCACACTTTGGACATCACACATCATATGTCATACTTTGTTTAAAAAAAACTACAAATGACAACTAAATTTTAACAATGTACAAAAGGAGAAAGAAAGTCAGTCATTTCCGGCTTGTTTTTTCTGAACTTTAGATAACCTGGCTTCTTCCCAAAGGAGAAGAGCCAAGCAGCTGCCAATCTGGAAGAACCTTCAGCAGCAAATAGCCTGTAATTGACCTCAGGATGTATCTATTTAAACTACATTTCTACAGGGAGTACCTGAGCAGAGGATAAGCCAGGTAAGATAAATGTCACAACTGAGCTCAATCCCAGATTATCAATGAGGCAACACCATGGGAGATAGGATAGTTTTACACCATTGTACTTCACGTTAACTGTGATATACATCCACATGTAACAACATTAGAATGTTGCTCATCTCCTCAAGCTAACCTCTTTAACCCAATCAATGGAGCACTGGGCTATCAGAAATTTTCACTTTTATGGCAGGAAAGGTATAGCTGAGAAGTAAATAATTGTCCTGGGCTAGAGAGCTGTAAAGACTGACTGGATTGAATGCATTCACATTTTGGCCAGTCCCTGGATTGATGTGAAGGACGACATTGCCTGAAACTGCTTCATCCAAACAGGGTTTTCCACAGATTCTCTGTCTAGTTATCCCAATTAGAACACCACAACTAGCAAATTTCAAGTATGGCTCTACATAGTAATATATAGAATGGTATAGGAGGATGTTATAGAAGACTTCCAGAGGAAATGATAATGAATACAACATGGAGATGGACATGCTGCCGCCAATCATTTTAGAACTATCTTCACATCTACTGAAAACCACACATCATGTGAAAAGTAAGTGAAAAAAGAGAAATTGAATAAGTTTTACAGAGTTGAGAAGATAATGGATGTTATGAGGAAACAGATTAATATAACTAAATTCATGCCTGTGAATGAGCAAGTCCTAATCTAGGTTTCACTTTTCTTTGATATCAACTGTTTTATTTTATAGTAACAAGCTGAAGGAATCAAGGAATGAGACAGAAGTGAAAACTGAATCTTAAAAGGATGTGTCAATTAAGTTGTCTTTTAAAGTTCTAGCTTGTTTCTCTTTTTCCTTTGAGGGGACTTTTGGGATGATGGAATGGTAAAAGGATCATTGGGAAACCTAATTCAATGATTACAGCTGGCCGGGCTGTGTTATACAATTTGATTAAGTGAGCAGAAGAATTGCTTGTAATTTTATTGTTTTTACCTCATAGATTTCTGTTTCTAGCTTTAAAATGATTGAGGATGGAAAACTGTTACACAAGGTGAGTTCCACATAACGGGCTTTGGATAAGAGCACTTTTTCAAGGTCAACTTGCTTTAACTAAAATTTGCTTCTACATATATGATGAATTGGGTTTTTATCTTATTACTGTGTGGAAAATCTTCCAAGATGTTTCAATTCACTGCCTTAAGTCCTCCTTAGCTTTTGACTGACTTTCAATTAAACTGTCGGAATCTGAATCTAGTTGGAACCTGAATCCAACAGTTACATAGTAACACAGTAAAATTAGGAACAGGAATAGGCCGTTCAGTTCCTCGGGCTTGCTCCGCCATTCAATTAGATCATGGCTGATCTGCACCTTAACTCCGTTTTCCCACCATTGCTCCATATCCCTTGATATCCTCACCTAACACAAATCTATCCATCTCAGTCGTGAAAGCTCCAATTGTTCTAGCATCCACAGTCTTTTGGGGGAGAGAGTTACAAATTTCGACTACCCTTTGGGTGAAAAAGTGAAAACGTTTTTTTTGAAATACCGTCAGAAGCCGAGAAAGGGTCAAACCATTCAAGAAGAGTCTTCATATTGTTAATGATTGGATATTACATTGCAAACAATAGGAATGGTTCTCTTTATGGAAGTGTTTCTGAACTGCTGACTGGATCACTGTTGGATGACTAGTTCAGTAATAAATCTGGGTCAGTGCTGACTGATTAGTTCAGTGATAAATCTAAGAATTTGGTGGTTGAGCTCACTGTCATACAACCAACTTATTGCCCTTGGATAGGGCTGCCATCTATTTTAAAGGACTGTGGTTCCACAGAAAATAGTAAACTTCATTGGTTGTGTAAATGTACTTTATGGCATAAAGTATAAAGTACAGTTCTGATCATGTGAATAACAGCAGCACATATACTGAGCTATGCAAAAAGTTCAGGCCAACCGTATCCAAAAGACCTTGCACCACTTCAATTTCCAAGCCTTTCACTTGCATACCAGTTGATTTGTATAGAAGGCATTCAGAATGAATACAGCTCAAATGTTTACATGGTTTGACCTGAATTAATTCAAGTACGACTCAGAGTAAATCCAACTATGTGGATGGAGTAGTAACACACACTGATTCAATCTAAATCAACTTATTGTGCACATTTAATTGCTTCATCTGAATTGGCTGTTAATTCAGAATCAATTGAACCTGACAATATTACTGTAACTAAGTTGATGCCGAAAAGATTAATATATTGCCATATTGCTACATGGTATGACTCCAATAATCTCACTGTGGTACTAGTCCAGCATAGGCAGCGGTTACACTGATGCCAAACTTCAGACATTTCAGAGCACATTCACTGGTGTGACAGCTTCATGTCGCTGCGCTGACACTGAACGGCATTCTCTATTGTCTGGCGCATAAATTAGATCAAAGGCTTACTCAAAAAGGTAAATCCACATGCCCATTTGCATCATGAAGATATTAATCCCTTAAAATCAAAGGTATTTGTTTCATGCTGGTATTCTAACAATATGGTAGAGGTCATGCTGACAAATTTACTCCATTGTGGACTTCATCCCTGATTCATCCAGTATGAAAGTAATAGACTGTACCAAAGAAAGGAGCTGGCTTCATGAAAAGAGATGCAGATGTGGTCACTGCCACACAGACTCTTCCGGGTGATGTCATTCAATTTTTCTGGCCCTATTTAAAAGTATTATACTCCAATTATTTACAGCTGTGATAATAAATCCTGGCCCTTAGTTGGCTGATTTAAAGTTGCAATTATCTTTTCAGAAATTCAACATTACTAAAAGGGGTAAGCTCCCATTCTTTTCTTGTTTAATCATCGACTGTTTCCAAATTCCAATTCTAATTTAGGACCGTCTTTCTTAATTATGAAGTTAAGATGATCAGGTATCAATGTATCTGAAAATGGATCATTCAAATCTCAACAGCAGGCCAAAGTCCTGAAACTTATCCTTAACAAATACACATTCTTATTAACACTAAGGGGCGGATTTCTGGCCAGCAGGAATGGTCCCATTGGCATGGAACAAACATGCGAGAGCGGGAATTCATTTTGCCTTTTGGAAGGTCCTAACATGCTCTGTGCGAGAGCCTCACTAATGAATGGAAATGACCTCTGTGTGGTTTCCTGTAGTTTAGGACAGGATCATACTGTGCACTCTTGCCCATCTGGAGTGGGTGTAAAGTGTTCATATATGAAGGAGCTCTTAAAGGGGAAAAGTGCAAAAGGTTTTTGAGTGATTTTTTTTTAATTTTCATTTTTTTCTTTTTATTAGTTTTCTCAGGTTTTTTTGGGTTGGAGGTTAGTATTAAGAACATTTAGGGAATGTTTATGAAACAACAAAAACAGCTGAATATTGTCTGCAACTTCATCGGAAAGCCAACCATAATTGAGGTACTGTCAAGAGATCAGCAGAATAGGAAGATAGAAAAAGAATAGGAAGATAGTAAAAGAAAAAGGATATGTAAAAGGGAATTAGAAAATAAGCATTCACTGCAGCTCAGGAAACACAGATATCTAACTGCAAGCTACAGAATCCCATGTCTTTAAATGTGAGCTGCAGTCCTTTAAGAGCCACTAGTGTGTGAGATATTCTGCCCCCTTTTGGTGACCTTGGAAAGAAAGGACAAATCCAGGCCAAGATCATGGCGTGCATATAAAAAGTCACAACCTGGAAGTTAAGGCAGGATTGGCCATGTTCATGGGAACAAAGGCTGCTGCACGCTGTTCAAATCAGAAAATCTACATTTAAATTATTTATTTTATCTTTTTTAAATTAAAATATTGATATATAAAACATTTTGTGTCTGTCACACTTCCAAGTGTCACACTATGTTACAGATACAAAACAATCTTTGAAAAAATCCAGACATTTCTTTGCTGTCTTTTCTGCTTTTGGGAAGGAGCCAGATATTTATAACCAGCTGCCAGCCTATAAACAACCACTCTCTAATTGACCTCCGGATACGCCTAAGAGCAATTAACCTTTAAATGACCCTAAGAAAAACTTATTAGCAATTAGACCTTGTAACCTTAAAGGGACACAGATCCACCTTAGCAACAGAATAATAGTGTGCATTACATGATATAATGCCTGTATTCTTATAAAATGATGTATTCTCCATAAGCAACATCACAGCACATTCATTTGTACTTTATTAACAATTGTGAGTTCCAGCACAGTTCCACTGTGGTAATGTGAATTGTAATTGAGTAGGATATTTCATTCAGTTACATTACAAAGAGGCAGCCATGTGGGTACATGTACGTGGATGACTTGAGCATTAAATGGAGGATTTTCCAATGTGGGATCTTAAGGCAGATGATCAAGCCTAGCTGTAATGTAATTTTTGTACATCCCGTTTTTACTCACAACAGTTGCCAAAGTATGATCCCATTTATTAAAAAACAATTAATAAACTGATTATGATGTTCTGAATTGGGAGCTTGTAGCAGCACAATGCTTTTTCTATTCAGGTGTACTTGACCACCATGCCCGCATTCTCCGTATGCTATCTTGTCACGTAAAGCTGCGCATCAAGAGTGCTGAATCATAACTTGTGCAGGGAGTGCAAGATGTCCTATTCAGCAAATTCCCAGTCGTGGCTGCATTACCAATGGGAAGCATGGATTTAAAGACTTTCCATATGGAGGGAGGGAAAATTAACCACCAAAGTCACTCCAGGCTACACTTAAGATCCTCTAGGAATTAGTTCAAGAACACCATTCACAGAAGCCTGGGAGTAGGCTGCCTGTTTGCCCACTTGGCCAAGGAATAATGCATGCGTCAATAAAGATGAGGAAATTAAATTAATACGAAATAAGGAGGGATTAAACAAATAAATGTGATTTTCAGAATTAATACTCAGCAGAGTATCGGTAACATAGCTGAGCCTTAGGGTTTTGTGGTTCTATTACATCTGCACAGCTCACGCAATGTACTAAGTGTGGAGAAACAGCAATTATAACAAGACCATCAGAAACATATTTTAAAAATGTGGAAACCTGTGGTGTCTTGGTGAGTCCGTCTATCTAGTGAAAACCAGTCAGATTCAGACAATGTCTCTTTAATAAACACTTTAATAGTCTATTAAACCTACTTTTCGTTGACATCTGCATCCTACTGTTATTTTTAGTCACCTGCTGTCCAGCCTTGGATGGCGGCTTTTATGAATGAACTGTTTCTTTTCCCCACTACAAAACTGGGGAAGTTCACAGGAGTGGGTGCACTAAGGATTGCGGTGTCTTCTACACATCCTCCCACGGCACCGATTTTGAAGGAAAAATATGTTGCCTTAAAGAGCTGGAGAGGAGAAAAATGCAGCCTGAGTGCATGAGGCTAGGCTGAACTGAAAAGCAGGGTCTGCTTTGGACAAAATTTACGACACCTATGGGACAAATAAATCATCCATTTCCACCCATCCCGTCACACTAGATGGGGTACATTTATGGAGCACAACATTAAATAACCTACTTTTCTATATTTTGTTCATTTCACGGTTTATTTTTTATAGTTGCTGTCAGATTTTTGGTAAATTTTATGTTTCCTGGCTCCTCAGTTAAATGTTTGGCCCCAATATTACATTACAAACTAAACAGTTAACTCTTCAAACTGAACAGCTGTTGCCACCAGCTGGGAATTCTTATGTTAGAAAAGATGTCCAAGTAAACATGTTTTTTTTTCTCTCCTTTGATTCATTGTTAAGTCTTCAAGAACCACAATTTTCATCCCTTGATGCTATATAAAGTGAAGGGTGTGTTTAACATAATGTAGAAAAAAGGGGGTCTTTGTTATTGTGGTGGTGGACAATATATGTTATATCAGAGAATGCGGTATAGTAACAAATACTGCAATTCAGGTTTAGAATCTGTAAATATGGGATACCAGATCTATTACACAATAGTGGACTTGTGGAAAGGAACTGTAAGTGTGCCACCATTTAATGGCATTATAAATTACACAAGGAAAGCTTAAACAGCTTCTGAAAGTCATCCAGACTACAAAACTAAACTATAGACTTTAACTTCTTAGTTATTATTATTTTCCTACATTACAACAGTGACTACACATCAAAAGCACTTCATTGACTGTAAAGCGCTTTCGGCCGTACAGAGGCATCTATATAAATGCAAGTCTATTTTTCTTTCTTTATAAAACAGCATTACACAATATTAGCTGATCTCTGTGGTGTTGCTCACAGGCAGTCTGGGATCTGAAGTACAGGTGTAATATATAACTTGGAAAGTGGGGAGGGGGCTTGCAACCAACATCCTCTGTGAATGGCCAGACTTGCTGTCAATCATAAACAGTTCCAAACATTACCTCAGAATTCATTATTTACCACAGCTGCATAGTCATAGACTGCCTGTCATATTTGTAATGAGTCTCTGCCAGTTTCTGTTTCTTTCTCGCTCTGTGGTGCACACATCCATCCTTCTTGTTTTTAAAAAAAAATTCAATAAAAACTTTACCCGACAAGCGTAAAATAGGCTCAAAAGGACCAATTTCAGAGCACAACATCAAGGACTGCCAAGAAACGTCTGGCCCGAAATTGGGTCAGGCCATTTTTCAGACATCTGGGGCGGCCACCTAAAACAGGAGATTTTAGGTGGCCGCCCCAGATGTCTGAAAAATCTGTGTCCATTTGGTGCTTTAAAAATGGCCTAAAGGGATTTCTGGGCCAGTAAGTTGGAGGATGTTGTTTGTCTCTTACCTGTCTGTTGTGTTTTTGTTTGTCTCTATATGTATCTCATGTTCTGCTTCTTTGTTTCTCTTACTTCTATTTTACTGATCTGTGTGTTTGTGTTCTTTTATGGGAATATTTGCACATCTTTGTGATTGTACCTTTTTTGGAGGGGTCGTAGGTGCTTAGTGATATGAAACCTCCAGTTGTCTGTTCATCTTGACCGTAGTAGCATGATGGTAAATACATAGTTGTCTATAACCTACTGGAGACCAGGAGGCTGATAGGAAAATCAGTGGGCCAAAATAATATTTTGAAGACTGGGGCCATAAGTTGGGGCTAGAAACTACGGGAAGGCGAAATTTTTAAACAATTCGGAGCAAAGCCGGATTCGTGAACGTGTGGGGAGGGAAAAGTTTATAGAGTTGAGGCCAGACCAGGGACAGGGTCTGGGCTGACAACTTGCAAGGTGGAAAGGCCAGCCTAATAAAAAAGTGCTGCGGGCCAGGGGCACAGACAGTCTCTGAAATAAAATCTTTAAAGAGTTGGGACCAGGAACCTAAGATGATTTCCGGAAGCTGTGGCGGGGGAGTGGGGGGGAACAACATTCAAAGTATCGAACTGAACATAGGTACGACCACAGGCAATTTACTATACATAATTTGAAAAGTGCCTAGGACTGTGTTAAAGGTTGTCACACATTTAAGGGGCATTAGTGATGTTTCACAATGATTTTTTGCTTTCTTGATGAAATCATATGAACCTCTTAAGTATATTAAAACCTTGTAAGACCCCCAGTCATGTGTTACTCTCTGCATTATAGAGGGTATATTTAACTTGCATTTGTTGCTGATGTCTCCTCATTGTCATATCCCAATATCTTCTCCTGGATATAATAAGTGGATCCTGCAAGTGTGAATGAGAATATATTGCTGAAGATTGAGACATTTTTTCCTTTTGTAATTTAATATTTTGGATGAATTTTTGACCAAATTTTGGGATATCAGTGCAGTAAATAGGAGCATCCTTCCTCTCTTAGCACCAGTATCAACATCAAGTAGTATCAGATCACCAAGAAGGACAAGAACAAAAATGTCACGGGAATGCCAAGTTCCCCTCGAAGTCATACATCATTCTGACTTGGACTTAAGTTGCCATTCCCTCATTGTCACCGGGTCAATATCCTGGAATTCCATACCTAACACCATCATGGGAGTACCATCACCACAAGGACTGCAGTGGTTCAAGAAGGCGGCTGGCCATCACTTCTTAGGGTAACTAGGGATGGGCAATAAACGTGCCCTTGCCAGCATCGCCCACATGCTGAGCACAAATAAATAAAAAAGCACAGGCCTAACAAAGGCTAGAGTCCCAATGCTTTTCCCCAACAATATGCCTCGAAGAAGTACTCAATGTAAAGTACTCCTCCTCATCTAAGTTAAGTTGGAAAATAGTTGTTTTTTGAAAAACTACCTCTCACAGGTGATATTCAAAAGTTGATTTTGTGTTCCCTACTTGGAGCCCCACTAATATCAGGAATGAGGGGCTTAAAGCAAATTCTAAAAATTGGATTCTTTATTGGGTTTGGATGCCAATTGGAAACCAACCGATCCATTAACATTCAGTAGTTGTTGGACACTGCTGATAGGTGAGTTGTGTCAGGTTTTTCCAATAGGTTGCTAGATCAGTAGCAACTCCTGTTGGCGAAGCACTCCTTGAGGAATGAGGTTCTAAACAATCAATAGAAAGGTTTCTGCAACCCTGAAAACCTGTGCCTTCTGTCAACCAGTACCAAGCAGGATTGTCACTGTTCATAGTGAGCACCAAGGCTCAGACTGTCCCATTCCATCTGCAGAAGGAGAAGGATGTGAAAGGAACAAGACAGTGAATAAAAATACTATTCAAAATCAGTCACACCATTCAATTTTAAAAGCAAATATTTAATGAGTATTTGATTGAAAAGTAATTTAAGATACCAAAATAATTACTAATGAACTGATAGCATTGTACTATTGTAACAAAAATCAAAAAGATAGGGAAATACTTCTTAAACAATAGTATTTTGCCTGTAGTCCTAATGTTACCTACGAGAAGCTTGCTGAGCATAAAAAGTGAGTGATAGACTATCATCTTACAGGTTGTATATGTGAATTATAGTGGAGCAGAGGTTTATACAGCAGTATCCATTGCAGTGCTCTATGCAGGTGCCTTTTTTGCGAGTGTCAGTAATCCTTCGTTTCCTCTCGCTGCAGCTCAGTCACACACATGGCCATATTGTTTCAATTTGTCTGTGAAGGGATGCCTTATACCAGGCTCAAGCCATCATCCAAGTTCAAACAGCTGGATATCTGGGAATCCCCCGGGAACGTATCCTGGAACAGATAGTGGAAACTAAACAATGTGGGAAAGGTTGGCAAAAGCCGTGATGTGTTGAGTCAACTACACCCCCTCTATCTTCCTCTCGAGATAAACCAGGTTTTCTGCTTATTATGGTGAGGGATTACAGTGCTGTCGAACGGATCAGTTTTTCCATTTTACAATTAGTGACAGTACAGTAAATGCACCTAGACTTGATTTCACTTGCCAACATCGTTTGAACAAAGACAATAATGCTAAGAACTGAAAGGTTCATTTCAAAGTGTTTTCATTCAAAAAACAATCAATCCACCGCCTCTACACTGCCCAAACAGAGGATTCAAAGTCTGAATTTGGTCCAGCATTTGTTGAGGAGTGGGTTGAGGTTCTCGACAGCTCAATTCAGCAGGCTATGATCACGCACAGCTGAGAGAACGTCCTCTTGTTTCCTGCGGCTAATTCATACTTGCCCATTAAATGCCAAATATTGTGCAAGATCTACTTGAATCTATTTTTGGGAGCATGTGTCCTCCATATGGTGAGCAACGGCAGGACTAGAGAATAAATATTTTTCCACTTTGCACCCAGTGAGTGATCGAAGTGCTCTCAGGTTTATGGTCAGAATGGGGGAGAGAGAGAGAGAGAGAGAGTGACAGAGAACACAAAATTGCTCTGATATTCTAATCCTCAGCATCAGAAAAGAAACAACAGATGTGTCCAGGTGCAGCAGAGGACGTTCATCTCGACAGATTATTTGTGCATTCCACAACAAAAAAAAAACTAAGATGGCCAGTGGGAGTGTCATGGAGAGGATGAGAATCCGATGTACACATAGGGGGTGATTTTAAACCCCAAGAACGGGTGGGTTGGGGGCGGATGGGAGTTGAAAATAGTTAGTTTTTTTGGGTTGCAACCGCAAAATTTTCAGACTTTGCATTCCTAGTGGGAAGCCTGTACTTTTACACCTACGTTAAACCAGGAAATAAAGCCGGGTTGCGGTCGTGACCCAAAAAACAACATTTTTCAACTCCCACCCGCTCCCAACCCTCCCATTCTTGGAGTTTAAAATCACCCCCACGGAATCATACAGCACAGAAGGAGGCCAGTTGGCCCATCATGCATGCACCTATACACGTCTGTGTATGTACACCAGAATCATCCATCATTAATAATACCCCCTAATGGCTGGACTATGCTGTGGAGATAACCTCCCGCATCCCCATATCTAAAAGCCAAAAGAATATCTCATTGGCTTATATTTGGAAACTATGAAAGCGAAGAGGGTAACAGGGAAAAGAGGTGTACAATAGGAACAAACAGAATAGAGTAGGCGAGACTGGTTGGTAAATATGTGGGTAAGCCAGGATCCACTAAAGAAAAGATTCTAAATGATATAATAAGAACACAAACAATGTTTCTGCATTATCAGTTCTCGCACTGACGTACCAACATTGTAAATGTCTTCATAAAAAATCTCCAGTCAATATTTCTAGGGAAATTGTAAATGTGTTTAGAGAACATGGGGAAAACATTGGTTAGCACCTGAATAAGAGTCCAAAACGGGCAATGCGATTGCAACGCATGCTTGAAGAAATTGGCCCGAGGGTCCCCTGAAATTGCTCCTTGGGCCTCATTTCAATATTACCAGTGAGCTGCCGGCACCTGTCATACCGGTTTGAATATTTCCAATTTGGGCCGGCTGCCTTGCTGGCAGTGGCTCTCAAGTGGGTCGTGGGGGGGGGGTGGAGGAGAATGGTGAAGGGTGCTAGCACGGATGGCAGCGGCCCTCGGGAGAGCTGTGGAGCTGAAAGAAGCATTCCGTCTCCCCCTGGCTTTAGATGTAGATAAAATTAGAAAAAAAATGTTCCTGTTTAGGGCCGCTGGTTAGGCCGCAGCAAATGCTATAAAGCCTGAGCGAAGCAAACATGGCACCTGCACAACTTAGCACTGCACAATTTCTAGAAGGGGGCATTAAGCAGGCGTTATGCCCCTTATTAACATTATTCAAAGGGCCTCACGCCTGTTTAAGACAGCCGACCAGAGCACTTGAATAATGTCCAAGGTCAATATGACGTCGGACGTATTTCAGATATCCTTGGAGCCCCACAAAAATTGTTCCTTTTTGCCCCCTGTTTTCCGCTTGGAAAACGTGCGGTACAAAGATCTATTTCTCCCCCCCATGTTTACGAGTTCCCTAGAAATATCGAACAGAGGAAATCTTGTGCAACACACTTAAAATGGTGCTTCACATGGCAACAGAGCAATGCTTCCCTGTGATTAAAGGTAAACATTTGCCAGTTGCAGTGTACAGGTGAACCATACACCCAATAAGCAGTGTAGTTGCGACTGGGGGTTGCCCTGGCTAAGTTCCCATGTGATGACAAGATTATACACTGTGACCTGCTTAAACTGAGATTTTTTTTTTGCCTCATTGTTTTACTGGGTTGAGAGACTGATTGATGGTGTATGAGTTTTATACCTGGCTCTGTAGGCCATAACTATGGAGTGCAAACTGCTTAACATCTTACTCTAAATCATAATCAGCTTATTATAATCAAATTTAAAAACACCAAACCATTTCCTATTTATGTTCTAAGCCAGAAAATCCTGCTTTTGAATGGGAGAGACAACTTAATATCATAAGCTTGGCTGGGAACCTATTTTTCATAAGTATAACCCAATGAATTTGTCTGTAATGTATCGTACAGTGTGTGGGAAGGCACACCATGAAATGTAATTTCTATTCAAAATGCCCATCCCTTAAAGAAGATGAATCTGTTTAATTTGAACCTTAATACTACAAAATATTATTAAATATTTTAAGAACGAGCAAGTATATTTATGTTACAAGACATTTTTAAAAATGATATTTAATCTGCAAACTTCAGAGGGAGTGGAAAATGAAACATATTCGACAGCAATAACATTCTTACTTTAAAACTATTAAGAGAAACTTGATACAGTTTCCCTACAAAAGATATCATTTAGTGTGGTACGAAGCCACAGATCCGAGGTTTCCCAGGCTTATTTCTTGGCCTGTGCGGAGTCCGTCGTCCCGACCTAGGAAGGCAAATAAAAAATCAGTCAGCATTCCTGCTCCTGATTGCTATCCAGTGACCCCTTGCTGAAATTCCCTACATTACAACACTTCAAAAGTATTTCATTGGCTATAAAGCATTTTGGGATGTCCTGAGGATGTGAAAGGCGCTATATAATTGCAAGTTGTTTCTTTCCATGTATGTGGATGTTCGGTGAGGAAAGGATCAGCTTGACTATGAAGCCCTCCTGGTTCAATAGCCATTCAACTCCCACAGTCTAATCTCACAGCTGAAGAAAGACCACTTGGGTAAGGTTTGGGTGCCTGTGGATCTGTACCCCAGGAAAAACATAGGAAAAATGATGGACAGGAAAAGACCTACTGGTCCATCCATCCTTCCCACATAAATGTGATATCTTGTGCATCACAATTCGCACACTCCCCACCCGGAAGCCATGTAATCCCTTGGGAGAGGCAATAAAACAGATAAAAACCCTGGCCAATTAGCAAAGAAAATCTGGAAAATTCCTCTCCAAACCTCTTAGGCAATCAAAACTGGTCCAAGAGACCACTTCGACCCTAATTAATGTTCGGTACCTATCTCTTGCATAAAGTGATTTCCACCCCAGCCAGAAACAGGTCCAGCTCTCTCTTGAGGGAACTAAGCATTCACCGCACGAGCCGACAGCCTGTTCCACAGGTCTACTATTATCTGGGAAAAGAACCACCTCCTAACATCTAACCTAGATCTGCTTTTACATAACTTTTGAGATTGTGACCCCTGGTCCTCCCTAATCTCCTAATTTAGTTGAAACAAACTTTCTACACAATCACAATCTAGATCCCTTCATCATCTTACAAGCCTTGATCAAATCACTCCTACGTCTATGCTTCCCTGAAGTGTAGAGGCCCAGCTCTTTGAGCCTGGTTTGGTAACTAAGATGCTTTAAATTAGGAATTAATCTTGTGGCCCTCCTCTGCACCCTTTCCTAAGCCTTAATATCACCAACCATGTGAGGGGACCAAAACAGACACAGTATTCTAACTGAGATCTAACCAAAGAAGGATTCAATAACTTCAGGGGAGGAGGAAGGGAGAAAAATGGTAAGAAAAGAAAGGAGAATAAATAAATTTAAAATTACCTTATTTTTATGAATCTCACTGTGATCTATTTGAAGCTCAAAACTATTTTTAAAAAGTATTGTTTTTAAAAGCACTAATATGTATGTTTACAGTGGTCTGAGAACCTTTAGAAATTATGCAGAATGAGGAGACTAGAAAGTAACAGACACATGTTTAATGAGTTCATATGGAATTCCTTTGGCCACTATTTTAATTGAAGTATTAACCCATTTAAAATAAACAGGTTAATGACTCCATTAAAATAGAGTACAGGGGAATGCCGCAGGAAGGTGTTAAGCATTGGTTTGGTAATACAGCCAACAATCATTTCTGGGTTATACAATTAACTGGCAAACTTTGGAGGGGACGGAAAATGAAAATTATTCTGCATCAATAGTTTGTTGTGAAACAAAACAGTATTAATAGAAAACAGAGGACTGTCATATGGGGGTGTTATGTATTCATCCGGACTAACAACCAACAGTAATTTCTGGCCTTAAATAATTAACTGGCAAATGTTGGAGGGGATAGAGGAGGAAAATGATACTGCATTAATACAGTTTTATTGTTAAAACTATTAAAAGGAACTTTAGGTCAATGTTTAATACCACAGTGTAAGTTTATAAAATGGGTATTACTATTAGACAGAAAGAATCCTATTGCCATGTCCAAGTCGATGTCTGGAGCCAGGGGGATTCTTTCAGAAAGCAGAAATTGCTGGCTGCTGCAGTGTTTCTTTTTAGGTATTTATTTTTTCTTCTCTTAAACGCTCTGCTTTATCCAAGCCATGCACATCTCCACAGAGAGAGCAGCCAGGACCTTTGCTTATGCTGCTATACAGTTGGTCCCTTGGGGGCACATGAGAGCAGCCAAGGACCACTTTCCTTCCAACATCCTCTCCTCTACTGTGAGAAAGTGTCAGGAGCCTCCCTTTACAGTGTGACTGAGATTGTGAATTCATCGTGCGGGGAACTCACAGCCATCTGTCCCCTCCTACTGCAGCACAGCACAGCCAAGATTGGGAACTCATTCGAAGGGGGAATTATAGCTGTCAGATTACACTGAGTCACGGATTGGGAATTCATTATGGGATACAATTGATGCTGTCACAGCTGAGATTGGGAACTGCAATGTGCTTTGAACTTATCTTGCCACTCCAGTTGCCTGCTCATGAGAAACCTCAATTTGCATAAACCAATGAATGTTACCTTTGGAAGTTTTTTGTATATTGACAGGGTGTGGCTGAGGCACCTACAACAAGGACAGATTTCTTACTAAACTAGTGGAGCATGAAGGTAAATCTTGCGAATTCATGTTGTGGTTCAAGCAGGTAAGCTATCGATTTGCTTCATGCATGCATCAACAAACCTAGTCCCACAAGTTCAAATCCCACCATGGCAGCTTGAGAATTTGAATTCATTTTTAAAAATCTGGAAATTAAAAGCTGGTATCAGTAAAAAGTGACCATGAAACTGTCGGATTGTTGTAAAAACCCATCTGGTTCACTAATGTCCTTCAGGGAAGGAAACCTGCTGTCCTTACCCGGTCTGGCCTATATGTGACTCCAGTCCCACATCAATGTGGTTGACTCTTAACTGCCACACTGCAGTGGCCCAGCAAGCCACTCAGTGATACCAAACCCTTCAAGAAAATAGCCCATCGCCTCCTTCTTCGGGCAACTAGGGATGGGCAATAGATTCCGGCCATGCCAGCGACACCTAGATTCTGAAAATGATTTTTTTTTAAAAAGCTGGTTAATTATGTGCTTGTAATTCTGTCATATGTTCAGCTTTGCATGGACCAAAAAGGTCTTTAAAGTAAGATCTGCATTTAACAGAACAGGCTGGGATCAAACTGGGGCTTGGTAAACATTTGCTTTTAGCCTTGCTTTGCAGAATTTACCTTCATCGAACTGGCATGTACAATATGTGCATGCCACAACTTCATTGTGATCAGACTCTTGTTCTTACAATGTGGGTGCCACACTTATCGTCCATCCCTAACAACTGAGTGGCTTGCTAGGCCACTTCAGAGAGCATTAAGAGTCCACCATGTAGTGCAGGACTGGCATTATGTGTAGGCCAGACCATTTAGTGCTGGCAAGTTCCCTTCCCTGTAGACATTAGTAAACCAGTTGGGTTTTGACAACAAACCAACAGCTTTCATGTTCACTTTTTTCTGGTGCTAGCTCACAAAGTATTAGATTCTTGAACTCAAGTTCACAACTTGCGATGGTGGGATTTGAACTGACAATCTTTGGGTTGTTAGTCCAATATTATAACTACTGCACTACTGTACCCTGATGCTGTGATAAACACATTTAGTGATGAGCACTGGTTGAAAGTAAACTGCACACAGAGCCAGTGCCCCTAACTCTGTTGAATTTAATGAAAACAAAGCAATCAATGCTTGAGGCAAAAATGCAAAAAAGAAAGATGCTGTGTAATACAGCAGATTCAATTTGTTAGTAGCGCCAGCTAATGTGATTGTGATCTATAACAAAGCTCAATAACAAATTATACTAATAAGGTACATAGACAATCTGTGCAAATGCTATTACTGTGGATATTGCACCTTAACACTTTAGTAACTAGACACACTGCTGATCTCAATTGTACCAGTTTCCAGTGCTCTCTGGAGCACTCATGCTTTTGCCAGCCTCTCTCGCCAATCAGTGCTGTCATCATCCTTTTGTAAACCATTGCGTACTGCTACCACACTCTATGAGAAGCCCTACCACTACCACCTATCTCAAAAATCACAGGCCACACTGTGAGACATCAAGTTCGGAACGAAATCTGTGACGGATGACATTGTTGTGCTTCTGACCTGAAAAATCGGTCATGGGCGACCCACTCTCCTCTCTGAACTATGATCTGGCACAGCTGTCAAGGTGCCAGATGCCACTGTGCCAGATGTCAGGCGATAATAAATAAAAGGATAGCATTTTCTATTTTCTTTAAAAAAAATGAACGAGAAATTGTCTTTAGGTCCCTTGATGTTTCATTAAAGTTTTTCCTTCTATTCAAAGTTGTGCAGGAGGTCATTTATCGAAGGCTGAAGGGGCAGTTCCGTTCTACAGAAGGTTACATCTACACTCCCACACAATGGTATAAATTAACATTTAAAACCCAATAAAAGAGGTGCATTGCTTTTTTACACACAGTTCCAGGTTAGTCTTTTGATCAGATATGTCATGATGGTCAAAATGCAGCTTTTTGTAATGAAGTTAGTGTTGATCATTTAGATATTTGTTACAACTAGGCCGTCCAATCTTGATGTATGTTGATTTAGTTAAAAGAAAGTGGCCACTTTTGAGCCGTTGCCAGGAAAATTCAGCCGTCTGGAATTTCACAGGAAAATGGCTGGAAGTTTCAGAGGAAGTACAGATTTTAGTGTATTACACCACCTCTGTTTGTGTTCAGTCAGCTGTGTTGTGTTAGCGAGCTAGAACCATTGAGGAAAAGCGTCAAACATTTTTCCATCATTCCAAGGGCCTTGAGAGAGCTCCCCTGACACCAGGTCACATCTGGTGACCTCTGACCTCACACAGTGTGGCACTTCGACAAGTTTCTTCTCACATCAGCAAAGGTGTCAAAGCATGGCCCTTAACTCACAGATTCATTTCTCGACCTTTTATACTGAATCTATAATAAAAGTAAAATGCGTTCTTCCCTATTTGCAGGTTTTATTGAGCACAGGACAGCCAAAGCCCAGCAATTACCGTGCACTGTGCATCGGTTAAAGGCCATTTATCTGTAATTGAGGCTAATACAGACTTAATGGGGTCGATTTTAACTCAAGACAGGAGCGGGGAGGATCTGAGGTGGGCGACAGACCTAAACGATGTCATCGGCACGAGGCCCGGTCTATTTTAAATTCCAGGCCTCAAGGAGCTTGTCACCCTCCCAGCCTAACCCACTACCTGGCCAACCTCTTCTGGCCCTCGATGCAACTTCCACTGCTTGCCCGCTCAGGCTAAAATTACAGTTAGGCCCTGGTGACCTGCATATTGAAAGCAGGATCCCGCTGCTTTCCGAAGGCTATCCAGTGCGCTTGCTGAAATCCAATCCTGCTGGAAGGAAACTTAAGTGGTAAGTTGTTGCCCTTATTTTAGCTTTCCTCTCCTCCCGGTATCGGCTGGATTAAAGTCGCAGAGGCTAATATGGCATTGGATGTTTTTCAGGCATCCCTGGGGCATAGGGCATAGCCCTGCAAAATCGGTCAAATTGGCCCTGTTTTTCATCTGGAACCCAAAGATTAAGATAGAGATTGAGAATAGTAAAAATGCACAAATCATTTTTTTTACATTTAATGAAATGTGGTGGTTGGCCAAACCTCAGGTTTGCTGTACAACCACATGGAATGTATCTCATCCCAAATTGGGGGAAAAAACTACACAGTATAAAAGTGATTTAAAAAAAGAGTAAAATATCTGCAGGAAATAATTTGATCATTAAGCCCCTGAGAACTGAACAATGTCAAGTTTTTCAAAGTCCTTGTACATAATCAGAGGAAAAAGCTGAAAATAGAATGTCACACTAGGGTGATATCCAAAACTCCCAGGCCTGAATTGGATTGATTTGAATAAATTTGTGGTTAATTTGCAAATATCTAGGTTGTTCTTTCTTTTTAAAAAGTGGTGGGAATGATACCCATGGACAGAAGCGTGTATTTGCCACAATATTCTCTCTATCCAACCATTCCTTTCCCTGGCACCATGATGGTGGATGAGCCACCGTGACAAAGGTATGACCAAAAAAAAATTAAAAGAACAAACTTGCTTTACTATAGCACCTTTCATGATCTCAGGACATCATAAAGCACTTCACAGCCAACAAAGCACTTTTGAATTGTAGTCACTGTTGTAACATAGGGAAACACGGCAGCCAGTTTGTACACAGCAAGGTCCCAGAAGCAATGTTTGGATAAATGACTGGATAATCTGTTTTCGGTGGTGTTAGAAAGTCAATGTTGACCAGGACAACCCCTCCTGCTCTTCTTCAAATTGTGCCATGGGATCTTTTACATCCATCTGAGGCCAGGCAGGGCCTCAGTTCAACGTCTCATCTGAAAGACAACACCTTCAACAGCACAATACCCCCTCAATGCTGCACTGAAATGTCAGCCTAGGTTACGTGCTCAACTCTCCAGAGTGGGGTGTGCACCCACATTCTTCAGACTCAGAGGCAATGTTACCACTGAGCCAAGACTGACAGTGTAATTAAGTGAAATTATTAATTTTATACGGCAACTGGGGTTGTATTCTGTGGAGAGTGCTAATCCCTAGCACCTTTCTGCGTCTCCACTTTTTCTTTTAGTCTTCTCAGAGACTGTCATATCTCTAGCGAATCACCACAAGGATGCTCTGATATACCTCCGAGTGGACAGCCGAAAAATGACATGACAGCGGCTTGGACATCGGCTGCTTTCTCAGTTGCAGTTGGCATCTGGGCAAAAGGAGATCGGGGAAATGAAGGGAAAAAAATAACCTGTAAAGGGATTCATGGCCATGTTTAAAAAAACATCAATTCTCTGACCAATGCGTCACAGCGGTATACCGGTCAATCTGTAAAAGGTGCTTGAGTCAGACTGCTATAGGTGGACAACACTGATGATCAATATGATTGTAAACAATTTTACAACACCAAGTTATAGTCCAGCAATTTTATTTTAAATTCACAAGCTTCCGGAGGCTTCCTCCTTCCTCAGGTAAATTTACCTGAGGAAGGAAGAAGCCTCCGAAAGCTTGTGAATTTAAAATAAAATTGCTGGACTATAACTTGGTGTTGTAAAATTGTTTACAATTGTCAACCCCAGTCCATCACCGGCATCTCCACATCATGATCAATATGATGATCAATAACAGCGAGATGCCTGCTGATATGAGTGATGAACCATATCAGGTCCAAGCAAGGTTATCAGGTCTTAGTAGCGACCAAAATTCTAACACACCCTCCAGGCCAGTTGCTTTGACTCCACTGCTATATTCATTTCTCCTATACTCTTAATATAGAAGTATTATGCCAATTTGTCATTAAAACCATACAGATAAGAACTTAAAAAGCACAAAATGAGGAAGAGCCATTGAGCCTATTCCTTCCACAGGCCTTGTGCAAACTATGACTCTATCCCACCCACTGAATTGAATTTCATAGTGCCATTAAATTTGTGACGAGAAGAGAGATTTGGCAGAGAAAGAGATTGAAGAGAGTTAGAGTAGTGCATAATATTTTTCAAACTTTGGGATTGGACGGATGGACAATGGTCTCCTCCAATCCTATTGATCCCTATGATTCCATATTCCAATGTGCTTTCCTGAGGGAGAATTATTCCCCAATCTTCAAAGTAGTCTGGCAAAATTGCAGAATATTCATCCACTCCCACATCTTTACTATTCAATCTACCTCTTCCATTAATTCTTTTGGTTGGGGAGGTTCTTTAAGTGGAAAAACTATTCTGTACGTACGATGAATAAAAGTTGAAAATCCAAACTCATTTTCTTTCCAAATTATTACCCACATTCTATTACCAAATATTATGACCATAAACTTTGTGGGCCTGCAGGAAGTGTAAGTAGCAATTATACCCAGGGGAGGGGGGCCGGAAAAATGGCTGGATCCTGGCTCTGCTGGGATTCTGCCACATTTTGACAGGATCTTGAGCATATTCTTCCGTTCACACTCCCCCCACCCATATCAAGGGAGTGTATTGGGGGAATTCCCAGGCTTGTTTAGGAAATTCCTGTCTTTGAATGCCCTAGAATGGTCTCAGCAGAACTGATGCCACTGGAGACCTGCCCTGAGTCCCCTTTACTAGAGTAAGCTAATTGACCCCGGGAGAGATTACAAGAACATAAGAAATAGGAGCAGGAGTAGGCCATATGGCCCCTTGAGACTGCTCCGCTATTCAATAAGATTATGGTTGATCTTCTACCTCAACTCCACTTTCACGCCCTATCCCCATATCTCTTGATTCCCTTAGTGCCCAAAAATCTATCAATCTCAGTCTTAAATATACTTAACGACTGAGCATCCACAGCCCTCTGTGGTAGAGAAATCTTCCCTAGTTGGAGTGGGTTGAATGGAAGGCGAGGAGTTAACAAAAACATTTTTTCTTTGGGCCACGTGGGCCTCCAGATGACTCTGTGCCATCTTGGAAGGGCAGATCAACTCGAGCCTTGCAGGCCCTGGTAGTCTGCCCCAGCTATGCAAATTACCCCATCCATGGAATTTGGGACGGGGTCTCTGGCCTTGGGCAAGGGCAGTTAGGGGTTCTGCTGCACTGCACTGACGCCAGTATAGCAGGGCCACAGGAATTTCCAGGCCTACATTGTTTTGGTCAGACCACAGTATGCAATACTAATATATGTGTGTTCATTAATGCTATTGTAACAAACCATTAGCCTATTCAAAATAAATGTTCTTTTAAAATAGCTGACAAAGGAATTTCTTATGAATGAGTTAACATGCTTTTGTATGCCTGTATTGCACAGTCTGACTTTATTCCAAGTGTGTTTGCAGCCCATATTACACACAACCATGTGTTGAACAATTAAACTGCAGCCATTTAAAAGTTATAGCATGGACCAGCCTGGTCTCTGTTTTTGGAAAATCTTTTACTGCAATTAGAAGTTTGCAAGAAATTATGCAACTGAATAAACCTAATATTTTGCCAACAATTCCTGAAAAGTTAACATTCCTGAGAAACGATTTAAGGGAATTATTTACAATACAACCAGAGTGTCAGTACAAAGCAGTGTCACTTCACACCAAGGCTGCAGTTATAGTGTAAATGCAGTAAGAATATGGTATCAGGGCCTCACCTGACACCATAATGAAGAGCTGCTAAACTTATAGGCCTGGATTTTGCTGTCAAAATAATGGTGAGACTAATGGTGCTTGCTATTATCTATGCGCCAATGGTACAGCAACTTCAGGTGAGAGGCAGATGCACGGTTAAACGTGGAAATCCAAAAGTTGTTGTCGGAGATGTGCCGCTCCCCCCTCAGCTTCACGAAAACAGCATCTTTCTGTCTGCCTCACCATTGAAATACATTGAATGGCATGAAGTTGCTGTATTTATGCGATAGATACGAACTAAACTCACCACAGAAAGTTAAGTCTTGACCATTCAGTCTAAGTATCCTTTTAACAACTTAATAAGTGTTAATGACTGCCAATCAACCTCTCTGGCACTATTATAAATGTGGAGTCTCATTCCTTCAGGTTCAAAAATATAAAATTTTAAATTTAAATTTATTTTTACTTTTCCTTTCTGTCTCTTTCTTCTCTCTCTCTTGTAATCCAATCTTTCTTTCCCTCTCTCTATTTCTCTTTCTGGACCTGATTTGACATTGAATTCACCCACTCTAATTTTCACTTCCTTCTCAGTCCTTGCGCTGTTAATTTCACAATCCTTCAATCTGATTGGTTAAGGAGATACCCAGTTGCTTGCCCTGTTCACTCAGGTCCCAGATGCCCGGTTTCCCTCACAGCTCGCACTTTCAGCAACTCGCCACGCAAAAAATTTATAAACCTAACCGTGCAAGAGCAAGTCTAACGAACAGCAGACGTCGTTAGATGCTCTGCTACAGCAAAATTTGGCCCAATGTTTTAATGCACCATAGCATGTTGCAGCAAATAGCAATTGAATTAAAGGAAAGTTAGTAATAATTTGATCAATTGTTATACTCCTGATTCTGATGATTTTGAAGGATTTTAAAAGAAATTGCAAAAACTAAAATATATGGGGTATGAGGATTTGTTTTTAACTTTCAAGCATGTGCAGTGGGTTAAGTTATACTATTTAATGGATGTTGATGGGGGGAAAAAGAAACAGAACCGGACAGTGGTCAGTGCCCCTGCACTAGCGAGGGGACAAATCAGGGCTCCTGATTGGTTACATTCGGCAAGAAACTGATCAGGCTTAAATGTAATGCCTTCCATGATAGAATAGCCTATTGATATTCGCCATCGAGGCTCACACATGAAGAGTGCCCACTTGGGCAAAGTACCAGAGAGCAGCTGGTATCATAGAACCACACCCCAGAATGAGGACGCGAGAGTCAAAGAGAGAAACAGGGAGAAAACTGGGGGGAAAACGCATAACAAAATAGTTCTGTTGAGGACGCAAGAAAAGAAGTGACTGGCTCCAGTTTGGTTTATCTCACCAACAAACACCATCTAACTCTTTGTGAAATGACTTCTTTAAGCATGGAGCAGGGGGTGACTTTTGAGGCTGTTCTGAGTTCAATTAGAAGTCGACTGCTGTTAATGGAGGGAGCTTGCAGATTGGTAGATGTTTGTAAATTTCTGGCTCCAGGTCAGAAAAACCAGCACAGAAAGATTATGGGTCTGAAATTCTGCGGACTCTTGTAAGGGGACAGGAAATTTGCCCATGGCTGTGCCCCGTTGATGCCCTTGTCCCAAATCACACAAGGTTCAGGGTAAGTGGCCCGTGCCTGTAAAGATGTAATAGAAGCTCCCGTCCCGATGAGGTGGCGAAAGTATGAGCTGCACCCTGCTGCTCCAACAGGGAGAACCTGAGGAACAATAGCAGCGACATTTTTTTGTTTGCCTCTAAGGAAGCCAAGGGTCAGGCTTTTAAAGGAAGTCAGTCCCACTAAGATAGATTACCTTTCTTTGCAGAATTCCTCGGCCCTTTTAAGGCCCAGTATAGGACCTACAGGCAGTGTTCCTGCTGGGCCTATCGAGGGGCAAGCTGGACAGAATTCCCGGAATAACCTGGAAACGCTCCCGGAAATGCCCCCCAAAGATGCTTGGTGTGATAGGGATGTGCCGAAGATTTGCTTAATCCTCTTGGAGCAGAATTGGTGACATTTCTTGCGTTGGGCAGAAACCTAGTGGATCCAGGTTCCACCCCAAATTCCGGTCCCCCATTGGGATTGCGTGGTATTTCCACCCTCAATGGCCCCTGGAATTTTGCGTCCTGCCTAATTTCCTCTTCTTAAAAAATATTTTTGAGGATGAAGCATGACCGACTCATCTTCATTTTTTTATATATCTGTACATAAATGATGGTGATTTAGATTATGTATCTAATCAGATGCTCAGTTAAAAACAGAAGTCAAACCTGAGGTTTTACCAATAGTAACATTGAAAATGCTGAATAATGGCCATTCAAATCATAATAAAAACCACACAGACCAAAAATATACTACACTCTTGTTCTGTTAAGATACTCAAATAACAGCACAAGGAACAATGGAAACTGCTCACAAGGTTATAGTTCCCCAGAGATACAGAGCCAGAACTGGTCTGTCTGGGAACATATAGCCCACAAACAAAAAATGGAAACAGGCCATAATACTCAAATAGCTAATGTGGGAAGCTGGAGTTGATTACCTGTATTAGAACTGGCTGGTGGTCTGCATCAGTGTCTCGTGACAGCACCACCTGAACAAATCCTACACAAAACTGACAGCTCTGTTTGTTCCCTTCACTGGAACAGTTTCAGCGCTGTTTAAAGAACAATATGAGGCACTAATATAATCTTCCACCCTTATATTTTCTCTTGGCATATTGCAGTGTTATTTCCTATAGTCAAACTATATCAGATCTATAAAATAGATTGATCTTGTGCTGTGGTTACACTGTCACTTTCACTTTGATTGCAAGGTGTTTTGGTGTACAGAGACATGGCTGTATAGCTGACCGCTGAGCACACCAACGCCAAGTAGTGTGAGAACGTCTCCAGAAAGCCATCTCATACCACTTGGGGTCTAATTTCAATTCAGTGTGAAGCTGGATTGTAAAGGTGCTCAGTACTCACCTGGCCATTTTGCAGATATATTATTAAGTCACTTAAATGTTAGCAAAAAGCAATACTACTGCCCACACTCTCCTAACATTCAAATGTACTCCAAAGGAGTGGAGCTCTCTGTGAACATGTGCTTACATTTATGTACAGAGCTCTCGCCCTGGCTGGCAGAGTGTAAATCACTACTAGGCACAGCAGGCAGTATAACTTGGATCTTACAATTGCACTTTGCACTCTGAATTTAGATTTTGTCCAATTCAGGTTTATGCCAACAGTTTGAAGGACCTCTACTAATGACTTTAAGTATTAATAATCGAGAGCTGTGGATTAAGATCGAACTAGTCACACATTGAGAGTGTCGGATAACTGCAGCCTTAAATGAACGAAAGCATTTTCTTTGATTTTGATGTATTTTTCATTTATTTCCAATACAGTAATTGGCAGGATTGTAAAGGTTTGGAAACATCACAGGGATTCTCATACTATGAAGAAACAACTTAATCCTCTGCATGCTGGATGTTCTTGGCAACCTTCACAACATCACACGATTGATAGAGATGAGGAAGGCCTTTCGGACCTTGATTCATTCATCCAGAAAAACACCTAGAGGTAGATTTTGGCTCTGTGCGACAGTGTGAAATGGGTGATCTAGTAGTGAGCTCACCTCAGATCCTGGGTGATCTAGTAGTGAGCATACCTCAGATCCTGGGTGATCTAGTGGTGGGCATGCCTCAGATCCTGGATGATCTAGTGGTGGGCATGCCTTAAATCCTGGGTGATCTAGTGATGGGCATGCCTCAGATCCTGTGTGATCTAGTGGTGGGCATGCCTCAGATCTTGGGTGATCTAGCAGTGAGTATAAGACCCTGGGTGATCTAGTGGTGGACCTGCCTCATTTCCTGGGTGACCTAGTGGTGGATCTGCCTCAGATCCTGGGTGATCTAGTGGTGGGCCTGCCTCAGATCCTGGGTGATCTTGTGCTGGTCATGCCTCAGACCCTGTGTGATCTAGTGGTTGGCCTACCTCATTTCCTGGGTGACATAGTGGTGGACCTGCCTCAGATCCTGGGTGATCTAGTGATGGGCATGCCTCGGATCCTGTGTGATCTAGTGGTGGGCCTGCCTCAGATCCTGTGTGATCTGGTGGTGGGCCTGCCTCAGACCCTGTATGATCACGTGGTGGGCCTCCCTCAGATCCTGGGTGATCTAATGGTGGTCATGCCTCAGACCTCGTGTGATCTAGTGGTGGGCCTGCCTCAGATCCTAGGTGATCGAGTGGTGACTTCAATGGAAATAAAAATCAGGAGAGATGTCAAACTGGCTGCGGATTTGCTATGACCCGTTTTACACAATCGCAAAGTCAAAATCTACCCCCTACAGTTTCCTCTCCCAAAACTCTCACACCATCCACAGTTCCTTAAATGATTCCAGTGTTTTTGCCTCCGTTATCCTGAACAGAAGTCCATTCCAATTGTTGATCATGCTTTCAAAACAGACACATGCTTTTGATTATTGAATTATACTTTGTTTCTGTGGGGATTTAATTTTTTTTTTGATTGTGTGGGTGAGAGAGCCATAAAATTTAAATAATCTGGAATATTCTCCCATAGGGAGAGGGAAAATCTAAAAGGTCAGATACCCAAGGACAGTTTTTGTGTTCCTTCCAGCATCTGTCTGATGGAGGCCAGGGAGCAGGACCTAAGCCATACTCTCAGAGAGGGGCATTTCTTGGAGTGGGGAGATGTCACGATGAAGAAAAAAACTTTTAAAATTTAACAAACAGATAAAAACAATGTTAAACATCTAAAACAAATATAAATAAGCAATGAACTAGAACAGTGAAGATGAAATTACCTTTATATGAGCTGACAATGATTGGCCTATTTTCTACATTTCCACAGTTATAATGCCTTGGAGCCCTCACCCAGCAGTTTGCTGATACTTTACTTTTCCAGCTTAAAAAATCTTGTTAAACCATTACATAGAGAATAATCAACAGTTAAAGTGGGCTGATAGGTTCAGGTCAGAGCACTGGATTCATTTAAGAAGCAATTAGATGTTGTAATGGGAAGATGGGAGGATTAGTATTCTGGAAGGATGAGATCAAATGACCTTCAGCATTCAAAACTATCTAACAGCACAGAGGAGGTCATTTCGACAATCACACCGGTGCCAATTCTCTGAAAAAACTATCCATTTAGTTCCAACCCCCTGTCCTTTCCCCCAACACTGTTTAAAACTTTTCTTTTCCAACTATTCATCTATTTTCCTTTTAAAAGTTGTTATGGATTCTGTCACAGTCTCCGGTAAGCCGTTCTTCCTTAGAAATTGGCGCCTAAGCATCCAATATGGCAGGAGGCACGCACGCACATTCCGCGCTAGAAGTCCGCCACCCGCCATATTGGTAAAGGCTCCTGCTTAGAATCATAGAAATTTACTGCACGGAAAGAGGCCATTCAGCCCATCATGTCTCTGTCAGCCAAGAAAGAGTTATCAAGCCTAATCCCACTTTCCAACTGTTGGTCTGTAGCCTTGTAGGTTATGGCATTTCAAGTGCACATCCAAGTACTTTTTAAATGCGATGAGGGTATCTGCCTCTACCTTTCCGGCAATGAGCTCCAGACCTCCATCACCCTCTGGGTGAAACAATTTCTCCTCAGCTCCCCTCTAATCTCTCTAACAATTACTTTAAATCTATGCCCCTGGTTATTGACCTCTCTGCTAAGGGAAATAGGTCTTTCCTATCCATTCTATCTAGGCCCCTCATAATTTTATACACCTCAATTAAATCTCCCCTCAGCCTCCCCAGTTCCAAAGAAAACAACCCCAGCCTTTCCAATCTTTCCTCATAGCTAAAATTCTCCAGCCCTGGCAACATCCTCCTAAATCTCCTCTTTACCCTCTCTAGTGCAATCACATCTTTCCCGTAATCTAGTGACCAAAACTGTACGCAGTACTCTAGCTGTGGTCTAACTAGTGTTTCATACAGTTCTAGCATAACCTCCCTGCTCTTATATTCCATGCCTCAGCTAATAAAGGAAAATATCCCGTATGCCTTCTTAACCACCTTATCTACCTGTCCTGCTACCTCCAGGGATCTGTGGACATGCAACTGCGTCCAGAGCCTGCGCCTGAAACAGGCATTAGGCCTTTTGCATATGCAAATAGGGGCCTAACGCCTGTTTCAAGTCCCATTTACAAAATTCCTTAGCGACTGACCGCAAGTGTAGTCAGTAAGTCCAGGCTCTTGCCTCTTAAAGGGACTGCTGGAGGCTGCTTCCCGAAAGGTAAGTTGCAACTTTTTTACTTATCTTATTGTGGAGCCGGCAGGAGCAGGCATTAGCACCACTGTCCCCCTAAGCCATGAGTTTCTCATTTTGCCTATGAAATTTAAAGACATACTTGACAGGAGGGAGGTGGCTCAAACATGAAGGCAATTCACCCCAGCTGTCCTCATGCAACTGTTAGTAGCTGGTTTCCAAGCAATACTGGTAGAGGCCCAGAGAAAGTGTGCTGGCTGCCTCATCGCCTAAAGAATAATGATGGATGATAAGGGGGAACAGAAAAAAGCTGGGCAAATTAATAATGGGGCAAGGACTTAAAAAATAAGCATTACCTGCCAAGGTACACTGCCCTCAGTTCTACAGAACGATATACTTTTTCACTTCCCCCAAACAGATAAGATTTATGTTTTGTACAATGAAACCTTTGTTACCCTGTTTATATTCCAACCCATTGATTATGATTGAATTCGAAAATACCAAACCACTACTGTGAAAAGCTTTGTTCGATTCCCCTCCACCCCCCCAGCAATGTTCAATTCCCCCCCAAGCCCCATCTCCACCACCTCCCCGCGATGTCCGACTTACCTGCCATTGGCTCCCCGGCTGCTTTCCAACTCGACAGAATCTGGCTGGCTGTCGGGCGGGAAACCTGTTGAGATAATTTAAAACAGGTCCAGCCGTTAAATTAGGCAGGACCTGTGGGAAACCCTTACTTCCGGGTTTCCCGTCCACAAATCCTGCACCCCACCCCCACTGCTTTCTTCCTGGCTCCAAGTTATTATCGGGCTTTAGAAAAGGTAGGATGCTATATTCTTTGTTGCAGCTTTATTAGCTTGTCCTCCCACTTTTGAAGGTTTTAAAGATCTGGTAAGTTTGTGATCAGTTTTGAAACCAGAGAAATATAGACAGTGTGGTAAACAAAATACATCAATATCTCCCCATGAAATATAGATTTTCTTTCCACTCATGAGGTTGACTGTAACTTAATCAGTTTTTATGCTGGTGAATTATTCAGCCAAATTCACCCGTGTTAATAAAGAACAACTTTCAAGGGAACTCGAACGTCCTTAATTTAAACAGTACAAAAAGCCTGCTACAATTATATTTACCTTTAAATGATTACAAGTTAAATTTTAAAAATCTCTGTAATTGCAAGCAGTTTGTGAACTCATAGTACAGTATTTTTTTAAAATCTGGGAGGAAATGATATTGCAAGGGGAGTTCTACCAAAAGAACACAGGATTCCCGATGTAGAGGGACCTTGTTTGAGTACTGGTCTTAAATCTGAATATTCCTAACAGTCAACCTTTAATGGTTCTTGGTGCATGATGAATGGAATGATCTATCTCCCTGGGATAAGAGAATCAGCAAAGGGACTGGCTGAATCCTGTCTTCAAAACATGCCACTCATTACCAGTATAAGGCAGGACTCACCATGGTACTGCTAAAAGGTGTGTAGCCAATATATCCCACATTCCTAGCACAAGCAGTAAGGATGAACATAAGGAGGTAGATTTTCAATTTACCGCCCAGGTATAAAACTAACGTTGTGGATCAGCCACCCATTCTAGAAACCGGTCAATTTTCATGAAGTTGAAAATCTATCCCAAGGGGTTTATGAGTTTCACTTAGGTCATGAAATTTGAATGTTTGTGGGTTAAAGCCAAATCCCAATCACAGCAAATGAAGACAGGAAACATGAAACAAGAAAACCAATAGATCAGATGCATTGTTATCACTAAATCAGTAAGTATCTGAGGCATGGTCATGACTACATCACTCAAGATATGTGAGATGCTCATGACTAAACATTCAGGATCTGAGGCATGCCCACCACTAGATCACCTAGCATCTGAGACATGCCCAACACTAGATCACCTAGTATCTGAGGCATGCCCAACACTAGATCACCTAGTATCTGAGGCATGCCCACCACTAGATCACCCAGGATCTGAGGCATGCCCACCACTAGATCACCTAGACTCTGAGGCATGCCCGACACTAGATCATCCAGGATCTGAGGCATGCGTACCACTAGATCACCCAGGATCTGAGGCATGCCCACCACTAGATCACCTAGTATTTGAGGCATGCCCACCACTAGATCACACAGGATCTGAGGCATGCTTGCCACTAGATCACCCAGGATCTGAGGCATGCCCACCATTAGATCACCCAGTATTTGAGGCATGCCCACCACTAGATCACCCAGGATCTGAGGCATACCCAACACTAGATCACCCATGAGCTGAGGCATGCCTATCACTAGATCACCCAGGATCTGAGGCATGCTCACCACTAGATCACCCAGGATCTGAAGTGTGCCCAAGCGAGATCACCCTTGATCTGAGGGACATGTTCACCACTAGATCACCCAGGATCTGAGGCATGCCCACCACTAGATCACCTAGGATCTGAGGGACATGCTCACCACTACATCAGTAAGGATACAAGCCTTGCTTTACTTCATATAGCAAGGTCATAGAGTCATAGAGTCATAGAGTTATACAGCACGGATAGAGGCCCTTCGGCCCATCGTGTCCGCACCGGCCAGAATGTAGATATCGATCCTGCTACCTCTCACATGTTAAGCGAGCGCTCGACCATTTGAGCTAATCCCCCAGTTACAAAAGGTCTAACACTTCTGACAAATGAATGGTTAAGTGCCAAATTAAACAGTCCTATTTGATTTTGGAAGGCAGCAGAGAATCAGGAACTGCAAAAGCATTTTATTTGAAGTGCTAAATATTACCATTTAAAATAAAAAGATTGGTGAAATCATTTGTTTAAAAGAAAAGGTAAGTCAGCTTCTTAGGAGTTTTCAGTCAGCTTCTATAAACTTCAAGCTGTGTCCTCCATTACATTGTTGAACTCAGGTCTACACATACTGTTGTATGATTAATGTATTATATTCCACCAAAGGCAATTTACATGCATTTTCAAACTGTTCTGTTGAAGGGTCCAATCTTAAGCATTAATCTATCCTTTCTCTTGCAGATGCCAACTGACCTGGTGTGCATTTCCAGCATTTTCTAGGAACATCGGAACATAGGAACAGAAGTAGGCCATTCAGCCCCTCGTGCCTGCTCTGCCATTTGATAAAATCTAGCTCCATATACCTGCCTTTGGTCCATATCCCTTAATACCTTTGGTTGCCAAAAAGCTATCTATCTCAGATTTAAATTTAGCAATTGAGCTAGTATCAATTGCTAAATTCTGTTTTTATTTTAAACATCCAGTAATTTTATAACACTGTAATTTAACATTTAAATTTGTTTTTTTAAACAGTGTATTTTCACACTAACGTTGTTCTAGGTATTGTAAAATTTTAACCCATTTTCTATTGAATTGTTAAAAACTGAAGTTGTTGGTAGCACAAAAAGGCAGGGGCCAGGACAGCAGGTCAAGACTTGATATGATATCATGGAACGTGAAGAATTGCTGATGTCTCTGATTTTAACACCCCATTCGTTATGACCCTATCTCAAAATATTAGTTTAGAATTTCTTTTACTAGTCCATCGCTTCGATTTGTTTCAGCAGCTGTATATCTTACCCCTGGTTAACATAAAACAGATGTCAGATCTCGTGCCGTCAAGCTTTTGTCACAACTCCACTTTAAAACTGTTTCTGAAACTTTGGGAATTTGCCTGGAAGGAAAACGGAAATCTTTTCTCCTCCGTTACTAGAATGTTCTACATCGGAATATGAACAGAAGCCTTTGGCTATAAAAAGGTATATTAAATCTACTTGCAGTGGCGAAAGAACGGAAGGAAATTAGCTTCACTGACACAGTCTATTATTTTTTGGTGGAAATAATAAATCTGAGAGATGCCTGATCAGCTGACGACAGTGGGGATAGTGGGATTGTTTTTGGAGAGGCAACGGGTTGGAAATGAGTTGGCTTCGGTGATACTGTTGACAGAAACACTGGCTTCAGCGATTAGTTTTCACTTTTTGAAGGCTGGAATTTAAATCTTTACCAGTCGCTAACATTTTCTTTAGAGTTAGATAGTCATTCTTCTTTAAAAATATAAATTTTTAATAGCAGTTTGAAAGATATGTTTTAAATGGTAATATATGGTAAACTGTAAGAACATAAGAACATAAGAAATAGGAGCAGGAGTAGGCCATACAGCCCCTCGAGCCTGCTCCGCCATTCAATCAGATCATGGCTGATCTTCGACCTCAACTCCACTTTTCCGCCCAATCCCCATATCCCTTGATTCCCATAGAATCCAAAAATCTATCTATCTCAGCCTTGAATATATTCAATGACTCAGCATCCACAGCCCTCCGGGGTAGAGAATTCCAAAGATTCACAACCCTCTGAGTGAAGAAATTCCTCCTCATCTCAGTCTTAAATGGCCGACCCCTTATCCTGAGACCATGCCCCCTAGTTCTAGACTCTCCAGCCAGAGGAAACAACCTCTCAGCATCTACCCTGTCAAGCCCCCTCAGAATCTTATATGTTTCAATTAGATCACCTCTCATTCTTCTAAACTCCAGAAAGTATAGGCCCATTCTACTCAATCTCTCCACTACAACTGCAGTAGATAGAGGATACTCAATGGACAGTGTAATATGCAGGATCTTTTCATAAGTGGGCAGTAGCTCATAAGTGATGTTGGTGTAAAATTAGGGTGACCCCTCCCTTGTCTATCTGGTTTTGAACTGACAATATAATTTTGGGTGGCCATCCGGTAAATTTGAGAAAAGAAACCCAGAGTGAATTTTGAATGGCTGCTTTTTAAATAAAGGCTGACACTTACACACATGGAACCATCTAACATTTGTCCATGAGTGAGTGGACACATCTCGTATTCATGCACGAGTGAACAGGCCAGTCTCACATTCGTGCTTCAGCAAGTGGACTTATCTCATATTTGTGCATGAGTGAGCAAACCAGTCTCGAATTCATGCATATGAATGAGTGGACCAGTCTCACATTTGTGTATGAATGAATGAACCAGTCGCTCATTTGTGTATGAATAAGTGGACCAGCCTTGCTATCATGCACAAATAAGTGGACCAGCCTTGCTATCATGCACAAATAAGTGGACCAGTCTTGCAATCATGCACAAATAAGTGGACCAGTCTTGCAATCATGCACAAATAAGTGGACCAGTCTTGTGTTTGTGTATGAATAAGTGGACCAGTCTTGTGTTTGTGTATGAATAAGTGGACCAGTCTTACGTTTGTGTATGAATAAGTGGACCAGTCTTGTGTTTGTGTATGAATAAGTGGACCAGTCTTGCGTTTGTGTATGAATAAGTGGACCAGTCTTGTGTTTGTGTATGAATAAGTGGACCAGTCTTGTGTTTGTGTATGAATAAGTGGACCAGTCTTACGTTTGTGTATGAATAAGTGGACCAGTCTTGTGTTTGTGTATGAATAAGTGGACCAGTCTTGCGTTTGTGTATGAATAAGTGGACCAGTCTTGTGTTTGTGTATGAATAAGTGGACCAGTCTCGCATTAATGCATGAATGAGTGATCCAATCTCGCATTTGTGCATGAGTGAGTGGACCAGTCTCGCGTTTGTGCATGAATGAGTGAACCAGTCATGCGTTTGTACGTGAATGAGCGGACAATCTAGCGGGCAAGAAGCAATAGACGAGGCAAGCTATAACCACTAAAGGAAAACAAAGAGTTTATCAGGAAAATGATAATTTAAGAGGTGCGTTCATATGCTTTTCACTCACCAATAGCATTCTTAACACTAATACTTTGATCTAGCTGTGATTATATGCTGGATTGTTTCAAAAAAGAACATCTGGATTATCCCGTCCACAATTTTAAATGCTTTTAAATTATACGTATGTGTTTTGAATTCGTGTGCATTATGAGAAAGAAAATGAAAAGGTGAGAAGCTGAAACACAGAAATAAAAAGCTAGAGAGACTGAGTTTGCAAATTCACTTATGTTTCTCCCATCAGACTATGTTGTAGGTCGTCCATCAAACTCTATCAGGACTGTTCCTAGTTGTTTTTCCCAAATTCCAATGTCCGGTATTGAAGGGGGGAGGTTACGGGAAAATCAGTCTGCACTTTTTTAGACATTTCACAGCAATGAGCAACTTCTCTTTAATCGGCTTCTTTTAGTAGGCTGCAGGGCCATTTCTTTATCTAGGTACCTTGCTTGAAACCTTTCCAACTTTACCCTACTACTACACTGCTCCAAATAGGTTCAGTGAAAACGTCAGCAACAGTAGGCCTTATTTTCTTCTGTTCAATAAATTTTAATGATGAACTAGATATGAATAAAAGTTGTGCAAAATAAATAGAAAACGCTAGTGGCCTATTCAATGGTGATTAACGCTGGACTGGAGATTTGTATCCCTTCAAAATTGCATTAATGACTGTTAGTGAACATTTGAGAGAAAAGCCACCATTTGCATTTTGGGGCCTGCTTGAAGGCCATGAATGAGAAACTCATGAGTATTTTACTGCAGGTTAGACCTGAAGTTCTGATTTTAATGACGGGATGATTTTGAGGTATTATCAGAGCAGTGAAAGAGGTGAATACAACAAACCCATATGGTGGGAGGTCAGGAAGCGATGTGGGTGGTTCACGTTACATATTGTTCATGTGAGTGAGCAGAGGGAAAGAGTTGGCTGTGGAAAGGCAAGGAGCACAGGCTTTCGGGACTCTTATTTCTCTTTAAATTAGTGTCTACTCCCAGTGTCAAGCAGCTCTAGGCCGATCTGTCAGCTTTGAGCAAACAGTAACTGGCCAGAAAAGACTGCACAAACTTAGTTAAGTACTTTGCAAGCTGGCATGCTCTTAGGCTGCTTAAGTACGTATGGTAGATGTTTGGATGGAGGGGGCGGACAAGGTAAAAGGACGCAGATAAAGGACAGAAGGGGAGACAAGGAAATGCAAATCTGTGCTGGCTTCATATAAAGGAATAATAATCGAGAGAACTGCAGGTGATTCAGCACAGACCTGTTATCATACATAGGTTCAGGTACAAACTCCTAACCACCTTCTCATTGCTATCTTCAGGGCATTTATCGACCTTTTCACACTGCTGTCATTGTTGACAAGCTTTCTCATGTAGTTAAAATGTAGTACAGAATTACCAGGCACCACTGTTACCAACCAGTTTCACTTTCAGATTCTACGGCATTCCCATCATCCCATCCCACTCCACCCTGCCCCAAACTGTGGCAGCTGTGAAGAGGAAAGAGATGTTGACGCGAGAATGACTCGCAACTAAGAATCTCACATTGAGGATTTACTTAATGTTAACAACCTCGTATTTTACACAGACAATGGTGTCTGTGTGTGTGTGAGAGAAAGAGAGGGAGAGAGGGAGAGAGGGAATGAGAATGATTGAGAAGCAAATGTATAAAAGATGAATTAAGAAATAGCAAGATAAATAAAGCCCTGGATGTGGGGTTCTTTTTTAATCTAATTGAAAAGTCCAGGCTCACAGTGCAGGATAACACCAAGATAGCAGTTAATATAAGGAGAACATGCATTTATCAAGATAAATCAAGAAGTCGTGAGTTCAGGTGACTGTTCTAAATCCCTGGAAGTTGTAGCTGTTTTAATTATGCACAGTTCCTAGGATTTGGATATGGTAATAAACCTTGCTACATAGTGAAGCTACAGTCAACAATATATGGACTGAGCTCTCCTCCTCAGCATTGAGCTTTACTTCATTGGCATACAGGTTGTGCTTATTATTTGAGGCCAGTGAAAAGATGAGAAGTACAAAGAGGCAAGGAACAAATATTGAGGAACGTTAAAATGGAAGACAAAAGAAACCTGGCTGAAGAAAAAGAGTAATGAGCTAAAGGAGTTCAGGCTGAGACTGTCAGGTTTCCAGGAACAGTAAAGAAAGAATGAACGTGCATTTATATAGCGCCTTTCACGACCTCAGGACGTCCCAAAGCGCTTTACAGCCAATGAAGTACTTTTGAAGTGTAGTCACTGTTGTAATGTAGGGAAACACGGCAATTAGTGTATTATGTAAACACACATCTTCATTCTTTTCTTGATCTTCCTGCTGTGGTAATCTAGGAGGTTAATGGAATTGCCATATCATCTACAAAACTGGATCAGCCTTTCTAATGTTGATCACTGAATTTTTGGTAAAATACAGAGAGGTATAAAGCTGGGATTTTGTAATGAATGTTGTATGCTTTGTATGCACAATCCGCAAATAAAGTTTTCAATATGGTGCAGCTTTCCTATAAAGAGAAACCTTCACGCTCTATATGTTGTGCTAAAATCACTATTAAAATTAAAAATGAAAGACTTTGTGCAGTGAGTGAATCTGTGGGGATTAAGAAATTCCTCGTTCACCAAGAGGGAGCTGTAAACACTTCCATCCGACCCCTTTTACAACAGCACATGTATGCCTGCAAATGCAGGGCCTCCTAGGTAAACTGGTATTACCTCGATTTTTGTTGAGCCATTTACCACAAGAATTGTGTGCCCCACAACTGGATCAAAGAGCTTTCTGACTTGTTATGCCAGTTAAGTAACATGCCATGTGCTTGAGAAGCGATAAAGAATTGTTGTTACCTGTGCTTTGTGATCGGCTACTAGTTCTGCATCGTCACCAAGGAAGCCACATTTTCAGAATACGCACATTGTACACCACAAGCAACCGTGATTTTATAAATAACAAAGAAAAACATCATTTTCAAAACCGAGACAAACAAGCACAAGTATCTCATCTTCCTCCAAGGAACTTTGTACATTACGCAGCAATTTTCACCTCTTTCCAATTAAAAACAATCCACTTACAGCCAATGAAACCATTTAGATCTTCTTGTAATAACTTCGCATTTCAACACTTGTGCCTTTTACCTGTCGTTCTCCTCCCCCATTCTTTGTTTTGGGTGACTTATTAAGTCACTGCCATTTCAGTTTTGATAAAATGTCTACACCCTAAACATCTTTTTTCAGGCGCTGATAGACATACTGTACATTTCCAGCATTTTCTGGTTTTATTTCAGATTGCCAGCATTTTTTGTTTGTACCGCTTGCCCATGCAATGCTTTATCGGTAGATATCTAGTTAATTGAGCATTCATTCATTCTGAAATTGACCTTTGGTCTCATTTTCCCAGAGATTATTTCTCTGGACTTTTCAGTTGCCTTAATTCTTACTGCAACATTTGCAATATTCTTATACTCTTAACATTTAGGCCCCAAAAATCCACAGTCTTTTTGGAAGACCCGGGGTGAGATTGGGCAGGCGAGGGCGGACTTTGGGATGGGACCCGATGCTCTACAGCATAGTTCCCTCAGGCAATGGGACAGGTGCCTCGTGCTTCTGCCCCCTTTCTGGTTGATGTCAGGACTGGCAGGATGTGTCACTTGCTAGAAACCCTGCCCTTTCCGCTTTCTGTTTTCCCCCAGTGCATGAAGTAGGTGTAGATTACTTGCTATCCTGGCATTTGCTGGACAGGTTTCCTTCTGGCAGACAGTCTTTCTGGAAAAGAGTCTGTATTAAAATGGGGTGGGTGGGGGGTGTGGGCATTATCTGGCAACTCCAACTGCAACCAGTCTCCTACACTGTTATTTTTCCGCCCACCTTATTAAAACCCCCGATCTAGGGGACAGCATCAGGAGTGCTCGAGCCCAGTGGATGTATATCCCGATCCTCATAGTTAACGCAGGACAGCACACGTGGGTTTTCAAACCTTATTATTGATCTAGGCCTAAATTTCTTGTAATGCTTTCCTGCCCACTGCAGATCCTATGTGGTCTGTTACAGATCTTCCCTCCCCAGTGTGTAATTCGCGGTTGAAACCAAAGGTTCACTTTGATTCTGTTTGAGGATTAATTTCCCCCATTTAAAGTTCAAGTAACAGATTTTTGGCAATGATAAGTTAATTCAGGTGAAAGGCTGACTTGCCAAACGGTGAGTAACTTTCAAAATATTTTTCCTGTACTGAGCTGTCAAGTCTTCACAATTTTCAAGACTTGAAGTCGTTTGTCTGTTTCTGGTCTGCCTTTTCTTACATTAGTTGGGATTTGCTTCATCAGGAGGAGACTGGCTTTCATGAAGAGGGAGCAATGATAACCTGCCTGCACATTATCAGGCCTGTTTTGGATTGTGTGGTAATTTCTTTATTTTGGGGGTAATTTTAACCTAATTTTAACCTAACCTTCAAATGGAAAGTAAAATCGGGCCGAGTGTAAAACAGGCGGCTGATCCGATCCAGTCAGTTCCCCGCTGGGCGGGTAAGAACGTACAAAAATGACGGACAGGAAAAGACCTACAGGTCCATCCAGCCTGTCCCACACAAATGTGATGTCTTGTGCATCACAATACACACACTCCCCACCTGGAAGCCATGTAATCTCCTGGGAGAGGCAGATAACCAGATTAAAATCCCAGGCCAATTAGGGGGAAAAAAAAATCTGGAAAATTCCTCTCCGACCCCCTTAGGTGATCAAAACTCGTCCAGGAGATCACTCTGGCCCATTAACGTCATGCAGTTCCTACCTCTTGTAAGAGAAGATCTCCACCCCAGCCAGAAACAGGTTCAGCTCTTGCTTGAGGGAACTCAGCAAATCGACGTTCACTGCACGAGCCAGCAGCCTGTTCCAGAGGTCCACTATTCTCTGGGAAAAGAACCATCTCATAACATCTAACCTAGTTCTGGCCTTACATAGCTTGAGATTATCACCCCTGCTCCACTCTATTTAGTTGAAACTAACTGTCAACACAAACAAAATCTAGTCCATTCATCACCTTATAAACCTCGATCAAATCACCCCTAAGTTTATGCTTCTCTAAAGTGTAAATAACCCCCCTTAGATCTTTTTTTTTGGTTCTGCATGAGATCTCAACAAGAACTGTAGTGTAGGTGCAGAGCAGAGGATAAAATGTTCGAGTTCCAGTACTCCATGCCATGAAAGTTTTTTGTAGGCTTTTGTAAAAATTCCTCCATATGGTCAGCTACCCCTCTCAGCCCAGCCACCGTTGAGCAGTGCCAACTGGAAAAAAGGTATTTACCCACAGCTCTGTCTCTCACACTATCCATAGTCCTCTGTCACACACAGCTTTTCTCAGAGGTAACGATATTTAACTGTGAGGCAGTCCTGTCTAAACGATGCTAATATAGGAACACGCTATTAGTATAAGGAAAACATAGTAAAACCTATCGATTACAAACCCTGTTATTATTACTAACACTCAATTATTTTTTCCCTTGGTTTCAGTGGAAATTAGTCAGTAGAGGAGCTTAAACTGAGCGCCTGATGTGAGGAATCATTTTGCTGGTCCCAACATATTTGTAATAACGGGGTTTTACTGTAGCAGGAAACAGTCACACTAAAGGTTATATTAAAACCTAGTATTCCCTGAGTAAATTTAAAATTGGCCTTGTTTGTTAAGGAAAATAATGTAGAATTGGAACATCCCTCAGAGAGTGACATTAAAAATGTCAGGGCTGAGACTGTGGGAAAATGCTCAGGAGTTTTCTAAAATAAGTCCTGGAATTGTGGTATCTGCAAGGAGTTGGAATACTGCAAGTGGACGGTTTCTTTGTCGAGTAGTTTCTACGAGGATGAAAGAGTCTGCCAACAGGACCAAATGGCTACATCACCAGAGGCAGTCCTAACTCCAAAACCATGGCCCCAAACAGCTCAAAATAGATGCCAATTCATACTGTACATGGCAGTTCCCAGTGAATCATTTTCTTGTAAATCTTCAGTACTGATATCAACCAAAGGCATGCAATATCCTTTAGTGTACATCACATGACATTGTGTTGAACCTCTGGAATCTTCCAGAACAATGGCACAAAGTACAGAAACTCAGCATTTAAAGGGGCACTGTCACCTGCTGCCCTCTTTAAAATCTGGCAAGGCACTTCACCAGGTTGATAAATAGATCTGTACAGTGATACTGCTGCATCATTGATCACCTCTGACCCTGCAACTCATCAAGCTTTAATTAGAGATTATCACCTTTAACTCCACTGTGGGGGATGATGCAGCCCAGTGTGTTTACCAATCTAACCTCCCTATGAAGCCACAGCAGATGACTCACTCTGACACCCCTTCTGAAAATGGCACCCAAGCCTGCACAGCCTGACAAATGCACTCAATGCACATCAGTGCACATAGTATAACATAGTGAACACAACATAAACTGACTGAACTGGATATGAAAATGCATGTTAAATTTTAAAAACACAATTAATGTTAAATTTTAAAAACACAATTAATGTCAAAACTCCAGGCAGGTTTAGGGTGATTGGGAGGCAAAGTGAACTCACCCACTGCTGCAGAAATCAGGCCTGGGCTATTTTAATTCTCAGGTCTCATTAACATGCCACCAGTCCACTTCATGCCTGGAACTGGCAGGAAATTTGTGGGAAGCTGCTGCCAGCCTACGGAAAATCGGGTGGCCCGCCGACACCAGGTAGATGGCAGGATTGGGTTTTGGTGGCGCTTTGCTTGGGAAAAGGGGAGGAGTCCAGAGGAGGCCTAAGCTTTCCTTGTGGGGCCCAGAGGGGCTCTCCTGCTGCTCCTGGCCCCACAAGGGAGAAAAACACACTTATCTTTTTTGGTCCCTTCTGGGGCTGATCCTCTTCTGTCTCAGGTTAGCCTAATGGGAAAGCTACAGCTGCTTCCCCACTCAGGCCTGAGTTAAAATTGCAGTTGGGTCCAGATGACCTGGGTCAGGAACTGACATGCATATGTAAAGAAGGACCCCGCTGGATTTAGGCGGGTGTCATTGCCGCCTGCTCAGGAGAGCAGGTTAAAAACACGGATGGCAGGATTTTAGTGGCACTAAGGTGGGTAAGTAACTTGGGGCATTTTAACTGCCTACCGGGTAGTTTTAAAATTGCCCCCACTGAGTGTATTTTTAAACATTGGTAATTGTAGCCTAAAAATTTGATATTAGCAGGCAAATGCGTTCATATGACATTCCTATGTCCTCTAATGTAATGGAAGCTTTAAAATAAATGGATTCATGCCTCCATTAAAATACGGCAGAGTGTAATATCATACAAATGCTTTAAGTGTTTGTTCACTCATAGCACAGTGTAATTTCTAGCCTTGTACTCTTTGATTATCATATATCTGCTGGTAACATCTGTGAGAGTAGCACTATGCAGGGGTGAGGTAGGCTTATGATATTTGAGCAGAAGGTTAACAACATCATGTAGTAGTTACAGTACTGGGGGTAAACAGGTCTGTGGGAAATAATAGCCAACTCCATACAATACCAATATAAATGAGGTTGAAGATATTACAGTATGTTTTTGCAGTAGGTTATAGGATTATATGCTTCACAACATATATTACAGATTAAGGAATGGGAGTATGGTTTATAGATTTATCAGAGTCCTGACATTCTGTTACAGCCTGGAGCACTCACCCAGACAGAGCTTTGCCACTTGAATTTGCATCTTCCATTAGTGCCAGTAATCACTGTTACAGCTGTGATGGGATTTACTTTGCGTGACGTGTGACAGGAAAAGAGGTTATACAGGAAGAGAAAATATGTGGTCTCATCACAGGACAAGAAGAGACAGTTTAACTGAAAAGGAACGCACAGCATTTTACCAGGATTCCTGCAGTCTCACGTACATAATAGAATATTACACTGAGCGTACTCAGTGGCTGTATGGGTGATTTGCCATAGAGTCAAGTAACAGTGTGAGGTGCCACAACATAACGTTCATGGTATCCTATGTTCTTATTCATGCAGCTTAAGTTCTGTGCATCTCCTTCGAGGAGGAGAGAGAACTGATCAGAGGAAACCTCCACACAGTGCTCGAGAGAGAGCGCAGCCTGGTAGGTGGGTCAAGAAGTGCAATTGAGCACATCAGTGGAGCTGTCAGTCCCCCCCTGGTTCAGTAGTGGGGGAAAGAAATGGATTCAGAAGAATAACATGGGAGAGGGAAAAGTAGGATGCATAAACTTAGGAAGGAGCCGGCATTGTTAAATGATGGAAAATGTTTTTGTTTATAATTGAAGATGTGTACACATCAAAAACTACAAATGACCATCAGTGTTCAGAAGTAAAGAGCTTCACTGTGAGCCACAGATACTGATGAGAATACCAGAGAGTGGAATTGGCTACTATGGTATATCCACTGCACGCCAGTAAATAGAAATGGAAAACCCTCAAGCTTATTTCTAGCTGCATCTATTACATTCCTGTTAACAGAATCATTTGAGATGCTTCCTTGGCTTCCGTCAATGCTTTTCTGACTGGATTATATATTTTACTACTTACAGCTCAAGCATGCACACCGAGCAGTGTGCGCGTACACGCCAAGCAGTATGCACCAAGCAGTGTGCGCATACACGCCGAGCACCAAGCAGTACATAACCCAAGCAGTGTGCGCCTACACGCCAAGCAGTATGCACTGAGCAGTGTGCATATACACGGCGAGCAGAGCACACCGAGCAGTACGCACCAAGCTGTGTGTGCATACACACCGAGCACCAAGCAGTACACGCTGAGCAGTGTGCACGTACATGGCAAGCAGTACATGCTGAGCAGTGTGCACATACACACCAAGCAGTACACACCGAACCTTGCCTATTGTAATAATTGTCAGTTCACCAATCTACTGGATCATAGCAAATTAAAAGTAAGAATAGTTTGAAGCAGTTTACATATTGAACAGTCTTTCATTACTATTAAGAGTGGCAAAAAGAATTATGTAATATAAAACTCTAAATATTTCCCTGTGAACTCTTGTTAACGCTAACCTCTGCTAAGTCTATAATTCCTGCTAATGCTGTACTCCAGCTTGCTTCTAGCCAATTCTTTGGTACTTTTACAGTTATCCCCATTTGCTGGGCTCCTCCGTGGATTTATATATTTCAAGTCAATCTTTTTTTCTTCATTCTCTGGTTGTTTACAAAAAACACAGCAAATACTCAGGGCGAACTAAAAGAGAAAAGCTAGTCTGCAGTCAGTTTGAAAATGGACCAGGCACACCAACACCAAGGACTTTAAGAAGTGGACAGACTCCAAGCTGTCCCTTTGGCCTATTCCATCACATCGACTCCATTGCTCCATAAAGGATTTCTCAGAAAAGCCCTGAAAATGGAAATATTTCTTCTTTCTAAAGTACCTGGGAAGCATCCAGGGTAAATGCAGTCCATTCATTTTACTTACATCAATAGTGTTTCCCTTTTAGTGTAATAAATCACTGGATTGGCTAAATGGTTTGTTTCTGTCTATGAACTTTGCACTCAATATTGAACATCCCTCGAAATGAAAGATGAGTCTAAGTCAAGACGCTTATAAACTATTTTCCATAAGAGAAGTTTGCCTATTGTTGAATGACTTGGTGAGGATTTCTTAAACAATCTGTTTGGCACAGCGCTGAGATACCTGCAGTTTTATTCCCAGGCTGGGCGGCAGGATTAACGAGAAGCTATTTATACAGCTGTGGATCTTTCTGAGACAGAGGGAAGGAGGATGTATTCGAGCTTCATTAATCATATAGCCCTCGGAAGAAACAAACAGGATCAGCACTGGGAGGGATTGTCTGCACAGCAGGTCCATTAGGAGAAAATGCGGCCTGGCCTACTGTTCAGCAGGCCAACTACACTGAATCAATTCACCCACCATGTTTACTCTACTCCCTGCTCCACCCCCACAACCACTTCTTTCCATGCATGCTTGCCTGGAGCTCAAACACCCAGTGTCATTTGCTTTACTCTGTTTAAAAATAATACTGAAATTCAATCATTCCAAATTGAACATGTCATCCAATTCAATGCCACTGACTTGGTTGAAAGATGTTTGGCCCACAAGGATGTTTATACTGTAAATTGGTCACGCAAATAAGCAACCTCCATTCAACTGAATGGGGAAATCAGTGCCACTCACTGCCCCTGGTGCTAACATTTCCATTTGTAGATACGCACTAGAATTCCACAAAGAGCAAAGCAGAAATAGCACCGAGTTGCAACAACTGAAGAATTTTATTGCCTTATTTTTGTGACATTATAAGTTCACAAGATACTTTATTCTGATTTTATCTTTCCTAGAGTGGTCACACATTTCAAGTTTATGTAAATCTAAGGATAACCCATTATAATTCAATACTGATCAGGGCGGATAACACTGTTCACCACATTTTTTATGTGGTGGAATTAGCGCTTGTGTTTGTAACAAAGTTTGACTGGTGCCTCAGTGGAAGCATCAAGCACGAACCACACTGTGAACTTGACATGTCCTGTATAAACAGAAAATTATGAGGCGGCTCCCCCCGTTGGCTCATTTCGTGAATCCAGCCTGTAAATGAACCATACGGATCAGCAGGTTCCAGATTTCATTCCCGACCTGTGTTGAGCTAGCAGCAGTTGGGGCACTGCAATTGACCTCGCTACACTTGGACCCAGCGAGGGGAAAATCAGACAAGATTCCCATTCCTGATCACTGTCCTGGAATCATAGAGCGTTACAGCACAGGAACAGGCGATCGGGCCAATCAGTCTGCGTTGATGTTTTCCTCCGCATGAGTCACCAGGTCTGATCCAGCTCTCCTGTTTACTTTCCAGCTCTCTCTCCATGCCCACTAATAGGCTTTGTATTTCAAGCAACTTTAGAAAGAATTTATGGACTTTGCTTCAACACGTTTATGGCAGAGAATTCTGAAATCCTAGCCACTCTGTAAAGAATTTTTTTCTAACCTCCCCCTTTATTCTTTCTGTGAAAACATTGGGGGGAGGGGGGACAGTTTTCAAGTGACCCCATTCAGCGGCTAGACCGTGGATGGAGCAAGGCCACCTCCCAGCTGATGAACTTTGCCAGATGCCCGAATCATTTTCATAGCCGAGTCAGCAATTTTTCCTTAAAAGGGAATGCCAGATGATCGTGAGGGGAGATGGGGGGGGGGGGGGGAAGGGGGTTGTTGAGGGCTCAGCAGTTTTGTGGGGCAGGAGGCATGATAGTGCTTCTCTTAGCATCAAAGCACCTTTTTCGAGGAGGTGACAAGGACGATCAATGAGGGTAGTGCAATTGATGTAGTCTACATGGATTTTACATGGTCCCACATGGCAGATTGGTCAAGAAAGTAAAGGCTCATGGGATCCAATGAACTATGGCAAATTGGATCCAAAATTAGCTCAGTGGCAGGAAGCAAAGGGAAATGGTCGACGGGTGTTTTTGCGACTGGAAGGCTGTATCCAGTGGGGCGCCGCAGGGCTTGGCACTAGGTCCTTTTCTTTTTGTGGTATACATTAACGATTGGACTTAAACATAGGGGGCATAATTAAGAAATTTGCGGATGACACAAAGATAGGTCATGTGGTTAATAGTGAGGAAGATATCAATGGACTGGTCAGATGGGCAGAAAAGTGGCAAATTGAGTTCAATCCGGAGAAGTGTGAGGTAATGCATTTGGGGAGAGCGTACAAGACAAGGGAATACACAATAAATGGGAGGATACTGAGAGGTGCAGAGGAAGTGAGGGACCTTGGAGTGCATGTCCACAGATCTCTGAAGGTAGCAGGACAGGTAGATAAGGTGGTTAAGAAGGCATATGGAATGCTTTCCTTTATTAGCCGAGACATAGAATATAAAAGCAGGGATTTTATGCTGGAACTGTATAAAACACTAGTTAGGCCACAGCTTGAGTACTGCGCACAGTTCTGGTCACCACATTACAGGAAGGATGTAATTGCACTCGAGAGGTTGCAGAGGAGATTTACGAGGATGTTGCCAGGAGAATTTTAGCTATGATGACAGATTGGATAGGCTGGAGTTGTTTTCCTTGAAACAGAGGAGGCTGAGGTTGATTTGATTGAGGTGTACAAAATTATGAGGGGCCCAGATAGAGTGGATAGGAAGGACCTAATTCCCTTATCGGAGGGATCAATAACCAGGGGCATAGATTTAAAGTGATTGGTAGAAGGATTAGAGCGGAAATTAGGAAAAAGTTTTTCACCCGGAGGGTGGTGGGGGTCTGGAACTCACTGCCTGAGAGGGTGGTAGAGGCAGAAACCTTCAACTCATTTAAAAAATACCTGGATGTGCACCTGAAGAGCCGTGACCTGCAGGGCTACGCATCAAATGCGAGAAAGTGGGATTAGGCTGGGTGGCTCGTTTCTCAGCCAGCGCGGACATGATGGGCCGGATGGCTTCCTTCTGTGCCATAAATTTTCTATGATTCTACCTGGAGCATTTCCCAAGTGGCCTCCAAAGCTCCCTCGAAGATGGGCTGGTTTAGCTGCTTTACGTTGAGTTTCACTGGGTGGGGCTTGTACAGCATTAAGATTACATTGGTGTCCTATAGTCATAGGAGTCTGATTTGCATTATTAATTAGGCTCTCAAAGTGTTTCGGGCAGGAGTGCTGGATGCCTATTTCCCCCTAAGCTCCAAAATTGCGGTAGGCTGGACACCAAAATCGATCATATTGTATCGCTATTTACCCTAACATAAATCTTCACAATCTTGACGACCTCTTTTTGAACACCCTTTAATCTTCTCAGCTGTAGTGAAATATGCCCTAATTTCTCAAATCTCTCTTCATATATGCAATCCTTCATCCCTGGTAACATCCCAGTGAATCTATGCTGCACCTTTACCATTGCTTTTATACCCTTTCTATATTGGTATGCCCAAAACTACACACAACACTCCAACTGTGGCCATGAAAGTCTTGTACGCTTTCACCATTAACCCCTCGCTTTAGTATTCTATGTCTTTAGGTACAAAACCAAGGATTCTGTTTGCCTTTTCCTATTGCCTTACCAGTTAGAAACAATGTGCATATGGCAACATCAAATGAGGACAAGATCAAGCTTGATTGTGGGCACAATAACAATACTCACTGAAGAATACATGAAGAATGGCCACAATCCAGCAGGAATGCCTTCACGAACGAAGAGAGAAGAAAAGGGAAGACAATTGGCAAAAGCTAAAGAAAATAATCAGAAAGAAAGTTCAACCTTATATTCTTTATTCAATTATTAAGTTAGCTAAATATTGTACCATACAATCAATTACAATACCTTGGGATGTCAGAGTGATAATGTAAGGTTTTGTGGTCATGATTCTCAATACAGTAAGTACTCAATCTCAACAGAATGCTCAGAGGAGAGGCCAGAGAAGAAAAATTGGAGACTTGTGCCCTTCTCATTCTTACCCGCCTCCTAACAGTCAGTTACAGTCTGGGCTTAGCACAGGGAGGGACAGAAAAGAGGGAGAAAAAATTCACTACAAAAATAAATAAAAGCGTGTAATATAAAAGAACCCTTAGTCAAGAAATTACTTTTGGCAATATTAGCAAATTAACACTTAAGGGCTGATAACCCAATCAGGCGCTCCTGGTGAAAAGGGGTGCTCGCAAGGAGCATTGGCTGGAAAATTATGAGTCCGCAGTGTGGGTTTTCATCCATTCATTTAAATGGATGGAAAATCAGGGGAATCGCCCCGCGATTTCCCAACCATTCCCTGCAAACGCCATTCCTTGTGAACGCCACTCCTAACTGGAACCGCACAGCCGGGTAATCAGCCCCTTGCTGTGTCCAAATGACATTCTTCTGTCTGTTATTCTAACAAAGGCATTAACACCTCCTTTAATGTAGTCAATAGAGGAATGTTGCATGAACACATTAAGTATTCACCTGTTAATACTGCAAACAATATTTTAAAGGCTCATACCTTTACATGTGTCTCCACCACCAAACTCCTTTTGTACTAAAGCCACAATAAAACTCATTAATCAATAGTCTAACAGTTAGCAGCAACGGAAAGATTGCACCAAGCAGTACTCAAAGTAGCACCAACTAAAATTCAATGGCCCAAGAGCAACACACACATGATGTGAAAGGCTGCGGGAGAGTGTTCCAGTGAGGAGTTAAGTATTATGTTGCATTTTGATATAAAAATCATCAAGAACTGTGAAAAGAAATGGGAAGTGAGGTGTAAGCAATAAGATTGATGTTTGCAGTCCTGCCGGGGGCAATAATTCGTTACTGGAAACAATTCCAAATATCTGTGTAACCTCCTCTCAATTAAAAAGATGAAAGTCAATTATGTACATGTGAAACCAGACTTTTCCCAGGATTTCAAAACTCATGTCCTGGGGTTTAAAGAGATCTACATAATTTAATACACTCCTTCAAAAAGAAATCAATTGCATTTAATAAAAACAATGTTTTGTGTTTTTCATACCAAAATCCCTTTGATCCATGAGTTGTGTACTAGTGCCCCCTTACTGCAAGTGGTACATAAAATGGAAACAGTAAGAAATCTGCAGTCTGTCTTTCTTTTTCTGACTAAGAAAACTATTTTCCCACAGCTTAATTGCCTTGTAAATGTTAAAATGAAAACATATTAATAAAATTCCACAAAGAGGGTTACTCAAGCATCTGAATGTTTAATTTTACAAGCTAACTCCAGAAGCAATAGACTTTTTAATTCTTGGTATTTTTACAGGAGGGCCACACCTGTGCCGGGGAATTGAAGTCCACCACTCTGGAAGTATGTTCTTTCTCCAAACACAATTGCTGGAAATTGCAGATCTACAGTAGATGGAATGTGGAAATACATAGTTCTCCAAAAAAAAATGGGGAAGCTAACGAAACAGTGCAGTGATGCACTCGTGTTCCTCCAGAATGGTGCAACAATACAAAGCCTTGCTTGCTCAGGACAGTGCCTGAGAAATTCACGTTAATCTCAGACCTGTACCAGCAGTACATGAGAAATTAGCACCAATACAAGACCTATACCAATGGTACAAGAGAAATCATAGCTTGGCATAGGAAATAGTGATGAAGAATGCATGAAATTGCAGGAGGACACAGGCAGATTAGTGGAGTGGGAACATAGATGGTAGATGCAGTTTGATGCCGAGAAATAGTAAGATTCCTAGCAAATTGTGAAAGAGTGTTTCTGCTGGTTGATGAATCAGTAAAAAGGGACTATATATTCACGATAGTCACTATAAGGAAGAAGGGCGAAGTTAATTTTTTCTTTCACAACGAGGGTTAATAGAATAATGCTCTATCGCAAGTGGGTTTTTTTTTGGTTATTGGAAAAGGATAGGGAAATGAGTTTAGAGTAAACAGCTTCAGCTGAAAAAAATGGCCTTTTCTGTACTGTAAATTCTATAATTGTAATCAGTACGAATACCAGATATGTACCAACGTTACAAGAGAAATTAGTGCCAGTACAAGCACGAGATAAATCGGAATCAGTCTCAGAGAGGACAAGAAAAATCTGTGACACAACTGGACCTGTCCCAGAAAGTATAGGATCAATTAGTGCCAGAACTGGACCAATTCCATGTAGTATAAAAGGATTCAGTGCCAGTGCTGGACCTGGCCCGACAGTATACAATGGGGGTGGTTTTAAACCCCCAAGAACAAGTGGGTTGGGGGCAGATGGGAGTTGAAAATAGTTGTTTTTTTGGGTCGCAACAGCAACATTTTCGGACTTTGCATTCCCAGTGGGAAGCCTGTACTTTTACGCGCCAACGTTAAACCTGGAAATAAAGTCGGGTTGCAGTCGCGGCCCAAAAAACAATTATTTTCAATTCCCACCCGTCCCCAACCCACCAGTTCTTGGGGTTTAAAATCACCCCCACTAAATCAGTACTCATACTGGACCAATCCCAGAGAGTTCAAGACAAATTATTGCCAGTGTTGGGCTTGGCCTAGGTTGTACAAAAGGAATTAGTGTCAGAACTGGAGCAGGCCCAACAGTACATGATAAATCAGCATTAGTACAGGACTAGTCCCAGACAGTAATGATAAATTGGTGCCACTACTGAACCAATTCCGGGCAGTACAAGATAAATCGGTACTGGTACAAGCCCCGTAAGAATTATTTATTTGCAAATGCACATGTGGTACTATAAAGATTGGGAAAAAATCAAAATACAAACTATAAAGTAGGGCGATAAATATAAGTAAAAAATGTCAGTAATGTCAAGGGACTTCGGTCGATATCATACTCTTTAGCCATTCAGTAACCTCGGGGTCAGCGTTGTGGAGTCTGGAAAGTCCTCCTGGTGGACCAGCGTGAAATGAGCAGTCATTCAGTAGATGTGCGGCACCCTCAACTGCACCGCAGCTCTACCGAGGGCAGTTCCTAAGCCCCCAGGTGTAGTCATTAGCCATACGCCTTACTACCCCACATCTCAGAAGGTTGAGCTTGCATCAGAGAATCTGTGCAAGTATTGGACTTGCCTCAGTGCCAATACAAGGGAAACCACTACTGCCTGGGATGGATGCAGTACTGGTATTGATTCCTACCAGCTGTGGCTCAGTTGGTAGCACTCTTGCCTCTGAGTCAGAAGGTTGTGAGTTCAAGTCCCATTCCAGAGACTTGAGCACATAATACAGGTTGACACTCCAGTGCAGGACCGAGGGAGTGCTGCACTGTTGGAGGTGGTTGTCTTTTGGATGAGATGTTAAACCGAGGCCCCGTCCGCCCTCTCAGGTGGATGCAAAAGATCCCATGGCACTATTCGAAGAAAAGCAGTGGAGATCTCCCTGGTGTCCTGGCCAATATTTATCCCTCAACCAACATCACTAAAACAAATAGATTATCTGGTCATTATCACATTGCTGTTTGTGGGATCTTGCTGTGTGCAAATTGGCAGCCGCGTTTCCCACATTACAACAGTGACTACACTTCAAAAAGTACTTCATTGGTTGTAAAGCGCTTTGGGATGTCCTGAGGTCATGACAGTCTCTATATAAATGCAAGTCTTCCTTTTCTAAGAACAGTCCAAATGTACCAAGGTCAAACAAGATAGGATCTGAGTGGTGGGACAAACAGATTGCTTCCTAGACCAATGTGTCAGTTTGTTAATTTTATGCTGAAATCTCATTATTGTTGCTACAAGACTGATTCCCATTTAATACAATTTTTTTAAAAATTATAACTTATTTACTTTTTAATAAGTACTGTTTCTTTGGGAGCAATCCGCAGCATAATAACTGCGCCAAGAGACTTGTCACCAAATTTAGAGGGGGAAAAAGCTAATTTCTAGTCAGGTTTCAGTTAAGTTGGTGATGAGAGAGAGAAAAAGAGGGATGGAAAACTAGCACAAACAGATGTTAGATCAAGGCTGCACTTACAGAGCATCGTCAGTGACCCTTCGAAGCAGGAACTGCTTTGCACTGATGCTGAAGCTGATTTGTAAGCAGGGTCAATGACAGATGGATTCAATCTCCAGACTGGACTGAGGAAGCCCAAATACCCGATGGTTTCAGACCTGAAATGCCGATCTCAGGCTACCATGTGAAAGCGCTCTTCTGCAGTTCAGGTCTCTAAGGACAAAGTTCAGCAGGGCTATGTGGGGAAACATTTTTATTAATACTTCAACTGGTACCTCAGTTGGTGTCCCTCTTGGGATAGTGTTAAAAATAATTTTAGTGTTTCCAAAATTAACATAACTGGTGCATATACATTGTGACGTCATGACATCACCAACCAAATGTTATGACATTATATCACCACCAAATGAATCCCAAGGAACTCATATTGGGAATTTTGGAGGTACCAACATGATTGCTCTGAGTTTGATTGCTGGCATGTGAATGTGCCATTATTCTTTCCTAGAAACATTGATCAATTAATAAAATAACAAAATCTCCAGAGGCAAAAGAATGAGACACAATTTTAATTCTGAAGAAATGCTAGTTCAGTACTAACAAGTGACAGGAAGAAAGGACAATTATTTAGCCCCCACGCATTAATCAGATTGTCATCAGCAGAGGATTCAGTTCCTCCCATCGCAATAGTTAGCGACAATCTTGGAAACTATACAATGTGTATAATGAGAAAAAGGGCAATTCAGCAAAGGCAATAAATGCCCCGGCAGGAGGATATTAACTGAAGATTTTTTAAAAATATTTATACTGAGTTTACAAATCATGATGGATCACAATACATAACATGCCACACAGCAATCACAAATACATTCAGAGGGATATATAAGGGGGAGTTTCCCCGATCAAATACTTCTGGAAGGATCAGACCTGGCAGGGGGTGCTGGTCAGGAAATCACGGGCACGCAGCCCTTGATTTTCCAACCGTTTAAAATGGACAGAAAATCAGGCAGCCATTTCCTGACCCATGCTCCCTGCATGCACTGCTCCTCAACAAGACAGCCCAATTGGGGAATCAGCCATATGGGCAATTGGGTATCATTACAGAAAATGCAGGAATGACATTTTGTTTGCAAGCCGAGTTGTTTGAATGGAAATTTAATGCTGAGAAACAGGTACTTTAGCAGGAAATAGGATCAGGATTGTTGTTCATCATTCATTCTGCAACTGAACTTAATGCAAGAGGAAACAACGTGTTGACTGTTATAAAATATGAATGAAACAAACATTCCATGGGGTAGCATTGTTGCTCACTTCACCGATGCTCTGCCGTGCTGTGTCAGGTTCAGTCTCACTGAGAGGAACTGAGAGGAACCTAAATGCTGGAGGATGGGGAGGAAGAGAAAACCAGCGGGTAAATCACCTTGAACCAATCTTGAGCACCTCTTAGCCGCCATCTCAAGAACAGCATTGGCAAATATCTCAGCGCAGGTAATGTGCCTTCCCTCCCAGGCAAGAGGCAATGCAGGCTAGAAAGGGAGAGAAAATAAGATACATCTTTTAGAAAAAGGAAAATTGTGAACTTTTATTTTTTGTGCAGAAAATAACACAGGTCCAAAAACAGGAACATGCAATGGTGCAATACTTGCAAATACGCCAAGCCAGCAGGACAAGAGGGCACGGGTTCAAGGCTGTGAAGGGCACGTTTAGGACAGACGTCAGGAAATATTTCTTTACACAGAGGTTGATTAACAGCTGGAACGCATTGCCAGGAAGGATGCTTGAGGCCAGGACACTGAACTCATTGAACAAACAGCTAGATGCTGTAATGGGAAGACAGAAGGGTTGGTGTTCTGGAAGGATGAGATCAAATGGGCTGAAGGGCCTTTTTCATCCAAACTCCAAACTTATCTTGTGATTAAAATAAGCAGTATACAGTGTATACAACTGCTTGGAACAGGGTGAGGTTATCTAAGGCCAGTACAAGACAATATAAACATACTCCAGTAAGGGCTAAAATTGGGTATTTAAATTCAGAAAGTCACTCGGGCACATTCTTCCACATACCCCCCCCCCCCAAATAACCCATGAATACTGAGTATGGCTGTAGTCAAGAAGGTGTGTAACATTACATCTAAGAAGAAGACAGAAGAACTTAGGTTATAAATACAATCAAACAGAAGGGTGAGAGACAGGCATCTATCAACTCTATAGGAATCAGCAGCAAGTGGGCTTCAACCAAACGAGCAGGTGGGAATAAAAGTTAAAAGAAAGAATTTAAAGCCAGGCCAATCCCAGGAATTTCTCACAAAGGTGACCGTACATTTTTACAATTTTTTTCATGAGTATTTATTATAACACTGAGATCTTCCAAAGCTTTTTTCTGAAATATTTGATTCAGTTTTGAAGGTTTGAGATTTTAGAATAAGAATTTCTGTTTACAATTTATTTTTAGGCTGATTAAATGTGCTTGAGACAACGACAGCTAGAATGCCTACATTGCACTGGGACTTGTAGATTAGGAGCTGATTGAGGAACTAAAGTGTTTCTAAGTGTTGAAAGGTGGGCTATCAACATAGAAATACTTCCTCTCCTCAATCAACTCTTATCCACATATCCGAGGCTCCCCAATGGCTCAGCAAGTTTAACCAGTCATAGCTGAGTCATACAGACCAGAAAAGTCTCAGGGTCAACCTCGGTCTGTGCTGTATTAGCTGATCTCAGCTGGGCTGGTCAAAAAGACACTACAACTGGGAGAAGAAAACTGGCCAAGGATCCAGTGACCCCACTAGAAAGCACACATGTGAGAGCCTGGTTGGGGGTCAACAATTGTGATGCCTAAATTAGCACACTGACACTCACTATCTAGATTCATCCATGAATACTAGCCACTTGGGAGAGGTACCAGAACTAACATCCCTTATCTTGATAAATTCAAAGTTCATTCAAAATTAATTACAAAAAGATTTTAAACTTAATTTTGAAGATCTAATGGAAGATCTGCTAACTGTACAACGAGAACCCAACAAGGAGTCAAAGCCTTCAGGAGAGGAGTTGAGGGGAGAAAAATTAGCAGAGAAAATTTGCACGGAAATTTTGTTTAAAGAAAATCCATAAAACCAACAGAAGAAATTTTCCCACCTTCAGTAATTATAAAATTAAGTTTAAAAGCTTTTCGTAATTAATTTTGAGTGAACTTTGAGTTTATCAAGATAAGGGAGAGTTAGTTCTAGAGAATGGAACATCTTTCCATTTGTTACACCATTGTTGAGCAGATTAATGATGATAGCAGTGTGCTCAATCTAATAGAGGTCTTATCAGCTTCTTCCCTCACACAATGCTGTTTTACAAAACCATTACTTTATCTCTTTCTATTTCTACCATAAACAATAAAAAGAGTAGGCCAAGACACACCTGACATCCAATAAATGGTGTCAAAATAATGAAGGACGGAGTTGAAAGAGATTTACTGATATCAGTAGATTTCACACTTGATATTCCAATCACTTAAGAGAATGTCATACTTAAACTGTATAGTGTTCTGGACACCTTGAGGATTGTGTCCCGTTCTGGTCACCGAGACACACCCTGGAGCTGGTGCAGCTCTACAGGGCTCAGTTATGAGATATAAAATGAATGGAAAATCATGGTGAGAATGCCGCGATTTCCCAATAATTCGGGCAGCTGAGGCTCCAGTCCAGGAATACACATTCGGAAATCGGCCCTAAAGAATGATCAACAGGTGGAACAGATTTCTGGGTAGGATAGCTGAGGCATTTAAGAAACAGTCGGATACTGTTGGGGGAGAAACTGTTAACTTTTTCTGGACCAAGGACAATGACAATGACAATGATCACCACCACATCCACAAGCATTTATGCAGCGGTTTCAATGTAGAAAAACATCTTGTGGCACTTTCCAGAGGTGTAATTATCAAAAAAAATGGATACCAACCCAAAGATGAGTAGGCGAAGTGATCAAAACTTGGTCAGGGTTTTAAAGAGATCCTTAAAGAAGGAGAGGCAGGTATTAATTGTATATAAATGAATTACATCAATTGATGAATGATTAAGCTCAGGTGCATAAACAATTGGGAACTCTCTGGCTCCCATATTTCAGGGAGGGGAGAGGTTGTGGGTTTTTGTGTGAGGGAGGTATTGGGTATAATGTAAATCCCAGCAAATTAAGTTTATATGCAACAAAGTATTTAGTCCTTCACTGTCTGGCTGTCCATTTGTAACAGTAGGGAGGAAATTCCAGAGTGTGGGCCTCAGTGTCTAAAGGCATAGCTGGGTTGGGGGGAAATGCATGAAAGGACAGAACAGGGAGGCTTGAAATGCTGGAGCAGGTTAGAGACAGGGAGGGGTGAAGCCATGGATGGGTATAAACACTGAGAATTTTAAATATATATTGACTCAGCAAGGACAGGAGTGATGGGGGAGAAGGACTTGATATGGGCAGCAGAGTTTTGGATGAGCTGAAATTTGCTTTGGGTGGAGCATAGGAGGCTGGCCAGGAGAGCATTGGAATGGTCAAGTGATGTGATGAAGGCATTAAAGATTCAGCATCAGATGGGCTGAGGTAGGGGCAAAGCCAGGTGATGCTATGGAGGTGGAAGTAGGCAGAGAGGCTATGGGATCAGAAGCTTAGCTCGAGGTCAAGTAGGATGCTAAAGTTGTGAACAGTCTGGTTCAGCCTGAGACAGTGGCTAGGGAGGGAGATGCAGTTGGTACCATGTCCCTCCCTGGCCACAGTCTCAGGTGGAGTTTGTGACTTGGGTGGGGAGGCCAAAGACAATGGCTTTAATCTTCTCATGTTTAACTAGAGGACATCGCAGCTCATCCAAGAGTGAATGTCAGACAAGCAGTCTGTTAATACAGAGGCAGCGGAGGTGTTTATAAAGAGGTACAGGTGTCATCAGTGTACATGTGGCAGCTGACCCATGTCTGGGATGCTGCTGCTTAGAGGCAACACATAAATGAGGAAAAGGAGGGGATAACAGACAAGAGTCTTAGGAAGAAGATGGTGTGGTTGACCATGTTAAAGGCTATAGTGAGGACGGAGAGATAATACACCACAGTCACAGCAATAGAGAATGTCATTTGTGACTTTGGTTAGGGCTGTGGGAAGAGTGGTAACCTGATTTGAGGGATAGATGGATCGGATGGCTTTCTTCATCTGTATCTATCTTATGAATCTGCTAAGTGTGGGGGAAAAGTAATTTAAAGAAGCATCTGCCCTTGAGTTTTAATATACTTTAATTTTTTTCATTTGTGGACCATCAAATAAAAGGTTTGATGTTGTTTAGTAAGTTTTTTGAGAAAATATCTGGTGTCCCTCCTAAGATATTTAAGGTAAAATTGCTAAATTGTGCTGCTGTTTATGAATTCCCAAGCATTGAGAATGTTAATAATTGGGTACAGCTTAGGAGGTATGTTATAGTGTTATGCCTATATGTAGTTGAGAGAGAACAGGAAAGGAGTTATTTAGGATTAGCCTAGATTTTCCAGTCGGTGGTACCATAACACTAACATTAACCCATTGGAAAATCTAGGTGACTTGAACTGGGCTGTGTTAATCAGTAGTCGTCTGTATTCTACACATGGCTGCGACTTGCAAATTTGGTTCAAGTGTTTCAACAGTGACTGACACTGCCATCTTGTGGCAAACAGCCATGTTGTAGCAATTGGAATAACTAAGAGGAATAACTTATTTACATTGCATCTTATCAAACGTCTCAGCACCCAGAACACGTCACGTGCAATAAATTACTTTGAAATGCAGTCACTGCTGTTTTGTAGGCAAATGGGGCAGTCATTTTGCACAACAAGACCTCACAAACAGAAAGTAGATGAATGATCCATTAATCTGTTTTTGGAGCGTTGGCAAGGACTCCAAGACAACTGTCTGCCCTTTTTATACCATGGGATCCTTAACACCTACCTGAACCACTGGAGCAGGCAGACAGGGGAAGCATCTCATCTAACAGCGCCTCCAACAATGCAGCACTTCCTCAGTACTGCACTAAACTGTTAGCCAATCTGCTCACGATCTGGATGATTTCAGCAATTTGTATTTACATTACATCTTTAACGTAGAAAAATATCCCAATTCACTCCATTAAGGAGAAAAAAGGAGTAGGTATCTGGGCCTTTGCAGGAGGATTATAGAATCATAGAATCATAGAAGTTACAACATGGAAACAGGCCCTTCGGCCCAACATGTCCATGTCGCCCAGTTTATACCACTAAGCTAGTCCCAATTGCCTGCACTTGGCCCATATCCCTCGATACCCATCTTACCCATGTAACTGTCCAAATGCTTTTTAAAAGACAAAATTGTACCCGCCTCTACTACTGCCTCTGGCAGCTCGTTCCAGACACTCACCACCCTTTGAGTGAAAAAATTGCCCCTCTGGATCCTTTTGTATCTCTCCCCTCTCACCTTAAATCTGTGCCCCCTCGTTATAGACTCCCCTACCTTTGGGAAAAGATTTTGACTATCGACCTTATCTATGCCCCTCATTATTTTATAGACTTCTATAAGATCACCCCTTAACCTCCTACTCTCCAGGGAAAAAAGTCCCAGTCTGTCTAACCTCTCCCTGTAAGTCAAACCATCAAGTCCCGGTAGCATCCTAGTAAATCTTTTCTGCACTCTTTCTAGTTTAATAATATCCTTTCTATAATAGGGTGACCAGAACTGTACACAGTACTCCAAGTGTGGCCTCACCAATGCCCTGTACAACTTCAACAAGACATCCCAACTCTTGCATTCAATGTTGTGACCTATGAAACCAAGCATGCTGAATGCCTTCTTCACCACCCTATCCACCTGTGACTCCACTTTCAAGGAGCTATGAATCTGTACTCCTAGATCTCTTTGTTCTATAACTCTCCAACGCCCTACCATTAACGGAGTAGGTCCTGGCCCGATTCGATCTACCAAAATGCATCACCTCACATTTATCTAAATTAAACTCCATCTGCCATTCAGAGAGGTGACTGAAAAATTGGTCATAGAGACAGATTTTGAGAAGACCTTTAAAGGCGGGGAGAGAGATGGAAAGTCAGATGTTTGGGCGGGGAGTTCTAAAGAGTACAGTTGAGGTAGCTGAAGGCTCTGCCTAGAGAAGGAGGGGGGTTGAACAGGAGGCCAGAGTGGGAGGACACAGGAGGAGATGTAACTCTGGAAAAGATTGCAGAGGTAGAATGCAATGAGGCCTTGGAGGGATTTGTACTTGAGGATGGGAATTTTAAATTTGATCCTTTGGGAAATGGGGAGCCAATGGAGGTCAGAGAGGATAATGTTCTGACTTGGCAGCAAAGAGTAGTCCAACTGACAGTCGAATAAAGCACAAAATAATTAGACTGAAATTATCCAGCTGTCAGTAAATTTTCCACCCAGTTTTACACAGGTGGAAAATTGAGTTTTGGATGGAAATCTGGTTTTGGGTCAAATTTCTGCCAGTTTGTATCAACTATCCAACGTGACACTGGACAGCAATTTCTGCACCGTTACAAAATTCTGACAACTGAGGGATTTAATTTTTTCTGGTAGCGCATTGCTTGATGTGTTTGTCTGCAATTCCTTTGTGCAATATATTTAAATACATTTATTGACCTGTTAATTTTAAAAATCGCTCAAAGTTACCGTTGTCGATTGCTATCCAGTAATTCCTGCTGGAAGAGAAGTAGGATAATAAATGTGTTAAAATAGTGCACAAAGGAGTTTTATGCAAATATATTAAGCAGTGTGCGAGCACAGGAAATTAAACCCTTAAACTTGTAATCTAGGAAGGTAGGGGGAACCCTTCACCAGATAGTGAAGGGTCAAGACTCATAGAGGAGATCCTAATTTAGACCTAATCACTATTTGTGAATGTGCAGTATTTGAAAGATGCTTTCAAACCCATTTGACCTACAAATAAGAGTGGAGGATACATTTTCTCTCAAATATAAAACATTTTTTATATCTCAAATCACTGAAGGGTCAAAATAATGACTCTATTACACATTACTAACTGGTCAAATGTTTTGATGCAATCTCTATTATTATTGCATTGCACTATATGAAAAGAACAGCTTTGCACAGTTTGTGCTTATAACAAACAACACATTAGTGAAATGATATAATCAACATGTAAAAGTTAATATATATCATAAAGACACAAGATATAACAGGCTATATATGGTTCTGGGAGTTCTTCAACAATTACATCCCATAATTGTCCGCCAAGCTGGGTCTCAAACACAACTTATAACAGAAATGAGACTGAAAACACACCATAGCCACGAAGAAGAGACACAAGATAAAAATGGGCAATCCAAATAGGAAAATCTCTGATTTAATCTAGATTAAAGCTGCACAAACTCATTCACTTTTAACTAAAGGAAGTATATGAATGGAAACAGTAGTCCCTACTGTACTAAAATGAATTGTCTTTGTGTGTGAACACAGACAACACAGAGAGGAAAACAGTGGAAAGGGAGGCAACACACAGAGGTCAGTATTCTTTAAACACACATTTGGTGCATTTGGGTGTTTCCATCACCAAACAGCCAGAAACATCCTGTAGATGTCAGTGAAATTCTGTAGATGTCATTTATTTATAAATGTGACTCATTGCAATGAGAAGCTTCAATGGCGAGGTCCATTAAAAAAAATAATCTGAGAAATTTATCAAAATGAGCATAATCAGAACATGAGTCAGATCCGTGCTCCATTTTGTTTGATCAGCAGATGTCCAATATGCGCAGAAACCCATCACCGAGCTTAAAAAAATCAAGCTACTGAGAAATTTGCATGTATATGGCCTAGAATTAGGATCGCGCTTATTTTACAGGCATAAACCAGGTGCCTAAGTCTCCAATATGGCGGGAGGTTGTGCGCGGGCTCATTCTGCGCTGGACGTTTGCCGCCCGCCATATTGGTAAAGAAGATCATCCAAAGTGATCACCTGAAATGGGGGCCTAATGCCTGTTGAGGCCCCCTTTGTGGAATTTGCTTGCTATTGACCGTTGCATGCGATGAACTTGCTGTGGTCAGTATTTTCAGGTGCTTAAAGGGACCGTTGAAGGCTGAAAGGTAAGTTTTAATTTTTTTATTTACCCTTTCTGTGGAGTAGGCAGGTGTGCTCCTCTTGACTCCACGTTAAATTTGCGGGCCTGTGCTGGCCAGCACTCAACCCCCTCTGCCTTCTCCCAATTGCCCGCCCTCTGTCTCCCCCCACCACCTTCTCCTTATGATCTCAGCTGGCATACGGGCCAGACAATCTTCGTGCCTCCCAGGACTGCTGAGCTCCCTCTGGGGCCACGACTGCAGCCTGCAGCTCGCTGCTATTAAACAAGTGAGGCCAGCGGACCAATTTCCCGTGGTCCTGCCACCAGACTCTTTAGATGCATGCAGCGTGCGCAGCACTGGGATCACATCCCGACATTCCTGTTTGCCCAATACAGAGTGCACAGTCTCCTCCCTTAGAAATGTACCACACTTACATAAATCCAGAGATTTTAGGTGCATTTTGACAATAGCCAAGGCATAGGGACTCTCAAGTGTGCATAGGGGATAATACTGGGGTTTAACAGGCTAAATATGGGCAGCATCCCAGAACAGAGCACTGGTAAACATCTCAGCTTGGAACACTCCACCCATTGGACATTGGCTTGCAGAGAAGCCATGAAGTAAAGAATCCCAGCCTCCTTCCTCCAGGTCCCAATAATGAGCCAGGCTGGCTGGTACTTAACAGTGCCTTGGAATTATTCAGACCTGTCTGGCTCAGGTATCACATTACCAACTCTACCATGGGGATTTGGCTCAGTTCTGCCCCCAGCATGTCATCTTGGAGCGAACTCAGCCCCAAAGAAACCCCAGTTACCTCACCCTAAGGAGGATGCTCATTCAATAATGTGGAATAGTTGAGCTGCCCACGGTTTTGTGCAGGTCTATTTTCTTTTCCGCTTTAGTTACAATCGGTTCATTCAAGGTGAGCGTTTTGTTGTTTTTACTTGGACATTCGGCATATGTCATTGAAACACATTCTGCAGTCTTCTAGGCTCTACTCATTTTAGAAACATGTGAATCTTATTTACAATACACCAAGCCGTTTGGCAGGTTTGAGTTGTGCTCAAAAATAAATCTTGGCATTTGTCAAACTGTTTCACAAGTTCTTTCAGTGAGACATTGGAAAACTAAAGTTTCTGCCACGTGTCTGCAGCCAACTCAACTTTCCACTCTTTGGTACCTAAGCAGAATGGAGAAAAAACACCATTTGAAGGGGTTGAGTGGCTCATTTCCAGCAGCTAAACCCGCTGAATTCACATATTACAGTGATATCTTATTTTTCTGCATGTCAAAATATTTTTATATCACTGTGCTGGCCAATGTGGCAGAGAATGGAAGTTGAGTTTTTTTTTCTCAAAACTCATCAATAATTTTTCTTCCTGCACAGTCTCTCTGTATGTAGAAGTGGATTTGAATAAAATTCAGGAGAGCCCTTTCCCCTTACAAGCCCATGGTAGTCGATTTTCACTCCCTTTGCCTGGTATTAACGCAGTGGTAATAATCTCAAGATGGGGTCGGTAGTCTTCCCAACCCCTTAACACCGGCAATACAGCCGGCTCCATTTTGAACGGGGCCTACCGCCACCTGTCCAAAGCGCCTGCCTGTTTCAGGCAATACGTCACTTTAATATGGAACTCAGGGTCCTATTTACGTCTTAGGACCCCGATTGCCATTTTAGGTCAGAACCTTTCGGAGCCTCCGCCGTTCACACTCCGACCAGTTCCGTGGGCAATGGAACCAAAGAGGCCTGCTGAAGGCAAGTGTCAAATTAATTTTGTGGGCTCAGCAGGAGCAGGACTGCTACAAAAATAATCTGGGCCACTGCTGCCCTGGGACCCCGACCCGCCACCGATCTTGAGGTCTCAATCCAGCAAGCTGCACCGGGACGCTTGCTTGGCGCCCCGCAGCTCGCCCGCCAAATTTAAATGAGGCCAGGGCCTCAAAATCATGGGGGGCCACTTCACCGCCAGAACGGGTGGCCGACCAGAGCGCCAGTCAAAATCGATCTCACTGTCTTTATTCCTGTTCATACCACTGTTTCAGCAGCGAATGTTCTTCTCTCAGCCAAGAGCTTACTAAATAAATGACAGTGCCTCCAGGACTAGACTACCTCTGATGGATAAAATATACAATGACATAATATAGTCTTAAACACTAACTACACACTCTAGCTGGATTTTCTGATACTGGCTGGGCATAGTTGTGGCATAAATCGAGTGGCCAGTATTGGGAAACGGGCAGAAGTCCTCCCTTGACCCATTTTGTGCGGCAAAAAAATGTTTTGGAGGGCAGCACTGGTGATGTGAAAGAACCCACCTCAAACAGACGGCCACGTCATTTAAATATTAATTTTGGGGTGGGTCCTTCCTGTGTACCTAGGGTCGCTAGTCTACATTATGTATATTGGAAGTCATGGAAAGGTCAGAGTAATATAATGGTAAATATATTTCAGCCATTTCTTAATTCTTTTTCTTCATTTTGTTTTCTTTTTGTTGGCACTTAAGCCTTCATGAGCATTTGTGCCATTTATTCTGAATTATTTATTTTTTGTCCTCAGCATCATTGCTGGCACTAATGGGTTTCCCAGTAGGAATCCTCCTATATGGCATGTTTGGAAGAAGAGGAGGACCTATGGATGGATGTCAGTCAGGTCAGTTTGCATTACGAACCATTTTGGCGGGCCCTGGCACACCCACCTGGCATTCAAGATCGGAAACTGTCTTCTCAAGATTTGGGTCAGCTAAGATCTGTGTTCCCAGTTGCAGGATGCCTGCAGCTACCCTGACGGTACATCAGCTGCAGCCTCAAGCTTGCCTCCACTTACTTGCAGGCAATGTTGACCTATGGGGATGGTGTCAAGGTGTTGCACAGAGGACCATCATCCTTGCAATCACCTCATGCAGCACCATCTCCCCTTCAGGGAAATCAAACAGGCAATCAGATGCTGGGCTGCACCATCGCTTGCCTCCAAAGTCATAACTGCACCCTGGGTTTCCATTGCCTTCATTTTTGCCTCTCACACCTTAGTCCCCTACACCTTCAGTCTTGGCAAATGGATCGAGATGTTTTTCCAGGCTCTCCAATGTTTTTCAGAGTTTTTATCATCTTATTGTGACACTCCCTTTTACGTGTCCCCATCATTTTCAATTCCATTTACATGCATTCTTGCACTCCCACCACTAGTGCACTCCCTTCACCCATCTGAATCTGCATCTGAAGCTATGCTAATAAGTTGACCTCACAACATTGGGTGCAAATATCATACTTGCATTAGAGTCTGTCTAAATCCTGCCAAAAAATAAATCCTGGCATAAATTACACTAATATTGGAAAATGTAGACTCCCTTCTTCAACCTGACGGATTCAAGCAACACTTATCTTCTTGCTGACAAATAATACAATTTTGCATTTCAATCTATGTTTAAACTTTGGTCAAAATGAAGCATTCATGTAAAAAGGAAACATATTGATAAAAGATGGCATCCTCAGGTCTATCGCAGTGTAACTGGTGTATACAGAATGAGGAAAAGAATCAAAATCTCATAAATTACATATGCAAATTCTCCAATTAACATTGATCTTTTTTTTAGCTTTACGCATATACTCAGCAAATCTAAGTCAACAAATTATCAAATGTAAGTGATGTTTGATTAGCATAATTGCACTCTGTTATCCCCACTGGTTTAAAGACAAAGCTCTCCGTGCTTCACATATGTAGGAGTCTCATTTTTGATTTGTTAATGAACATCTGGAAACAGTTGCTCAAACACAATTTTGCCCTCTTATTGTTACACTTTGGCCTGTTACACGTGGCTGTGAATAGTGTTGGTAGTAGGGGTATCATTGGAATTTTAGAACTGGGAGTGTATGTTTATATAACCAATTTATAACTCAAATGTATTACTTGTGTGAAAACCACACGAGAACTGGAGTAAGGACATTGACACAAACTGGAGGAAGAGAAAGCAGCCTTGTATCTGTAACAAAGCACAGCAGATGCTCTTGGATGTGTGTACATTAAAGTTCTGCTGTACTTGGTTTAAAAGTATAAATGCATGTCAAAAGTGAAAAACGCTCTGTGAGCAAAAAATATAATAGTTAACTCGCAGAGAAAGAAATTATGAGCATGGCACAGAAAAGGGGCTGTTGCAGTGTGCGTAATAACTGTAATTATGCTCAAGTTACATAAACATAGACTGCCCTTAAAGCAATCCCATCTATTGGCGATCTTAATCGCTGCAAGTGAAAAAATATCAGAGTATCAGGTTTACAGTATATGGAAGCATGAAATACATCATGTCTGGCGAGTGCTTATTGGAAAGTAAATGCGACATGTCATCCCACTAAAGACAACACCCACCCCCCCAGACTGTAAGTAAGACTAGAAAAACAGTTGATCTAAATCAGACTAGACAGTGGTGTCTTCACGACGCATTGCTTCATTTCCAAACCTGTCCCCAAGTTACTGTATCCCGAGAGATGCCAACTTTTCAAACTTTGCAAGCATGAAACTTCCAATAGTACAGAAATCCAAATAAGTGAAACTGCTGTACAAGATTTATAGAACAACTTCTTCACTGAGTAGCATGGGTGACAACAGCTATCAATTGGGCTGGTATGCTTCAAACTTCTTAGTGTCTGTGAAACTGCTCTGTACAGTTCTTTCACCATGACCCAGTAGTAACAACAGAAAATGTTCTATAGAATAGTTTCACCTAAGCTAAGGGGCGTGAGTAACAACAACTGAACTTTGGACTTGCCTCCTTCAAGCTCCTTAATGTAAATGAAAGTGTTCTGTAATGGCATTAGGCTGGTTTCTACACTTAGTAATATGGGTAATCCCATCTCCATATAAGTACAAGGCCATACCATGCACAAGTTAGTGTGAGACAGGGTGTGATCGTTTGATGCACATGGAATAAGTCAGACCTGGCACATCTGCTTTCCTTTCGGTTCTGCCTCTCACCCTAAGAATTATTTCGTTCCCTACCCTGAGACCACAGTAGGGGTATTCACTACCTTTTAGTCAATGGGGAATAATACCGAGCAGTGACTTGCTTGTCACCAAGAGTTTAGTAAAGCCTGATGGTGGATTTTGACCAATGTTGCATATCACCAACTGGCAGGGTACACACATCCTTTTCAAAATAGGGGATATTTTAACTATTTTGCAGTCTCTCTTTCAAATAAACAAAATAGCAAATAACTCCTCATATTCCCTACTTTGTTGATATTATATGAGATGGTCTTTGCATACCTAGATAAATATTCAATAATAATATAGGGCCTAGGAATTTGATTGTGCCTGAAAGATGCCCTGGCCGAGGCAGTGAACAGGAGGAGGGACATCCTCCTTCCCCCAGGGGGTAGGAAGCCCTCCAGGTATCAACTCAGTCGCTGGTGGAAAGAGGTGGCAGAGGAAATGAATGCCAGAATCTTAGCTCCCAAGACATGGCTGCAATGCCGGAAAAAATTTAATGACCTCACCAGAGTTGTCAAGGTAAGAATACTGCTCTCTTACTCTCTGCTCACACCTAGACCTCCAGTCTCACTACTCACAATACTCCCCTACTCATTTCCCTTCACTCTCCAGCAATCACTGCACCACAACAACAACTTGCATTTATTTCTCCTGGCATAGAGGGCCTCAGTTACCTCCCTGATACAGCAGTGGACTGCCAACTGTGATATGTTGCTGATGTCATCTGCTACAACCTGAAAGCAGCCTGTGGCATAAAGATTAAGGTCCACGGTAACTTTGACAGCTTCAGGCAGGGCTGTCCTTGCCCTGGTGCGAGGCTCAAGTTGTGACTGCTGCAGGGGACATATCTCGACAACCTCCTTTCTGAAGCGAAGGCGCCTCATACATTGCTGCTTAGTGAAGTTCATATAGGAGAAGTGCTCCCTAAATACCCACTGTGGGTATGGCCTCCTATGTAGTGCCCTCCTCCTCCTTCTTGTGGCAGCTGCTCCTGCTTTCTGCTGTCTTCCTTGCTGCTCCCCCTCCCCCTGAACGCAGCACTATGAGACCATCCATGATTGTAGCCAAACTATTAATGAGCCAACCAATAACAATGCATACCAGCAAAATCTTCTTCTCAACAGTCAGACTTAACTTTCCAGAGTCATAAAACACACCAAGAAACACCCAGAAGTTAACCAGCAGCCTAAAATGACAAACCAGCGACTAACCTGTAAGTTCTGCATGATCTCTTTAAAGAGCGTGGTGAGGGGTCCTTCCTGCCGGACGAGTTGCTGGACGAATTCAACACAGAACCCTAATTTACATAACGTCTTTAGCACTTTCCATAGTTCTGGCGTGCATTCCTCGTGCCGATGGAGAACCCTGATCCAAAGTGGCAGGTGGCGCACTTCCAGCTGGTAATGTGCACGAGCTTCCTGCCCGCCATATTGGAGGCTTAGGCGCCCGTTTCGTGCCCAAAAAACGGACCGAGATTTCTTAAATGAAAAAGCAATGGAAACAATAAATTTCAAAAACTCAAGAATAAAGAGATGAAGAAGGAGGTAAAACAAAAGGATAAACAAATAAAAATCTTTTCTTAGTGTTGTATATTTAGATGTGCTGAGACCATCTTGTGTAACATCAACAAAGTAAGTAACACCCCTGGAGGGTGGGGATCTATTTGCTAGTTTCTTCATTTGAAAGAGAAACTGCTAAATGGTTAATAAGGTAGTTAATGAGCTTTACTGAGTGGCGTTGGCTCTTTATTCTGGGAACTGACTGCTTCAAGTGGAACAGTGTTAGTGTGCTTACCACTGTGTCAGTCAGTGCCCAGTGAGTTTCGGTAATTTTAAAATACAATATGGAAGGATAAGGTGAGAAAAGTAACAACTAAAATGATTTACATACTAAAGAAAATCATGCAAGAGACAAAAAACACCTGGAGTAAAAAAATAGGAGGAATCTAAACAACTAGAAAAAGAATTAATTCAGTCCTGAGCAAATATTTTCTGAGACTATAGAAATATTTTCAGACTCCTTTAAATCTGACCACAATCGTTTCTTCCAAATGCTTAAATTTGCTGAAACAAGCCTCCTTTAACCAGGGGACTACTTGTTAGCAAGTCACATGCACAACCAGCACAGAGAGGGTCACATCGCACAAGAGGCAAACTAACCAGCAAAACATATTAAGCATGTCCTTAACTACCACTGCACAATTGAATAAAATTAATTCACATTTACCGCATTTTGTAGTCTATGATTCTTTCATTATATGGAAAAAACAGCATCATAGAACCATCGTTTACAGTACAGAAGGAAGCTATTTGGCCAATCATATCTGTACTGACTCTTTGCTAGAGGAATCCAAAACTAACATTACTGTCCTGCTGTCCCCCCACAGCTTTGTATCTTTTTCTGCTTCAAATATTTATCCACTATCCTTAAAAGGTGCAATGGTTTCTGCATCAATTACCTCCTGTGGTGAAGCATTCCACGCTCCAACAACCCGCTACATAAAGAAATTTCGCCTAACCTCTCTCCTCACTCACTTAGTGAGAATTTTAAAGCAATGAGCCCTCTCGTCACTGACTTGACAACCAGAGGAAATAGTCTTTCTCTATTCATCCTATCAAAAGCCTTTGTAATTTTAAAACCTCTATTTAATTTCCTCTTAGTCATCTCTCAGTTGTCCAAATGGCATGACTTCATCTTTAATGACTTAAACAAGAGCAGAACAAGTAAAAATCAGTTCTTTTTCTCAATTTATTCATGTTCTTTAATCCATTTTTAGATAGGAATCCTCCAAGCGGTGCCACATATAATGAGTAGTTTTTCGGCACTTTCTAGCGATATGACACTACCTTTTACCCACATATACTTTTCATTAAGATAACTGAACAGAAGAAAATAGCCCTTAATGACTTGTGCCATTATTCTGTTCCATCTGACAGAAATTGCATTTTTATTCAATAAGTGACAAGTTGTGATTATGTGAATGTGTAAAATAACATTTAAGAATCAAAGTATTTTAGCATTCTTGTCTTAAAAGTTATTTTGAAATAAGTTGTTCCAAAATTCTAATAGATTATACAGCTGCCCCTCGCTCTCACTCTGCGATATGCCTGATATCTCTGACATAATGGGCATTATATTTTATTATTACAATTTTCTCCCCTCCTCCTCTGAAGATGCCGGCTTTTGCTGAGGTATATCCTGCAGACACCGGGCCCATCCTCTGGCAGCCGTGACCATTTTTCTTCATGTGTGAGCCTAGTTATTGAGTGTTCATGGAGAGCATCATAGTGGGCCCCTATTCTGTCCACAATGACACTCATACATGTATACCTTCCAGTAGGGGTCAGTGGAGAGCAATCAAGACAAGGAACCCTGGCAGATACCCCCTCCCTCCCCCCTAGTCTAGGGGCATTGAAGCCAGTTGGAATCCCCCAAATGAGATCACTGACTGGTAACATTCTGGCATATGGATGAATACTTGTGGCTTAGTGACATACCATACATTTATCTACTAAGCCATCAAGAGTCTACAGACATTATTTATAGCTCAATAATTAACAGTCAAACTGTATAAAACACACACATTAATGTACAGAAAGACAGTTATAGAGGTTACTTTGTAAATGTTTGGCACTGATTTCTCTCTCAGTTTCTTTCCCTTTGTGCTGCCTTCTTTTTTTCTGCCACAGCACTCCATTCAATCAGATTACTACAGGAAGTCTGAGACAGAACAGTTACCAACACCATTTCATGGCCTCTTGATGTCAGTCAAAGCATCCTTTTAGTACTGCGCACTGTAATTGATTGCATCCTATTCAATGACAGCTGCTTACAGCAAAGTGCTGAAGTGTTCCAAGAAATTGCAAACACATGAAAGAAATCTTATCCGGACCAAACTCCCGTGATGACTCAGTATGGAAAGCCACCTCCCAGTATGGTTCTGAGCCACAGTGACCAGGAAGACCCCAGGAGGTCTTTGCTCAGTGAGGATATTTGGGGGGAAAATGGTTTTTTAATATTGCGATGACAAGAAGATCATATCCTAAAAAATTACTTTTGGCGATATTAACAGGCAAAGTCTAATGAGTTTGTCTCACGTCCCTTCGCCCACTACTTTACTGAAGGCATTAAAATAAATGGGTTAATGCGTTAAGACGACAGATGGAGAAATGTCATAGCAACATGTTAAGCGTTTGTCTGCTCATATCAGCATTGGTAATTTCTGCACTTATATCACATATCAGTTTGGTTATTACACAAATTTAATTGTGTTGCTTCAAAAGTAAAATTCTAAGACTGTGAAGAATGTCAGGTATTACCACATCTAGTAACTGCATTGATTGCATGCTAGAGGATCCTTGACAAAGAGACTCAAGTTGGAATCCCAATTGCGATTTGATATATTCACACTTAGGCTTCTTACCCCTAGAGGGCGACTTTGCTAATATCTGTGGATAACAGAGACTGTTTTATCTTTCCAAAGAGGTAGGGAGATGGTGGGGAATTAAAATACAGAAGTATTTTTTTAAAATCCTGAGCTATCCTTAACATGAAATAAGAATTGAGATGGTTGTAAAGGTGCATACCCGTGCCTCCAGTTATCATTTCTGCAATCTCACAAATGTTATAATTACCTTTCACTAAAAACCCTATCACTTACAAAGGCTGCTGTTGCTATAATCAGTTAATGATCACAGACCACACAAAGTTAATGGGAACTATAATATACAATAAGGCAGCTGTTGGGTGATGTAGCTGCCAGGTTTGCTGGGTTTAAACAAACACCTGTATAACAACCTGATGTTTGCGCAGTGAGTATGTAAACCTTTCTTCTGCTGTTGCTTGGTGATTGGGGCCTCACTCTTTATCATTTATAGATAGATGCTGCCTTAGGAACTATTTATCTTTTCCCCATATGGTAGTGTTAAAGACTGTACAGGAGGAAACAAATAACACATGATATACTGTACAGCACAATCCTTGTTTGCTGCAGTTCATTAAAATGAAAACAGAATTCTTGAATCATTTAATGCTCTTAATTTTTTTTAAAATGTTTTAAAAGATAGCAGCTAGGTGATATTTTTAAGAAAATAAAGAAGCTTTTGGAAACCTCATGAGTTTGGACTTTTAGGTGGTACAGTAGTTACCAAGCAACTGTACCTACACCTTTAAATGAACTGATACAGTCACAGACACCAAATAACTGACATGTGGCCAGCATCAGTAGGTTTTGGATGGTATTGGATATAAACAGATAAAACAGACCACAACTTTTTGTATTCTCAAAGTTTCATTTAGATTTATGTACGTACCTCTAATTATATATATTTGAACAAGGGAAAACAAAAAGTCAGATCAGACTCAATGAACATATGAGAACTTCCCAAAAATAAGATAGCACAAGCTCAATAGTGAAATAAAGATCAATTATTGGGAAGCCTCTCTGATGGCTCAGTGTGCACATGCACTGTGTGGTAATGAGCCATTCAGACCAGCAAGCTCCCAGATTCAATCCTTAATCTGTGTTGCGTTAGCTGATGTCAGCCATATTGCTATAATTGGCCTCAGCATCTCTGGGCTAGAGAGGGAAAAAATATCCAGCAAATTTGGGGATACAAACCTCCCTTCTCTCCCCCGTTTTTTTTTACTTTCTCTCCCAGAGGCCCCTTGACTCCACTTGTGTATCGATGACTTATGGCTCGAACTTTGTCAGAACTCAAAAAAGGCAGATGAACTCTTTTATTGATCTGGCCAAACAAAGAAGGGAAGGAGAATAGGAGGTAATGATCACAGGTGGATGTTTAAAGGTGATGTGCTGCTGCAGTGGTTCAAAATGTCCACCTGTATGGTAACACCATTATACTCATCTGGTCAAACGTTTCTCCAAAAATAGGTAAATGTAGGCAGAAAAAAAAGAGTGGTGGTGCCAAAGTGTGTAAGATCCTCAATTCTATAGAGTGCCATAAAATGGTTGGTGCCCCTGCTCTTTACATTTGAGCTGATTTTTACATTGGCATCAGTGTTAAGGTTGCCAACCCTCCAGGATTGTCCTGGAGTCTCCAGAAATTAAAGACTAATTTCCAGGACACTGCCATGAGCAGCCCAAGAGAAAAATCACAGGGGTAATAAAAAATTGCCTTTTAAAAAATTTATTAGTTATAAAAATACTAGACATGGGTAAAAAAGGTTGTTAACCGACCGTGAAGAATCATCTAATCGGGTAATGAAGAGTCTATTAATTTTCCGATTGGCGTAGGAAGGTAATTAACCATGAGGATGGACATGTCGGGCGACCAATGGTGGGAGTGTGGAGGTGGAGCAGTTGGAGGCAGGAAGGCATGTGATGAAATCTCCAAGAATATGTTCAACCAGAGTTGCCAACCCCAGTCAGTGGGAGTTGGTGTTGGCAGTTCCTGAAGTGCAGGTCTTGTGCAGCCAACAGCAATCCCAATGTAAGCCTACAGATTGGCTAAGGCCAGCGTCCACGAAGAGCTGTTACACCCCACTGACACCAATATAAAAACAGTCTTGATCTCAGCCATGCCATTTTTAGGAATTACAGAGCAGAAACAAAACACTTCCCTCAAGGAGAGAGGGAAAATTGAGGAAGTGGTCAGCCACTAGCTGTTTTTAGACACTCCAGCACTGTTGCAAGGGCTGGGTCATCTCACACTTACTTGGCTGGGATAGTGCATGGCATCAGGACAAAGACCCAGCAATGGGCAAGACGACAGTACACCTTTAAAGAAAGGGTATCCCACCCTCAAAAAAAGATAATGGACAGGAGTTTAAAATTAATTAGATATTTTCCCCTAAGAAATCTAGGTGAAGAGTCAAGTCCCATAGTGCAGGACACCATCAAAGTTGAAAAGAGCATGAAAGAAGACAAGATAAATCAAGTAATAGGTGATTCAAAACTTGTGACCAATTGATTTTTAGCAGTCTTGAAGGTGAGATACCCTACCTAAGTTTACACCAATGGATTTGTTTTGGTAGTTGAAAGCAGTGTCAGTTCACCATATTATTCTATAACTATCATAATATTCTACTCCTTATGTGGCCGCAGGTTTAACGCGAATGTATATTTTGGAATTTACACCTGGTGTCGTTGCTACAACAGATTTATGCTACTCGCAACAAAAATGGAGCAGGTCTGTGGTCCTACATTTTCAGAGATAACTCGATAAGCTTGCCTCTGAAACCTGTCCTCCCTCCCTGCAGGATTACAAATGCCCTCTAAAATCAAAGTTCCTTCAGGACAGCTCCATTCAGTGTAGCACACTTACTTATCCACCAGTCACATGGCCATCCGGGTCCTGTCTCCTATGTATCTGTTGAAATCAAAGGTCGTTTGATAACCCGTGTTTTAATAGATTTTTGCCATATAGTTTGTGCTTTATTGGCAATCATTTCCTTTCCTCAGAGGAGCCATTTTCTGGGTCAGTGAATCTGCCGACTTAAAAGGAATCGCATTGATTGAGTTTTATTAGTTGTGTCTTCAAGCATGATGGGTAGATTGCATTGTACCTGTTAGAAAGGAACTGGCTGACATCCTATTTTTGTTTACTCTTTGACTTTGCGCTAATCTGCTTTCTCTGAATTAGCACTGCAGGTTATGTTTACAAAAGAAGCTTGCATGCAATGGTTCGACAGTTCTGCCTTCTTTTATAGAGGAGTCACTTTGGATCAACTTGATGTCAGTGACTTTGGAATTTCTATGACACTAACTAGAAGAGAACTCAGTGTTTTAGGACTGTGCTCACCTATCAAGATTACCAAAAATATTCGAAACCTCATGAATTTTCCCTCTCCCCCAATTTTTTTCCTCTCTTCATGTGAAGCTGCTGGCTCATGGGTAAAGGCCTTCCGATACCTTACCAAAGTTACCATTCCTCAAAAGTGAGCTTGGACTGTCAGTGTCAGCATGCTATATGAGTTTGGGGCCAGCAGAACCCAATCCTATTCTCAACCGACCTTCACGCTTTATAGCCGGGGAGAGGATTGCTGGATATTCAACAGAAGGAATCTTAGTTGGTTTTTCCCCTCTCTGCACCAGGGCCTCTACATCCAAATGTAGTGTGTGCACTGCATCGTCCCCCTGTTGAGCCAAGATCAGTTAACAGTACAGAAGTAGACTTCCTGTTCTGTATGACTCAGTCCCAGTCCCCCACTGACTGTTTATTGCACCATTTGATCTTCCATGATCTTGCTCATGGACGATTTTTTAACAGTATATTGAAAGTGACCATTTGGCTCAGTTGATAGTCTGCGTTAGAAGGTTGTGAGCTCAAACCTCACCACAGACTTGGCACCATAATCTGGGCTGGCACTCTAACGCAGCACTGTGGGAGTGCTGCATTGTCAGAGGAGGTGTCTTTTGGATGCGATGTTGAACTGAAACGCTGTCTGCCTGCTGAGGTGGATATAAAAGATCACATGGCACTATTTGAAGAGCAGCGAGGTGTCCTGGTCAACATCCCTGTTTAAACAACACTTACAAAAAAGAAATGTGTTGGTTGTTTGCAGAGACCTTGCTGTGGAATGCTGCTGCTTTCGCCTACACGTCATTGGTAACTGCACTTGGAAAGTAATCCATGCATTGTTAAATACTTTGAGATGTCCTGAGATGTGAACGATGCTATAGAAATGCAACTTCTTTCTTGGCTACAATATATGAACAGTGTTATATATAATATATAATATAATATATTTACTATATATACAATATACTATATACACATTGATGTATTTCATATTATTCTATTGCTTATCTGCCTATACTACAGAATCAATTTTATAATAAATAGGAAGATGTTTAACCCTCCCATCTCAACTAATGGACTTGATAACATATTTTTGAAAGGAATTTCTTTTGTATTTGAAACTGCTCCATGACATCACCTTCTCATTGTGATGCCATCCATTGATATGGTCACATGGTTACCAGAGATTCATGACCAGTTTTTATCAATGAGAATTTTCAGTCACACTGTTGACATGGACCAATCGCATCATTCAAAATACAATGAGTAGCAGTACTATGAAAGTTACATAGTTACCAGGGACAAAACAGAAAATGCCCAATTCCCTGAAATGCAGCTGTGTTTTCTACACTATTTTTAAAATTCTACAACATCTAAGAATGAGCCTGTAAAATTTGCACTTAATAAAATATCTAAACAGAGGTGCTAAGCGGCTAACTGCTGAATTGAGCCAAAACCAAATTGTGAATCAGAAGCAACATAAATTGAACTGGTTCAGGTTATTCACTGAACACTTGGATTTCAAACAATTCAGATACTTTGCGTTGGATGTGCCCATTCATTCTATAAAAGAAGCTGGAATGCTTTTGGTATGTCCTGTTCAAGGAGAATGCTGGGAGGACAGATTGACCAACACAGAAATAACGAGGAGTGGTTTGTGCACGCTGTAATATGTGCCGTATGACTGAAGATCAGGACTGTCAAAAGGTGATGGAATGGGTGCCAGCTGGGATAAGACCAAGAGGAAGACCAAGGCTGAGATGGGGGACTATCTGTGGGAATACCTGGATGGAACATTGATAATGCCCAGACAACTGTATTTACGGTTGAGAAAGGCATGGATGTTAGGGAACTTGGGGAAATAAATAGTGATGTCTTGAGGAGTGTACATATTACAGAGAGGGAGGTGCTGGAAGTCTTAACGCGCATCAAGGTAGATAAATCTCCGGGACCTGATGAAATGTATCCCAGGACGTTATGGGAGGTTAGGGAGGAAATTGCGGGTCCCCTAGCAGAGATATTTGAATCATCCACCGCTACAGGTGAGGTGCCTGAAGATTGGAGGGTAGCAAATGTTGTGCCTTTGTTTAAGAAGGGCGGCAGGGAAAAGCCTGGGAACTACAGACCAGTGAGCCTGACATCTGTAGTGGGTAAGTTGTTAGAGGGTATTCTGAGGGACAGAATCTACAGGCATTTGGAGAGGCAGGGACTAATTAGGAACAGTCAGCATGGTTTTGTGAGAGGAAAATCATGTCTCACGAATTTGATTGAGTTTTTTGAAGGGGTAACCAAGAAGATAGATGAGGGCTGTGCAGTAGACGTGGTCTACATGGACTTCAGCAAAGCATTTGACAAGGTACCGCATGGTAGGTTGTTACATAAGGTTAAATCTCATGGGATCCAAGGTGAGGTAGCCAATTGGATACAAAATTGGCTTGACGACAGAAGACAGAGGGTGGTTGTCGAGGGTTGTTTTTCAAACTGGATGCCTGTGTCCAGCGGTGTGCCTCAGGGATCGGTGCTGGGTCCGCTGTTATTTGTTATTTATATTAATGATTTGGATGAGAATTTAGGAGGCATGGTTAGTAAGTTTGCAGATGACACCAAGATTGGTGGCATTGTGGACAGTGAAGAAGGTTATCTAGGATTGCAACGGGATCTTGATAAATTGGGCCAGTGGGCCGATGAATGGCAGATGGAGTTTAATTTAGATAAATGTGAGGTGATGCATTTTGGTAGATCGAATCGGGCCAGGACCTACTCCGTTAATGGTAGGGCGTTGGGGAGAGTTATAGAACAAAGAGATCTAGGAGTACAGATTCATAGCTCCTTGAAAGTGGAGTCACAGGTGGATAGGGTGGTGAAGAAGGCATTCAGCATGCTTGGTTTCATTGGTCAGAACATTGAATGCAGGAGTTGGGATGTCTTGTTGAAGTTGTACAGGGCATTGGTGAGGCCACACTTGGAGTACTGTGTACAGTTCTGGTCACCCTATTATAGAAAGGATATTATTAAACTAGAAAGAGTGCAGAAAAGATTTACTAGGATGCTACCGGGACTTGATGGTTTGACTTACAGGGAGAGGTTAGACAGACTGGGACTTTATTCCCTGGAGAGTAGGAGGTTAAGGGGTGATCTTATAGAAGTCTATAAAATAATGAGGGGCATAGATAAGGTCGATAGTCAAAATCTTTTCCCAAAGGTAGGGGAGTCTATAACGAGGGGGCACAGATTTAAGGTGAGAGGGGAGAGATACAAAAGGATCCAGAGGGGCAATTTTTTCACTCAAAGGGTGGTGAGTGTCTGGAACGAGCTGCCAGAGGCAGTAGTAGAGGCGGGTACAATTTTGTCTTTTAAAAAGCATTTGGACAGTTACATGGGGAAGATGGGTATCGAGGGATATGGGCCAAGTGCAGGCAATTGGGACTAGCTTAGTGGTATAAACTGGGCGACATGGACATGTTGGGCCGAAGGGCCTGTTTCCATGTTGTAACTTCTATGATTCTATGATTCTATGATTCTATAACTACAGGAGCTAGAAGAGGAAAGAATGTGATGGTGAGGTCTTGTGAAGAATATGGTCAGTATGGTTATGACTAGTGCCCTTCTGACTATAAATCAGACTGTTAAAACATAAAACAAAAGGCCCGATTTTAACTGCGGACCAGTTTTGGGTGGGTGGGCAGCAGCGTGGGCCATCTTGCGAGGGTCTCGCGATCGTGGGAGGGATGGGAGCCCTAAGCTTTCCTTGTGGGGTTTGAAGGAGCATGCCTACTCCTCCTGGTCCCTCAAACAAATTACAAAAACTTACCTATTTGAGCCTTTTCTGGCCCTGGATCCCCTTCCCCGCTGTCCTCACCTGGCAGGAAAGCCACTGTGGCTTCCAGCCCAGGTCACTGAGTTAAAATTGCAGTCGGGTCCCGATGACATCATTGAGATCCAACATGCATATATAGAAAAGGATCCTACTGGCTTTGGGCGGGTGTCTTTGCTGCCTGCTTAGTAGACCATGTTAAAATCGGCAACCGTAAGATCTCGGCAGCTAAATAACCTGAGCAATTTTAACTGCCCACCCGCCTGGTTTCCGCCAGGCAGGTAGGGTTAAAATCCCCCCCAGAATACCTGAAGGCAACTAATAAATATCAGTAAATATGCAGGTATCTCCTATAACAAGATTCTATGACAAATCAGTTCCCTTTTACGGAACGCATCAAGTAAAACTTTTCAAACCATTATTTTTCTGTTAGTCTGGTGACTTCACAGACCACCTCAGCCCAAATGTGGCCCTAAGGTATGAATTTACTTGGTTACCTGGCTACACATTCAAATTATAGCTGTTTAGATTATGAGATCAGCAGTTCAGAGCTATTGATCCAGGCTGAGAAATCTCCGCGGCTCCCACACTCCACCCTTGCCCTGTAGCTGTTGATGCACTGAAAGGTACAGTATCAAATTACATTTAAAATGTGTGCCGTGATATATCCACATGCAAGGTGAAGAAGAGAGATTTGAGCTAGATTGTTTGCATCAGGATAGTCCAAAAGTATTAGCTTCAGACCCAAAGTAAACCTGATAGATATAGAATCAAACCCTGGAAATCTGAAGTAAAAACAGGAAACGAGAATATCCAGCAGGTTGATCTTAAGTAAGAAAAACATGTGCCAGGATCTTCCGCAGGGCTTTGACAGCTCCTCCACCGTAACTTTGGCGGAAACCTGGTCTACACACGTAAACAAGGTTTTCCCCAAAGCTACAGCGACGGAACAGGAGAAGCCCCAAGGAAATTTGTGGCATTGGATTTATAAAGCACCTTATCACATTGCAAACATCTACACGTACAGTTAACTATTTTAAAAAGCAGTGACTGTTTGTGGACAGGAACATCCTGCAAACAGCAATGAGCTGAATGGCCAGTTAATCCATTTTTGGTGGTGTTTTTTGAGAGCTGGGGTTGGGGGAGGGGGTTGTTGGCCAAAACACCAGAAGAACACCCTATTGTTCTTTCAACAATACCATGGTATATTTACATAGAATTACATTGAATTTACAGCGCAGAAACAGGCCATTTGGCCTAACTGGTCCAAGCTGGTATTTATGCTCCAATCAAGCCTCCTCCCACTCTATTTACTTCATCTCACCCTATTGACATATCCTTCTATTCCTCTAACTTCCAGCAAATCACTAGAACAGGTAGACAAGGACTTGGATTAACATCTTATCTAAAGGATGGCATCTCTGACTCCCTCGGTACAGCACTGATTTATGTCAACCTAAAGCATGGGTTCAGAGGCTGAAGCTTGGCTTGAATCTACAACCTTCTAATCAAAAGTGAGAACGCTAACATCTGAAACAAGCTACTATTTGAATCTGAGTTCTGTTGAAGGGTCCCCACCTGAAATGCTAACCTTCCTGCCGCTTTCAGACAAAGATAGACCCGCTGTGTCAAATTTTAAACCCAATTTTTGGTAGGAGTTAGAAAGACTAAATTAGTAGCTTTACTGCTATTTTTATGGAGGGCCTGGATGCTCCATCATTTCTTGTTTAAAGAGATGCCTATTGACAAATTACTGCACAGAAGTTGAGCAAATAAATTCAGATTTAACACTCTTCTTTAAGACGGAGTCATGAGAACCTAGCCATTTAAATAGTTTTGACCAGTTTATTTTAATTTTGGACAAGTGCATTTTATGATTGTGAGAGATTAAATGTTGTGAATGGAATATTTTGTTTGTTTTTTGCATCTAGTGTCAGCATCAAGCATGCCTTAGGTCAGGTACAGTAAGAGTCGAATGCAACTTTACAACAACAACTTACATTTATATAGCACCTTTAACGTAGTAAAACGTCCCAAGGCGCTTTACAGGAGCTTAATCAGACAAAAAAAACTTGCATTTCCATAATCATCATTCTTCAATCCCTATTTCACTAGGCTGTCTGTTGTTCTTCCCACTCACATAGTTCAGGCAAGCCATTGTATAATTGTTAGATCTTGGCTGAGCAGTGAACTCTTCAGCTGGTTGGATTCCTAGCACAGAGAGGCCACAAGGGCTTTATTAGCCCAGTCTGCACGCCCCAGCTCAATATGATAGTTGAGTGGTGCAACATTCAGCGAGACGGTACGTACACAGCTACGTCTTAGAAAACAATTCAAACTGCAAGCAATTCTTAAATCACAATGATCAGCGAATAAAAAGGAGTCTCTTTTGTTTGACAAAAGTGCCATTGCTTCAAAGAGTTAACTGCAGGCAGGTCCTCATAGCAACCAACAGCTGCAGGTACTCGATGGTGGTGGCAGTTCATGTCTGTAGTTGCCAGTTATTCTTTGCCAAAAATAAAAATGGAAAAAAAAAAGAGTTGGGCGATTTCCCAGCCATCACAATGTTCCATTAAGAATGAGCAGTACCAGAGCACTTGACTCCGAGGGAATCCTTCACAACAGCTTCACTTGCTAAATTTCATGAATTAAGACTGTTGTCTGCAGACAATATCCCACTTACAGAATGCAGACACACACCAGGGATCAAGGCAAGAGGTCTCCCGTGGAGGGAATGAGGTGCAGGACAACTTCAATTCAGCCTCCAACAAGCTGCCAGGGCCCACAACCAGATGGCCATTACAAGTCATTCGTTTGTCTGGAATGTTCCATATTTAAAGGTCACTGTCTGCTCTTGCTGCATGTTGCAGTTAGCTGTTCAGCCCCACGACATGGTTCAGAGTGGCACAGTTTATTTGTTTTTTGTCACTCGTGGTAGCGTTGCTTACACTGCCAGGACCACCCTGTCTGAGCAGACGTGGAGCCACACAAGGCCCGGAGTGGGGTGAAACCCCACTTGCCCACTCGCTAATGTTTCCTCACCTTGTCTGTGTTCACGTTATTTAGCCAAAAGATAGAAAAAGGAAATTAAAGAAACCACCTAACCTACAAGGAAATGAGAAAAGGTGTGCCTTGCTGTCCTCTACCCCTGAAAGATAAAGATGCAAAGGTATGCCCACAGGGAAAACCATTGCACCCTTCCTACAAACGGAGGAAAGGGTAAATGATAGGCTCACAGTTGTTAGAAGCAAAGAAATTAAACATCACCCAAACCACACGAGAGAAAAGGCCACAGTGAAGCCTTGCAATGGACCTGTTGGCCCCCTAAAACCACTCCCGCCATTTCAGTAGCACCTGGCGACTCTAGATTCCCATTTTACATGGGCGAGACCATTACTGGGCACAATTGAGGTGATAATGACGGGAAGTGGGACACATGGCATCGCCGCTCATTTTAGGGTGGGCACTTACACCATCCTCCGGAAGTGCCAGTGGAAATGGGCAAGCTAAAATGGGTGGGAATCCGACACAACAGATACCCATCACCACCCGTCTGAATATTGCTCAAAAATCAGGTTGTAAGCAAAGGAAAACCTGGGGTTCTGTCCCTTTAAGCAGGCGGGATATATAGCCAGGCGCCAACAAGCTTACAATTTCCTATGGGGGGGGGGGAGGGGGGAATATTGCAGAAATGGGTGTATGGGGAACACCAGCCTAAACCATGTGTTAGATTTCTTCTTAGATTTCTTTCCTATTTAACAAAATATTTTCATTTCATTGTTTTCATATTTTTCTTGGTGTGTTTTCACTCTTTTGGACACATAGGACAAAATACAGGAAAAAAGTTATAGGCCACAGGAAAAGTGTGATCATGATTTGGGAACACTGCCTAGAATCCTAGACACCAGGTATATTTAATGATATCAGGTTTCTTGCTTCGACTCTGAAGCCAGTCTCTAATTCCTTCTCTGTCCCAAAATAAGCTGTCCCCTCCATTGAATTATGTCTGCCTGTGCTTATGATATATTACACAAAGACAGTTGATGATTCATCGACAAGCTAGTGTACAAAAGTGATCAATGGAAAAATGAGATAATAATTTGCACCGTGCTGTAGTTTTATGTTTTGTAAAAGAAAAACCTTTCCCAGCCTCGGTGCCATAGTCTCACAGGTCTCCAGTTGTTCACCCAAGCGGCCATTTTTCGTATGTAGGCCGGGGCAATGAGTGTTGACAAGCTTTTCCATTGCGTTGACATTGCAGACAAACCCAAACTTGTCCTGACCCAAAATCCATCCACGAATTTAAACTCCTGTTTAAATCCATTTCTGACCTTCCCCTTCCTATCTACTATAACCTCCTACAGCCCTATAAAATCCCCGCTCTCCGAACTCTCTGTTCCCCTGACTCTGGATTGCTGTGCATTCCCCACCATTGTCATGCCTTCGGCCGCCTAGGCCCCACGCTCTCAAATTCCTTCCTTAAACTCCTTTCCCTTTCCTTTATTACCCTCCTTAAAACCCATCTTTTTTGACCAAGCAATTGGTCACCCCTCCTAATGTCTTCTCCTTTGGCTCAGAGTCCATTTTTTAAAATTATGCCTCTGTGAAGTGCCTTGGAACATTTTTCCACACTAAAGGCACTATTTAAATCCAAGTTGTAGTGTGTACCATTGTAAAAGGTGTCTGGTGCAAAGAGTGTCAGAGTATGAATGACTCACGAGACATAACCCACTTATGATGTGATCAATAGAATTCCCTATGTTAGTTCTGCTCTATTGGCTGGAATTACCCATTGAGGCTTTCAAAGAGCTGGTACTGACTTAAAAAAGTCACTGATGCTTCCTGTTCAGCTTCAAGCTATGTTGATTGATATTAACGCCATGCAAGCTGCTTGCTGATGTGCCCCGCTGTTCCTTGCTGAGTGGTTCTTTTCCAAACTCCAGACTTCAGACAGAAGGAGATTAAAGATTTTTCTGCATTCAATTCTGGGCATCACACTTCAGGAAGGTTATATTCGCCTTGGAGGGGGTGCAGTGCAGATTCACCAGAATGATGGCGGAGCTAAAAGGGTTAAATTATGAGGACGGGTTGCAAAGACCAGGTTTGTGTTCCCTTGAATATAGAAGATTGAGTGATCTAATTGAGGTGTATAAGATGACTAAAGGATTTGATAGGGTAGATAGAGAGAAACTATTTTCTCTGGTGGGAGAGTCCAGAACAAGGGGGCATAACCTTAAAATTAGAGCTAGGCCATTCAGGGGTGATGTCAGAATGCACTTCTTCACACAAAGGGTAGTGAAAATCTGGAACTCTCCCCGCCCCTGCGCCCAAAAAAGCTGTCGAGGCTAGGTCAATTGAAAATTTCAAAACTGAGTATTAAGGGTTATGGAACCAAGGCGGCTAGATGGAGTTACGGTACAGATCAGCCATGATCTAATTGAATGGCAGAACGGGCTCGAGGGGCTGAATGGCCTACTCCTGTTCCAAAGTTCCTATGTTCCTAACAAGTAGGAGAAAATTTAAAAAGCATTTTCAAGCTAACTATAGAAATGATCTTCTTTCAGCTAAAAAATGAACATTTTTAAAGAGCTTGTAAATAATTATTTCTCAGATTGGCAAGATGTAGATGACCAGGGATAAATACAGAAATGATATTGACATGGGCATGGTGGGGGGAACAATACCAAAATTTGCAGATGACACCGAGCTAGGGAACTTGGTAAACTGTGAGGAAGAATTCAGGAGACTATAGGAAGATACAGTCAGGTTAGAGGAATGGGCAGACATGTCACAAATGCAGTTCGATATAGATAAATATGAAGTAGTACATTTTGGGAAAAAGAGAATAAAAATGTATCCAATATCGTTAATGGAGTGGAGGAAAAAAGATCTGTAGGAATGCAGATACACAGGTCTTTAAAAGCAAGCTTGCAGATGGAAAATGCCATAAAAGATGCTTTTATATACAGGAGGATTGAATATAAAAACAGGGAGATGATGATAAACCTGTACATTGATTAGACCACAGAGTACTGTGAGTAGTTTTGGACACCTCATCATAGAAAAGACACAACCTAGGATGATAAAGGGAAAGACCTGAATTTATTGAACACCTTATTGCGTCTCTCAGAAATGTTCCAAAGTACTTCACTTACAATGAATTACTGCGACATGCAGTGCCTGTTATTGTTTAGGGAAACGCAGCAGCCAACTTGCACACAGCAAGATCCCAAAATCAGCAATCAGATAAATGTCCAGTTAAAGTAAAAATAAAAATACAGCAAATGCTGGTTCTGATAAGGGGTTACGATAGAAAGACAACCCCTTTACAGATGTTGAGTGACCTGCTGTGTTTTTTCATCATTTTCTGAATGTCCAATTAATGTGTATTGATGGTGTTGGTTGAGGGAGGAATGTTAGAATGTCAGGATAGTGGGAGAACTCACTGCTCCTCTTTGAATAGTGCCATCACAACAATAGGGCATTCCCTCAGGCTAGATTATGTGCTCAAGTTCTAGAGTGGGACTTGAAACCTGGCATGAGAGGATATAGTCGTGTTGAGATATTTGTAAAACTAGAGCTGCATTCAATGTTGCAGACAAGGTTAGAGGAGGATTTAATCGCATTGTTCAAAATTACAAAAAGGTTTGAGAGGGTAAATAATGAAAAAAATTTTCCACTAGTCACTGAATCTGTAACAAGGAATACTACTGGAGCATAAAGAAGGATGGTTAGTAGGAATTTTTTTTACACGAAGGGTTGTTAGGGTGTGAAATGCATTATGACTGTAGCCATAGAAGCAGTCAATCCTAACATTTAAGAGAGAACTAGATAAGCAGAAAAAATGCAGGGAAATGCGACTAGACGAGACAGCTTCAATAGGGGAGCTAGCACCTGCCTTGGCACGATGGGCAGAATGGCCTCCTTCTAGATTTCTACAATTCTGTGTTGAAAAACATCTGCACATTTTAGAGGGTTAATTTTCTGAGTTTGCAACTCTGGTGGGGATTCTCACCAGCCAACAAAGCATATTAGCAATAAGGGAATGTGCTACCCCTGATTTTCTGTCTATTTTGGAATGTAACACTGCATTCAGCCCATTACTGTTTCTTCCACAGATCATGTACAATCTCTACCCAATTCATTCCATCTCCTGAGGGAGGCAAACAACAGCAGGCAAACCTTCCAAAAATAAAAGGATCGCAAATTTCTCCCTGAGCCCTTAACCGGAAGCCAGTTTCATTTTAATGTTTGCAGTGAATTGACTAACAGCAGCTGGAGTTACACCACAGCCAGTGTGAAGCCAAGATGATGTGAGATTAGAGCCCTCAGTGATCCATTTGAGGGAGAGGAAAAATCAGCCAGGGTTCCTACTCCTGATTGCTATCCAGTGACTGCTGCTGGAATGTACAAGTGTGTGGGATTGCACTTGGCTATTGTGCCCCCATAATTGAATAGCCTCGCTGACTATCTAGGCTGACTTGGACAAGAGGGTGGCCATGGCCCACGGAACCGTAAACCAATACGAATCGACACCTTCAGAAGAGGAGGGGAGTAAAGAGAAAAAAATTGGCAAGATGAAAAAGAATTCTGAAGCTTAAGGTATGGGTTATCAGGCAATATTTTACACGTACAAAGATCTCACCCTGTAGACAGTGGAATCACTGACCACAGCATAGAATTAAACTGGCCATCTCCAACGGCGAGCAAAGATTCTGGGGAATATTACTTCAATCATCAGTGAGACAGGGAATTGCAATCTGCTGGTTTAACAGACTCAAAGTCCACTGGTTTCTGGAAAACTCAAAATCCTAATGTGTAATGAGAACAAGTCCACAGAAACAATTCAAAGCCCCTAACCACACAGTTGTGGAGTATCTGTTACAGTATTTTATAAACTGTAACCCACGATTTAAATCGTTACCTATATAATTTTCCTGACAACATTGAGGAATGCAAACCTGCTTTCCATTACTTGACAGCTACACAAATCATAGTTGATATGCAAAGATGCAGCATCCATTTTTGGAATGAACCATTCCCATTGACTTGCCAGTTTGCAGTCACATTGCACATCAGTCAAAGCTTTCCCTTCATTCTGATTTAATTATTTGTTACAGAAAGCAGAGTTACTTTTATAAAATATTATTACAGCACCTCATTTTTCTTCACGCAAAACTTACTTGCCCTCAAAGATAATATAACTCCTGCAAGTATTCCACAAAATGGTGCACTGCTATGTTCTGTCAATGCTGAAATCCCCCACCGCAGTTCATATCATTTAATTTGCTGAGACCAGCAAGTCAAACTGCTCAGAGGCGGAATGGTTATAATAAATAAATATGTTTATACTTGGGGCAGAAACCTGGCAGATAAGCAGGTAAAATCCACCAGGTGATTTACCCGCCGAAGTCCAGCCCAGTTCCCGTCATTGCCGATTTTTACCGACATTTCTGGACAGGCTGCAAAACCGCCCGCCCAAAGTCGGCAGGGTCCTTCTTTAAATATGCAGATTGGAGTCCGATGACCTCATTCGCCCCGACTGCAAATTTAACTCCAGCCTGAGCAGCGAAGCTGCAGCAGTTTTCCTGCCAGGTGAAGACCCGTCAGTAGAGGGTCTGAAACAGAAGAGACCATTCAAGGTAAAGTTTTTACTTTCCTTTGTGGGGCCAGGAGAAGCGGGAGTGCTCCACTGGGGCCTACAAGGAAAATTTAGGCCTCCCCTGCTCCGGAATCCTCCCTTCCCCACTGCAAGACTCCCCTGGAACCCACTTCGCCACACCTGCCTGCAGGGCAGCAATAAGCCGCCCGAGTTTTCACAGGCCAACAGCCACTTCCTGCCCACTTCCTGTCCATTCCAGGTAGGAGGTCGGCCAGCAGCACATTAATGACGTCTGGCAGTTAAAACCACCATGGCCTCATTACTGGACTCCCACAGTCTCCCTCCAGAAACCTGCTAGGGGTTAAAATTAAACCCTCCATCTTGTGCTTACTTGCTTATAAGTAATGAAATAAAACAGTTTCCAGTTATACTTCATTGTGGCCTGTTCAGTTCTTGATATCTTTGGCAATGTAAAAGTTAACTGGCATTTCACCCTACTTGGTCCTGCAATCTCACTGTTACTGAACGGTGATTTAATTACTGCTAACTTAACTATTATACGTAGGACAGTTTTAGAGAGTCAATTAGGGGCCACTTATTAACTCCAGACACAATGTAAATCCTGATCCACTTTCCCTTCGTGTTGGTGAAAAGGGGAAAGTTCATCTGTGATACACATTGAGATTTCAACAAACACCTTGCCTACATATTAATGTGTGAATCATTAATCTGGGATTTAAATTTAAAGTATTCTGTTCCTACATATTTTAAGCTTGTGTGTTCAGCGTACCAATTCTTCTGTACTCACAAGATGGTGAGATGTTGTTTTGCTGCTTGTCAAAGTTGAAAGATAATTTGCTCCAAGCTATTTAGCGAGTACAATTTTCCACTTTTGTCAGTCAAGTTTTGTCCCACACACAGTACGTTTTGCACAAAATATCTGCCTCAGTGTAACTAAGGATCTGAACTTAAAGCTCTTATAGACAGCAGTGTATAAGAAAGCAAATGGTTATTTGAAGAGTGGGGAGGTAGGTCTGATAGAAATTAAACATTTTTTGTCTTAGCTTGGTATATAGCTCTTTTAGTTCAGCCATGATACATAAGGGAATAAAAATCAGCTTTACTTTCAGAAATCATGTCTCAGCCCGTTCGATGACTAGTCGCTTGTCTGCAGGCAGTTTGCTTGAGGGAGGGGCCAATCCACTCATTTCAAACACAAATATGCCATTTAGATATGCGTCTGATTAGCAGCTCCTTTTGAATTTAACAGACAATTATGAAAATTCACAAAGTCCAGTAACCATTTCGGAGGTATTTATTAGCTTGAACTCTACAAATCAATAAGTTTTATCATTCAAAGACACTTTATCTGGGACTTCGAGTATTATTTACTCCTGTAGTTGAGGAAATCCAAAAATATTCACTACAAGAAGAGGTTGATTTCATTTAATTTAGGATAGAGTTGTGAATTATTTATTGTCTTCTACACTTGATGGAGTTACCAAAGTTTTAACAACCACTGTGAAAATACATGTGAAGTCTCTTCTATTTATTCGTTTAGTAATTTACTGTTCAATAAATTTGTTTGTCAGTTAAAGCCTAAAACAAGGTGTAGTGCAATGTTATTCTGCCACTTTTCAAAGACGAGGAAGATCCTGTGGAGGTATGGGAAAGAACCAGTGGCTGAAGCAATCTAAAGAAGAGTTTTCTGTTTATTATCTTGGGCACTCTATCAAAATGACTTAGATATCAAGGCAAATGTAAACACTCTTGAAGACATAGGTAGCAAAGGCAGACCTGTAAGAGCAGTCTGCAGTACAGAAGTCAAAAATATCTGGAGGCAAAAAAGTAAACAGATCCAAATATGTAACAGTAGGCCTCCATTCCAGTCATTGTTGCAGCATGGGTCAAAATGCTAAGATCACTGGTAATTCATAAACACACATCTGCTTATTCATTACTGCCATTACGCTGTTCACTAATCTGTAAGTAAAATCACTGACTGTTTTAAAATTAAAATTTCAAAAACTAGCTCCAGTATTAAGTTACGCTTTATTTATTATCCTGAGAACACTAACAAATTCAGCAAGATATCAGGTAGTAGTAGTGTCTCAAAAAACTCTCCCCCGTATTACTTGCAACTGCAGTTTCAAACTCCCAACTGCCTAGTCTTTTACTCTCCATTCGCCACAATATTTTTTAACTGCCAAACATCCCTATCACTTCTTGGCATTTATGCCGGATCTGGACTCAGTTATATAATCTAAACACCCATCTGCAATACCCTCCCATAAGAATATAAGAACATAAGAAATGGGAGCAGCAGTAGGCCATATGACCCCTTGAGCCTGCTCCGCCATTCAATAAGGTTGGGTATGTTTGGGTACGTTAGCATAGTAGTCATGTTACTGGACTAGTAATCCAGAGGCCTGGACTAATAATCCTGAGACATAAATTCAAATCCCACCATGGCAGCTGGGGAATTTAAATTCAGTTAATTAAAATAAAAAATCTGGAATAAAATGCTGGTATCAGTAGTGGTGACCATGAAACTGGATTGTCGTAAAAACCCATCTGGTTCACTAATGTCCTTTAGGGAAGGAAACCTGCTGTCCTTACCCGGTCTGGCCTATATGTGACTCCAGACCCACAGCAACATGGTTGATTTTTAACAGCTCTCTGAAATGGCTTAGCAAGCCACTAAGTTGTCAAGAAGGTAGCTCACCACCACTTTCTCAAGAGCATTTAGGGATGGGCAACAAATGCTGGCCTTGCCAGTGACGCCCACATCCCGTGAATGAATAATTTTTTTAAAAAATAAGATCATGGCTGATCTTCGATCTCAACTCCACTTTCCTGCTCAATCCTCATATCCCTTGATTCCCTTAGAATCCAAAAATCTATCAGTCTCAGTCTTGAATATACTCAACAACTGAGCACCCACAGCCCTCAGGGGTAGAGAATTCCAAAGATTCACAACCCTCTGAGTGAAGAAATTCCCCCTCATCTCAGTCCTAAATGTCTGACCCCTTATCCTGAGTCTATGCCCCCTAGTTCTAGACTCTCCAGCCAGGGGAAGCAGCCTCTCAGAATCTTATATGTTTCAATGAGATCAACTCTCATTCTTCTGAACTCCAGAAGGTATAGGCCCATTCTACTCAATCTTTCCTCATCGGACAACTCTCTCATCCCAGGAATCAATCTAGTGTACTTTCGTTGCACCGCCTCTAAGGCAAGTATATCCTTCCTTAGATAAGGAGACCAAAACTACACAGTACTCCAGGTGTGGTACAATGTAGAAGTGAAGATTGGAACAGTCTGTAAGGCCCTATACTACACTGGATCATGTGTTTGCCCATTAAGCCATTGGGGAAGCTTATAACTCCATCTTTTTAAAAGCAAAAAACATTTTTCTATTCTAAGGATCATAGCGCAGAACAGCAAATAGGCATCAGCAGACATATGGCAGGGCGTACAGTTTTATTTTTCAGAGTCATCCAAACCACAGCCACAAGAACCAGGCCTCGAGTAGTAATTAGGATGGCGCATGGAATCAGGACCAACAAATGGGGTAATCACTGCACAGAGAGCAAGCCTAATAAACTAACTGACATCCAACTGAACCAATCAACTCAGCAGCAGCAGCAGTTTTAAATTCATGCTGGTGAGAAAGTGTGAATGGAAGGAGAGACACTGTGAACGAGGACAGGAGAGAGGGATGGGGCAGGCAAGGAGCGAGGCAGGAAGATAGGGGCATTACATTCCAAGCAGGAAAGGCACTGCGAAGGGGCACCCACAACAACAACAGCACAATGGGGTAGTTCTGCCAGTCCGTGCTCACAGTGGGTGGGTCGGAGATAGGACAATGGGACTGAATTTCCCCAGGGCTTCTCCTGCTCCGCCACTGTAACTTCCGGCAGAAGTTTGGCACAAGTTCCGCGGAAGTTACAGCAGCGGAGCAGGAGAATCCCCAAGGAAATTGATCCCAATAACACCACAGGAACGATTCAGTGACCCACACTTCCATCTAGCAAGGCTTCATACCAGAAGTGGTACCTCACAAAACTAACCCTTATAACTATAGCTATCCCAAAAGACTGGCTTCTAGACACAGTACTACAAAGTGAAAGAGTCCTACAGCAAACAAAACTAATCTCTAGCAGCTCCACCAACAGAGTGGCCAAAACTTCAAACCAGCAGTGCTCAGAGACACCGGGAATGAAATGAAACCTGCTCGATTTCTTCAATGTCTGGCCAGGATGAGAAGCTCCAAGGTGAAAATATTTTAAGATAGTAAATTAAATCTTTTCAAAACTAACCAATAAAGAGTATTGTTTTCATCAGTATCAACTGAAGGCTTGGTAATTCCATAAAGATCAAAGAACACTAGGCTTTACAGCAATATTCCAAAATGCATAAAGGGCACCATACAATCAGCCAGTGACTTCAGCAATGTATTTGGTTTATGGAAAAAAAAACACATTGCCTGTGTTGTAACTGCAGATTGAAACATTACAGAACCATCAAACCATTTAGTTTACATTTCATATACCTGCTTCTCAAAGAAACCCACTAAAAGAACCACCCTTGTACGCTTGTATGCAGTATTAAAGAGCAACTCAACGACAGTGAAAATCATTTCACATCTAACTTTCCTTTTTAATTAAATTTACATTTGACAACGTAATGGTTTAAATGGTCTTCATCAGATCACTGTACAAAAACCCATGACTTTCAAAACTCCAGCTTTAATTCTTTAGTAACTTTAATAAAGTTAGCGGTAACTTTATTAAATGTCAATTTAACATTTTAAAAAAAAATTTGAGTAGAAATGCTGATGATTTTCTGTTGCTAAAGCTTAGCCAGCTGAATTTTCGTAACACTGATCTTGTGTGTCCTACATCCAAGTGTGGTTCCTTTCGAGGGTTTCTTTGGGAAGCAGGTACATGAAACTAAATGGTTTGATAGTTCTGTGATGGAAGATGGATGGTCAGTGAAGCATTTACAGAACCTTACCAGAACAGGAACAGAAGAAAAAAAGAGACCACACGAAACAGATTCTTCCAATACCAATGCCAATGGGTATATAGGTGTAAGCTGCAAAGTCCCTTGGTGAGTGAAGTTAATATTAATAATGGTAGTAGTCTTGGATGTGCCCCAAATACAAGGTGAAAGAAAGCATGTCAAGGAGATCATATGTGCCAGAGCTAGACTGTCCACACCTGAGCATATCTTCAGGCCCCAGCACATTTACCTGGCAATGACTGTGACGAACTGGCTCCACAGGCTCCCAATCAGCATGAAGCCAATTGCAGACCTGTGCCATCAAATGTATAACCAACCCCCGCCATAACAACGACACTGACATTCATAATCAAGGTAATCTCCTCCTCAACTATTGGCCACCAGCTCCTGCTAGTCATGCTGAACTGCTGTCCTCTGGGGATGATGTGCCAAGCTGAGCAAGCTCTCCAAATCACCCCATGTAGCAGCATCTCACTTCGCTAGTCATCAAACAGGGCATTCAGCTACTGCATGGCTCCATAACTTGCTCGCAGACTCCATTTCCTGCCTTCACATTATTCTTGCCAGCCATTGCGTTTTGGCAGTCATTTTTTGCATTCCAAACAGCCTTTGGAAACACTTACAGCCTTTCTAAAGGCTAATTTTACCCCCCAGAGGGCCATTAAAATTAATGGATGTAAAATTGTGGGACAGCGAGTTGGGCAGTGGATAACAATTTCCTATACTTGCTCCCAGTGCACAAAGCTCTATGCTAGTAGTGCTAAAGACAAGAATTTATCCCTTACTTTTTATCTTGATCATTCTAAAAATCACAGTCCACTTGTCCCACTGCAACAATTTAACTTGAAGTAATGTTCCAGATTTGCCATTTCTATATCATCTGCTATATGATATAACCACTATAAGGTCCCCTTCTTGTCATCGCCTTTCAAGGCTGGTAAGCCCAAGTTTCTCCAGTCTTTCCGCACAATTCAGTCTCGGATGCTAGGGATCATTCGTGTTGCTCTTTTCTGCACCAATTCCAAATCTTGTACGATTCCCTTTTGTCTTGGTAACTAAAACTAGGCACAATACTCAAAGTGTGGTCTGATCAGAGCACTGGACAATTTTAGCACAGTATCCTCTGACTCCAGTGTGTTGGCTATATAGTTCAGCATTCTAATTCATGTTGACTGCTGCTCTGTAATGACTGCACATGTTATAAGCACTGAGTCTAATAATACTCCTAGATCTCTTTATTTTCACCCTCAGCTATTTCAACACCATTCAACGGGTACTAATGTGACCCAGTTTTGCTCCGTAAGTGCAAGACTTTGTCAGTAGTAAACTTCATCTGCCAGTGATCCATGTATTTACATATTTGATCTAGGACATTTTGTATGTCCTTGTTTGCCTCTTCAAGTTCAATTTTCCCCTCCCTGGTTTAGTATCATTCAGATTGTGGATATTAATTTGAATCTGCCTTTAATAGGATTATGCTAAAATAACCAAACCTCTATAAACAGAACTTTTGTGACCAACTGAAGCATGAAACCACCATCCTGGTAACTGACTCATAATTTCCATACTTGCTGCATAGCCAACATCTGTTTTCCACTGGCAACTCTAGGCTCTTTCACTTTGTAGCACTATACAGATTTTTAGCTTCTTTGTACAGTAGACGACGTGACACAGAAGCAACAATGTCTATTTTTAAGAATTCAAAGGCTCCTTGTTTAAACCCAGTGAAGTCAGCTGCACCACTGTCATTTGTGACTTGTCATTGCGTGTGTTAAACATTGGCCTGTGGGATTCATTAAGGTTTTGTAAACTGAAAATTAAATGAGTGCAGCTGCACAAATATAACAGACTCATTAATGTACGACAACAAAAAACAAAGCAAAGTAGGCCAATGTAAACCTGGTACAGGTCCTTCTACCACAAGTAATGATGTTTTCTGGGGAGAAATTTCCTAATACTGTACTCTACCATTTAGATTATTTTCACAGCAAGAATTCATGGTAATCCATGCACAACTTTGAAGTTTAAAAAATAATTAAATAACATCTTCACCAAAAAGTGAAAAATAATACTTTTCTAGCACCCTGATGGTTTAACGGATACACAAATTGCTTGGAGTGATACTGAGTTAAACAGTTTAAGACGCTTCAGGTTAAATCACCAGCTTGTGCTAAGCTAAGTATCACACCAGACATTGCATTCACTCAATCAGTTATCATTAAAGCAAACATGAATTGTTAAAACAATTTTACTGTAGCAAATATTATCAGGGCTCAAAGCACAAGTAAAAAGTGCTTTTTTAAAAAAAAGTGGGTGTGTTCACAATCCCATGTTTACACCACCTTAAATGTTGTGTCCATTTTTTAAGCATGGATTCATTTCATACTACAACTCTGACATATGCTAATCCATGTTGGACATTAACTAATATCAAAGGAATTTTAGGCATGATAGAAATTAACTAAATACTGCACATTATAGGGGTAATTCTACCAGTGCACACTGCTAACAAGAAACTGGGAAATGTGTATCTCAGTTAGAGGCCTATAGAATGGTCAGCTTGACTCTGTTGTGTTATGCAGAGGATGGTGAATTCAGCATCCAAAGTAAGGTAGCACTGTATTCTGCAAAGTTTGTTATCCCATGCAGTATTGTGTCATTTTCTGTGAAGTCTGATGTTGTTCAGAATTATTTTAAATAGCCAACAATATCAAAAAGAGCAACTACCATCAATCCAACATCAATGGAATCCACACAATAAATACACAGTAATGGTCATCGGTGCAAGATTTCAGGGGGTAACCCAAACTCAGCTTCAGATCATTAACAAGCCACTAGAAGTTTGTTCTTATATATGAACCTCTTGATTCTGATCCATTGCCTTTCAACATGTACACCCTCTATTTTTTCCCTTCCTTTTTCTGCTATTTTCTCACTTCTTGGGTAATGGTTGGCCTACAATACCTTGGCCAAATGGTCATTCTTCATGTGAGCCTAGACAGCAGGGTATTCAATCATGAGGGGCATCACATTAAGCCAAATTCTGTCCTCACCTATCGTACACCCATTTCCAACAGGGTTTCCTGCATAGTGATCAGGAGTGAGAACCCAGGCCAATTTACCCTCCCTAACCAATGCACACTGAGGCCACTTGTAACAACCCTACCGCTGCCTTGGCTGAGATCAGGTAACTCAGTGCAGACCAAAATCCAATCAGAGACTTCCTTGCATGTACAACTCCACTACTTACTGTCTTAACCAGCCGAGCCACCGGGGGAATTGTTATTAAGTATCCTCTATCCAGTAATTATGAATGACCTTCAACGACAGTATTTGGAAACATGAAGGGGTAAGATTTCCTCTGTGTGTCATGTGCATCAAAATCATAAACCAGCTTATTTATCAATAGGCTTACAAATTTGTTACAGATAGTGCATAGAAGAAAACTGCCCTAATATTCTCACACAGTGCATTTCTGATCTCAGGCAGAATGGAGGGCAGGAATGGAGGGAAAGAAAATCACAGGATCTTGGGTTTCGTGCCTGAAACCACAATTCCCATCATTGGAACAGTTAAGTAGAGGCATCCAGCTTAGGACAGTAAAATAAAGGTTGGAAAGGATTCCCTTTATTCATATGTCAGTCTTGTAAGACCTCACAGCCAAGCCTGATACTGTATTTACTCCTCATCCGCACATCCACATAAAGTGCGACTCACTGTATAGCAATCAGGAGCAGGAGCCCTGGCTGATAGTCCATGTCCTGACCTGTGGCACTGTAGCCAATTGAAGTAAGCCTGCACAGATCCAGGATTGAACCCAGGATCGTCCTGATCTGCATGTCTCAGAGACCGAGACGTTACATCTGAGCCATTGGGCAAAGGTTTATTTTATTAAAACCACAGGGCTAATGAATAGCTGGCAAATTACACCTATTTTGTTTTCAAAGATTAATTTTATGTGCTCAGAGTGATATTAAGTTCTGCTTCAAGTTGACTCATGTTACTTAGTTCAGAAAATAAGTAGTGAATTCATTCAACACCTCCTCAATTTGAACAATACATCTACGGAAATGTTTAAAACACTTATGGTGACATCTATAAGGTTGGTACCTGTGCTTAGATCTCAATCATGTTGGGCTGGGGGTTGGAGGCAACAGAATAGCTAGTCTGTGTACAAATTTCAAATTGCTAGCTGAGAAAGAAAAGAAAGAATTGCATTTTTATAACACGTTATCACATCCTCAGAACATCCAAAAGTGCTTCACAACCAGTTACTTTTAAGCACATAGGAACAGGAGAAGGCTATTCAGCCCTTTGTGCCTATTCCACCATTCAATTAGATTATGGCTGATCTGTATCTTAACTCCATCTACTCACCTTGGTTCCATAACGCTTAATAACCTTGCCTAACACAAATCTATCAATCTGAGTTTTGAAATTTTCAATTGACCCCCAGCCTCAACAGCATTTTGGGGGAGAGATTTCCTGATTTCCACTATCCTTTGTGTGAAGAAGTGCATTCTGACATCACCCCTGGAAGTGCAGCCAAAGTTGTGAAAAAGGCAAACACAGCAGTCAATTGTGCACATCAAGTTCCCAAATGAGATGAATGACCAATTTAACTGTTTTTCTGGTTGCATTGGTTGAGGGAGGAATGTTGGTCAAGACAAGCACAACCCTAATCTTCTAGTGACCGGTTTAACAATGGCATTGGTAGAGATACAGAATCAGACAACCTGGCTACTCATCAGGACAAGGAATGGTGCATGGTGTGAGGGCACCTGAGGAGACAAGATTGACTCTAAAACAAAGAGCGGGGAGATTAAAAATGTTATGAAATAAACCCAATACACAACAGACTTACTTCAAAGAAGACCACAGAAAATTATGGGCTGTGGACCTGTAATTTCTCATGATCACTCCTCCCCATTTGGAGCGCATGAGTGTGGAATCGGCTCTAATATTTTCTGAGACAAACTTAGCTGTTTATGTTATTTTACACTTCACAAATCACTGAGTTGCAGCCCAAAATGATTGCAAGAAAGACTGATCCTTGCTCTTTGGCAGAATTTAAAAATGGAACAATTAGGGTACTCTAGACAACAAGGCCTAGAAATTGGATCGTGCAGTGCCTGTTTCTCAGGCAAAAAACTGGGCACTGAAGGGTCCAATATTAGGTGCGCAGGTTCACTCCATGCCAGGTATGGACCATACACCATATTGGATAGGGTGCTCTGTAGTCCTCCAGTGTGCCCGCCTGAAACATGCATTTGGTTCAATGCCTGTGCGAATCTGAAGCCTAAATCCTATTTCAGGTTCCTTTCCGATAGTGGGTCGCGACTGACCGCTGCATGCACTGCATGCTGCGTTCAGTTTTCTCAGTGGAACAGCAGCCAAACCAGTGGTCCTTAAAGGACTTACAATAGCTCTGGTGCCCACGCCTCCCACTGGCTGATCTTTGTCTTCATTCTAGGCCGACGCACTGTCTCTTGGGGAGTGACTGGCATCATTTGGTGGTTCGTTTGGCGCGCCCGAGGCCAGACATGAACCAATTCCTAAGCCCAAATCTTCAGAGCTGAGCTGTGTCCTGAACTGAAACAAAATACCATCGCAGAAATATACTGCCCTTGTTTCACTGATAACTAAATGCGCTGTCTAATGTACAACTGAGCCATAAAAACCAAAGTCCTAGGCTTGATCCCTAACCTGTGCTGAGTCAGCTGATCTCAGGGATGTGGCAAGGTGCTACAATTGGTCTTATGCTAGAGAGGGGGAAAAGTGTATCGCTCCTAAGATTATCAGATGGAATGTGCCCTTGTCTGGATGATGTGCAAGGCCAGAATCAGGCTGAACTTTACGTTACCCACAGTTGAATAACCTTCTGACACTCTTGGCTTACACATAAAGCATGATTACTTGGGTAAGGTACAGGAGGGCAGTTGGCACCTCTGAAGAAAAATTGGGAAGAAAATTTGCTTTCATGTAATAAATGATTAAGTTGACTAAACTTAAAATATTTTGAATGATTAAAGGAGTTGATTGGGTAGATAGAGAGAAACTGTTTCCTCTGGTGGGGGAGTCCAGAACAAGGGGGCACAACCTTAAAATTAGAGCTAGGCCATTCAGGGTCGATGTCAGGAAACACTTTGTCACAGAAAGGGTAGTGGAAATCTTGAATTCTCTCCCCCAAAAAGCTGTTGAGGCTAGACAAATTGAAAATTTCAAACTGAGATTGATAGATTTTTGTTAGTAAGGGTGTTAAGGGTTACGGAACCAAGGCGGGTGAATGGAGTTAAGATATAGATCAGCTGTGATCTAATTGAATGGTGGAACAGGCTTGAGGGGCTGAATGGCCTTCTCCTAATCCTATGTTCCTGAATACCCTCCTTACTCCCTCCCCAACATCACGCAAACAAAATCTGGCTGTGTAGAACTGTACCTGAAGTTAAGACACCATCCGGTCAAACTATTGCAAAACCACGCTGACCTGGGCTTTCTGTGATATCACATTGTAACATGATTAAAACGATGTGCTCCATGACCTTTTACAAGCCAGTGCACATCCAGGGACAAAACTTATTGATGTGTGAGTGCAGTTTTTATGTTCTTTCAAGCTGAGCTTCTGGGATTCATTGAAGTTTTGTAAACTAAAAATAAATAAGTGCAGCACATATGTATTGAGGGCAACGTAAATCTGAAAAGTTTTTGAAATAATGAAGGGAATCCGAAATTTGGATATAATGAGGTACTTAATTCAAAATCAGGATGAAGAATCAGAGCCGAGGAAGCTACAATCTGAACTTTATTTAAGAAGTCCTCCGAGTTTAAGGCCAGATTTTCCAATTAGCATTATTTAAATACCGATTGTAATCTATTGCTGCTGATGTTAAAATAATGACGATCAGAAAATTCAGGTTTTAGAGTCATCAATATTTGGAATTGATTCCATCTAGTGCAGTGATTACAGACTTCATTGAAACATTCAACAGGGAATTGGATCAATGTTGTCCTTATTAGGGATGTAATGATAGGGATAAAAGAAGCTTCTTTTAAAAAAATCAGGTTAGATTGTGAATTAAAATCTGGATGATGGAGTGAATGGGATGGATTATATGGGCTTTTCTTATACGTTCTCCAAAGGAGAACAAAATGAAGGAAGAAATCACACAGTCCAAGATAGGTGAGGAAATAAACAATTGCCAGGGACATGGGTCCAGATGCAGAGCAGTTATGGTGACGTCTATTTAACATGTTATAGAGCTGCCAATAGAAATGCTCAAAAGTGTTAAACACAGAATTTTCCCTATTTATACTGCAAGGCAAAATTCAGAGCACCGTTTCTAATATCTACAAAGTTCTCGCTTTTAACTCTCTCCACCTGTTACATTTTTTCTTTCCGTTATATTTTTCTGTTGCCACTTTATTCTCAATTATTTTTTTCTCTCTGTCATCTTAGTCTTGTCTTCTCTAGTTATATTTGATAACTTGTTTCAATTTTTAGCTAGTTTTAAATCATTGTCTCTTCCTGCTCCGAATATTATATGTTACCATTAGTGTGCGTGGCTCGCTCTCTCTCTCTCTCTGGAGGGATTTTCAACTTTCACCCAAAATGGGTGTAAGGTTATTGCCAGTGGCGGGAAGGTGAATCATTTTCAGGTTTGGGCCTCATTTAAATGCAGCCAGCGAGTTGCACACTCCACCCATTTGTACTTCAAAATGGCAATCAGGATCCTAAAATGACATTCAACCACCAGTTACATATTTAAACAGCCTCTCAGCCAGAACAGGCAAGCGTGCTGTGTGCCCATTTACAGGTCAACCTGAAAATTGCATCAAGCAGGCCTTGGGGCATCCATGAGGTTGCCGAGGTCCCCCACCCCTTCCGATTTTCCTCTGCCAGTCCTTTATTTTTCAGGCTAAAAATGGCCGGCAGCAGTTGAAAATCACCCTCTGTCTTTATGTAGCTGGCTACATTTTTAAAAACGGTCATAAAAAGTCCCAAATGTTAAATAATACTAGCTTTTATGAAAAGCCCTACATGTGTGATTGTGCCCGAGTGTAGGCCAAGGAAATGGTAACAAAGACCAGCTAAAGAAATGAAGCTGCAGGCAAGGAGAAAAAGTGATTCTCAGGTCCCTAAAATAGAGGTAAGCCTCAACAAACTACAGTGAAGGGATGTGGAATATCATGAGATAGGCAACAGTATGGTTCATGATGTTTAATGATGTTAGTAGGATATTTTTGTGTGCTTGTTTTAAGTGCTATTAATACTACAAGATATTTAGCATGATCACAAATACAAATGGTGTCTTGAACCACTTAAAAAAATTAATTCAGCAGTGCAATTGGTTGAATTTTCAAATGTTTACTTTTATTTGAGGCTCCATGCAATCTTTGCTGATCTATATTAAGCGAATCAGCAATGTTGCATTGCTTATTTAAGCCAATGAGAAAAACATGACACTTGATTCTTTTCTTCTACAGATGGATTTGATGTATCAACCTACAGATTTAATGTGTAATGTGCGAAACAAAGGACTTTTAACTTCAAAGATCTATATGTAGGACTCACAAAAGCACAATTATATTAAAAAAACTTGCTGAGGTCATAGGGCTTGGGATCTGACTAAAGATCTAACCAGTGAACGGGAACTGACTGCGGAGGAAGCAAAAGCTGGCGTCAGCCTGAGAGTGATAGCACAGGAGTAGACTGGCTGGCACTCTATTGCAACATCTAATTGAAGTGATATGATGCTGTGTGGCCTATATTAGGTATTAGACCATATTACTTTGTAGTTTCATATTGATCACTACAGCATTTTGTACATATTAGCAAATTAAAACTTCAAACTATAAAACAAGAGTTGAATATTTTACAGTTTGAATTTTACTGATCAGTGTCATTACTTTGTGCTGCTTAACAAGGTCAGTCCTACTGAGAAAGTGTACCAAGAAAAATATTCATTTATCCCTTTACTAAGAGGCCTGTGAAATCACAAAATGATTGTTTCCTGTTTTTATTTTATTTTAAAAATGGTTATTTCTGGCACAGTCCACTTTCCACTAGTCAATCATCTTCTATTCCTGCTTACCCCACTTCAGAAATGATCATGAAGAATATAAGTGCAGCCTCTGGTGGCATCCACTCCTTCAGATTAATCATTTTCCGTGTCCAGCAGCTCCCAATGTCTTCATTTTCACAATAACTGGGACTGCCGCCTTGATGGGTGAGGCATTACTTTGCCATATGGGCCTGTACTTTGGCTGATCTTTCAAACCGAATGTTGCAAGCATAGCTTGTCAAATAGTAATATAACTGGTACATTTTGTTTGCAGAAAGTCATTAAAGCCTGAGGATTGCCAGGGACTTCCTGTTCGCAGGCAAAAAAAAAAGCTTAAAAAATAAATCCTCTCTGCAAGCAAACAGAGATGGCAGTGGACCATCTTTCATCCCTCCCCCCATCTCCCCCCCACCCCCATCCATCCCACTCCCATCTATGCCTGATCATTGCAAGAACTAGATTTCAGCAGAGATGTGAAAGTCCAACCTCCATTGAGTTGCTTCTCAGAAAGATCAGTATTTAAAAAACACTAATACAGAATTACAAAAATTGCAGCTGACTTGCATTTCTGTTGTTATCTGTGGTTTTGGGCAGTTATACAATTTACATGAGAATGTGCAGTGACAATCTTACCATCAACTAGTCAGTCCAACACTACTTATTTTACTGAGCAACGCGATGACAGAAGGTAGTTTATTTGCTGATTAGCTACCAAGACTGAGAAATTGGTTGACATTGCCTCAGAAACTCATCAAATGAATACTTCAACTAAATACTTTCACAAGGGAATTGGATATATACTTGAAAGGGAAAAGTTTGCAGGGCTATGGGGAAAGCGTGGAGGAGTAGGACTTATTGGATAACTCTTTCACAAAGCTGGCACAGTTACGATGGGCCGAATGGCCTCCTTCTGTGCTGTAAGATTCTATGACTTGCAACTCTCCAATGGATTGACAAATAATGGAAACTGATCAATAAGCTGATTGAACAACCTATTCACAAGGGGAGGAATAGGCTAGTTTCAGAGCATGCAGAGACTGGAATATTCCCGTAATTTTACATAGTATTCTTTAAATCCTTCATATTAAAAGAAAAAGCAGGAGAGAGCAGTGTATAAAGGCATATTGGAGTGCCGGGAGGAAAAAGATGCAAAGCAAATTGCAGGCTCGGAAAAGATGCTTGGGACAATATTTTGAAGTCGAAGAATAGAAACCCAGGAGCACATAAAGAGGGGACTTAGAGCTTCGTCATGAAGGTGACTTAACCATTCTGGGAAGGAAAACTTGGAAATGCATTGAGGAGGAAAAAGGATTTCAGTTTTGTTGTAATAAAATAGATTCAGATCAGTGATATGAAAAGCAGTATTTTATTCCTGTGTGCTTCTCTTATGCTGTTTTTATACTGTGTTTGTTTGGTTTGGATTCTGGGAGACCGGTGTCTGTGAGTTGGTTCCCAATAGTTACAATACCATATACGACTCTCTTATGATGGCAACATGATACTTGACCCAGGTTTTTTTGGGTCTATGACTTCACCGCCAGGATAAGAAAGCCAGATTTAGTAGTGTAAAGGCCGGAAACCAGTTCACAGATGTTGGTCTCCTGAACGCCTACCTAAATAAGTAGCACTATAAAAGTAATTTTATAGTTTCTACCTGTCTCCCAGTCTTGTGCGTTCTCCTTGTAACCAGTCACTACCACACTACCACACTGCCCCTCTATTTGCACTCACTGACTACTCTCCCCCTCATGGCCATTTCTTACATTACACATAACTGACCGATAGCGTTCATCATAACTATATAATCCTACATCCTCATACTAAGAAATAGTCTGAGAAATATTCCCTTTCTCAGAATGACAATTATAAATTCAGGCTTTTCGAACTATAGATATGCTCCCGAATGTTGATCATCTTTTATTGTCCTGTGCCTCAGGATTCTTATTTGTGTTTTTTTCCCTTTGCATCATTGCTAACCTGGAAGACAGAAAGACAGAAATACTTGCATTTATATAGCATCTTATCATGTCTCTGAGAAATATTCCAAAGTGCTTCATGTAAATTACCTTTGACATTCAATCACTGTTGGTATGCAGGCAATCAATTTGCACACAACAAGATCCCACAAAGAACAATGAGATGAATGACCAGTTAATCTGTTTTTGGTGGTGTTGGTTGAGGGGTGAATGTTGGCTAGGGCACTACAAGTCCTCCTTTGTTCTTCTTTAAATAGTGACGTGGGACCTTTGACATCCACCTGAACAGGGACCTCAGTTTTAACATTTTGTGTGAAGGGCAGCACTTCTGACAATGCAGTAATCCATCATTACTGCACTGGAGTAGGTGTTATACCTGCTGAATAAATAGGAACTTCATATTGTTACCACAATAAATATCTCATCCACTCTACCTCTCCATAGCATTCAACACAGTTGACCTTGTCATCTTCCTCCCAACACCACTCGTCCATCAGCCACCTTTGTGGGACAGCCCTTGCTTAATTCCATTCCTACTTAACCAAATGCATCTTCAGCGATGGCTTCTCTTTGCTCCTCCATAACGATACTTCACAATCGCCCAAGGACCTATTCTTGGCTCTTTCTTCTTTGGTGATATTATCTACTGGCATGGAGTTAGTTTTCCCATGTATGATACACAACTCTACCTCTCCACCACCTCTCTCAACTGCCTATGTGCTGTCAGACTGTTTGCTAGACATCCAGTCTTGGATAAGTCACAACTTCCTCCAACTCAACATGGGGAAGATCGAAGCCATCACCTTCAGGCCCTACCACAAGTTACACTTCCTTACCACAGATTCTGTTTCCCTCCCCGGCCAATATCTTAGGCTCAATCAGACCATTTGCAATCTTAGTGTCCTTTTCGACAGCGAGCATAGATTCAGGCCCCTTATTCTTTCCATCACAGAGATCCGCTCGCTTCCACCTCTGCAACACTGTCTGCCTCTTCACTGCATCACTACTGAAACCCTCATACATGCCTTTCACACCTCCGGGCTTGATTACCCCAATTCTCTTCTTGCTGGCCTCTCATCCCTCACCTTCCATTAACTTCAATTTGTTCAAAACTCTGCCATACACATCCCATCTCATACTAAGTCCTGCTTGTCCGTCACACTGACCTCACTCACCTACATTGGCTCCCTATTCCCCAAGTATTAAATTTAAAATACTAATCCTCATTTTTAAATCACACCACAGTTGTGCCCCACCCTATCTCTGCAATCTCCTCCAATCCTATATTCCCCTCTAACACTCCATCATCTGATTCTGACCTTTTGTGTGTGCCCCTCTCTTCGCTCCAAATTTGATGGCAGACCCCTCAGCTGCCTGGCTCCTACTCTCTGGAATTCCCTTCCTAAATCGCTTCACCTCTCTCTCTCTCTCTCTCTCTCACACCCTCCTCATTGAATAGCCTTGGCTCAGTGGTAGCACTCTTGCCTCTGAGTCAGAAATTTGTTGGTTCAAGTCCCACTTCAGAGACTTGAGCACAAAATCTATGCTAACACTCCAGTGCAGTAGTGAGGGAGTGCTGCACTGTCAGATGGGGAGAGAACGGGAATTTGGTATTGAGATAGAGGATCAGCCATGATCATATTGAACGGCAGAGCAGGCTCAAAGGGCCGAATGGCCTACTCTTGCTCCTATTTTCTATGTTTCTATGTCTTTCAGATGAGACGTTAAACTGAGGCCCCATCTGCCTTCTTAGGTGGTTGTAAAAGATCCTACGGCACTATTTCGTAGAAGAGCAGGGAAGTTCTCTCGAAGAAGAGCAGGGGTGTCCTAGTCAATATTCATCCCTCAACCATCACCTAAAAACAGAAAATCTGGTCATGTATCTCATTGCTATTTGTGGGATCTTGCTGTGTGCAAATTGGCTGCCACGTTTCCTACATTACAACAGCAACTACACTTCAAAAAGTACTTAAATGGCTGCAAAGCGTTTTGGGACGTCTTGAGGTCGTGAAAGGCTCTATAGGTATGTAAGTTCATTCTTTCTTCTTTCTTTCTCAAAACCCGTCTCTTCAACCAAGTTTTTGATCACCCTTCCTCAGCTGCCTTTCTGGTGCAATGTTTGTTTTCCATAAGCCTTTCTTTGAAAAGCCTAGGGGTGTATTTTTTTAACAGTAAAAGGTGCGTTACAAATGCAAGTTGTTGTTGCAACCAGCATTTGAAGAGTTAATGTTTGCTCTGAAGACATTTCTAACCCCTGAACCCAACAAAATTATCCTGTGGATTTCCCTGTTCACTGCACTAAAACCAACTCCCCTAAAGTGTATTGCTTTAAAACATAAATAACAAAAATATTTCCCATCTCTGTGCTCTAAATGTTACATCTCAAATAAATTATCAATTAAACCAGTATCAAGGTTAATGTTATCTGTACAGTACAGTATCTACGTACATGAATCTTATTTGTTAATATGCCATTGCTCCATCTGTGATACATGCAGGATTGTGGTTCAATAATGTTGCCACTGAGTCACCATGAAAACAGACTTTAAAAGCTCTAAGGACTTCTTCACAAAGGTATTCTTCGCAAATCCGTGCATGTAGGATGATTTAAAGGGTTAACAGTCCCATGGCTTATGTATCAAGTACTGCCTGTGGAAAATGAGGAGATATGTTTGTATGATGCAACTCTTATGCATGCCTGATGCATATGCATCACAACCCCGTGTAATTTAAGCCAAGACTTAATCCAAATTGACTCCAGATTTTCTCTGTAAACAGTGCTCCAGTGTGTATGCAGGTTGGGGATAGGTCTGAAGCAAATAGCTTGGGATACCTGTAAACTGATTATTAACTTATTAAAGAAACTATAACTAAGAAACTTGATATAGGAACTCTGCTTTGCGAAATACCATTCTAAAGAAATCCCAGTTCGGCCTTCCTAAAAAAAATATATGGTTTAATATATTTTGTCTGAGTAAATACTTACTGCCACTGCTTCCAGATTTTATGAATGACCCCTTGAACGTTTTTTTTGTGAATGAGAGGCCATGGCAGAGGATCAGAACTATGAATGGAACAGAGCGCCTGGATTTTGATTGGTTCCTGAGCGGAGGGGGGTGTTCCACCTCCAGGTAATATAACACCTCGATTCTCACCTCTCATAGGCTGGAATCTTTGTTAATGTCATGTCATTGACTGAGTCAGGTCATTCATTAAAAAAAAAGAGAAAAAAAAGGAAAGAAATCTGAGCCCGTGAAAGAGGAAATGAACCAATCGCCGAATCCCTTGGGCAAACAACTGACTGAAGCAAGAAAAACAAGTCTTTTGAAACCATCACTGAAGTCGGCTGCACAGACTTATTAAAGGAAAACTTTACATATGCAGCTTGCCGGTTCCGGGGATTTATGTTGTATCACCCAAAGCATTTCCATAAATCAGGTGAGATCATACTTTTAGATGAAGTTTAATTTCTTGTTGCAGCAGTTTATTCACCCCCACCCCCCTGACGTTTGGTGCTTATCACGCGATGATCTGCTTTGTTTTATTAGTCTGATCAGCAAACATGAACCGCGTTGTGTAAATGACACGGGAAGCGTTTAAAGCTGCACTGTCTGGTTAAGAGACCGCGCATTAAAATCAACTGTCATTTCAATTTTTTTTAAAAAAAGTAACATTGCATCTTTAACCCTCTGGGTATTTCCAGTGTTTTCTATATTTTTATTAAACGTTAGCTATTTTTTCACCTTTTTAACGATACTGAAAAAGAGATAACGAATTTTGTTTTAAAAATGTTTGCAAATATATTGTTAGGAGATAGTTACCTAATCCTCCTCCCCATAAAAAAATTAATTTACTGTAAATTTAATCAAAGCTCAATTTTCTTTTCACATTGATTTGGGATTGCTACCTATTAAAACCATACCAAATGTTCCAATAAAACCTTATATTCATTTATTTTATTTATTTAGTTTATAGCTATCGCAAATCGACTCAAAGTATAGTCAGATACAATCTTTAGAGTGAAGGAATTATGTATGGAACTTTTTTTCTTGCTGTTTTTGTATTAGATACCATAAGCTCATTCATATTTTTAGGGTAATTTGATTAGTATCTCATCGGTTTTTAGTCATTCCGTTCTAAACTCGTACAGATGGAAAATGTACAGATTGCAGATTGTATTTAAATATAACTTTTAATATTATCCAGCTGTAGGCTGATTAGAGAATTTGGTGGCTGAAGATTGTGCTCCCAGTCATTAAAAATAAAATACTTGTTTATTACGACAGGAACAGGCCTTTGTTGTTTTATTTCACTGTCATTGGGACTGAAGGTAAATTTTAATCCATAACCCTTTATGATTATGATACTAAAACCTCACAGCTGCTTTTGTTCAGTCAGATCTCACGGTGCTGCACTCTCTCTCTCTCTTCCTCTGTCTGATACACTTTGGATGTCTCACTGTGCAGATACTGAGGTGTCTGAAGAAATTGTTTTTTTATAGTTGGGACGTGGATGTGCTAGAAACCAGTAAGAGCACAGAAAGGAGCAAAGGAACGGGAAATATTAAGGTTCAGTTGTTTCACTGAAGAATGCCCAAGGGCTGTAAAAAAAAAAATCAGGCCTTAGCCATAATTATTATTTTCAGGGACAAGTGTTCTGTTTAGAATGGGAAACATGGGGTAGTAAATCCACAAGTGATGGAAAAGTGCACTGTCATGATGTGAAACAGACTGATTTTAGCAGTGGTCTCCAAGGGATCTTAAACAGCCCCGTCTTTAGTAACATAAGCAGTTTTTTTAAAAAAGAGTGCCTGAAAGTGCAGCATAAGTCCTGTAAAAGCTTTGTTCATGTATTTGTTGATGTTATCGTAAGTGCTGATGTTAGCATGAAGTGGGTTCATTGTTTCAACACTGTCTTAAAGGGCCTATCTCTTTCAGTAGAAGGTGATTGGGTGCCTGTTGCTGCATGATAATCTCTTCAGATTGACTAGGCCGCCTCATTTAGCAGCCAGGGTCAAATTGCTAAACAATATGGTAGTGGAAATGGAAATTTGTTACAATCTCTTTTTTTTGTCTCACCAATTTTTTTTACTACAATTTTCTCCTCTCCCTCTTTGCTGGGCACCAGTCAGCCTCTGGTGTCCCATCTAAGTACTCATTGTTCTCTTGTAATTCTTCATTTGACTACTTGGGGCATCAAATGCGATCTTATCCTCACCCGAAATCTACACATGCATTCTTCCTGCAGGGTAAGGTGGACAGTGATCAGGAGTGGTAACCCTGGTCAATTTTCCTCTTCCTACCCCTGAATGTGTATTATGATCATAATAGTAAAGATTTTTTTTAGTTGAGTTTTGAACGGTGCAGACATCATATAAATCCCCTTCCTGCTCTTCAGAAGTATTGGCCACCCACTGATTCCAGTTGGTTGCCTTGTTAAGAAACAGGAATTGCTCTTTCTGCAAAATGCTAATTGCTGACAATGTCTAATCCTACACAGAGCCTCATACCTCAAGTGTTCTTCCCAGATGTCACTAGAGCATTAAGCTCCTTCCAGCCTGCTGAAACAAAGTACATTAGAGTCCTATTGTACTTGGGGGATGAGAGGAAAGTACATTGATGTCACTAAATCTAGATATAGGAAGGTAGTAACTTTCAAAACGGAATTGGATATATACTTAAAAAGGAAAAATTTGCAGGGCTATGGGGAAAGAGCAGGGGAGTGGGACTAATTGGTAGCTCTTTCAGAGAGCCGGCACAGGCACAATGGGCTGAATGGCCTCCTTCTGTGCTGTATGATTCTATATCATTATATCTAGATAAAGGAAGGTTGACCATATGACCATATTAGCAGGAACATTCTACCCTTTATAACTCTCCTTTCCTGAAGCTGCTGTTATGCTCAGGGATGGTTCCACTGGTACCAGCAGCCCTCTGGTAACCTAGACAATGAGTATCTGTAGGCCAATTGACTGTGTAGGGCATCCCGTTGTCAGTTGATCTCTAAAATAGAAAATGCTGGAAATGCAGGTAAGGCAGCATCTGTGGAGAGAGAAACAGAGTTGACGTTTCAGGTCGATGACCTTTCGTTGAGAACTGGAAGAAGTCAGAGATTTAACAGTTTTTAGCAAGTACAGAGCCAGAGGAAGGGTGGGGGGGGGAAGAAGGGGAGGGAGGAAAGAACAAAGGGGAAGGTCTGTGATAAGATGAAGGGCAGGAGTGATTAAATGACAAAAACAATGATGGTGTAAGGCAAATGGAGGTGGTAATGGGACAAATAAAGAAACAAAAGATGTGTCTAGAGGAGCTGTAAATGGCAACATCGGAATCATTACCAGCACCTACTGTCTGAAAAAATGGGCATGATGTGGAGATGCCGGTGATGGACTGGGGTGGACTTCACCTGATGAAGGAGCAAAGCTCCGAAAGCTTGTGATTTCAAATAAAGCTGTTGGACTATGACCTGGTGTTGTGCGACTCCTTACATTTGAAAAAATGGGAGCAGTGATTATAATCTGAAGTTATTGAAATCAATGTTGAGTCCAGAAGGTTGCAAAGTGCCTAATCAAAAGATGAGGTGCTGTTCCTCGAGCTTCCGTTGAGCTTCATTGGAACAGTGTAGGAGGCCGAGAACAGAGAGGTCAGAGTGGGAGTGGGACGGAGAATTAAAACAGCAAGCGTCTGGAACTCAGGGCCACTCTTGCGGACTGAGCGGAGGTGTTCAGCAAAGCAATCACCCAGTCTGCGTTTGGTCTCCACGATGTAGAAGAGATCACATCGTGAGCAGCGAAATCAGTACACTAAATTGAAAGAAGTACAAGTAAATCACTGCTTCACCTGGAAGGAGTGTTTGGGGCCCTGGACAGTGGGAACGGAGGAGGTGACAGGGCAACTGTTGCATCTCCTGCGCTTGCATGGGAAGGTGCCGTGGGAAGAGGAGCGAGTGTTGAGGGTGATGGAAGAGAGGATCAGGGTGTCGAGGAGGTAACGGTCCCTTAGGAATGCTGAAAAGGGAGGGGAAGATGTGTTTGGCGGTGGCATCGCGCTGGAGGTGGCAGAAATGGTGGAGGATGATCCGTTGAATGTGAAGGCTGATGGGGTGGAAGAGGACAAGAGAACCCCATCGTGGTTCTGGGAGGGAAGGGAAGGGGTGAGGGCAGAAGTACGGGAAATGGACGGACACGGTCAAGGGCCCTGTCAACTACAGTGGAGGGGAATCTTCGGTTGAGGAAAAAGGAGGACTTAGTGGAAGCACTGGTGTAGAAGGTGGTACCGTCACAACAGATGCGATGGAGACAGAGAAACTGGGAGAATGGAATAAAATCAAGGTAGCTGTGGGAGTTGCTGGGAGTAGATAATTGGTTGACAGCCAGAAATGGAGGAAGAGAAGTCGAGGCAGGGAAGCGAAGAATGGACCATGTGAAGGCGAGGGAGGGGAGGAAATTAGAAGCAAGGTTAATGAAATTTTCCAGTTCGGGGCGAGAGCAGGAAGCGGCACCGATACAGTCATCAATGTACCGGAAAAAGAGGTGAGGGAGGGAACCTGAGTCGGACTGGAACAAAGAATGATCCACGTATCCTATGCAAAGGCAGGCATAGCTAGGACCCATACAGGTTCCCATAGCAACACCTTTTATTTGGAGGAGGTGAGTGGTCAAAGGAGAAGTTGTTCAATATAAGAACAAGTTCAGCCAGCTGATATCTACATGGATGCATTTTCCAGCAAGGCCCACCTTGCACCCTCCATAAACATGAGCTCATCCAAAACTCTGCTGCCTGTATCCTAACCCGCACCAAGTCTTGTTCACCCATCACCCCTGTGCTCGCTGACCTACATTGGGCTCCCGTTCTGGCAATGCCTCGATTTTAAAATTCTTACTCTTGTTTTCAAATTCTTCTATGGCCTCGCCCCTCCCTATCTCTGTAACCTCCTCCAGCCCGACAACCCACCAAGATATCTGCGCTCCTCCAATTCTGGCCTTTTGTGCATCCCCGATTTTAATCACTCCACCATTGGCAGCCATGCCTTTATCTGCCTAGGCCCTAAGCTCTGGAATTCCCTCCCTAAACTCTCCACCTCACCACCTCTCCTACCTCCTTTAAGATGCTCCTTAAAACCTTCCGCCTTGACCAAGATCTCCTTACATGGCTCGGCATCAAATTTTGTTTGATAATGCTCCTGTGAAACACCTTGGGAAGTTTTACCATGTTAAAGGCACTATGTAAATGCAAGTTGTTGTTGTTGTCATTGTTATTGTAAAGAGCAGGAGCTCTTTTTTTCCCCTCCCTAGTCCGTGGGCATTGAGGCCAGTTTAACCCCTCCACTGGGCTGAGCTCAGCTAACTCAGCGTAGACAATTATTAAATTTAGGTCCTTCTTAATCTGTATAGCTCAGAGTCACGCTCTGGTGAATTTACCAACTGAGCTTTTAAAAAAATTTTTGGACATTACCAGTAATTTCAATCTGTCAGGATTTCATAAAACTCAATCTAATTGTAAATGTAAATTATAAAATCTCATAAACAATGTAAAGACTCCCTAAATTAAATACTCCCCCTTCCTTTTTAATTATGTCTGTGTTAGCAGATAACTCAATGTTTCTCCTTTTCATCTTTTAGAACCACATTAGAAAACGTGTTTGACAGTTTATGTAAATTTTTAATATTATACAATGTCCTTTTGCTCATAAATGTCAGGCCATGTTAATTAAAGTTCCATGTTCACCTTTTTACTGTGGTCTTCGGAGAGAGACATTTCCATGGCTCCTCTAACTCCTTCACTGGCACATTAAATCAGAGAGATTCTGGGCATGGTGCTGGATTCTGACTGATGAGGAGTTACGTTCTCATTTGACTTTATCACGTAATCGTGTTTTTCAGACTTTCTGGTAAAGTCTATAGGAAACTGTATCTGCGTTGTCTGTAGAACCTTCTAGAATATCACACCAATGTGAGATTGTATTGATTGCGCAAAGGAGGAAAACAGCAAGCACGAGCTGAACACATAGAGGATAAATCTGTAGTGTGAACGGTCAAAGTGTTCATAGGGCTGGAGAGTGAAAGATTTCACACGGTTTTTACACCATGTGAAACATTCACACTGTTCACTGAGTTCCATTAAATATCTACTCATTTTTTTATTGACAAAATTTTTGTGAGGGACAGTTTGAAAAGCCTGCTAAAAATCACCAGAAAATGTTATTTGCAATTGTTCTATTTTGAATTAAATTATCCAGTTGAATCTTTTGTTTAACAATAATATTTAAATATATTTTTGAAATCCTTGCTGTTCATTGTCAGTGATCATAATCAACCATATGAGGAAAAGGTCCAGGAATTTAGACAAGAGCTTTACGATGAATGTCACTGACCCTCGATATTTATTAAAATTAATCAGACAACAGCAGCAACCCAGCCTTCCAATTCCTACACTTTTGGGTACAGATTGTGCATTGCCTGCTGCCTCTATTCTGATGCCTGGAATTATATTCCGTATTTTCCTGCCTCTCACTGGTCGATTTATTTTCGGCAAAGCCTCTGATTTGTATTTTTCACAGAAAGATGAACAGGGTCATGGAATGTGATCCCAAAACAACTGTAAAAATCCCAGCACCCCATGTAATAAAAATGGAATCACCGTAAAACAATGATTATGGCTGTTTCAAAAAGGGGACCATTGTGTAAAATATATAAACTTATTGCCAAACTTTTGTGAGTTTCTGATAATTTTAGGAGATTTAACAATATTAACACAGCAACATAACACACTAGAGTCCTACTGCATGCAATAGGTTAGTGGGAAGAGGAATGTATATTAATGTAATCAAATCTAGATTTAGCAAAACCATTCACGTCACTGTGTTAGCAGCAACATTCTTTTCAGTAATACACCATTGAGGGCATATTTGTATCAAAGCATTATTAAATAGTGAAATGGTATTGAAAATTGAAAATACTCATTTTAATTAGTCTCTAATTTTTATTGCTTGTGAATATGCCACATAGACACAGAATGTAAATTAAGCATTGGAAGATACTACTTCTGATGCGGGGAGGGGATCAGAGATGCATTGCAGAATCTAGCTTCACTTTATTCAGATTTAGTATTTTCAGACTTGTGGCACTAAAGGAGTTAACCACTGAAGATACTTTACCATTATTTTGCGAGAAGAAATGGTGATGATTCATTTATAGACTCACGAGGTGACTATGCTTTGGCTGTAATAAAGGTACTGCTGTATTTTCTGCTGAACAAAGTGGATTTTGTGCTTTAATTCTTTGTAAATTTCAGATATTTCCTTAGAATGCAATGGTGTGCAGGTCCTTTAAGAATTTCTGCAGTACCCATTTGATCTATCCATACAGGAGTTTTTCAATAAGTTACAACGATAACTTGCATTTATATAGTGTCTTTAACATGCACCTGATAGTAACACGCACTAATGCCCTATCTGATGGTTAGTCCATTTATTACCTTTATCTACTACCATAACAGACATTCCCAAGCATTCTATGCTACAATGGAGAATGGAGAGCTGATGGGAACATTCGAAAGCAGGCAGACAAATTTCAGATTCATTCTTCAAATGCTGCTGTGTGGCCCTCTTAACAGTTATGCTCATTAAGTCACTTTACTCTTTTTATCAGTAGGCTGTATGAATGTGCAAACATATTGAAACATTTATATTTTTAGCTTGTTACATTTTTCTCAACTTGTATAAAAATAATTCATCAATATGTTTTTAAGGATTCCCTACTGGACAAGGGGGAAATAAACTATTTCACTATTTCACTCTTTAAAGGGCAATGAAATTCCACAAGGGAAGCTGCACTGAGGGGTTCTCTAGATCCAATAAAAAGAATGCAATATCTTAATTGCTGCTTTGTCTTGCTGCTTTATTCACAGCAGGCATTCTTCCACTTAACTGACAGCAGGCAACAAAAATATTGCAGTGATTAGTCCCCATCAGTTTCTTGCATTCCTTAAAAAATTCTCAATTTTAAAAATAAATGTAACTTTGCAGAATTATTCTAGAGCCTGATTAGGAGAAATTTCCATTTTCCCCCGTCTTTTTTTCCACCAATTTTCTCCTCTTCTTTTCTCTCCTGCTTTCCTGAAGGCCATGGCTCCTTTCTGGGGTACAGTTACATGGTTGCCCTCCAATACCTCACCCAAGTGTGAGCCTAGACAATGTCAGCAAGCTATTCATCCACAAGAGGCAGCAATGCCAAGCACTAGCCTGATCCTGTTCTCACTCAATATCCACAGATGAGCACTTCTAACAGGTGCGACTGGATAGTGATCAGAAGTGGCAACTCTGGCTGATTATTTTCAGCTCCCTAATCCAGGAGGGGGGGGGGGGAGGAGGGAGGAGGGGGGAGGAGGGGGGGGGGGGGGAGGAGGGGGGGGGGGGGGAGGAGGGGGGGAGGAGGGGGGGGGGGGGGGGGGGGGAGGAGGGGGGGAGGAGGGGGGGGGGGGGGGGGGAGGAGGGGGGGGGGGGGGGGGAGGAGGGGGGGAGGAGGGGGGGGGGGAAGCTTTTTCCATAATTCATTCAGTGGCACTGATCGCCCAAACAGGTGCTTTGTCAGGTTTGAATTCAAGGCAATATCCTCACAATTGTTTTTCTTTAACACAAGAAATCAACATGGGGAGGAAAAAAATCAGATTATAATCGGTACCAGACAATAGAGACCATGCCTTGCAACATTGCTTGTGCTGAGTCCTACCCAACACTCCATCCCTATGTAGTAACACAAATTGCAATTCTCCGTGTATCTCAGGGGCTTTCTGTAGTTTTCCGTAACATGGAGAATAATGGATACCTGGGAGAGTCATTACTGTCAGCAGACTCGCTGAGGGGTTCGGGTGACATCAGAGATTGCGAGATTGAAGCTCACCTGGCCTACAACTGTCATGTGACCTCCTTGCTGTGATTACTGCTTAGGAATCCCTCCAGGTATATCTAGTATTTTTGATAAATGCATTACAGAGAGGGTGGGGGCTGGTTTATTTTCTTTTCGTTCTATTTTGTTTTGCTGGTAGCGGTGTCATGGTGGACGTTGTTGCTCTAATATTCCACCCAGTTGAGGTATACTGATGTATTTACTGCAAGATTAATGATTGTAACATAATCACCAAGTTTAGTAGGCTTGAACTGCAATCCATTACCAAGAAATAGCGCAGTGCTGTATACTATGTATTTTAAAATCTCTGTAAAAAGAGAATTCTCAAAGGGAATCTTATGGAAGTATTTAGATACCTTAACTGGATAAAGTAAATTCAGAACAATACTGTTAGATATGCCAGGGCAGGAGGTCTCAAGTTCAAGGTTGTGAAGGGCAAATTTAAGACAAACCATCAAGAAATATTCTTTACAAAGGTGTTAACAGCTAGAATGAGTTGCCTGGGAGAGTGGTTATTAACAGGACACTGGTTTAATTTAAGGAATAACTAGATGTTATAATGGGATGACGGTAGGGGTGGTGTTATGAAAATTAGATCAAATGGTTGAAGGGCCTTATTCATCAGAACCTATCTTATGATCTTGTAATCATCCTTTTTAAATAAATCTCTTGAGCACTTTTATTTAAATGCTAGCGTAACAACATTAGAGAAACCATCAGCAAGGGAAGCTATTAAAAAATAAAAACTGATTAGTAAGTTATAGGATTCCCATTACTGTAGAAGCTCCATGGGAATTGGGAAGCATCTTGGGACATTTTGTTTTGTTAGAGTTGCTATATAAATGTATCTACCATAATAAATGAGACCCCTCCCTCCAATAATGGAAGCTGATGAATAATTGAGTGTCCTGAAATTTTGGTCGTACACAAATACAGTAATATCCAATGCACAGGAATGAAGACAAGTAGAATGCAAATGACAGAAACAGAATTTAACCTTTCTTGGGTTAAAGGTGACTGCTGTCAGACAGGAGGAGATTAGTGCTAGTGGATTACGTAATGAGGTAAAATCTCTTAAAGTTTTATCATGCAAAAGGTTTGGCAGATAGTTGGGTAAGCAGATAATTGGAGTACAGACAATGGAGGTTTCATTGTATTTAAACAGAGTGTGCAGGGTTTATATTTGTTTGTGTTGTGTACTATGAAAATTAATATGTTCCCCATTGCCTTGTGTCACAGAAACCCATCCTCCATAGTGAAGAGAACCTCCTGAGTTGGAGATCTTGCACCCACCAAAAAAAGAACTGTCTGGAACTGGTCATATCTGAAGGTTGTTCCTGTGCAGACCAAATTTTAAGCCATGTTTTCCTGTGTATACAGCAATCCCTGTAGTGTCTGGGATACTTGCTTTCTGCATCCTGTAATGTCTGCCTTAGAATTGTAACTAGTGTCCCTCTGATAGAGCTCACTCCAGCTTATAGGTTACAATTGCAGATAACAGACCTCAGAATGCAGTAACATAGCTGCCCAGAAAGCATAGCATTGTGGAAAGATCACATCTCCACTCTGATGTTTCCTGTTCCCTGGAGATGGCACAAATCAATGCCAAATGTTGGTGTCACTCCAGACCCACTCTTACACTGTGGCAACACTATCATTTTACCAATACAAAATCTGTGGACAGAGGTAGCAGACTTTCTTTGGGAGGAGACCAGTCAATCCAGAAGGAACTTTGTAAATTGTACTGTTAACCCTCCAGAGCATCATTGTATTGCAAAAGGGATTATATTTTATTTTCTGCACATTTGGTATTGCCACTGCCCATAGGATTGAAGCACAACAGGATCACAAGATAAGTATGAATGAGGAAGCCATTCAGCCTATCTTGATTCATTCTTCCAGAGGACCCACAGTACCCCCCATCATGGCATGCAACTGTTCCTTAAATAATTGCTGGGTTTCACCTCCACCACCTACCTGGAAGTCCATTCCACATGTTGCTCACTTTATGGGGGCAATTTTAACCTAACCCACCCGTCAGGAAGCTGATGGAATCGGGCGCAATGCTGGTTTTGCACCCCGGCCGACTTTACTCTCCATTGAAGTGAATGGAGAGTAATATTGGGCGGGGTGTAAAACTGGTGTTCCACCCGATCCTGTCAGTTTCCCGCCCAGCGAGTTAGGTTAAAATTACTCCATATATGTGTGAAGAACTTCCTCACATCTGTCCTAGTATTAGTTTGAACCTATGTTCCTTTGTCCCACTCTCAGTTTAAATTGAAGTCATTTTCTGAATTTATCTTTTACTATCTTTCAAGCCTTTCTAAGACCACCTCTCTTCACGGCTGAACAGCCCAAATATCTCCAGCCTCTCCTCATAACTCAGTCCTCTGAGGCTAGGGATCAGCTTCATAGTTCCTCTCTGAACTGCCTCAAGGGCCTGAATGTCTCCCTTGAGTACTGGAGGCAGTAGTCAAGGTGTGGTCTGACCAGAGCACTATATAGTTTGAACATGACTTCCTCTGAAATGCTATACTGTTTTAGCTATCGGGATTAGCACTCTGTTTACTTTGTTGATTGCTGCTTCGCAGTAGTTGGAGGTGTTGAACATTGAATCTACCTAAACCCTTAGATTCCTTTGACACTATTCATGAGGAACTTTTACCACTAATTTCTTTCCTCCTATGTGCGGTACTTTATACTTCTTCTCCATAATACATTTTTGTCTGCCATTGTTCTGCCCACTTGCATATTTTGCCCAACTCATTTTGTAGTTCTGAGCAGTTTTCTCAGAATCAGCAGCCCCTCCTAGTTTGGTGTCGTCTTCAAAGTTAAACACTTTGCTTTGAGTTTCTGAGCTGTAGTCACTAATGTACATTAGAAAAATAGGGATCCCAACACTGATCCCTGAGGCACCTCCGCCCATCCCAACAGAAATCCACTAACAAATACCTGCAGCTTTCTGCCTTTCAGCCAATTTCTTATCCATTTTCAAGCTTTACACTGAATCTCCCACTTCTTTGAGCGTAACTAATAGATCAGATAATAGATTTTCATCAAATGCTTTTTGGAAATCTAGCTGCATTACATCATAGGGCTATGCATGCTCCTCTTGGGACAATACTTCCTCAAAAAGATTGAGAATGTTGATCAGGCAGGATCTTTCCCTACTGATTCCATGTTAGCTGCTGTTTACTAAATTATCATCTAGAGCTAATCCTCAAGTTTACTCCTAATAACCGCTTCCATTATTTTGCATGGTAGTGAAGTAAGAATAATGAGTTGCTGTGTCTGCTTTGTCACCCTTTTAAAAATTGACATAAAGTGAGCCTGCTTCTAATCCACCAGGACCTCCTAAGGTTTCATTGGCTCCTTCATAATGGCACTCAATGCCCTATAGATCATCTCCCTTGTCTCTCTTAGTACACTGAAATAAATACTATTTATCTATGGAGATTTATTTGTTTTGGGCTGTTTAAGTCCAAAAAGTTTAAATTGAAGTAATTTTCTGAATTTACCTTTTACTATCTTTCAAGCCTCTCTAAGGCCACCTCTCTTCACGGCCGAATAGCACAAATATCTCTAGTCTTTCCTCAAAACTCAGTCCTCTGAGTCCTAAATAGTATTTATCTCCGAGTACTAAGAGAGACAATGGAGATGATCTATAGGGCATTGAGTGCCATTATGAAGGAGCCAATGAAACCTTAGGAGGTCCTGGTGGATTAGAAGCAGGCTCACTTTATGTCAATTTTTAAAAGGGTGACAGCAGACACAGCAACTCATTATTCTTACTTCACTACATTGCAAAATAATGGAAGCGGTTATTCGGAGTAAGCTTGAAGATTAACTCTAGATGATAATTTAGTAAACAGCAGCTAACATAGAATCAGTAGGGAAAGATCTTGCCTGATCAACCTTCTTAATCTTTTCCCAAAGTCATTAATTCAACGTCGGTTATCATACATTGGGAGGATATTTTGCTCATGTTTTCCCTAGTGAATACCTGTGAGAAAGTAATCATTTAATATATTATGTGTCCCTCTTCGGTTTCAGCCCTGTTTGTATCTTAAGAGTCTTACCCCTTCTCCGATTGCTCTGTAGCACTGAAATAATTTCTTACTTTAATGTTTTGCAGTTGCAGCTATGTTTATATCCTCTCCGCTGACTGTGCTTTTAAAATGTTTCTGCATGTTCGTATATTCATTCCAGTGAATCCCTTTATCTTGCTGCTCCCTAAAGGTCATACTTCCCCCTTAGTTCACTTCTGATTAATTTGTTAATCCATTTAGGGTCGCATTTGTTTAGTTACTGCTTCCTGATCCTAGGTATATATTTACCTTGCATGCTCGGAATTATATCTTTAAAGGTGTTCCACTTGTCCTTTGTTGAACAACCCCCCAATCAATTTACGTAAACTATTCTCTCATATCTTTTGAAATTATTTCTGAATCCCAGATTATTTTGAACTTGATTGTGTCACAGGTGTCATGACATCTATTCCCTGTATATTATCTTAGTTACATCATTATCAAGTCAAAAGGTGCACTGCCTCTTGTGGTTTCCCTGACGCATTAGGTCACAACACAATTATGCATTACTCTGAACCACTTGGGTATTTAAATTTATATCTGGTTGATTGAATTCCCACATTAAAATAATTTTCAGTCTTCATATGCCCGTTTATCTTTTCATAGAGTAAACATATCGGAGGTAATTTTCAACTTACCACCGGAGCATAAAATCAGCATTGCGGGTCAGGCACCCATTATAGAAACTGGGGGAAAATCGGGCAGTTTCTATAACTGGCCAGCAGCATAGAATCTGCTTTCTGGTAGATTATTTGGCTTTGTTTATTCTTTATGTTCCTTTTAATTTGTTGCTGCTCCCAAGTTCTCTGCATGAATGAAGTATAAATGGGTATTTCACTCTCAGACATCACTTGGCTTCTATTTATGGTCTGGGAACTGTATTCCAATTGATTTTTTCCTGATATATTCACAATGTGAATTATTAAGCTGCAACCACAGGGTGTAATTTCTTACTGTATCTTAGTTCTCACCCCCCTTCACGTAACTCTTCAACCCCAAATAAATGTGTTATTGCATTGAGTCACAGCGCAAGTAGGAATATAGTGAGTCAGATCTGAAAATCTGTTGTAATTCCACGACTCACTGGTATACAATATTCTGATGGCACGTGATGGCATTTTTATCTTGCATATAAGCGATGCCAGCTGAGAGACACTCAAACAGAAACTCTGCATTCTCCATGTTCAGCTCTCCTCAATGGTCAGGTTCACTTATACTAAAATGTGCCATCAAAGGCACTCCATCAAAGTAACCTGGAGACAGTAATGATTTTAATCTCTTTGTAAGAGAATTTTCAAGAAGGCTGTTAATCACCCCAGGAAACGGTTGAGAAACAGTTCATGTAATATGAAGGTAAATTAAAATAATTTCACATTGATCATCGCACCTTTCAAATGAATTAAAATCTGTGCATATAATACAATTTTTGTTTTGCTTAGCAACATTGCCCATCTCTGCCCTTACATCACCCCTCACTGCTGCTGAAACCCGCACCCACATTTTTGCCACTTCTAGGCTCGATTTTTCCAACATTTCACCTTGTCGACCACCTGAACGCCATCCTACATAAACTCCCAACTCATCCAAAACCCCACCACCGAAAGCATTGAATTCAAACTCTTCATCCTCATTTGTAAATTGCTGCAACCTAGCTCTGCAACTTGCTCCATCCCTATGTGCCTGCTCACACCCTCTGCTCTTCTGACTTTGGGCTCTTCTGCATTGTTCTGCTCTATCTTCAGTGTCAAAGCCTTCAACCAATCTTGGCCCTACACTCTGGAACTCTCTCTATAAACACCTCTGCCCCTCTAACCACATTCTCTAACCTCCTCAAAGAGGTTTCGACCATGCTTTAAGTCACCTCTCCTCATTCTTTTCCTATTATTGCTCAATGCCTGTTTTTGTCTCTGTGAAGTGCCTTGGGATGTTTGCTATGTTAAAGGTGTTGTATAAATGCAAGTTTTTATTTTTGAATTTAAGGTATAAATACAGTATGCCATTGGCAATCATGAAATTTGATTTATATTTCCATAATGATGCTAATTCCAATTCATTTACAATTTTGCCCTCATGAGTTATCCAGTCAGTATCGCTTGTGCTTATTAAAATCCTGTTTAATGGCTGGCCTTGTTGTTTCTATATATAATATATATTTGGCCGTCTATCAGCCATGGCTCAGTGGTAGGACTCTCACCTCTAATTCAAAAGGTTGTGGGTTAAGCCTCACAACAGTGACTTGAGTACATAATTCAGCATTGTCAGAGATGCTGTCTTTTGGATGAGACATTAAACCAAGGCCCCACCTTCCCTCTCAGGTGGATGTAAAAGATCCCATGACACTATTTTGAAATAGAGCAGAGGAGTGGTCACCAGTGTCCTGGCCAATATTTATCCTGCAACCAACATCAATAAAATAGATTATTTGGTCATTATCTCATTGCTGTTTGTGGGACCTTGCTGTGCATTGGCTGCAGGTTTTCCCACATTACAACAGTGACTACACTTCAAAAGTACTTCATTGGCTGTGAAGCATTGGAACATTCTGAGGGTGTGAAATCCGCTATATAAATGCACGTTCTTTCTTCCTATATAATGTTGCTATTATGGGGTTTTTTCATCTCACCCTCATTCTCTGTTAAGACCTAGTTAATGGCACTGGTGAATATAAGGGACACACAACAGGACTCTCTCGTTTATCAAAAAATAAACTACTCAGAAGGCGGGGCATAGATATGTGGGTTATGCGGACCCCACTCATTGGCGATTTTATTTTTCAATAAAGCACTGATTTCTGTTGTGTATTTTGTTAATACCACACTCTGAATGGATTTATTCTGTGGGGATTTAACCATTGTAAAAATGGCTGCATAACTCAATGATACATTGTTTGGTGGGATTAATATGGAAGCTTTCTACCATGTACATATGGTAGCAAGTAGTGGTCAAAATTTAGATTTATCTTCAAGAAATAGACATTGTACCAAAGATTAAGTAATTGTAACAGACAAAAAGTATTGCTGCAAGGAAAGACAGTTTTAAAGGCTGCAGCCACTGGCAATATATGTACATTGTGCCATATGAAGTATTGTGTAATTGAGTCACAGAAAATGCCCGTTTAAGAAATACCCCTCACAAGTAAACTAGTGATACTCAACCCATACATTTGGTATAAACTGGTCTATTGTTAAAAAGTCCTCCCGTGAAATCTTATACTCAGAGGCCCAAATCAAGATGTACAACAGCCATTCCTATCACCTGTTTATTTCACTTTACTCTTATTGAAGCTCCTTTGAGTCTATAATAAAAACAGAAAATGCTGGGAACACTCAGCACAGACTTGAGTCTATATTTGTTGCCATTGTTCCATTTCTACAAGTTAATCCCATCAAATTTTCTGTACATTTGATGGTACATATGTTGTGAGTTTTATGATTCCCCCTCTCTGTTAACAGAAATTTAATTGAATTTAAACTTTTCCAATAGGTTGACTTTTGGAGATTTTGTTTTAAAATGAAGGATTATTTTTTATAAGTAGTGTACTGCCTTACTTTGAAACCAGTCACAGACATTTAGCTAATTCCCCAAATTTAATTGTGAGCAACAATGGCCAACAGAGGCCAAACTCTAGGCTCTAAAATAAAAGTGGAGAATGCCATCAACACTTAGCTGGTCAGTCAGCACTTGTGCAGAGAACAGACAAGTTAACATTTCAAGTACAGCCCCTTCATGCCCTAGGCTGTAATTCTGTTGCATGCGTGTCAACATAGACAAAATAACTTACATTGATATACCACCTTTCACATCCACAGGATGTCCTAAAATGCTTTGCAGCTTTTGAGGTCTGATCACTGTTGTTTTGTATACAAATGTGACAGCCAAACTGCACACAGCAAGATCCCACAAACAGCAATGAGATAAATGACCAGCTAATTCTGTTTTTAGAATTGTTGTTTGAAAGATAAATGTTGGACAGGACGTTAGAAGATCTCCCTTGGAACATTTTATGTCCTCTGTTTAATGTCTTGATGGAAAGATGGCACCTTGAGAATGCAGAACTGCCTCCTTGTCAGCCTAGATTATGTGCTGAAGTCCCTGGTTTGGGGCTTGAACCCATAGCCTTCTGACTCAGTTGCGAGAGTGTTACCACGGGCAAGCTGCCATATATTGTTACTGTGATTTTACTATAATGCAGTCCATGGATATACCAATGTATTTGCATTCTTAACAGGGTCTCTATTGAACGTTCTTTCAAATAGTTTCTAAAAAGGTACACTTTCTGAACAGCTAACATCTGAAAATTGATCATTTCCATCAGTTGCTCAGGCTGCATAATCTAAAGAGCCCTAGAGATGATTCACTATATATTCAGATTAAAACGCAACGAAAATGTGTCGAATGCTTAGTGGGACAAGCCCGCCTTGAAATGGGTACATCCTTGCTTTAAGAGACTGTTTCTCTGGGAGACCAGCCGTTCGTTGCCTGCAGGCTCTCTTGGATTTTTTTTGTGAATGAAGCTTATTATTTATGCATGCTCCGCTCGTTCATTCATGATCTTCCTCCCCCCTCTCCCCCCCCCCCCCCCCCCCGCAGGCTGATCGAAGCTTGTTGTTGTCAAATCCAGTCTAAATGCTCATAAACGGTTAACAATGGAACACAGGATGGATGGTTATTTGGATCAGCAAGTGCCTTACACATTTCCAAATGTGAGTACAGTCATTCTGAGAAATTTAGTGCTACTGTTGAGCTTTGAAAATAATGGAGCCAAAAGTCTGAATGGTAAAAAAAAAACGAATCGTGCGATCTTGCTGAATGTGTGTGTGTCTGGGGAAGATTAAATCTGTAAGATCACTGAGAAATTATAGAAAGTTGTAGATCGATGGAAGCAAAGGTTTTGAAACTAACAAGAGTCAGCAAGAAACGACGGGGGGTGTTAACCGTATTTAAAGCCTTACTATTTGAATCCGTGAGTTGCATCAATGAATGTGAATGACAGGTAAAGTTCGCTGAGCCGGTAAACACTCCTTGGCTATTTAACCTGCAGAAAGTGCACGACACTGGGACGTTTGAGCGAGCGGCGATTACCAGAAAGAGAAGATACATCACCAAAGAATTAACTCAGGATTCAGAAGGTAACAATATCAGCGTTTGCACTAATATTAAAAATAGTTAACGCGCAGCAAAAATACACCGGGAAAGCTGAATTTTTAAACATAATCCTGCTAATATTTCATTTTAAAAAAAAATTCTTCCTTTTTTCAGATCTCTTCCAGGATTTAAGCCAACTTCAAGAGACTTGGCTTGCAGAAGGTGAGTTTTTTTTAAAATCAAGAATGTTAGTGGTTTTTTCATCCTTTATCCTCCCATTCCTTATTTATAGCTAAAATCTGATACCTGTGAATATTGTTTTCTTTAGCTTTTATTTGCTTAATTACTCGCTATCCTTTCTGTTCTCCCTCCTTTTCATCTTTCTACTCGTTGCCAATTTTTAATAATTTTCCCGGTAGTTAATGACACCTTTCAAAACATCCATACGCCCTGTTCCAGCAGGTTTGTGCTTCGGCCGCCCTGCTCTGTACTTGCCCGTGCATTTTACAAGCCACCATAAGGAAACATTTCCCTATTTTGATAGTTACAACAAACTTTGATTTTCACGGTTAGTTAAGATTCTTGGCTGCTGAAATAATGGAACAAAGTAAAGTAACAAAGTAATTGCACAAAGTCTCTCAAACTGACAACATTTTAATCCTTAGCGTCTTCCAAAGGACTCTTGAAATCGACTTTTCTGGTGCCAAGATTTCATGCCCACGAATTTCAAAACACAAACACACTGTTTGCGACTAATGGGAAACATATGCGAAGTTTTTTTTTGGGGAGGGGGGTGATGGATGGATGGTTACACTTGTGGAAAACACGTGAGTTAAATCTGGGTCCCTTTTCCGACACCACGCAAGTCAATGATTTTTTTTTTATCCCCCTATGGTTAGATTTGTGTGCACAGGAATTGCAGAGAATTCCTGAAATCGTTGGAAGTGTGCGTTTGTGTATACACAAGTTCTTAAAAGAATGTTTGTGTGTGTGGGTGGGTGAGGGATGAGACGGTCCAATTTGCCAGATCGCTATGAGTTCATTTTCTACTTGGGTAGGAACGGTCTGGATGCGAAGGTTGGGATGTTTAAATGAACAAGTGCCCCTTTTATTGTTGCTTTGCCTGGGTTGTAATTGGAAACCGTCAAAAAAAAAATCAAAAGCTACACGAAATATAAGTTCAGACAATCCATGAAAGCCAACATTTCCCGCCTTGAAGGAGTTTAACTCCTAATCCAATAACTTTTCAGACCTAGGTGTCCCTTAACATTTATTTCCGTATAACTTTCCTCTGGATGAATTACTTAAAGGATTGCATGAGGATCAGGACCTTTCAAAAAGGGAAGAAAACAAATTGCCGGGTCAGTCCCTATTTGCAACTCTTTCACTGAATATTTGTAATGAATTCTGCTGGTAATTTTCAAGTTTGCTTCTGTTTTTTTTATAAGAAATTTTTTATGCACATTTGCCCACCCTGTGACAAAGATTGAAAATAAGGTGGTCTATTTATACAGTACTAAGGCTAAGCCTTGTTGATTTTCTCTGCCAAAGAAACAGTCACATTTAAAAGAAAAAAAAATCCCTGATGTGGATTGAATAATTAATCTTCCAAATCTGTGCCGAGTTATAGCCATTTGAAAATTAAGTTGAAAACAATTGAAAAAGAAAAAATTTAAAAGCCTATGGGGTAAGGTCAGGGGAGTGGGACGAAGTAGGTCTCCCAAGGAGACAGCATGGGTCCCTTATAAGGAACCAAATGATCTCTTCCTGTGCTGTAAGATTCTATGACAGTTGGCCTCAGTGCCCTAGGGAAGGGAGAAAGTCCGTCTATCCAGTAACTCCTGCTGGAAAGTGTGCCTTTGGACGTCAGGTGAAGACATGTTCGAGTTTGGCTCTGATGCTGTCCATGGGCAAATAGCTTGCCGATGCTCGTTGTCTTGGCTCACAGATAAAGAATGGGCGAGGCACTAAAAAATTGCCAGCACCTGTGGAAATAAATCCGGACAAGAGCCAGTGTTTTCAGCACCAGAGGGGAGAAAATATATTTAAACTAGATTTGGATCCTGATTCGTGCCTTGTTGGGCTCCTATGGTGCTCGGCTTCTGTTTAGAGATGTACATCTTATTTCACTGTGCTATATGTAATGACCTAGGAAACTCCTTAATTAACAGAAAACGCTGGAAATACATAGCAGGTCTTTCGTTGTCTGAAGCCATAGCTGGAGATGAGGAATTCTAACTAAACTGTTAATCTGTCTTTTTTTCCAGTGCTGGTAGATTTGTTCTTTACTTCAGTATTGTCAGTTTTTAGTTCAGATTTTTGGCATATGTTTTTTAAAAATTTCTGTAATTCCCAGGTTTTCTCTCTCCTCAGCTCCTTTTCAGCATTTTATTTAAGCGGGCTGGTTTTATTTATTGAAAGGATCGTACATGGTCCTGCAGTATAAAACTGATTGCTTCTATCATTTCTTGTATATCTAAAGATTTTGTTTGCGTGTGTTTGTATTCAGTTTGGGTCAGCATAAAAAAGTTTACATATGATATTACCATTGGCTAAAGTGCAGCTGGACAATAATTCCTATTAAATGGAGGTATTTTCACTGAACGATTAACATTTGGTAAAAAGTGAGAACAAGACTATTAATATTTATTCAAGTATTTCCTATGTGTATACTGCAATTTCAGATGTTTATTTGTAATATTATTATAAACTTAGAAAAAGCAATTTCATTAGATTGAACAGGGACATGTTATAGGTGATTCCACTCATTAATGGCTGAAGCTCAGACCATTAGAAAGGGATTATTGCTTTAAGAAGGAAGTTAGCACAGATGATCCCAAACAGGCCCTAGTGCATTGGCATCTTCACTGAATTTTAAATAAAATAGTTTGCCAATCCTCTGAGTATCAAATTTCCTCAGACCTGCAGAACTCCACTTCATCTGAAATAGCATTTGAGAAATGCTGAAAAGCACAGATCTCATTTCTTCATGATTTTCAATGGATGGAAAATCACAAGCAGTGCATCCACAATTATCTGATGAACTGCTTATTGTGTGCGAGGCCCCACCAGCACTGTGGATCTCAGAAAATTTTGCCCATATTCTTATTTCCATTTAGTGAATGTTAAGATATTTCAAAATCAAAGGGCAGATTTTCCTGTTGTTAATTAAAATGGGATGAATATCAGGTAGACTCCATTACTGGTGTGCACTCATCCCTGTGCAGTTTGCCTCTGTACTGCATTAATGAGTGGAATCACCTATAACATGGCCCTTTATGCTAAGCGCTAGGAAATCTTCTAGTCCTCAGAAAAAAGCATTGCTGTTTCAATACTGAATGAAGACATAAAGGCAAATCATTGGGTGTGACATTCATGTTACATATATGGCTGGTGAAACCAAAGATGTGTCCAAATATTAACACTCACCACTGAGCTAAATATTTCATCAATTAGAAATCAGTATCTTGTATGCTGTCATTTTAAACAATAACTTTGCAGCAAGTATTTCTAAACAGTGACTGCTGCTGTGTTATAACTTTGTGTGATGGGGTGAGAGAAAATTGCCTATAACTTAAATACTTATTCTAGGGCTACGTTTAAATATGTCCACTGGCTCAGCACCTGTAAAAAGCTGAAATGGAGTCTTGATTTCTGCATTCAACAACAACAACTTGCATTTATATAGCACCTTTAACATAGTAAAACGTTCCAAGGCGCTTCACAGGAGCGTTATCAAACAAAATTTGACACCGAGCCGCATAAGGAGGTATTAGGACAGGTGACCAAATGCTTGGTCAAAGAGGTACGTTTTAAGAAGCGTCTTAAAGGAGAATGATGTGGAGATGCCAGTGATGGACTGGGGTGGACAAATGTAAGGAATCTTACAACACCTGGTTATAGTCCAACAATTTTATTTTAAAATCACAAGCTTTCGGAGATTATCTCCTTCGTCAGGTGAAAGGAGGAGAGAGAGGTGGAGAGGTTTAGGGAGGGAATTCCAGAGCTTAGGGCCGAGGCAGCTGAAGGCATGGCCACCAATTTAAAATTGGGGATGCACAAGAGGCAAGAATTGGAGGACCGCAGAAATCTAGGAGAGTTGTAGGGCTGGAGGAGGTTACAGAGATAAGGAAGGGCGAGGCCATGGAGGAATTTGAAACAAGGGTGAGAATTTTAAAATCGAGGCATTCCCAGAACTCAATGCTCCATATGGTTTAAAGGATATCTCTTCATTTAGTCCCATATAGCCGCAAGTGGATAGTATTAATATTATTAAGTAGAAAGTTGCTGTAGGGAAGGGGGCATGTTCCATGTAAAGTATTGGCTGCCTTTTCTCTTACAGTCTCTCTTTTCCCAAACTCCTGGCTATGTAACTAGTTTGTTACTGGATGTGCCACTATATAGCTGCTGGCAAACTGATGCCTTGCCAGCGAGCTTGTGCAATGCTCATTTCATTGCTAGGTCCTGTCGGGCAGCATCTCTACAAAAAACACTGGAGTTCTGCATCTATTTAGTTTCTAGCTGTTGATCAGGAGCTGCAATTTATATTGCAAACCTAGTAACAACCAGGTTTTGCTGTGTTCATGGCTGCTGCTAGTTTGTGATGTGAATTGTGTTCTTTAAACAGCATTAGAAAGACATCCACCACTCCTTCAATGATTAAATGCACCACTTATTATCCTACTAAGCCGTACCAACCAGGAAAATCCAGTACGATCCTTGGTCTGCGCTGTTAGCTGATCTCTGCCAAAGCCATTGTAATCAGCCACTCTTGAGGGACAAGAGTGAGTCAACAAAGGGTTCCCTCTCCTGATCACTAGTGGAAAGCGTGTGTGTGCAAATATTGGCCGAGGGCAAGGTCAAGCTTAGTAGTGATTATCCCCATTGTCGAATAGCCTGTCTAGAATGGCCATTTGGGTGCTATACACCTGTAGAATCAGATCCGAACAAGAGTCACCGCAGTACTATTGGGCCGGGTCCCAGTTGTACTGCAGTCCTATAGAATAAATTTCCTGTCTAACCAGAGGGCTGTTTGGGGAAAAAAGGAGCAAAGTTTCTACAGTTCTAAAATTTTCTTATTCTCCATATTTCAGCTCAGGTGCCAGACAGCGATGAGCAGTTTGTGCCGGATTATCACTGTGAAAGCCGTGAGTAATTTTCTTTTCACTTTTTGCCATTGACTGTATTTGGTGACTTGGAAACATCTCTTCAGGAAATGAGTGTTTGAGAATTGGGCTCCACAGAGAGAAAACACTTCCCTGCATTTACATTACTAAAACTCCTTCCCTTATCACGACTTTAGACCATGGATACAACCATGTGTATGGCGGGGGGGTGCAGAAATCAGGATAATTTGGGGATTTGGAATGGAAGGAAGAGGGGAATATAATTCATGCCAATAAAATTGGGAGAAGGGGACATGCTTCCCTCCTCCACCTCTGCATCCATCTTGGTTGCTCCTACATCATAAAACCTACATTTTTGTGAGTTTAGATGCTGTTGGGATAAGAAACTTGGCTTATGTACACAATTGAGGCTGCACTCCTATGTTATAAAAAATCACCTATAAATGAGAGTTTCTACAGCACCAGGAACTTTCAGCTAGTGTTGGAGAATTGAACCCTGCAGCCGTTCTGCAGTGTAAATGCATCACAAATAACAAAAATCCGACCAGTCCACATCTGCTCAATCAGTTGTTTTCTCCCATCAGGAGGTATTTTTGTCATGTGATATGCCATACCACCAGTGCCCCTCCCCCATCACTGACCCATGAAGTGAAAGCAGGCAGCCCTTCGCATTTTATGAATGGGTTGGTTGTAATCTGTAACAGTACGAGCTGGCTGCAACAGGTCATTACCAGCAGGAAGTGCTTCCATATATGGTCATTAGTTTGTTTTACTGGTGATGAATGGTTGACAGATCTACAAGTGAGAAATGACTTGTTGCATCATGTGTGTTGTTTGTAAAAGCTAAAAAGCACAGTCAGATGGATTATATTTTTCCCTCACAGCTCACCCTCTGTACAGCAAGAGGTTTTCTATATTGACAGATTAGTTTTCTAGAATTGAATTGATTTTTTTTCAATGTCTTAGAGCACCAACACTAACTGAGACTTGATGTGGAGATGCCGGTGATGGACTGGGGTTGACAATTGTAAACAATTTTACAACACCAAGTTATAGTCGTTCACCTGACGAAGGAGGAAGCCTCCGAAAGCTTGTGAATTTAAAATAAAATTGCTGGACTATAACTTGGTGTTGTAAAATTGTTTATAACTGAGACTTGGCACTGGTTTGTGTGCTAACTTAATCACAATTCCATAGCCAATCTGGAAAGAAAGCATTTTATTAATTTAAAGCTGTTTTGGTTCAAATCACCTTACTGTAATTTTACTTTTTGTTAAAAAATTATGTGTTTTCTCTATTTACACTCTCTATCCCTCTCTCCCTGGCCATCCTGCACTGTTCACTAACTGCAGCCCAGGCAACTGTCCATCAGTGATGGCCTGAATCAACCAAGAAGTTTGCAAAATCGTCCTGGGAACAACCCTCTGTTTTGCTACCCTGTTTCCAGTAGGAAAGTGCCCGGCCTCCCTTGAGTGTTTCCATGTGATGTGATCGCTGAGATTGGGAATTCAGTGAAGCAGAGCTTTGGGCCTGTGACCTCACTCCATGATACATGCAGCATGCTGGTGCTCCATTGGGACTAGCCTGCATAAATTTTTTTAATGGGGTTGGGTTGTTTTAGAGGCGAGTATTAGAGGTAACATTCCACGATCCTTGCTGGAGAAATATTTGTGCAGTAGCCAGATAAGGTCTGCTATTAAAAGCTGGTGGTTTACCATGCCAGACCATGCTAGTGCCACCAGTTCCCAACACACAGGCCTCGCCCTGCGCAGCTTGCTGCAACCCAAAGTAAACTTGCCAGAATCCACTTTTATTGGGTCTGCCTGGTGGCCGGCCTTAGTGAATTCAGCAGGTTTAAGTCAGGTTGTGCTCAGCTGCATGGGAGCTGCTAGCACGGTCTCACATTAGTACGTAAGAAGCTAAACAGTCTGCCAAAACAATGGGAGCTCCAAACCTCCAACCAGCAATTTTTACTCTTAATAACACTGCTTTTCAAACTTGTAGCCAAATCCAGTTTGGTACACCTGATTGTCCATTTGTAAACATAGACATCAGAGATATATTTTTTGACAAGTTATGGTGACTGAGCTCGTGAGACCCTGATCTTGTGACACTAGTTTATTTTCCTCACCAATTTCCTCTCCTGAAAGCTCCTCGCTGGTACAGTTCTGCAAGCACCAGGCATCCTCTTGCACCTTACCCAAGTGGCTATTATACTTGTATGAGCCTTCACAGTGAGTGGCAGATTATTCGGCTGCAGGGAATATTACACTAGATGCTAATCCTATCCTAACCCAACACCCACAAATATGCACTTTCAGCAGGGGTTGTTGGGTGGTGATCAGGGCTGATTTTTCCCTTCATGACCCTGAGGTACTAATTTTAGCAGCTCTACTGCTACCCTAGGGGAGATCAGCTAACTCAGTACAGACTGGGGATTAAATCTGGGACCTTCCTAGTCAATCTGGCTCAGCTATTTACTGGCGAAATTCATTAAGTCATCACCAGATCTTAACTCAAATCTGCATGGGTGGATTCATCAGACCTGCCTTGGGAACTTTACTATGTACTTGTATTTTCTTTTAAACATTGCATACGGATAAGATGCAATTTTATTACTGAAAAAATAATATTGTCATTAACCAATACTTGGAGAAGGAACAAGAAGGATTGGAATTCAGCTTGTGCGTCTGGCTGCAAGTTTATACGATCATTTATCTGAATTAATACCAGTGAGGTGGGTATCACTAATTGCAGTGCAAACCCAGAATTGGTAGATCAGCTTGTTTATAGTAGGAAATGGAAAGGATTTGGGAATGGATCTTGCCACCTTGTGCCAAAGTAGTTGAGGCTTAGATGAGATTAATGGGTAGTGTAAATGCAAAGCATGAATTCGGCATATAAATTGGAACTGAAAGTTTCCTTCCCTGCCTTGGGTTTCACTTTGGTTTAAATGTGATGCCAGGCCTATGTAAAGTGGAGCTAGAGTTGTGAACTGTGCCTTTTTACTGTTAAGTCATATCCAATGGAGAAAAACCACCAGTGACATGATATTGTTGTGATCTATATTCAAAAATGTCATATCTGTGCTGTTCACTGTAATTTTCACAACAAAAATTGACAAAATCCTTGCATTCTGTCTGCATTTAGCTGTGTGAGCCAGCTGCGGTTTGGTTGGTTAAACTTAAACCAATCTGGCCGTTTCCTGTTTAAGAAAAATTTCCCTAATTTCTCCACTATGTGCCTGTGCAGGGTGTTCCACAAACACCACTACAACCCTGAAAGAAAACTTAATTTTAAAGTCCTGTCAAATCCAGGTGTATTTGCAAATAGTCTGCACTCCAATTGTGTTCTAGACAGGACATTCACTCTCCAAACAGGCCCAACACAGTAGTAAACTCCCAAATAAATCAGCAATAGTTTAGGTTTAGCTTTGTTTTCTTGAGCTCCCCAACAGAAAAAAAGCTGACCGAGTTTGATTCAGTTCTCAATTCTACTTATAGCCTAAGCATAATTTCCTGCCGGATTCTGAATGGTGCTTTTGACTAAGGATTGAGCCTGAATGGCGTTTAAATACAGCAGTAATAGAAGCAACTCTAATTCCACGTTAAATCCTCACTGTCAATGTAGCTTTACATTTTTAACTCAACATCTTAATTCATTCAAAACTTCAGTACTGGGTTCCAGATGCATTGCTATGTAAATACTGCAGGGGGGGAAAAAAAATTCAGAAAGGTGCCCACTTATTTACACGGTGCTGGCTTGCAGCCCTACGTCAACATCCTAATGTGTAAGTCTGGGGTGTGAGGATGCAAGGCCCATTGATTCAGATGTAAGGTGGACAAAACCAATGTTTGCTTCAGGTTACAATGACGCTTTGTTTCGGCACGGTACAATAGGGAGACTTTGCACATGGGGGATGAGTTATTTGAGTAATGGTACAAGGTTTTATATTCAGCTCTGTATCTAATTATGCATGTCGCTAACAATGCACTCCCCACTTCCTGGGGCTGCGAGCCATGTCAAACATGCGATTTCATAATGTCTGCTGCAGTCTCTGTAATGTTGGCTGTTTACATTATTAAAAGAAGCAATCCATTTGATTAGAAAATAATTCTTTTTCAGGATTGTTCTCCTAAACTGCTTTTTATTCAGTCAACCAATAATCTCTGAGTCAGCACCAATGAGGTTTAGGAAAACCAGTGAATTAATTGCAGCAATAAATCTAAATATCTTCTCCAGTGAAAAATGAACAGAATAAAACCTAAAAAAATCTCATCTTCTGGTCGCCTTAATTAAACAGCCACCCATCTGAGCAGCCAATTTTATTTTTGAAAAAACCAACAGGTTTATCAATAACCCAGATTAACATTGTATTTAAACAGCAATTGGTAAATGGGCCAAAGTGGTCTTAGTTACTGCAGAAACATTAGTGTTTAAATAACTACCAGGGACCACTGTGCTGATCACTGTTGAAGACTGCTTTTGTTTATCCTCTTCCCAATTTCCTCCTCTCTCCTGCAGTGATGCATACTGGAATATGGTTCCACCAGCACTAGCAGGCCTCTGATACCTTGCCCAACTAGTCATTCTTAGTGCCAGCCTAGATAGCATTGGTAGATTTTGAGTATGAGAACCTCAAATTTGAACTCAAATCATTTCCTCACTTGACATTCCACACATATGAAAAGGTGGCTGGAGCAGGAACCTGGCTGATTTTTCCTTCCCTAGCACAGGGACACTGACAGTAAAGTATTACTGCCACCCTTTGCTCAGATCTGTTAACTCAGCCCACACCAGGGGGACTGAACTGAAGATCTTCCTGATCTGTATCACATCAGGCTATGCATTTACTCCCTAAGGTGGGAGTGTCCAGCATGCTGCGTGTGGGCCAAATGTAGTCTGCAAATTCCTTTCATGCAACCCCAGCTTTTTATCTTAAGTGTGTCAGCCGTGGCTCAGGGTAACACTGTTGCCAACATTTATCCCTCAATAACACCATTAAAAACAGATTATCTGGTCATTTGTCTCATTGCTGCTGCCTTGCAGTGCACAAATTGGCTGCTGCATTACAACAGTAATTACACTTCAAAAGCACTTCATTGGCTGTAAAGTGCTTTGGGATATCCTGAGATTGTGAAAGACGCTATATAAATACAAGTTATTTCTCTAAGTGAATAATGCAAATTCAATTACAGCTCACCAGCAGCTCTTTAAACTTCCTGAGCCTGTAGAGTTAGAAAAGGCTGCACCTTGATGGATTTAGGACAAATAGTACGCTAGACAATGAAGTTTAAAGAGCTGAGGCTAAAACATTGCGGTTTTCAAGCTCCACCCTGTTAGTAATGGCCGCTCCAGCCATGTGTCCTGGCCCTCTGAACCTCCCTCAGCATCGCCACCTTGTTTTGTTCCCCCTCTCCCTCTCTTTCTTCAAGACCCTTCTCTTCAAATGCACTTTTGCCCCCTCCTCACCCTCCTGGTCAGTGTCCACTCGCTATCCAGCACTTTATAGAGTGCTTTGTAATGTTTCCGAGTGCTTTAGAAAAACAAGTTGTTGTTTTGTATGTGCATGATCAGCTGATATGTGCCCAAGTGCTCAGTCATTCTGTCTTTGATGATAGATTCCAGTAACTTTAGTTAAACTGACAGGTATGTAATTACCCGGTTTCTATCTCCCTCCATTCTTAAATAATGGAGTCACATTTGCAATTTTCCAATACAAATGCATGATTTCTGAAGCTAGAGAGCTTTGGAAAATTATGACGAATGCATCTGCAATTTCTTTACCTTTTTCTTTTAACCATCCTGGGGTGGAAATCATCACGTCCTAGAGATTTGTCTAACCTGAGTCCCATTATTTTTTCCATTATCATTTTTTTACTTGTATTAAATCCACTAAGTTCCTCCTCTTGACTTATCCAATTTAATTTTGCCCCTGTCAATACCTTTCATCAGAGGCATACACCAAAAGCCCTCCTTGAGGAGTTTCAGTGCCTTTGCTTGTCAAGAGTTCCAGCTCCTTTAGATGACATGGTTGTTTCTAATGATGCTCCTGACATGGGGAAACAGCTTCCACTTTGTGAGATATATATCCTGTATTGATATATACTTCGTGTTGCAATTAATTATGCCTTAAATTCAGTTACAAGGTCCTATAATTCAATGTGTTGTACATTTCCTGATTTTTTTTTACCACTCAATATTGTAGTATCTCTGCCAAAGGTGGCACCTTTTAATGAAGCCTTTAGTCAAATATGAAGCAACAGTACAGTAAATGCTCTTGGTCAGTGCAGTACAGTAACTAGAATTTGTAATCTTTTGGGGGAAGAAGGTTCCTGGAGGCTGTCTTTTCGAAAGATTTGTGCTCCTCTTTTCCAGTTTAATATTTGGGAGCATAGGTAAATCCTTTCTCTTTGTCGGCAACAAGACAAGATACCCCCAAGAATAATGCATATGTCATTGTATACCCGGACAAAAGTCTTTTGGACCAACCAACAATGTATACATTCTCTTTAAAGCATTTGTTTGGGTGGATGTAGTTTATTATGTTTGCCCAAATGTCTATGTCTGCTATACAGGGACTGTGCTGTTCTACACAACATTGCATTTTTAATTACTTTATAACCAAATGGCAATTTCAATTTTATATCACTGTTATTAAGCTAATAGACATTAGCCTAATTGTACTAATGACTAAAATGGAAGAGGCTACAAACATAGAGCAGGTCCATCAGCATCTGTAAAGAGAAAGACAACTGAGCATTTTGGGTGTAACCCTTCATTAGAACTGAAAAATGAGAGAGAAGTAAGCACTTTAATACCAATGGGTGGGAAAAAAAGTGGGGAGAAGTTCCTGCTAAAGCTCATACTTTTCTTTTATCTTTCCGGTCCCACAATGTGTTGTCTTTCTCCTTTATTGATGCTGACAGACCAGTTGTATATTTGCAGCATTCTTTGTTTTTATTTCACCGTGCCAACTTTTGAAGCTTTTTTCCCCTTCTTTTAATACCAATAAACTTGACAACTTGTTAATCACTTCCTTCCAACGGTGGATATGAAACATTAGTCTCTCGTCCCTCCCAATTTAATTCTATTTATTTTTCACTTGAGTTTTTAATGAGTCTTTTTCATTTAAGTGTGCAGTTTTTGCAGCCCACATACTTTTTAACATTAGATGGCTCTTTTTTAACCAAGTCCATTAATTGCTTGTCTAAATTGGACAATTTAACACCACATTAAACATTAATCAGCAGAATTAAAGTACATGTTTTTAAATTGTCCTTATGAGAGATGAGTGATGAAGTAACGGGCTAACTCCCCAATTAGTGCAATTATAAACCAGTATTTTTCTAAATGAGTTAATTAAAGGTTAAAGCAGACATTACTGGTGCTTATTTTGAGTGTAAGAAGATGATGGAAAATTGGTGATGCACCTAACACATAGAAACATAGAAAATAGGAGCAAGAGCAGGCCATTCGGCCCTTCGGGCCTGCTCCGCCATTCAAATGATCATGGCTGATCGTCTAACTCAGTACCCTGTTCCCGCTTTTTCCCCATATCCCTTGATCCCTTTAGCATTAAGAAATATATCTATCTCCTTCTTGAATATATTTAATGACTTGGCCTCCACTGCCTTCTGTGATAGAGAATTCCACAGGTTCACCACCCTCTGAGTGAAGAAATTTCTCCTCATCTCGGTTCTAAATGGCATACCCCATATCCTGAGGCTGTGACCCCTGGTTCTGGACTCCCCAGCCATTGGGAACATCCTCCCTGCATCTAGTCTGTCTAGTTCTGTTAGAATTTTACATGTTTCGATGAGATCACCTCTCATTCTTCTAAACTCTAGTCGACCCAATCTCTCCTTATACGTCAGTCCTGCCATCCCAGGAATCAGTCTGGTAAATCTCCATTGCACTCCCTCCATGGCAAGGATATCCTTCCTCAGATAAGGAGACCAAAACTACACACAATACTCCAGATGTGGTCTCACCAAGGCCCCGTACAACTGCAGTAAGACATCCCTGCTCCTGTACTCACTATACCCTGGGAACCAAGAGACCAATTGGAAAATCACTACATCAGTTGAAATTGCAATGTGTGTCCTCTAGCATATTCTTACACCAATATTGAAATCTGCCTTAATACAGAAGCATAGCTAACTTATCTCAGATCATGGATCAAATCAGGGATCTTCTCTCTTTGTATGACTCAGCGGCATAAATTGAACTCTCTGCATTATCAATTCCCATTTACTACTATAAATGGTCTCCCTACCTCTGTAGCCTCCTCCAGCCCTATATGCCAGCGCTCACCTTCTGATCGTCCAACTCTGACTGCCTTTGTATCCTTCCCCTCCTCTCTGCACTCCACACTCAGTCAGAGCCTTTAGCCATCTTGGCCTTAAACTCTGGAATGCCTTTCCCAAACCGCTTTATCCCTTCACCTTGCTATCTCTCTTCCCTCCTTCAGAAGCCTCCTCAAAACCTACATCTTCAACCATGCGTTTAGTTGCCTCCCCTAGCACTTCTCTAATCACTGCTTGGGTTCCAGTTTAGTCTCTAAAGAACTTTGGCTATTTCATCACATTAAAGGCACTATATGAGTGCAAGTTGTTATTGTTGAGTCAGCCTTTTTTAAATTATTGAGAAATTGAGGCGTAGGAACAAAGTTCAGGACACCACCAAATTTGAAAAGAATAGGAAAGAAGACTACATAAATCAGGAAGTGTGGTTAAGTGATGCCAAGCTTGGCTTTTGAAAGCTGTTGGTTGAAGGAAGAAGGAAAATTGAAGAAGGTGAGGGCGTCCACAGATCTGAGGTCCGGGGGAAAAAAAAGGAATTCAATTAGTAAACAGTGCAGTGAGTTTTGAAGTCGGCACAAGAGATGATACAGGAGAAGGAACAGCAGGAAGGGCATCAGATTTGGGGCTTAGGAGCTGGAAGAAAGGCAAGCTCAAAGAAGCAATGAGCACAGTTCTACCAATTTAAAGATAAAAGAGAGATTGACATCTAGAGACGCGAAGGATTGCCTATCAGGTGGCAGGCTTTTCGTCGGTCAAGTTTGATCATGCTGGAACGTGTCGAACAGTAGCTCAACATCAACAAACGGCAAGAAAGAAAAACAAATGCCTGAGATCCAGCATGGAACTGGTTAAAGGGTGGGAGAGATAAGTGGTGCTGCAGAGAGAGACAACCGGTTTACAACACAAGGTTCCTTTCTTACTTCGCTGGAGGCAAATTATTTCTGACAGCACCTAGCTGCTAAAAATAAGTCCAATATTCTCAGACACTTTTATAAGTCATATAATTTCAGGCAGCTAACCCCATATTACATTAGTATTTCTGCACCCACTCGCAAAATATGACAGTCATTTAAAAGTAAGGATGAAGTTAATTGCCAAGCATGATGAAAGTATTATCCATCCAAGTCATATTGTGAATGCACATAAGAGATTTAAACATCACTCTTTAATCAGAGATTATAATGGGGTTGAACTTTTGTGGTGTATAATATGCCATATTAACTGGGAATATTACAATGTCAAATACTGTACAACCTCTGGAAAGTAATAACTAATCGGACAAGAAAGGTTATGCTTGGTTGAGAGTTTTTAATGCAATGGGCGTTCTGGGATCAGGTATGATGCTTATCCAGACTCCTTTGTAAATGTTTGTGTTTCTGATAAAACCCTGTACAAGGATTTAATGCACAGTTCTAGGGCCCGATTAATTAGAACCATAGAAAAGATACAGCACAGAAGGGGGCCATTTGGCCCATCGTGTCCGCACTGGCTCAAAGAACAGCCAGGTGCCCATTCTAATCCCACCTTCCAGCACCCGGTCCATAGCCCTGCAGCTTACAGCACTTCAGGTGCAGGTCCAGGTACTTTTTAAGAGTTGAGGGTCCCTGCCTCTACCACTAATTCGGGCATCGAATTCCATACACCCACCACCCTCTGGGTAAAAAAAGTTTTTCCTCATGTCCCCTCTAATCCTTCTGCCAATCAACTTAAATCTATGTCCTCTAGTTCTTGAACTCTCCGCTAGGGGAAACAGGTTCCTGTACACCTCAGTCAATGCTTCCCTCAGTCTCCTCTGCTCCAAGGAAAACAACCCCAGCCTATCCAATCTCTCCCCGTAGCTGCAATTTTCAAGCCCTGGCAACATTCTTGTAAATCTTCTCTGCACTCTCTCCAAAGCAATTACGTCCTTCCTGTAATGTGGTGACCAGAACTGCGCACAATACTCCAGCTGTGGCCTTACCAGCGTTTTATACAGTTCCATCATTACATCCCTGCTTTTGTATTCTATACCTCGGCTAATAACGGAGAGCATTCCGTATGCCTTCTTCACAACCTTATCTACCTGTACTGCCACCTTCAGGGACCTGTGCACATGTGCTCCAAGGTCTCTCACTTCCTCTACCCCTCTTAATATATTCCCGTTTACTGCGTATTCCTTTTTACTGTTTGCCCCCTCCAAGTGCATTACCTCACACTTCTCCGGGTTGAACTCCATTTGCCACTTTTCCGCCCACTCCACCAACCTATTGATATCTTCTTGGAGTCTACAGCTATCCTCTTCACTATCAACTGCAAGGCCAATTTTTGTGTCGTCTGCAAATTTGCCAATCATGCCCCCTACGATCAAGTCCAAATCATTAATATATACCACAAACAGCAAGGGATCCAACACTGAGCCCTGTGGCACACCACTGGAAACGGATTTCCATTCGCAAATTATCCTGTCAAAGGATTGGAATACAAATCAGTTGGGATATGTGCTTTTTATTTCCTTCTCCCTTCATCTCTCAAAGGTGTTACATCAAGTTGGGCTACAATTCCATGGGATGCAGCAGTCCTCAGGTGCCTATTCTTTACACTGTGCTGGCAAGCTATTTAATATTATGGACACCGTAGTAAAGCTTACTCCCATCCTCACTCAGATTTATTTATCCCCTTCCTATCCAGAGGTCACTAATACCAACTATAGTGCCCCTATCAACATCCTAGCTAAGATCAGCCAACTTGGCAGATTCAGACATGAACCCTTCCTGGTCTATATGGCTCAGTTCCACCCTGAACACTGCATTTACCAACCATCAGGGAAGGGTTAAGACCTAAAACTCAAGTGCCTATATGACTTTTTCAAAATTTTGAAAAATACAGAATTTTGCAAGGTGACTCTTGTTGTTTATGAAGTGTTGAGCTCATAAAGCTTTTGATGTCAGGAATATAAAAAAAATGGTTTATCCCACGCTACTATTGCCCTTTAGAGAATTTTAAAAGTCTTTATTGGTTTCTGTGCAAATAACACAATCAAATTACCGCCATGTTATAAATCCAATTATTCTATTTATATACTTAATTTAAATCCTTCTAATTTTATCTATATTTCATTAAAATGCCTTTAGTTGTCTCGCTCAGTGGCTCAGCAAGTCTACACTTGAGTCGCTGAGCTGCACAGACATGAAGGACCTAGGTTCGGTCTCTAGTCTGTGCTGTGGTAGATGATCTCAGTTGGAGCAGTGGCAGAGGGCTTAGTGTCTCAGATTTAGAGATGGAACAATCAGCATAGGATTTTGCTCTTGTTTGTCCCGCGACCACTGCTAGAAATGGCTGAGGGTAGGTCAGGCTCGTCTCTGATGCTGCTCACCATCAAGTAGCCTGCTGACACTTCCCGTCAAGGCTCACAATGTAAATAGTGGCCACTTGGATCAGTTATTGGGGCATGCTTGGCATCCATGAAACCATACCCAGCAAGGGTCAGCGTTTCGAGCGGATGGGGGAGTTGGTGGTAAAAATTGACAAGGGAAAAATGCATTCAATTAGATATATATAAAAATCAACATCAATAATTAAATTTTATACTTAAATATTTCATTGATATGTAGGTTTAATAATTATTTAACACAAAGTACTAATTTTCCACAGTACCTTGAGAACTATTCTTACTGTAGTCACACACTTCCACCATATCAGTGGAGAACCAGATGTGACATCTTAAGTTTATAGAGAAAAGAACAAGCTTGTATTTATTTAACACTTTATCACATCCACAGGACAGCCTAAAATACTTAACAACCAACAAATTACTTTTTTGAAGTTCAGTTATGTGGGCATCTTGGGATCCTTTGCGTCCACTTGAGCAGGGAGGCAGGGCCTCATCAAATCTGTTCTAAATATCCACAATAGGAAACCCATCACTGAAGGTATCTTCTACCATCTCTGTTTGTAGGGCAAAGTAAGGAAATGTTTTCTTCCATTCCCCAATTAACAATCATCACTAACATTAATGAAAATAAGTACAGTGACTGCAAACTTTTATTGTATTATCAAAGCTACAAATTTAGAATCAGTTTACAGGTGGATAAAAAGACCCAAGTATACAGTTCCCCAGTGGCTTAGTTGGTAAAGGCACTGAGCCATGCAAACCAGCAGGTCTGTGATTCGTGCTTAGCTGGCTAATCCAGCCAAAGTGATTGTAAGGGATTTACACAGGCGTGTCAACAGCCTGGGTTAGGGAAGGGTTATATGTACTAGGGTTCCTCCCCCACTTGCCAGTGACCCTTGTGGAAAGTGCTCATGTATAGGCATCAGGTGAGTACAGTATTGAACAGGGCTCTGTTCTATCCCCTCACACAGTCAAATAGGCTGCTGATGCTCACTATGAAGAACGAATGTAAGGAGTCGTACAACACCAGGTTATAGTCCAACAGCTTTATTTGAAATCACAAGCTTTTGGAGCTTTGCTCCTTCGTCAGGTGAGTGCAGGGTTCCATAAAGGCAAAGCATATATAGTCAGAGAACAATGCACTCACCTGACGAAGGAGCAAAGCTCCGAAAGCTTGTGATTTCAAATAAAGCTGTTTGACTATAACCTGGTGTTGTACGACTCCTTACATTTGTCCACCCCAGTCCATCACCGGCATCTCCACATTATGAAGAATGACCATTTGGGTGAAATACTGGAGGGCGACCAGTGCCTGTGGAACTGTACTGTTCCATGAGTCAGCATCTTCAGGCTAGGAGAGGAAAATTCAGGTGGGGAAAAGAATTGATACAATGGAGGGGGGATCTAGATAATGCTCTATATCTCAAGCTATACCATCAGCTGAACCCAAGATTGGTATTTACTCTTTATTACAATGAACAATAGGTAATCAGGATTTAAGGCTTCATATGTGAGTCTAGATAGTGTTGGCAATTTGGCTTTGGGGGGGGGGACAGCCAAGCCAAATCTTATCGTCATCTGCAACGTGCACATTCCAGCGAGGATCGTGGTTAACAATCAGGAGTGGCAATCCTGGCGGATTTTTTTCATGTCCTGGGGGAAGCTGAGGACAGTTGTAGTGGCCCCGCAACCACTCGGCTGAGATCCACTAATTCAGCAGAGGTAGGGGGATGGAACCTGGGACCTTCATGCTCCGTGTGGTTCAGTACAGCACATTCTGCAGTTACCCATAGAGCTATCGGGTAAACAAATCCACCCAATCATTCTCCTGGCCTTCATAAATACAGCAAATATATTTCAGCCAGATTTTACCACAGAAACTGAATTAAATGTTCATTGTAACAGTAACATCACAACAGGGTGAAAATAATAGCAAACCGAGCCACTAGCAGCCTTTCACTCTCATACTTCATAGGCTCTGATATTAGGTGCATAGTGTCCTACACTAACAGATAAAACATCCTGCCTTTTGTTACACTTTTTATGTATGGCTCCCATCTTATAGAGACGATCTGTAGTCTTTCAAAATGTAGTTGCCAACTAATATTTTGGTGGTCTGGATCCATCTGGTTACTGTGAATTGTTGCCCTTGATTCTGCTTCATTTCACAAGATCATGAGACAGATATGGATGGGGAAGTCCATTTTAATTCATTCATTCGGAAAGAACCTACAGTAACCCCCACCCCCACTTCATGTGCTCTGAAACCAAAGAAACGTGTGCAGAGATACTTGTGGTAGGAGGGACAGAGTGGCTCCTCTGAAAGCTTGTGGGATTCCTCAGGATTTATACGAATAAAGGGGAGCACTGTGGAATACAGCACATTCACGGAGCCACTCAGGATATCTGCCAATTACCCATATGGACAGTCTGTCCCTGGATGGTAGAGAACTCCAACTCTCTCTGAAAAAACCATGATATCAAAGTCCATAGTGACTTCAAGTGTGTACATTCACTGTCTGTTAAAGTCTAGAATAAGTCCAGCTCTGGCCAAATCTTGTTACTGAATCAGAGATTGTACACTGGAAGTAAATGCTCTCCAGGGCTTTCCTTTTACTCTGAGGTGTATGGTAGTAGGAATAGTGAGTGTATTCTTGACTGGCTTATTGTATGACCCCCAACTGCAGAGCCTTGGGAGGAAGCAAATCCATCTGTTTATCATTTGGGTTTAAGACTTTTCCTCTCTAATAACAACCCAAATGATAAATCTCACCAGTCAATATCAATTCTGCACTAAAGTGAAATAGTTATCTCCATTTTTATTAACTCTCAAAGCCCTAGTCATCGGGTTTGTTGCGCCAGCATTGCATAGTTCCTCTTTATTAAGCAGAGTAACAGAGACAGGCAAATTAATCAGCTCAAAATATATTAAACAGATTTGAAATAAGTGAGCCAGCCTATTAAATAGTGATATCATGCACATTACCTTTTTACCAGATAACTGGCTGAAGGACAATATATTTTGTTACTTGACACTACTATTAAAAGTTTACTAACTGGGGTATGATCAGAGAGAACTTTGGGATATGTCATTTTTTTGCTTGTTTTCATTGTAGTCTCTCCCTTTCTCTCCTGAAAGTAGTTCCACCTTGGTATATTGCTTAAATGCCTATTCTTCATCTGTGAGCCTTTTGAACCATGAAGGGCATCACATCCAAGCTTGCTGTCATTCTCACCCAATGTCAAAACAGCATGCACTTTCCAACAGGAGTCACTGGATAGGAATCAGCAGCAGGCTGTTCACCCCACCACCTCACCCCTCTCCTTAGCCCAGGAGTACTGAAGCCTAGTGCAGTGCTCCTACCGCTGCTCCAGATGAGATCAGCTAGCTTGACACAGACTGGTGATCAAACCCGAGACCATCCTGGTCTGAATGACTCAATACCACACTGTGTACCCACAAGGGCAGCGATTGCTATTACTTTGGATTAAAATAGGAGCCAACATTCTCAGCACAGTAACATTATATTTTCATCTGCCTTTCTTTATATTTCCTTTACATTACTTCTGGTTTTTCCCTCCTCACAGCTGCTTGCAACCTTCTTCAGCTGGGAAAATGGCCCAGATCATTAACTTTTCAATGACCACTGGTAGTGCTGCTCTCTGGTGTGGTACAGATCTAACTACCACAACACTTTCCATTTGCTCTCCTGAGGTCAAAAGATCAGGTTCTGTGAGTCCCTTCCATCTTCACCAGCATTGGCAGACTATGCCTTTCAGTAAAATAAAGTAAAACTTTTGTTTCTATAGCATGTTATCACGTGTCTCAGAGCTTCTCAGACAATGAGTTATTTTGAAATGATGTGGAGATGCCGGTGATGGACTGGGGTGGACAAATGTAAGGAGACGCACCCATGAGGACGGCCTCAACCGGGATCTTGGGTTCATGTCACGCTACATGTAACCCCACCTGACGTAGAGTCATCCAGACTCAAGTCGTAGTTGGCTTGTTCTCCATACACAGATGCGGCCGGACCTGCTGCGATTTCCAGCAAAAAAAAGTTATCTGTTTTTAATACAAACCCCAGCATTTGCTACATTTGACCCCTTGTGACCCCACCTCAGTATTCTTGGATGTAATGTTTCCCTGACTAACCTGTTTGAACACCATTCACTCCTTTGATTGCTGTGATTATCTCTCTGCCGAGGTGTGATAAAGGGCAGTTAGAAAGATTATCTGTAATCACCAGGCATTGTTCTCTGACTATATATGCTGTGCCTATATGCATCTCTTCACTTCACCTGACGAAGGAGCAAAGCTCCGAAAGCTTGTGATTTCAAATAAAGCTGTTGGACTATAACCGGGTGTTGTGCGTCTCCTCACATTTATTTTGAAATAGTTACTCTTATATAGGCAAACACAGCATCTGTTTTGCACACAAGATCCCAGAAGTAGCAATGTAGCAGTTTTTCTGTCTTTGTTGTTTGAGGGGGGAAATGTTGATCAGGACACCAGCTGAACTCCTTGCTCTTCATCAAATAGTGCCATGGGATCTTTATTATCTGCCAGAATCACTAGAATAGGAAGACAGGGCCTCAGTTTAACTTCTCATCTGAATGTTCGCACCTCTGACACTTCAGTACTGAGGGAGTCCTGCACTCTCAGTTTAGGATTAGGATTATGAGCTTAAATTCCTGGGATGGGGACAGAAAGCATGCTCTTCTAACCCAAAGCAAGAGTTTTGCCTATTGAGCCAAGTGACACAGAACTTTGAGATCATTGGTTTACTTATTTCATATTCAAAAGTCTGTATCATCTTGCAAACAAACATTCACAGGTTCTTGCCAATCACTGTTTAACACAAGCTTTTTGCAGGCTTACTGTGGATATGTTATAGTGGAAATGATCTCATGTGGAAGATGTGGTAACTAGGAAATCAAGTCATCAGTCAAAACTTCAATGGGACTATGAGGCTGTCTATTGCTGTTAGTATTGTAGAATCTACCCTGCAATATAAATAGGATATATTGTACAGCACCAGCAGCTTAGGATACTACAAAACTGAATAGTACTTAAAGCAGATCCATAGTAGAAACACATCTTAATACAGTCCCCATCCCTTTGGTGGTACACTGCAGATTAAAGTCACGGTAAGTGGGTAAGAAAAAGTCAAACAAACTGATTATTGCCTGATTTGACTGCCAGGCAGCTGAGGGGCTGATTGCCTGTTCACATTTGTGCTACTACATTTCCTGAAAAATGACAGTAAAATCATGAAAACTGACCTAATATATACTTTGCAGAGTTATTTACTGTAATCAGACTACATAGTAAAAGCTTCCAGCACTTGACATCAAATTTATCTCTGGAGCTAGGAAGCAGAAGATTGGCATCAGAATGGTATGAACAGATGAATGAGATTGCCTATTGAATTCAGATTGCCTTTAGTTCCAATTCACCAGATCAAAAATCCATTCAATCTCTACAGGGTGAAAATGTAAGAAGGACTTGAAAGAAAAAGAAAGACTTGCATTTATATGGCGCCTTTCACGACATCCCAAAGTGCTTTACAGCTAATGAAGTACTTTTGAAGTGTAATCACTATTGTAATGCAAGAAACGCAGCAGCCAATTTGCGCACAGCAAGCTCCCACAAACAGCAAGGTAATCTGTTTCAGTGATGTTGGTTAAGGGATAATGAACAGGATGGCAGGGAGAGCTCCCTGCTCTTCTTTGAAATAGTGCCATGGGATCTTTTGCATCCATCTGAGAGGGCAGGCATGGCCTCAGTTTAATGTTTCATCTGAAAGACAGCTCCTCCGACAGTGCAACACTCCCCTAGTACTGCACTGGAGTGTCAGCCTAGATTTTGTACTCGCGTCTCTGGAGTGGGACTTGAACCTACAATCTTCTGACTCCAAGGGAATCGTCTGACTCTTAGGGAAGGAAAGATAGGAGGGGGGGGGGGATGGCAGTATTGATTAAGGAGAATATTGCAGTGCTGGAGAGAGAGGATGTCCTGGAGGGGTCAAGGACAGAATCTATTTGGTTAGAGTTAAGGCACAATAGAGGTGCCATTACACTACTGGGTGTGTTCTATTAGCCGCCAACTAGTGGGAAGGATATAGAGGAGCAAATTTGCAGGGAAATTACAGAGAGCTGCAAAAGCCATAGAGTAGGGATAATGGGGGATTTCAACTATCCTAATATAGACTGGGATAACAATAATATAAGGGGCAAAGAAGGGGAGGAATTTTTAAATGTGTTCAGGCTAACTTTCTTGACCAGTATGTTTCTGGCCCAACGAGGAAGGACACATTGCTGGTCTTGGTTCTAGGGAATGAGACGGGTCAAGTGGAGCAAGTGTCAGTGGGGGAGCATTTAGGGAGCAGCGATCGTAGTATCATAAGGTTTAGAATAGCTAAAGTAAAAATACTCAATTGGAGGAGGGCCAATTTCAGTGGGATGAGAACAGATCTGGCCCGGGTAAATTGGAATCAAAGATTGGCAGGCAAAACTGTAATTGAACAGTGAGCGGCCTTTAAAGAGGAGATGATTCGGGTACAGACAAGATAGATTCCAACGAGGGAGAAAGGTAGGCAACTAAAGCCAGAGCTCCCTGGATGACAAAGCAGATAGAGAATAAGATGAAGTGGAAAAAAGCACGTGTGACAGGTGTCAGGTTGACAACACAAGTGAGAACCAGGTAGAATATAGAAAGTTCAGAGGGGAAGTGAAAAAGGAAATAAGGGGGGCAAAGAGAGAGTATGAGAATAGACTAGCGACCAACATAAAAGGGAATCCAAAAGTCTTCTTCAGACATGTTAACAGTAAACGGGTGGTAAGAGGAGGGGTGGGGCCGATTAGGGACCGTAAAGGAGATCTGCTCCTGGAGGCAGTGGGCATGGCTGAGGTACTAAATGACTACTTTGCATCGGTCTTTACCAAGGAAGAAGATGCTGCCAGAGTCTCGGTAAAGGAGGATATAGTTGAGATACTGGATGGGCTAAAAATTGAGAAAGAAGAGGTACTCAAAACGCTAGCTGTACTTAAAATAGATAGGTCACCTGGTCCGGATGGGATGCACCCTAGGATGCTGAGGGAGGTAAGGGGGAAAATTGCAGAGGTACTGTGCATAATCTTCCAGATATCCGTAGATACAGGAATGGTGCCAGAGGACTGGAGAATTGCAAATGTTACACCCTTGTTCAAAAAATGGTGTAAAGATAAACCCAGCAACTATAGGCCAGTCAGTTTAACCTCGGTGGTGGGGAAACTTTTGGAAACGATAATCTGGGACAAAATTAACAGTCACTTGGATGAGTGTGGATTGATTAGGGAAAGCCAGGATGGATTTGTTAAAGGCAAAGCTTAACCAACTTGATAGAGTTTTTTGATGAGGTAACAGAGAGGGTAAATGAGGGCAATGCAGTTGATGTGGTGTATTTAGATTTTCAAAAAGCGTTTGATAAAGTGCCACATGGTAGGCTTGCTATTAAGATTGCAGCCCATGGAATAAAGGGGGCAATAGCTACATGGATACAGAATTGGCTAAATGACACTAAACAGAGAGTAGTGGTGAACGGTTGTTTTTCGGACTGGAGGGAGGTGTGCAGTGGTGTTCCCCAGAGGTCGGTGCTGGGACCACTGCTTTTCTTGATATATATTAATGACTTGGACTTGGGTGTACAGGGCACAATTTCAAAATTTGCAAATCACACAAAACTTGGAAGGGTAGTAAACAGTGAGGAGGATAGTGATAGGCTTCAAGAGGATATAAACAGGCTGGTGGCATGGGCGGACGCGTGGTAGCTGAAGTCTAACGCGGAAAAATACGAGGTGATGCATTTCGGTAGGAAAAATGAGGAGAGTCAATATAAACTAGAGGGCACAATTCTAAAAGGGGCGAAGGAACAGAGAGATCTAGTGGTATATGTACATAAATCATTGAATGTGGCAGGGTAGGTTGAGAAAGCGGTTAAAAAAGCATACAGGGTCCTGGGCTTTATAAGTAGAGGCTTAGAGTACAAAAGCAAAGAAGTCATGATGAACCTTTATAAAACACTGGTTTGGCCACAACTGGAGTATTGTGTCCAGTTCTGGGCACCGCACTTTAGGAAGGATGTGAAGGCCTTAGAGAAGGTGCAGAGGAGATTTATTAGAATGATTCCAGGGATGAGGGACTTAAATTACGTGGATAGACTGGAGAAGCTGGGATTGTTCTCCTCGGAACAGAGAAGGTTGCAAGGAGATTTAATAGACGTATTCAAAATCATGAAGGATCTAGACCGAGTAGATAGAGAGAAACTGTCTCCATTGGCGGAAGGGTCAAGAACCAGAGGGCACAGATTTAAGGTGATTAGCAAAAGAACCAAAGGTGATATGAGGAAAAACTTTTACACAGCGAATGGTTAGGATCTGGAATGCACTGCCCGAGGGAGTGGTGGAGGCAGATTCAATCATAGCCTTCAAAAGGGAACTAGATAAGTACTTGAAACAAAAAAATGTGCAGGGCTACGGGGATAGGGCGGGACAGTGGGACTAGCTTAATTGCTTATGCATAGAGCCAGTGTGGACACGATGGGCCGAATGGCCTCCTTCCGTGCCGTAACCTTTCTGTGATTCAAGAGTGCTACCACTGAGCCATGGCTAACAACCTTGGCCTACATGGATGAGAAGGGTGCATCTCAACTACTACAGTATTGTGCTGCCTGGAATAACATTTGGATTGTTCCAAGCGTAGTCATCAAATATTGAAATTATGGCATTTTCCCAACGCATTGTCTGTGAACGCATGTGCCGGCTCAGTTTCTTCAGATTCTATTTTCATCCAGAATACGTATCAATTATTTGGTTAATAGACCGGGGAATGTCCACTTTGCAGTTGTGTGTTTTATGGCAGCACGTATAATAGGCTCAATAAGCATGTCCTATTTGTCTGGAATCAGTGTTCTCTGCCTGTACGGGTCTGCGAAACATTAATTTTTAACCAATTATGCAAATGTCTTGTCAATTGTGATTCTGAATCACTTAATCCTTTAGACTTAACTATAATCAATTAATCAGCACTGTTCTGCTTTGTTTCCTCTTGTATAAATTAATTTTAGTGTTTTGGTGTTACTGTACAATCAGTTTGGCTTCTTATACAAGAGTAAGTTGTAGAATTTCAGTCTAAGCTGAGATCAGGATGTAGTGGTCTTAAAGGGGTATCGGTGCATATTCACTTTTTGTAGCTCTCGTTTTAAATATAATAACAGTAATAAACTGAATTGCTCATTGCTGCTGAAGCTAGCTTTCGGTTATTGCTTTCTGAGATATATAGCAGCAGCATTAAAGTTCCCATGGCTTCGGGAAGTCATTCATTTAAGGTAATGCTGACACATATTGATCAGAATTCTGCTGAACATATAGAATAGAATTGTAAAGACAATTTATAACGGGCATTAATTTTTTTTTCCCAACAGTGGCGTTTCACAGCCCCACACTGAAGATTAAAAAGGAGCCACAGAGTCCCATCTCTAACCCAAGCTTGTCCTGCCGTCACAAGCAACCATTCCAGTACAGCAATGGGGAGCAGTGCCTTTATGCCAGGTTTGTGTTATGGCATAATCATCATAAGAATACTGTGGGGGAAGGAATTAATGTTCCATGTACACTGTGCTATCCAAAAAAAACATCGATCTTCATCTTTATAGAACAGAGGCTGGGAAAGTAAACAAAAGAGTACTTTGTATCCTAGTGAAAACGATGACAAGTTTGGATGGCTCTTAACACAGGAGAATACTTAATGCAATCCAGCATCTGGCAAATGAAGTGAAAGGTTTTTTTTTACCCCCATTACTAAATTCAAACTATGGCTGATGCTGGGGAAGCTGCTGTAAAGGACTTCAATATCCATTATTACCATTAGATCCTGCATTTTTATTTTAATATTCATTTCTTAAAATTATGTAGCCGCTGTTATTTTTTTTCTTATGGCAAAATCTAAGTAAAAGGCACCACGAAGACTGCAAAGAGTGGGCTACAAGGCAAGGTAAGTAGAGGTGTAGTGGTTACGTGACAGCCTGATTAGCATTTAAAAACTTGAGGATTGCAGAAGGAAAGGAAGACTGATGTTGGAGCAGGAACGAGGTGGGGAACCTCCACCTAATTGATGTCCTGAATGAATGTCAGTGGTTTTAGAACTTTCATTTGCCAGCCACAGCACTGATGTTGGCGATGCCATGATCTGATTTGACATTGAGACCAAATGGGCTATTTCTGTTTCTCGCTCCATCTTCCTATTGTTGAGCCTATAAAAATACATGATCAGCCTGTGTGGAAAAGTATCCTTTACAAAGGAAATCAAAGAACAATAGGTGACCTTCGCACAGGATCTAGATGTAAATGTAAGTTACACATCCGCACAAGAGCCTCCTTAATCATTTCCTTGGAATTTATTTCCAATGGATGTAACTATTTCTGATATTAGTAGCTTTAAAAATAATTAAAAATTGTTTTTTCCCAAGGAAATGGAACATGTGGATAATTCTATTATTCACCTGGTGGCAACTTCATTCTACTAGAAATAGCCAGGGATTAATGCATGAGGTACTTCGTTCACATTAATCTGTAAACAGTTATAGAATGTGAGCCAGGGTATTCCTGCATAACAAAAATAGCTATTGGCATTCCGTCACGCGTGGTATTTATTTAGTACAGAAACTAGTTTAAACAAGATTTGTAAATGGAGTCTGCTAGCTACACAAGTGATGCTTCGATTGGACCAGGAGAGTCAAGTTTCAATCTTCGTCTCAACCAACTCTTGCACTATGGGCTTCCCATTAGGTACAGTTTTCCTGCCTCATCTAGGGGCATGGAGGGAATTCACATTCTTGTATCATTTAGCATACTTCCTGGCAGGTTGACCTCAGAGCAGCATTGACCACACTTGCGGAGGTGTCTGTGATCTAAAGCATTTCATCGTCCAGACCATTGATGATGGAATGGATGCTGTGCAGGTGGGAAAGGAATCGCACTGACAAAATGACAGAAATAGAGTTATAAAAACGCAACCACATTCAATGTGTAGATGGTGCTCCAGCGTCATGTGACGCAGACTCCCTGCATCATAATCCCTCATTGATCAGCGTTTTAAACATTAAATGATCGCGGAACACACAGCATTTAGAAATAACACCACGACTTGGGTGAACGTTCAGGCTTCAGTTGACCCAAGACACAGACTTGAATATTTGCTCCAACTGCACAAATGGTGATGCAGTCTGAGAGAGAACGCACCATTGTAAAATTCATATCCTTTATAAAACTTAATTCAGCCAAAGTTTGTACCACAAACTATCTGCAGCCTTGTAACCTCCCCAAGCCATGCATATTGGTTTTCATATCCTAAATACTTTAACTACTCAGGCAGAATGCTTATCAAGACCTGCACTGTTTCTTCAGTGGGATTCACTCATGGGTTTGATAGGAATAGAAATGTTTCAATTCCCTTACTACTTCCTGTATTTTAATTATATCTTTCCTTACTCAGTATATCGTTTGAATTTTCTAGTATTCCCAGTACTAGAACTCATCCTCGACAGGACTTCCTTGTGCTGTTTAAAGTAGCCCATACTCTGCCCACATCAGTAATAGTTCCTTCAGTCAATGGTTACAAGGACCAGCCTAGTTACCAGCACTTTTATCTTAACCTCACCTTGTTAAACTTAAAAACAGAACAGACGGAGAGGGCGCGGGCAGGTCGGTGGACGTCCTCATGGGCCTGTCCAAGGTGGCTATCCACAGGTCCAGGTTGGACGTGGCCCATGGGGGCGGTCGCTCAGACTGTCTGCCTCTCTTCCGCGGAATTCTCCGCGCCCGGGTGGCCCTGGAGATGGAGCACGCAGTGTCTACCGGTACGCTTGAGGCTTTCCGCGACCGGTGGGCACCGCAGGGACTGGAGTGCATCCTGGACCACAATAGTAAAATTTTAATTTAACACTTAAAAAAACCAGGACAGATTTGAATCTCAATTTTTTTCAGGGACCTCAGAATTTTGGGAGTACTGACGATATCAGACGACAACGGGTTCAGCTGTGATGCCCTCCATTTAAAATAATCTGCAGACACTATCTAGGCTCACACATGAAGAATGGCCACTCGACCAAAGTTTCCAAGGACAGTCAATGACTGTGGAACACTACCCCAGCATGAGTCAGTCCCTTCAAGAGAGAAGGAGAGAAAAAATTGATGGGGAACATTTCTTTTTTGGGAAAAAAAAGTCTAAGCGTTGGATTTAATGGTACAGAAGCCCATCAACGTGAAGTTATTCAATTATGTGAATCTGCATTTCACATAATAGGGACTTCAGCCAACAGACCCCATGCTCACACATATATATCTGGTCTGCTATAATAATGTGTTATGATTGGAGTATTGTACAATCTCTCTGCTCTGCCAGTATCCTTTTGTGTTATCATGTCATTGATTACTTTGCTCAGAGGTTTGTGGTCAAGTACGCTGAACCAGTCTTTCATTTAAGAGAAAAGAAAATGTGATGGCTTCAATATTCAACCTAATGGATAAATTGTTCATGTGCTGTCACAGTGTCTGCTGTGGCTAGAACTTCGACCTGAAAGACATCCCCTTAAAATGGACTCTGTTGAAGATTTGCATACTGATGCAACAGCAGCTCACTGACTGTTAGAAACCCAAACTGACCCAAAAATCAAAAACCTCCCTGTACTTTTCCCAAATCTAAATGTGATTCAATCCACTGCAGGATATATTAGTAACGGATGAATGGGGAATTTTTCATGCATATCATAACACATTATTATAGCAGGCCAAAAATTTGAGTTGAGATTAATAACTTCCCGCTGATGAGGGCAATAATAGCATAGTAGCGTTTTGCCTGCAGTCCCAGATATATATGTGTGTGTGTGTGTGTGTGTGTGTGTGTGTGTGTATCTGTTGGCTGCAGTCCCTATTTTTAACAAGTTGCAGGCATGTCCCATTAGTAATAAGTTGTTACTGTTGGTCCAGTTGCATTGGGCCAAAACTCTACTCAAACAAAAAACTTTTTCCTGCTGCTGGTACTATGACCCTCTCAAAGGGAAGACTCACTAAGCTTCATGCCTACACACACACACACGAAGGACACTGGGTAAGATTATATTTATCTTTTTATAAATTAAAATGATAATTTCCGTGTCACAATACTAATTGGTCAATCTTTCCTCACCTTTATGCATCAGCAGTATGTGCTGCTCTGCTCAGAATGCCAGACCTGGAAGGTAAATTGAGGACCTCTGTGATTCTGACATAGGCTTTCGTGCTCCAAATATAGCAGTTCTTACAGTTAAAGTGGTAGTACTGAAATAAACTTTAGTGTCTGGAGCCACTGCTTCATAAACAATAGAAACTATTTCTATCGTACCCTTCGTGTCTTAGAACATTTTACAGGGCTGAGAGGAAAAAAAGTGAGGAGGAAGGAAAACAGAAAAGTTAGAAAGTAGGGCTGAAGGCATGATCAAAAAGGAAGGGTTTTTAGGAGACTTTTGAAAAGAAAGGATCGGCAAGGCAAGGATTTGAGGAGAGAGTTCCAAAGAATAAGGATTCAGTAGCTGAAAAGGTGGTTACCAATGGTGAAGCAGAGAGAATAGAGAACAAGGAGTAAAGTGAGGAATGGAGGGTATGTGCAAGGACATATGACTGGAGGAGATTGCCACGATAGGGTGGGTCAAGGCCATGGAAGGATTTGAAAGCAACAACAAGGATCCTAAAGTCAATTCACTGGGGTGGGAAGGGGGCGCCAGTGGAACAAGGCAAAGATGGGGATGATGGGAATGAAGGAGTTTGTAAAGCTGAGAAACAAAGTGTTATAATTTTTCAAAGGTGGAGATTGGTTGTGAGACTGTTATAGCCAAGTCTTGAGGTGAAAAAGATGTGGATAAGAGTATTATCAGTAGAGAGGATGTGGTGGGATGAAGGTGGGTGATGTAGCAGAGGTTGGGAAAATGGTCTTGGTAACTGAAGGAAGCCAAGTGCAAGGTTGAGCAGGGTCCAAGGTCCACACATCTGGAATTAGCATGAGTTGGCAGCTGGGGAGACTCTTGGAATCCTGACCAGAAGCACATATTTGCTATTGATAGCCATAGAGACTTTGCCAACATGAAGCTGGATGAAGTTGCAGCTTCTCTACATCTTAATACTGTACAAGTGGTTAGAGAGTGTAGAAACAGCCTTGGTATTGATAAAGGGGAGGAGGAGGCAATGCTGGGTGTAATTTGTGTATACGTGGAAGCTGGACCCATACTTCTGGATGATGTCATTGTAAAATACCATATAAATAATGACGGGGAGGGAACCGAGATGAAGCCTTGGAGATAACTATGAGCACAGGGGAAGAAACTGTTGGAGGAAATGGAATGTCTTTTGTGTAACTTCCTGAAGGAATTCTCCAATACAAAAATTAACTGTGTTTAAACAAGCGTTGAATAATTATAGGACAGCTAAAGCAGACACATAATGAGGTATTAAAGAAGACATTTGGCTAACCAAAACACTTTTCTTTATGTAGTGCCTATGAGAAAAAACCACAAGTTGGACTCAACTCCCCAAATCCAGGGACCCCTTCGAATACTCCATTACAGCAGGTCTGCAATAAATCCACGGTGAACACCAGACGGGACCACGGCTTTGTGAATCTCCATACACCCACCCAGCCCATGTCCAATGGCAGATTCCCAATGGAGCACAGGTACAGGTTCGGAGATAACCAATTCTCTTTGTATTTCTATTTGTTTATGGACTTTATTCAAGAACAATTTTACTGCTTCTTGAACAGTTTAATGCTAAATATCTTCTTCCTGCCATAATGTATTGTTGTTTTGCAATCCATTACTTTAGCACCATTTGTTGTATTTTAATTAGCCTATCATAATTTGATGTAACATATGTTTAACATAATGCATTATGGAGTGAATCAAGCAGTAGTCATTATCGGTAGGTCTGTTGCGTTTGAGGTAGGTTAGGAATTTTGAATGTAAATCTGATCCTATTATTTTGCAGCATATGGCTCCTAAGTGTTTCTTCTGAACTGGGAAAGGCTTGTATTAGTTCAATTTAGAGAAGGCCTGGAATATGTTACACAAGAACCTATTATGGGACTCTTCTATTGATCCTAGAATGACATGTTATTTGTCTCCCTCGCCTAGTGTCTGCTTAGATATTCAGTGGAACATCTTATTTCATGTGGAAAACCTAATGTTGCTCTGTCTGACTCTCAGTCAGGTCAGATTTGTTCTTCAGTTGTATAGTAACAATGTTGATGGAAGCCTTGGCGTGCCGACTCTTCCTGGCATTTGTTTTTCCAAGTCTTAGGTATATCGATAAAAGCTGTGTGGGGAAGACAGCAGTTCCAGAATGGGCAGCTGAGCAATAAGCTCCTGAACAGCCTAATTTTGTCTCTTAAAACCTCAAGAATAGCCTCTGTAAGGTCACAACGGGTGTATCAGAGTATCATAACATTTTAAAAACATTTTCTACTGATCATATAAACCTTGATGATGTGATGCATGTCAAAAATATCATTGTTCCTCGTATGTATAACTTTGTGACAAATATAACATAACTGAATTAATACCTGATTTTTGCCTCTTCCAGGAGAATACATGGTTGCTGGTGGGGGCGATGGGAGGTTTATGGTATTAAGTTGCACTATAATGGTATGGGACATGCTTGATAGACCTGCTAGTTTTTCATATGCATTTTCATACGCTTGATATTTTTCGGGCAAATTAGGGAAAGGAACTTTGTGGTCCTTAAAGTTGGGGATCAACAGGTGGTATTGGAGGGAGAAAGTCTATGAAAGAATAATCATACAAGGACTGTGGCTGGAGTGGGCTTGATGGGCTGAATAGCCTTTGCTTACTCGAGACTTTATGTTCTTATAACTCTTCCAGGCTCTTGCCTTCCTCAAAATAATGAGATTCATATTTAGAACAACATTTTATAAAAGGTTTTGGAGACAGTTAAAGCAAGGAATGGAGAGTGTGTTCGAGGACATAAGACTGGAGGAGATCGCTGAGGTAGCAGAGTGGGTCAAGGCCGTCGAAGGATTTGAAAGCAACAACAAGGATCCTAAAGTCAATTCAGTGGAGCGGGAGCCAGTCTCCAGAACGACTCATAGAAATGAGCTATGGTACTTTATTTAATAGTTGACCTGTTATTTGTCCCCAGCTCACAATTTCAACAACAGCCTTTGGAGCTCTGCCATCGTTTCCCTTCCTCACAGGGCATGAACAGGGAAGCACCTCTGGGATACCAGCGGCAAATGTCTGAGCCCTGTGTGCCATACCCGCAGCAAAGTTACAAGCAAGAGTATCACGACCCAATGTATGAGCAGGGAAACCCAATCGGCAGTGGTAGCGCCCAGCGTTTCTCGCACTCCATGATCATCAAGCAAGAACCTCCAGACTATGCATATGACCCAGGTAAGATGATGACGACTTGTACCAACTGGATGTTGTGGTTTGGCAGAGAAACTTGTTTGACAAATCTAGACCAGTATCAGGTAAGTGCATTGAGTGTAGAAATATTTCTTGTGCTGACGGAAAGCAAGGAGCCCTCAACTAGAAGTTTCATGACTTAATAAAGTGCGAGTACAGAGAGTTCTGAAAATAAGGATGAGGTTAATTCAAATGAGACAATTATGCAAAATATTATATCAAAAGCAAAATACCACAGATGCTGGAAATCTGAAATAAAAACAGAAAATGCTGGAAAAACTCAGCAGGTCAGGTAGCATCTGTGGAGAGAGAAACAAATGTTAACATTTCAGTCAGAACTGGAAGAAGTTAAAGATTCAACAATTTTTAAGCAAGTACTGAGCAAGGCAAATGTGTTGGGGGGTGGTGGGGTGGTGGAGGAAGGGGAGGGGAGGAGAGAAGGCCTGTGATAAGGTGGAGGGCAGGAGCGATTAAACAATAAAAGGGATGATGGTGCAAGGCAGTGGAGGGTGGTAATAGGACAAGTAAAGAGACAAAAGATGGGTCTAGAGGAGCTCTAAATGGCAATAGCAGAACTATTACCAGCACCCGCTGTCCGAAAAAATGGGAACAGTGGTTGTGATCTGAAGTTATTGAAATCAGTGTTGAGTGCGGAACGTTGTAAAGTGCCTAATCGAAAGATGAGGTGCTGTTCTTGAGCTTCTGTTGAGCTTCATTGGAACAGCGTAGGAGGCCGAGGAAGAGAGGTCAGAGTGGGAGTGGGATGGAGAATTAAAATGGCACGCGACTGGCAGGTCAGGGCCTCGCTTGCGGACTAAGCAGAAGTGTTCAGCAAGGGGATCAACCAATCTGCGTTTGGTCTCCCCAATGTAGAGGAGACCACATCATGAGCAGCAAATATAGTATACTAAATTGAAAGAAGTACAAGTAAATCACTGTTTCACTAGGAAGGAGTGTTTGGGGCCCTGGACGGTGGGAAGGGCAGGTGTTGCATCTCCTGTGCTCGCACGGGAAGGTGCCGTGGGAAGGAGAGCGGATATTGGCGGCGATGGAAGAGTGGACCAGGGTGTCGCGAAGGGAGCGGTCCCTTCGGAATGCTGGGAGGGGAGGGGAAGATGTCTTTGGTGGCGGCATCGCGCTGGAGGTGGCAGAAATGGCAAAGGATAATACGTTGAATGTGAAGGCTGGTGGGGTGGAACATGAGGACATGGGAGGGAGGGGAAGGGGTGAGGGCAGAAGTGCAGGTAATGGAATGGACACAGTTGAGGGCCCTGTCAATTACAGTGGAGGGGAATCCTCGGTTGAGGTAAAAGGAAGGCATATCGGAAGCACTGGTGTGGAAAGTGGCATCGCAGACCAGATGCGACGGAGACGGGGAAACTGGGAGAATGGAATAGTGTCCTTACAGGAAGCGGAGTGGGAGGAAGTGTAATCAAAGGTAGCTGTGGGAGTCGGTGGGCTTATAGTAGATATTGGTTGACAGTCTATCCCCAGAAATGGAGATAGAGAAGTTCAGGATGGGAAAGGAAGAGTCGGAGATGGACCATGTGAAGGCGAGGGCAGTGTAGAAATTGGAAGCAAAGTTGATGAAATTTTCCAGTTCGAGGCTAGAGCAGGAAACAGCACCGATACAGTCATCAATATACCAGAAAAAGAGGTGAGGGAAGGGACCTGATTAGGAGTGGAACAAAGAATGTTTCACGTAGCCCACAAAAAGGCAGGCATAGCCAGGACCCATACGGATTCCCATTGCGACACTTTTATTTGGAGGAAGTGAGTGGAGTCAAAGGAGAAGTTGTTCAACGTAAGAACAAGTTCAGCCAGGCGGAGGAGGGTGGTGGGGATTGGTTGGGCCTCCTTTCAAGGAATAAGCGGAGGGCCCGGGCTGGCAGGCTGTCCTGGTGGGGGATGGAGGTGTAGAAGGACTGGACATCCATGGTGAAAAGGAGATGGTTAGGGCCAGAGAACTGGAAACTGTTAAAGTGGCGGAGGGCGTCGGAAGATTTGCGGATGTAGGTCAGAAGAGACTGGACAAGGGGAGAAAAACATTGAGTCAAGATAGGAAGAAATAAGTTCCGTGGGGCAAGAACAGGCTGAAATGATGGGTCTACCGGGGCAGTCGTGTTTGTGGATCTTGGGAAGGAGGTAGAAGCGGACTGTGCAGGTTTGGGAGACTGAGGTTAGAGGCCGTGGGGGGAAGATCTCTAGAGAAGATGAGGTCAGTGATGTTCTGGGAAACTATGGCTTGATGGTCAGCAGTTGGATCATGGTCCAGGGGGAGGTAGGAGGAGGTGTCCAGAGAGTTGGCGTTCAGCCTCTGCAAGGTAGAGGTCTGTTTGCCAAACAACAACAACTGCGCCGGCCTTGTCTGCAGGTTGAATGACAATGTCAGGGTTGGACCTGAGAGAACGGAGTGCCGCAAGTTCAGAGGGAGGTAGGTTAGAGTGAGTGATGGGAGTAGAGAAATTGAGACGGCCGATGTCACGCCGGCAGCTCCCAATGAAAAGATTAAGAAAGGGCATCAGTGCGTTGCCACCGAGGACCCTGGAGAATGGTCCCTGGTGTAAGGTAAGTGCTTCGGGAGGGGAAGCCTGGGGCAGGAGATGCCCAAGGTTTCCTTGTGGGGCCTGGAGGAGCATATGGGGGATTTATCATAAGTTGTCACGCTGCACCTAATCTCTTGCCTTTATAACATGAGAGGTTTATATAATATCATAAACCCAAAGACCAACAGTTTGAGCCATCACTTGAACCCCAAGATTTGCTATCTGTGAAACGCACTCCAGCCTGTGTTCTGGTTAATATATTTTTAAAACATTTTTTAAAAATGTGTGTGTGTGTGTGTGTGTGAGATTTTATATATATATATATATAATATATATACACACACCTCAGAACGTCTCAAGATGTTTATCAGCCAACGAAGTATTTTGAAGTGTAGTCACTGTTGTAACGTAGGGAAACTCAGCAGCCAATTTGCACACAGCAAGATCCCACAAACAGCAATGAGATAGATGACCAGAAAAACTATTTTTTAGTGATGTTGATGGAGGGATAAATATTGGCCAGGTCACCGGGACAAATCCCCTGCTCCTCTCCGAATTGTGCCATAAGAGCTGTTCCGTCCACCTGAGGACAGACATCAGTTCGGTCTAACATCTCAACCAAAGGATGGCACCTCCCACAGTACTACGCTGAAGTGTTAGCCTAGATGAAATGCGGCTTGAACTAAACCTTCTGAGCGCTAACACCGAGCCAAGGCTGACGCCATGAGCAGCCCCAAAATTCCGGGCAGGCCACTGCGCCACTGAAAGTGTAGCGGGGTGAGGCTTACATTTGCCAGCCTGTCCCAGCGCTGACCCTGCCCCATTTCACAGTGGCGAGGTTATTAAAGGGGTCAGCCACACATGCCATTACCTGGCATCTGCCCCTGGTTGGACCCGGAATTCCAGAGCAGCATCTTGTCACTCTAAAGGTGGCGGGAAAATTGGCCGAACAGAAAATTGTGCTTTTAAAAATGATTCATCTTGTAGTTGCCACTAGGAAATGGGCAATATGGGCCCCAATTCTGCCAGTGTGTAATGTTGGGAACCAAAGTGTGCCTGAATCAGACATGCTTTGTTCAAGGCCAAAGGAGGTGGAACATGGTGGAATTTCGGGCCTGGTGTGTTTACCAGCAATCAGTTGTTGCTGATAATGGTGCCTAGTGACATAAGAGCTAAATGTATCTGATTTCAAACGATGCCAAACACCATCAACAACCACATGATCACCTTTAATACTTTTTTTTAAAAGCAGTGTCTTGCACACTCTGATATGCCTAGTCCGTTTTGTTCACAAAGTATCAAAAGGCTGGCTGACCGTTTATGTAGTAATTTAATCCAAGGGTTCTGCTGACATAAAACACTCAAACTTCTCTCTTGTAACTTGTGAAGTCATCAGCCCAGCTCTGTTAAATTGCTGTTTATAACACCCTGCCAGCCGGTTATTACCATGTAGCTCTCGTCTTTTAATCTGTAATTCTTTTCAGAATTCTTTGTTATCTGTCCTGATAATATGGGGAAATGTGGCTCTGATTTGATTTCTATCCTGTGTACTCAAAAGTGGTGACTTCAAATCCATATGTTGTAGATTCATAGAAAAACCTCCAGGTTTATGGTTTAAACATATTTAGGTTTATGCTTGGTGAAAGATTGTGGTTTCATTTCTTGATCCCTTTGTATTTTTTCACCTTTTTAAGGGAATGCATACCATTGTTTTCTGTCAGATTTGTGATGCCACTTTAATTAGAAAGCCTGTTAACAGACAGCCTGTCTGTCTGCTGTTGATGCCCTTCAGGTAATGGAAGCTTGCAGCACTTATCCACTCCACTAAGTTCTTGTTACATTGCCCTCAAAGACTGCCCCTCCTCTGGGACCAGCCAGTCGGAGCTTGTTTTTCTGTGAATGGAGGCAGCAGCATTTCATTCATAAAATGGAGGGCTGAAAGACTAGAATTCCCAGCTGGAATTTCTGTGGTGTAGTATTTCACCAGACGTTTCCTCTATAAGAGCACATGACTTCACCAGGGTTAAATGAGCATGCCCAGTGAAACTGGAGACGGTACTAAACAGCCCAGCTACTAAAGACTTGACCAGATGTTAGTTTAGCTACAGCCCACTGGAGCTGATTTGCTTCGGCTTTCCTTTATAAAAACAATTTTGCCGCCTTCAATTTTCTCCTATTCGCTCTTGAAAGTGTTGACTTTTGCTAGGGCATAGTTGCACAGGTGCCAGACTCCCTCTGGCACCACCTCCAAGTGCCCATTCGTCACATGTGAGCCTAAACAATGAGTGGCTACGGGCTATTCATTCGCAGGAGGCATCATGGCAGAGCCCGAGTCACCGACCGTCCACACAAAAGCATTTTCAGCAGGAGTCACTGGATAGCAATCGGGGCAGGAACCCCGGTTGATTTTCCCCTCCTTAACACAGATATACTAAAGCCAATTGTAGTGCCCCTACAAAAAGCACGGCCATATATTAAGAATTTGGGTGGGGGAGGAATATGAAGGACATTACAGAGTTTTCTGTAAGGGAAGAAGGGAACATAACCCATACCAAACAAAAATTCCCCCTCCTCTCTCCCAGTCTGTGTTGAGGTAGCTGGTGTCAGCCGACCAGCAGTTTGGTTTCTATAATTAGCCTCAACATCTCAGGGCTAGAGAGGGAAATAAAATCAAGCTGAGTTGCCGCTTCTGGTTACTTTTCAATGACCTGTGCTGGAATATGCATCCATGGATGTTGGGTGATGACAAGATCTGGGTAGGCAGTGGTGCTCTCCACAGTTGAATAGCCTGATGACACTCATTTACCTAGATTCACATTGGTGGGTGTAATGGCTTTCTTTTGCTATTGCATTTACTGATTCGAGCATTAACAGACTCTCCAACATGAGTTACTACCCCCAAGAGAGGAAACGATAAAATCAGAAGGGTAAAAATGCACTCTAGAGATTTCTGCAATATAAGCCACATAGAGAAGACCTTAGGCTCTGCTGTTGCCCAATTTCGGGCAGGGGTGGGAAGTGTGGCAGATAGCCATATCTTCAGCTCTGGTTGGCCCACTGCCACTTCTGGAACTTCCCGCTGGAAGTGAGGGACATTGTCTGCCCAAATATTGACGGGCATGTTGAAATTCTACGTTGATGTCAGGAACGTATCATATTACATCTTTTCCCATCGTCCATGTCAGCTGGGACCTGCACCAGATCAGGTGCATCAAGTTCTAAGGATCTTGTGATATTGCACTGTTACCCAAAAGAATTGGGTCCCAAAAAACCAGCTTCAGAGAAGGGAATACTTGGACATAATTTCTGCTTAATGCTCCTGCAAAATGTCATTAAAAATGTTCCTGAGTGTCTTCCCTCCCTCCACACTTCCCAGTTTCTTCTCTCCACCCCTCCCCCTGAAAATGGTGACCCTTGCTGGTTCTTCTAGCGCCAACAGCCCCCCGAGAACCTCACCCAAGCGACCATTCTTCATGTGTGAGCCTAGGGAGTGTGTGGCAGCAAGTTATTCAACGGTTATGGCTAAGCCCACTCTTGGACAGAATATTTCGAGACGCTGCATATGGGGTGGGGGGAGGGGCTTTTCGCATGCAGCCAGCGGCTCATCAGAAAATCCCAGGTGCATTACCATCCATTAATGGACGGAAAATCACAGATTGTGCACCCAAAAGGTAAGCCTCCCACTGCAGTTGCACAGGACCTCGGGAAAATTCCATCCCCAATGCCAGCAAGAGTCACTGGATAGTGATTAGGAACATAACAGAAACCTTAACATCTTTTTTCCTTCCTCAGTCAGGGATGGTGCAACCTCCTGCAACCCTCTGAGATCTCTGCGCTCCACCAATTCTGGCCACTTGCACATCCCCGATTTTAATCGCTCCACCATTGGCGGCCATGCCTTCAGCTGCCTAGGCCCCTAGCTCTGGAATTCCCTCCCTAAACCTCTCCGCCTCTCTACCTCGCTCTCATCCTTTAAGATGCTCCTTAAAATCTACCCTTTTGACCAAGTTTTTGGTCATCTGTCCCAATATCTCCTTATGTGGCTCGGTGTCAAATTTTGTTTGATAACACTCCTGTGAAGCGCCTTGGGACGTTTTACTACGTTAAAGGAGCTATATAAATGCAAATTTTTGTTGTTGTAAAGCCAATACTAGAACTCTTCCTGCAATCCCACGTAAAATGAGTGAATCGTGCAAATGGAACTCTTCCAGACTCATATTTGGAAGGTACTGATGGTATAATTGTGCGATGACTAAGCCACAGTGCTCCATAATTATACTTCAGGACACAGCATTTATTTTAATGATATACAAATCTAGCACAAGTTGATTGTTTGATTTGTGGTCAGTGTTATGCCTTAGCAGAAAAAATCATTATGAATGGAGAGCTATTAGAGGGGAATTTCCTATTGTGTGACCTTTGCAATGAATAATTTCCCTTTATGGTCTGAATTTATGGATACATCATCTGTTTATACACCAACTTTAGTCCGGAAACACTCTTCAATTTTCACAGCTTGGTTAACTCTTTGATGACAATAGGGCTGGACTATTTATTTTGTTAATCAATGTAAATTCAGGTTCCCCCATTGGCTCAGATGGTAAGTGCACTACCCTACATGGACCTGAGCCTTAAGACCTGCAAGTTCCTAGGTTTGATCACTGTTCTGTGCTGAGCTAGCTGATTTCAATCAGGAGCAGTAGTAGATGTGCTACAATCAGCCCCAGTGTCCCTCAGAAATAAATCAGTTAGCTCCCCCCACTCTTAATCACTATCGAGAGACTCCTGTAGGAAAGTATTTGGGCATTGGTAGAGCACAGGATCGGGCTCATCTCTGATGCTTTCCTCTGTTAAATAGCCTGTTGATGCTCATTGTCCAATGCTCCCACTTGAAGAGGGGCCACTTGGGCACGGTACTTGAAGGTGTCAGTGCTTTTGGAAACGGACCCCAGCATGAGTTATTTTCCTCGGAAGAGGAAGGGATAAAACTGGGAATGTAAAAGTAATAAAATGGTCTTGAAAAACTGTAGTAAATTGAGCTTTAAAAAGTACATGGTATATGCACCCCAAATGGCTTAGAAAACAAATGCACCATATATTGTGGTGCTGAACCATACTGACAGCCAACTTCAGCTTTGAGTTTTGTTCTGTGCTGAGTTAACCAAGCTTACCTGGGGCAGTGGCAGATATGTTATAATTGATCTCAGGATGGGTCAATTATTTAGCTCCTGATTATTATTCACTGAAGCCCACTGGAACGCTTGCATTCGTGAACACTAGGCAAGACGAGTATAAAGTTCCACTGTGCTACCCCCACCCAGCCCGCTCAGATAGCCCACCATCATTCACTTTCCAAGCTTGGACATCAAGATGGCCACCTCGGTGATGTCCCAGTGGGCAGTGGGCACCATTTCATAGCATGTGTCACTGCCTTCAGGAGACGATGAGGAAAAGGATTAAATTAGGAGGGAAGTACACGTTGGGTGATTTCACAAGTATCTCCTACAGACAGAGCATATTGGTAAATGGGGCTAATGCAGACAATGGTTTTCTGACCATTAATTTTAATTGTTGAGAAATTATTAATAGCGCTTACAAATTTGAAATATGCACTGCCAGTGGTCGAAGCTCCCCTCTGGATTCGTAAAAAGTACCCCATTGTGCTTAAATGTATTTTCTCACCTATCACTTCAATTTATGGTTAGTTTTTTTTTATGATTCATTTTTTTAAATCAAACTCAATTTTATTCTGTCTGCATTGTAGTTTTAATGTGACTGAGTTTCACCAAGCTTCAAACAGATGAGCCTATAAAGCAGCTACAGTACAAGAAAGAACGAAACTTGCATTTATATAGCGCCTCTCATGACCTCAGCACACCCCAAAGCGCTTCACAGCCTATGAAGTACTTCTGAAGTGTAGTCACTGTAATGTAGAGAAACGCGGCAGCCAATTTACACAAAACAAGGTCCCACAAACAGCAATGAGATAATGACCAGATAATCTGTTTCAGTGATGTTGGATGAGGGATAAATGTTGGCCAGGATACTGGGAGAACTCCCCTGCTGTTCTGCAAATAGTGGCATGGATCTTTTACTTCCACCCGAGAGAGCAGACGGGGCATCGGTTTAATGTCTCATCCGAGAAACGGCACCTCCAATAGTGCAGCACTCCCTCAGTACTGCACTGGAGTGTCAGTTCAGATTATGTGCTCAAGTACCTGAAACAGGGCTTGAACCTACAACCTTCTGACTTGGGGTGAGAGTGCTACCCCTGAACTAAGATTAATAAATTGATAATTGAAGTACAGGACTCATCATTCTAATTTAAGAATTTCAATACTTTAAAAAAAAAACAGCTTTAATGTTTAATTCTAATGTTACTTTTAGGAAACCAATTTTAAAATGGCTAATAAAATCAAAGCAGCTTTTATTTGCACTGGGTTTATTCAGGGAATACAAAGACTATTGTCCCCCTACTCCCCTCGTTTTCTACCAACTTTCTCCCCTCTCCTTTCCTGAAGGTGTTGACTCTGCTGGGTTATGGTTCCACAAATCACTAGTGCAGTGGCCCCTTCGGTACCTCACCCACGTGGCCATTCTTCACATATGAGCCTAGATAGTGAGCGACTACAGGCTATTCATTCTCATGAGGCATCACAGCAGATCCTGATCCTGACCCTGACATCCACACAAATGCATTTCCAGCTGGGATCACTGGATAATAATCAAAGAAATCCTGGTTTATGTTCCCATTCCCTAACCAAAGGGTACTGAGACCAATTATAAACACCCCTACTGCTGCAGTTAAGACAGACCAGTAATCAAACTCAGGACCTCCTGGTCAGTACAGCTCAAGTATTCACTGTCTTACCTAGCTGATTCATCAAGTGAGCCTCATTATGCTTTGTACCATTCAACAAAAAAAAAATCATCAGATATTATAACAGAGAAGTTGCTCATTTTTAAAAAGTTGCAAAGGATATTCAGAATCTGTTGAGGGGGGGACATAAAGAGAGAGATACAATCGGCCCTTTCGGACTGGGGGTGGGAGCAGCTCTCTCCTTCCTTCCTTCACCACATTCAGATATTTGACTGATTCCTGTCTGCAGCACAGCCGCAGTGTCCAGTCTTGTTGAGGTTGTGTCACATGTGTTTATAGCCACAGTTTCCCACACAGCAGGTCCTAGTGTTGGTCACGTTGTTGGTGGGGGAGGGGGAAATGAAAGACATGCTTAGGCATAGAACGTGGGCTTCTTCTCCATAGTTACGAGGGGGAAAATGCTGGTGAGTCACCAGTAGTGATTTTATGCATGGTTAAACACCTAAACCACTCAAGTACAGCTTGTAGCTCCAGAACAAAAAAAAATTACACAATTGCAAATAACCATCACCATGAGCAAAACAATGCTTCGCAATGACATAAAAATCTCAAGTTGTTCTCATTGTATAATGGAGCTTTTTAATAAGGGTGGAATTATATAATATACAATTCATTTACACCTAACAATTTTGTATCTTGTTTCTACTGCTTGTGTGTTAATGATAGATTGTCTTTTTGCCACCTTTATACTGCTTTAGATTGATCTGAATTAATAGCCACTATAGAGTCCACTTTGAGATGCAGTGTATTGATCAGTCTGTTAAAATAGACAGGTTTAAAGTTACTCATGCTCCTGACCTGCTGGTGAAACTGCAGGACTTCATTATAACCAGTAATGCTTTCTCTTTCCCCTAGATATTCCTGGCTGTCCTTCCATGTATGTGCCTAGTGAAGGTTATCCAACTCAGTCCAGCAACCCTGAAGGTAAAATGATACACTCAGTGGAATGAATGTTCTGTCAGAATACTAACTTCTCAAAATCAGAATGGCCATTTCACAGTCGAGCAATGAACCAGTCTGTAAATTGTGTCAAATGTCCAGCATCCATGTGTCATATTGTGTGTGTTTATGTGTATATATACACTGGGACCAGCCAGATGGACCACAATGGGCCTTTCTGGTCCTGTACATTCCTATGTACCTGTATAATATTTTTGACTATTGTTCTTCTCTCAGTAAATATTTGGTGTCTGCTGGTATTGTTTAATTTTATTCAACAATACACGTTTGTCCTGTTTCGCTGGTTAGAGAGTGACTAATATTTTTCTAACATTTAACACAAATGCATTGTTCAAGGAGGTGCTACTTTAAATATAGGATTTAATAAGAAGGTTGCATGTGTTTCAGCTCATTGGCATATGTGAAGGAATGATATAAAATTAACTTGTGAAACTAATAGACACAGGTGTGGTGAATCTCCCGACTGAGGCAATCTTTCAGTTCATTCATGAATTTTCTTTTTGAATTTTCTGTATTAATATGGGTTCCTGCATATTTCCAACCAATCATGTTTTTTTTTTTGAAGATGTGCAATCATTTCTGTAACAAACCAAATGTACAAGTGCCACTTTTTCCAATCTTCTCCCCTCCCGTTTTGAAGGAGTTGCCTCATGTATCCAATGATCAAGTGACTTTTCTTCAAGTATCAGTTTAAAAAGTGAGTGTTGACAGACTACATGATGACGAAGGGGCATCACAGCCAAGCCTGATTCCTTTCTTCAACTGGCGTCCACACACTGGATAGTAATTAGGAGCGGGAACCCTAGCTTTTCTTGTTCCTCTCCCTGGCCCAAGCTTAATGAGGCCAATTATACTACCTCTACTGCTGTTCTAACAGAGATCTGCACAGACCTGTGATCGTACCTTGTGTAGTTCATTCCTACATGAACAGTACATTTATCAAATGAGCTTCTGGGGAGCATATAAACATATTATAAAAGGAGAATGTTAATGTTGAGCAGTAGATTCAGTACACCGCCTTATGTCTCAGCTTTTCTTAACTTGCAATAGAATAACTCTGTACTCTGCATTCAGCACTTGTCCGACCGTTAACAGCAATGGGTGGAGACTGTTGACATCATTTCAAAGTCTCTATGCATTCTGATCAGGGGCCACAATTTGCTTTATTATCCATTACCATGTAAATTAGACTCGTCAGAGAACACGTGAAGCGTAACTCCTCACTAGCCTATAAAGATGGCACAATCCATGGTTCCCCTTGGCAGTTGTACCCGATGGTACCTGAAAATCAGATTGTCCAAGCAGGTCCACTTTTTAAAAATATCAGTCTGTGGCAACTGGTGGGTTAGATACAGGCCTTTTGGCTCTGGAGCTCAGTTTTAAATCCAGCCCAAACTGATGGAATGAAAGTCAAGTTGAGTTTGGGCAGACTCAATTCAGTCCCTGTCAGTTAGTCCACAGCACAAAATTACCCTTAATCTGGTACTGATTGGCACAAAATTGTCAATCTTACACAGACTGTGAACGTGAACTGTAAAAATTCACATTGATGCTCTTCTAAGTTGTGCTCAAGGCACATTGTTGGCGTAGAGTGGAAGAGTGCTTTGCTGAGCAGCTGGCTGGCTGATGCTGACACTGGATGACAAAACTGGCAGAAGTGCCCCACTTGCCAGCACAGACATCCTACACTTGATCTCCAAGTTCATGCATTTTTTTTGGCAAAAATCAGTATCCTGGCAACCACACAGAACAGAGTACTGTCTGAGGGAGAGGGACATGGCTGAGGATGCAGAGTAACAACCCACAAGCAACAATGCTAGACACAGTTTAAATCCTAACACTACATTCTTTCCATCAGCCATGAGTTTAGAGTCTCCATCAGTGATCTATTAAAAACGGTTATAGTGGAATCTCCATTACCTGCTCTAATGGAGTGAGCCCCCGGTGGATAATATAAATTGATGAATAGTCAAAAGTCCCCAAACTTTGGTCTTATGCGAATGGTACAGCAATAATCTAGGCATAGGAATGAAGTCATGTATAATACAAATAACAGATGAATTTAATCTTTGAGTTGTGAGGTTCATTTATGTAAGCACATGATGTCCCTCAGAAGGCTTAGTCTGCAAAAATTCTGGTGGGTAAAGTAAAGTAAATGGATAATAGAGCTTACACTGTAGATAAATCTTTTTTTAAACATTGTTGCTGACAGAAAGATTTCCTTTGGTTTACCCGAAAGAGAATTTGCTTACTGATCAAATCAACGCTAAGCTATATATTGGTTGTTATTTATAACTGGGCCTTTTATGTATCTATTGAAAATGAAGAACTTCATTTTTTTTAAGCAATATCTATCTAATAATTTGTAAGAAAGCAATATTTTTTCATGTGTTTGGGGGAATTTAGCAAGGGTGATGATTTTTTGAAAAACAATATTGTACAGAAAACCCCAACAAGCTGAATATCTCAGAATGTGTGTATGTCATTACTCAGGGGGGAGAGGTAGGCTGCTCTGTCCTCTTGGAGATTGTGTGTATCTAGTTCTGATCTGTAGTATTACGGTAACTGGAGGGGAACTACTACAAAAGAAACAAATATTAAAAAGTGGTTGTAACTCCACAGGAGGAAGGTTAGGAAAGTTATGCATCCCATTGAATAACCTCTTTTAGTTTTTATTATACATTTCTGTTGTGTATATAATGGGTGTTGATGGCCCCACTGGGGAAAAATTTGTAGTGAAATTACTGAGCCTGACGGCATGAAAGAAAACTGACAAAATTGACTATTTGTCGTTACTTTAGTTGGCTCAAAACATTGAATTTACTGACTACTTCCTGCCAGCGTTAGCTGTTTAGGTAAAACATTTGAAGAAATTAATAAAACAAATAAAAGGAATAAAGAACAATATTCTTTGCAGTTGTTTGTAGTGAAAGTACTACATCATCTTTAGGCAACTGGAGAAACAGCTGATGATAGTGGAGCAACTTCCAAATCATTTCCCCTTACTGAATCTTGTCCCCATGACCTCCTCTGAGGCTGCTGCTAATGTGCCAAGGGAGCAGCCAATTTCCTCCTTCAGGCCCCCGCTACCTTTCCCACATACTACCATTGCAACCCTCCCTGAGGTCCAAGTCCCTCGGTCGGTTAACTGGACTATCTGTAATTTGCCAAGAAGTAACACACCCAGCTTATTGAGATCTAATCGGAATGCAACATGCTTTTAGAATTCAACTCCATTGTTTTCAATTTCTATTCCACTCTTGAGAGGTTTTATATAGCCCCACCTAATTGATTGTGGTTAAACCATTTATTTATATAACTGCAGGTTGTCAGTTTAGGTATAGTGACTGAGCCCACCAGGCAATCGCATTGTTTATAAATAGTACAGGTCCTTTTAAGATAACAATAGAAAATGTCACCTGGTATTTTCTTGACTAATGTGGTAATTAAACCAACAGGCTGCAAACAGGATTAAAAGGTATGGTCAGAGGTGCTGTCTTTTGAATGAGAAATTAAAACTGCCTGCTTAACCTGATGTAAAAGATCCTGTAACACTATTTGCAGAGAAATATCCCAGTGTTTTGACCAACATCACCAAAAACTGATTATCTGCTTAATCATTCCTTGCTGTTTGAGAGACCTTGCCATGCGCAAACTGGCTGCCGCATTTGTCTGCATGACAGCGACTGCACTTTGAGAGGAATCTATTGTTGGTAAAGTGTTCAGGATGTCCCGAGGACATGGCAAGGTGCTATATAAATGTAAGTTCTTTCTCTCTTAACTATAAGGAGGATAGGTTATTTTCACGCATCCTGATTTTAATCGCTCCACCATTGGCGGCCGTGCCTTCAGCTGCTTAGGCCCTAAGCTCTAGAATTCCCTCCCTAAACCTCTCCGCCTCTCTACCTCTCTCTCCTCCTTTAAGACGCACCTTAAAACCGACCTCTCTGACCAAGCTTTTGGTCGCCTGTCCTAATATCTCATGTGGCTCTATGTCAAATTTTGATTGGTAATGCTCCTGTGAAGCGCCTGGAGACGTTTTACTATGTTAAAGGCGCTTTATAAATACATGTTGTTATTGTTGCTGAGTGGTCAGAAAAATTTAGAGAAATTTTACAAGGCACCAACAGTAAGATACAAGACTTCCTATTGTGGTAACGCGCACTCCAGTGACTCAGTTCACTGATGGTTGACTCTTAATATAAACTTCTACAAAACAGGGTCTGAGTTGCATGTGATGTAGCTGAAGGAGGGGAATATATCTATCCATATAATGATGGAAAGTTGAAACACCAAGTCAGTAATATTAGAGTGGTCTTTAGAATAGCATTAAAGTGTAACAGTGTATAAGTGAAATTTCCATACAGCCACTCTGGAGCTGTTTTTTTTATTAGCATTTCGGTTAAGAGTAAGCAAATGTCACATGCCCACTACAACTGTAGAATTACAGATTTTGTCCTTCCAAACTTGGGTTGTGTCTGGAGAGAACATTTTCAGTTCCATAACAATAGGATGAAGTGCTGATGGTTACAGATATTGGTGAGATCAATAGATTTTGTAGGGTAAGAGTATCAAGAGTAATGGAGTTGAGGAACAGATCAGCCTTGATCTAATTGAATGGCGGGACAGGCTCAAGGGACAGAATGGCCTAATGCTGTTCCTATGGATATAGTGCTTGATTTGGCAATTAGCGCAGATATCTGACCGAATACGGTCTTCTATGACCCACTCATGGATCATAAATTCAGATATTATGAGGCTAGAGACCTTTATACATCAGGTCTCATTTAAAAATGATAGAATTTTACAGCACAGGAGGTGGCCATTCAACCCATCTGGCCTGCTGCCTGGAAGAACTTGACATTTTGTCCCATTCCCATACCCTTTCCCATTTTTCTTTTATAGAAGTGCTGATGTCAAATAACTGCAATTTCAAAATCAATCTTAAAATGCAAAAAATGATCATGAGTGCAATTGACCACTGCAATTTTTTGAGGAGGTAACCAGGAGGATCGATGAGGGTAGTGCGTTTGATGTAGTCTACATGGATTTTGGGATGGCTTTTGACAAGTTCCCACATGGCAGACTGGTCAGCAAAGTAAAAGCCCACAGGATCTGTGGGAAAATGGCAAGTTGGATCTGTGGCAGGAAGCAAAGGGTAATGGTCGACGGGTGTTATCATGACTGGAAGGCTGTTTTCAGTGGGGTTCCGCAGGGCTCAGTACTAGGTCCCTTGCTTTTTGTGGTATATATCAATGATTTAGACTTAAATGTAGGGGCATGATTAAGAAGTTTGCAGATGAAACAAAAATTGGCCGTGTGGTTGATAGTGAAGAGGAAAGCTGTAGACTGCAGGAAGATATCAATGGACTGAGGTGGGCAGAAAAGTGGCAAATAGAATTCAATCCGGAGAAGTGTGAGGTAATGCATTTGGGGAGGGCAAACAAGGCAAGGGAATACACAATAAATGGGAGGATACTGAGAGGTGTAGAGGAACAGAGGGAACTTGGAGTGCATGTCCACAGATCCCTGAAGGTAGGAGGATAGGTAGATATGGTAGTTAAGAAGGCATACGGGATACTTTTCTTTATTAGCCGAGACATAGAATATAAGAGAAGGGAGGTTATGCAAGAACTGTATAAAACACTAGTTAGGCCACAGCTAGAGTACTGCGTACAGTTTTGGACACATTACAGGAAAGATGTGATTGCACTAGCGAGGGTACAGAGGAGATTTACGAGGATGTTGCCAGGACAGAAGATTTTTAGATATGAGGAAAGATTGGATAGGCTGGGGTTGTTTTCTTTGGAACATAGGAGGCTGAGGGGAGATTTAATTGAGGTGTATAAAATTATGATGGGACTAGATAGAGTGGATAGGAAGTTCCTATTTCCCTTAGCAGAGGGGTCAATAACCAGGGGCATAGATTTAAAGTGATTGGTAAAAGAATTAGAGGAGAGTTGAGGAGAAAATATTTCACCCAGAGGTGGTGAGGGTCTGGAACTCATTGCCTGAAAGGGTTGTAGAGGCAGAAACCCTCATCACATTTAAAAAGTACTTGGGTGTGCACTTGAGGTACCATAACCTACAAGGTCACAGACCTAGAGCTGGAAAGTGGGATTAAGCTGGATAGCTCTTTTTCGGCTGGCACGGACACGATGGGTCGCATGGCTTCCTTCTGTGCTGTAAATTTCTATGATTCTACAAATTGTTAAGCAAATATAAAGGATACAGTTAGCGAAGTCTGATATCTAGACTTGAAATCTAAAGTTAAGCCACTAACCGGCCAGTTATTTATATTCTGAAGTGCACAATACGCAAATATGACATTACCTATCTCTTGAAATCCATTATTAGAACACAACTCAATCTTCAGAGCAGAGTCAAAAGCAATTTATATCCTCCAAAGAGTTCAGCAATCCAGGCCTTCTCATTAAAAAAAAAAATTGTTTGCATTTCAGTCAAATTAGATCCCCTTAAAATTTTAAATGTCCCAAGAGGAACATTACCAAGATTCTAAGAATTTCTTCGAGTCCATCTATCTATATACCCTGGAAGTGTACTTGTTACTGAGTTTTGAGCAGTACAAATGGTTGTACAAATACAATTAGCAATCAACATTTCAAAGTTGAGCACTACATCTGCATGAACACTACAAAAAGTGAGTACTACAATTGAATTCTATTGTATTACAGCATAAATCACTGACTTGAAACTCAATATGACTTCACTCCACCATTGTGATACCACGAATCTTTCCTCAGCACATCTACAGTGTCTTCAGTCAGTCTCTAAGATTGATTTTTCACCAATCAGCTTTCACTGTTCAAATAAGTTGCGATTGACAAGGCATTGGATTGAGGCACACAACGATAAAATTGATAATGGTGCTTTATATTCCAGGCTTTTCATACGAGAAACAGCTGAGACCTTATAGAGACGATGCGTCTGTGGTTCCCGACAAACTTGAAGGTTAGGATTTTAACTCTATCACAATGGGTGAATGATACACAAATTTTTTAATAAGCTGAAAATCAAAAACTCTAGTTTATGATGTGAAATGTTCAAATTTTACTAATTCTATTTTCAGCAGCACTTAATTTTCTAAAAGCAATATTTATTAAGTATAAAGCATTTGAAGAAATATTAAGGGTATCTTTCATTGAAGTGTACTGTTTTCACAGTACATAGACAATGTTAACCTGAGCTCTTAATTCATTTAATTCCTCAATATTTTTGGACTGTTGGTCTCTAATCCTACAGGTGTAGGGTTGGACACCATTGACGTACGTGCCTTTAGCTGCCTTGGCCCTAAAGAATTTTCGTAAACCTCTCCGCCTCTCTACCCTCCTTAAAACCTACCTTTGAGTAGAATGGGCCTATACCTCTCTGGAGTTCAGAAGAATGAGAGGTGATCTCATTGACACATATAAGATTCTGAGGGGTCTTGACAGTGTAAATGCTGAGAGGTTATTTCCCCTGGCTGGAGAGTCCAGAACTAGGGGGCATAGTCTCAGGATGAGGGGCCGGCCATTTAAGACAGAGATGAGGAGTCATTTCTTCACTCAAAGGGTTGTGAATCTTTGGAATTCTCTACCCCAGAGGGCCGTGGATGTTGCCGTTGAATATGTTCAAGACTGAGATAGATAGATTTTTAGACACTAAGGGAATCAAGGGATATGGGGATTGGGCGGGAAAGTGGAGTTGAGGTCAAAGATCAGCCATGATCTTATCGAAGGGCGTACGGGCTACTCCTGCTGCTATTCCTTTTGTTCTTATGTTGACCACCTGTCCTAATATCTCCTTATGTGGCTCGTGTCAAACTTTGTTTGATAACTCCTCTGGAGAGTTGAGACATTTTATTACGTTAAACGCGCTATATAAATGCAAGTTGTTGTTGTTCAAACATACAAATTGAATTTATACTGCCCACTCACACCGCTCTCCACTCGGGAAAGCAGTCCATCTTTACAATGTATGCATGTATAATTTAAACACATGCGCAGAGCTCCACTCACTGGCCTCTGACGGCCGGTGAAATTTCCAATTTAAAGATGATCCACAGGACTATATGTGCTCTGGTTAACTTTGATCTTTGTTTAAAAGCTGACTTTGTACCAAGTGCAGTTACACTGTGAAGCTGAAGTGGTGTGAGATGGTCTCACACCTGACGCTGAATTGATGCCAGTTTAGCTGCAAATGCATTGTGATTCTTGTGTCATTACAAAGCAAATTTTGCTTTGTGATAATACAAAATGTGCAGAATAACTGCACTATAATTAGGGCCAAGTTTCCATTTTTATTACTGGGATTCTGAGATTTTTACTGGTGTTTTGAGGATCACAGGCCGCACTTCTGTCCATTTTTCTGTAAACCATAAACCAGTGCATTAACTAGGAGTTCTTTTGCATGCAAACTGTTCTACGGTTGTAAATATAAATTGCTTTTGTGCTATGGTATGGGGACAAGTCTGGCTCTAATTGGGATTGTGGGAAAAAAATTAACGTACCATATAACTGAGTGGAATGACCCTCCTGTTACAGAAAAATTACTGGCAGTTTATCGTGATTTATCTCAGCATCACTGTGCCTTAGTTTGATTAATAAGGAGCAGTAGACTGTGTTTCCTCAATTAATGGGAAACCTATGCCTCTAACTACCACATGACTAATTGTTGTTTGGACACAGCCTGAATATTTAACTGTGCTTTTTAAAAAGTTTTATTTCCAATTCAATTACAGGAAATGTCAGTTTTTATTGATTTATGTGTATATATATTTTTATAAATAGTCTTGTGTCTAGCACACATCCATCACACTTGATGTCAGACATCACACTTTCATCTGATCAGTTCAAATGTCATAATCATAAAACAGCAAACTTGACTTAAAATATTTTTATTAAAGATTATTCAAAGAGAGAGAAATACAATTATTCCTGCTGGTTTTTCTGACCTTGATAACCTGGTCTTATCCAAGGGGAGGAGGTAGGGATTTACAAGCAGCTGCCAACCTAGAGAAACTTCCCTCCGCAACCACAATTAGCCTTCAGCTGGCCTCAGAGTGTTTCCGTAGACTACAAGAAATCAGTTAGTACTTTGTAAACATTTCAGGGGTTATTTTATGACTTATTTAATTCTTTATTTTTTTGTCCCACTCCCTTAAAAAGGCACAGATAAATTTGCCGATAGGGATCCTCCAAACTGATGTGTTTAGAAGAGGAGGATGGCCTGCAGCGAGATGCCAAGCGGGTCAGGCTGCCCGAGAGTTGCTGCTTGCCCTCCTGCCCATACCCACATTCCATATCTGCAGTGAGAGGTGAAATTACCTCGCTTTGGTGGACACTGTGCTGACTGAGGCTCCTCTTCCTAAAGGAAGCTGCACCAGCAGACCTCGGTGACATCACTACGAGATGTGAATGCCTGCCTAGCTGTTATGCTGACAGAAACATCCCAATTACACTATGTCGTATTTCACACAGTACTGCAAGAAGACATGCCAGAGTGATCAAGAGCCAGCGTTAACTGATTGGTCACCCCCTCCATCCATTATCGTCAGGCCCTGGTATACCTACCCGAGAAGAAGCTGGGAACTTGTCTTCTCAGGATCTGGGTCAGCAGGAAGGCTGATGCAAAGGTGTGCCATCTGCTGCAAGACACTTCCAGAAACCTTGAAGCATAAGGCTGGCACTAGCAGGAACAGTAACAGACAGCTGTGGCATAAAACTTGGCTACACTTCCTTGCAGTTATGCTGCAATAGTGACCTCTGGGAGTGGTGTCATGGAGTGGCACCTCTTTGCCAGCACCACCTCAACTTTAGCAGCCATTAAACAAGGGTCAGGTGCTGGGGTGCTCCGTCACTTGTCTGCAGACTCATGCCTGCACCCTTTCCCTTCATTTTAGTCTGTCTCTTCAGCCCTGGCAAAGGCTGGTGATGGGCTGAGAGGCCTTTTGCTGCTCTGCAAAAAGTTGCTGAATTTTTACCCCCCATTGTGACACTCTTCTTTAATTGTCCCCATTCTTTTAAATGTATTTTACACACAATTCTCATTTTCCACCTCTTGAAGGGTAATTTTCACCTTCACTACTTGGGCAATAAACTGGCAGAAATAAATAGAAAATCAGTGGGTTCTATAAAGGGGAGGCAATCCACTCCACCCAAGGGACGAAGGTGAAAATTACCCCCTTAGTGTCTTCCCTGTACCAATTGAGTTTGCACCTTGAGTTGTGAATAATTATTCAAATGAGTTTAAATCAAAGAATTGAGCGCTATTTACACCTGACTTTTCAGACGGGGTTATCCCCAGTTCTAAAGCAAAAAAAAATCATCTAATGAGTAACCTGAAATGGTGTTCAGCCATTATTGAACAGGAGGGAGTAAAGTTCACAGTAACAATGTCAGTATTTTCCCTCCTTGCCTGAGGTGGAACATTTCACACAATGGCCAACTAGGGAACTATGGCAAGCAAATTTGAATGTGATGTTGCCCTGGAATTGGAACCTTGAATCCTCCTTGAATTGAGGACTGTGGTAGGATTCTGGCATCACATCCACAAACAATACAGATTACAAGAATTTTCCATTTTCTCCAGAGTGCACTGCAGTAACACAGTGTTCTATGTGTACACTGAGCATTGAAACATCAAATTTAATTTGTGGGAATGAATGAATGAATGGCCTAGAGTAGTGTCTCCATCCAGTTCAAACAATGCAAAGTCAGCCAACGCAATCAAACGCTTAATTGGCTCAGCTTGATAAGTGCCTTGCCTACCTTAAGCTCAATATCAAGTTGTCATGATATTTTTGTTCATGTCATTGTGGAAGGAATGGGAGGGAGAGGGATACGACGCAGATATTAATTTATTTTTATAGCCCAATTACACCATACAATCAATCTTGTTGAGGGGGAGGGGCGGAGGTCGTGCAAGTAGATTTTTACCTTGGCACCATCGTCCCTATAACTTGCGTACGATCCAAGTAAAAGCTGTTAATGCAGCTCTTTCACAAACCAAGCTGTACCTAGTTATTCCTGGCTGGGCACATTTCCTTTAATGTACCCAAGTGGATTTTCCATTGGAAACAGTGGCTCAATCTGACTCCAGTGGGAATGGAGTTTATTACTATTTACTGAATGCAGTCCAGCACAGGAGCCTCACAATGAAGTGTGAACATAGCTATTGTGTTGTGTAATATTCAGCTTTTTCCCCATTGCTGTATTTTGCATAAACTATGAGGGAAGTGTCTGTTTCAAACTTCCTCCAGGCCTCTGCTGGTCAGTTTATCGGATTGGATCGTCAACATGTGGTCTGATTTTGTCTGTTTCTTTACTTCTGAGACTTTCATATAAGAAGAAAAAGGTTTAAAACCCAGATATCTAAATTTGTAATTTACTTATCCACTACCTACCTCTTGATGCTAGTAGGTGGTTGAATTTGATGATGAAAGGATGGTACATTCTTCCTAAGCTCCTACGCACACTCTCGTTCCTGCACTCTCACTATATTGAAATCAAGACGCACCTCACATTTTCCTACTCTAACCTATACTTTCCCTGGACTTCAAAATTATGAAAGGCCACACCTCCCTCTTATTCCTTTCCTGCTACATCTGATAAACTTTTAAAAACCAAGCCTGGCATCACCTAAGCACTACTTCTTGATTTAGCTAATGCTGTATCCTATATTTTCCATGAATAACAGCCTCTCTGACTGTGACCGTGGTTCACCATGCCAACCTCCTCCACTGCCTCTCATGTTGTCCAGCTCAGTGGGACTGCCCTCCACTGCTACCTGTTCCAATGCAGCCACCGCATCTCTAGCGATGGCTTCTCTTTCCACCCCTACAGAATCACCTCCGGAGGTCAGTTTCCATTCCAATGCTGGTGGGACCCAGCTCCAGCTCTCCACCACTAATGTCAATTCATCTTGGAAGAATCCCAACTTCCTTCAGCTGATCATTGGGAAGAACAAAGCCATCACCTTCAGCTGATGCCATCTCCTGCCTGGGTTACTCGCTTAGGCTAAACAAAAGGGTGTTTGTTCAACCCTGAGCTGAGCTTCATGTCCCACATCCTCTCCATCACCAAAATTGCTTACTTTCACCTCTCTAACATTAACCCCCTCGATCCCAACATCAGCCCCAGTGCTGCTGTAACCCTTAGGTTACCCCAGTGCTGTTGTAATGCTAAAAGTTCTTTGTCACCTCCAGCACCAGATGATTCCGAGGTTCTATTTGTTGACCTTCCATCGCTGATCTCCGATAAACTCTAACTTATTTAAGAAGTGTTGCCTGCACTGTGTCCACACTTATGTCTTGCTTGTCCATCGTCCCCAACGTCGCTGGCCTACATTGGCTCCCTGGCCCCTAACATATTCAATTTAAAATCCTAATCTTTGTCTTTAAATCCCTCCACTACCTCTGCAACTTCCTCAGCCAGACACCCACTCCCACACCTGTTGGTCTTCTGCCTCTACCCTCCTGTGCATTCCACTCCTGTCACTGCGCCACATTACCGGTGGCAGAGCTTTCAAACACCTCGGCCACACTCGCTGGAGCTTCCTCCCTAAACTGCTGTGCCTCTCTATTTCTCTGTCCTCCTTTAAAAACCTTCTCAGAATTCATTCTTTCCACCCAGCCTTCTCCCACCTCTCCTAACCCTTCCCCCACCTCTCCTAACCCTTCCCCCACCTCTCCTAACCCTTCCCCCACCTCTCCTAACCCTTCCCCCACCTCTCCTAACCCTTCCCCCACCTCTCCTAACCCTTCCCCCACCTCTCCTAACCCTTCCCCCACCTCTCCTAACCCTTCCCCCACCTCTCCTAACCCTTCTCCCACCTCTCCTAACCCTTCCCCCACCTCTCCTAACCCTTCCCCCACCTCTCCTAACCCTTCTCCCACCTCTCCTAACCCTTCTCCCACCTCTCCTAACCCTTCCCCCACCTCTCCTAACCCTTCCCCCACCTCTCCTAACCCTTCTCCCACCTCTCCTAACCCTTCTCCCACCTCTCCTAACCCTTCTCCCAAGGCTCAGCATCGGTTCCTTTATTTCTCTGTGAAGTGCCTTGGCACATTTTATATGTTAACAGCACTATATAAATTCAATAAGTTGTTATCTCCTCTAAATCATTCTTCCCTAGGACCTCAAAACTGTGGAACTCCTTACATCCCTCAGTGTTCCTTTTCTCCTGTAATCTACGGGGTTTTAAAAAACAACCAAGCTTAGTGTCACCAAATCACGACTACTTCATCTATCTCATCCTGTCTCATGTTCTTTTTATCCGTAGTATGTTCTGCATTATGGGCCTGTGCCCTTCACCTGGGTTTCTCAATAAAAAAAAATGCATAGCCTAGCCCTGTACAGAAAAGGAAAAATAGACTATTAATATGTTACTTGAGCAGTCACATGACAGCTCACAATATAGTTCTATTAATCTGTCTGGTGGTTTCACTGAGCAAGGTGGACTTAGTATTTTGTTTTTGTTTGACAGGTGATATCAAACAGGAAATCAATACATATCGGGAAGGTCCTTTATACCAGCGCCGGGGTTCTCTCCAGCTGTGGCAGTTCCTAGTTGCACTCCTGGATGATCCATCCAACTCTAACTTCATTGCTTGGACAGGTCGAGGCATGGAATTCAAACTTGTTGAACCAGAAGAGGTGAGAAGATAGGTTTGAAGATTTTTTTTTCTCTTGGAAGACAACTAGTACATTTTCTGAGGCATTGCTCATAAGCTAAGGAATGAAATGTCTGGAAGCTATCGGGAGGAAGCAGCTGAAGCAGACTGGGAATCAAGCAGCAGCATGAGACCAGGGAGTGGTTACTGCTGCAAAGATAGGCATGGTATGGAATGAATGACACGCAAGAGTTGAGGCCGTCACACAGAGTGGGAGTTCTGGATAACGAGAAAATGGAAAGTGATAGTGGGATGTTGAAGGAGGGAGCGGCTATAGTTTAGGTGGTCGTGGGGTTGGTAATGGGCTTCCAGGTGATCTTCAAATAAGTTAGGACTTGCCTCTTTCGTTTTGTGTGTTTGCTGAGCTGTAAATGGGAAACAACAACTTGCCTTTAACGTAAAAAAAATCCCGAAATGCGTCACAGAGGTGTAATTAAAAAAATGAATGCTGAGCCAAAGAAGGAGATATTAGGAGGGGTGACCAAAGCTTGGCCAAAGAAGTGGGTTTTAAAGAGGCTTAAAGGAGGAGAGGTTACGGGAGAGGCAGAGAGGTTTAGGAAGGGGCCTAGGAAGCTAAAGGCACAGCCACCAATGATGGGGCAAAGGGATGGTGGGTGGGGTGGGGGGGGTGGTGTACCAGCAGCCTGCGTCAGAGGAACCAAGGTCCAGTGGGAGGAGGGGGGGCGCTGAAAAGCTGGAGAAGGTTAGAGATGGAGAGGGGTGAGGCCAGAAAGGGATTTAAACTCAAGGGTGAAAACTTTACATTTGAGGCATTGCCAGTGAGGACAGGAATGATCACGGATGAGCAGAACTCGGGGCGGAATAAAATACAGGCAGCGGAGTTTTAGATGAGCTGATGTTTACGGAGGTTGGGAGGCCAGCCAAGAGGTCATTGGAATAGTCACGTCTGGAGGTGACAAAGGCATGGACGAGGGTTGTAGCAGCAAATGGGCTGAGATGGGGGTAGATGCAGATGATGTTATGGAGGTGGAAGTAGCTGGTCTTTGTGATGGAGAGAATTATGAGGTCAGACGTTCAGCTAAGAGTTGAATAGGGTGTTTTGAACAGTCTGGTTCAGCCTGAGACAGTGGCCATGGAGGGGGAAATTGTTGGCAAGCGTTCGGAATTTGTGGTGGGCGTCAAAGACAATGGCTTTGATCTTACCAGTGTTTAACTGAAGGAAATTGCAACTCATGAAGATTGGATGTGGAACATGTAGTCTATTAGCACAGGGGTAGAGAGCACGGGTGGAGAGGTAGAGCTGGGTGTCATCAGCGTAGATGTGGAAGCTGAGCCCATGTCTACAGCTGATGGCACCAAGGGACAGCATGTAGATGAGGAGGGGGAGGAAGTCAAAGATGAATAATTGGGGCACTCTGGAGGTGACGGTGTAAACGACAATGCTGGAGCTGCTCTAGCCACAATCAGATAAGTAAGGGTGGTACCGTGTAACGGCAGTCCCCCCGCTGGACAACGGAAGAGAGGCGTTGGAGGAGGATGGTGTGGTCAACTTTGTCAAAGGCTGCAGAGAGGACATGGATAATGCATCATTGTCACAGTCACAGAGGATGCCCTTTGTGACTTTGATTAGGACCATTTTGGTGCAATGGGAAGGGTGGAAACCTGATTGGAGAAGATTCAAACAGGGAGTTGTGACACAGATTTGGGAGGTGACAACATATTCAAAGACTTTTGAGTGAATATATTATTTGGAGATGGGGCAGAAATTTGCAAGGTTCAAACTCCTTGGAAAAGAGCTCAATTTTTTATTTTGTTACATCTGTTATTTTGGTTCAGTATTTTTACTGTGAAAAACAACACAGTATAAACACTGAACCAATTAGAAAGCTCCAACATGAGCCTACCTTGAACCAATCAGAAAGCTCATGTATAAGTCTCAGCTGAACCACAACTGCCAAAATTTTAAATTTAAAAATATATTTTGACAAACCTCCTGTGGCTTTGCTCCTGGCAAGTCACTATTTTATCCCATGTAACATACAATTTTATCACAGTAATTAAGTGAAGTTATGTTTTTATTAGAGCATTGTGAGTGTTAGTGATGTTGTGAGTTCTATCATTATGTGTGTACTTGTGTAGAAGCTGTAAATCGCTGGCTTTGATTACCATTAAAAGTTTGACTATATAGTCAATTATATCTCCTATATCCAGTTTATAGAAACAACATATGGCAGTAGTGGGGCTGCCCAGGTTAGTAGAGTGGTCCTGGAGTTTGAGACTGTTATGGGTGTGGTAGCACTGGGAGAGTGCAAGAGTCTGGGAGAATGGGGAGGAGCACTGGAAGTGGCCATTGTGATGTGTGAGAGCACTCGGAAGTGGATACCAGGGTCTAGGGGGGAGTGGAAGGGGCGTCTGCATATGGCACCAGGGAGAGTCTTTGAATGCAGGGGGAAGGGTGTTCCAGGGTGTTGGAGAGTCTACTGGGTATGGTCAAGGTGGGAGAGTGAACATGGGATGTGTCAGCACTGGGATGGCAAAAGCACGCTGATGCGATTTCTTTCTAGGGTACATCAGCATTGGGCGAGGGAAGGCAGGAGTGCTCAGCTGGGAGTGGAAGCAATGAGAATCAGTAGGTTGGATCTTGGGATTGGGAAATTTATGGGTGTTTGAGGTGGGGGGAGTGGTAATGGTGGGGGGAGGCAGAATTATTAAAGGCATGACCTGGGGAAACCTGTATTATTTGAAATAGGTCCTGAGGTAGAACGGTTTCAACAAATCCCCATCTCCCTCGCTAATAACACCTCTCCACCACCACACCCCTCCCTTGCATTAGCCAAAACCCACCCTGCCCTCATTGGACCCAGATCCGCAACATCAGGCTTCAAGGCCTAAGCCGTTCACCTGCAATCCCCTAAAGCTACATTCCTGGTTATTGCCCGGAACCAGCTTAAAATAATTCAAGTGTGCAACACACGTTTGAAGAACTTTAAGATGATTTCCAGCAATTGCTGAGGACACCCCTTTTGGTCCAGTAGGTGGGGTCCTCAGTGCTTGAGGTTGGGGTGTGATCTTGGCACTAGTGTCTGTTTGCAGCAGGGGAGCGGTAGCGGTGGGAAAGAACAGCAGACTGCATCAGATCAGGGGTCCATTCGCAACAGTGGGAAGGGATGGGGAACAGTATCTGTGAGCGAGGCAGTGGGCAGGAGGCATTGGGCCACAGGGTGAAATTTAGCTGCTTCCAGATGGGTGCTGTGGAAAAATATAGCCCCTACCTTGGAGCTTCCAGATCCCAAAGGAGACCAGCGGTGGAGGACTCAGGCATAAGCAACATTAATAGGCAAGTTTAATCATGACAAAAATGTGAGAGAGAGATATGATGAAAAAACTGATAGAAATAGGTGCAGCAGGCAGTGTAATAGGAGGTAAGTGTGACACTTACAGGAAATATGCACATTGGCAAAACTTTTAAATAAAACAGATATAGGTTGAAAAGAAAATACACATTTGAAAGAAATAATAAAGAAACTATTAAACAAGGCCTGACAGCTCAGTTGCACAATGCCAGTCAGTGTACCGCTGGTACATTAGGGACTTAGAACAGCCATAATATATCATCTATGTTGATAACATTACAGTGAGCAGTTAGATCATTCCAAATAAAAATGCCAAAAGGCAGTCTGAGGCGAATAATGTCGGGCTTTCCTACAACTTCGAGTTCTCCCCCACCCTCTGGAATAATTTCTTCAATTATTCCAGAGTTTGTACTTCCTCTAACTACCCAGAATCTGTTTCAGGTGTTGATCTCTGAATGTGAGAGAGATATTTCTATATATCACTCTCAAAAAAAAATCTAGTTTGAATTTCAAACTATTTAATTTTGAAGAATGATTAAAAGTAAATGTTTTAAATCTGTTATGATGTCACCCTTGTAAAAGCCAAAACAGATTGAAGGATTATAACCAGTTTAGCACTGGAAAATTAATCAATTACAAGAAAAATCACACCATCAGCCAAAAAAGCAACTGAGGTAATCGACAATGTCAAACATCTCGCATAGATCATTGGCCTGAATCTCAAATAGTTGAGCACAATCCTGACTATATACAAAGAATGCTTAAACTAAATTTTTAATTATAGTTTAAAAGAGAAGTTGTACAAAATTCAGCTTTTATATGAATAGACTTTCTGGGGTTCAATTCTAAATCATAGATTACACTTGCGCTGATTTTGTGTTCATAGACACCAGTTATCCTGCATTTTGAGGCAGGTCCAAAATTTGCAGGGCTATGGGAAAAGAGCAGGGGAGTGGGACTAATTGGATAGCTCTTTCAAAGAGCCGGCATGGGCATGGTGGGCCGAATGGCCTCTTTCCATGCTGTATCATTCTATGATAAGTCACCCGGTCTGGATGGGATGCATCCTAGGTTGCTGCGGGAAGTAAGGGTGGAAATTGCAGAGGTACTGGATTTTCCAATCATCCTTGGATATCGGGGGTGGTGCCAGAGGACTGGAGAATTGCCCTTGTTCAAAAAAGGGTGTAAGGATAAACCCAGCAACTACAGGCCAGTCAGTTTCACCTCGGTAGTGGGAAACTTTTAGAAACGATAATCCGGGACAAAATTAATAGTCACTTGGACAAGTGGGGATTAATTAAGGAAAGCCAGCACGGATTTGTTAAAGGCAAATAGTGTTTAACCATTTTGATAAGGTAACAGAGAGGCTCGATGAGGGCAATGCGGTTGACGTAGTGTTTATGGACTTCCAAAAGGCATTTGATAAAGTGCCGCATAATAGGCTTGTCATCAAAGTTGAAGGCCGTGGAATAAAAGGGGGCAGTGGCAGCAAGGATACAAAATTGGCTAAGTAATAGGAAACAGAGAGTAGTGGTGAACGGTTGTTTTTTGGATTGCAGTTGTTTTCCCCAGGAGTTGGTACTAGGACCACTGCTTTTCTTGATATAATTAATGACTTGGACTTGGGTGTGCAGGGCACAATTTTAAAATTTGCAGATGACACAAAACTTGGAAGGGTAGCGAACAGTGAGCAGGATAGTGATAGACTTCAAGGGGAGATGGACAGGCTGGTGGCATGGGCGGACATGTGGCTGATGAAATTTAATGCAGAAAAGTGTGAAGTGATACATTTCAGTAGGGAGAACGAGAAGAGGCAATATAAACTAGAGGGCACAATTGTAAAAGGATTGCAGGAACAGAGAGATCTGGGGGTACACAAATCATTGAAGGCGGCAGGGCAGGTTGAAAGCGGTTAAGAAAGCATACGGGATCCTGGCCTTTATAAATAGAGGCATAGAGTATAAAAGCAAGGAGGTTATGATGAACCTTTATAAAACACTGGTTCGACCACAGCTGGAGTATTGTGTCCAGTTCTGGGCACCGCACTTTAGGAAAGGTGTGAAGGCCTTTGAGAGGGTGCAGAAGAGATTTACTAGAATGATTTCAGGGATGAGCGACTTCAGTTATGTGCATAGACTGGAGAAGCTGGGGTTGTTCTCCTTGGAACAGAGAAGGTTGAGAGGAGATTTGATAGTGGTGTTCAAAATCATGAAGGGTCTGGACAGAGTAGATAGAGAGAAACTGTTCCCATTGGTGGAAGGGCGAAGAACCAGGGGACATAGATTTGAGGTGATTGGCAAAAGAACCAAAGGCGACATGAGAAAAAACTTTTTTGCACAGCGAGTGGTTGTGATCTGGAATGTAGTGCCTGAGGGGATGGTGGAGGCAGATTCAATCGTGCCTTTCAAAAGAGAATTGGATAAATACATGAAGGGAAAAAATTTGCAAGGCTACAGGGATAGGGCAGGGGAATGGGACTAGCTGGATTGCTCTTGCAGAAAGCCGGCACAGACTCGACGGGCCGAATGGCCTCCTTCCGTGCTGTAACCATTCTATGATTCTATGAACTGAATTCTGGTTTCAAATGCTGAGTATAAACAAATCGAGGGCCGACTTTATAAAATCACACCTGCTGGGAGTGCATCTTGGGAACTTGGCCACGCATTCCCCAGATTTTCCATCTATTATGCCCGAATTCCCAATTTGCACTCCTAGTAGCTGAGGCTCCCCACTGGAAGTGCAGTTTTCTAAAATTAATGTTTCCATTGTAAACCGGGAAACTCGTAAAGACACTGCTGATTCTTGGAAGGACAGCAAAGAAAATAGAATTAGCTTCTGTTTAATTTAGGGAAAAGGGGGGAAAAAATCTTCAGGTTGGCCACCTTGTAGATCCACATATATTATAGCGAAACTTTGATTGTGTTTCTATTATGCACACATTCTACATTTAGCACCTACCTCTGCAGCTGGGGTACCCGCATGCTTTGTGTCAGGGGAGGTTTATTGATGGGACTCATTATAGAGTCAATCAGCCAGAGTTGCAGGTGGGTGCATTGGAGGAAATCTATGAACCAGATCAGCTGATGGATCAACTGTTGCAGCACCATCTGATCTTACTGGCAGGGAGCAACAGGGATGAGTGCTGCTGTGGAGAACTGAGCCAGGTGGATGAGGGTGAGACAGTGTATTCAGTCAGAGCAGAAATCAGCAGTACAATTTGGAGACTTGGTTATCTGCCAATTTCCATTAACTGACAAAGCAGCTGATTTTGCCATCTTGGGATTTGTGTGCAACAGTGCTGATTTTCCCAGTAGTGCTGTTTAATGCACAGATGGTCTGATTAAAACAGGACAATTGAAAGGTACTCTTGCAAAGTTTTATTATGGAGGGTACTCTTGCCAAGACTGCAATTTGATTAGTTAGCTTTCTACTTGATTTATAATACTCATTATAATATTATGTTTCAAATAAATTTCTTCAGGACAAGGAGAGAACAGAGATAGCTGAAACAGTTATTAATGAATGTAAATTTGAGATATAGAGCAGGAACTTTCAGACCATGAAATAAAGTACAGAGTTAAATTCTGATAAATGATTCTGTTTAAGTAGTTTGTCAAGAAATGTTCTGCTCAGATCAGGATTGCCTATAAAAACTAAGCACATAAGAATACCTCTGCCTATTAATTCGTCACAATCCACCTAAACCTCCTCTCCTGACTATTGCTTGCTGTTGTGGGGTCGGGGGCAGTTCCACAGATGCTCACAGCCCTCCAGTACCTCACCCATGTGGCCATTCTCAGCCTAAATAGTGAGGGTTAGCATGAGTTTTGACCTTGGGAGGACCACAGTTGAACCCTGTGTTGCCCCACTCAACATACACACAGGTGTATTTACCAGCAAAAATCGCAGGATAGTGATCAGGAGGAACAAGCTTGGCTGATACTTTTTTTTTACTCCCTCCCTAAACTAGAAACACTGAGGCCAATTTTAGAACCCTCACTGTTGCCCTGACTGAGATCAGCTAACTCAGCCCAGTCCAGGTAACTCAGCCCAGACCAGGGATCAAAGCTGAATCCTCTATCCCTCCTGACTTGAACTGGTTTCTGGCTTCTAACTCGTCTCCATATTTACCTATCAATTCTTGGTAATCCTGATCCAAGTATTTACACTTTGCCCCATGATATCCATTAGTGCAGCAGCGACATTCAGTTGTCATTTTTCTTGAACTATGTATGTTTCCCTTTACTCTCACTCCTTTTTCTGGGCAGTTGGCTCCTCCCAGCGAGTTCTACTCAAAGCAGCATTTTCCAACCTGCTGTAACTCACTGAGTTTGCGACACTTGCTAGAAGCCAGATAATTTGGGGGGGGGGGTGGTGGGGGGAATTAATTACAGTTCTCAGTCCTAATCTCTATCCTGTGATGCCGAAAGGTTAAACAGCCTGCAACACTTACTCAAAGAATGACCACTTAGTGATGACTAATGTCCATGGGACTGCGTCAAGCAATATAGCCTAGTTTTACTCCCATTTTCATCTCACCAGGCCAGTTACCAGCTATGGCTATAGCTGGCAGATTCTCCCGAGACCTCTGCTTGTGTTGCTGTTGAGGTGGTTGCTAGAAAGCACAAAGGAAAGGCTTAATGACAATGTTGCCACTGAATTTTTCCCCTGTTTTCCTGTGGGGAAAGTGTTTGATCTCCACTCTGCCACACCAGCCCAGTTGAGTACTCAGCAGAGTGGACAATTGACCTGCACCCCACTGCTCTGTAACACTGGCATCACTGTACTGCCTGACATTTAACATATTAGTTAACTCCTGACCACTTGTGATATACAGGCTCTTTCTCCTCCCGTGCTAAGATTTCTCCCTTCCTCTCCCAAAGGTGCTGGTGCTTGCTGCTATGTCACCAAAAATGGCCATTGTGTGAACCTAGACAGTGTGCATTGGCACGCTATTCACCTGTGGGTGTACATCACAGCCACGTCTTATCCTGTCTACACGCATGCACTTTCTGGCAGTAGTCACTGGATAGCAATGAAAAGTGCCCAGGCCCAGGGGTTCTGAATAGCACCCTTACTGAGATGAACTATCTTCACACAGATAGACGATTGGACCCATGTTTGACTCAGGACCGTACCATGTGATTGTATCTACACACTAAGCCAGTAGGGGAGCTACCACAAGCTGTTATCATAGCAAGGTCCACCTTTACACTTACGCCCTGGGGCCCAGATTTAACTGTTGATGCGTTATTGCTTTCCTCCAGGCTATATGTCATTTTATCTGATATGGAAATGGCATCATTCTCTACCCAGGGCCAGGTGCTGACAGTTGAAAAATCATAACATTTAGATCAAAGCAATAAACTGATAAGATCAGCGACATGCCCATTAGTGTCAATGTGTAATTGATGACTCCATTTAACAAAGTTACTCTCCCTTAGTGCTCAAAGCTTACAAAAAACAATATACATTCTGGGGCATATTGTTAAACTAAGGCTTTTGGTAGTACGTTGGTTAATGCAGTAAAAGGGTTTAACCCTTGGGACATCTACATTTGTACTGTCCTTTTACAGTAACAGCTAATTTACTTGTACTTAATGCTGCATACAAGTAGAGGTGAATGGTAATTCTGATCTCTGCTTCCCTAATATTACTCACCAAAGATTCTTACAAACCACCCGACTTTACACCTGTAATGTAACCAATTACATTACAATGTGTTCATTGTAGTTGTGGGAAATATTAATGGCCCAGTGGTCAAATATCCTAGAACACTCACTATCCAGGGTCACACCTGTAGAATGGCCCCTTGGACGAGGTATTAGATGGCTGTGGGTACCCATCAAACTGTACCCTGGGTGGTGCCTTCAAGAGGGTCGGAAGCAAGGAAGAAAATTTGAAGGAAAAAATTATTCTTGAAGACGTCAACCCATTTCTTTGCATACAGTGAGCACTAACTATTGACTTCACCTGACTTGCCATTTCTCAGACAGCATTGAATTGCTGTTTCTGTTACTAACCACCGAGCGATTATCCGGCTATCTCTTCCTTTGTAATTTTTTTTCCCATGCCAATATTGTCCCTTGCTCTCAACTCCTTGCAGGATTCTGGTTCTACAGGTGTCAGTTGCTGTCCAGTACCTTACCCAAGTGACCACTCTTCATGGGTGAGCCTCGACCGTGAGTGTCAGCGGGCTATTTGACAGCCAAGCCTGCACACCCACACTTCCAGCAGGTGCCACTGGAGAGCGAGAAGGAGTCAGCTGATTTATTTTTCTCTCTCCTCTAACCCAGCAGCACTGACACCAATGTACTGTCCTTTACAGATCAGCTAACAGCTGCAGCCCCTTTGCATTACTTTCTTACTGTACCTCTGTTAACTTGTGCCTGCCATGTTAATTATAACAATTTGACTTCATCAATGGTCTTGTGGCCCAAAATTCACATTCATATCTTGTTGCTGGCCACCCATGCTTTTAATAGACAAGGTTTTAGCAATTTGTTGATTCTTTGAGCTCCAGATCATATCTAGTTTTGTTGATTTCTGCACAAGTACTGTAAAATTAAGGATATTCATCTGAGGGATATGGAAAATATTCCCTTAAGTAACTTGGCCTCATACACCCATGGTAATGTGGGTAGGTTATGTAGGCCACACCCCACAAGCAGATATCTCCCCTAAATGACAGTAGTGTAATATTCTACTTATGCCACAAAAGTGAGTGAAAATGCCAACACTTATTATCTAAAGTTTTTAGGTGGGTACTCACCACCTCAGAGGTGCAACAATATTCAATAGTGCTAAGTGAATGTACAGATTTTTTTTTAAAAAATGTTGGAAACATGAAAAACAAAAAATGCTGGAAATACACATCAGGTACATCAACATCCGTAAAGAAAAAAGGTATGTTAACATTTCGAGTTGGATTCGTCATTAGAACAAATGTTCGGAGAAAGAGTCTGCACCCAAAGTGCTAACCTGTGTACATTTACACAGTAGATGCTTTGGTTCCTATAGCCTGTTTCTAGGCCTCTGGTGGTATGCTTTGTTATCCTATTTAATAGCAGCACTATAGGGTTACTGAGGGGGAGGTGATTAAACCTACACAAACTTCTGAGTCCACGAAATTGCACTGCCAAGAAGAGCGGACTATTATGAAATCTCTGGTTCATTGTCTACAGAACAATAGAACAGTTCTGAAGCACCCATCCATAATTTGATGGTGAAAACCAGAATCATTCATTCTTTATGCACATGTTATACCAATGATTTTATTTTATTTTACAGGTGGCAAGACTTTGGGGAATGCAAAAGAACAGACCGGCCATGAACTATGATAAACTTAGCCGTTCCCTTCGCTACTATTATGAAAAGGGCATCATGCAAAAGGTTAGTTTAATCCATTTATTAAAGTGAGCATCTTTATGATATTCCTTGCTTATCGTGATTACTGTCTGCATCAAGACTGCTGAGTATGTCAATTTTCTCCTTCTTTATTGGTTAAATGTTCAAGACAGTTCCTCACCCCCCCCCCCCCACTATATAGCCTAAAAATAAAACTTATAATGTAAAATATTCACAAAAAATGTTTATCTATAAATTTAACTCCAAAAATTCTTCCCTTCCTCCATAACTAGCATGACACACCTTACCGGGCCTCTAAACCTCCTGGTCCCTGCCCAGCCAGCTAACACTCCGCATTTGGAGGTCTCCTGACACCAGTCTTCATCTCGAACTGCAACGCATTTGGTTGCACGTCACCCAACAAGACTACAATTCCCAGTAGCCAAATCACAGGCCGGCTCCAATGTATACTCAAAGGAGAGCACTGGCTTTGCAGCCCAGTGGCTCATGGCGTTCAGTTTAATCTCCAATATTTGAATCTTCCATACCATCATTGAGTGAAGCTCAGCATGTCTCATCTGGGACTCTTATGTGGGGGGTGTAGCATGGTGGCAGAGTGATCCATTTTGTCAGGGCAGGGGAGGGAAGAAAGAGGACAGGGAATGCAGTCGGGATAAATACCTCCTGGAGAAAGCTATAGCTTTAGTTGTGATCTTAAGAAAGCAAGCATGTTCCGACACCCTTGAACTCCAGAGTTAGAGGTGTTCGTATTATGATGATAGTAGCCACGATGTGGAGATGCCGGTGATGGACTGGGGTGGACAAATGTAAGGACTTGCACAACACCAGGTTATAGTCCAACAGCTTTATTTGAAATCACAAGCTTTCAGAGCTTTCCTCCTTCGTCACCTGACGAAGGAGGAAAGCTCTGAAAACTTGTGATTTCAAATAAACCTGTTGGACTATAACCTGGTGTTGTGCAAGTCCTTACATTCGTATTATGAGACAAGGGTACCAAGTGACTTTACACAGCTGAACTGCCGTTCCCTTGCAGTTTTTAACATGTCCTTTTGGAGCTCGTAGTCATAGTCAACCAGTTTACCTAACAGTTGGCTAACTGAGTCCAATGAGAGAAATTGGCAGGAATAGACAATGGTGAGAAATCAGATGGGGAATAAGATGGAAGAAATGCATTTTTTTTTAATTACCGAGAAATAAGAATTGTTAACAGTTTGTAGAAAATTGGTAATATGGTGGAAAAGTCTTTATTTTCTATGGGCTCCCATCCACTTGCTTGAGACTGCTTCCTAATTTTATCACTAATGATTTTTTTTGGAGGGGAAGGAAAAGGGTAAAAAGCTTTTCACCCAATTATCTGGCCCAGGAACTGAGCTCAAATGCCAAAATGTTGCAATCTATTGTGGAGGTCCTTTCCACTCGAGACTTGTTTGAAACATTGAGTGGCCTTCCAGTAAGTACGTGCACTACCTAGTGTGGAATTGAGCCAGGTTAGATCCCTGTTCTGTGCTATTATCTGATCTCATCTGAGCCACTACAATTGGCCTTAGAATTTCTGTGCTAGAGAGGGGCGAAATTAGCCAGAGTTTCATTCCTGTTCACTGTCTAGTGACCCACCTGGAAAGTGCACATTTGTGTGGAAATTGGCTGAGGACATGAGCAAGCTTTGTGTGATGCTCTCCATGATCAGATCACCTGCCAAAACTCATGTCTAAGCTCACACATGAAAAATGGCTGCTGGCAGTCATGGAAAATGTATTTTGGCATGAATTATTAAGGGAGATGGGGAGACACTTTGCAAACCAAATTAAGTGATTCATTAAAATAAAGCATCTTTGAAGCCAGCATCAAGCTCTGAAGTGAAGCATTGCTGCTGCCCTTGTATGAAACAGATAAGTGTCCTCCAGTGTACTCCAATGGCCTTTGCTGTTTGCAGGTGGCTGGCGAGCGATACGTGTACAAGTTCGTCTGTGAACCTGAAGCGCTCTTCTCTTTGGCATTCCCTGACAATCAGCGGCCACTGCTGAAGTCTGAATTTGATCGGCATGTGAACGAAGAAGACACTGTACCCCTGTCTCACCTGGATGAGAACACCGCCTACATGCCAGACACTGGCTGCATCAATTCACAGCACTATAACAAAGGATACATGTATTGATCAACAACAAGGAGAATGTTTGGTTTTTAATCTCTCTAATTGCACTCCAATAACTATTAGAAACTGATAGTAATTATAAGTTAGAATCTGTTGCTTCAGACATGCATATATCAAATAACTGGGGATATAAAGTCATAGCATATATGATTTTAGAACATTGGTTGGTTTGTGTGTTTCTTTCTTACATAAATCTCACCCCCCCCACTACATATACACATTGTGCAAGTTACTTTTGTAGATTGAGGCAGAGCTGCTTTTTAGTTCTCATTTGTCCCTAACAAGCATCAAGTTGATCAAGACACTAGCCCGTCAAAAAAAATTCTTGCTTGTTTTTTTCAATATGTGTTTTTTTTTAAACTGTTATTTTGTGCTTTTTTTTTGTTGAGTTTCATTAAGTTTCCTCATGAAATCAGTCAGAACATTTTAAGAAATATGCCGTAATGTCATATTGGGAAGGATTGCACTGGTCGTTGTGTGTAGTGAAATCATAAATATGTTCTTTTTGAATGCATTTACAATGTTGCAACATGCATCCGTCTTTCGGATGAGACGTTAAACCAAGGCCCTGTCTGCCCTCTCAAGTGGATGTAAAAGATCCTATGGCTCTATTTTGAAGAGCAGGGGAGTTCTTTCCGGTGTCCTGGCCAAGATTTATCTCTCAACAAACATCACTAAAAAACAGATTATCTAGTCGTTATCTCATTGCTGTTTGTGGGATCTTTGTGTGTGCAAATTGGCTGCATTTCCTACAATACCACAGTGACTACACTTCAAAAGTACTTCATTGGCCGTAAACTGCTTTGGTATGTCCTGAGGTCATGAGAGGCACTATATAAATGCAAGTGTTTCTTTCTTTCTTTCTATACAGCGACCAGAGCAATTCTAGTGTTGGCAAAAAGTAGTCTCTAGTGAAACCTCCATTATCTGCAAAAGTAGAAGGGGAAGCCCTTGGTGGATAATGGGAATTGGTGAATAATTGAGAATCCCCACATTTCGGTCTTACAGAAATAGTACAGCAAACAATCCCTTCAGTATAGGAATGAAGACAAGTACTGTATAAATAAACTGAATTTAATCTTGCTTGGGCTGTGAAGTTGATTTATATCAGACAGAAGTTGGTGTTCCAGGCAATGAAATTAAGTCACATCTCAAACAAGATTAGTCTTGCAAACATTCTGGCAGATAATTGGAGTACGGATAAAGGAGGTTCCACTGTACTTATTTAAACATAAGATAAGTATAGCAAGTCAAGATCGCATGACTTAAGGACAGTGTAAATTCAGAACCATTTTCTCATCACCACATTGTTTTTTTGTGATTGCTCAGCATAGCATTTTTCGACGATGAGATATGGTATGACCCGGCATTCAAAAGCTCATTACTGCCGCGTGCTCAGATATTTTCTCACTTCAATCTGTTTTTTTCTCTCTGTAGTGGGAGCATCTTTACTTTGGTACCACTTTGACGATTAAGATGCTTGTTTAATCAACATTAATTAGAGCCATTTACAGGGTTGGTTTTAGATTTTGGGGTCTCCTGTTATTTTCTCAGTGACAGTTCTCCTGCTGTAGACCGTATAAAACATGTGTGTGTGGCAGGAAAGGGCTGACACGTGGCTGGTGAACAAATGTTGCACTCACCAACAATCTGAAATTTGGAGTCACACCAAAGGAAATGGATTTTGAGAGAGGAATACTTTACTCAAAAGGGGAGGACCAATCTGCTTTGAACAGGTTGGAGATGCAGTCCAATCCTAATAATGCTAAGTGGTTTTTGCGCTAAAACAATTGAATTATCTAATCATCTGAATGTGAATGACAGCAAAGTAGGAATTCAGTGCTGAAAAAAATGAATCAGATAATCTGAAGTAAGCAACATTGAATCAAGAGGAGTAGACTGTAATGGAAGAGAGGTCTGGAAAAAATCAGAAAGGGAAAGCAAAACTCAACTTTTACTTGTAAAGTGGGGGTGGGGGGTTGCTTTCCTCTACAGCTAGTGAGCAGAAAAGCAACTTAGTCACCAAGTGGCGATTTTCTGGTCTGGACTAACTCAACGGTGTAAGTACAGTAGAAATTCCACATAACACACCATGCATGAAATTTGAATGCACTAAATCACTTCCTATCAGATAGAATTCCAGGTCCAGACAAATGATTAAAAGGCATAATCTGATCGAGCACCCCCAGTGCATGTTCTCAGTGATCAGCTGACTGCCCGTCAATGTGCTTCACTTCACGTATAAAGGTGTTGTGTTAGTCAATCCTCGGACATGTGAACACCTTTTTAAAGTGGGGAAGCACAGTTTATTTTTAAATTGTGATGATCCTGACTCAGGATCAAACAGATTACAGTATAAATATTGGGCATTTGTAATTTTCCTATACAATCCACAGAAAATCTGGGGAGAGTACCTTTGGTTCGCCTTAGAAATCTGTTCTATGGGTTGTGGGGTTTGTCAGTTATTATCAGTGATTACTATGTAGCTCTACAGTTAGATGTTTTACAGTTGCACACATTAAACATAGAATTAGAGATGTGGAAATAAATAATGATGAGCAGCCGATCACTGAAAACTAAATTACAAGTCCTTTGGCTGGGTGTGAACATGGAACTCAGCTCTTATTTCAGGGATTTGTTGGAATCAAGCCAAAGCTAAACCTTGATATCTGTATTCTGACTGGAGTTTTAAAAATAAAAGCCATTGGGCATTATGTATCTAGTGAGCACGTGTCCACAACACACAACTGTCCCTAATTTGGCACTAATTAACAATCTCAGAGAGCCAACTGGATTAGCTGGTGTGGTAAATGGAAACAATTACATTTGCCGAAGTTGGGGCAGAGCCCCATTGTTGGAGCAGAACGGAGGGAGCTTTAACTCAGTATCGAGTGACCTGGGAGAGCTTGATGCAGGCACTGGTGTCCGAAACAGACGGTATTCCATTCCCTTCACATTCCTTACCTTGATCAGCACAAAATTCAACATGTTCCTGGTTGTGTTGAACATGTTCGTTCCCAGTTGTTATCTTGTACTTTCCATGTAGCCAGCTCAAGTTGAGCTTTAGTTTGGCTGACCCCAAGTCAGTTTGCTCGCCCCTCCGTGCCTGCAGGTTATGAAGTCCCGGGGTCATGGGGTCGTGTGCTCAGCGAAGAGCCGCTCACATTATTTATGTCACACTTTCCATACCGTTGCTAAGTAGCTCCAGCATGTGCCTCATGGGAGAAATAAACTACTTGTGAAATTGAAAAGTACAGCATAAAAATGGGATAATACACAGCAGACAGCGGTGCAGCAGGTTGTAAATAAATTGCATTTGTATAGCGCCTTTAACATAGTAAAATGTCCCAAGGCGCTTCACAGGAGCATTATCAAACAAAATTTGACCCCGAGCCACATAAGGAGATATTAGGACAAGAGGGTTTGAGGGCACGAAAGCAAGGAGCAAAGCCGTAGCAGTCTGAGTGCTACCAGAAAATAAGGAGTAAATACTCTGCCAGCCAGCATTCGTTTAGAGTCTCTACCGGATACAAGGTTTTGTTTAAAACTTTTATTTACTCTCACGTAATGGGCACACTAAGCAACATAGAGGCGGTGTAACATCGCTGAAGAGGTGATTAAGCAGAGTGTGGAGTACTTGTAGTTATAGGGCAGAGGAATGGTTATAGCTTTCTTTTGTGTTGAGCAATGGATATAGCAAGATATAAATTATTCATTCCGTATTCTAGATTGACTACTTCTAACACAGTAATGTACTAATCACTTTTGGCTTGTGCCACAGTGACCACATTAGTTGCAAGCTGGCTGATTGTTGCATTTGTCCTATTTCCGCGAGACTCTCAGCTTGTCTGAGGGACAAAGGGCTAGTGTGGTCACAGGCTGTTAAGGATAGACATAAGCTGTAAGTTTTGCTATTATTTGTAGGGATGAGAGCTTTGCAAAGGGAGCGTAGCGTTTATAATGCACGGTTAAAGAATCCTGCTCCCCAAGGTACATTGCCACTGTAGGCAAGTTCTAAGCATGTTGCACCTGAATTATGCAGGACAGGGACAATCAATAGTTAAGATCTCCATTAAAAAAATATATAAATTAGTGTTTGAACCAATTTTCCTTTATTTTGAGGTCAAGGCCGAGGCTGCTTACTTTGATGTACCTGGCATCCTGTAGCCAGAAAGGTGAGCAAGCTAATTGCATACTGCCACTGTGAATGCAATGTCATTGTATTCTACGCAATGGGTGTTTTATTTTACATTAAATGTTATTGTGTTACTGTAATCTTAGCTGAAATACCCTTTTGTTGCAAGATGATCTCAGCCAGTTTATCCTGGCCATGCCAGCTGAAGGTTGATGCCAGGGAGTGGATGTACACAATGAAAAGGAGAAACAAAGGAGGAAAAGGCGAACTGAGTTTAAAATATTGTCATGGTTTTCTATGTTTCTTTTTCTCTTTGCCACTGAAAGCATTGACTGCTGGGATATGATTCGGTGGATACTGGTCGCTCGCTGTGGCAATTCTTCACGTGTGAGCCTAGGCAGTGAGTGTTAGCAGGCCATTTAACCTGGGGGAGCATCACAGCCAAGAGTGATCAGGTCCACAAGTGGGGGTCACTGATAGCATCCAGGAGCAGTAACCCTGGTCAACATCAGTTAACTCAGCGCTGACAGAATAAAACCTGGCACCTTGTGGTTGCTATGTTCAGCTATAAACTGCCTTTGCCAACTCATGTAAGGAATCTTACAACACCAGGTTATAGTCCAACTGTTTTATTTTAAAATCACAAGCTTTCAGAGGCTTTCTCCTTCGTCAGGTGACCTGACGAAGGAGAAAGCCTCTGAAAGTTTGTGATTTTAAAATAAAACAGTTGGACTATAACCTGGAGTTGTAAGATTCCTTACATTTGTCAACCCCAGTCCATCACCGGCATCTCCACATCTTTGCCAACTCAGGCATTGGGAGTGCCATCTCCTAGGTTTTTAAAAGGACAGCTAGATAAATGACAGCATAGTGTTTTAATGAAAAACAAACCACAGGGTAACCTTGGACTATACAACCCACAGTGAGTGTGCAGCCCCATTGTATGATGTGGTTTATTTTTCAATAACTAATTGCTCAAAGGGTCTTTATCCAGCATCTAGTGAATGTTTTATATAGAATCTGACAGTAGTTCCAACAGGGGCTTGACAGAGAAATAAACCAGCAGAAACAAGGCAGTGCTGGGATACAAAACCAAGTTACCAGCATCTGTCTAAGTGCTGAACACTCATTCACTGCTCTGGTCAGATTTTGTGGCTCTTGACCAGGGAACAAAGTTGCCGGTTGTAAAATTCACATCCAGCTGAACAGTTGAGTCACAGGCATCTGAAAATTCAGTAAATGGCCTCTCAGCCTCTTCTCCACTTCACCACACCCCCTCCCTTTCCTAATGTCACCCTGGTTACGTTTATCGCTGAATTATTTTTCGTGAAGCTCCCCCGATGGTTCGGCGGGTTTATCGAGTGTGTAGCTGAGCCACATGGATCAGGTTTTATTCCCTTGAATTTTGCTGGGTTAGTTAATCTCAGCCAGAGTGCTAGAGGCTGAATATAGTTAGCTCCTTCCCTCCAGAGTTGGGAAGAGAGGGGAGGTGGAAAAAAAGAATCAGCCAGAGTTCCCCACACCTGACTGTTATCCAGTGACTCTTGCTGGAAGTGTACGTAAAAGGTATTGTATGAGGACAAGGTTATGTTCCGCTGCCTTACCTCTACAGTTGAATAGCTTGCTGAAATTCTCGGTCAATGCTCACACATAAATCAGGACAATCAGCACCTGTGGAACATTGCCTCAGAAAGGAATCAATGCTTTCAGGAAGGGATGAGAAGAAATTGGCATGAAAAAAATATATATTTTCTTCCACAATTTTATTTTAGGCACAAGGCATTTTCTAGACATTGATTAAGGATAATGGCAGCAATATCACAGCAATCAGTCACTATGTAGCATTGTACATATTGTAGACTTCCATCTCAATTGTCACAGTTTGTACAGCTGTTATAAGAAACAGGGCATTTTTTTAAAAAGAAAGTGCCTTTTAAAGGGAATGACTGGTGCAGAGGGCTAGATCACAGACACCTGAGCTCTCTTACTTCTGGGTCCTGGATGCAATTGCATCCCATACTGATGGATTGAAAGTCTCTCTTCTCTGCTTGCTCGTACACAAAACGAGCCTCAATCTTTTACCCAGTCATCAGAGTCCACAGGTTGCCAATTTCACTCACAGAAACCATAAAAGTGGTCGCTGTGGGCAAAAAAAAAAATATGGCAGTGATGCAGTCGAAGTTCTGAGGATTAAGCTAAGGCACAGGATCTAGTGGGAGCTCTGACCTGCATCAACCTGTGCTGTATCTCAATCTGGAGTGCTTGATGCTGACATTGAACGCGGAGAGGAAAGTGACCATTCCTCAGCACTGTCATCCCCACCCAAATAGATTGATATGAAGTTGATATCTGTTACGCAGATTTAAGTTGACTGTTTACTGATAGTATGAGCCTAAGATATTCTGTACCTTTGTTATTTCTTTTACTGAGTAGCTTGTCAAGATAAAGTGATCATGCAAATGTAAATAATGTAATCTCATTTTTTTTCAAGGATTTTTGCATAAAATAGTTGAACGATGAATTGACTAAGACTACGAATGTTGTAGTTGCCAACATTTGTAAATGAATATTAATCAATAAATTGAAATCATTATACACTCTCTGTCATTACCAGATCTGTTGGTTTTTAAGATGAGTTTTACAACCATCTCACTTTTCCTCAAATTCAAAACACTGAAATTCATCAATCAGCTATTTTGGAGAGAAAAAAGGGGGACTTGGATTTATATTGTTCTTTGTTGCATCTCAGAAACATTTCAAAGCACTTCACATACAATGAATTCATTTGATCTGCAGAGATTGTTGTTATGTAGGCAAACATGCATTACACAGCAAGATCGTACAAACCACAATGGGATAAATGACCAGTTAATCTGGGAGGAATGTTGCCCATAATATGAGGGGAACTCCGAGCACTTCAAATAGTGTCATGTCCATCTGAATCACCAGGAGGGGCTGACACATCTTTTTTCCGAAACTATTATGTTCTAAATATGCTCTAACATTTGTGGATGCTACTGAATTGTCGTTCAAGTTGTCAGTTTGAAATATTTCTTCTTAAAATTCCAATCACCAGTGTCAGCCTTTTTGTTAGGATTCTTTTTCATTTGATTCCTTCTCTTCTTCCTATCATTCTCATTCATTTCCCTTTCAAGCTTTCTACTAATTTTTTTTCTTCTGCGTTGTTTCTCTTCCTCCTCCCATCTCCTGGTGATTTCCTCACCTGAATGCGTTGACTCAACCAAGATCAAAGAAATTTATTTTAAATTCCACAAGCTTTCGGAGGTTCCACACCATTCACCTGAGGAAGGAGGAAGCCTCCGAAAGCTTGTGGAATTTAAAATGAATTTGTTGGACTATAACCTGGTGTTGTAAAATTGTTTACAATTGTCAACCCCAGTCCATCACCGGCATCTCCACATCAAGATCAAAGAAGCCAGCTGTCCTATGCAGCTATTGTTCATGTGTGAGCCTATGCAGTGAGTGCTGGTAGGCTATTTGACCGTGGCAAGCATCACAGTTGAGTGGAATCCTGCCCTCACTCTACCTCCACTGGTGCAAAGACGAAGTGACAGGACAGCAATCAGGTGCAGGGACCCTAACTTTATTTTCACTTTCCCCATCCCAGAGAACACAGGCTAATTGTAGCAACCCTACCACAGCTCTAGATGATATCAGCTAACTGCGCACAAACCAAGGATCAAACCTGTCCTGTATGGGTCAGTCCCCACTGAGCAGCGCATTTACCTCCTGAGGCACCAGAGTTCCTGTAAACCAATGTTTACCAACATACCTACCCTGAAAAGTCTTTGGCCTGCTCAATTGCCTAAGCTTTTATCTGGTGGTAACATTAGGAGTGATCCTAAGGTCCCAACAGGGGCAGTGCTTGCAAGTAGTGAGTGCTGGGAAATTGTGAGCACAAATGATGGCTATGCACCTGCGATTTGCCACAATGCACGCCCTGTGAGCGTGGAAGTGTGGAATCAGTCCTATTACCTACAAGTGATTTAAAATTAAAGTACAGTTAAACAGTTTAGATAAAGTAATAATTCATTTGTTATTTAAAAAAATAAGCACTTACAATTAAGGGCAATTTTTTCCCCCCAAAAAGTAATCCTTAACTTAATCCATGAGAGAGCATGTGAACACATTTAAAATCCCATATTATTTTCCATTGATGTTTTGGCCGGACAGACACTGCTCTCAATAAAGGAAACACTGTTTTAGTCCATATCCACATAATGATAGTTTTACAAAGTAAATTTTCAGTAATTTGTTACAGATTATATTACTATCCTGCATGAGCTGGAAAGAGTTCAGACTCCAATTTAAAGGGCTAGTTTTCCTGTCTGTGACTCTGTACGTGTCTAAATTGGCCTGAGCAGTTCCACAACACACATTTTATGGACCAAATCAAACGAATTTCAGTGCATTCCACATGACTGGTTTTCAGGATAAACTTGAGTAAATTGATTTCTCATTGGAGACTGGAAGAAGCTCAAGATATTTTTGTGTGGCAGCCAGAATTAAACATTGTCTCTCCACTACGATTTTTACAGCGACATCTTTTAATCATTAAAAACAATTTTTAAGCTGTAGGGAGAAGTTTGAGACTTTGTTTCATGGGGTATTTTGAATCCAAGTAGATTACTGTCTTGGAAAACATTATCTTGCAGGCCAGAAACTACACTGAGCCTTGTTTAGGTGTCCAGTGGAGTCTGCTGTCATTTGGAGTTTGACATTTTTTAATAATCTCAATGATACAATCTAGATTACTTTCTCTTCCCCCCACCTCCCCCGAAGAGACTGATTCATGCTGGGGTTTGTTTCCGAGGCATTTGGCTGCCTTTCAGTACCTCATCTTAACTGGTTATTCTTCATGCAAGAGCCCAGACAGTGAATGTCAGGTCATTTAATCAAGTTGTGCATCACAATCAAGTCTGGCTGATATTTTCCTTTCATAGCCCAGGGGTGTCAAGGTCAATTGTAGCATCTCTATCACTAAGTCTAGTAAGGCTGAAATTGGCTAACTCACCACAGTTGAGGGATTGAACATGGGACCTTCCTGGTCTGTTCCACAGTGGGTCATGTATTTACCAACTGAGCTATTGGAGGAGTCATTGCATGTTATTGTTATAACCCTAGAGAGGACTTCATAGCTGCCATGTTGGAAACTTCTGCATCAGCCCCGTGCAGTGTCTTGAATGAACTTCCAGCCACAAAAACAGGAAAGTAGATTCAACATCCACTGTCCCCTTTCATGACATCAGTGGAAGGTACTTCATCATGTTACAGGCAAAGACGAGTAGTCATTCTGTGCCTTTGTGCAGTTGGCGGGGGAGCCTCACCTGCTGAAAACACATGTTGGAAATTTGGACATGTGCAGCGCATGATTGTCCATCCATTATTATTAATGATTGGGAAATCGTGGGCAGCGGGAGTCCGAATTCCTGATGTAGGATCCTGCCAGGTGAGGCTCCCCACCAGCAGTGCAAAGTGGTACAGAAGCTAGTTCTCGGTTATGATGGACATTGGAAGGGGGGGGCGTGCAGAGCGATTCTATTGCTCGACAGATGTCACCGGCGAGAGGCCGATGAATTAGTCTCATTATTCTGAGCAGCCTGCAGCAGCCCCTTTAAGAACCTCTGGTTAGGCTGTTCAATGCCAAGTACCAATGGGTGGAGCTTGCACCGTGCATGCTACATCCATTGGTACTTGAAAATTGCATTGGGGTCCTATTGACATCATAGGACCCAGACTTACATGGGCTAATGAGGCGCACCCCTGTTTTTAGTGGGTGCCTGGACTGCCCATATCAGAGACCCTGCCAAAATAGCAACGCCCCAGTGCCAACAGGAAAAGAGCAGTAGAATCATAGGATGGTAACAGCACAGAAGGAGGCCATTCGGCCCATCAAGCCCATGCCAGCTCTTACTAAGAGCAATCCAGTTAGTCCCATTCCCCCGCTCTTTCCACAAAGCCCTGCAAATTTTTTCCCTTCAAGTATTTATCCAGTTCCTTTTTGAAAGCCATGATTGAACTTGCTTCTACCACCCTTTCAGACAGCACATTCCAGATCATAACTACTCGCTGAGTAAAAAGGTTTTTCCTCATGTCGCCTTTGGTTCTTTTGCCAATCACCTTAAATCTGTGTCCTCTGTTTCTCGACCCTTCCGCCAATGGGAAGAGTCTCTCTTTATTTTCTTTATCTAAACCCTTCGTGATTTTGAACGCTTCTATCAAATCTTCTCTCAAACCTTCTCTGCTCTAAGGAGAACAACCACAGCTTCTCTAGTCTATCCACATAACTGAAGTCCCTCATCCACGGAACCGTTCTAATAAATATTTTCTGCACCCTCTCTAAGGCCTTCACTTCCTCCCTAAAGTGCGATGCCCAGAATTAGACAATACTCCAGTTGTGGCCTAACCATTGTTTTATAAAGGTTCAACATAACTTCCTTGCTTGTACTCTATGCCTCTATTTATAAAGCCCAGGATCCCGTATGCTTTTTTAACTGCTTTCTCAACCTGTCCCGCAACCTTCAAAGATTTATGCACACATACCCCCAGATCTCTGTCCCTGCAGCCCCTTTAGAGTAAGTGCTGTGCCAACATGATTTTCATCACGCTATCTCTCCATTCCCACCAAGTGGTATAGCCAAAAATTCAGGCCAAAGTTATCCAACAGATCTCACCTGGGATGCTACAATTCACTAAAGTGCCCTTAGGTTAAGTGGGGAGGGGACGGAAATCAACCTGGGTTCCTGCTCCCGATTGCTAGACAAGAACCCCTGCAGGAAGTATACGAGAGCAGGAGAGAGGCACCATTCTAGGCTGGTGAGTATCAGTTGGTTTCAGCACTGCCGCAGTTTATAGTGATGGCCAAGTGGGAAAGTAAAGTCAGCATTGGCTTACGGCTTTGGAATTCTACCAAAGAATCAGGTTTTTCCTGGAACCACTTATTTACAAGGGTAAACAGGAGCCAAATTATTGGTGAATTTGTTCCTGTTTGTTACAATAAACAAAATAAAAGCAGCTAACCTCAGTCTTACTCTATGGCACAGTGCTCAGAATAAACATCAATTTAACGGCACAGTTCAAAAAATGGATTTTTAAAAAAACAAATTGTTAAGTTCCAAATTCTGAATTTATTAAATGTTATTGTCAAATTGTCTGCTCCCCTCTTTTGATATATATTGTTCCGCTTTACTGCCTGGGGCCCAGATTTTAAATCTTTTATAATTTCCACAAGTTATCCATTAATTATTAGAATGCTGTAGACTGAATATCGGACAAACTAACTCATTGTTGCAAGAAGCTCAAGTGTCGGATTTAGGGCAGTGAACCAAAGTTTTCATCCAGCATTGTTGCCACAGAATATTGAGTATATATGCCTTTAAAAGATTATGAAGTAAAACAATGCAAAGAATCATACTGTTCTTTATGGGAGTCATTTTCTGTGTATCGGTTATTAAAACCGCTTCCATGCTCACTTTATCATGAAAGCCACCCATGCAGTATATTCTGATTGGCATTAGCATCAGGAAGTTCATAGAATCATAGAAATTTATGGTGCTGAAGGAAGCCGTTCGGCCCATCGTGTCCGTGTCGGTCAAAAAAGAGCTATCCAGCCTAATCCCACATTCCAGCTCTTGGCCCATAGCCTTGTAGGTTATGGCACTTCAAATGCATATCCAAGTACTTTTTAAATGCGATGAGGGTTTCTGCCTCTACTACCCTTTCAGGCAATGAGTTCCAGACCCCCACCACCATCTGGGAGAAAAAATTTCTCCTCAGCTCCTCTCTAATCCTTCTAACGATTACTTTAAACCTATGCCCCCTGGTTATTGACCTCTCTGCTAAGGGAAATAGGTCCTTCCTATCCACTCTATCTAGGCCCCTCATAATTTTATACACTTCAATTAAATCTCCCCTCAGCCTCCTCTGTTCCAAAGAAAACCACCCCAGCCTATCCAATCTTTCCTTATAGCTAAAATTCTCCAGTCCTGGCAACACCCTTGTAAATCTCTTCCTGTACCCTCTCTTGTGCAATCACATCCTTCCCATAACATGGAGACCAGAACTGTACGCAGTTAAAACATCAAATCAGCTATCGGCCACCAGAATCACAATTACATATCTAAGGAAGCAGAGAAAGAGCCATTTTATCCCTATAAACCAGGCAGATAGTTCTCCTGATGTGCAGATTAGAAAATCACAGAATGGTGCACAAAACCAGGAAAGCACATATCATGGACTTAGTGCACCATTATTTTTTGGTAAAAGTACCACGTGTGCCCGCCTTCAAGCAACCAACCTACTCTGGGCAATGGGCTCTTCATGATCCTCAGTAATGCTCGACTCATCAACAGGCAAAGACACAAGGGGGGGGATTTTAATCCCCAAGAACAGGTGGGTTGGTGGCTGGTGGGAGGTGAAAATTGAAGTCTTTTTGATTGCGACCGCAACCTGGCCCCAATGCACCCACATCCGTTTAATGTGGGCGCGTTTGGATGCATGCACAGAACGTACTCACCGAGGTCGCATCCCCAATTAGTGCCAGCGGGCAGGTCGTTTGTGGGGCAATTAACACCGTTATGAGACATCAAGGACCTTTTTTTTAAAAAATTGAACTTAACAGAAGTTCAAATTTAACTTCTCCGGCGTGGGTTTCCCAGGCCTTCTAATTCTCCCCAGTGAAAAGGAGGTGAGAAGGTCTGGATCATCAGGTGAGTACCTTTATTGCACTGCTTGTGGGCCAGGAGGAACAGGAGTGTTTCCTCCAGGCCCAACAAGCATGCCCGCCGTGATCGGACCCCCGTGATCAGCCGACCTCGTCCCCGATGTCTGACTCTCCCCAGATGTCCGACTCTCCCCCCATGTCCGACTCTCCCCCGATGTCCAAGGCCCTTCCCTACCTCCGATCACCAACTCTTCTCCCGATGTCCTCCAAGGCCTCTTCTCAGAATCTTCTTAATGCCCCCCCCCCCACCCCCAGCCCTCATCAACAGTCCCTCCACCAACCTTCTCCACAGCCTCCCCACCGACCTTCTCCACAGCCCAGGATCTCTTCCTCCCTCCCTCCTCTCTGATTCCTGGCTCTGGCCTGCTACTGCAGGCCTTCCTGCCCACCAGCCAGCCAACCTGTCAATCAGGCTAGCTGCCGGGCACGAAACCCAGAAGTAAAATTTTTATCATTCGATTAGGCGGCGATCGCATATTCTGACCCAGCAACTTTACTTCCGAATTCACGTCTGATAAACTTCCCTCCCCACCCCCCCCGCTCTCTTCCTGGCTCCAAGTCAAAATCATGCCCCTTGGGTGTCAGTTGCATCACATCTTCTAGGTTTGTCTCCACACAGTGTCTAATAAAACAGCCCAGGCAAGAGTTAATGAATCTCACTTCAATTGTGATAGATGGATAGGAGTGACAGGCAGCCTAATCCCTTGTTCTACCAGGCCAGCAATATATTCTACACCATGATGTCACTCCTAACCAATTGACAACAGTGACAATGATCTTGAGGACACTCCTTTTTAAATGTTTTTACACAAGGTTAGAATTAGGTGACACGTGCATTATTTTGCTGTAATTCTGCACCATATTCTTTATCTCATGCACCCCGTCTATTGTTATTAGTCATCATTTAGCTGTTAAAGTTACATTTCTCATGTCTTTTGTCAATAGTCTGTTCTACTGCGCGCACACACACACACACACACATATTTAAACAATATTACAGGGTTTTATTTTCCAATTTTCTCCCAAGGGTGCTGATTCTTTATGACTTCCATTTCCAGAGGGGAGGATGTCTTTCCAGTACTTTACCCAAGAGGTCATCTTTCAACACAGCCCTACCCAATCCTGTTTTCACCGTATATCCACACATGCACTCTCCAACAGGAGCCACTAGATAGCGACGAGGAACGGAAGTCCTGGCTAATTTTCCCCCTCCCTAGCCCACAGGCATTGTGGTCAATTGTAGCCTCCCAACTGTTGACTCAGCTGAGATCCACTGACTTAGTGCCACCCAGCTGAGATCTGCTAATTCAGCACAAATGGTGAATGAAACCCAGGACCTTCTGATCTACAGGGCCGAGTATCACAGTGGACATGGCCTTTGCCTGCTGTTACAATATTTCTGTTTCTCTGTGACACAGCAAGGAAGTCAGATACATTGGGAAGAAATCTAAAATTCAGCAATTCAGTTTTGGTACATATTCCTGTTTTCTACACAACTATGGAACAAACTTTTTAAAAGGTTCATCAACTGCCTTGTCTCCTGTAGAATTTTCCATTTTAACAGAAATCAAAAAGGTACATTTTAAACTTTTTATAAAAAAATATACAACTAATGAGATGTTACATTTTACCTATCATTCAGTTTAGACATTTATAATGTTGCCAATTCAGATTTAATCAGAATTGGCTCCATGTTTCCCTTGACTCCAACAGCATCCAATCTGAAGCACAGCAAGGCAAAAAAAAAAATACCATGGAAAGAAATGTAAAGTCTAAAGGGCAAATGCATTCTACTGAATTGTCCAATAATGAAACAGTTCTTGCCAGCCCACAGCAGGACCTGAAGAATATCCACGTTTTAGGGTGACAAGTGGCAGGTAACATTCACGCAATGTAAGTGCCAGGTAATTACCATCTCAAACAAGAGAAAGCCCAGCCATCTCCCATGACCTTCATAGTACACCGTCACCAAGTCCCCGACCATCAACATTTTTAACCATTGACCAGAAGCTGAACTGGACTAGCCATATCAACATGATGGCTACAAAAGCAATGCAGAAGCTGGAAACACTGCGCTCAGTGGCTCACCTCAAAGCCTCTCCACCATCTGCAAGGGCCCTTGCCACTGGACCCACTATCCACACCCTTCATCACCAGCTGCAGTATGTACTATCTACATGATGCACTGCAGCAACTCACCAAGGTTATTTTGAAAGCAGCTCCCTCCCCTACAAATTCTACCACCGAGAAGGGCAAGGGTAGGAATGTTATGGGAACACCATCACCTCCAAGTTACACACCATCCTGACATGGACGTATAGCCATTTCCAAGTCAATTCCCCTAGAATTCTCTATCTAACACCATCATGGCAGCAACATCACCAAAAGGACTGCAGCGGTTCAAGGAGAAAGACCGCCAGCACCTTCTCCGGGAAACTTGAGGTGGGCAATAAACGCAATCTTGCCAACGTCACCCACATCCCAAGAACAAATATAAAAAAAATATCCTAAATATGATAAATAAATAGATACCTAACAGAGCGGAAAGATCCATGTTCAATTTGACTTATTCTGAGCTGATCCTTGTAAGGGCACTATAATTGGCCTCTGCAATACTGGGTTAGAGAGGGTACAGTCAGTGAATCTGTGTCTTTGAAATTTTACCCAAATGTAAGTCAATATCTTGAAGAAAGGCACAACAAATTAAAAAGGGAAAAATATAGTGATACCTTTAAACTTAGTAGCATCTCTCCGTCACCTCTTCATTTAAGAATTGCAGATTAGGAGCAGCTGACATTTTGTGCAGAATTTCTCCTCCTGTGGCATTATAAAACCTTGCCCAGTGGTATTATGATTGGGAAATCTACCCAGAATGTACTGTCCTCATTCATGATGCCAAGGCAAGTTTTATACAAAATGGTTACTCATAGGCTGACTATAACTAACAATTTCAAAATGTAAAATAGAACAAGAGGTTACCGGAAAACACTGGCCTGGAATTTGCTCACAAAACGACGCTAACAGCGCTCACCTGTTCTGTGCATCTGGTACAGCAACTTCCGGCAAGCGCACAAGCGCAGTCAAACACGGAAATCCAGAAGATGTTCTACCAGATACAAGCCTCCTCCGAAAGCTGCGCAGGAAGGGCAGCTCACTGGTAAAATGAATGGACCAGCGCAAAGTTGCTCTCCTGCCCACCTGGAGATGAACTAATCTACACAGAAAAAGGTACACTGAGTTTTTTAGGTCTAAACTAACTTTTAACGGCGTGGTAAGTCTTAATGACTGCCGAACACCGTCTCTGGCACTGAAAATTAACTTTTAAAAATGTGGAGTCTCATTCCTTCCGATTTTAATTGCTGTTGGACATTTAAAAAAATTTTTTTTTTTGCTTCTTCTTTCTGTCTCTTTTAATTCAATATTTCTTACCCTCTCTTTATTTCTCTAACTGATTTTACATTGAATTAACTGTGAGGTGGTGCATTTTAGTAGGAAGAATAAGGAGGCCACATACTGCTTGGATAATAAGAGTTTAAATGGGATAGAGGAGCAAAGGGATCTAGGGGTACGGATACACAAATCACTAAAATTAGTGACGCAGGTTAATAAGGCCATCAAAAAGGCAAATCAAGCACTAGGGTTCAATTCTAGAAGGATTGAATTGAAAAGCAAAAAAGTTATGTTAAACTTGTATAGAACCTTGGTTAGACCACACTTGGAGTATTGTGCACAGTTCTTGTCTCCATATTATGCAAAGGATATAGAGGCATTGGAGAAGGTGCAAAAAAGATTCACAACGATGATACCAGAACTGAGAGGACATCCTTATCAGGAAAGGCTGAACAGCCTGGGGCTCTTTTCTCTAGAAAAGAGAAGGTTGAGGGGTGATCTGATAGAGGTTTTTAAGATAATGATAGGGTAGACGTATAGAAAATGTTTCCACTTGTGGGGGAGTCCAAAACTTGAGGTCATAAATATAAAATGGTCACTAATAAATCCAATCAGGAATTCAGGAGAAACTTCTTTATCCAATGGTAAGAATGTGGAACTTGCTACTACAAGGAGTAGTTGAGGCAAATAGCATAGATGTATTTAAAGGGAAGAACATAAGTAATAGGGTTTGATAGGAGTAGGCCATACGGCCCCTCGAGCCTGCTAGATAAGCACAGGAGGGAGAAAGGAATCAAAGGGTATCCTGATAGGGTTAGATGAAAAAGGGAGGGAGGAGTCTCGTATGCAGCATAAACGCCGGCATAGACCAGTTGGGCCGAATGGCCTGTTTCTGTGCTGTAGTTTCGATGTAATTGTTGTAGCTTGCACTTCCTGGTTCTGACTCTGCGCAGCTTGTCAATGATGCTTCAATCTGATTGGTTGAAGGGACAGAGAGATCCTTTCCCTGCTCACACATGCCCAGGAGAGGACGCTGCACTATTTGCAGCTCACCATTAGAAGAAGTTCCCGCACGAAAACCAATGGATCATTTGTGGGTAAGATTAAATCTAATGAGGGGCGGACACCATTCATTCGCTGCTCAGAGCAAATTCCAGGCCAATGTTTGCAGATAACACATGAAAGCAACAAGGAAAGTTGAAAAAGGTCTTTAATTAAGGGTTAAATTATGATGCAAGATGGACCTTTTCCATATAGTAGTTCAGAAACTCCAGTTTTCCAGTGGTTGCTGGCATGTGTTTCCACCAACACCATTCATTTAAAAACCACAAAACTCTGCTAAAAGACTATGGTATTTATTGCAGTTACTCTTTGATCTACCCATTGAACACACTTGCGTAGGCTGCCCATCTTCATCATTAAACTTTATTAGAAATAAGGGCAAGTTCAGCCATGTGAAGAAGGCAGGATAAGTGTGGGAGGAGTGGATAAGTTGGTCATCATTAGATGATCACTTTGAACAATGACTGAATATTCATATGTATTATATATAAAGACACTTCAGGACAGATCAGTGAGTAGGAGTAGTGAGAAATTTTTATCCCTTGTTCTTGCACAGGCCACTGTTTACTTTTCTCTAAAGCATCTCCAGCAATGGCTTCTTTTCCCACCCATGCACCATATTCCCAAGGATCTATCCTAGGTTCCTTCCTCTTCCTCATCTACATGCTGGCCATTAGCGGTATCATCCATAGACATGGGGGTCAGCTTTCACATGTACGCTAACAACATCCAGCTCTGTCTCTCCACCACCTCTCTCGAGCAATCCACTGCCTCTGTGTTGTTAGACAGGCTGTCCAACATCCAGTCTTGGATAAGCCTCAATTTCCTCCATCTAAACATTGGGAAGACCAAAGCCATCGTCTTTGGCCCCCACTCATACCCTTACCACCAATTCCATCCCCGTCCTTGGCCACTGTCTCAGGATGTTCACAAGCTTTGCATCTTATTTGACCCTGAGCTGAGCTTCTGACCCCATTTTCTTTCCATCATAAAGACTACCTACTTTCACCTCTGTAACAATATCCATCTCCACCCCTGCTTCAACCTATCTGCTGTTGAAAGCCTCATCCATCCATGCCTTTGTCATCTCCAGACTTGACTATTCCAATGTTCTCCTGGCTGACCTGCTATCCTCTATAAACTTCAACTCATCCAAAACTCTGCTGTCCATATCCTATCCCACACCAAGTTACTCTCACCCATCACCCATGTCCTCACTGACCTACATTGGCTCCCATTCCACAAAGACTTTCATCTTAAAATTCTCAACCTGGTGTTTAAATGTCAATGGTCTTGCCCCTCCCTATCTTGATAACCTCCTCCAGCCCTACATCCACCCTCCCGAATTCTCTGTTCCTCTGAATTTGACCTCTTGTGCAATCATATCCTTGCCACCATCTCCCATCACTCCATCATTGGCAACCATATCTTCAGCCACCTAGACCCCACACTCTGGATTTTCCCCCTAAACCCCTCCACCTCTCGGTTCTCCTTTATGACCCTCCTTAAAAACACTTCTTCAAGCAAACTTTTGGACGCCCATTCTAATATCTCCTTCTTTGGTTCAGTGTCCATTTTTTGATTAAACCTCTGTGAAGCACTTTTGGACATTTTTGCATGTTAAAATGTGCTATATAAATGCAAGTTGTTGGTTTATCATTATTTTCTTCTTGGTCCCATTTTGCTATTCCTGCACCTTTTTGCTGGTTTCCCCTCATTCTCTCTCACTTTTCCTATTTTTCTTTTTATTTGAAAAAACAGTCATCCTCTCCCTTCCCCACCCTCCGTTTTCTCTTTGCCTTCATTATTCTCTCCTGCTTTTGTTTTTTGTCTTTAATTTTTGTTGAAAAGTAAACAAGTTTCTGGGATCCAGAATGGAGAGAGACAGTGTACAAAGCTCATGTATCTATTTTTTGTGTTGGTTTGTCTGTAGGTTTATACCTGAGGTTTCTCATTAGATCAGCATTTCTACTGTTTTGGGTTGTTGAGACTTTTTTTCTCAAGAGTTACAGCCACCAAAATAGCTTCCCACTTTGATTTCTACAGCCAGCCCAGTAAAGATACAAAAATAAAGAGATAAATCCCAACTTACCTCGAGAATCCCTGCCAATAGGATGCCTGGGCCTCCTACAACCAGGTTGCACCTTTTCTATTGCTTGATCCCCTGCCCTCCCACTCTGATGGGCCTTGACCCTTGCCTACTGCATAGTCCCCACCTTACCTCAGTTCCTCCTTCCCACTTGCTCCCAGGCCTCTGCATCCACCACAGTTTGCCTGGCCTCATTCTTGGCCCATGAATAATAAAAAAGAAAGAAGACTGAAATTAGCAGAGACTATGGGAAACAACAGACACATAATAGAGTACATAGAGGCTGAGAATGAGCAGGTATGATGGGAGACTTAACAAAGGCAGGGTAGAAAGACACTGAGAATGAGTAGAGACAGCAGCAAAATGGGTTAGAGAGCAAGAAATTAAATAAATATGGAAAAGAGGACTGCTGAGGAAAGAAAGGGGATCCAGTGCCTATGTTTGCCTCTTGCCTGTACAGGAGCAAATGGCATACACAACCTTTAAAGAAATGGCCCCACCTAAGTCCGAATATCTAAAGATAATAACTGAAATCACAGCATAAATGAACCCTGTATAATCTAGTAATTTAAAAATACTCCTGAAACTTTGGAAAAGCATTCAGTAACTTTTTCAGTAGCATCGTTTAGTCTGCCTGGTTCCCATTTGTCATTTCATCAAACTCCAATTCTACATATTTGGAAATTTATGGGATTCAAAAAAGTCCAAGTTCCTAGAGGAGTGTCACTTCTAAAAATGACTGATTCAGGCTCTTTAGGTTGTTTTTGTTAAAAATGAGTATACTCCTCCAGCTCCAATAAGACCCTTGACTCAACTAGCCCAGGCAGCTGGTAATTCTTGCAGCAGGCTCCTCCATGATCTTTGTCAGAGTTCCGTTTTAATTCGTAAATTAGGATTTTGGGGTTTCCCCATGAAACTAAGGTGGAGGAGAGTGAGACTGGGAAGGTAAACAATTCCTGAGTGAGAGAATTTTATTTATTTTCAATGTTGGGAAGGGAGAGGTCGCAATTTTGCATTTAATGAGTTGAGATACATAAGTGCTGGGGAATTTAACGTTTACAAATCGTTCTATTTAAATCTCCATGTTTGGGCAACACGACGGCACAGGATATTGAAACGTCAAAAGTCATTTTGGATACTTCACGGAATTGCTACTTCTTTAAAGTCAACAGTAGTTCACTTCTGCTATAATCACACTGGTTATTAGCAAAGAAACAATTTTAACAGCAAGCAACACTACCAGAAACCATTCATGAAATATCCCAGGGATTAAATGGAAACAGCTTACTTTTATAGCTGGATTTTAGAGTGACAATGAAAAGCATCAACAAGTTTAATTTTACACAACGATGACCAAAGAAAATTGATTTTCTTGTCTAATGGGCAGTAATATGGAGGGCTGAAATGTTTACTCATGCCTGTGATCTCCCACCACGTTAAGTTGCTCAGCCAAACTCTCTATAAGTAGAGACCAGGAAAGGGGAAAATCAGAGGAAGAGTTCTGGGAGACAGCTCGCTGTCCACTTGGCTACAGTTGGTGCATTGTTTAGGAAGACTTGAATAAGGAGATGGAGAAAATTAGTTGGGAAAAAAAAATCCAAAGATTAAATGTGTAAAGTGTGAGTGAGATGCACTTTCAACTTTTTATTCTCAAAATAAATCTCACTAAAAAACTAGCTGTAGTGTTACTTATTGTTATGTGTCTTTCCCAGTAATATGTTTGACCACAGCAGGAGCAATGTCCTATTCTGAGAAGTTACAGTTCCACGCAGCATCCAAAGTGGACAGGTAGCACTCTTGGGACCAAGACATGGTCAGCATGATTCAGGAGAAATTCCTTGCTGTTCCAGGCTGGACTTGGTAAACTGTGTTATTAATTTCCAATTGTGTAATTTTGGGTTTCTCTTTAATGGCTTTGTACAGGAAAGGACACTAACTGCAATTTGGATATTTATTAATGAGATCAAACTAATCTGAAGATAAATGTCTTCAATTGTTATAAGCCTTCTTGCCTGGACATATATACAGCGTGGAGTTTATATTAACATATCCAAATGGTGTGCATGGCAGATATATAATAGCAGGTCATTTTTGATACTTGTTTAGGGTGCTGAAACGATTAGGTTTGACAATTGATTACATCATAATTAATTCATTGCTAGAATATCATTATCATAACCTAGAGGCATTCATTTACACCAGCAAGCAGCATTTAGAAATGAAAGGGTGTCCGGAAGTGTCTGCCAGATATAAATCATACATATGGCAGACTTATGGTGTGTTAGCTGCTGTGGTCAGACGTTTCCTCATAAATCAGTTAGGATAATTTCAAGCAAAGTACAGGCCTTTGTCTGAAGGGACTCACTGAATAAATAAGCCGATTGTCATCAGTTCATTATTCTCCTGGCAAATGGCACTTCCTCTGTACATCTCTCCAAGCAAAGTATGCTACATTTTAAAGATGCAGTGCCCTACAAATTAATAACAAGCCCATCTCAAGCATGGCACCTACACAAAAAAAAACTAAAATGTGATCCATTCAAGTTTGACATTCTGTAGCGTAAGTCTGAATCCTGAATAGTACAATTTGCAAAAACCACATCAAGGTCAGCTCCACGTCACCGGTTCAAGGCTCTGAGACAGGCAGGCATGTTTCCAGCACAGCACAGGTCAGCATCCTTCATCAATAAAACATCATTCAGGATCTCAACCTCTACGATGTAAATGCACCCATCTCCTAAAGGGATCACATTTTAAATGCAACTGTTTTCGAGTAACATAAACCTGGAAAAATCAGATAATTAATATGAAGGAACTGCGGCTTTAAAACCCTGAACTACGCTGAAGTCTTTCTTACTAAGTTCCAATGTTCTGAAAGTATAACGTGAGGTCCATATCAATGTCAAGTAACCAGGGATTCCCAGACTTTCAATTATTAATAATCAGTTGTATCATCTTATTCTGTAAAGTTATACAGTTGAATATCAATCCCATTAGATTGATATGTATTTTGGTTAAACATGAGAAGGGACGTGATTATAAACTGGAGTACTATCAAGTTAAACTTAGAGTAACAACTTTACGTTCAGAGTTTCTCACTAATGAGAAGACTGCTACTTGCCCCATTGGATGCAGTATGGTTGATACATCCAAGGAAACAGATCTTTGATTCCATAGGAAATAGAATGATACAGTTTAGTGTTCAAATGAGAGAAAAATGTTTTAAAAAAAGTTCATGCAGAACCAATACAAAGGCTTAACATCAGAAAAACACTGACGGACTGAACTTCTTACATCTTTTCTACCTTCTCATGTGCCAAGTGTAAAACAAAATGAAAATTAAAGCTATCTCACATTTCATGTCTTGGATCTCTCTCGTGTTTTATGGTTCTTTACCGCAATTACTTCTCAAGAAAGCAACCTTGAGAATCTTCATCCATTTTAAACTTGGCATTTTCAAAGTAACACATTTTTTCTGCCACAATTCCAAATGTGGGTGATTCTGTTCACTAACATAATATCTTTTGCTGCTCTCCTGAAAGAATGTTAACGCCTATGTTTTCAGTTTTTGAAAGTTAGTTTGTGCAGCAGGTCACTATGTTGTAAATCTCACTTTTCTTATCGTTCGTTTTGGTGACCATGATTTGAAACAACATGGAATTGATTAATATAACTTCCTCATGAAATGTAATAATCTGATTAAGCTCACGGCTTTGCAAAAGGCTTTCTGGAGTCCATTTCCATGATGGTCATTGCTGTTTTTATGGCTGTGTTTTTTTCGGGCCTTTAATGGCTGTCTAATCATCATCAGAGAAGCAAGCAATAAGCTGCCTGATGTATTGTTGGATTTTGCAGATTACAGAGATAAGCAAAAATCTGCTATATGACATCAGTGGCCAATGATCCTATTCGGTTGTCATGCAACACGACTAATTGTAAAAACTATTAGGTGATATGTGACAGTCAAAGAAAAGAAAGGCTTAGATTTATATACAGCACTATTACATCACTCAGAAAACACAGCAAAATCACAAGAGGGCGGTTAAAACATCATGGTTTTCAATCAAAGATGGGAACTGCCCTGTCCTTAAATCGCCTTAAAAAGGATGGGAAAAAAGCTGTAGAGAATAAAATTAAGCAAAATATTATTGCCCAAACATGTTAGAAGACCTGACAAATGAACTAAATGATAACTGCTTTCAAGGGTTGAATCATCCACAGTTCTGAGATTGAGGCCTGTAGAGTTGGTTTGTCCAAGGTGTGGGAAGAGTGGTAAATTGTGAAGCTGCACCACCTACTTTCTGCAGTTAGAGGGAGCTCTATTACTTAGCTCACTTGGGACCTCAAGTGATAAGAATCAGATGCTGCATTGGTACAATATTGATTGGATACATAGAGGGTTAAATTCAATAACCCCCAAATTGCTGGGATCACGGTGCGCGATTAACCCATGCCCGGTCGTTGAGAAGCAGGCAGCACATGAGATTCGTACGAGCTGGTCATTTACCCGATTCCTGTGAGCAGCCAGGTCTAGCTGCGCCGCGCAAGTGACTACCACCACTTAAAGGCAGTCTGCACCTCTTATTTGCAAAAAAAAATACAGGTCCGCACGGAGTCTGAACGGAGATCAAACATCACACACGTAAAACACAGATTCAGGTCCCATCCCAAGTTTACAAACTGATGAGTTATGTTAAAACATTGAATAAAGGTTGCGCACTACTAAATCCCACATCCTCCAATCTGCACGCCAGACCTCACCAATCTGCTGATTTGGGTTTGTACCAGGCCTGTGAGAGAGTATGCACCAAGGTTTTCAGTTGATGCCCTAGAGGCCTCGGTGCAAGAGGCAGACAGAAGGAGGGACAGCCTATATCCACAGGGGGGCAAGAGGCCCTTCAGACATATGGTCCCAAGGCAGTGGGAGGCAGTAGGGGACGAAGTCAATGCCAGGCACATAGCACCACGAACATGGAGTCCAGAACCAGGGGTCACAGTCTCAGGATACGGGGTATGCCATTTAGAATCGAGATGAGGAGAAATTTCTTCACTCAGAGGGTGGTGAACCTGTGGAATTCTCTACCACAGAAGGCAGTGGAGGCCAAGTCATTAGATGTATTCAAGAAGGAGATAGATATATTTCTTAATGCTAAAGGGATCAAGGGATATGGGGAAAAAGCAGGAACAGGGTACTGAGTTAGACGATCAGCCATGATCATTTTGAATGGCGGAGCAGGCCCGAAGGGCCGAATGGCCTACTCTTGCTGCTATTTTCTATATTTCTATGGATGCAGTGCAGGAAGAAGTTCAGTGCTTTGACGCGAGTGGTCAAGGTGAGTGAGGTCAACTGTCAAGTGGCGTCTTCTACCAACTGCACCACTAGCCGCATCCACTGCTCCACACACTACATCCCCATCGCCTACATACCTACAAACTCTTTCAATCAGATGCTTCCTCTCACCCTCACACATTACCACTGTTGCAAGCCGCACACCCACAACTCACAGTTCACACACACTGGCAGCTATCCAACCAAGACAGGCACATCACCCAAACATCTTGCAGACACTCACCGACACACTTCCTGCTTTCTTGCAGGAGAAGGTGGCATGTAACAGGAGGCAGCAAGTGGCAGTGGCCCCATGGAACATGAACCTGCCATCCTCTCTCAGGATGACAACATTCCTGTCCCACCCCTGCCACTCTGCCAGTGGTCTTGCTGTTGCCTGTCAACTAGCCAGTCCACTCCCTGCAGAGTATTGAAACTTTATTATAGGAGGATAGGAACAGGAGTAGGCCATTTAGTCCCTCGAGCCTGTCCTGTCATTCAATGAGATCATGGTTGATCTGTGATCTAACTCCATATCCCTGCCTTAGCCCCATATCCCTTAATACCTTTGGTTAACAAAAATCTGTCAATCAATCTCAGATTTAAAATTAACAATTAAGATAGCATCAACTGCCATTTGCAGAAAAGAGTTCCAAACTTCTCCCACCCTTTGCGTGTAGAAGCATTTCCTAACTTCACTCCTGGAAGTCCTGGCTCTAATTTTTAGTTTATGTCCCCTAGTCCTAGTATTCAATATAGGAGACCTCCAAAAACAGGTACAAATGCATCAGCAGCCAGAAGCAATAATCCAGCAACTAACCTGTAACTCCTGAATGATCCCTTTAAATAGCTCTGGTTGGGGGGGTCCTCCATGCCTTTTACAACCTGTTCAGCTGTGCGAGGTTAAGACAGTGCATTGGCTGGAGCATTGAGTTCCAAAAATCACACTTGTCCCTTTAAATTGGCGTTGCATACTGATCTACCGCGTAATCTCCTTACTTTACGTGCTGCCATTATTCATTATCCGCACGTGCGCAAACGCCCTTACCAAGATGGCGTCCGGCGCACGTCACGCTAGAAGTGTGCATGTGCATTCCAGGTACCATTTTGGGTCCTTAGGAGGCTGTGTCGCGCCTACAAAACGGGTGCTACGTGGCCCAGTTTATAGCCCATATTCTTTTAGGCCAGGACATAAACAATTTTACTCCAGCAGAGTTTGGAGCGGTACACCAACAAAACTGTTTTTCAAATCCTGTAATGTTTTGGGACCACGGGCTGATCACAGAAAGCCATTGTTACACACTCTCCTAAAGGACCCAACCTCTGGCCCCAAACATATGGACAGAGCTGCCATTGTTTTTTAACAGGGAAAAAAAAATGTGCCAACAGGCACTGAGCAGAGGAACACTCAAAACAACACCCCCACTACAGATTCCTAAAAATAAGACTTTGTTGATTTGGTCCATCACACAGGCCTTTGTCCCCAGCCCTTTCGCTGTACAATAACGTGTTGTCTCTTTCATCAGCATTCATTCCTAGCATTGCATTCATTGCAGCCCAGCGACTAATCACTCATTTGTTGTTAGTCATTATTTCAGAGCTCAACATACAGGTGACATCACAATTCAGGAATGACAAGATGTGTGGCTATGCGATTGCCCTGGTAAAGCCGATTCATTATTTGGATCTAGCGACTGCAGCACTGATATGTCTATGGTTTGCAAGGACATAATTTCAGTATAAGGTTCTAATGTTACACCCCCTTAATACACGAGACATGAGACTAACCCTTGGGGGGTGATTTTAAACCCCAAGAACGGGTGGGTTGGGGGCCGGGTGGGAGTTGAAAATAGTTGTTTTTTGGGTCGCGACCGCAACCCGGCTTTATTTCCGGGTTTAACGTCGGCGCGTAAAAGTACAGGCTTCCCACTGGGAATGCAAAGTCCGAAAATTTTGCAGTCGCGTCCCAAAAAAGCAACTATTTTCAACCCCACCCGCCCCCCAATTCACCCATTCTTGGGGTTTAAAATCACCGCCTTTGTAAATGGATTATTACAGTTAACCAATCATAATCATGGCCTACTGTTAACTTTCAGGATTGGTTGGTGTTTTGGGGTTATGAAGGTAAGTACTCAAATTGTAGTTGTTGCTGATTGGGGAGGGGGTTTAAAGGATAAAAGGTCATCTCCTCACCCCAACTAAAATAAAATATACAAACAAGAAATACATTTCCATCTGAACCATGAAAGCCTCTGTCCTGAAACCATGAGAAAAAAAAAGTCAATGGGAATCACAGCTAGTTAGCAATAAATCATCTGATAGACCATCAAAACAAGGCTGTGTGGGGATCTTGGTGGTGTCCTGTTGAAAGCTGCAACCTCCAGGGGTCTTAAGCTATTTGTGCACAGCTAGGATAGCTACCTCATTGCACCATATGCTGATCCTACCACACAAAATGAGACATTTTTAATTCATGCTACCTTCCTTTATTTTATTCCTCTCAATAAACTGAATTCTCATCTAACATTTAAGTTTGACACGAGAGCTCTAGTTGGAGTGGAATGACAATCCCCCAACTAACAAGTCTTTCTTGCTGAAAGATTTCCTTCAATGCAGAAGGAAAACAACTTTTTTAATTGTTACAAAATTATCCATAATTCAAAATAGGTTGTGTTCAAACTTGTGCACCAGGGGACTCTGAAGCAAAACCCCAGTAACAAGACTTCATTAATTCAAACTGTTTTTTCCAATGACCCAATCTTTGATTTCATTTTGATGTTATTAGCTTGCATAATCTCCCCCTCTGCATTTGTAGTTTTAGAGGTTTTCATACACCATTTAAATAAAAGCCAGTAGAATACTTTGTTGCTCTGTAGGAATCTCAAAATGAAACACTTACTACCCTAGGCGTGACACTGACAAATACATTTCTTCAAGATTATGGTACAACTTGTTTATGTGCTAAAAGCTTAACTCCTTCATTGCCGCATGCCAATACAACCAATTTCACCTGAGGTGAATTTATACTAGCAGATCGCCCATTAAATTGTTCACAAAGTGAGTCAGAGATTTTCCAAAAATAAGGATGTTATGTTAAATAGCATTACATGGATACCCCTACTAGCACTGGGAGATGCACTGAGATCTGTCAGCACTGGGATGGGGCCTCAGGGTCTAGCAATATTTTGAAGGGAGTTTCCAGGTTCTGGGAGCACTGGGAAGTGAGGTTTTAGGAACACTGGGGCAGAACCTGGCTAAAAAAAAAATCTATTCTCCAGAAACAATTTTTTTTTCTTTTATAACCATCAACAAAGAAAACATGATAACAGCCGTTTGCTGTTGTCACACATTGCCTCTCACAGGTATTTGTTTGTGAGGAGTTCATAATAAAAACACAATACATGTTTATATAAATTTATCACTTACCTGAAATTAAAGCGTTCAAAATTGAATCTCCAGTTTCTTTCAAAATCTTCTGGAAAAAGCAAAGACATTTTGCCAATCCTCACAGGAAGAGGGGTAGACCCTTCTACCTTTGAACTTTGTTGATACACGGATTGCATGCTGGGAAATTCTGCAAACTGCACAAGCTCAGAATGCACCGATCCAATTAAAATCTCTCTCTTAACTGTTGTGAGATAAAAATGACTAGTCCGAGCCTAGGCTTTTGGGAGAGGTTTGTAAACAGGAAATATGTACAGATGTATAATGTTTAATAAGATATAGATATGTGGCTTAAAAATTTCCAATATAACTACCCCAATGGTTTAGTGAGTAAAGACATCACCAAATGTAACAGTAAACCATGTTGATCCAGAAGGTCTCAGGCTAATGTTAATTTAGCTGACCTCAAATGGAACAGTGAATGGGATTCTACAATTGGCCTCAAAACCCCTGACATAATGAAGGGAAAAATCAGCCAACATCCCTTCTCCATATTGTTGTTCAGTGACTCCTTCTGGAAAATGCACGTAGAAACAAATAGTGAAGGCAGGATTGAGCTCATCTGTGATTTCACCACAATCAAATACCCCGCCATTACTTACGGTCTACCCACCTGTTCAAAGGGCCGAATGGCTGCTTGTACCATGAAAACTTTATAAAGCCACAGGAAGGGAGAAGATTGAAAAATAAAAACTAATTTGCTCCCATCAAATGCCACATGTGTTATATGTCAGAAAGCAAAAAAATGGCAGATTTAGAAATAATCTACTACAATTAAATCATTCATGTTTGGTCCCCAAATTTGGTATAAAACAAGTATTCTCATTTTTCTAGCCAGTAAGTTTAGATTTCCAAATGATTGTGTTAAACACCAGTATTTTGACAGTTTGAAAAGGTTTACTTTCATACAGAAACTTCAATTCACTCAAATTTAGCTATCCGAGAAAGGAGGGAGAGAGAAAATAGGTAACGACAGGCCAGTTAGCCTTACATCAGTAGTTGGGAAAATGATGGAATCCATTATTAAGGACGTGGTGACGAGGCACTTAGAAAATCATAATATGATTAAGCAGAGTCAACAAGGTTTTATAAAAGGGAAATCGTGTTTGACAAATCTATTAGAGTTTTTTGAGGATGTAACTAGCAGGGTAGATAAAGGGGAACCAGTGGATGTTGTATATTTGGATTTTCAAAAGGCATTCGATAAGGTGCCACACAAAAGGTTGTTACACAAGGGCTCATGGGGTTGGGGGTAATATATTATCATGCTTAAAGGATTGGTTAATGGACAGAAAACAGAGAGTAGGAATAAATGGGTCATTTTCAGGTTGGCAGGCTGTAACTAGTGGGGTGCAGCAAGGATTGGTGCTTGAGTCTCAACTTTTTACAATCTATATTTGTAATGACTTAGATGAAAGGACTGAGTGTAATGTATCCAAGTTTGCTGACGATACAAAGCCAGGTGGGAAAGTAAGCCGTGAGGAGGACACAAAGAGTCTGCAAAGGGAGATAGACAGGTTACATGAGTGGGCATGAAGATGGCAGATGGAGTATAATGTGAGGAAATGTGAGGTTATTCACTTTAGTAGGAAGAATAGAAAAACAGAATATTTTTTAAATGGTGAGAAGCTATTAAATGTTGGTGTTCAGAAGGATTTGAGTGTCCTTGTACAGAAAGTTAACATGCAGGTACAGCAAGCAATTAGGAAGACAAATGGTATGTTCGCCTTTATTGCAAGGGGGTTGGAGTACAAAAGTAAGGAAGTCTTGCTGCAATTGTACAGGGCTTTGGTGAGACCTCACCTGGAGTACTGTGTACAGTTTTGGTCTCCTTATCTAAGGAAGGATAGACTTGCCTTAGAGGCGGTGCAACAAAGGTTCACTAGATTGATTCCTGGGATGAGAGAGTTGTCCTGCGAGGAGAGATTGAGTAGAATGGGCCTATACTGTCTGGAGTTTAGAAGAATGAGAGGTGATCTTATTGAAACATTTAAGATGCTGAGAGGCTGTTTCCCCTAGCTGGAAGATCTAGAACCAGGGGACATAGTCTCAGGATAAGGGGTCAGCCATTTAGGACTGAGATGAGAGAAATTTCTTTGCTCAGAGGGTTGTAAATCTTTGGAATTCTCTACCCCAGAGAGCTGTGGATGTGCAGTCGTTGAGTATATTCAAGGCTGAGATCGATAGATTTTTGGACTCTAAGGGATATGGGGATTGGACCGGAAAGTGGAGTTGAGGTCGAAGATCAACCTTGATCTCATTGAATGGCGGAGCAGGCTCGAGGGGCCGTATGGCCTACACCTGCTCCTATTTTGTATGTTCTTATGAAACTGAAACTGTGGGAATGGGAAAGCTATCTGCTTTCAGGAGTAAAGAGTTAAAGATATGTTTATAGTAACCAAATTAATTTGGGTGGAGTATCCAAAACAAAGCTAAATAAAAAGAGCAAATCCTATATTTAGATGCCAAACTGTGTACACTCGGGGTAAACAGTTACAGTTGCCAAAGGTTAACCACTCACAAGCACATGATCAGCCAAATGTTACATTTCAGAAAATCTGGTAAGGAAACAGTACTAGCCATCCAACTCACTCAATTGATTTTATACAAACTTTGAATCGATTAAAAATAAACTGAGTTTGATTGATGCTACTTTTCCAACAAATAATGGTACACGTTTAAAGAATTGGTCCTTAAACGAGGAAGGGAAATGTCGGAAACCAAGCACATTCCCACATACCTGCAGTTTTGGTGCCTTTATTTATTAAATATTTACCTTAGAAAATATTTTTTTAATGTCAGGTATAGATCACAAGGTGCAGCGTTCGTTTTGGTCTCAACATGGGGATGGCCTCTATTACTTGGAAGTGAGCGTGAAGCTTTCCTGCCTAAAACAGCAAAATCACACTCAACCTTCTCTGCTAATTGTAACACGTTAGGCAGGAAAACCAATTCAATGGTGGCGCCCAGGAACCAGATCCTGACATTAAAGAAAAAAATATTTTTACAAGTACATGTAATTGTTTTTATTAAAGGCACCAAGGCATCAATAAGGGGCTGTTGTGCATGAAAGTGCACATTTCTGACAATTTTCCTTCTCATTAAGTCCCTATAAAATCCAAGTAAGATCACAAGACATCACAGGTTTTGAATCTTACTAAACACTTTAGCATAACTAATAATTTCTCAAATAAGTATATGGTGTGATGCAGATCAACCAATCAATATCAAAGAACTAGGCATTCTTTAAACCATTACTTCATATCCTGAAGTAAAAGCTTACTATTGCAATTTAGAATCTCATTTGATGGAAATGGATCAAAGCCAAATTATTTCATTTTTACAGGACAACAAAATGTTGATGGAGTGCCTGTGCTTTAGCCTGTCAGTGTTTTTGTGTTTCAAAAAACACCAAGTTTGGGCATGTAGCTGGTAAAAAAACACATTTTATACCAGGATCACTATCACTTCATTAAAATTTGGATAGCAGCCTCAACTGACATTCAAAAAGTACCTTCTATAGATAGGTAATGGATGTGCACGTGGAGGGAGAACAAATGCCTAATTGGATGATAAACAGTATTGATGCCATTTATGAAAGGTCTGTTAGCCAAATTATCCTACTTGAAAGAAAATGGAGGTAGAAAGGCAGTGATCTAGATTACTTATCCAGGTTCCCTGTTCCTCAGTCTTAAATTTAAAATCCTCATCCTCATGTTTAAATCCCTTCATAGCTTCACCCCTCCCCATCTCTGCAACTTCCTCCAATTCTAATTCCTCCCCCCAACCCACAAAACTCTCCATTCCTCTGGCCTCTTGAGCATTCCCCTACCTTCGCCTCATCATTGCTGGCTGTGTCTTCAGCTGCCGAGACCCCAATGCTCTGGAATTCCTTCCCTAAACCCTTCTGCTTTTCCATGTTTCTCTCATTCTTCTTAAAACAGCACCTTTTTGACCAAGCTTTTGGTAATCCCTCTTAATATCTACTTCTTTAACTTGGCATCCATTTTGTTTAGATTATTCCTGTGAAGCAACTTGGGACTTTTTCTACATTAAAGGTGCTATATGAATACAAGTTGTTGTAGATCTTTCCCAAAACCTGCCCCTCTCCTCACGGGATAATGGAAATGTGCAACACATTGTTAGAGAAAGTTGTTGATTCAAGGATAATTGAAAGTAGGAAAAATATTGGCTAAAGGAGAATTTAAAGTTACAGAGATATTAATAGTACTGCACCCCCCACCACCACCAGAGTACATAGAGAAAGGAACTTAGTGTTCCATAAAGTAGGAATCAACAGGTGGTGTGAGATGTAGGGCTCAAATACAATGAAATTCAGAGGCCCTAGATGGAGTGAATTTTATGAGACAAATGTCCATTTCTTGCTCAGGACTTTATGTTCTACATCTTCAATTGGAAGTACATCCCACTACCGTTACCATCAACAACTGCTATTAGAATGGGTCACTGCACATTTGCTCAGCAATGATAGAACAGAGATGAGATCCCAGAACTCATTGGCATTCAAGAACTTGCTCTCCAGGTGGTCACTTTAGTACCAAGGGTCAGGAATCAATGCTATGTTTGAAGGAGAGACTGCAAATTATGAAGAATGCTTAACCTGGGCTAAGAGATCATCTCAGTAACATTACTCTGTAACCCAAGGGTGACATCTGGAAAATAAAGTTCTTTTCCTTAACAGGAATGATTTCTCCAATTGTAAATATCTATCTGAAGTTGGAAAAGAAACTAAGGCTTCTAGGAAAGAATGGCCAAGATGTCATTACCCAAAAACAGCTTTCAGTTTCCTGAATGGCCTATAAATGACATGGATAAGATCACATTCCATACTCAATTCCCAACCTGAACCTATCTCAACAGCTGGGGCCCTACATTTTGCATCAGGAAACTGGGCAAGGCAAGGGGGAAAAAATTCATATTTATTCCTGTGACTCTTTCCATTGACCCCCTTGTTTGAAAGTTGTGTGGACGTCAGATGTTCATTATGGGTCAAATAACCTAACAACACTGTCTAGGCTTACAAATGAGGAACGTCCAATTGAACAAGGCATTGGAGGGCAGTCAGCAGAGGATATTGTAAGAGTCAACGCCTTTAGAAGAGGATAGTAGAAGAGGAGAAAATGGAGTGAGGGAGGATCTATTTAGGTCAAGTATCTCATTGATGGCACTGGTCATAAGTGGGGGATTTTAAAAAGTAGTATGTCATTATTTCCCCAGTAACCGGGTTAGCACCATGACAAACCATTATTGTGTAAATTTTAGTAATGACACTGTGCATCAATTACTTGGAAATTCTGGCTGTCAATATTCACCATGTAAAACAAAAAAAAGTTGTATCCTACCAACTCCAGTAATTGCTATAATGTAATGAATACGTGGGAGCATTTCCTAGCAGTAATCACATATCAGCACACTCGACAATAATGAACCGGTCTTGTGGTTCCTGGCAGCATCTGAACCCACAGATGAAATTATTACATAATAATCATTCACGAAAGAATTGCAGGGTTGGGGGTAAAGGAATATAAACACACGTGCACATTCCATACAAAATATACAGCCCAGTTTTTATTTGTGTTCTTGAAATACTACATATTAAAAGAAAAACTTGTAATTTTTTTTACAATGTGTTTATACATTATATCTTAATATAAATACATCTGAATTGTAAATGAAACTGGCACATCTTTCAATGGAAAAAATTCTCTTGGTTACTCATTCCCAGCTGCTGTAACACCTGCTTTTTGAAACCACTAGAGTCAGGACTAAACACTGTACATAAGAAATGTTATCATTTTAAAAAAAAAGTATAGTATTTGCCATTTCCTTTTGAAATTAAACACAAACATTAAAAAAGCCCTGTATCATGCTATAAGCAGTGATACCGTTTATACATTACAGTAAAAGAAGCATCTCATTGAAACATATAAAATTCTGACAGGGAGGATGTTTCCCCTGGCTGGGGGGTCCAGAACGAAGGGTCACAGTCTCAGGATATGGGGTAGGATATTTAGGACTGAGATGAGGAGAAATTTCTTCACTCAGAGGGTGGTGAGCCTGTGGAATTCTCTACCACAGAAGTCTGTGGAGGCCAAGTCACTGAATATATTTAAGAAGGAGCTAGATAGATTTCTAGACACAAGGGGTATGGGGAAGAGAGCGGGAATATGGTATTGAGATAGAGGATCAGCCATGATCACATTAAATGGCGGAGCAGGCTCAAAGGGCCGAATGGCCTACTCCTGCTCCTACTTTCTATGTTTTCTATGTTAAACTCTTTAAAAAAAAAGGTAATGGCCAAGAGGCAGGTTTTACACTTAAATGTTTAATCCATTTTCAATTACAGCTCTTGAGAGTCATAGAATAATTTAAGGGATTAATAACATTCTGGGTAAAACAAATCTAGGAAGATGAGGGGTTGGGATTAAGGAAGACTTAGAATTGTGCCAGATCTTTCACTATGAGGAAGACAGGAAAGAAATGTCCAACTACAATATTAATCTAATTTCTGCTGTTGTAATCCAGCTTTCCGGATTTATATTGTAGTTGTGCATTTCTTTACTCAACTCCAGAGGTTTCAAATGCTTAATATATGAAAATAGTCAAACACATTCTCAATTGCACTTAGTGTGGGTCTCCAGCTATGTTAAAAAAAATAAACTTAAAAAAGTAAAGACTATTTTAAAAAAAAAGGACTTTCTGCCACATTCTATTTGATGCAGTGGAAAAGTATTTTCTTGGATTCAATTACTACTACACATTAGTATATTATGCAGAGACAGATAAAACAGCAGCTTCTAACCAGGCTTGCATAAAACAGATATGCATAACAGTAATACACCAAGAATAAACTAGGACATAGAAAATATTTCCTTACTTAGGAAAATGGCTCAAGAGGTTTTTAAACATTAAGAATACATCATATAGGGTAGCACACAAAATAAGTCTTTTTAAATATCGGGGCTAGCAATTTTCAATTCTTAGGGTGCAGAGTGAAGTCCTGCTTTGCAGCCTGCAATCCTCCTGAGCATTTTCTCCCCCTTCCTACCCCACCCCCTTCCACAAGAAATTAAGGTGACCAGCAGCCTAACGTCGTCTGAATGCTCGGGAGATTCTCCAGGCATTGGGCTCTTCATAGCGGTTGTACAGAGGCTCCAGCCTCTGTTGTTTCTTTTGTTTGCTGAGTTTAGTAGGGTCAGACACTTTGAAGAAGGCAGGTGCAAACTCCACCAACCAGCGTGGGTCAATTGTGGTCACTTCTCGCATATATTCCTTCGTGGTTAAGACAAGTTCATGATATACAACCCTGAAAGAAACATACAAATATTTTACACTATAGTCTCTCATTTTTCCATTTTCTTTTGTGCATTTCATCTTTTCATATTTGGAAACAATTTCCCAGTTTTGTCATGTGTGGATCAAAATAGCTCAAGAGTAAAGACAGTCACATACAGAATCCCTTAAGGTTGAACCTTTCATAAATGGATTCTCTGGCAGGTTGCTAACAGTGATGATCTTTGTAGTAAGGACAGGAGAGAGACAGAGCTGCGAAGAAATATCAACATGGTCCTTTCATCTCTCGCGTCTGGGTTTGAATCAACCCAGATTGGTGGGCTGAAAGTTTCTTCCCTCTACTGACTGTAAGACATGAAATAAGTCTAGCCAATCCAAGCCAATTACAAGGGGATGAGAGTGCACAGAACAAGCCTTTCCGTAACTCAGCACAAATTGGCAATCTGGTTCAGAAATGGCACCAGGATGGCTGGTAATAGAAATGGAAATGTTACACTGGTGCAGTAGGTGTTCTTCAGAGGTTGGGGCTTAGGTACATTGTTGGAGTCGTGTAAAGGTAGCATTGACTCAGTGGTAGCACTTGTGCCCAAGTCAGAAAGTCATGGGTTCAAGCCCCACTCTAGAGACTTGAATACATAATCTAGGCTGGCACTTCAGTGCAATACTGAGGGAATGCTGTACTGTTAGGGGTGCCGTCTTTTGGATGAGACAATAAACCAAGGGCCTGTCTGCCTTCTCAAGTAGACATAAAAGATCTCATGCTGCTATTCGAAGAGTGGGGGAGTTCTCCCAGTGTTTTGGCCAACATTTATCCCTTAACCAACATCACTAAAAGAGATTATCTAGTCATTTATCTCATTGTGGGATCTTGCAATACACAAACCGGCTGCTGCATCTCCCCACATTACAACAGTGGCTAAACTTCAAAAAAACATAATTGGCTGTGAAGCTCTTTGGGACGTCCTGAGGACATGAAATGTGCACTGTAAATGCAAGTTATTTCTTTGCACCTAACCCATGCTATACCTGACCCGGGTGCACTTAACTGGGTGCCAAAATTGAAAAATGTTCTATCATTTTTCCGGCAATGTTAAATTTTCTAATTTTTTCTCCCTCCCTATACATTTATTTTGTCCTGTTTCCCACTTCAGCTCTCTTTCTGTTCTATCGCTTGCCTGTCATCACAGTCAGGCCATAATATTATGAACTAACCAACGCAGGATCCTCTCCCACACCTCTTTTCACCGACATTAACTTCATGTACCACACACATTTTAAAAAAAATTATGAAACAGATGCGATTTGAAGATTTGGCCAAAAAACTAAGGGAAAACTTCAAGCACAATGTTATATTGGCTAGATTGCAGCACTGACAGAGAAAACTTCAGCAAAAAAACACCACCCGAACTAATGAGGTGATCTATACCATTTCCCAGCTTCACTCTAGGCACCAGAACAAGCCCAGCGGCAGAGTCCTGAACAAGAACTAACTGGTGGAAAATCTGGAGACACCCACTTGAAACAAGGCCTAGGATTAACCCTGAAGAAGGGAAGTGAGATGAGAAATAGAAAGTTCCCAAACCAGCTACGTGAATATTAATTAAAACATGTGAAGAGGGAACAAAACACTTTACAAAATGGGTAACTTGAAAGTGGACTGTAAATGTACATGGAAAAGGAAAAACAATTATAAACAAGCAAAGCCTATAGTTAGTTTGCATAAATCATAGGGCAAAAAAAGGACAGATTTATAAAAGATAGAGGACTTTTACTTAACGTGACATCTGTACAGGGATATTCATGCTATGTAGACAGAGTGTCAAGTCAGGCTGCCAAATTTAGCAAATCAATTAAAGAAATGGTGGAAGTGACTTAGCCAAAAGGGCTTACCATACCGCAATTTACTATGGAATATGGGCTGACAATATCTACAAGCCAATCACAAGACAATCCGCGTATTGAAATAATAGCAAATACCATCATGGAGTTAGTATCGCTTTCCCCCACTGGAACTTTATAGAGGGATGCCTGCCAATTAGTTCTTAGCACTATATCCTTTTTCAAATCTGCCACAGAAAGTCAACTCTAAAACTTAAAGCCACTGATTTCAATTCTTATAATAATTTAAGATTTACTCTCCCAGTCACCTTCCTGGGTGCTGTTCCACAGACTTTGGAGAAAGGACAGCTAAGAAATTCAACATCTCCGTGGTCCTCACTAGCTGGTCCCCATTAGCCATGTACCTTACCATTGCTTGGTGCTGTGCGTGACAGTCATCTCTTATCTTGGGACAATAAGAATTCCAGAGTTTCTGATGCAGATGTTCTAGTTCACTGCACATCTCATTTTCATTGTTTGAACATTTTATAATCAGATGTTTGTTCAAGATCACATGGTTATGTTTTTATGGTATATAAAAACTCCCTATGTTGTTGTAATGCAATGTTTAAATTTGTTGTTTTGTGATCATTTTCAAGTTTATTTTGAGATGTATTTCACATGCATTTGATTCATAATGACACACTTTTACATTCAAATTGCACCAGCAGTCCCTGTGGTGATTCTCACTCATATCCACTGCATGTAAAAATCAATTTTAAAACTGAAATAGGTAGGAACAAGGGGTAGAGGTAGAGAGCATGTCCTTTCACACTTGGGATCTGGGTTTAAAATCAGTCCTGGTTAATTAAATGAAGTTTCCTCTCAGTGGTAAAGAAGTATCGTAGCAAAATGGAGTTTGGCCAATCTCAAACCAATTCCCAGTAAGCATTGGTCGATGGTACAAAACTCACACTTGAACAGTAAATGACATTTTCAGAGCCTAGAAATAGCTCTCGTTAACAACTATTAAAACAGCTAAGCCTATAAATTACTGGTTATGTCAGCGGATGAACTCTTAGCACGTTCGTATCACAGCTCTCTATCTGCTATTTTAATGGAAGCATTAACCAGTTTATTTCACTGTCCACAAACATCATCAACAATAATTTCTAGGGTCTATAACCTTCCTTTGTTGCTTTTATTGTTCTCTTTCTTCCTCCCCCCAAAAGATGCAAACTCATGCTGGAGTACAGTCCCACTGTTATCAGTAGCTCTCCAGTATCTTGCCCCAAGCTTTTAGCAAGCCAAGGCAGTGAATGTTAGCAAATTATTCAAAATGGATGAGATAACAGCCAAGCCAGATGTTGCTCCCACCTGGCATCTAAACACACAAATGTTGCAGCTGGGGTCACTGGACAGCAATCAGTAACAGGAACTCCTACCAATTTTTCCTCTTGCTAGCCCATGGACACAGAAACCAATTACAGTGCCCCCATCCACTGTGATGAGCTACCTCTGCTCAGCCCTAGGACGTTCCTGATCTGTATAGCTCAGTACCATCCATAATACATAGTGCCTTTATTCAGTAAACCATCAAGAGAACTTTGTCCTACTTATAAATACCACAAATATGCAAGCAGCATGTAATGTAAACTGTTTACATGTACTACCAACATAGTAGTAAAATTTTGCTGTCATACTGGCTATGGAAAAAACGACCAGACTATAAGCTTAAAAAAAGGATCATACCATAGGAGAAATCACGTCAGCAACCCACATGTAAAATGAACTTTCTGGAATATTCCCATAATATTCCAGCAACATTCAAACAGATGATGGCATCTCATTAGTGCCATGAAATAAATGACAAGGTTCACTTTATAACTCAACTGAAAGGTTAAATATTTGACCTGTAATTTCAGTGGGATGAAAGGGAACCTAGCCCAGATTAATTGGTTGTAAAAAAAATGGCAGATCAAACAGTGGGAGATATTTAAACAAGAGATGAATAAGGGGCAGGTTAAATACATTCCTTCTAGGTGTAAAAGAGAAGCACCAAAGTCTGGGGTTCCACGAATAAAGATAAATTGTAGCAAAAATTATGTTTAAAAAAAGCATATAATAAATACAGGTGGAAATAATACAAGAGAAAACTATGAGAAATGTAAAAAGTATAACAGGAAAGTAAATAGAGAGATTAGGGAGAGTGAAAGGAAGTATGAAAAAAGAATAGCATAAGGGGAAATAGCAAAACCTTTTATTAGCACATAAGGAATGAAAGTATAGTCAAGGTTAAGGTGGGACCACTTACAGACAAAGGAAACCATCTTGTAATTGAATGTGAAGCATTCGCAATGATATGTAAATAAGTATCTTGTCTCAGTTATTACAAGAGGAACATGCACCAAAGGTGTGAATGATTTGGATATAGGCAAAGAGGAAGAATACTGAAGTTTGCTGATGATACTAAACTAAAAAGTTTAGCAAACAGTGACGAAGAATGCAGAAGAACATAGACAGTTTAGTGGAGTGAGGTGGCAAATGCAGTTCAATGCAGAAAAACATGAAGTAGTACATTTTGAGATGACTATAAAAGCATGAAACTGGTGTTGAATTTGTAAATGACATTGGTTGCCGTGTAGTGTTCTGGGCATTCCGTTATTGGACAGATAGTAGAGCTCTTGAAAGGGTACAGCAAAGATATGATAGAACGATACAGGAATGAGAGGTTATATTTATGAAAACTCAGAAATGGAACTGAGAAGGTTAAGGGGGATCCACGAGTTTTCAAAATTATGAAAGGTTTGAAAGGATAAATAGTGATTTTTCTTCACTTGTTGGCAAATTGGTAACAAGGGGCATAGTTTCAGGATAATTAGAAGGATAAAGGCAGAAATTAGAAGAATTCCTTCCCCCCCCCCCCCCACACAGAGGGTTAATAGAACAAGGGGTGCTTTACTACAAGTAGCTATTGAGGCAGAGACGTAACATCATTTAAAAAGGATGTGTAGAGGTGTACGTTGGTCAAAAGACCAACGTACACCTCTACACATCAGTCCTACCAGTGAGCAGGTGAGGGTGGTTAGAAAGATGCCAAAGTCTTGTGTGGCTGCTCACAGGGCAGTGTCATTTTCCTCCCTCCTACTTTCCTCCCAGAAAGAAAAACAAGCTTAAAAGTGATTTGCGTCTTTTCCTTCAAGCAAAATAGTTGTCTCGAGAGCCTGACAAATTGTGCTTTTTTTGCCATTTGAACAATCTTAAAATTTATCAGAAATTGAATCTGTAGTATTACATTGTTGCTTGCCGGTAAACACATTTCAACATTAAAACGTGAGCCAGGGCGAAAGTCCGCAGGGGCATTCAGCACGTTGGTTCGATTTGGCATTGTGATTACCTCATTAACATTACATACCATTCGGGCTGTCTGTTGAAGAGAGCACTGGAGGGGTGAATGTACACCACCTGCTGGTCAATCAGTGTACGGTATCCCTCTTGTGGGTCCTTCTTAGCTGCATTGCGGAAGAAGCCGCTGCAGATTGCTTTCTGAACTCGCACCGTGGCTTTTCCACATGAAACAACGTCCAGTTTATGTCTGTAGGAAAACATAAGCCAAACTAACAAATTAGTAAATTGGTTACAACACAAAATGTGGGAAAGCAATCATTACAAGGCACCGATTTACTTCAAAGATCCAGCCTAGACTTTCACCCACCCCTTTGTTTTTGCAACACATGCGGGCTGGGCAGACCCGATGGTGGACAGTGTGCCTGTCCATGTGCAGGTGGGTACTTGAAAAAGAAATGCAAATGAGGGAAACATGTCTTCCAATATATTTCCCATATTTGCTTCAGTTGAAAGCTGGATGCAAGAAACACCTGTTAGGCCCAAACCTCCAACATTCAATGGTCAGCAGAGGTCTCCCTCTCCCCTCAAGAATTTACCTGGCAGCGCAGTCACAGAGAATGACCTTGTCCAGGCCAAAGAGGGAGAGCCGGAGGTTGTGAAAGGCGCTATATAAATACAAGTTCTTTCTTTTGGGGTCAGGGGCACATCAACATAGCAGGCGGTAGTCCTGCCCTGTTCCCCAATTAATAGGGGAGGGGCCATATCATTTAAGCTCCCATGTTTAACTCAGCAGGCATTTGTAATGTAATGAACGAAGAAATGCACAAGTACATACATTAGAAAGAAAATTACACTGCGTACTGTGGCAGATTCGCAACTGCATCCAAACAGTGCGTCAGTACTTGAAACTTTAACAGGGTATTCATTGTAGTTTTGTATCCATAGAACTAAAAACAGTGTGTGTGCCATAATAAAGCACTATACACTGGATAGCAGGACATGTGTTACAAGACTGTAATCTAACAAATTGTGCTGGCATCAATAACCACAAGGTTAATGCTCCTTTTCAGAGATGCCTACTATATTAAATTACACTTGAAAAATCACTCTCCAGTGTTTTACCATGTATACCAAGGAAACATATCTGCTTGGATACAAAGATTCTGGGGGATGGAAAGCAGAATGGGGCAAATTGATGCTCTTTGAATTGGCAAGATATGAATAGTGTCATGCCCCAAGGATCCGTGCTGGGGACCTCTTTTGTTTTGCATTGATATAAATTATTTGGACATCGGCACAAAAGGAATAATATAAAAGCATGCCGATACCCCCAAATTAGGAGGCATAGCTAACTGCAAAGAATGGATTGGTTAGTGGGCTGGGCAAATAGGCAGCAGATGCAGAGAAATTTGAAGTAATACATTTTGGGAAAAATAATGTGAAAGGAAGTATACCCTAAACAATAAGGTTTTAAAGAGAATGGAGGAAGAGAGAGATTTAGGACATAGATACATGGAGTAGATAACACAAGTTGAAGAGCTAACACCAGCACCGACACAATGGGGTGAATGGTCTCCTTCTGCACTATAAATTTTTATGATTCTATGACAAATTAAAAATCTGTAATTCTTACTATTTTCAGCTGAGACACTAAATTTTGCTCGAGTTTATTCCTTGTTAAAACTAATTGAGGGGTAGAATGTTCACAAGAGGCAATTGCTACAAATATAGACAAGAATTGTTTGCAAATAATTATATTGTGTCCTCTATATAACCATATATTTATAGTTCAAGACTATTATAATCAAATCTGTGTTTGTTCTCCTAATGATAGAACAGGTCAACTTTAATAACCATGACAGTTTCTGGCAGGACTTATGAATAAGCTTTCTAAAAACTTGGGCAAGAGGTGTACATTTTTCATGATAAATCAAAGAATGAATGCCAGTAAATCTAACTACTGGTGCAATGGGATAAGGAATGGATACAATCATAAGCATTCTTTTACGATTTCCATATGTTGTGGATTTATTAATTTCCCCCCACAGGTTATCCTTGCTTTTCTAGTGAATTATTACTAAATCTGTGTACATCACACACATACACACTACATGAATTGCATGGAGTGGTGGGACATAAGTTCACAGAACGAGTTACCATTAATAGCTATGCCCTCATGGGGAAGTACTACATGGAAGCTAGCAAGCAACAGAATTGAAACAGGTGTCTCAGATTGCTTTTGTGCACATTCCAGCAGCTGATCATAAACTGCCAGAGTCCTGGAGTATTATCTGTCCATTCGCCCTCCTAGCTAGGGATACTGCACATCCCATGGAGACCACAGAGAAGGGAAGAAGAGAAAAATATGTCTAGTAAAGCTATGAATTAAAACTGCACAATATGTAAACTGCCCTTGTAGTGAGAAAAGGTCATTATACATATAAATGCCCTCATTCTGGGTTTTGTTCATTGGACCAACAACTAAATTAATAGATTCAATATAGAGTATTTTGTTTAACTTCATTTGCAAAGAAATGTACACCCAGGGGTGACTAGATATTTCTCTATACCTGTCCATGATGCCCAGCATCTGTTTACGGATATCCTGTGCTCTGCGAAGGGAACGTGCTTGGATGAAGTTCTCATAGCACCATGGGTTGGAGAATTTATTGTTTTTCCATGAATTATAGACAGCAAGCAAGGTGAGGTGATCCCCTTCTGCCTGGTGGAACTTGGCCTTCTTCTGGTCTGCAAGAGCTTGCTTATCCTAGTAGTGATTGAACAGCACATATCAATGATAATTTACTTAAGGCAGATTGGTTTGACAACTGCGGCTGTTTAAATAGAAAGAAAAAAGATACTACAAATCTGGAATAAATACAGAAGATACTAGATATATACAGATCAGTTAACATCTGTAAAGAGAAATGGTAAGTTAACAATTTGGATGTTGATCTTTTGTCAGTACAGTTTTGATGACGTTTCTACAGATGTTGATGGAGCTGCTGTGTATTTCCAACATTTTGTTTTAATTTGCAACTAACTTTTTCAATTCTAATCCGTATCACTCTATACTTTGGTCGATCAACAATCGCTGTTAAGTTCTTTCTTTGTCCTGCTTTAAGAATTTTTTTAAAAAACATTTGGTTTCTAAATGCAATCAAGTGGCAGAAACCTTACAATAAACTCCCTTAGATTTCTAAAATATAGTTTTTAAAAAAAAATTCTAGCTTGAAGAAAAAGTACTAGCATCAATAAGTTTAAGATCTCAATTCCATGGACATGCTGTGTATTTACCAAGAGTGATTCATAATTTTGACACATTAGCGACTCTCAGAAGGTTTCAGTCCAGCTAGATTTGCTTACCTTTGGTCGGTAGAAAACATTCTGTACTGACAGCATGGACACAATTGTCAACATCTCCTCACTGCAGCCAAGATGTACAGACATGATCAGCATTTTACATAGCATGGGCTCCAGAGGAAACTCTGCCATCTGAAAACGAAGTGTAACAATGTAACAGTTTAATACTGAAATGAATCAGAATTCAACTTTTAGGCTTATTTATTAATCTGAAATGTGGGTGGGATACAGTTCAGTCTCCTCTTGATAATTCAGTCATTTCTTGTTTAAAAAAATACTATGAATTATCATTCTTTGTATGATGTCAATTCTAATTAACGGTAATTCAAATTAAACAACTTTGAATTAGGAGTAGATTGTATCAAGCACAGTAAAGACTGACGCAGTACATGTCCATATGTCCAAAACAAGATTGTGACAAAACGAGTTATGTACAAAATACTGTGTGTTATAGATCCTTTTTCTGAAAGACTTGAGTATCCGAATGGGATGAGCTCATAGCTCTGCTCTGCCAATCAATCAATACAAAAACTTAAATCAACAGAAAATTTAATAAGACTAATCACCTTGTCCAGCCAGCCAATTTGGCCATTGCAAAATAGTGCAGACACATCTCATCCTGTTCTATGCAAGACAGTTTTATTATCACAAAGACATCAGCAAACACTGCAAGGTTAATAGCTGTATGACTAACCTATGCATTGAGTAATAAATGGACCTAAATGAGAAGTGATGAGCCTCACTCCAATCACTTCCTGCTTGGTACTTAAGAGTACTGATGTTAAAATGAACAAACTTCAGTCATTAACATTCACTTAACCTAATAACTTGGTAAATTTTCTATTACAAAATAAGCACTTGCACAGCACCCCAGTCACAACATAAAAAGTAAATAAATAATCTTAACAGAGTCCCAACTCATTTATTACAACAGTAGTTATAAAAGTGAATTCATGTTTTCAAGTCTAATTTGAAAGGGGAAATGCATTTCGGTGTTTAGACTACCAGGGATACACCAGGTTCTCCTTACCCTGCGTCCAAGTCTTGTCAGCAAACCTTCATCATCCAGTGCTCCTAATGTGTACAGCTGTTCCATGGCTGTGATGAGGGTCTCCATAGGAGGGGCATCCATAAAATCAAATGAAAGCAGGTCATTGATCCCCATAGCCTGAGACAGAGAAAGGTTTCATTGTTAAAGTACATACATCTTGAACTCCAGTCTACAGTTAATAAAACAAATAACCCATACTGAATGAATTTATTAATGTTACGTCCTTATTACAAACTTCGTCAGACTTTGCTTCTGAACTATAAAAACCAGTATGCGCTCCATCATACGCACTTAATTTACTGTACCACCACAACAGACCAGTGGTGGTCTTTACATTATAAAGTGATATGTTATCAACCCCTCAAACTTTCTGTAACATTTGATTTTTTTTAAATACCAAAATGACACCACAGGGTAAATTGTAAGCACTCACAATCTCGCCATACTGCAAACACGTATCGAGTATTCTGGGTACAGGGTTTCAATGCATCCGGAAGGACAGAAAATCCTGCGGGGCAAGCAGACCTTTGCACCCAAATTCCTGATGTTTTCAAATAAAAATGTTCTAGGTGGCAGAACTCTTGTTGGAATACTATTTCCTCCACCAGACCTTGGAATGATAACCACTGCTATACTCAGTAGCATGCAATAAATGCTTTGCGTACTGAGTTCAGCTAGTTATCCAACAATAGCATTTAGATAGCACCTTTAACGTATGAAATATCCCACGGCACTTCACGAATGGGAGATGAAAATAAAGAAACAGACAGGGTGGGAAAATTAGGAGAGGTGACCAAAATCCTGTTCAAAAAGATGTTCAACAACACACTATAAGCAAACGGGGCTCAACAACACGTGGAGCGTAGAAGCTAATTACTTAGACAAGAAGTGTTAAATGCCAACTGGTCTTCATTCAATTAGCAAATGTTACAGCTTTGAACAGACAAGAATCAAAAGTCCCTGGCTCACCGACAGATCCAGAAGATGATATAGGGCTAAAAGAGAAATCAATAGCAGCAATATAGCCATGCAACATTTGAGGACTGTAGAACAGATGATTCAATTTTAGGAAAACTGTTGGCTGGTTATAAAATTTTAAAATGCCCACTTCCAATACCTCACTTGAATTTCAGTTTAGTAACTGCTTTAAGAGTGTTTCTTTCAATAATTTCCAAGGCATAAAATAAGCAACTCAGAGTAGTCAACTACAAAGCAGCAGGAGTCCTGGCCTTAGAGGCGGTTATCTGGTACATTCTGTGACTCGTGAGCCACAGTCTAACAAGAAGGTGTGGTTTATACACATTTTTTAAAATTCCAAATATAATTGAAACTAAATACATCACTTTGGTCACTATCATTGTCCTGAGGTGCACTACCAGCTTACAAATACACAAATATTCCCAATTCACGACTGCCTAGTAACACAGATACTAATGGCATTTTGGGGTATTATGAATTGGGACACAAAGTACAAGAGCAATAAGTTTGTACAAGGAAACGGTTAAGCCAAAGTTAGAGTGCCGTGTGCAGTTTTTGGAACGCCATTACGAAAAGGACATTAATACCATTGAGCACGTACAGAGTTGATTCACCAGGATAATGTCAGGGATGGGAAACTATAGTTATAAGATGAGACTTGGGATACTGAGACTATTTCCACTGGAGTAGAGAAGGCTAAGAGGAGATTTAGTAGAGATTTTTTAGAATTATGAAATGTTTTGAATAAAGACTCAGTGATAATGCATAATCAATTTAAAATTGTCAGTAAGAGAGAGAAGAGATTAAGAGAATTTTAAGCAGAGAGTTGAGAAAGCATGGAATGCTCTGTCACAGGGAGTAGTTGAGGCAGAGACCTTTGCATCAAGTGGATAAATATTGTAGCAAAGAAAGATAAAGGGTTATTGGGAGACAACAATGTGATTAGTTTTGAATTGCTACAGCACAGACAAGAAGGGCTCCTTCTGTGCTGTAAACTTTTATGGTTTTATGATACAGTATCAGTTTCCTCACCACTTAGGAGTCATTATTTTAAAAATGGTGGTGGGGGGGGGGGTGAAATCTCAGATATAAGTCTCCTCTCCCCAAATTTAAACCTCAATTCATCCAGAGCATTTAACAGTGTTTTAAGATGTAACTATAATTTATATTTAATTTACCTTGAGTGACAGTACTGTGCTAGCAAGATTAGTTCTTTGAATTTCAGGAACATTTGTGGTCAACATTTCGTCCCTGTAGGCACGCTCGGTGTACAGTCTGTAACATTTCCCAGGTCCGGTCCTTCCTGCACGACCAGCACGCTGCTTAGCTTGAGCCTGTGGAAAACAGACAATACTCAACTCCTTTGGAAATGAAGGAGGAATTTAAAATTACACAATACCAAATAAAATCGTGCACTAGGTGAGACTATTTCAATTTAAGAAGTTTTTCCCTCCTTTTCTCTTCATTACCCTTCACATGTCATGAACAATACCTGTTTTTAAAATCAATTACAAAAAAAAAAATCAAAATCCTTTGAATTTCCCCACTGATTTATAGCTGTTGTGTTTATGAATATTTTAACTTAAATGGTGCAAGAACAGTTAAGGAAAAGAAAAGGTTATTCAGCCTAAAGTTCATCCTCTGGCATCTAAAATCTCCCAACCCAGCATCCAACTGGGATTTTGAATGCTTTAATATGTGTCTTTATTACTGTGGTGATTCCTAGTGGACATGGGTCTGTGTGGATGTCAGGAGAACAAAGGATCAAGCTTGGGTATGATATCACTGCGATCAAATGGCTCCTAACAATCACTATCAAGGTTTGCACAGAATAATGCCCACTTGGGCAAGGTACCAGACAGTAACTGATGCCAGCAGAACCATATCCCAGCAAAGAGTCAATCATTTCAGGAGAGGAGCAAAGAAAATTGGCCGAGAGAAAAAAAGGAAACCATAATACTGGTGGAGTAAAAGGTGGCATTTTAAGTCTGGATTAATATACACTAATGACATAGGAACAGGAGTAGGCCTTTCAGCCCCTAGAGCTTGTTCCGCCATTCAATTAGATCATGACTGATCTGTATCTTAACTCCATCGCCCCGTCTTGGTTCCGTAACCCTTAGTACCCATGCCCAACAAAAAAAAAAATCTCAGTTTTGATATTTTCAATTAGCCTCAGCAGCATTTTTTTTTCCCATTGGGGGGAAAGAGAGTTCCAGATTTCCACTACTCTGAGTGATTACTGACATCACCCCCGAATGGCCTAGCTCAAATTTTGAGGTTATGTCCCATTGTTCTAGACTCCCCCAACAGAAGAAATAGTTTCCCTCTATCTACCCGATCAACTCCTTTGATCATCTTAACACCTCAATTAGATCATGCCTTAATTTTTTTATATTCAAGGGAGTACAAGCCTAGTCTATGCAACCTGTCCTCATAATTTAACTCTTTTCACCAGTCTACAGTCTAGGGAGAGCCCTGAATGGCATCTAACTTGTGTCAGAGTTAATCAGGTGCATGATGGCTTTGTTTATAAAAAAAAATGAATTAAGAATATGACCAATAAATTACATTTAAAACAGACTGTTTAAAAAACTAACCTGTGAAATTGGAGTCACCACTAGCTGGTCAATGCCAGTCTTGGAGTTATAGACTTTCTGCTTAACAAACCCAGGGTCCACAACATAGTAGATGCCGTCAATGGTCAGTGATGTTTCAGCAATATTGGTGGCAATTACAACCTATAATTTTAAAAAAAAGTAGTTACAGATGGAAAAGATTTAGGAAAAAAAATTGTTGGATGAACAAATTAAAAAAGAAAGAGCAGGGATGGAACCACTAAATCTTCTATTTTTTGGCTCCTCCCAATCCCCCACGGCATTGGGAGCAGCTGCCAACAATCGCCACCATTTCTACAGTGCTCTTAATGTGGAAGAGGGCTTCTCAAAGCACTTTACGTTAAAAAGATAAAGACTGCAGACGCTGATCAGGCAGCAAAAGGGAAATAGAAATAGGGAGGGAGCAGGGGATGCTCGTTGAAGGCATCGTTAAAGAGAAGGGTTTTCAGAAAGTTTTTGAAAGCAGGCCTGCAAAATAATAACTGAAAGCAATTTTTTTTAATCATATAACTGCCGTACTGGTGAAAAGATTAATTAGCACAACCATCTCAGTTGAGACAAATGGAACACAAGAAATGCCTCCACACTCTAGGGCTTGGAGGAGGGGCAGGGGAATAAATCAAACCAAGTTCCTGTTTCTGATCATTATCCAGTAACTTTGGTTAGAAAATTGAGCATGTGAGTATGTCTGTGCATACAGGATCAGGCACAGCCCTCCCCACACCCATCCAGGCTCACACGTGGTTATTCAGTGCTCAAAGAATTTGCTCAGTTTTTTTCCTAAAGGTTTGACGACCAAAGATTCAAATAATTTTTTTTAAGTTCTATTCTAAATGCATTCTTAATTCTATCCAAATAGCTTTTAAGTTAAATGAAACATCACCCGTTCAACTATAGAACAATGTGATTGCATTTTTACCTTTCTGCTGCCAGGAGGGGCTGGATCAAAAATCCTGGTTTGCATCTCACTTGGCAAAGCAGAATACACGGGTAAAATAATCAACTCTGGCACGTCAGGGCCCATGGATTTCATTCGCTCATACAGAATCTCACATGCGGTGTCAATTTCCTCCTGGCCAGTTAGGAAAACCAGGATGTCACCTAAATACGCAAAAGTATTTTTAGTACAGGCTTTAAAATTGCAGAAAGTTTTGGTAGACATAGTAAATATTAATCTTGGAATAACAAATTTTGTTTATAATCCACAGAATAATTGATTTAGGAAATAACAACGATAAATGCACCCAAAGGAACAAAGAAAGTAATCTCTGTTTCAGTTGGTAAAACATATGGGACCGCAGGAAGACAGAATATATTGAGTAGAATGCTGCAAACATGCTAAGCACAATATCAAATAGTTTTGCTATTGAGATTATAAATGAGTAATTCAACTCTTAGAGATTTATATTATGAAACCTTTATTCAAGCTTCTAGAAGGAAGGGACAATGCAGATCAGAAACTCAAAAAAAGTTTTCCCCAAAAAGCAGTTGCTTTCGTGAGAATGTTCGGTCAGAAATAAGAACATAAGTATCATGATAGGTTCATTAGTCTAACATCTGAGTACTGTGTAATGAGAAATACCTGGTGGCTCCGTTAGATGAATCTGCATCACTGTAATTAGACTAGCATCTAGATAATCTGTCTCGGGTTCCTTAGTATAAAGTACTTCCACTGGATATGTTCGGCCAGGGATTGTGAAGATAGGCGCTTCATAGAAATACTGGGAGAATTTAACTGCATCCAGTGTGGCTGATGTTACAATCAGTTTCATATCAGGACGCTTTTTAACAGTCTAGAAAGGAAAAAAAAATCATTTGGGTTAAAAAAGGAGAAACTTTTCTTTCTCTGCACTGTTCTAATGAAACATACGCAAGACAGCACTATTCATTGTTTGAGTCATAGCAACACTATTTAACTGCTACCTATAGAAAGCAGTGTATTCAGGGCTGCCACAGAATAAAACATTGAAAAATGCCTTATTGCAGGAGCAGTAATTCAAACCCAATTTGTATAATTAAGCAATACAAAGATGAACTTAGAATATGCTGAGCTATTAAACCCATGTACATTTGAAATATATAATGGAGTGAGTTCAAGGTTGTAATCTAATTGAAGTTCAGGAGGATCATAAAATCAAACTTCATTTTCATAATTTAGGATGTCACCTGAACCTCTTGATTAGATTACAGTTATGCAAGTTACTTCTGCATGTCACGGTCTAAATGTTGCCTTTTGTGACCAGTAAGCAGAAGTAACACCAGAGTGAAATACTATACTCGGCAAATTGGTTCAACATGGGGCTGGTTCAATTTGAGATTTTTAATATGCTATACTCACCATTTTAATGGCTTTGCGACAGAGAAAAAAAGTATTCGATAACAGCTTACCTTCTTCAGAAGTCCAAACAGAACATCAGTGTGTATGGTCCTCTCATGGGCCTCATCCAGCATGATGATAGCATACGGAGACAGGTCAGGATCTATTAGGCACTCTCTCAGCAACATACCGTCAGTCATATACTTTATCACAGTCTCTGGGCTGGTGCAATCCTCAAATCGAATGGTGTAACCAACCTACAATGTTGAACAGAAGGAGTGAAAAGGAATGTTCTTTCACAATTCTAGTATCCCACCTGCTGCTGTCACCATCTAATGCTTTTACACACTGTTTAAAGTCACCTATACAGTTGCACATTATAAAATGCAACTCAAATAAAAATATAAATTGCACAAAAATCTGAGTTTTACAAGGTTTCTCTCAGTAACCTTGAGACATGAAAACAGAAAAACATACATGGTTGGAAATAAGAGCTGCAGTGGTACAGAATCACAACAACTTGATCCTACACCACTAAATGTAGCACACTGTTCAAACTCAAAAAGGTCACAATTTTATAGGTTGCATCACGCAGATTTGTACAAGGTTGGCACATGCTCACGATTCGGTATTTTCTTGTGGATTGCATGGTCAACTGTATACTGTAGAGGGTACAGGACGTACAAAGGTAAGAATTACAGTGTGATGTTATCATATGAATATTTAACCTGTTTGTACCAAATTTCCCGCTCTTCTATTTTAATGAAAGCACTAGCCCACTTAAAATAAACAGCTTAATTCCTCAGTTAAAATAGTGGGGAGAGGAATCTGGTACAAGTGCACAAAGCACTCGTAGAATGACACTGTCTGCAGTAATTTCTATCCTTTGATTCTTTGCAATGAGACACAGCCAATGGTGAACAATAATTTAATGAATTTCTAGGGTTATGTTCTCCAACTACAAATAAACCTTCACCTGTGTGGTTTAACACAGATTGTTGATATTATCCAGTAATACAGATTTTTAGAATAGGAAAATGACAAATGATTAGTCCAATTTTCAGCACAGGCTAAAGAAGTCTGAAGCAGGACTGATCAATATATTATGGTGGATGCTTTCATAACAATGAATAGAGAAATAACACCTACCAGGTAAATATCTGTAGCACTCTACTGATAGCCATCAACACCTTTTGTGATACTTAAAATAGAACTAGCTAAAAAATAACCTAAAAATATAAGAACAGTAGCATGCATTTATATGCAATTCTAATTTCCAAATTATTGCAAAGAATGATAGTGAAATATTATAATGAGTCATACCAAAATTAATTCAGTCAGGAACAAACATGCAAATTTGCTTAAAATCAAATTTTAAAGATGTGGATTTGCATGAATCATCTTCTAAAATTATTTTTGTATCTCCTTTTAAACTATCGTGCGGAAAATAAATAATTTATATACCTTGCAGAATATATCACCCAAAGTACACAATGCTACACAGTTTTACAAATCCACACAAGTGCGTGGGTAGCTCTTAAGGCCATAGCCTTAGGCGACATAAACAATTTATATTCCCATTGCCAACGTTTAGAACAAAATAATGGCGAATATCATTATATGCTGGTGGGCAAGAAAACTATGCTGCACGACACAAAAGATTCAAAACATATAATGTGTCTCTCTGTTAAAAACCACTCTTCCTAAATCATAACAGTTGTTCACTCGCACTTGCTGAATTATGGTTCAGTCGTGAAGCAGGTCAGAAGACACCAACCTTAAATGAGATTAAGTCATTGCTGCAGTAAAAGGCCTAGGCTCCATGGAAAATATAGATAATGTTGAGTTGAACAGCAGAGATCAAATAGGTGGTGTAAAGTCCACAACAGTGTGTGTGGGCAGTTGAAAGAGCAGAGTGATGGGCTGAACCACCTTTTGTCACTCCATCCTTTCTTAGGTTCTCAAAGATAATGGAATACTAGGATGGATTACAACAGCATTTGAGCACAAGATAAACAAATTATTCTAACTTTACATACATCACTGGCAAGATCAGATTTGGAATATTGTATGTAATTTACATACACTATCCTCAAAAAAGCACTGATGGACTTGAGAAAGTTAGAGCACAGCAAGAAGGATGAGTCCATGACTAAGTCTGGGAGGTTCAGGTTTGTTGTCTTTGTGAGCTGCGTAAGTGTGTATCATGGATTTTCAGGGGCCATATTTAACATTTAAATCCATGTTCCCACTACTTAATTATAGATCTCCAGCTGTAGATACAAAAAATCCCAATTTAGAATGTATCCTCCAAATCAGGAAACAAAGCTATTGAAACAGCTCATTCCAAGTTTCCAGGCCCACAAAATTCAAGACTGGAAAAACCAGTTATTAAGAAATATATAAACATATAGGACTGATTTGCCTGGGTTTCAAGGGCTGGATTTTGCAGAGCATGGGGCTGCATGTGGCCCATAGTTAACACACCCCAGTTTTCAGGAGAAACTTACAAAACTGAACTTGAATTTTAGCTCAGGAAATTAAATAGCTGGAGCAGAGTCCATGGTTGGGGAGATTGTACATGGTTTCTGGGGCGGGGGGGTGGGGCAGCAGATTTTTCTCACACCATGTTTTATGTTCTTAAAAACTATATACTAGCATTTATTTAAGAACCATTCAAAAGATTGTCATGTGCTGTTGCCCATGCTAACAACTTTATTTATCAGCATGAGCAACAGCATATGACAACCCTTTAAATGGTTCTTAAAAACTATATACTAGCATTAATCTAGGCAAGAGAATATACATTAGAACACTATTCTACCATGACATCTTGAATACGATCAGAACACCTGTTCATTTCAGCAGCTCACTGGTGAAAAAGCATCAGTGAGAGCAAAGGGTTAATTATCAAAAGAACAAGATCTACAATGGGAAGTTGAAATTTTAAAACAGCCTGGCGATTTCAGCTTACCTCTTGACCTAAACAGCAACCATACTCTTCTGACACTCTCTTAGCAACAGACATTGCAGCTACACGCCTTGGTTGCGTGCACCCAATCTTCCCCCGGGTTGTATAACCTGCCTCTGCCAAGTACTGGGTGATCTGAGTAGTTTTACCAGAACCAGTTTCTCCAATGACAATCAGGACTTGATTGTCATGCACCGCCTACAAAAAAAGGAAACCACCATTACCAGAAATTCATTTTCAAAATGGATCAGGAACATTAAGGTTGTGTTCAATTTTGAGTAACTTAATTGCATTTTTGAAAAATATTACAATAGAAGCATAACATTCTACAAAAAGAAATTATGGAAAATTACAAGGGATTGGGTTGCATCATATGATTGAAAGCAGCTCCTTCGCTATGGGGTCCAGCTTGATATTACTATGTTAGTACTTCTGAAATAGCCAATGCCCACTTAAAATGAGAATGTTGATTTCAAAATAAAAGTTGCTATTTACAGCACTGCAACACTCCGTGACATCTAATACAAGGGAAAAGTTACAAATGTAAGGATTTAACCTAATAGTTTTAACTTAACATTTTTGAAGCCAAATTTAAATCAAATAATCAGAAACTAGTAGTCACCACCACCTCTAACACTACATTATCTCCAAGACATGCTTAATATGTGAATGATTATTTTAAGAATGACATGTTTAATGCAAAAATGTTTGAAATACTATTCTTATTCAGCAATTTGATTGATGAGTTTTTCTTTCAAATATTTGAATGGAGTTTCCCTTTAGATTTTAACTGTTACAACAAGAAGGAAATAAACATATTTTAAACTTGGTTGCGAAAATACCAAATTTACAGAGCAATGCAAATCTTTGGTTCTGAAAATTCTTCATAATTGGAACATTTTCAGAATATAACTTTTGTAGTTATTACCGGATAGAAAATGTCAGGCTACATGATAAATTGGAAGAATTCAGTGATGCTGGGTCCATGCCCTAATGAAACCCACTACCTTCTGTATCTTAATAGAGCAAAGGAACATTAACCAAATAGTGCTTGAAATGCATAGTTACAACTTGTTACCAATATCAAACACAAAATATATTGGCAACTATGATCTTAGCTAACATAATCTGCTGTTTCTTCGGCCCAAAAGATCTAATAGACTAATGCTACAGCCCAGCAAACCACAACGCTTTAGGCTGCCAGGCTATGCATTGCATTGATATAATTACATAGCACAACATGATGGCACAAGTTACAACTTCACACCCAAAATGCCTCACATAGGGACTTCCTGGTACATGCCAGGTATCAGGCAGAGGGGATGTCAAGCAGGGATATTTTCACCTCATTGTTGCTGGCCAAACAGTACCGTAGGCAAATGACGAGCAACATGTTGTATATTGGACAAGCAATTGCTTCCACAGGGTATCTAAACACTTCAAAAACAAGAGGGAGAGGGAAAGAGAAGCAAGACACACTTGGAATAATTGCCAAAAAAGTTAAAATTCTCTGGATTGGAAATGTCAAAATTAAATTCACCTAACTCTGTAAATGTACTGATTTTTGTGCTTTACCTTCAGCAAACTATACATTCACTCTCTATGCTAACTACATCATTCTGATGTTGCTAGAAATCACTATCCCAGAACAAAATAATGGTACATATTTTTAATGGATCCAATAGATGGTGTTGCTCATGGTGCGTGTTACTGGATACAGTGGATCTACAATACTACCTAATGGTCGTAGCCTGCAACTACAGTGTCAGAGACCTGTTTACATAGAGAATGTGTTATAATTGATGACTTGTATTTTCAATGTTATAAAGTGTGACAGCAGGGAAGCATGTGAAAAATAAATATCTATAGAATCGGATTGAAAAGATTAGTATGCCAATGTAATGATTTTATGTAATTTCTCATACCTGAACCAGCTGTTCTTTAAGTCTGTAGATGGGTAGACTCTCTCTTTGCTCAAGAATAGACATTTGGGTTTTACGACCATAGGAGGCCTTGTTTCCTCCAAAGGCATGCTTCTTCCACTCAGGTATGTCTTGGGGCATCATTCCTATACCCCTCATGTTTGCTGCAATCTGTCGGCCATCAACTAGAAAATAAAGAGCACATGCTATTGAACTGCCCCACAATTTTACAGGTTCTTTCTGCATTTGGTACAACAAACACCACAATTTACTGCACTCAAACTTAATAGCAGCTTATTTGGAGAGCGGGAGGGAGCTGAAAGAGGGAGGGAGCTGAAAGGTGCAGTGGGTGTGTCACTGGGTTTTTACATTAGAAATCAGAGTTCAAATCCAGCCAGATTAATGGGTTGAAACTCTTCCATTTGCAGGCTGTGAAGGCCTAATTTGAAAAAGAGTATGGCTCGTTCCTAGTTGGTCCACAACACAACACTGCCACTGCCACTGATTTGGCAAAACTGATAATCTTGCTCAGAGAGACCACAAGATGGCAGGTGTGAAAAATGTGGCACTGAGGCACCAGGGCGAGGGGGTGCTTGGGGCTTAGGCACATTGTTAGGGCTGAGTATCAGGGCTTTGCTCTGCTTCCATCTACACCATACCTGACCTGTGAGTGCTTGATGTTGACTGAGGGCCAAAATAGAAAGTGTTCCATTCCCTAGCATCAACATCCCTCACTTTGAACAGCATAAAATTCACACACAAAGTAAAAATCTACAATATTTTTTCTAATTCATCTAATTAGCAACTTAAAAAGCATTAAAATACTACATTACCAATCTCTGAAATAGAAGATCAGCAAAAACCAATACTATAAATCTATAATCAATACCTTTCCTTCCCCATCCTCTGCACACAAAAAAAACTTTAGCCATTAGCATACCATCAGGTAGTGGATCAACCCAGTGTTTATTGAGTCCCATTGGGATCGAGTCCATTTCAGCTTCTCGCTGTGCTTGCTTCATCTCCCGTCTTTCTTTAGCCAGAGCGCTTTGCATCATGGCAGCCTGGGATAGTGAGCCATCAGGATTCTAAATCAAGCAGAAACCACAACATTAGTTCAAGTGCAATATTTTGAAAACACAGCACCAAATAATTGGGCTTTGAACCTTTTCAAAGGTTTTAATTTAGCACAAGAACTATGCCAAAGAATTGTAAACAATTTTACAACACCAAGTTATAGTCCAGCAATTTTATTTTAAATTCACAAGCTTTCGGAGATTTTCTCCTTCCTCAGGCAAATGTTTCAAGATCTCCTTGAAGCCTACGCATTTATACATATTGAACAATAATACATGGTGTTTACAGACTGCCCCTGCAACTGCCCGTTGCCAAGGCAATCACCGTGTTCAGACAGAGAGGTGTTACCTGCAGAACTTCCGAATACACATTCAACAAAAAAACAAACAGGGAAAAAAAAGAGAAAAAAAAAACACAGAGAGAGGCAGAAACATCCGGAAGGCAGAGAGAGCCAGCAAATGACCCATTATATTAAAAACAGATAACATTTGTTCGCTGGTGGGGTAACGTGTAGCGTGACATGAACCCAAGATCCCGGTTGAGGCCGTCCTCATGGGTGCGGAACTTGGCTATCAATTTCTGCTCGACGATTTTGCGTTGTCGTGTGTCTCGAAGGCCGCCTTGGAGTACGCTTACCCGAAGGTCGGTGGATGAATGTCCATGACTGCTGAAGTGTTCCCCGACTGGGAGGGAACCCTCCTGTTTGGCGATTGTTGCGCGGTGTCCGTTCATCCGTTGTCGCAGCGTCTGCATGGTCTCGCCAATGTACCATGCTCTGGGGCATCCTTTCCTGCAACGTATGAGGTAGACAACGTTGGCTGAGTCACAGGAGTATGAACCATGCACCTGGTGGGTGGTGTCATCTCGTGTGATGGTGGTATCTGTGTCGATGATCTGGCATGTCTTGCAGAGGTTACCGTGGCAGGGTTGTGTGGCGTCGTGGACGCTGTTCTCTTGAAAGCTAGGTAGTTTGCTGCGAACGATGGTCTGTTTGAGGTTGGGTGGCTGTTTAAAGGCGAGTAGTGGAGGTGTGGGGATGGCCATAGCGAGGTGTTTGTCCTCATTGATGACATGTTGAAGGCTGCGGAGAACATGGCGTAGTTTCTCCGCTCCGGGGAAGTACTGGACGACAAAGGGTACTCTGTTGGTTGCGTCCCGTGTTAGTCTCCTGAGGAGGTCTATGCGATTTTTTGCTGTGGCCCGTCGGAACTGTCGATCGATGAGTCGAGCGTCATATCCCGTTCTTACTAGGGCGTCTTTCAGCGTCTGTAGGTGTCCATCGCGTTCCTCCTCGTCTGAGCAGACCCTGTGTATTCGCAGGGCCTGTCCATAGGGGATGGCCTCTTTGACGTGGTTAGGGTGGAAGCTGGAAAAGTGGAGCATCGTGAGGTTGTCCGTGGGCTTGCGGTAGAGTGAGGTGCTGAGGTGCCCGTCTTTGATGGAGATTCGTGTGTCCAAGAAAGAAACTGATTCTGAGGAGTAGTCCATGGTGAGCTTGATGGTGGGATGGAACTTGTTGATGTTATTGTGTAGTCTCTTTAGTGATTCCTTGCCGTGGGTCCATAGAAAGAAAATGTCGTCGATGTATCTGGTGTATAGTGTTGGTTGGAGGTCTTGTGCAGTGAAGAAGTCCTGCTCGAACTTGTGCATGAAAATGTTGGCGTATTGGGGTGCGAATTTGGTCCCCATGGCTGTTCCGTGTGTTTGGGTAAAGAACTGGTTATCGAAGGTGAAGACATTGTGATCCAGGATGAAGCGGATGAGTTGTAGGATGGCTTCCGGAGATTGGCTGTTGTTGGTGTTGAGTATTGATGCTGTCGCAGCGATGCCGTCATCGTGGGGGATACTGGTGTATAGTGCCGAGACGTCCATCGTGGTGAGAAGTGTTCCTGGTTCAACTGGTCCGTGGGTACTGAGTTTTTGTAGGAAGTCTGTAGTGTCACGACAGAAGCTGGGGGTTCCCTGTACGATGGGTTTCAGGATGCCCTCGATGTATCCAGAGAGGTTCTCACACAGGGTTCCGTTGCCTGATACGATGGGACGTCCGGGTGTGTTGGCTTTGTGTATCTTTGGGAGGCAGTAGAAGTCTCCCACGCGGGGATTACGTGGGATGAGAATGCGTAGGATGCTTTGAAGGTCTGGATCGAAGGTCTTGATCAGTTTGTTGAGCTGGTGGGTGTGTTCTTTGGTCGGATCTGCGGGTAACCGTCTGTAGTGTTCCTGGTTGTCCAGTTGTCGGTATGCTTCTTTGCAATAGTCTGTTCTGTTCTGTATGACTATGGCTCCTCCTTTGTCCGCTGGTTTGATGACGATGTTGCGGTTGGTCTTGAGAGCGTTGATGGCGTTGCGTTGTGCTCGGGTGACATTCTGGACTGTCTTCTGAGTGCGGCTGATGAATCTGGCATTGACGCATTTCCTGACAGCTTGAGCATACATGTCCAGCTGAGGGCAGCGACCCTCCGGAGGAGTCCAGTTTGACTCTTTCCTCTTCGGTTGCTGTACCGCGGATCCCTCTGTCTGCTGTTCCGGATCGTCGATTGTCTCATTGGGTTCGCTGCTGAAATCTTGGGGTTTGTGGTAGAATTCCCGGAGCCTCATTCTCCTGATGAATTCCTCTGTGTCCGCCGCGAGACTAGTGGGGTCCATTTTGGTAGTGGGGCAGAAATTGAGCCCTCGGCTGAGAACTTCGATTTCGTCTGGTTGAAGGGTGTGGTCGGATAAATTGACAATAGACTTCCCTGTGGTTGCAACCGTGGTACCAGGGGAAGCTTGGTCGTTGCTGGTGGTGATGCCGAGTTTCTCAAGCTTCCTGCTCTTGGTTTTCATGTAGGCAGCGTAGTTCCGTTGCCTCGTCTGTTTGGCGGTATAACGTAGCTGGTCTGCTGTTATTGCTGGACTATAACTTGGTGTTGTAAAATTGTTTACAATTGTCAACCCCAGTCCATCACCGGCATCTCCACATCATGTATGCCAAAGAACAGAGCTCAAGAAACATTCTCACTCCAACCAAGATCTCACCTGGCTGTCACTATTCACACCTCCACACATTTGATGCTCACTCACTGCAGCTATGATCTCACTCTCTGAAGCTCTGACTGTCTCGCTGGTTTTTGATATAGTACCCGTACCTTCAGGATCCAAGTGAGCTCAAAGCTTCATTGTACATACATCCATTCCCCAACAACAAAAGTTGCCTTTACAGAATTACTACAAGCAGTAATGTACAACTTATGGACCTTCATGGCTCGATGATAAGCTGTGGGTTCATTTCTAATTTGGTAAGCTTAACATTCCCACTAAAAGCAAGCAGCAAACATGCTTCAAGTGGAGTTTAAAATATATTTCACAAATTCAAGTTACAGCACTGAAAGAAAACACAGAGACAGTAACAGATTCTGGATTCATTAATTGCTTTTCATACCTTTACTATTTTAACAGGACTCATGTCCATGCTTTGTTTGGTATGTCCCCTAAGGAATGGAGGCTCTTCTTCTACTAGCTCTATCTCAAGGTCCTCATCTGCAAGATAGACAAAGTCAACCAACAACACAATAGACTGCATTTGAAATATTACTGAATCTTCAATATTTGATTTTTACTGGTACACAAAGTCTGGTGTCTTCACTTGTTAAATTGTCTTTTCTCAACCAATCCACAGTACTGCAACATAGAATGACTGTTTTGATTTTTACTGGAATGATCCAGTGTCTCCCTTCATGTAATTTCAGTCTCTCCCTTCATGTACTTCATTGTCTATTTTTGCATGGTATAAAGCAGGAGATGTATGTAAACTCAATAAACCAATTGATACTAGTCAACCGGATCTGATCTGGTTTAATATATACAATACTGACAGCTTCGTGTATACTGAAGTGTCCAGCGGTCATTTAACAGTTTAAAGGTGACTATTTTTAAAAGGAATACAAATGTAACAATGATTTTTACATCAGTGCAAAACAACCAACATAACCCAAGCATGAAATAAGCAAATACACAGACATGATTTAATTGTTAATGTAATTTTTTAATCAAAGTGCTCAATAGAAAGAAAGAACACAAGAGGTGGATCATACCTTCTTCATCATCAACTTTAGGAAGGATACCCGTTTCCTCATCAAAGTCGGGATACTCTTCCTTTGAGATAACATTTGCTGCAATCATCTGAAATTGTAATTATATATACACAAAAAATAATAAGAGGAGCACTCTGGTTAGTTTTCAAATGCAGCGTATCCTGAAAACTATGATGAGTCAACTGATCAATACTACTGCACGTTATGAATTAGCACTACCTGGTGGCAGTAAACCACTACTACAGGAATTTCACCACCGCTTTGTTCTTGCAATGTAATTTTCTCTGAAATATCACATAAGCACTGGTTTTAGAAAACTATATTAAAAAATCTCCAATTACTATCAGGCTCAACATTTGCCAGTTTAGAGGACTCTGACTTCCCTTCTGAACTTTCTATATTCTGCCTGGTTCTCACTTGTGTTATCAACCTGACATCCATTATACGTCCCTTTTTTCCATTTCATCTTACTCACTATCTCTTCTGTCACCCAGGGAGCTCTGGCTTTAGTTGCCCTACCTTTCTGCCTCATGGGAACGAACCTAGACAGTACCCGTACCATCTCCCCCTTAAAGGCCACCCACTGTTTAATTACAGTTTTGCCTGCCAATTTTTGATTCCAATTTGCTTGGGCCAGATCTGTACTCATCCCATTGAAATTGGCCCTCCTCCTTGCTGGGACCACTGCTTTTCTTGATATATATTAATGACTTGGACTTGGGTGTACAGGGCACAATTTCAAAATCTGCAGATGACACAAAACTTGGAAGGGTAGTAAACAGCGAGGAGGATAGTGATAGACTTCAAGAGGATATACACAGGCTGGTGGCATGGGCGGACGTGTGGCAGATGAAATTTAACACAGAAAAATGCGAAGTGATACATTTCGGTAGGAGGAATGAGGAGAGGCAATATAAACTAGTGGGCACAACTCTAAAAGGGGTACATGAACAGAGAGATCTGGGGGTATACGTGCACAAATCGTTGAAGGTGACATGACAAGTTGAGAAAGCAGATAAAAAAGCATACGGGATTCTGGGCTTTATAAATAGAGGCATGGAGTACAAAGGTATGGAAGTCATAATGAACCTTTATAACACAATGGTTCGGCCACAACTGGAGTACTGTGTCCAGTTCTGGGCACTGCACTTCAGGAAAGATGTGAAGACCTTAGAGAGGGTGCAGAAGAGATTTACGAGAATGATTCCAGGGATGAGGGACTTTAGAAAAATGCATAGACTAGAGAAGCTGGGTTTGTTCTCCTTGGAACAGAGAAGGTTGCGAGGAGATTTGATAGAAGTATTCAAAATCATGAAGGGTCTAGACAAGAGTAGAGAGAAACTGTTCCCAATGGCGGAAAGATCAAGAACCAGAGGACATAGATTTAAGGTGATTGGCAAAAGAACTAAAAGTGACATGAGGAAACTTTTTTTTAAAACACAGCAAATGGTTAGGATCTGGAATGCACTACTCAAGGGGACGGTGGAGGCAGATTCAATCATGGCCTTCAAAAGGGAACTGGAGAAGTACTTGAAAGGAAAAAATTTGCAGGGCTACGGGGGAGCGGGACTAGCTGGAGTGCTCTTCCATAGAGCCGGTGCGGACTCGATGGGCCGAATGGCCTTCTTCCGTGCTGTAACCTTTCTATGATTCTAGAGATAAGAACAGAGAACAACGCACAAATCAACCAATAATTAAGTGAGGCACAATAGGTGAACACTGACTTCCGATACAGTCCCATCTGAAACATCAACCTATCTTTTCTCTATAGATACTAGTTGATATGCTTTGTGCTGTCCAGTATTTTCAGTTTTAATTCTGGCAGATTAGTCAGTGTTAACTCAGCCCCACCTGTTTGATCTCCCACTTCTCAGGATCGGAGATTTTTGTGAGACGCTTGCGTTCCAGGACATCATCCTCAACCTCCGGGGTGTTCACCAACGACAGGTTACTGGGTCTGTCAGGGTTCCTCATGGTAGTTTCCTCATTGTTTTCTCCACCAACATTTCGGCGTCGGTTTGGGTTTAGATCCTCTCCAGTTTCTTGATCCACATCCTAAAGAAACAAATTAAAGTGGGAACAATTTTAATTCAGAGCTAACCAAGCAGAAATTGTTTTTCTTGATTCTAAGCTCAAAATAAAAGGCTTTGCCAATGATCCACTGATTTCACACCAGCACCTGTACCGAGCCGTAACCAATTTTGACCATGAAGTTTATTTTACTTTCAATAATTTCAATCAAAATTTATACTTTTTATAATTACCTTCATACTTAGGCTGGTCTTTGACCCAGTGAACGATAATACCTTGATCTTTACTCTCTGACCTTTGCTGACAACATCAGCAACATTGGCTACACGCCCCTCTCGCCTGAGCTCAGAGATGTGTACCAAGCCCTCCCATCGTTTTCTAAAAAAGGGGGGAAGAAAAGCATTAACTTATTGGTAAACTGACTGCGTTAACTACAGTTATACACATTTCATTTTACATGGTGAATTAAGTATTTTGAAATAGAAATGGAAAATTTACATTAAGTTTTTTTTAAACCAGTTACTTTAATGCATTTGGAGACACACCTGGGAAATGGTTGATATCTGAAACATCCAAGAAAAACACAACAGAGATAAAAAAAATCAATAAAGACAAGTTTTTGCTTTACAGGCAAATATTTTTACAATATTAGCAATATTTATTCATATTTAGAGGTAATATCTACATTGAACTATATACAAAGTTAAAAAAAAATCTAAAATCAAACTTCAAGACACATGGCAATTAAGGTCAATGCTGTTCCCCAGTAATGATTACAACTTATTTAACTTAATACAAAACAAGGCAGATGTACGGCACTTCCACAGCTTGCCGCTGTACTTTTGACATCCTGTGGCTTGCTTCTGCCCCAGGAGCTCTGACCACTGCCCACCTCAGCTGAATTTTAACCGTGTTCCAGTTGTTTCCAAAAGAAAAAAAAGGTTTCCTCTGGCACAGCTAAAACTGAAACACTGTCAGCACCTCAAAGGTTGGCAAAAGTTGAAACTAGTGTTGTCCATTCTCAAACCATCTTGATGTACTGCATTGGAACAATTAGGCACTCCCAAGAAAAACTCACAGCTTTACAGAACCAATTTCTATGATCTTATCAACTTCAGCCATACGTATGTAATTTGAACTATTCTTAAACTAATAGATTTTTTAAAATGTGCAAGACCCATGTGGACCAACAAAAAGACAGTGTGGTAATAATTTTGCGATGAAAGATTAAGCCTTTTGTTTTGAGCACCACTGATATCTCGTTATGCCCTCCAAAACTCTCAGATATTGATTGAGCAGCACATGTGGTAGCGAAAAGACACCTCCATGTGCCATGTAACTTTTATAAACTGTTTGGACAAAAATTAGAATTAAAACACTCAAGGAGATTTGGAAAACTTTGCTCAAATGCAGGAAACCAATGCAAAAAGAAACAGGTTTGAGAGCTGTCTTAGTAATGCAATGCTATTTACTGGAATCTATATACTTCCAGACATTTCTTAACCTGTTGAATTTTTTCAGAGTTTGAAAAACAGTGCCCCCAATTGATCGGAGTGCTGCAGTGATTTATGATGAATTTCCTACACTACATACTTCCTTTGTGGTATACTGTACCTCAGTCCCTCCAGCTGTACAAAGCATCCAAACTGCATGATGCTGGTGACCTTGCCATTGTAGATTTCGCCCACTGATGGTTCCTCTGGTGGAGGCCTGTCTACAGGTCTGTCTTTCCTTTTCTCACAGCTCTTTTCATTGGCTCTGCCCCGATCTTTATGGTCTCTGTTCGGGCTCCGACTTCTGCTTCTGGATCGCCTGCTGGATTTACTTTTGTTTCGGTCTCTGGAGCGTGATCTAGACCTTGACCGGCGACGCCGTTTCCGGTCTCGGTCTCTACTGCGGCTGCGACTCCTTTTCTTTTTCTTTCCCTTTTCATTAGAGCTATTAAAAAACAGAATAAATCGCTTTTACAAATGTAACGGGTCAAATAAATCGCGACAAAAATTTTGACACAACACGGCCAAAGTCACGAGAGATACAGATGAGAAAGACCAGAAAAATATTAAAGTTCCCCCTATTACAGCACCCCAAAAGATTCCAGGGTCTTTGCTTCCACTACCTTACCAAAAAGTCCACTCAGCATACTGATTACTCTTTGTGTGAAGAATAAATTCCTGGTATCAGTCCTAAATTTGCCTTTCACTAGCTTGAACTTGTGCCCCTTATTCTATTTTTGAAATAATGTCCTGGATTTACCTCTTCTTCACTATTTAATACCTCCTCTCAGTCATCTCAGTCCTAATGCCATGGCTTAATTTGAAAGAAAGCTCCAGATACTTTTCAACTAGTTGCTGCTCACAGTCCTGACTGTTTTATTCCATACAGTTAACAGAAATGGTGAGAAGACTCCCAATAATTTCTATCCAAGGGTGCTGTTGGATTTGGTTGAGGAAATTGCAAATCTCCTAACCAATATCCTTCAAAGGCTCAATGGAATGAGGTAATACGCCAATGGATTGGAAAGTAGAGAATATGACCCCATGTTGAAACAAAAAGGGAGCAAAGGATGAACCCTGAAATTACAGACTAGTTAGCCTAACCATGATTGGGGGGGAAAGTGTTTGAGATTTGGTTGAGGTATTGTATTAGTAATCATCTAGAAGGACAGAGTCTGATTGAAAAGAGCCTGGATGGGTTCAAAAGGTGCAGGTCATGTCTGACTAGTTACTGGATTTCTTCAAAAAAGTTCAAAATCTGATGGTTACGGGTGAGGCAGTGGATGTTATCTAACTGGATTTCAGGAGGACACTTGACACTGTCCAACATAACAGACCAATTCATAAGGTGCAAGGTCACATGACAGATGGCAAGATATTAGACCGGATCGAGTTGTGGCTGAAAGGTAAACATCAAAGGGAGGTGGTGTCTGGAAACTGGTTGCCGGTAGAGTGCCACAGGATCTGGGGTTGGGGCCGCTGTTTATATAAATGACTTAGAAATGATAAAGTGCCTAAGTTTGTGGATGACCAATGATGCTATGCAACATGCAATAATCCAAAGGGCTCTGAACCAGGTTAGATCAACTGGCAAAGAGTTGTCAGATGGAATTCAACACAGATGTGTGTAAATCATGAGATGAGGTAGAGAAGTGAGAAGATGGATTATGTATTAAATGGCAGTAAGCTTGAGGTTAACAGAACAGGAAACAGATCTGGGGGCGTTGTTGGATAGGTCAATAAAACCATTGGTTCAGTGTTCATGGGTGATAAAGAAAGCAAATAAAAATATTGGGATGTATAGCGAAGAGTGCGACCTAAGTCGAAGGAAGAGATGTCAAAGTTGTATCTAACCTTGGTGAGGCCATATCTGGAGTACTATGATGAAAGGTCATTGATCTGAAACGTTAACTCTGTTTCTCTCTCCACAGATGCTGCCTGACCTGCTGAGTGTTTCCAGCATCTGCAGTATTTTGCTTTTGTTTTGGTTTCGACTACTATGTTCAGTTTTAGTCTTCGTATTACAGGAAAGATGTAAAACTATTCGAGGGAGGCCAGAGTAAGGTTACAATGGTAATTCCTGAATTTAGAGGGCCAAGTTATGAAGCAAGATTATTAGAACTTTACTCTCTGGAAGACAAAGAAGAGGAAAAGGCAGAAAAGGGAGGACTTGATAAAGATCTTTAAGAATTTCACGAAATGAAGAATTTGGATCCAGCATAGATCTTCTGTCGAACACAGGATTCAAGGACTAGGAGATATAGTTTAAAGTTAAGGGTATCAAAAGAAAAATAAGGAATTTGGATGGCATTGTTTCTTACTAAGATTAATAATGGAGGTAGGTTTTCAAAAAGGACTGGATGAATTCCTACTAGGAATGGCGTACAGGGCTGTTAGTTCCAGAATTACAATGAGGAAACTGATGGGAAGCCTGAAAAAGGACAGGCGAGATCAACCAATGTTCTTCTGCTCAAAACATTACACTGTTATTTTAAGTTCCTTTAGTCCAGCATATGATCAGAGGAATGACATCATACCATTAAACTATGTTCATATGGGAATAAAACAGCATCTCATCATTGTTTCCATAAATATACTATAGCTTACCCATTTCAATTCTCCTCCATACAGGGGAAGTGGAAACAAAGGTTCAAGACAAGACATTTACTTTTATGGAGGAGAACAGCCAGGGGCACAGGTTTTAATTAAGTATTTTTGTAATTTTTAATAGTTTTATTTTAAAATCAGCATTCATGAGGCACTACAGATTTAATAATTGGGACACAACTGTGCAAAGAATGACTGCTGTGTTCACCTACACAACACAGTGACTGCACTTCAAGATGGTTCATTGAATGGGAAGCACTTTGCGATGGTTATTAGGGATACGATAATGCACCATATAAACTTAAATCTTTTAATACAAATTTTCCATACCATGAAGAAATCCCAAGGCAGGATAATATTTATGTTCATAGTCAAGGTATTACTGCTTCCAGTGCAAAGACAAAAGGGCAAATGGGGCCAACTTAGTAACCAAAACACCAACAATCAATTAGTTATTATAAATTCAACTAAGATGACGCTTACTTTACTCACTTCTTTTGATTCATTATCTATAGCAAGGCAACATCAACAATAAACTTGTTACTCCTCACCCATCTAATGCTCCCGCTCCAAAATTAAAAAGGAGACTGAAGCTCAGTTTGTTCCTGCCTGTGTCTGAAAAAGAGTTTCAAATTCCCCCCAAGGTTTTCAGTTTGCAGGAGGAAAGATTTCCACAGTTCACCATTTATAGTAAATTGCTAACCGAGTTCTTTATACACGTTTACAATTTTGCAATAAAGATCAAGTGACAGGAATCTTTCCCCTACAATTTTCCTAGAATCCTTTTGAACCGTTGTATTTTAAACAATGTGCTGTAACACAGTGGGCTACACAATTCAGGCTCACATGCAGTCAATTCAAAGCTACAGAAACTGCCATAAACTTTCTCATCCCAAAAACCCAAATGACCATCTCCATGAAAGCATGCCACCTTCTGGTCATTTTTGGGGTTACATGCACAGCATTACAAGTTCCTGAAACATTTTCAGTCATGTTACTACTACCTCTCCTCTCACAAGAGAAGTTAGAGAATCTATGAAAAAAAAAGAAAGCCCTCCCTTAAAAATCTGCAGATGTCAATCAATTCAATACTATATATATATAGTATTGAATTGATTGACATCTGCAGATATATATATATATTCAATAATATTACTGTGTTTTGCCAGAAAAAACTACAGTACAGTCCAGCAATGCTCAAGGCCATAACCTTTAACTATCATCTTTTTATTTTATCAAAAAGCTACCACACCTATATAGCTGTTTTTCCAAAAGAACTTTAAGAATAAACTGCTATCAGTGAGTTTAAGCAGCATTCCCAAATAATTTAGGTTTATAAACAATGAGATGTTTCCGAAAGTTGTTCACTTTTGCTGAGATATAGTTCCATAAGCATTAGAAACCCTCCGTCCCTTGTCTAAGTATTCATTCACTTCCGAACCTAGACTGTAAGCATCTGCAGGGTATTCTGTGGTTGAGGGCATCACAGGCAAACCTGGTCCTGTCATCACCCGATGACCTCGTGCACACTTTTCAGCTGTAGTCACTGGACAACAATCAGGAGTGGGAACCCTGCCTGATTTTGCCCTCTCCTTAACCCAAGGTGCAAAGGCCAACAGCAGCACTCCTAAGTGCTGCCCAGCTGAGACCAGGTAGCTCAGCACAGAGCAGGAAACAAACCTTGAACTATCTGGTCTGCGTAGTTTATTACCACACCAGGTGGTGCCTTTTTCCAACCATCTGTTAAAGAAAGGCAGTTACTGAACCATGTTTAAAAGAAATTGCCCATTGCATACCTGCGCTTGCTACTCTTTTTAATATCATTTTTTGAAGGCATCAAGGCCTCAAGCTCCTTCAATGCATCTTCAGCTACTTTCATATCATCTTCATCCAGCAGAGTCTGCAGAACAAACACTGGGTTAGGTTTCCATCAGAACACTAACAAGTAGCAATAACCATTACGGAGATGTGCCCACACAGTAACAGAGTAACTAATGTATTATTTTGCATTAAATCATTTAAGATTTCAACACGGAAACAAGTCCATTCCAAGATTGCTAAAGCATGTTTCGTTGCCTGTACATTTTAATGTTTTCAGAGGTTAAATGATAGAGAACTCTGAATATCTTAAAAAGGTACAAACAGTACTCAAATGTTTCAGTTAGTGAACATCCAGCGGAACAGCTATTCGGTTTCTGCAGTAATGCTACATAAAGGGGCAAGTCCAATCTAAAATAATGGAAATTGATTTTATTTGACAACACAAAGCAGAGGGGAGAAGCAAATATTTAAATGTACTTGTAGTGGGAATTTGGAATTATAGTGCCACAATGGGTTACTGCAGCCTCTCACTTATTGGATTTGATAGTGGTGATGAAGAAGCCAATTAGCAACCCAATGCAACCAAGTGTCGCTTCAATCAAAAAAAAACAGATGACTTGAAAGCTGAGACCAAAGGTTACATCTTTGAAAATCTCACTGTTCTTCAATTCCCCATTATAACATGCACACAATATATTTGTGGTATTCAACCAAACCCTTCTAAGTATTTGAGAAGATGCCCACAATTTGGAGTTACTCGAGAGTGGAATCAGTCCAGTGCAAATTGTAGAGATAGGAAGAAAAACTGAATTCTGCAAATCAGAACTCGGTTCTGATGAAAGAGCACACCTGAAACGTTCACATGTCTTTTCTCTCTCAGACAATGACTGGCCCACTTCCAACATTTTTCGTTTTGATTTCAATGCAAGAATGAAAGTAAGCCTGCTCAGCAGTTATCTACGATTGAGTGTCAAAGAACAGTTAGAAGTTAGACTAAAAGGCCGTCCACAGGAAAAATCAAATTCCCCATTAAGGGAACGGGAAGTGAAGTAAATCCAGAACTTACCCTTATTGAGGGGTTATCAGGCATACAAAGGGCAGGGAACAGCTCCTTCATCTTCTCCTTTTCTGATCTTGGTTTGGTTATTTCAGCTGTTCAAAAATATTAAGAAAAAACAATAAGGATGTACATAAATATATAAAAGGAAGAAAATGGAAATAAGACTAAGTGGATAGCTCTATCAGAGAACCAGTGCAGCGGTGATGGGCTGAATGGAATTTTAGAGCACATAAGGAGGCCATAATTCTATGAATACTTAATGGTGCAAGGAGAGAAGGTGGTGTATTTCTCACATTTGCTGGAAGTTGAAGGCTTGGGTGGAGGTCGCATGGTCTGTATTAGACGTAACAAATTGCTGATGAGTGAATCCTAAAAAACACCAAAAAAAAACTATATTAATCAAAGCGAATAATTTAGAGTCCAAAATTAAATTAGTTACTTGTAAGGGTTTGGATCTTGGCAACAACCCACTACATTTATTCTTATAATTTGCATGAAAATGTTATAACCTTCGATATAGTTGTACACGAGGACGCAGAGGGGGGAAAATTAGTTTACTCCTGATAATGTGAATTTGTTTTCTAGAGCTGAAAATATTTGAATTATTCAATAATGTGAATTAAGCGACTTTGACTTAAAGGGAATAGACTTATTTAACAAAAAAAATTACCAAGACTTGTATGCAAACACTGTTAAATAGTGCAAAATCTTGCAGGGGAGGCCTCAAATATGCATTCAGGCGTGGGCACTGCATGTCTCTTTTCAGACCATCACCAATATGGCAGGTGCCACACTTACAGTATTGAGTGTGTGCCCGCCATATTGGAAGCTTAAGAGGCCGTTTAGCATCCGAAAAATGGATGCTGCACGGCCACATTTTTAGGCCTATGATTCAGCACCTCTGGTGGAGAGCTTCATGCAATGGGAATGATATCAGGAATTTGGGCAGAGAGGCCAGCGCACCCCATATGATATTCCAGACATTAATGGACAGAGAATCTTGTGGGTTGTTAATCAGGCAATCTGACCTCCATGTTTGAATTCCCAATATGCACTTCCATTGCGCAAATCTCTGCAACAGTAGCACTAATGTTGTGAACTTGTCCCGTAATGTATATCAGATGGTGGGAATTCTAGCAAAACAGTGAAAGGCTTTTCAGTAAATTCCACTTTCTTGTCACAAAACCATCACGCCATTTGGCAAAGTATTACACAAATATACATCAGTAATAAAAACAAAAAATGCTGGAGATACACAGCTGCCCAGCAGACAGGTTAACATTTTGGATGGAGCCCATTTACTAGTACTCCAGTTCTATCCAAAACATAAATCTGTCTTTGCTCTTTCAGATGCTGACTGACCATCTGCATATTTCCAGCATTTTATTTGCATTTCAGATTTCCACCATTCGCAGTTTCAGCAATGTTTCTTTATATCTTTAGATCAGTTGTGTAAGTTACACACTCGAACAGATAAACTTGGGTAGAAGAGTCTAAAATAGCGAAAAATAGCAGACACTGGAAATGGCACCTGACAAGCCAGTGAATAAAGACAGTAAGGTAGAATCATCTAGGAATAACCCCCTCTGTTCAAACTCTACAAAGGGGCTCTGTTCTTGTGTACAAACAACTATATTTCAGCTACTCACAGAACAGCAGACAGCTGAGTTAGGGAAAGGTTACTGCCGATACAGGAGAGCCTGCAAACAGGCCCATTTCTTTTACAGTCAGATTGCTTTGGAGGCTTATGAAAAATCTCTGATCACTTTGGTCAAAGTGAAGCCTATGATGAACTGCATATCAATAAGGATCAGATTGGAAATCTCCCTCTCCATTACCGTAAACTCAGCTCCATTTTTCAACAGTGCTCCTTTAAAAGTTTCAAAAGTAATATTCTTCTCAGCCAGATTGATAACAAACTCAGCTAGAAATAGAAAAACAATGTTTCATTAGAAAAGCCAGCATTTTATGCTACACATAGCTCACTGCAATTAATCAAAAGCATCCTTATATTAGAAGTCACATTAATCATTATTTTTATTTTGAAACAAATATTAGTGATTTTTAATGATTCTGTCAATAATATTGGTCCCAATGAAAGAAAGAACTTGTATTCATATAGTTCCTTTCACAACTTCATGACATCCCAAAGCACTTTATAGCCAACTAAGTAATTTTTTGAAGAGTAGTCACTGTTGTAATGTAGGAAACACAGCAGCCAATTTGCACACAGTAAAATCCCACAAGCAGCAATGAGATAATAACCAGATAATCTGTTTTAGTGATGTTGGTTGAGCGATGTTGGCCAGGACCCTGCTCTTCTTCGAAATAGTGCCATAGAATCTTTTACATCCACCGGAGGGGGCCTCAGTTTAACGTCTCATCTAACAGTGCAGCACTCCCTCAGTACTTCCACTGGAGTGTCAGCCTAGATTTTGTGCTCAAGTCTCTGGAGTGGAACTTGAACCCACAACCTTCTGACTCAGACGCAACAGTGTTAGCACTGAGAACTGTTAAAGAAATGAAAACTATTGATATTCATGTGTATCAGATTTATAAATAATGCTAATTCCAACATTCATCATGTTAAAGAAAAATCCCTACAAAAATAAAACATTGACAGTCCTCAGCTGTCATGAGGCAAGACAGTATTCTACAAAAGAGATGCACTCACAGCAGCCTATGTGCTATCTAACTAGCTTAAAGATTGTTAGCAATTTCTAAATCTCTAAAATATAAATTGCTATTTATAAGAAAATTATAAACATGCATATAAAGAACTCAAAAAGTGAAAAATGTTCTACTTCAGTTGAAACAATTCTGAAATTAAAATGACTAAAACCAGTATTAAATAGTCATGCTTGATAATGTAGTACACTTCAGATTTAAAGATTCTTATACAGATTAAGAGGATGTATTGAAATCTAATATGTTTCAAAAAAATAAAAAACAATAGGCTGCTGGCTTTTAATGCCTTGTGCCAAGATGTAGGATCAGTCCATCACCGACTGGCAAAGGGAATACCTGTAACAGCTTCCAATGACATAACATTTTCTCAATCACCAGGAAACCTAGCTGAAACACTGGTATTCAACTAGTTCATCTTTCTGCTATATTTTTCCCCCAAGAAGTTGTAGCAGAAACTATTCAAGAGACTCTCCCCTTTGACACTTATAAAGCACATATTTATCTTCATGGGCTAATCAAGGAATCAGTTGCTTACTAAGCATTCTTTCCAGATGTTTTACTGAACTAACACACGGGCAGAGAGGAGTTCTTAAAATGCTTATTGCATGACCAATATTGAGAAGTATTAGGTGTGAGATTTTTGAACAAGAGCGAATCAGGGATCACAAATCTCATTTGGGCTACAGCTATACTATGTTACTAGTCCGAGACCAGTAGGTGTAGAATGTTCAATGCAGCCAGTAAGTCCAAGTGACATTTTGGGATGCCTGGGTTGCAAATCATACTCTGTCTGCTCTTCACAGAACCCTGTGCCCCCAAAGGATATTTCTTTTAAGATAGGAAAGTAGAAACAAGCACTTGCCCATAATATTAAATAGAATCTGAATAAGTCAATAAAGTGGCCCAGAGGCCCAACAGATCACCTGAACACTTTTTAAACCCAGCACTTGGAACTATACTCCAAAGAGTGTCAAGTACCAGTGGTGTGAGTGTGTCACCGGGAACCTGTCTTCCACTTGATTTAAATGCGGTCTCGAGTCAGATCAAGGCCGACTCTGTGGTTATATCGCCACTTTTATATCAACGTGCACCCAAAGCACATTGATGCACAGGGGCCCATATAACTGGAGCCTTCATCGCATGGAGCCGGATTTAGTGGATTTAAATGGAATCGATGAGAAATACCGTAACATTTTTTGAACCAAAGCGAGTGGGCTCGCCTGCGCGGCCGGTTTCTTACCCAAATCCTTATCGTTGATGCCCAGGTGGTTGTCCAGTTCTGTGCAAACCTTGGACACCAGTGACAGGTACTCGAGCTTACTCAGCTCGTCCAACGCCACCTCCGCCATTTCACTGGGACCCGAGCTTCAAACTCAAAGGCCTTTTACGCCCGGTATTATTATTATTTTCAGCAAAAGTCCGAGGACTGGATCAGCCAATGTGCGGACCCCGGGTAACGCACACTCCCCATTAACTGGATCAAAACAAACACTTTTCACCGAGCCACCATCACAGCCGCCATCTTCACGCAAGACTTCACCTTTCACCTTTTTACGCAAGTTGGTCGCTCCGATGCCATTCGGCTATTTCCGGAGACTCCCGAGCGGAAAGTCCAGCCTCTTGACCACAAGGAGGCGCTACATACTAGCGACAGAGCGGGTGAGCACGTTACAAGACCAAATGATGCTCCCTGAGACAGGCCACTGGCCATAGTGAGATGTTTGGAAAGACTGTGATTGCAAAACTATTGCAGTTTAAGATAGAAGTAAAAACTACAAATGCGAGAAATCTAAAATAGAAAAATATCGAAATACAATGCACGTTCCTTAGCACCTGAAAAAAGATTAATGATGGAGTCCCTTTGTCAGGATCATTCATTTAGATCATTTTTTATACTGAGGACTATAGAAAAACATCATATTTATTATTCACAAAAATACAATGAAATGTCACTGGAAATAAGTGAGGCTTGACAAGTATTAGTCTATTTATTGTGTCCCTTTAAGGGAGTTCTGATTTTTTCCTGCACATTATTGTTGCAGTTGTACTATATCAAATTTCACCTGATGGAGGGTCTCCACCAAAGACATTAGCCTATATTTTCTAATGTCAGACTCTGCAGACCTGGCATGAATTTCCATCAGTTCCTATTTTTATTTCAGTATTTCCAGGGTTTTTCAAAATTTCAAATTAAATCTTAGCATTTTGTTAATGCACTTTCCAGCTATGCCAAGAAATCAAACCGTAGACTGTGGGTTCTGAAGTCCAGGAGCAGAAATCAAATCAAAGCCACAACTTGCATTAACTCATATTTCAGCATTTGATCAAACAATCAAACTGAAATAAATCTAAACCATTCTTTGAAAGAGTTATGATTTGATTTGGATATTTTGAAAGTAAAAATAACCAAAAATTCCAAAGGTACTTGTGTAGAGGGCTTTTGAGATCTTGCTGATCTGAAAAAAAATCTCCTGTAACGCAATATTGCAAAGACTAACTTTTAAAGAATGCTCATCACCGCACATACATTTGGGGTCTTAGTATTTTGTTTTGAATATTTCAATTGAACAGCCCGGCCAGAATTCTGAATGCTGGAAATCTGAACTCAAAACAGAAAATGTTGGCACTACACAGCCACTAAAGAGAAAAGACAGGTTAATGTTTGGGATGTAGACTCTTTGTCAAACTGGAAACTTTGTCAAACTTTATCGGACTGAACAAAATGAAGAGGAGGAGGAGGAGAGAACAACAGGTAGAAGTCACGAGCCAGGCATGTTACAATCACAAGGAGTTAATGGGTTTAATACCCAAATGGCTTGAGTTTGGCGTTGGCCCAATGCTGGGAGGTTTTGAACTAAGCCAGCCAAAACCTGAGAACCTCAGCTGGCTCACCAACCACCATCCCATCTCCGACCAAAGAGAACTTAGCATTAAATAAATAGATAATCGTAATTAAACTTAAACAACAGCTGAGCTCTAGACATAGTCAGGCTGTTGCACTGACACCAAACAAGTTTATGCTGTTTAAAACTACTAGCACATCTCCTATGGCATTGCTCATGGTGCGTGGAGTAAGGGCTAAAGTGTGACATCTGAAGTTTGACAGTTAAGTTGCAATGGCTAAAGTGTTACAGTAAGTAAGTGTAATGCTTTATACGCAACCCTTTAATATATTATAAAAAGATAGTAACTTTTACTTGTGTCTGTGTTGGGTCCTTCTTACTATCATGCTCCAGGTACAGTAGCATAGTGGTTATGTTACTGGACCAGTAATCCAGAGGCCCAGATTAATAATCCGGAGTCATGAGTTCAAATCCCATCACAGCAGCTGGTGAATTTAAATTCAATTAAATAAATAAAATCTGGAATTAAAAAAACTAGTATTGGTAATAGTGGCCATGAAACTACCGGATTGTCGTAAAAACCCATCTGGTTCACTAATGCCCTTTAGGGAAGGAAACCTGCTATCTTTACCCGGTCTGGCCTATATGTGACTCCAGACCCACAGCAATGTGGTTCATTCTTAATTGCCCTCTGAAATGGCCTAGCAAGCCACTCAGTTGTAAAGTCTCGCTAAAGAAAGTCATAATAAGAATAAAACCCATCGGACCACTAAGCACCAGACATGACAAAGGCAAACCAAGCCCAGTCGACCTTGCAAAGTCCTCCTCATGAACATCTGAGGACTTGTGCCAAAAGTGGGAGAGCTGTCCCACAGACTAGTCAAGCAACAGCCTGACATAGCCATACTCATAGAATCATACCTTTCAGCCAATGTCCCAGATTCTTCCATCACCATCCCTGGGTATGTCCTTTCCCACCGGCAAGACAGACGAACCAGAGGTGGTGGTACAGTGATATACAGTCAGGAGGGCGTGGTCCTGGGAGTCCTCAACATTGACTCCAGATCTCATGGCATCAGGTCAAACATGGGCAAGGAAACCTCCCTCAGCTGATGAATCAGTCCTCCTCCATGTTGAACACCACTTGGGGAAAGCACTGAGGGCAGCAAGGGCACAGAATGTACTCTGGGTGGGGGACTTCAATGTCCATCACCAAGAGTGGCTCGGTAGCACCACTACTGACCGAGCTGGCCGAGTCCTGAAGGACATAGCTGCCAGACTGGGCCTGCGGCAGGTGGTGAGTGAACCAACACGAGGGAAAAACCTACTTGACATCGTCCTCACCAATCTACCTGTCGCAAATGCATCTGTCCATGACAGTATTGGTAAGAGTGACCACTGCACAGTCCTCGTGAAGATGAAGTCCCGTCCTTGCACTGAGGACACCATCCAACGTGTTGTGTGGCACTATCACCATGCTAAATGGGATAGATTCAGAACCGATCTAGTAGCTCAAAACTAGGCATCCATGAGGCGCTGTGGGCCATCAGCAGCAGCAGAATTGTATTCCAGCACAATCTGTAACCTCATGACCGGGCATATTCTTCACTCCACCATTGCCAACAAGCCAGGGGATCAACCCTAGTTCATTGAGGAGTGTAGAAGAGCATGCCAGGAGCAGCACCAGGCGTACCTAAAAATGAGGTGCCAACCTGGTGAAGCTACAACTCAGGACTACATGCATGCTAAACAGAGGAAGCAACATGCTATAGACAGAGCTAAGCGATTCCACAACCAACAGATCAGATCAAAGCTCTGCAGTCCTGCCAAATCCAGTCGTGAATGGTGGTGGACAATTAAACAACTAACAGGAGGAGGAAGCTCTGTGAACATCCCCATCCTCAATGATGGCGGAGTCCAACACGTGAGTGAAAAAGACAAGGATGAAGCATTTGCAACCATCTTCAGCCAGAAATGCTGAGTGGATGATCCATCTCGGCCTCCTCCCGATATCCCCACCATCACAGAAGCCAGTCTTCAGCCAATTCGATTCACTCTACGTGATATCAAGAAATGGCTGAGTGCACTGGATACAGCAAAGGCTATGGGCCCCGACTGTAATGCTGAAGACTTGTGCTCCAGAACTAGCTAAAACGTTCCAGTACAGCTACAACACTGGCATCTACCCGACAATGTGGAAAATTGCCCAGGTATGTCCTGTCCACAAAAAGCAGGACAAATCTAATCCGGCCAATTACTGTCCCATCAGTCTACTCTCAATCATCAGCAAAGTGATGGAAGGTGTCGTCGACTGTGTTTTCAAGCGGCACTTATTCACCAATAACCTGCTCACCGATGCTCAGCCATATAAATACTGTGGCTACAAGAGCAGGTCAGAGGCTGGGTATTCTGCAGCAAGTGACTCACCTCCTGACTCCCCAAAGTCTTTCCACCATCTACAATGGCACAAGTTAGGAGTGTGATGGAATACTCTCCACTTGCCTGGATGAGTGCAGCTCCAACAACACTGAAGAAGATCGACACCATCCAGGACAAAGCAGCCCGCTTGATTGGCACCCCATCCACCACCCTAAACATTCACTCCCATCACCACCGGCGCACTGTGGCTGCAGTGTGTACCATCCACAGGATGCACTGCAGCAACTCGTCAAGGCTTCTTCGACAGCACCTCCCAAACCCACGACCTCTACCACCTAGAAGATCAAGGGCAGCAGGCACATGGGAACAACACCACCTGCACATTCCCCTCCAAGTCACACACCATCCCAACTTGGAAATATATCGTCGCTGGGTCAAAATCCTGGAACTCCCTTCCTAACAGCACTGTGGGAGAACCTTCACCACACGGACTGCAGCGGTTCAAGAAGGCAGTTCACCACCACCTTCTCAAGGGCAATTAGGGATGGACAATAAATGCTGGCCTTGCCAGCAACGCCCATGTCCCATGAATGAATATAAAAAAGCAGTGCAATTTTATGGAACAGTTTTAACCAGTCAAATTCTGGCCCAGTTTTTTGCTGATCAGAACCATTTGCCAAAGCTAGAAAGCACTAGACAATTATTTAATTCTGATGCCACAGATCCAGTGTGGAAGCCTCCCTAGACTATTAGTGAACATGGATACCTTTCCTTCATTATGGTGATAGTGAATATTCCTACATACTCCCTTATACCCTGTGCTCGCTGACCTATGTTGGCTCCTGGTCCAGCGACGCCTCGATTTTAAAATTCTTATCCTTGTTTTCAAATCCCTCCATGGCATCACCCCTCCCTATCTCTGTAACCTCTTCCAGCCCTATATCCCTCCAAGTTCTCTGCACTCCTCCAATTCTGGCATCTTGCGCATCTCCAATTTTAATCGCTCCACCATTGGCGGCCGTGCCTTCAGCCGCCTAGGTCCTAAGCTAAACCTAAACTTCTCTGCTTCTCTATCCCTCCCTCCTCCTTTAAGATACTCTTTAAAACCTACCTCTTTGACCAAGCATCTCGTCACATGTCCTAATACCTCCTTATGTGGCTCAGGGTCAAATTTTGTTTGATAACGTTCCTGTGAAGCACCTAGAGATGTTTTACTATGTTAAAGGTGCCCTATAAATGCAAGTTGTTGTTGTTGTCATTGTATATATTGGCAAAAATTAGATGCAAACAGCACTATAAAATCAGGGATTAAACAAAGATTCCAACCACCACTCCCCAATTGATAAACCTGTATTATCAAAGACAAACAGTTGTAACCCCAACAGAAAATAACTTGCCCACAGCCAGTCGTTAATGAAAGGACCAGCAATAGGAGGAGTGCCCGTGTCTCCTTCATAGGCCTGGGGCCAGAAGTATGCAATTCCAGCAGACTTGGGCCCATCTTTTCACATAGGACTCCTGTTAACTTCCTAACAATGCTAGTACCCATTTAGAACAGGTTAGACTATAGGTGAGACTTTTTCTCAAGGGGATTGCTTGAACCAGGGGAATGCTGGTTGCCTGCTCTTCTTCAAAATAGAGCCATGGGATATTTTATGTACACCTGAGAGGGCAGACGGGGCCTCGGTTTAATGTCTCATCTGAAAGATGCCACCTCCAACAGTGCAGCACTCCCTCAGTACTGCAATGAAGTGTCAGCTTAGATTATGCACTCAAACCTCTACAAGGTAAAGGTCTCTCTACCTTGTCCCAACCTCAGAAAGGTGCCCCATTCTGTACAATGTGGCACCTCTCCATTTCACTCATCATGAGATGGCCAAATTACTGCCAATTTTGTGCTGTGTCGCATAACTATTACAGGCGGGGTTGAAACTTCCTAAACTCAATTAATGTAGGACATTTAAACCCCAAAAACAATCAGCCTCAGCTATGATGGAACTGAGATCCCCAAGATCACAGCATCTGTTGAGTTTGTATCATTTGATGCTGGGGCTGCAGCTACAGACCAGTGTCACCCAGCTATTGTGATGCTGAAAAAATAATGGCAGGAGTCATACAACGGGTACACTGGCAATGGGTGCGGCAGCATGTTTTATTGTTGACACTCACTCCACCACAATTTTCTTGTCCAGAGTGAATTCAAGTTAACATGGAGTAAGTTTTGCATTTAAATTAGAAGAGCAGCAGTTCAACTGGGCTTCTGGATTGTGCTTGCAGCTCATCTTTGGTACTGGGCACATATTTGGTTTCCCAGAGGTGCTTCTTTTCCTGTGATAAATATGCAGGAGTTAATATTAAGGTCTTTTGGGAATCTTCATTACCATGTAGCAGCAATCAAATTGGTGGGATCCTATTAAAATGGTTACCATAGGATTTGTGATGACTGTTTTGTCAGATGACATCTGAAGGAAGTGATCTAATACAGGCCCCTTGTTAATTCACATCAGTCTGTAAATACACAGGACACCATCTCTCTAGTTACCCAATCTTGTGGTCGGATCCACCAGAAAAGATTCGCATAAATAAAATTCCTGGATCATATGGATCTGAATGTAAAACAATACTTAACCCAATGTAAAGGATTTGTGCATGTTGCGGTTGTATTACTGAGCACATTATTATATGAATCAGATCATTTTTAGATCTTACTTTGCTCTGTGCACATGGTACACATTAGCAGATTAGGTCAGACAGGTTGCCCACCTCATTGAATAATTTATTGGTATTGGCACATAAATTAGGCATTCATTTTGGTATTAGTCTGTCTGAGGCCAAAGTGCTATTTGCAGGCACAAGCTGAGGCAGATGGGCCTGTGACCTTTACACTCTGCATCTGTTCTTTTGATAGGACAGGCTGAGGTGGGGGGGGCGAGGGGTCACATGTATCTGACTGCCCTGTCTGGGCCCATGTCACTGATGGCAAACATAAAACAAATTTAATGAAAACACATGCAAATATTATACAGGTAATTAAAGGAGACAAAATATCAGTTAGTTTTCCCTGTCCATATGGTACATTAATTGCACAATCTGACAACAGCTATTCATTTTAGCATGCTTTTCTCTTAATAGTAAAATGAATGCAGCACCAGTATCAAACAAAAGGGCAAATGCAGACAAGAATTCACAGTTTTAATAAAGACCGATATCATTGCACATAATGACAGACTGTAGCTTTCTGTCAAAATTCTGTGCAACTCAACACCAAGTATAAATCACTGTCTCCCCCTACAAATTTAAAAGGTTGTGTGTGCTCAAGGAGAATTTCAACTGGTTAATAATATAAGAATGCATTTATATGTCGTTTTTGAGCTGATGCAATGTAGACCTGAAAACTGGCACTAAACCTCTGGTGTCAGGTCATGATCTGAGAGCTATAAAATCTAGTGCTTTCCTGCAGGAAGCCATCTCACACAGCTTGAGTTTGCACTGCCTGTATTTTAACTCCAGCCTGGTGTAAAGCCTTCTGTTAAGAGTGCTTGGTCAGTTGGACGGCATGGGAACTTGTAAAACTTTGCACAGAATCTTTTCAACGTTACGAGTGAACAGGCACTCCTGCTCATGCTCTCCTAACATGCTCAGAGCTCCGTCATGGCTGCACCTCACTGCCAGCTAGACCAAGATCAGTCTGAAGTAAGCTTAGAGGTTGCCGATTAAACTGCAGCCAGCGGACACTGGTTTCAGCTCCGTGGCGGTGGTGCAACTGCAGCTTTGGTCAGCTACATAGCCCAGTTAGAATTCATCTCACAAATCCCATAACCTTGGCAACCAGTGAAGCAGGATTAATAACGGGCCGGATTTTTGCTCCGAAAATAAAGGTGAGGCTAACAGGGCTTACCGTTATTTCAGAGCAAATGTTAGAGCAACTTACGGCGATGGCAGATGCACAGCTAAACACGGAAATCTGGAAGTTGCTCTACCTGATGCCCTGCTCCTCCGCAAGAAGGTCATTTCGCCGTCTGACTCACCATTCAAGAGAATGGAATGGCGTGAAGTTCCTGCACTGCCCTGATGGATACAAAGTAATCTCACCAAAAAATGGTTCATCAAGTTATTTAAATCTAAGCACACTTTTAACAGTGTGGTAAGTCTTAATGACTGCCAAACAACCTCTCTGGCACTGAAAATTAACTTTAACAAGTGTGGAGTCTCATTCCTTCAGATTTTAGTTGTTGTTAGACATTTAAAAAATAATTAAATTTTTATTTTTTTACTTTTTCTTTCTGCCTCTTTTATATGTGTCTCTTAATTCAATATTTCTTGCCCTCTCTTTTATTTCACTTTCTGTACCTGATTTGACATTGAATTTACTATTCTAACTTACACTTCCCGCTTCTGATTCTGTGTGGCTTATTAACATGCTTCAATCTGATTGGTTAAGGGGATAGACAGTTTCCTGCCCCGTTCACACAGGTCCCAGATGCCCAGGAGAGGGGGCCGTGCTGGATTCAGCGCCCCATGAGAGGAACTTGCTGTGAAAAAAACAAGAAAAGTTTATGGGTAAGTGCTTGTCTAACGAGCGGCTGAGCACCTTTCATTCGCCGCTCAGAGGAAAATCCGGGCCATTGCCTATTGCTGCCATGATCCAACACTACTAGAAGAGCTCAAGCAGTCCACAATAATGTCATTCTACCCAGGACCCAATGTAAGAATTGACTTGTTTCTGGAAGTCATGGTATTTCTGTTGGATGTGTCCACAACACAGTGGCCCATGGTCCCTAACACATGGTACAAGATTGTGTGATACTGCTGATGAAATTAGTACTTTTTAAAAGGCACAGCTCAGCTTTAATAAACTTGTTTTAAAGTTTCTTCAATGGCCTAGTGAGTAAAGGCTTCGCCCAGCATAGTACCAAGCCATAAAGTCCAAAGGGTCTCAGGTTTGATTCTCCACCTTGTACCAACTTAGTTTTAGGAGTGCTATGATTGGCCTCAGTGTCCCTGGACTAGGCAGGGAAAAACTAACCAGGGTGCCCACTCCTGGTTGCTATCCAGGAGTGGGCACCGTTGTGTGTGACCGTTGGGTAAGGACGGGATCAGGATCAGGTTCAGCTGTGATACCCCCTCATCCCCTCCCGTAGTGGAATACTTTACCAACACTCAAACAACAACAGTTTATATAGTACCTTTAATGTACAAAATATCCCAAGGTAGAGCAACAGACAGTGATCCATGGGAGGGAAATTAGAGGAGGTGATTGAAGGCTTGGGAGGAAAGGTGGGTCTTTTTAAGAGAGAGAGGTGGAGAATGAAACATGACCACTCAGAGAGCGCTAGTGTCCAACAATCATCTCAGCATGCAAAAGTCTTGTTTCATTGTTCATTAATTCTAACAATATTCTATTTAATCAAAACAAAAAAGGGAGGGGATAAATATTGTATTCAATGGATCATAATCAATGTCAAAAATGTGCTCATCACTTCAGTCACCATCACTAAAAAAGAAAAGTACAACTTGTCGCGTATGGTAATTCTGTACCAGGCAGCAATGGCCTGTCACAGCCTGCCAGCCGGAATATTTAAATCTTAAAGAAGAAACTGAGCAGTTTATTAAGCCAGTAATTGCCATGAAACAGAATATAACACTGATTCAGAGACGACACAGGCAATCAAATCTGGGTCTTGCTGTCATGTTTATTGATGTGTGTTTAACAAATGAATTTGAATCACGCTAGTGTGCAGTACTTAGCATCAGTAAGTTTGGAGAATGGTACATTACCCTGGTAAGCCACTGAGCCTGTCAGTGTGGATGATAAATAGCAACAATTTACTATAATAATTTTTGCTTTAGAGAAATGACCCCGTACGTGTCCCCTGTTGATTAATGATGTCCCATCAGCTGTCAGGCCATTTAAACTTGCCTTGGGAAAGGGACCCAGCTGCTAAGATATTGTATGTGGGAGTTCTGCCTCTACAACTGAAGCAGACTGGAAAAATTAGTGTCACTCCGTCTGGGAATACTTAGCTTTGGAAGAAAAATGGTTTTGAACAACATATACTCACCCATTTATTGATGAATGGGTCCGATTTTCCTTCTTGGAGTAAGTCTTTTCACTGCAGTTGGCCCTACATTCATAACGATCTTTTATTGTGTCATGTATGTTTCAAACAGAGCCAGTTAAAGGGGCAGTGTCCTAACTGCATTTGACCCACATCTCGGTATTAGGACATGATATGCAAAAAAAAAATCTTATTGCTGCATCATTTTTTATTGAATTTTTGGGAGCGGGGATCAATAACAGTAATGGAGGCTTTAGGTATTTGTGCTGCTGACCTCTGCCCTTTGACCTTAGCCTTGGTTCCTACTCCTGTGATGGATAGGAACCATGAGGAAAATAACAGAGTTTAATGCCACAAGTATACAAATCATAAGCTACTGATATTGAGCCATTCTGCAAAAAGTTAAATATCCTTCTTTTTAAAAAAAAAGCGTAAATGGAGAACAATGTTTTATTTTCCCACTTTAGCTTCTCCCTTCATGTTGAAATATGTCATTATGAAACACATTAATTGTAATACGATCAAATCTTCTTTAAGAGTAAAAAAAAAATCCATTTGGAAATCAATTTATGTTTACTAGAATGTTACAAAACGCAGTTATACTCTTCCTCCCTGCATCTCAGTGTGTTGAAATCAAGACCCATCATACAGTCTCCTACACTAACTCATTCTTTTCTGGGATCACAAAACTATTCTCAATTTCTTCGGTCTTCCCTTACTAAGTTCAGCCTTTTAAACCCTAAGTATAGCATCACCTATTGACCAATTCTTCATTTATATCGTCTTCTCTTCTACTCTTTTCAACCTTGGTGGTGTCTTGCATTATAGGCCTTTGATTTCTCACTTAGATTTCTCAACAAGTAAAAGGTTAATGGTGATTCTGTTTCAAGCACTGTTTTACTCCCTGGATATTTAAGATCAAATTCCTACCGCTCCTTTACATTTTTCAATAATTTCTTAATATAATCACTGTGTAAATAAGTTGCAAATCAAATTGTTGATACCTTAATTAATCAACGTAAAGTAAACATTGGGCTATCTCTTGGCTATTATTTAGGTGAGTGGAGATATTAATGACTTAAGGGGTTCAATTTCAAAACATGTGTCTCAGAACACAAATCAAATTGTATGCACATTTTTGACATTCTGCTTTCATTTTTTTTATGTGCATAAAGCACCTAATCTTGTTTTGATGAGTGGAAAAAGGGCATTAAAAAGAGGTTACACCAACTGAACTGCTGTATGTTTGACCAAGTACTTAATTTTCCAGCTAAGACACCTCTGTTTGGCATTGACCTGAGATAGGATGCCAAACTACAGGGATGAAAAGAACATTAAAACTGCAACTATCTCAAGAGACATTGGGGGTAATTTTAACCCCAAAGAACAGGTGGGCTGGGGGTGGGTGGCTAGTCAAAATTGTAGATTTTAGCAGTGGGACTGCAACCCAGCTCTAACTTCCGGGTTTAACCCAGACGTGTTTGGATGTGCGCGCATCCGAAACCTGGAAGCCCTGTTCCCACTTAAAGCCGGCGGGCGGTTTGTTAAAGGGGCAATGTACCTCATTAAAATGGATGAGGTACTTAATTTTTGTTGATTCTAATTCTGAAACTAACTTAACCTCAACTGCACGGGTTTCCTGGGGCTCGTGAATCTCATCCGGTGATAGGAGGTGAGAAGGGCTGGATCAATGAGGTAGGTGCCTTTATAGCATTGCTTGTGGGCCAGGAAAAGCAGGAGTGATCCCTCCAGGCCCAACAAGCTTACAGGTTTCCCTGATGGGAGACCCCCCCAATGTCCGAGAACCCCCCCCCCCCCATGGTAAACCCCCTCGATAGGAGACCCACTTCCTGCCACGATGACCGACACCCCCACCTTATCTCCAACTTTTCCGATGATTCCCGACCTCCGACTCTTCTGATGACTCCCAATCTCCAACTCATCCAATAATTTGATCACCTTCTGGCCCACAATCTTCTTCACGGCCCCCTGCCACTTCGGTCTCCACCTCTGACATCAGACCCACCCCCCCCCCCCCCCTACCAGCGATGTCCTCCATGGCCCATGATCTCTCCCTCCCTCCCTTGTCTCTGATTCCCAGCTCCTTTCCCTCCCAACAGGCAGTCCCTTGTCAATATGGCTGGCTGTTGCATGGGGAACCCGGAAGCAAAAATAATTACCTTCAATTGAGTTGTGATCGCAGATTCCGAGGCACTCAATTCACTTCACTTCCGGGCGGATATATACTCACCCGCTCAGTTCCCGGCTCCAGGTCAAAATCATGCCCATTGTCACCATTTATTTCATTCCCAGGATTGAGAAGGGGAGGGAAATGCTTCATATTAAAAGTACTCCGAAACCTTCCTCCTTTTAATAACCAGGTATAAATATAGCTCACCCTCAATGTAGCTCAGCACTTAGAAGCCAAGTGCTTAGTGCGTTATAGCAAGGTAAGTGTTATAGGAATGTCCCATAGTACATGGAATGTAAATAGTTCAGTACTTCTACAGCAATTGTAAAGAAGCAAGACTTCCTGTGTAAGTTGTGTGTCATGAAATCGTAAACCTGTTTACAAAGAACAGGTTTACGATTGTGTTATATATAATGCACAAAGAAAATCGTCCCCATGGTGTTCTAACTAATGAGCCCTGAAGTTACGCAGTGGGCTACTAGTGTACGAGTGCTCAGCATGTTAGTCTGAAATTTCTCCTCCCACTCTTTTAGCACAGGTGTCAACCCAATTAAAATAAATAAGTTAGCGCTAAGCATTCCTATCCCACAGTGAAATTTTAAGGCCATGGTCTTACAGTCACCCACAGTGAAGATAGAGATAAAAAGTTGGTGCCTTACCTGATAACTGAAAATATTTAGCCATCTATAGTGATATGTTAACTGGGGACATCTAGTGATGGAAGGTATATTCTGCACTATTTCCTTATTTCAATTTGGCTACCAAAAAAACAACAAATTCAATTCAAGATGCTGTTGTTCTCTGATGAAGACCTTTGTTACAAACACAGGGGAAGAATGGGACTCCCTCTCTGTGTCTTGACCACTGGAGCAGGTTCAACACAGTAACAGATGTTCAGAGCACAGTGTTTTTTTAAATAGTTATATCTATTTTAGGAACAGTTATTAAAATTTACCACAGCAATGCATAGTCAGCTATGCAGAGATGTTGTCACATAACCAAATACATCAACATATTCTGGTTTATTTATTTGCGGGTTAAAATATCTCGTATGGCAGGTTACGCCGAGGACCTCACTCCTTTAAAGGGGCTTTTAAATTATTAAATTATTAAGCCAAACCGTTTGGATTTAGGTTGCTCTTTAAAGTGACATTTGTTTTCAGGTGATCCCCCACCCCCATTTTTTAAAAATGATCTTTCTCTCCATCTTTAGGTTGTCCACACCTCCTTCCTCCAGACAAGAAAATAGACCATTAACTCACTCACAGACCCCTGACAATGCAGCTTCGTGAGCGCTGCCGAGAATAGCCAATCCTTAGAATTCCCCTCCCTCCCTCCAATGTGCCATCTCCTCACAATTTCATGGACATGTCTAAGCACTTACCATGTGGGAAACACAGGCACAGATCTGTGTGGTGAAGCGATCTCTGTAAAGTTTTCACTTGTATTTTGTAAGGAATCAGTCATAGCTCTAGTTTTCATGAAAAACATGGCTTCTCAATAATTCAGTCAGATTCTCCATTTTTCTTTGCCTCAAGGTTTGTAGCTCTTGTGGGAAAACAAGAAACACTGATGGAAAAAATGCAAAGCAGAGAAAATATTAATGCAGCTTAAAACGCTATTTAATGTCTTTTAATGGAGCTGGTCACATCCCAGCTGTTGGCTCATCCATCCTCATTTATCATCTTTTATCATTATCAATAGTGGGAGTATAATCTTTTGAGATGTTCGTTTTTTATTGTACTAGCCCATCACTGTGGCACTTTCTGATATTACACGACTTCCAATATTGTCTTGATTGCTTTTGGTTTTTTTTATAAAGGGGAAACTGTTCCTACATGATGCCACAGACTGCCACTGTTTACATGAATGTATTAGGAGCTTAATTTATCTCTTAGTATTTTCTGCTTTTATTGCGTAATGCTTTGTTTTGTGTAGTACATAAGAGTCCCAGATGTGAAGCTATGCCCCACTAACTTCCACTACACAACGATGCTCCAATGCATCATTCCACTGTGCCACATTGTTCGTAAGCATTCCCCATACACTGGCACATAGCAATATCCCACAGAATTCAACACAAACTAAATTTTCTGAAAGTTTAGCTACCCTGTTTATTAAAGAAAACAGTGGTTAAAAGAAAAAAGAAGAAAGATTTGCATTTAAATAGCACCTTTCACAACCTTTGTAGGAACATAGGGACAGGAGTAAGCCATTTAGCCCCTCGAGCCTGTTCCGCCATTCAATGAGATCATGGTTGATCTGTGACCTAACTCCATAGCCCCATAACCCTTAATACCTTTGGTTAACAAGTGCTTTACTTTTGAAGTCAATGGAGAATAATGTTGGGCAGGGTGTAAAACTGGCATTCCACCCGATCCTGTGGGTTTCCCACCCGGTGAGTTAGATTAAAATTGCCCCCAATGTCTGCTTCACAAGCTTTATTTTCCCAAATAAGGTGACTTTATGTTTCGTTATCTTATATCTATTCTGTTACCTAGCAACCTCGGACCCAGAATTCTTTGATAGTTCTAACGGTCTTTCACCATAACTTAGGAGGGAGACGGGTGGAACCCAAAGGAAAACAATGGATGGAGACAGGGATGGGGATCTTCCAATGCTGTTAGTTCCCACTCCTTAGGCTGGACAGGGATATAGCGTATTAATGGAGCCCAGTATGCAGAGTGAGTGGAGGCGTCCACAAGGGCACATGTGGGCCACAAGCAGCCTGGATGCCTGAAGAGAGCCAGATTTTTTTTTTAAATTGCAGATCAGTGGACTTGCTTGGGGGAGCTGAACAGAACATAGCCAGGGTCAAGAGGAGGTCCTGGGCATCACAGCCTAAGAGTTTCCAACAGCCATGGGCAAGTGGGCACCGGAGATGTGAATGAAGTGGCACTTGCTCTCATCTGCTTTATGGTAACGAGGTGTCAACCCACTCACCCGCAATCTCCAGCAAGGTCAACACCTGAGCTGGCACAATCCTGGCTCCCTCCTGTCTTGTGGGCTACATTTACTGTTCGGGTACAGCACCGCACTAAACTCTTGAGGTATAGATTTCTGGATGAGACCAGCAGGGGGCAATCACAGAACGAATAGTGAATGGGTTGATATGTGAGGAGATAATTGCCTATGTGCTAATAAGACCGAAACAGTCATTTGCCTTAATGGACACTTGTAAACATGTCCTTGATCACTTTGAAGAGAAATAAAGATAATAATGAACCTGACAAGTCAATGGTCAGGGACAATTATTACAAGCACACTGTTTCCAAACACTCCCCCATGTTGGGTTTTTGTCTCATAGTCTTTCTATGAAGAATATATCACTGAACATGCTCAGAAACTGCATTGTTGTATTCACAGAGACTACATGAAGCTATCAGCATCAGTGCCATTTTATAAAATCAAGTTGTTGCAAAAACACATCATGAATGTCATAACACCCTTCTGTTTCATTCTATCCTAAGTATTTTATTCATCCCTATTCAAGGACTTGAGCACATAATCTAGGTTTAGTAGTGATAGTTTACTGCATTGTCAGAGGTGTTGGACTTCAGATGGGACATTAAACTGAGACCCCATCTGACTAGTGCAAGTAGTTTAGGAGAACATGAATGTTCCAGTAGCACTATTCCAGTGTCCTGGAAACATTTCTCCCTCAACTGACACCACCAAAATTAGATTAACTGATTATTGGTCTCATTGATGTTTTTTGGGATCTTGCTGTACCTTCTTTGCCCACAAAATTAAGTCACTGCACTTCAAAGTATTTCATTGCATGTGAAGTGCTTGGAAATATTTCTAACAGGCTTGTTATATAAATGAAAGTCATTCTTTCCTTTCTTCTTTGCAAGCATTGATATTGTGTGAGCCCTTTTAGACTTTGACAGAAAGAAATAGAAGGATGTTACAGTTAGTGACTGTGGTTTGTAAGGGGGAGGGGGGCTATTCTCCTCTTCGGATCAGGGTTCCAGTGGGGTGGGACTTCTGCTGCCCTTGATGGGCTTTCAGCAGGATTCCCACCATCAAGAGAGAGCCAGCGGGTACAGAGGAGAAAACTCAAGCAGTGATGCAGCGATGTATCCCTACAAGAATAAACTGTGCACATCGGGCAAACGCAAACTCTACTCATGTGAATTCCGCAGTGGTTTGGCTTGGACTCATAAGTGTGGTGATGGGTTTCCACAAATCGAGCTGACCAAAAACAAAGCAAAGAAACCATTGTGGCACAAGGAGTAACATCACTACTTGTTGGACAATTCTATTGCTTATGTTTAAAGAAGAAAGGCTCCTTCAATTATCAAAATTAAATAACGCATTGGACATTTATAGGTTTGTAGACCATATCTGCAGTCCTGACGCTCACTTCTTCAGTTGGATTGCATTTAAAGTGGCATTATCTTCATAAGAAATTGTGCAGCAAACTTTTTTTTCCACGGTGCAATGATACAAGTCACATCAAAACACATTATTGTGCTATTTGTGAGTGATGTTGTTGTGACAAAAATAACACATAACTCTTTTGGTTTACATCCGCCTCGAACAAGTTTGCAAAAGTTGGCACCCTTTTAAAAGGCATCAAATTTCCTCGGAATAATATTAATGTTATTCAGATCGGAATTTTCAAAATGTATTTAAATCCATCCACAGATCTACAAAGGAATTTGAATTCTTTAACAAGCAAAGAATGTGACTTTAGATCATTGCAGTGTTATTTTCCCAATAGCATATTAAAACTTCTTTAATGTAAGAATTACATTACATGAGATTAATGCAATGCAGAGTTAATGCTTGAGGCAGTTTAAGTGCATTTTTCAAATGCTCCTTCAAATCATGCATTATAGAAGGATTATCCGTCTCTCTAATTTGGGTTGTGGCTTTGTCAAGGCTGATCCCAAACAACAGCTTTGGTTCTTAATTTCAATCTGGTGATGTTACAATGAGTGGATGAGTATTAACTGTTTCAATGCTAAATTGTTGTATCGTTTAATATTAACAACAGTTATGGGTGGGCTGTCATAAGAACAAAAGACTTTTAAAGAACAGGAAGAGACAATTAGGCCAAACAAATACGTTCATTACTCAGAGACCTCAACCCAACATAACTATCCTCTCACCATGTGCCTTTTCTCCAGATGTAAGAAAGAAATAACTTGCATTTATATGGTGCCTTTCACAACCCCAGGACGTCCCAAAGCACTTTACAGCCAATTAAGTATTTTTGAAGTGTAGTCACTGTTGTAATGTAGGAAACACGGGAGCCAATTTGCGCACAGCAAGGTCCAACAAACAGCAATGAGATAATGACCAAATAATCTGTTTTAGTGATGTTGGTTGAGGGATAAATATTGGCCAGGACACCTGGAGAACTCCCCTGCTTTTCTTCAAATAGTGCCATGTGATCATTTACATTTACCTGAGAGGGCAGGCGGGGCCTCGGTTTAATGTCTCATCCAAAAGTCAGCACCTCCAATAGTGCAGCACTGAAGCATTGATCAAGATTATGTGGTCAAATCACTGGTGTGGGACTTAAACCCACGATCCTCTGACTCAGAGGCAAAAGTACTGAGCACTTTATTGACTATAATGAACCCTCTGCCAGTACTGGGGAAAAGATTTTATAAAGCGAAGCTTACGTAGAGAACAGAAGCAATTACAAGTAATTAATCTAATTGAGAAACTCACATGGCTTCCATAGACTGTATAGACAACTAGCCATGACTACAAGGTAGAAATCTAATCAAGGGGTTCAGATGAAGGTCTGTTATCATCAAGATTAGATTATGTGCTTGAAATAATTCTCTTGGACCTACTTTTTATGTAACTTTATAAAGGTAGTTTTATTCAGGTCAGGTCTGCTCTTGCATGAGTTGTGGCTGTTGGTGTATTCTTGGTTTTGGTGCACAGTGAGGTTCAAAGTAAAAAAAAAATCAATGAATAAGTTGTCAGCACTGTAAAGAAATAGTTTAGTAAATAGTGTAGTGAAAGTGTGAAAAAAACATTATGAATACTGCAATACCAAAGTTCCATTTCAACCCAATGTTCAGTTCATTATCAAAAGCACCCAGACCTCAGGGATTTCACTTCAGCAGCACAGACATACACGGGTGTGTCTCATGTTTTATAGATCAGTATTTGCCTACAGGTTTATTAAAGTGCATTGACGGCTTTGATGCCAACTCAGGTCTATTGAGGCCTCCCATTGATGTGACTGTGTGAAGTAAATGGAAGTGACATTTTAACTAGCTGGAAAAATGAGGTTATCCTACTTCAGTTGTTTTTAAACTTTTCCAAGTGGGGGACCCCCCCCTGGAATCATTGACACAATCCCAGGGATCCTGTCCGAGCTTCTGAAAAACAGTGTCAGCTATCCAAAGTAAAACTGCCATCATTGCAGAAAAATACTGAGATGAAAGGCAGCGACCTGGTGCCGCAGAATATAAAACCTGCTGCTTCTTAAAAGGGGCTGTAGCAGCACTGGAGGAACGTGGGTGACAAAGATGGCAGCTAGACTGAAGAAGCAAACTATAGGGAGCTGGACCTATATCAGAGATACGGACTAGGAGGGATCAGCTGTTTGGGGTCGAGAGCCAGAAACCCACCAAGAATGTGGTGTGCACTTTGTGGAGGGAGGTTGCTATGGTAGTGAGTGTCACATCTTTGAACTCTAGGACTCCTTTGCAGTGCAGGAAGAAGTTTCCAGACCTCACCAGGACAGCCAAGATAAGCTACCTGCTCCCCTTGGCCCTTCCCTGCAGTCTCTTTATATGTGTGTTGTACTCATTCAGTCACTGCCTTCACCATGCCAGAGGAGTGAGAGGTGAAAGCGTAATCTGACAGCGGAGGGCAGAGGCTCTGCTGAAGTCAGTCTCTTGGCTCCCAAGCTTTGGTCCTCTGATCACTGGCGTCCTGCTTTGAAAAGAAGGATGAGCATCATATTCACTTGGAAGCACTGAGAACCATCTTGGTCTTGAAACAGATGTCAGGGGTCATGGTGGAGTCCACTGCAATGCTCAGTGCCAATATCAAAGAAGGATTTAACACATTGCAGCAGCACCTGAAGCAGCTGGTGGCACCATGAATAACTGCCCTCCTGTTGATCAGTGGGCACTCAGATCCAGGACCCAGTACAAGTGGCATTTCTAGAATCCATCTCTGTGATGCCATCCTCTCTCTTGCTGACAGCTCAAGTGACCTTCCTAGCCAGCCTCCTCCGATACCTGCTCGTGTAGGTGGCAGAATACAGGACCAGACTGCCCATCCAACTGTAGTGAGAACGCAGCCCACTGAAGAGTCCTCCCAGGACTCAAAAGGTCTGAGATGGGGGCCACCTCAAACCCAAAGGACTCATGATACTACAACGCGGCTATACACTACTGATGTCCCTGGCTTTTAGATATCACCTCAGCACTGCATCAGGATAGGTTTAAGAGCAGCACATAGAGGTACCAAGAGTAGGCACAGTGATAATAAGAAGCACTTGTTTTAAACATATATATACTTGTTATATATAAGCACAGTAAACCATATTGTCATATGAAGTAAGTCTGTTCTTTGATTTTTGTATTTAAGAGCATGTTTGGAGGTCAGTTTGCAACAGAATTTAGTTCCTTCTATACCTCCTTACTGAATTGTTGCTTCCTTAAACAGATCTCTTCTGTGATACCTTCAGTGGAGCAGTGTGGTCTGTAGACTCTGGTGGAAGGGTACCTCCAAGATAATCTTCTTCTCCTTTGGTGTAGCCTTATCCTGATGTCTCTTATTTCCTTTTCTCCCTGCACCTATTGTGTCTCCATCATGAAGTCATACATGGGACTCCCCATGGGAAGGGGTCTAATACAGAAGGGTTAGAAGAAAAAGATGTCCCTGCCTCAAACTGTTAAAAGGCAACTTGCAAAATGCTTATTAGTTGCACAGTCAAGAAAACATTTCTCTAATGGCTTCAGCAAACCTGATGTTTCAGGCAAAGGTTGTGGACAGCCAGAGCCCGTGAACTCAACCACTTCCCGGTTTGACAAGTCATACCCCATTTTTCTACAAACTTAACTTAAGTCAGGTGCAATCCTGGTATAAAGGGCAGAATATCTGGGACAGCAGCATTGCCCCTCCGTATCCTGTCATTCGCAGACATGCACCACTTTGGAGGCGGCCACATCTTCTGCCTGCAGCCAATTCTACCAATTCCAAAATAGGTCTAACTCTGGCGAACTTGACTTACTTCTCAAATTTCAGTCCCCCACGCCAGAACTCCACCACTTTTGCACCCAAAAAAACTCGGAATTTCAATCCCTGAGCATCAGCAGATTATTTGATTGACTGTGATGCCACGCACAAGACCAATCCTGTCCTCACCTAACATTCATACAAGTGCACTCCCAATAGGAATCACTGGACAGCAATTTAATGCAGGAACCCTGGCTGATTTGTACACCTAGGGCCAAGGCTAATTGTAGCACCTTTACTAAGATCAGCTAACTCAACAGAACCTGGGGCCTTTATGGGCTGTGTGGCTCAGCTAATCACTGGATAAACTCATTGAGCCTTTAGGGGAATTAAATTTATTTTTTATCGCTTAAATAAATTATGTGCTTTGACATTTAAGTTTTGCCTTCAAAACACTCGCCAAGGCTTGCCATAGGATCTGAGAGTCAAATCTGTATATATCAAATGAGCCACAGCAGCAAAGCTCTATGTTAGAAGCTGGAGAGAGATAGTGATAATGTAAAACTTCTGTGGCTGTTCACCCACAGAATTAAAAGGAAAGATTTTTCAAAATGCCAGACAAATAGTTCTGAAGAGCAATAAAAAGTTCTTCATATAGCAGAGGTTTGTTAAATTGCCTTCCACACTTATAACAGTTGCTTCTAATATAAAATTAAAAGTATGTGATCAATAGTAAACTTGAACATCATTTTGTCCCCTGGATCAAGTGGCCTGAATAAAGGTGAAACCAACTGGACCATTTTTCTTGAAGCAAACAGCAGAGAGATGAGTAGAGAGGAATGGAGATTAAAGGATAGAAAATTAATGGGCCAGATCTTGCTGGAAAAATAACGGCGTGTTAATGAAGCATGCCGTTATTAATGTGCAAACTGGTTAGCAAGTTCAGGGAATTAAGAGATACACCATGAGTTGTGAATCTGCAGAACTTGCTGATCTATTTATGCCGCTCTGTCATTTGCTTCACATAAATGGCATCTCGTCCTTAGCCTCCTCGTTATTTTTAAGAACTTGCTGCATTTGCACATTAATTGCACATTAAACTCGCCACAGAAAGTTAAGTCTGGTAAATAATAGCATTTGTATCCTTTTAACAATGTGATAATTGTTAATACAATGCCGATCAACCTCTGTGGCCCAGAAAGGGAACAATTGAAACTGTGGAGTCTCATTCCTTCAGGTAGTGAATTGTTCTTTGAGATTTTAAAAATTAAAATCGTTCTTACATTAAATTACATTTTTCTTTTTCTTTCTTTTATTCCCCTCTATTACTCCAATCTTTATTTCTTTTTCTGTACTTTATTTGATTCTAATTCACCCTATTTCCTTCTCCGTTGTTTCTTTCTCAATCCTTAAATTTCATTGGTTAAGGAGATAGGGTTGGTCTTCTTAAGGGTTGGTCCCGTCGTTCACTAAGGTTCCAGATGCACCGTTGTCCTCGCCAAGCTGTTATCAGCTCGCACTTCAAGCAAGTTGTGGAGCAAAAATTTTTCGAGCTGAAGAGTGCAGAATAAAGTCTAACTAATGGCGAGATGCCCTGCTCCAGCAAGATCTAGCTCATATTTTTAATGTGAAGAAGACTGTTACAACTTGCTAATAACTTCATCGTGCAGTTATGCATAGTATTGATAAGAATAGATTTCAGGCAGATCTGGATAGGCAGGGATGAAAAGTCTGTTGGAGAGCGTTCCCTCCCTTCCTGCTGGCTCCCTGCTGGCCACCAGTGTCTTCTGAGATTTGTCGGCATAAGTGATGGCAGACGTTAAGTGTTTCTGCTCAAATATGGGCCCATTCAAAATGGTGGTAATGAAGGGATGACGTCATATGATACATTTCGCACCATTACCACCAAACCTCTCTAGAAGCAAGGAATGGCAGTATCTGACAAATAAAGTATGTGTTAGGAGTTCAGTTTCCAACAGATGAAACAAGCATTGCAATGCTGCCCTAAGATACGGCTCATTGAGAACTGGGAAAACGGAGTAATTGCTGATGAGGCTTTATAAGTACCAGCTTAAGTCTAGTGGTGCATTCAACCTGAACTTGCTTAGCCTTTTAAGCCAAATGCTTACAACTGGGTCATAATCCTCCCATCGCAGCTTTAACTATGCTATACACAGATTATACACCGACTGCCCCAGTGCTTGATTCTGAATTCCTTCCTGTTAGTCCCAGTTTCTCAATCCCATCTATGTTTTCTTCTAGCTCCTGTGCACCATCTGTGAAATCCCTGTTCCTCTCAGTTTCATTTATAATTTGTCTTAGACCTGTCTGCCAGTTGTTCCAGTCACTGAATACCCCCGCCTTTACCTAGAAGCCCCTAAGGGAAATATTATGCAGTGTGTGTGGGAGTGCACACAGGCATATCCTTAATCTGCAAGAGCTCACCTGGATTTTCAGATGTGATTTGCCTCCAATTTGTGCATTGGTGCAAAGCAGTTCTGACTTTTTACAGACTCACTGTGCACTTTACAATGCAGGAGCAATACAAATAGTTGGCAAAAAAAATATGTAAAAGAAGTGGGTTTACCCCTATCACTTTAGTAAATCACTCAAGTATAATTGTAGTGATCTCAGAAATACACTTCTGCAAATTTTCCTCCTGATTCTGCAGGCTGCTTTCAGTGGATTCAAAGGATGTCTTAAAAGCTTTCTACTTCCGTGTTGACTTTCATCTGAAGGAAGACACCAATACTATGCCCACAGGGCAGATATACAACATGGACTCTGAGCCTGGCCTACACTTTACCTAGCTTCTCCGGTCACCTTTGTTTGCTCCTTCTCACTTGCGAGTTGTGAATCATTCAGTGCATCTGTTTCAAACCGTCTCAGCGAGGATGCAGCAGCTGAATATTTTGATTTATTCCATGCCTTCTCAGCCAAATAGTAAGCATGTATACAAAGATGGATGCACTTACCTTGGCAATTCTTCTGATTAAACTCAACTTCTTCAGCATTTGCTTCCAGATACAACAGACCTGGGAGACTGCATTCACTCACCTATGCAGGTTCGTCACACAATCATCTTGGACCTGTGAATTAACAGAAGGGTAGTCTCTTCTTATCCAAAAACGACCATCTTCCTTTGCTGTAGCTCTACTAGCAGGACCTCCAATGAATCATCAGAAAAGGACAGACTTTTCACCACTGCTTTTATTGCACAAAATTTCAAATCAAACCATGCATAGGAATGACACCCCTGCAGGCTAACCAACAAAACAAGTGGACTCTCTTTAAAGGGCAAGCATCAGCCCTTTAAGAGCTGATGCCTTCCCAAATTTACAACTTGCAGCCAATCATGCTATAGCCCTGAGTTCCTATGTATATTTTCCATGCGCAGAGAGCTTATGGAAATTAAGAGAAGAAGCTTACCTTGAAACAGTTCAGCAAGACCAGTTCACCTCATTGTCAGCACAGGTGCTGCCGTGCCAATCACAAGCACACCCCCAATTTTGCCAGTCTGCAAAAATCTGGACTATGGTGTACAGCCCACAGGAGGTTTTGCAAGAATTTATAAATGGGAGTACAATGGTGCAGAGTCTTATTTTATTTCACTTTGCTGATCAGATATACCAATTTTGTGATTGTCAGAAGGAGAAGGGTTTAGTGTGCATCTAATCCAGCTGTTTGTATCTGATTCCCTGTTGTTCTATTGCCCATCTGAAGTTTGTTCCTATCCAATTCCCTGATGCCAGAATGCATTGTATATTCCAGAGAAGGCTTTGCTGCTGCTACAATACCTTTAAAAATCAGCTCTCTGATAGGGATTAGGACTTAAAAGGCTCTAAGTTTTGATTCTAAATCCAATTCTGAATATATTTAAATGCTGATCCCTCACAGCAAGTTTTTTTTCTCTTTTCCACCAATGTTAACCCCTACCCTTCTCCTGAATGCATTCCGAGCTGAGGCTTAGTTCAATGGGCACCAGACACCCTGTAGTCATTATTCATTCTTATATGACCCTTGACAGTGAGTTGTGACAGGCTATTTGACTATGGGAGCATTACTTCCAAGCTCGAACATTTCCTCAACCGACAGTCCACATACATGCACTGCCAGCTGGATAATGAACAGGAGCAGCAACTATCCTGATTTATCCCTGCAAAAACCCAGGCGCATTGATACAGTTGTAGGACGCCTACCAGTGTCCTGGCTGAGATCAGTTAAGTCAGCACAGTTCGCTAACTCAGACTGGCTGAGTGAGTGGGGATGAAATTGGTCTACAGCAGTAGTGTAAAACGGACTCATCACGAATCGGCAGCCCGTTTTATACCATGCCCTATTTTCGTTCCCATCAATGGAAAAGACAATCGGCCGCAGAGTAAAACAGGCTGCCGATTCGCTATGTGCCTATTTCACGCTGCTGATGTAGACCAATTTCACCCACTGTGTCATTAATTTATTTTATTATGCTTCTTCCCATTGTCTTATGTTAACATAATTACAGCCATTTCTGTTCAACACAGGGCGGGCCATTTTGACCCAGATTTCTTCTCGCATGTGTTTTTTTTCCCCCCCTTCCCTTCGTTCTGGTCCTTTTTAAATGCTCTTCATGTTTCATTTTTTCAGTTCACATGAAGGTTGACACCTGAAACATTAACTTGTCTGTTTCTCTTCACTGATGCCGACTGTGGGTTTCCAACATTTCTGTTTTTCTTACAAATTGAGGATTCAACCTGAGAACTTCCTGGTTTGTATGGCTCAGCTACTCACTGGATCAACTTGCAGAGCCATTGGAGGGAGTAGCAACATTTTATGATCTCTGGTATAACAGGCAATGATTCTTACTGATTGAAAGCCAGAACAAAACTCTCTCTGGAGACTGAGTGATGCAGTACATTAAAATACTGTCTTGTCACCTCGGGGCCTGCGTTCAAATCCTAACCAAATTAATGTTCTGAAAGTCTCCTCTCTCCCTGTGGAATGTAAAGATCCCAAGCAAATGAGTTCGGGCAGTCTGAAATCAGCAGGAGGTGGAAGTTCACAGTATAAAACTGTATATCGTTTCACACTAAATTGACAGCCACTAAATTGAGGTCATAATGATGGCTGTTGTGGAAAATAGAAATGTCACACTTACTGCAGATGCAAGTACTCCTCTAAGGCTGATTAAGATTTGTTGGAGCAGAGCAGAAGGGGTTTTTCCCATACCGAACTGAACCCACACTTGATCTGGGCGTGCTCGATGCTGATTCTGGTTGCAAAATGTAAAAAAAAAATCTCATTTCTCACCACTGCAATCCTTTGCTTTCATGATCACAAATTCCCCCTTCTCCAAGAATGCCCTCTCCAATCCATTTATTCTATCATATATTTTTTCTGTGTGGCTTTCAAAGAGAGCATTACGCTATAATTTTAAAACAGAAGTACAAACAAAATAGAAAACATAGCAGAATCAGCGAACCCTTTAGAGATAGTATAATATTATATTTCCTTATGACATGATTAACATTCTAATAGTCTCATCTATCACTACTTGGTAGCCTGGGGACAAGGGTTCCCATTTCTTCAGCAGGCCGAGAGTTTATTGGGAGAGACATTCGACCTGCGCCCAAAACAAGTGAAGAGTCGGCGGAGGGACGACCTCACGTGCTTGTCCGTGCCAGCCAGAGGCTTGAGCCAAATTCATCTTTGGGCCTTATTTAAATGTCACCAGTGAGCTGCGTATGCCAAATGGGCATCCCTCTGCAACTTGCCGGTCGGGAGAGCTTGAAATCGGCTGGCTCCTGCACTGAGCTGGCTGGCAGCTCGGGTTTGGAGGAGGAAGGGAGGTAATCCCATCGAGGGCCTCGAATGGGCAGGTAACAGGCCGGAGTTTTTTTTATAAAATGAGCTTCCTGCTTCTCCTGGGCCGACGAATATAAAAACTGAAAATTTCCTGTTTAGGGCGGCCACCAACAATCCCTTTAAGGACTTCTGGTTATGCTGCTCAACACCTAGTACAACTAAACAGAGCATGCATGGCGCAAGCTCCGCCCATTTGTACCTGAATTTCGCATTCAAGGTCCTACAACTGGTGGAGGACCCCGATTTGCATATTTAAAGGAGCCTAACTCCTGTTTCTGGCGGGTGTCCAGGATGACTAAAAGTCGACGGGCCAATCTGGTGTCCAGCGCAGTTCGGGCACAGCAGATCACGACGCGAGATTCGTAGGGGTGACTCTGATTTTACACCGGAAAAAACGGGCAGCCATGAGTTGAATTTCTCCCCCACTCTGTTGGATTCATCCAACAATTCTGCAACTGTAACATGATCAGCTGCATTATTAGATATCATACTCTACACTCAATGCACCCAGCTGTCTCTGAATTGATGTATGTGATCTACTGTAGACAGCAATGCTTCGGTTGCAGTACATGGCTATCCATACAAATACTATGGCAGTAACTCTTATGATTGAAAGGAGGCAGGGTCATTCCAAGTTTATCCCAAAGCCTTATTTTTCCTGTGCACTGCACACATCCAAATTCAGGGATTACTTGGTGGAGAAATGCACAAATACTAAAATAGATAAAACTCTCAGGCTGTGTATTAGCTGATGCAAGCAATAATGTTTAATGGGGATGTGAATGTGGAAATCACTGGTAACACACTACTATTTATTTATCTTCTTTTCTTTGTCAATTTTCTCAGCTACTTTTTTTTTCCCCTTTCCCTTCTCAGAAGGTTTTGATTTCTTGCTGGGGTACAGTTCCATTGGCACAGGTTGCTTTCCAGTTACCTTCTCCAAGTGACCATTATTCATGCATGAATCTGGATAGTGAGAGTCTGCATGTTATTTGATCACGGGAGGAGAACATCACAGCTGAGCTTAACCCTGTCCTCAACCAATGCCCACACTCATGCAGTTCCAGCAGGGGATATTGCATAGCAACTAGAAGGAATAATCCTGCTCTTAACCAAGGATCACCAAAGCAAATTTTGGTGCCCCCTACCACCATCCACCTGAGATCAGTTAACTCAGTTTCCCACCCTAAACCTCTCTGTCTCTCTCTACCTCCCTCCCCTCCTTTAAGTCGCTCCTTAAAACCTACCTCCTTGACCAAGCTTTTGGCCACCTGTCCTAATATCTCTTTGCGTGGCTTGGTGTCCAGTTTTGTCTGATAACGCTTCTGTGAGGTGTCTTGGGACACTTTACTACATTCAAGGTGCTATATAAATGCAAGTTCTGGTCTCCATATTATAGAAAGGAAATAGAGGCATTGGAGAGGGTGCAGAAAAGATTCATAAGGATGATACTAGAACTGAGAGGATATCCTAATCCGGAAAGGCTGAACAGGCTGGGGCTCTTTTCTCTAAAAAAAAAGAGAAGCCTGAGGGGTGACCTGATAGAGGTCTTTGAGATAATGATAGGGTTTAATAGTGTAGACGTATAGAGAAAATGTTTCCACTTGCGGGGGAGTCCAAAACCAGAGGTCATAAATATAAAATAGTCGCTAATAAATCCAATAGGGAATTCAGGAGAAACTTCTTTACCCAAAGAGTGGTAAGAATGTGGAATGTGCTACCACAAAGAGTAGTTGAGGCAAATAGCATAGCTGCATTTAAGGAGAAGCTAGATAAACACGTGAGGGAGAAAGGAATAGAAGGGAATCCTGGTAGGATTAGATGAATTAGGGAGGAGGCTCGTGTGGAGCAAAAATGCCGGCATAGACCAATTGGGCCGAATGGCCTGTTTCTGTGCTCTAGTTTCGATGTAACTCGATGTAAGTTGTTGTTGCTGCAGAACAAGGACTGAATCTGGGACCTTCATGATCTGCATGGTTCTGCCCCTCATTGGTAAACTGAGCCATTGGGAAAGGTCACATTGTAATTTATGATTTTACAATCACAGTTTTGCAGTCATTTCCACCCTTCAGATAAAGCACATGGAGGTTTTGGTTTCAGCAATGTTCACCTACTGTTGTTGATAGGCAACCCAGAGGACTGCATCGTAATATAGAAATGAAGATACTAAATGCCTAGCTCAGTCTCTTGTCTAGAGTGACACTGCTACTGAACATGAACAATTTGCTTTCGAAATGACAGCAGTTTATAGCTTGTATTCACAGTCTACTTCAGAACAGTTGCAAGAATTTTCAAAACATAAAGTACATAAATAAGTATGTGTGTAGAACTGAGTGCAACATTGGTGGTAGATTACAAAGAACACCATTGCAATTTAATTTCACATTAGTGGAACAAATCCTTAAAATTTTCTGTTCTACAGATATCGTGAAACATGAATTCATTTTGTGGGCAATTTAAATAGCAAAGCATAAAATCATCATTCTACATCAGAATTTGCAAAAGTTCAGTTTTTAGAATCTGCAAGCCCCAACCTCTAAGGATGAGCCAAAGATGTTTTTGGTAATATTAGGGATATTAGGATCAAAGATGATGGCTGCTCTGATCAGCCCTAATAACCTCTCACTTCAGCTGGAAAGAAAAAGGAAATGTTTCTTTCACTTAGGTAGTTGTATTGAGATTTTTTTGCGCTATTTTTACTGCAGCTGTGTGACAGCCAAACATGTGCTTTGGTTGTGAATCAAGAAAGTGCAATAATGAGGGGGAATCAGAATGATGGTTTAGAAGCACAGCATTGCTAATGGCTTTTTAAAAACTGAAAAAATAAGCAGTGATTGAGGCTTTCAACAACAGAATAGAAAAAAAGTAATTAAAAATAAAAATAGATTCCATCTAGAGAGGGTTTAGAAATTTATTTTAAAATCCTGATTATTTCCAAATGTATTCATTGTCATGGAAATTACAGTGAAGGAGTGAGCTCAGCTGTTTTATGGTGCATCTAAAACCCTAAGTGCATAACAGATAATGTGGAAATCAAGTTACAAACCTGTCAAGTAATTTAAATGTCAAAGAAAACCTATACCTCCATCATGGGCTCACCAAGCTAAAACAGAGTGCTTCACTCTAACCAGTCAGGACAACCGTCAGATATATATTTTAAATTTAGTTTTGGTGGAAATGTTAGTTTAATTTCAGTATTTAATGGCACACACCATTCATTATTAATAATATACAATTGAATATCTTGCCTGACATCAAACGAAGGTACTTCTGGAAATCACATAGCGTGGTGTGTATAATCTAGTGAACACAGTATAAGCATTCCGTGCACTGATTTTACCTATCAGTACAGTCAGCGATTTAGTGGGTGCTGGATATGATTTTCCATGCATTATGGTGCAAGAGTATGTTGCACTATGGAGCAGAACGGTGCTGATTCATACGTCACAGTGAGCTCCTCATCACTGCCAGAAAGGAGGTGCCCACCTTATGGCCAACAGAGTAGCAACCAGTACAAAAGATTGGGAAATAATATTTGAAGAGAAAAAGACTCCCAAAAAAGCAGAAAATGTTGAAACGCACACCATCTGAAAAAGAAAGATAGGTTAGTTTATCTAGAGAATGATTAGAACGTAGAACTCGCTACCACAAGAAGTAGTTGAGGCGACTAGCATAGATGCATATAAGGGGCAGCTAGATAAACACATGAGGGAGAAAGGAATAGAACGACATGTTGATAGGGTTAGATGAAGTAGGGAGGGAGGAGCCTCCCTTCTGTGGAGGAGTAACACCAGCATGGGCTTGTTGGGCTGAGTGGCCTGTTTCTGTGCTGTACATTCTATGTAATGCTGGAAATTCGGGAGTGCTGTGAATCAGGCATAATAACCTCCACATTCTCCGATCTGCAGTCCTGTCGAGTGATACTCTGTACAGGAGCATATCCAGCAAAATTATTTTTAAAACATTCATGAAAATTGGAAAACCTGTTAAGGTATATGTTAACAGTCAAACTTTTGTACAAATGTTTCCACGTATTGAATATTTTACCCAAGAATTGATGCCAAAGACAGCTGTGATTAGGCTTTGCATGTTTTATTCTTGCAAATAAAGATGTTATTTTTCAAGAAAGCAAACAAAAATTGAATGTAAAAGCTACTAAAATATACTCCTGCACAGTAAGGGAAAACTAGTAAAAAAATAGCAAGGGGCATTGGGAGAAATAAAGGGAGATTCTTTGTGTACAATGTAAAACATTAAATGATAAACAATTAGAGAGGAAAAATAGTGGGAGAGGCAAATAATAGGTTGGAAATCCTAACTGGATCTTTTCACAACAATTTACACTGTACACTAGTTTACACGATAGAAAATGATGGTAATACGTTTTCTTTGGTAATTGGAGAGGCGAAGGATATATGCATGTTAATAGAGAAAACAGGTTAATAACAAAAGAGTTATTAAATAACCAGAGTACTTTGTGGGAAGTAATGAAATGATAATGTTTTTTTTGCAGGAATGAACCCTGACACCATAATGCAGAACAATAACAACAACTTGCATTTATATAGCGCCTTTAACGTAGTAAAACCTCCCAAGACACTTCACAGGGGTGTTATCAAACAAAATTTCACACTGAGCCACGTAAGGAGGTACTAGGACAGTTAGAGGTTGGTTTAAGGAGCATCTTAAAGGAGGAGAGAGAGGCGGAGAGGTTTAGGGAGGGAATTCCAAAGCTTAGGGCCTAGGCAGCTGAAGGCACGGCCGCCAATGGTGGAGTGATTAAAATCGGGAATGTGCAAGAGGCAGGAATTGGAGGAACACAGAGATCTCGGAGGGTTAGGGCTGGAGGAGATTACACAGAGTTAGGGAGGGGGGAGGCAATGGAGGGATTTGAAAACAAGGAGTAAAATTTTAAAATCGAGGCATTTCTGGACCGGGAGCTAATGTAGGTCAGCGAGCACAGGGGTGATGGGAGAACGGGACTTGGTGCGAGTTAGGATACGGGCAGCAGAGTTTTGGATGAGGTCAAGTTTATGGATGGTGGAAGATGGGAGGCCAGCCAGGAGACCATTGAAATAGTCCAGTCTAGAGGTAACAAAGGCATGGATGAGGATTTCAGCAGCAGATGAGCTGAGGCAGGGGCAGAGGCAGGCGTTGTTTTGGAGGTGGAAGTAGGTGGTGATGGAGCCGATATGTGGTCAGAAGCTCATCTCAGGGTCAAATAGGACACCAAGGTTGCGAACGGTCTGGTTCAGCCTCAGACAGTGGCCAGGGAGAGGGATGGAGTCGGTGGCTAGGGAACGGAGTTTGCAGCAGGGACCAAAGACTTCGGTCTTCCCAACATTTAGTTGGAGAACAGCACTGAAGCTGTACTAACAGAATTGATAAGGCTATAATTCAATTAAAGCATAAAGGGACTTCTTTCCCTGGTCTTGGTGGAAAATAACTATCCATGAAAATCCTCGAGGTAGAATTATTAAGTGAGTGTGAAACCCTGCTAATATTGCCACATATAAAAAGGTCAGGAATGAGAAATTTATGTAAACTTAATGAAATGGTTACAATTTCCAAGATCTGCTGTATAGTTTTAATTGATGATAAAAGAGGGATTTTTGATTAGGAGCATGCAGATTGCCTGAAGTAATATTTCAGCGACCTCATCCAAATTACTGACTTGCTGCTGGAAGCATGATATGAGTGTTACCTTGTGATGTAAACTGTGAAAGTTACCTTCACAAAGCACATACGGCAATCCTGGAAATTAACTCTTATTATTAGCTTTGTTTAAATGGTGTGGCAGCAATTTTGAACCCAGGTTATGCCACATTAACTAATCCAACCAATGCTGCGCTACTATAATCCTGAATATCATGTTTTATTTCTGTACTTATTTGATGAATATTAATCAAGGTTGGAAACGCATTCCTGTAATCACCAAAACTGAACATTATATGTTGGATTTTAACTCCAGGGCGGAAACTGGGAGGGTGGGGAGGGGGGAGCCAACGGCCTTCCCAACCAGGAGTCTCCATGGGAGACCTCAGCTGATTTTTACGGCCACGTCTCATTTAAATCCTGCCCCCAATAGGCGGAAAGCAGCAGCTGGCATGGTTTTGAGCAGTTCAAAAATCACAGAGCCAAAGTAAGTTGGGGGGGAGGGGGTGGGGAGGGGAAGGGAGATCAGAGCGTTTCATGGGTGGGAAGGGAGAGGAGCCAGCGCAGCAGAAGCCCAGAGTTTCCTTGTGGGGCCCAGGGGAGCTCGGACTTACCTTAGAGAGCCTTCCCTTCTTCCCCACCAGGTTTTACTGAATGGGCGGTTGGTGCCCTGCACAGTGGGCCATTGAAGTGCATTGGGGTCCTATGAATAATCTTAGCACCCTGATTTGCATATGTTAATGAGGCTCCCGCCTGAGTCAGGCAGTGGCTTGGACATCTATTAAAAGGGTTCAGTTAAGAAGGCGGCGGGTAGGATAGATAAAGAGAAACTATTTCCTCTGGTGGGGGAATCCAGAATAAGAGGGCATAATCTTAAAATTAGAGCTTGGCAATTTAGGAGTGAAATCAAGAAGCATTTTTTCACACAAAGGGCAGTGGAAATCAGGAACTCTCTGCTCCAAAAGGCTGTTGATGCTGGATCAATTGAAGCTTTCAAGACTGAGATCGATAGATTTTTGTTAGGTAAGGGTATGAAGAAATATGGAGACAAGGCGGATTAATGGGGTTGAGGTACAGATCAGCCATGATCTAATTGAATGGTGGAATATGCCTGAGGGACTGAATGGCCTACTCCTATTCCTACGTAACATGCAAGAGCATGAGAATGTTCAGAGTGATAAAAAGCCATTGGGCCCCTCAAGCCTGTGGCTTCCAGAGTCCATGCCTGGATATTCACGGACTTAACTCGCTCCCCCAACATAACTACGTGTTTATGTAAGGCAGGCAATGCCCAATAGATTTACTACAGTTTTTTTGAGGACTGTGTTGAATTGGTGCATGATGGTAAGGGAGACTTTTCGTTTCAGCACATGCCAGAGAGCAGATCAGGAAATTGTGTAACCCCAGCCCATGAATTTCTCTCCATTCAAATTATGACTTTCAGGAAGCATTTGAAGGCTAAAATGAACACTTACAGTTCCAGGATGAAGTAGTAAATTGCATCGTCAATTGACTGGCTAAAAGGAAACACAGTACAGCTAATAGCTTAAATTTGGCAACTGTGATGTCTGAATTCCCTTCATATCACTCAGAAGACTCCTGATGGTTATTAGTATTAGTTTAACAACAATACCATTGTTGAGGCTACTATCTAAGTTTGCAGATAACACAAAATTGTATGGGAAAATAGCATGTTCCATAGAAAGGGATATTGATGAGAGATTTACAACTAATGAGCTCAATGGAAAATGGGATTTAATTTTGAGAAATGTAAGATAATGTCCATGAGATAAAAATAACAAATAGGATTACATGATCAATGGTATGTTATTAAATAAGATACAGCATGAAAGAAGATTTGGGTGTACTAGATACATTGAGAGTGTCGTCAAATTGTAATTTAGCAAATGCCAATGTAAATAGAATAGTCATGTGCCAGAAGCAGTGGGGCATTTCCCCTATGAACAACAGTAAGATTTGTAGATTTAAAGAGGTACACACACTGCTGCACAGGGGCTTTCAGGGCAACCTTTGGACCTGAGTACATGATGAGAAAATAGCTGAGTCAAAATTCCGTCTCGGATGAATTCGCCCTACTGATGTCATTTTGCTTCTGATGCCCCAAAAGCTGGAAAATTCAAAGTCAAAAATCAAAATTTTCTGCTAACACGGTCCTCAAACCCTCTAAATAAATAAATTCACACCTTCAGCACCAGCATGCTCCTTCAGAAATGCCCACATCCGCCAATGCTTTCAAATAGAACAGCCAGCAATTTCCCAATAGCTTAATCTAGTTTAAAAAAAACAATCTCATGTGTTTTTCTCCTGTTTCCCAAGAAGCCCCATTTCTGCCCAGCAAAACAAAACTATGAACTGCTCCTACGTTTCTGCCTATGTTTGTACAATACTTCAAAATATTCCTGGTTGTGCAGCTCAGTAACGTCAGGTCTTTTTCAGAAGGCCTGTTTCAGCAATTTTCAGAAGGCCTTTGATAAAGTCCCACATAAGAGGCTAGTGTGCAAAATTAAAGCACATGGGATTGGGGGTAATATACTGGCATGGATTGAAAATTGGTTAACAGACAGGAAACAGAGAGTAGGAATAAATGGATCTTTTTCAGGGTGGCAGTGATTAGTGGGGTACTGCAGGGATCAGTGCTTGGGCCCCAGCTATTCACAATATATATCAATGATTTGGATGAGGGAACCAAATGTAATATTTTCAAGTTTGCTGATGACACAACTAGGTGGGATCGTGAGTTGTGAGGAGGATGCAAAGAGGCTTCAAGGCGATTTAGACAAGTTGAGTGAGTGGGCAAATACATGGCAGTATAATATGGATAAATGTGAAGTTATCCACTTTGGAAGGAAAAACAGAAAGGTAGAGTATTATTTAAATGGTGATAGATTGGGAAACGTTATGTACAAAGGGACCTGGGTGTCCTTGTACACCAGTCACTGAAAGCAAACATGCAGGTGCAGCTAGCAGTTAGGAAGGCAAATGGTATGTTGGCCTTCATTGCAAGAGGATTTGAGTACAGGAGCAAGGATGACTTACTGCAGTTATACAGGGCCCTGGTGAGACCACACCTGGAGTATTGTGTGCAGTTTTGGACTCCTTACCTAAGAAAGGATATACTTGCCATAGAGGCAGTGCAGCAAAGGTTCAGCAGACTTTGCTGATTCCTGGGATGGCTGGACTGTCGTACGAGGAGAAATTGGGTCGACTCAGTCTGTATTCACTTGAGGTTAGAAGAATGAGAGAGGATCTCATTGAAACGTATAAAATTCTGACAGGGCTAGACAGACTGGATGCAGGGAGGATGTTTCCCCTGGCTGGGGGATCCAGAACAAGGGGTCACAGTCTCAGGATACGGGGTGGGACATTTAGGACTGAGATGAGGAGAAATTTCTTCACTCAGATGTTGGTGAATTTGTGGAATTCTCAGAAGGCTGTGGAGGCCAAGTCACTGAATATATTTAAGAAGGAGCTAAATACATTTCTAGGACAAAAGGCTTCAAGGGGTATGGGGAGAGAGCGGGAATATGGTATTGAGATAGACGATCATCTATGATCATACCGAATGGCGGAGTAGGCTCGAAGGGCCGAATGGCCTACTCCTGCTCCTATTTTCTATGTTTCTATGTCTGGCCAGGAGTAGAATACTCACTTTTTGATTTGGCCATGCAGCAATGGATTACTGCACAACATTCTCATCAAGAACTTTAAGGCCTTAACAAGCAGGTGTGGACTCTGGCTTGATGGGAATGCATAGAGGGGAATTGAGTGTGTATGATTTGCAGTGCTCCTGATTTTCTGGCCATTAAAATAAATGACTGAAAAACTGGGAGCACCACAAATTGGGCGCACTGACCTTCACACCCATTTGTCCAATCTATACTCCCGTCAAGTGAGACTCTATGCTTGGGGTTCCGTCTTGCAAAATTTACCCTCTTATTTGCTACTTTCTTGCTATGGTCCATTAATCCATTTTTTGAAGTGGTGAGGTTCATCAGAGAAACATCGCAGATGGACAAACAGCCCACTAGCTCTTTCTCCCCACATTCCACACTTACTTTTTAATACGTTGTGGAAAGGAGGAATTTCATTCTTCCAGCACCTCCCCTTCCGTGTCTTAACCAAACCTGTCTCTTTTGCTTATTGGAACTGAAGTGGATCTCAGCCGCCTGTATAGTAAAATTACTTATGCTCTGAGAGGATTGGAAATGGATGTCTGTTGTATAGCAATTGAATGTCACACTAATCCCCAACCCTTCTGTTCCAGCCATCTGCTGCATGGATTATGCCGACAAACAACAGCCTTAGCATTTCTTTTATAAACAGTAAAAACACATAAAATGGATATTATCTGATCCGGACTAATCTGACTATAATGTCATTGCTTTCCTTTATATGTCCTGCTGTCCCAATACTGTTAAGGTATTTTAAGCCATAGGGTATAATTTTCAATGATTTTGTATCAGCTTTTTTGTGTACAATTTTGTTGGCTACTGTATTAGAGACACTGCCAATGCAGAGAACATAAAGTATACAAGGATTTGGTCTCTAGCCATACAGAATGGTGTGGCAGCATCTAAAAAGAGAAAAGATCGGTCATTTCAAGTGGTACCTTTTTCTAAACGCTTACGAAGCTTTGAAAGCTCTTTAAACTATTTTATCTGCTAGTGTGAAATATTAAACTGCACAAACCATTAGAATGCAAGTTTTGTCTTTTTGAATGATGTTGAAACATGCTGCAAAACTGATAAAACAGATTGCAAAATTTATATAAGTTAAAATAATTTATCATTTTAATTAAAAGATAACTTATGGTCATGAAATGTGAACGTAAAATTATTTTTTTTCCACTAGCGGGGAAGGGGGATTGTCCAGAACGGCAACCAGTCCTGTTTTCACTAGCAATTCAGTATTGCCAAAAATCGCCATTTGTCATCCATTAAAATGACACATTTAGCCTCTCATTATAACAATGCTTCTCTTGTAATATGAAAAAGACCAACTTCTCCATTAAACCTTGCCTCTCCTTACATGTTGCAACCTATACATATCACCAAAGAGAAAAACCTCATGCCAATTTAGGGGAAGAAACTCCCACCCTCAAAAGGTAATCAAGCAAGCTCCAGGAGACCACAGTGACTGATACCACTAGTCCCTGTTCACTCCATAACCCAAGATGTCTTCCACCTCCCTTTTGAACACTTGCGGCGAACCCACACTTGCCGCACGTTCTGGCAACCTATTCGAGAGGGAAACAACTCTGCAAAAATAACTACTACTTAGCATTTAACCTACCCCTATGCTTTTATAACTTGTACTATTGCCCCCTAGTCTTCCCCTGCTTATCTAGTTCAAATAACCTATCCACCTGGATAAAACTCTAATCGCTTCACTATTTTAAAGATCTTAATCATATCCCTTTAAAAGGCTACAATTTTCCAAAGTAAAAAGCACCAGTTCTCAAAGCCTGTCCTGGTAACTAAGGGTCCTTTAACTAGGTATCAATTGACTACCTCTCTGCTGAACTTTTTTCAGGGACTTAATAGTGCACTTAGTTGCAAAAATGTGTCCAAGCATTGCAGGACATACCTGCACATTTGTGTGATTTTAGTGCAAAACAGATGAAAATAGAACCATTCATTTATATTGTGATTTTTTTTTTAATTCATTCTTTCCCCAACCAATTATCTCTCCTTCTTACCAGAGAGAGACTCTGTTCTACAGGTGCCAGCAGCTCCTCCAGTAGATGAGAGCCTAAAACAATGGGTATCAGCAGGCTACTTATTATGGAGTTCAGTCCAACTGAGCTGAAGCCAGCCCTCTCTTGATGTCCACGGCAGTGCACTTTCCAGCAGGATCAGTGAATGCCAATTAGATTAGGAACTCTGGCTGATTCCTTTCTCCTCCCAAGCCCGTGGACACAGAGGAATTGTACAATCCCAATTATTGTCTTAGCTAACTCAGCACAAAATGGAAATTGAACCTGTAACTTTCTGTTCTGTATGGCTTAGTTCCATACCATGTGATGCAGTTAACCATTGGCTCATTGAGAGATTCAGTCTATTCTAAGATGATAGCAGTAGAAAATAAAGCAGGTGTTCCAGATTCTATTACCATGATTTAGACGAGCAGTTATTCCACACCTTGACATTTAGGGATCTGTGCAAGTTTTGGATGACAGTTATAGTTGTGACATGTGTAGTTGTGACATGAATGAATGCTACAAACAGGACTTCATTATCGAGAGGGATTAAGGCTAATCTCCCTAGCAATTGCAGGATATTCAAAATAGCAAAGTGACTAATAAGTTACTTGGTAATTCACCACATCTGTGTTTAAGATGGTGGATGGGCTGCTGATCATATGGACTGTTTTGGCCTGGATCCTTTCACAGTTTCATAGAAACATAGAAAATAGGAGCAAGAGTAGGCCATTCGGCCCTTCGGGCCTGCTCCGCCATTCAAAATGATCATGGCTGATCGTCTAACTCAGTACCCTGTTCCCGCTTTTTCCCCCTATCCCTTGATCCCTTTAGCATTAAGAAATATATCTATCCCCTTCTTGAATACATCTAATGACTTGGCCTCCACTGCCTTCTGTGGTAGAGAATTCCACAGGTTCACCACCCTCTGAGTGAAGAAGTTTCTCCTCATCTCGGTTCTAAATGGCACACCCCGTATCCTGAGACTGTGACCCCTGGTTCTGGACTCCACAGCCATCAGGAACATCCTCCCTGCATCGAGTCTGTCTAGTCCTGTTAGAATTTTATATGTTTCGATGAGATCACCTCTCATTCTTCTAAACTCTAGTGAATATAGGCCGAGTCGACCCAATCTCTCCTCATACGTCAGTCCTGCCATCCCAGGAATCAATCTGGTAAACCTTCGTTGCACTCCTTCTATGGCAAGGACATCCTTCCTCAAATAAGAAGACCAAATCTGCACACAATACTCCAGATGTGGTCTCACCAAGGCCCTGTATAACTGCTCCTGAACTCAAATCCTCTTGCAATGAAGGCTGACATACCATTTGCCTTCCTAACTGCTTGCTGCACCTGAATGCTCACTTTCAGCGACTGGTGTACAAGGACACCCAGGTCTCGTTGCACCTCCCCTTTTCCCAATCTATCACCATTCAGATAATAATCTGCCTTTCAGTTTTTACAACCAAAGTGGATAACCTCACATTTATCCACGTTATACTGCATCTGCCATGTTCTTGCCCACTCACCCAACTTGTCTAAATCACATTGGAGCCTCTTTGCATCCTCCTCACAGCTCACATTCCACCCCAGCTTTATGTCGCTGCAAACTTGGAAATGTTACATTTAGTTGCCTCATCCAAATCATTGATATATATTGTGAATAGCTGGGGCCCAAGCACTGATCCCTGCGGTACCCCACTAGTCACTGCCTGCCACCTGGAAAAAGACCCGTTTATTCCTACTCTCTGTTTCCTGTCTGTCAACCAATTCTCAATCCATGCCAGTATATTCCCCCCAATCCCATGTGATTTAATTTTGCACACTAACCTCTTGTGTGGGACCTTATCAAAAGCCTTCTGAAAATCCAAATACACCACATCTACTGGTTCTCCCCTATCTATTCTACTAGTTACATCCTCAAAAAACTCCAGTAGATTTGTTAAGCATGATTTCCCTTTCATAAACCCATGCTGACTTTGTCCAATCCAATTAATGCCCTCCAAGTGTTCTGTTATCACATCTTTTATAATAGACTCTAGCATTTTCCCCACTACTGATGTTAGGCTAACTGGTCTGTAATTCCCTGTTTTTTCTCTCCCTCCTTTTTTAAATAGTGGGGTTACATTTGCCACACTCCAATCTGTAGGAACTGTTCCAGAGTCTATAGAATTTTGGAAGATGATCACCATGTACTTTGGGATGTAGATTATCAGGCCCTGGGGATTTGTCAGCCTTCAGCCCCATTAATTTCCCTAGCACTATTTTTTTACTAATACTGGTTTCCTTCAGTTCCTCCCTCTCACTAGATCCTTGATTCCCTAACATTTCTGGCAGGTTATTTGTGTCCTCCTTTGTGAAGACAGAACCAAAGTATGTGTTTAATTGTTCTGCCATTTCTTTGTTCCCCATTATAATTTCCCCCATTTCTGACTGTGATGGACCTACATTTGTCTTCACTAATCTTTTTCTCTTGACATATTTATAGAAGCTTTTACAGTCAGTTTTTATGTTCCCTGCTAGTTTACTCTCATACTCTATTTTTCCCCTCTTAATCAATCTCTTTGTCCTCCTTTGCTGAATTCAAAACTGCTCCCAATCCTCAGGCTTGCCGCTTTTTCTGGCAATTTTATGTCTCCTCTTTGGATCTAATACTATCCCTAATTTCTTTTGTAAGCCACGGTTGAGCCACCTTTCCTGTTCTATTTTTGCGCCAGACAGGAATGAATAATTGTTGTAATTCCTGCACACGTTCTTTAAATATTAGCCATTGCCTATCCACCGTCATCCCTTTTAGTGAAGTTCCCCAATCTATCATAGCCAACTCGCACCTCATACTTTCGTAATTTCCTTTATTTAGATTCAGGACCCTAGTTTCGGATTCAACTACTTCACTCTCCATCTTAATGAGGAATTCTATCATGTTATGGTCGCTCTTCCCTAAGGGACCCCACACAACAAGATTGTTAATTAATCCTTTCTCATTGCACAATACCCAGTCTAGGATCACCTGTTCTCTAGTTGGTTCCTCAATTTATTGGTCTAAAAAACCATCATGTACACATCCTAGGAATGCCTCCCCCACAGTATTATTGCTAACTTGGTTTGACTAATCTACATGTAGATTAAAGTCACCCATGATTATAGTTGTACCCTTCTTGCATGCGTCACTAATTTCCTGTTTAATGCCCTCCCCTACATCTCCATTACTGTTTGGGGGCCTATAGACAACCCCCACCAACGATATTTGCCCCTTGGTGTTTCTTAGCTCCACCCATACAGATTCCACATCGTGATTTTCCAAGCCAATATCCTTCCTCACTATTGCATTGATTTCCTCCTTTACTAACAACGCTACCCCACCTCCTTTCCCTTTATGCCTGTCCTTCCTAAATATTGAATACCCCTGGATGTTCAGTTCCCATCCTTGGTCACCCTGCAGCCATGTTTCCGTAATCGCAACTATATCATAACCGTTAATATCTATCTGCACTGTTAATTCATCTAGCTTATTGCGAATGCTCTGCGCATTAAGACACAATGCCTTTAGACTTGTCTTTCTAAGATTGCTAGTCATCTTAGTTTTATTTTGCACTATGGCCCTATTTGTTTTTCGCCCTTGTTTTCTCTGCCTTCCACTATTGCTTCTTCCCTTTCTGTCTTTTGTTTCTATCCTTGTTTCCCCCTCCTCTGTCTCCCTGCTCAGGTTCCCATCCCCCTGCCATTCTAGTTTGAACCTTCCCCAAAAACACCAGCAAACACCCCCACGAGGACATCGGTCCCGGTCCTGCTCGGGTGTAACTCATCCCGCTTGTCCAGGTTCCACCTTCCCCAGAACCGGTCCCAATGTCCCAGGAATCTAAATCCCTCCCTCCTACACCATCCCTGCAGCCACGCATTCATCTGGTCTATTCTCCTGTTCCTATACTCACTAGCACATGGCACTGGTAGTAATCCTGAGATCACTATCTTTGAGGTCCTTCTTTTTAATTTATCTCCTAACTCCTTAAATTCACCTTGCAGGACCTCATCCCTTTTTTTCCTATGTCGTTGGTACCGATATGGACCACGACTACAGGTTGTTCACCCTCCCCCTCCAGAATGCCCTGCAGCCGCTCCGTGACATCCTTGACCCTAGCACCAGGGAGGCAACATACCATCGTGGAGTTATGTTTGCGGCTGCAGAAACGCCTATCTGTTTTCCCTTACAATTGAATCCCCTATCAATTTAGCCCTGCCACTCTTATTCAACCCCTCCTGTGCAGCAGAGCCACCCTTGATGCCACGAACTTGGCTCTTGCTGCTTTCCCCTGATAAGCCATCTCCCCCAACCGTATCCAAAGCGGTATATCTGTTTGAGAGGGAGATGGCCCCAGGGGACTCCTGCTCTACCTGCCTAGTCCTTTTACTCTGCCTGGCGGTCACCCATTTCCTTTCTGCCTGCGTAATCTTTACCTGCGGTGTGACCACCTCACTGAACGTGCTATCCACGATAATCTCAGCATCGCGGATGCTCCACAGTGAATCCACCCGCAGCTCCAGCTCCGAAATACGGTTAGCCAGTAGCTGCAGCTGGACACACTTCCTGCACACATGGTCGCCAGGGGCACCGGTAGTGTCCACGACTTCCCACATAGTGCAGGAGGAGCATATTACGAGTGCGAGCTCTGCTGCCATGACTTGCCTTAGATTTACACTGCGTTCACCTCTTGGATTCACCTTTTACACTGCGCTCACCTCTCAGACTCTCCTTTTGCACTGCGCTCACCTCTCAGACTCTCCTCTCACTCTCAGACTCTCCTTTTACACTGCGCTCACCTCTCGGACTCTCCTCTCACTCTCAGACTCTCCCTTTACACTGCGCTCACCTCTCGGACTCTCCATTTGCACTGCGCTCACCTCTCGGACTCTCCATTTGCACTGCGCTCACCTCTCGGACTCTCCATTTGCACTGCGCTCACCTCTCGGACTCTCCATTTGCACTGCGCTCACCTCTCGGACTCTCCTCTCACTCTCAGACTCTCCCTTTACACTGCGCTCACCTCTCGGACTCTCCTTTTACACTGCGCTCACCTTGCGGACTCTCCTTTTACACTGCTCTCACCTCTCAGACTCTCCTCTCACTCTCAGACTCTCCCTTTACACTGCGCTCACCTCTCGGACTCTCCTTTTACACTGCGCTCACCTCTCGGACTCTCCTCTCACTCTCAGACTCTCCCTTTACACTGCGCTCACCTCTCGGACTCTCCTTTTACACTGCGCTCACCTCTCGGACTCTCCTTTTACACTGCTCTCACCTCTCAGACTCTCCTCCCGCTCTCGGACTCTTCTTTTACACTGCGTTCACCTCTCGGACTCTCCTCCCGCTCTCCCAGAACGCTGTCAAAGCTGCTTCATGAAGGAAAAAGGATGGATGACAATTATTCAACCATCTTTATCTGGATATGCACAATGGGGTAATATCTTTGTAGTTAAAAACCAGTTGGCCTAGTGCTCGTTCATAATTAGGCTTGTACACTTGCCAAGCCAAAGTTGCCATGTTTATTATTGCACAGTTGATGACATCGCAGTTGGCCATTCCATTTTGCCAAATTAATAATGACATAACAGTTTCTCTTAAAATTTATGTTGACATTTCATTACATGGTCATCACGAGATCATACGATAAATACAGATGACGATTACCATCTTAGTTCATCCATCTAAAAAATCCCTAAAGTCCTGCCATCATACTACCCAGTGCCTCTTAAATGACTCCAAGATTTTTGCCTCCGTTACCAAATCTGGAAGTCTGTTCCATGTGTTAATCAGTCTTTGCCTGAAGAATTTCCTGACATAATTCTTAAATTTGCCTTTCACCAGTTTGAACCTGTGTCCTCTTGTTAATGGCCAATCTTGGGGCATTTAGCTTTTCTATACTGTTTAATATACCTATAAAATCCCCTCTCTGTGACTTCCTTTCAAGAGACAAAGGGGCAAATTTAAACCCCCAAGAATGTGGCGGGTGGTGTATAAAAATACTGGCTTTTCAGAGCAGGCTGGCATTCTGGCTCCAACACGCCTGCTTCTGGGTTTAACCCAGGCAGGTGTGTCTGCATGTGGAGAGCAGACACTAGGAAATCCTGCCCCCACTTAAATCCAATACTTAAAAGAGCAATGTACCTCATTGTGATACTTGAGGTACTTAATATTTTGTGTATTGAAATAATAAAATGTATTTAACCTTACCTGTTCGGGTTTCCCATCACTTCCCATTTACATCAGGTAAAAGCAGGCTGGAAGGGCCCGATCCATGAGGTGAGTGCTTTCATTGCACTGCTTGTGGGCCCGAAGGAGCAGGAGTGCTTCATCCAGGCTCAACAAGCTCACCTGGTCAACAGGATCCCCGCAATCGGCCAACCCTCCCCATGATGATGCCCCCCACCCTTCCCCCCACCCCATGGAGGACCTCACCTATCTCCGGCTTGTCACCCGACCTCCGCCGACCTCCGATCTCTTCATCAGCCGCACCATCCCTTCATCAGCCCCAATCTTCTCACCGGCACTTCCCCCCCCAACCCGATCTTTACCCCGGCCCTCCCCCTCCCCTCCAATCTTCTCCCCGGCCCGCCACTTATCTTCTCCCCGGCTCCCCTACCCAATCAACTCCCCGGCACCCCCCCACACCGATCTTCTCCCCAGCGCCCCGCCCCGATCTTCTCCCCGGCCTATGATCCCTCCCTCCCTCCCTCCCTCCCTCTGATCCCTGGCTTTGATCTGCTGCAGCAAGCCTTCCTGGCCCACAAGCAGCCAGCCTGACAATCAGGCTGGCTGACAGGCGCGAAACCTGGAAGTGAAATTAATGGGCCTCATTAAGGTCATTAGATTGACAGGCTGGTTGGCTGTCGGGCAGGAAGGCCTGCAGTAGCTGGCAGTAACTGGGGATCGGAGGGAGGGATCTTGGCCAGAGAGATTATAGGAGGACCGGCGAGGACATCGGAGGGCCAGGGGAAAGATTGGAATGCCGGGGAGAAGATTGGGGGACGGGGAGGTAAAGATCACGGGGCCAGGGAGAAGATTGGGGGTGCGGGGAGAAGATCTTTGGGGCCATGGAGATGATTGGGAGGCTGGGGTAAAGGTTGGGGGGCCGGGGAGATGATCGGGGGGCTGAGAGGTGAAGACTGGGGAGCCGGGAGGTGGAGATCGGAGGGGCCTGAGAGAAAATCAGGGAGCCGGGGAGATCGGGGGGCCGGGAGGTGAAGATCAGAGGGCCGAAGAGAAGATCGGGGAGGCGGGGAGAAGATCGGGGGGGGGGGGGGGGGGGGGGAGAAGATCGGGGGCGCGGGAGAGAAGATCGGGGGGGCGGGTAGTGAAGATCAGAGGGCCGGGGAGAAGATCGGGGGCGCGGGAGAGAAGATCGGGGGGGCGGGAGAGAAGATCGGGGGCGCGGGAGAGAAGATCGGGGGGGCGGGAGAGAAGATCGGGGGGGCGGGAGAGAAGATCGGGGGGGCGGGAGAGAAGATCGGGGGGGCGGGAGAGAAGATCGGGGGGGCGGGAGAGAAGATCGGGGGGGCGGGAGAGAAGATCGGGGGGGCGGGAGAGAAGATCGGGGGGGCGGGAGAGAAGATCGGGGGGGCGGGTAGTGAAGATCAGAGGGCCGGGGAGAAGATCGGCCGGGGAGAAGATCGGCCGGGGAGAAGATCATAAGCCAGGATATGGAAATCAGGGAGGGGGGTCTGATGCCGGGACTTGGACATCGGAGGTCACTCGAAGAGATTAGAAATCGGAAGACGAGATCGGAGGTTGAGTGAAAAGTCAGAGGTAGGTGGGGGTCCACCATCTGGGTGGGGGGGGTCCACCAACGGGGACGGGGCTCCCATTGTGGGGGGTGGTTCCACCATCGGTGGAGGTTGGGGCAGGCGATCGCGGGCGTCCTGTTAGCCAGGTGAGCTTGTTGGGCCTGAATGAAGCACTCCTGTTCCTCTGGGCTCACAGCAGTGCAATAAAAGCACTCACCTCATGGATCCGGCTCTTTCCATCTGCTTTCACCTGATGTGAATTGGAAGCGATGGGAAACCCGAAGAGGCACGATTAAATTCATTTAAGCTTTTCAACACACAAAGAATTAAATACCTCAAGTATTTCAATGAGGTATTTTGCCTCTTTAAGTATCCGCCCGCCAGCTTCAAGTGGAGGTGGGACTTCCTGGTGTCTGCTGTGCGCAAACAGACAAACCTGCCTGGGCTAAACCCAGAAGTGGGCAAGTTGGAACCGTGATGCGGTCCTGCTCCAAAAAGCTGTTACTTTAACCTCCCACCCTCTCCCAACCTACCGTTCTCAGGGGTTAAAGTTACTCCCGAAAAATCAGTCCTGTGGCTCTTTGTACCACATCCAGAACATGATCAGAAAGGGACAAGCTCGTTTGGTCCAATGGTTTTTCATGTTCCTAAAAATTCTTATACAGTATTCATTACATCTAGAATGGTACACTGTCTGTAATGTAGAATAGTTCAAATCAGTAACACCTCAAACATGGGATGATTTCATAAATAGCGAGATGTAAATCTTAAAGCCTGCTCCATGTTTACACAAATATTGGCCATTTCTGTTTGTAGACCATACCTCCAACTCAAGTCCTCCATCCAGGAAAACAAAATATAAATCATTATAAAGCACAAATTTAAATTTGGAAACATAATTTGAATTACAGTAACATACTTGGAACTGTGAAGGAAGGAACAATCTGCCTTGATTTAAACCGTAGTGTCTCTCAAGTTTTAGGTAGCACAGTATATTATGAATTAAAAATGAACTTCTGTTAGCTACATAATCTAGGCTGACACTTCAATGCAGGAGGAGGGAGTGCTGCATTGGTGGAGGTGCTGGCTTTCAGATGAGACATTAAACCAAGGCCTCATCTGCCTATTCGGGTGGATGTAAATGATTCCATGCTACTATTCAAAGATGAGCAGGGAGCTTACCTGATATCCTGGCCAATATTCCTCCCCCAAGCAACATAATTAAAATAAATGGATCATGCATCTCATTTGCTGTTTGTGGTACCTTGCTGTGTAGCAATTTGCTGCCTACACAACAGTGACTACACTTCAACAGTAATTCATTGGTTGTGAAGTACTTTACGATGTCCTGAACACATGATAAGGTATAGAAATATAAGTTCTTTCTTTAAGGCATCTGCTTTTACTTTGGTAAAATCTGTTTGCAGGTCAACTTGTGAGGAGATGGCATACCTCTGTGATGGCCTTTCTTGTCAAGCAGAGGATGGAGCAGAGGCAACAAAGATACATCTCCTCGGTAGGATTGTCTGTAATGATTATCTGTAGGATTGTCCTGCGGTAAGGATGGGTGCAGACATAACACCACTGCCTTTGTTGTTCCCTCATAACTAATCTTCTTCACCTAAATTATGGGGTGCTTTTGGAACCCCCAAAGGAATTCCCATTCAGAGCATTTTATTTGCTCTAGGTGAAATTGCAGCTGTAAGCAAGAGTACTGTAGAAAAATGATTGGATGCTAAAAGTCATGCAATACAAAACTTCTGCCCTTCACAGAAATTAATGCAATAGGGAAAATGCAGCAAAAACTTAAATGCTTAGTGAAAAAAATACAAAAAACATTGCCCAGTGATGATCCAGCTTTAAGAAGCCAACTTGTGCTGACCAGGTCAACCGAACACTCCTGCGTCCATTTATATGGGCAAGCTGCACAACAGGAGTTGTGCCAGCACGAAGCAGGTGAAATTCGGCATAGGACGAATTTAAATTGATTTACCATTCAAATAAGGCTAGCGCCTGCACACCAGCTTTTCTGACCCATGCTCACCCACTTGCTGCTTCACAAAATCAGGGATAGAGCATTATTGAGCAACTTAGGCGAATACAGTTCCCCTTTAAGTTTTTTCTATGGAAAATCTTATTTGCTGCAAGAATAATTTACTGCACTACTTTAAATGTTAATGACCACTTTTGTTTATTCTTGGTCTCAGTTCTGGTTGAAGTTCACTTCAAAGCATAAACAAGCCCCAGGCTATACCCTGGACTACAACAGGTAGCAAGCGGCTTACAGCACAAAAGTACATTTTTCATTGTACTTTTTGAAATGTAGCTATATTAATTTTTAATGCCTGAGTCCTTTATTATGCTATTTTCCCTCAAGCATGGCAGCTTTGTCAAGTGTTCAAGAAGCCCTTAACTGAATCCCCTGCGGGGAATGCATCATGAACTAGTTCCATGCTATTTACTTCAAAGACAGCTGACTTTACATCTGCTATCCTTATTATGGTAATGTTTTATAAATGACTATTGTGGTCAGCTTTCTGTAGGGTACCTCAAAGGACAAATATTCCACTGACAATAGCTCACTTGTCTAAATCATACTGGAAATAAGTTCTTGTGTAATTCTATCGTGTGGCTGAATAATTATACAGATCAGTCAAACAAGTGACTAACCTGGGAACACAAAATGTCTGCAGAGAGATCTAGATTAACCCTTTAAAGATTACATTTGTTTTTAATTATATGGAACATACATAATTTTTTCATTTTCTGGGTCGCTATGTAAGTTTTGTCCAGTTATGTTGTACAGTGGTCACTATGAGACGAGCCTCTCTCCAGATTGAGGTATCTCTGCCTGAATACTGTTGCTTGTTTCCTTTCTCATGCATAGTGGGCGGATAGAATTATCACAAAAATAAGTGCAGATGGGGGAGGCCATTCAGCCCATCTAGCTAATCCTTCCATAGAAAAATGTAGTCTTTCCATTGCAGCATCCATAAGAACATAAGACATAGGAGCAGGAAAAGGCCATACGGCCCCTCGAGCATGCTCCGCCATTTAATAAGATCATGGCTGATCTTCGACCTCAACTCCACTTTCCCACCCGATCCCCATATCCCTTGATTCCCCTATAGTCCAAAAATCTATCTAACTCAGCCTTGAATATACTCAACGACTCAACATCCACAGCCCTGTGGGGTAGAGAATTCCAAAGATTCACAACACTCTGAGTGAAGAAATTCCTCCTCATCTCAGTCTTAAATGGCCGACCCTTTATCCTGAGACTATGCCCCCTAGTTCTAGACTCTCCAGCCAGGGGAAACAACCTCTCAGCTTCTACCCTGTCAAGCCCCCTCAGAATCTTATATGATTCAGAATCTCAGAATCTTATCCAATTGCCTCTTGAATGACTGCAGAGTTTTTGCTCCCACTACTCTATCAAAAAGACCATTCCAAGTATTGGTCACAGGCTTTATTTTCTTTCATCCTCTTCTTAAGACACTGGGACTCATTTCCATGGGCACCCGCCTGAAGTCACTTCTCGACACCCTGATTTCCTGTTGGGGCTAATTATCATATTGTGGGTGCTATATGGGCAGCTGTTGGGTGTAGTCATTAAGGCACAAGAAATTGAAGGGCTGCTTCAGGACTTAACTCCTTCTTCATGCAATATGGAAATGGCGCAACTAATGTTGCAGGGTGTCTTGATTCTGCAGTTAGTCATGATTGTCTCGTATGTCTGCAGGAGGAGGCAGCTTTTCACAGAAGGCAGGCCACCACTACTGGTGGAGGACCTGCTACAATACCTATTTCCTCCAATAGGAATTGATCCCATTGGAAGGAAGCGCAATGGAGCTGCGACAGTGGAACTTGTGAGAGACAGCAAGAGAGATAGCAAGTCCACTCCGAAGGTTTATTGTTATCTTTCCTTCAATCTCCCAATCCTAGTTATTGTCACAGAGTATGTCAATTCTGATAAAGTTGCTATGCTAAAGAAAGTGATGCCAATGATTATACCTTAACCTAACTCTACATTGGCTGTTCTGATTGTCTGAATTCCATACCTTATTCCTGTCACCAACATGCCAAATATAACTGAAGCCTTAACTCCTGGTAGTGTCAAAAGGACTAATGAGCAAAGGGATTTGGATCTCTATGTACACAAATCACTAATAGCTAGTGCACAGCTACAAAAAGTGATCAGAAAGGCTAATGGAATATTAGCCTTTATGTCAAGGCAGCTGGAATACAAAATGGAGGAAATTATGCTTTAGTTGTACAAAGCCTTAGTCTGACCCTTTCTGGTGTCCTACGTTCAGTTTTAGGCACCGCATCTCAGGAAGGATATATTGGCCTTGGAGGGGGTACAGTGCAGATTCACCAGAATGACACAAGGATTAAAGGGTTAAATTATGAGGAGATGTTGCATAAACTTGGCTTGTATACCCTTGAGTTTAGAGGGTTGAGGAGTGATCTGATTGAAATTTAAAATAATTAAGGGATTTGATAGGGTAGATACACAAAAACTATTCCACTGGTGGGGGAGTCCAGAACAAGGGGGCACAGTCTTAAGATTAGAGCTAGGCCATTCAGGAATTAAATCAGGAAGCACTTTTTCAACAAAGTGCATTGGAAAGCTAGATTTCTCTCTCCAAAAAGGCTGTGGACGCTAGGTCAATTTAAATTTTCAAGACTTAGATTGACAGATTTTTGTTGGATAAGGGTATTAAGGGATATAGATCAAGGCGGGTAAATGGAGTTGATGTATAGATCAGCAATGATCTAATTGAATGGCAGAACAGGCTCAAGGGGCTGAATGGCCTACACCTGTTCCTATGTTTTTAATGATGCTAGACCCTCAGAGAACCTGCAAGAAGCAACTCACCTGGCATACTTTCACAATTTCCACCTGGGGGGTTATGGATGGAGAGCAGAAGGGAGCATTAATGTGCAATCACTGAGCACAGGAAAGGAAGAGCAGGAGGTTCAGGAGGAGAAAGAAGAGCAGGCTTCCCCATCAGAGAAGGAGAGTGCCTCCTCCAGCAACCGCACAGGCAGTGGACCTAGATCACCATGACCCTGCTTTCAAAAAAGACCATGATAGGCTGTTGCAGTCATTGGGTGACATACCCAGGAGCTTTCTCAACATGGCGACGTGAGATGGAATCCAGATCCCGCATGTGTAAGGTCCTGATGCACAGAATAGAAAGCAGGCATACTAGAAGTGGGTGACAGTTCCAGAACCACCTCATGCACAACCCCTTACAACTGAGATCTTGTTGCTGGACTCATGAATGCTCAGACTACCGCAATACATTGGCAGCGCTGTGGCCTCCTCAACGGACCAGGCTCACAAAAGAGGTTGCTCAAGCCAGGAGGGAAAAAATAGCTGCGATCTAGGTCCACTGCCTGTGCGGTTGCTGGAGGAGGCACTCTCCTTCTCTGATAGGGAAGCCTGCTCTTCTTTCTCCTCCTGAACCTCCTGCTCTTCCTTTCCTGTGCTCAGTGATTACACATTAATGCTCCCTTCTGCTCTCCATCTATAACCCCCCAGGTGGAAATTGTGAAAGTATGCCAGGTGAGTTGCTTCTTGCAGGTTCTCTGAGGGTCTAGCATCATAAAAGCATAGGAACAGGTGTAGGCCATTCAGCCCCTTAAGCCTGTTCTGCCATTCAATTAGATCATTGCTGATCTATACATCAACTCCATTTACCCGCCTTGATCTATATCCCTTAATACCCTTACCCAACAAAAATCTTGTCATTGTCACTCCTCAGATCAGTGGGCAGAGTGTCGGTGGGGACGGGAAATGGGGCAGGTTGGAACAGATAGTGGAAATGTTGGTGCTTTCTCTTGGAATGGCTCCATTTCCACAGCTATCAGTCTCCCCCCCTGCACTACCTTGAATGTACAGGAGGCTGCAGCTCAAAACAGTCCCATCTGGTGTGCATACTCACAGAGATGGAGAGCCACTTTCGGTCCTGGGGCCTGACACTAACACACAGCTGCCATTTTCCTGCCTTGGGAACCAATTAGATGAAGCAGTAGCCTTGCACAAAAGACACCCACTGATAGAAAGGAAGGCACTGTGGTGGAAAGAATTAGGTTGGCATTAACAATTTGAATATCTGTGTAATATATATGTTGACGACAGATTATGTTGCGTGCAAAGTCCTTTTGACACTACCAGGAGTTGAGGTTTCAGTTGTATATGGCACGGTGATGATAGAGATAGTGGATGGAACACAGATGCCCACATGGGTTCATCAATCACACCCTGCACCCTGGGCAAACCAGAGTAGGGAGAAGCCAAGGGCACATGCTTACTGCTTCCTGGCACCCATGTGGAAGACTATGTACTGATTTGCCCTGGCAAGCAAGGCATGCATCATCTGTTGGATGTACTGATTCACTGCTGCCTGGCTTATGCACGTAATGTCACCGATGGCCATCTGAGACTCTTTAGTGAAATAGAAATTCCATGCCGTAGGGATCATTGCTGGCACTGACAGGACAGAGGACGCTCTGGACAGTGGTTTCAGGTCCTCTCCCAGCAGGCAACAGAGTTCTTAGATGGACTATGTCTCTGGAAGCAACACTCTTCGCTAAGGTCCAGGAATGTCCATCGAGGTCTATAAACTTGCTCAGCTGGGTACCTCCAAGTAGATGCCTTCCTTCTCCGGTGATGGCCATTCTCCTCCTCCTGGTCCAGATAGCACACGTAAAGGAGATTCCAAATACCTACCAATCATGCACATTTTACAGGTATTCTCCTAGCAGTTAAAAGCTGAAGGAGACACAATCCATTTAATGGACAGATTCTCAAAAATGCAGCGCACTTATAGCAGCACCTGTAAAGTTCCTCTATGGTTGCTGACTCAGGCCTCACTGCACTCAAGACACTGTGGGGGGAAAATTGGATAAGGCCTATAGAATCATAGAATCATAGAAAGGTTACAGCATGGAAGGAGGCCATTCGGCCCAATGAGTCCGCGCCAACTCTATGCAAGAGCAATCCAGCTAGTCCCACTCCCCCGCCCTATCCCCACAATTTTTTTCTTTTCAAGTACTTGAAGGCCATGATTGAATCTGCCTCCAACACCCCCTCGGGCAGTGCATTCCAGATCCTAACCACTCACTGTATAAAAAAGTTTTTCCTCATATCACCTTTGGTTCTTTTGCCAATCGCCTTAAATCTATGTCCTCTGGTCCTTGACCCTTCCACCAATGGGAACAGTTTCTCTCTATCTACTCTGTCTAGACCCTTCATGATTTTGAATACCTCGATCAAATCTCCTCGCAATCGTCCCTGTTCCAAGGAGAACAACCCCAGCTTCTCCAGTCTATCTATGTAACTAAAGTCCCTCATCCCTGTAATTATTATAGTAAATCTCTTCTGCACTCTTTCTAAGGCCTTCACATCTTTCCTAAAGTGCGGTGCCCAGAACTGGACACAATACTCCAGTTGTGGCCGAACCAGGGTTTTATAAAGGTTCATTATGACTTCCATACCTTTGTAATCTATGCCTCTATTTATAAAGCCCAGGATCCCGTATGCTTTTTTAACCGCTTTCTCAACCTGCGCTACCACCTTCAACCATTTGTGCACATATACCCCAGATCTCTCTGTTCCTGGACCCCTTTTAGCGTTGTGCCCTCTAATTTATATTGCCTCTCCTTGTTCTTCCTACTGAAATGTATCACTTCGCATTTTTCTGTGTTAAATTTCATCTGCCACGTGTCTGCCCATGCCACCAGCCTGTCTATATCCTCTTGAAGTCTATCACTATCCTCCTCACTGTTTACTACCCTGCCAAGTTTTGTGTCATCTGCAGATTTTGAAATTGTGCCCTGTACACCCAAGTCCAAGTCATTAATATATATCAAGAAAAGCAGTGGTCCCAGCACCGACCCCTGGGGAACACCACTGTACACCTCCCTCCAGTCCGAAAATCAACCGTTCACCACTACTGTGATTCTGTCCCGGATTATCGTTTCTAAAAGTTTCCCCAGCACTGAGGTTAAACTGTCTGGCCTCTAGTTGCTGGGTTTATCCTTTCATCCTTTTTTGAACAAGGGTGTAAGGTTGGGCGCGGGTAGCGTGATCTGCTACTAACCCGCACCCAATGGCCCCTGCGCAGGCAGGACAAGAACTTTGTACGGCCTCGTACTCACCTTCAAGCAGCGTTGAAATCTAGGCCTTACGCCTTGATTCAAGTAAATGTGTACTTTCCACCACCAGGGGGAACCCTAATCTCTTAAAGGGAGGATGTCGCTTAAAATCTCTTAAAGGTAGCCGGTACCTGTTATTTGCTATAAATAACAGTCTGCTGTCTGCACAGAGTCTGAACGGAGATCAGGCATCGCACATGTAAAACACAGATGCAGGTCCTGTCCCTATATTTACAAACTAATGAGTTATGTTAAAGCATTGAACAAAGGTTGTGCACTACCAAATCCCACATCCTCTAACCTGCATGCCAGACCTCACCAATCTGCCGACCTGAGTTGGTACCAGGCCTGCAAGAGTGCGTGCACCAAGATTCTCTGCCGATGCACTAGAGGCCTTGGTGCAAGAGGTGGACAGAAGGAGGGACATCCTATATCCAAGGGGAGGGGAGGGGTGGGGGGGCAAGAGGCCTTTGAGATATATGCACAAAAGGCAGTGTAAGGCAGCGGGGGACAAAGTCAATGCCAGGCGCATAGCACCATGAAAATGGATGCAGTGCAGGAAGATGTTCAATGCTTTGACATGAGTGGTCAAGGTGAGTGAGGTCAACTATCAAATGGCGTCTCCTACCAACTACACCACCAGCTGCATCCACTGCTCCACACACTACACCCCCATCACCCACATACCAACAAACCCTTTCCATCAATACTCAACCCTTCCAATCAGATGCTTCCTCTCACCCTTACACATTACCACTGTTGCAAACTGCCCACCCACAACTCACAGGGCACACACACTGGCAGCTATTCAACCATGACAGGCACATCACCCAGACACACATCCTAACTTCTTGCAGGAGAAGGTGGCACATAACAGGAGGCAACAAGTGGCAGTGACATTTAGCCCCTCAAGCCTGTTCCGCCATTCAATGAGATCATGGCTGATCTTTGACCTAACTCCATATGCCCACCTCAGCCCTATATCCCTTAATACCCTTGGTTCACAGAAATCTAACAACCTCAGATTTAGAATTCACAAGTGAGCTAACATCAACTGCCATTTGCAGAAGAACGTTCCAAACTTCTCCCACACTTTGCATGTAGAAGCATTTCCTAATTTCAGTCCTGCAAGTCCTGGCTCTAACTGTTAGGCTATCTTCCCGCGTCCTAGTATTCGAGTCCAGGAGACCACCAAAAACAGTTACAAAAGCAGCCAGAAGCAATAATCCAGCCACTAATCTGTAAATCCTGCATGGTCCCTTTAAATAGCACTGGCGGGGGTCCTCCGGGCACTCTAACACATGTCCAGATGGTCGTGGTTAAGACTGTGCGCTGAGTTGAGCGTTAAGTCCCAAAATGGTGTGCATCACTTAAATCAGCATTGCATGCTGATTGTATCCATTTTCTCCTTACTTTACATGCTGCCAGCGTTCGGTATTTACATATGTGCTAATACCTATACCAAGATGGCGTCCGGTGCATGTCATGCTGGAAACATGCGTGCACAGCCAAGACGCCATCTTGGCACTTTGGAAGGCCGCGTAGCGCCGAAACAACACGCGCTACACGGCCCAATTTCTAGCCCTTTGTTTTCTCATTGCATTTTTTATGCAGGCACTTTGCACATAACGTGCAACTGTCGCAAAACCCAGAACTTGGGTTGTAAGTTGATGTGACATCGTAAACATGACGGATCTAACTGATTATAATCGCTGTGCCCTCTTCAGACTTACAGGAAGTATATGGGCAGCGCTACCGGATCAGAGACCCAGCATTGTGGATCTCCATCTGTATTTGCAGTCAGGCCCTCTTGGGATGCTAAACTCAGGAAAATCTATCGTACTGATTTCCAATGGATTATGGTCCCACAGGAGCCGACTGCTCTCTGATAATTGCCCCAAGTGGCCATTTCACATGTGTTTGTCCACACAGTGTCGTATTTCAATCCCAGCAGGGTCTGCTCAGCTTTTCACCATTCTCAGGTGGGTAAAACATTATAGGATGTTGAGAGAAAACAGGGTATTGCAGAGACTGAGTAGTGCTTGCCTCACTGTTGCACTATCTCCTGGCTGTTTGGAAGTGGAAATAGGAATAAGCATCACACACAGGAGACTTTTCTTTCTTAATGGAGACTGGCCTTTGTGGCTAATCTATCCCTCATTCTTTCTCTTTCTCGCTTTCTCTCCCTCTTTCTCTCTGTCATGATGTGGAGATGCCGGTGATGGACTGGGGTTAACAATTGTAAACAATTTTACAACACCAAGTTATAGTCCAACGATTTTATTTTTAATCCCACAAGCTTTCGGGGGCTCTCCCCTTCCTCAGGCGGTGTGGAAATGACAACTGTGGAAGTTGTCATTTCCACACCGCCTGAGGAAGGGGAGAGCCCCCGAAAGCTTGTGGGATTAAAAATAAAATCGTTGGACTATAACTTGGTGTTGTAAAATTGTTTACAATTTCTCTCTGTCGACAGTGATTGTCAGTTGGCTATTTTACCATGGGGCTCATACATAGATGAGCCCCACCTTGTTTCTGAGATCAGCTAACTCAGCATAGTGTAGGGTTGCCAACCTTTCAGGATTGGCCTGGAGTCTCCAGGAGTTGAAGATTAATATCCAGGACACTGCTGTGAACAACTCTGGAGAAAAATCATATTGGCATCAAAAAGAAATTGTGTGATTTTTTTTCTTTTTTTTTGAACACTTCTGTTTATTAATTATAAAAATATTGGAGATGGGGAAAAAAGCTGTTTGACTGACAGTCAAGAATCATCCAACAACAACATCCAATTTGGTAATGAAGATTCTTTTTGCTTTCCAATCGGTGTGGGAATACGGTGCGCCATGTGGATGGATGTGTTGGGTGACCAATGGTGGGAGAATGGAGGCGGGGCAGATGGTCATGTGATGAAACCTCCAGGAATACATTCAACCAGAGTTGGCAACCCTAGCACAGTGCCAGATCAAGGATTAACCTGCAAGCTTCTTAGTCAGTGTTACAACAGGTTATTTATAGAAAGAAAGAAGCTTTATTACGTATCTTAGAAATACTTTAAAGTGCTTCGCACACAACAGATTACATTTGAAGAGCAGTGATTGTTATGTAGGCAGAAATGGCAGCCATTTTTGCAACAGATCCCACAGACCAGAATGATCAGTTAATCTGTTCTTGGTGATGCTAGTTTAGTGAAAAATGCTGGCCGGGTCACTGGGTGAACTCTTTGCATTTCTTTGAATGGTTAACATCCATCAGGACAGGCAAATGGGGCCTTAGTTTAGCATCTGATCCAATGGGTGGCAGCTCCAAGAATGTTACATTCCCTCAATACTGTGTAACTCTCGATTATTTGCTCAAATTCTGAAGCAGAGCTTAAACCCATTACCTTCCAACACAAAGGCAAATGTGCTAGCAACTGAGCCAAGCTGACACAGCCATCTGAAAAGCTGCTATAATTTTATGATTTTGTTTTTATGATTTGATTTTGATTTTATTATTTTGTTTTTATCACCCTTCCATTTATAAATAAGGGTGCATTATACACACCAGTTTCTGTAGTTAAACCACCATAGTTTAATAGTAAACAATTTTACAACACCAAGTTATAGTCCAGCAATTTTATTTTAAATTCACAAGCTTTCGGAGGCTTCCCCCTTCGTCAGGTGAACGATGTGATAGGTAATAGGTAATAGATGTAATAGGTAATAGGTAATAGAAGCAATAGGTAATAGAAGCAAACTCAACCAGATCGTACGCATAATGGGCTGAGAATGAGGCCATATAGACCACAGTGTATCACCTGCCTGATTTGCAGCAGTCATTTTATATTAAACTGTACAATAGAAAATGTGCAGCCTAGTGGTCAGTGGCATAAAGAAGCCCTTCCTGAAATTAAGATATACTTGTAATGACATGGACAGTATTCATGTTTCAAACTGCCTGATAAAATATTAATTGTTTTACTGAACAAACAAACTTAAGCCATTTATCAAAAGATAAATGCTGTCAAATGGTATCACATCTCCTCAAGGTGGGCTTGTCTGATAAGGGGACGATTTGCTGCAGTCATTATTAACCAGATGTTATCTCCCTCCAATTGCATCTATAATTTCTCAATTTAATGGAACAAATTAAATAAAGAGTTTGATGTGAACTTGTTTTACAGACACTGGACTGCCTTTGTTCTGTGCACAATGGTTATTTGCATATGACAATTCTTGCCCATCTGGCAAGAAAGCTTGGTGTTGGTGTCTCAGCTGTGTGTGCAATGAATTATTCAGCAGGCCATTGCGTCTGCTTTTTGCTGATGTGTTACCTAATAAGAGAAAATCATCAACATGTGAAAGTAGCACCACGGGCAAAATGAGACTGGAATTCATCCTCAAGTTAAACATTTTAATGAGAGAATCGATGTTCCACCTCATAATTAGGCTTCAGCCAGTACAAGTACCAGTCCTATTGTAGTGCCCACAGGGGGACCAGTATCCTGGCCTGTGCGGCTGTCCGTCACACTTCCCCAGTCTGGAAATTGGCCAGCCAGGACACAATACTTGGAAGCTAGAGTAAACAGGCCTGCTCAGTGAGGCCCAGGAGCTAGAACAAGCTTAAACAAATCTGTGCGAGTGCTTCATTAGCATATACAATTTGATGGAAATACAATCTTGTGCAAGTTCCCGACTTTTGTGCATGTATCCGTTCTGTGCATGTAGTCTGCCTATATAAAAGGGTCTTAAAGGCCAGTTAGATTCTGATCTTTTAGAAAGCAGTCATTTAAAGATGAACTGTTTGAATTTTAATTGCTGCAAAGCAAATTGTGACACTGGGACATTCAGTGTCCTCTATCTCTGATTTTTTTGAAGCCAAAGTGAATGAGACGTTCTTCTGTGTAACAGGCAGTATGCTGCATCCATCATTATCCACTGAACAGTGAATGACCCCTGCCATAAACTCCATTCCCTCGCCACCGATTCCATCCTTCTCCCTGGCCACTGTCTCAGGCTGAACCAGACTGTTTACAATCTTGGTGGTATTTGACCCCAAGATGAGCTTCTGACTCCATATCCTTTCCATCACCTAAACCTCCTACTTCAACCTCCGTAACATCCTCCATCTTCAACCCTGCCTCAGCTTATCTGCTGCTGAAACCCTCATCTATGCTTTTGTTACCTCCAGACTATTCCAATGCTCTCCTGCCGGCCCCCCCATCTTCCACCCTCCATAAACTTCAGTTCATCCAAAACCTTGCTGTCCATATTTTAACCCATACCGTCCCACTAACCCAACACCCCTATGTTCGCTGACTTACATTGTCTCCCAATTATCATCCATTTGTTTAACTTTAGAGCAGCATAGACTTAGAGGTGACCTGATAGAGGTCTATAAAATAAGTAAAGGACTGGATAGCGTTCCTATTGATAGATTATTCTATTTTAACAGACTGGGGAGCACCAGGGGACACGAGTATAAACTTTGCAAGAGTAGGAATAGACTAGATGTTGGGCGATTCTTCATTTTCCAGAGATTAGTGAGCCTTTGGAATACATTGCTGGCTGGTGTGGTTGGTGCTGACTCTCTGTCTTAAAGAGTGAGTTGGACCAGCTCCTGATTGGGACAGAAATTGCATCATATAGAAGGTAAGTGTCGGAGGGGGGTTGGAGAGGAATTTTCCAGTGTTTTTTTCCCTGGGTCTTTTCTACCTTTTTACCTCTCCCAGGAGATTACATGGCTGCCGGGGGTGGGGAAGAGAAGGGGGGAAGTATTTAGTCATGATGCTCCGGCCGTCATGGGGCAAGCTTAATGGACCAGCTGGTCTTTTATTGCCCGTCAATCTCGTATGTTCCTATCCCTCCATGACCTCAACAACAACAACTTGCATTTATATAGCGCCTTTAACGTAATAAAAACGTCCCAAGGTGCTTCACAGAGGCATTATTAAGCAAAACTTGACACTGAGCTACATAAAGAGATATTAGGATAGGTAACCAAAAGCTTGGTCAAAGGGGTAGGTTTTAGGGAGATACTTAAAGGAGGAGATAGAGGTGGAGAGGTGGCAAGGTTTAGGGAGGGAATTCCAGAGCATAGGGCCTAGGCAGCTGAAGGCACGGCCGCCAATGGTGGAGCAAGGGAAATTGGGGATGCACAAATATAGGGCACGCACAGCCATCAAAAATGCCTAACAACAACCCTATGCCATATATGAATAAGACTTTCATGCCATCAACATAAAGTTGGCATCAGATTATAGGATCAGAATGATACAAGTGAATGTGCAACATCCCAGCAGCAGTCACTATGCCTTGGTTTTCCAGTATTCCACTGTGCCGACGTTATTTGAAAGAGCAGGTATATTGGCAGCTGGCCACTAGGGCAGCAGAGTTATCCCCTGGAGTCATGACTATTAACAAGGAACCCACCCGAACAGAAGCCGAAAGGCGGCTCTTGGCTGCACCTGAATTATTGGTGGAACATACAATAGGCAAGCTGAAAGAGAGATTCCACTGTCTAGACAGATCGGGCAGAGTGTTGCTCTGCAGCCCTGAGAACGGCTCGAACATTATCAACATCTGCTGTATCCTGCAAAATTTTGCAATACAGGAAGGGGAAAGCCCTTCAGCAAGAGGACCAGGAAGGTCATCCGGTAGCCTTAGCAGAGGTGAAGGACAGAAAGGAATGGGAGGAGGAGGAAGAGGAAAAAGAGGAGGAGGCAGTTGAAATGGGTGAGACTGGCTGGCTGCTCCTGTCTCTTCCTCAGTGGTCTAAAGGGGTTTGGATGAATGGGCATCACCCCGAGAGGTAACTGAAATTCATATGAATAGGCTTCCAACCACAGTTTAAGTAAACAACGAGTCCTCATGTGATAAAGCTCTATCCAATAAATGGATCCACCACACAACATACTTGTGATAAGTTCAGTGACTCACACACACACAAAACTACGAACTTGGATTCTTATCAGCATAGTGATTTATTTTCTGGGATTTATTTCAATAATTTAAGTGATTCCTAATTGTCCCAATCTCAGTAAAGGTCTCTTGTTTTACAAGAGACCTTGAAACATTTAAGAGACCTTGAAACATTTAATCTCAAGGAGATCTTGAAACATTTACCTGAGGAAGGAGAAAATCTCCGAAAGCTTGTGAATTTAAAATAAAATTGCTGGACTATAACTTGGTGTTGTAAAATTGTTTACAATTTACAATTCTCCACCAAGTTCCCACTCACAGCTGCGCTATCAGGGATAGGTATGTAATGGACAGGTATATACTTCCCCACAGATAGGGAGGGGAAAAAAATCAGCAGGTGAGGCACTCCAGGCTAGTCTTGAGCCAGGTAGCAGCCAGAGCAAAAATGACATTGGCAAAGCCCCAGATATAACTTGCCAACTTGTTCACCCTCTCTGCCACGAAAAGACTTGGAGAGAAAGAAAACAAAAACTTTTTTAAAAGTGCCTTGTATTGTTTTTTTGCCTGATCGGATTGCTTTGTCACACACAACTGTGGCTATCGGCCATAAAATAAATAACCTTTGACCTGCCCAATGAACTTGAAGAGAGGCCTGATAGAAAAGCCAGAGGAACAGCTGCCTCCCAACCAGACAGTCAGAAGTTCAACTCCCTCTGGGCTTCCTGTTACTGCTGAATGCAAGTTTCATCAGTTCACAGCCAGACAGCTAAAGTTAGCACCTTATAATGATGGGATAGTCCCTTCATATGTGGAGGGAGCAGAGGACGTCCACTCCAAGCATACCCTTATTATCAGCCAGTCACAACTGGTATTAAAACCTTGAACTTTAACCCCTCCACCCCGACCTGAAAACCAGTCAGCCAAGCAAAGTGGGCTGTTTGCCATCATAGTTGAGAGAAAAAGTGAAACCCACAGATGAGAAAGTAATAAATTTCGGAGATCACCACAGCATCTTTTGATCAAGCTCAGCTTGTTTTTGCCACACATTGAGCAGATAGTGGGTAGATGTCATTCATGTGCTTCCTGTTCCCACAAAGATGATGGGTAAAGTGGATTTTACACCTTTTAGCAGCAGCCTCAGCGCTCAGTTCCACTTGCTCCCTGCCCCATGGAAGACCAAAATTGCCTCAGGGTCCTATATACGGCTAATTAAATTATTTAATGAGGTCCTGCCTGCTTCGGAAGAAGACAGTGGTAAGTTTATATATTCGTCTAATTACCGCCTTGTTCACACTGAAAACTGGTGGTAGTGCGATAAAAATCACCCCCCATAAATTGGAGGATACGTTCTTTCCAACTATTCTTTTCCTTTACTCTTTTTCACTTAGAACCGACCTAATTACCCTACAATATTAACAAAATGTGGTTCGGAGGATGTTATGCTGGGCAACTCCACTGTCAAGATGAGTTGTAATTGTGCAATTATGTAAGGAATGATTAAAATTAAAGCTGAAGAAAGGAGGAAGAATATTATTGCTGCGCATTATTAATTTTTATGTAACTTGCACATTGCTGAGAAAAGTATGAACTACAGATGTTGAGTATTGGAAGAGCAAGAAAGCATAGGAAAGATAAGAATGCACCAGACTTCCTGGTTTAATAGATTAATATGAAGTAACAGCAAATACAGGTACTCAGTTAGAACAAATTCTGGAAGTAAAAACCTTGTCAGAATATTCAGTATTTGGAAACAATATTTTGCAATGTCAGAATTGATAACAAAAACATTAACTTTTGCCTTCTGTTCCCAAAAACATGGAACAGTACATCTGGCCATACAAATTGTTAACAAGAAGGTGACTTGTGATATCTGTTCTTTCCTGAAACTGTTTTCTTACAGTTATGACACTTAAACGGAGTGCAGGCAGTGAGATCCCCTCCCCCAACACTGGTGGGACGAGGGCACAGATTATCAGTACGTTTAGTACAGTGGAGGAGGTTCAGAATTGTTGAATTTTGTATGTGTTTATTATGTTATAAATTTTTGTCCTGAATTTTCTTGGGAGTTCAACTGATCCCCACCATCATGGATACCGACCAATATGGTTCACTCCACGTGATAGAGCAAAGGCTATGGACCCTGACATATCCCGGCTATAGTGATGAAGGTCTGTGTACCAGAGCCCGTGCGCCCCCACCCCCTCCTCAAGCCAAGCTGATCCAGTACAGCTGTGACACTGACATCTACCTAACAATGTGGAAGATTGTTCAGATATGTTCTAGCCACAAAAAGCAAGATAAATCTAACCCAGCCAATTACTGCCCTATCATGCCCCTCCTGATCATCAGTAAAATGATGGAAAGAGTCACCAATAGTACCTGCAAGTGACCCATATTCACCAATAGCCTACTTGCTGATGCTCAGTTCGGGTTTCACTGGAACCATGCGGCCCCAGGCCTCATCATAGCATTGATCCAGATATGGACACAAGAGATGGATGCAAGAGGAAAGGAGAGAGTAATCGCCATCTACATCAAAGCAGCATGTGACCGACTATGACACCAAAGAGCCCTAACCAGGTCGTAAATCCTTTCGTGAAGTTTTCCTTAATTTGGTATTTCTAGAGAAATTGTAAACGAGATCTTTGACAGCATGTTTACAATTTCACTACCAACCAGGGGTAATCTTTATGAATGTATTTATCATGTCACTGCAGAAAGTGACCAAAGGAGTTTCTCCATGAGGAATGGAAAAGTCAATGTGTAGGAGACAACAAAATATAAAGGAGAGTACAGACATTCCAGGAAATACAACTAAACTCTAGGGTGAAATTCTTGTTTTGATAAAAAAATGAGAGAAAGTCTGTGTTTCCCCTAATCAATAACTTGCCAATGTAGTTCGATACTCAGAATTCACTAATTTAAAGAGGTATGTTCCTGCGATTCCATCAGCAAGTTATGGAGAAAAACAGGCATTCCCTAATCTCTCATTAAAAGAGTTTTACCCCTTAAACCCTTCTCACATAATAAGATAATGCATTTTGAATAATAGTGCCAAGATCTACCACATGTTGTACTTTCAATTCATTTATCATTACCAGGATGAATGTACATCAACCTACTTTTTAAGGGTTGAGTGTGTTCTATATGTGAAAAGTAGTACAAGGCTAAGGCTCAAAAAACACACTTGAAGAAACTTGATTTTATAAGCCATGACTTTTTTACTCCCTGATTTTCTCCTCTCCTCTTTTGAAGATGCCAACTTCTTGCTGGAGTACAGGTCCATGGGGGTCAGGTAGACTCTGTTCACCCAAGTGACTATTCATCATGCATTGGCCTAGAACAGTGTATGTCAGCAGGCCATTTTACTGTGGATGCCATCACTATGAGTTTGATCCTCTCCTGACTCAACACTCACAGAAGGCCTCTGGATTGCTATCAGGAACTGGAACCCTGGCATCCCTAACCCGAGGAGCTGAGGTCTACTGTAGCAATTTAGCGACTGCTGTGATTGAGATCAGCTAGCTCAGTACAGATCAGATATCAAACTTCAGACAATCCTGGATGTACAACTCTGCCGCTCACCACCTTAATTTATTTTAGTATTAAAATATGCTTTGAGAGAATTGAAAAATTTTGCAGAGGATGTGATTGCATCATTGTATAATTTCCCTATTTATAAACCCAGTAAAATGGCACACAAGTCATCCCTCCAATCTTATGAACAAGACCCACTGACCAAGAGAATGGGGACGGAGACAATAACACGGGTCTGTTGTTGCGAGGGTGGAGGAATGTGAAATTAGCAGAAGATCAAAAGGGAGAGCAAATGGTTAATAATTCATGGATTAATGGAAATCTGCTCTTCTTAATTTGACCATTTGCTGGAAAAAACAAGAGAAAAGCTTTTTATCTCCTGATAGCTCCATTCAAAAAAGGTGTGCTGTGTGCTTCCACTACTTGCCATTTGTTCAATGCACAGGCTGATTAAGTGTTTCAGATGCGCTTGACTAGATTTTAGTTTTTTTAATATCGTGGCAGCAATTTCATTGTTATCATATATTTTGGGTGCATTTCATAAAAGGACACATCAAAAACACACAGAGTAATATAGGGAATATCTGCTCGGTGTATAGAACTCGCCAGATCAGCAGCTCGGAGCGGTGCATTCAATGGAGGCTAAGTGTTTCTCCATGAGAAATGGAAAAGTCGATGTATGGGTCACCTCAGGCTACTCTTATGGAACACTGAGCTGTTGGCTAGCAACTTAAGATCAAGACATGAGCGGAGCATTCTCGTCTATGGAATGCTGCCTGGCATGGGAAGGGGGGTGGGGGTCACATAAAAATAAACTGGAAAAAGGCGAGGGGGAAATAAAGTATATTTCATCATTCAACGAGCTAAATACACATACGCATGTATGTATGTGAGGGTATATTTTTATCTGTATCTAGGTCTTATTAAAAATCTTATGTCTACATTCATTTTCTCTCTAGAAGTCTTACTTCCTATTGTTACATTTTTGCATCAACTTTTCCAATTGTAAATTCCGATGTGCACAGTTCCCATTCAGTTTTCATATGTCAACTGAATCCTGTCATTATGTGATTACAGGCTCTGGCCACTAGGTGATTTTATTATCTTTTCCCCACAAATCAAACAACAGCAGCAACAACTTGCATTTATATAGCATCTTTAACATAGTAAAACATCCCAAGGTGCTTCACAGGGGCGTTATCAAACAAAATTTTACACCGAGCCACATAAGGAGATATTAGGACAGGTGACCAAAAGCTTGGTCAAAGAGTTAGGTTTTTAAGGAGCATCTTAAAGGAGGAGAGAGTAAAAGAGAGGCAGAGCGGTTTAAGGAGGGAATTCCAGAGCTCAGGGCCGAGGCAGCTAAAGGCACAGCTGTCATTGGTGGAGCGATTAAAATTGGGGATGCGCAGGAGACAAGAATTGGAGGAGCACAGAGATCTCGGAGGGTTGTAGGGCTGGAGGAGGTTACAGTGATAAGGAAAGGTGAGGCCATGGAAGGATTTGAAAACAAGGGTGATAATTTTAAAATTGAGGCGTTGCCAGACAGGGAGCCAATGTGGGTCAGCGAGCATAGGGATGATGAGTGAATGGGACTTGGTGCGAGTTAGGATACAGGCAGCAGAGTTTTGGATGAGCTCAAGTTTATGGAGGGTGATAGAGGGAAGCTGGCCAGGAAAGCATTGGAATAGTCAAGTCTAGAGGTAACAAAGGCATGGATGAGGGTTTCAGCAGCAGATGAGCTGAGGCAGGAGCAGAGACGGGTGATGTTACGAAGGTAGATGTAAGAGGTCTTGGTGATGGAGCGGTTATGTGGTCGGAAGCTCATCTCAGGGTCAAATAGGACACCGAGGTTGCAAACGGTTTGGCTCAACTTCAGACAGTGGCCAGAGAAAGGGATGGAGTCGGTGGCTAGAGAATGGAGTTTGTGGCGGGAACCGAAGACAATGGCTTCGGTCTTCCCAACATTTAGTTGGAGGAAATTTTTGCTCATCCAGTACTGGACGTCGGACAAGCAATGTGACAAATCAGAGACAGTGGAGGGGTCGAGGGAGGTGATGTTGAGGTAGAGCCGGGTGTCGTCAGCGTACACGTGGAAACTGACGTGTTTTCGGGCAGGAGCGGGAAGAGAAGCCACTGTAGCTGATTCTCTGGCTACCACCGAAATTTAAGAACATAATAAGAAATAGGAGCAGGAGTAGGCCAATCAGCCCCTTGAGCCTGCTCCGCCATTCAATAAGATCATGGCTGATCTGATCCTAACCTCAAATCTAAATTCATGTCCAATTTCCTGCCCACTCCCCGTAACCCCTAATTCCCTTTACTTCTAGGAAACTGTCTATTTCTGTTTTAAATTTATTTAATGATGTAGTTTCCACAGCTTCCTGGGGCAGCAAATTCCACAGACCTACTACCCTCTGAGTGAAGAAGTTTCTCCTCATCTCAGTTTTGAAAGAGCAGCCCCTTATTCTAAGATTATGCCCCCTAGTTCTAGTTTCACCCATCCTTGGGAACATCCTTACCACATCCACCCGATCAAGCCCCTTCACAATCTTATATGTTTCAATAAGATCGCCTCTCATTCTTCTGAACTCCAATGAGTAGAGTCCCAATCTACTCAACCTCTCCTCATATGTCCACCCCCTCATCCCCGGGATTAACCGAGTGAACCTTCTTTGTACTGCCTCGAGAGCAAGTATGTCTTTTCTTAAGTATGGACACCAAAACTGTATGCAGTATTCCAGGTGCGGTCTCACCAATACCTTATATAACTGCAGCAATACCTCCCTGTTTTTATATTCTATCCCCCTAGCAATAAAAGCCAACATTCCGTTGGCCTTCTTGATCACCTGCTGCACCTGCATACTAACTTTTTGATTTTCTTGCTCCAGGACCCCCAGATCCCTTTGTACTGCAGTACTTTCCAGTTTCTCGCCATTAAGATAATAAAAATTTCATCCATTACTTTTTCTCTGAGTGGAATTTCAAATGTCCCAAAATAAGGTTCTAAATAAAATAAGACATTCAAAAAATTACAATAACATGATTACATTCATCAATTGAATTGTCTTTTGAATTTTTTTTTTATTCGTTCATGGGATGTGGGCGTCGCTGGCGAGGCCGGCATTTATTGCCCATCCCTAATTGCCCTTGAGAAGGTGGTGGTGAGCCGCCTTCTTGAACTGCTGCAGTCCATGTGGTGACGGTTCTCCCACTGTGCCTTTAGGAAGGGAGTTCCAGGATTTTGACCCAGTGACGATGAAGGAACGGCGATATATTTCCAATTGTAAACAATTTTACAACACCAAGTTATAGTCCAGCAATTTTATTTTAAATTCACAAGCTTTCGGAGATTTTCTCCTTCCTCAGGCAAATGTTTCAAGATCTCCTTGAAGCCTACGCATTTATACATATTGAACAATAAAACATGGTGTTTACAGACTGCCCCTGCAACTGCCCGTTGCCAAGGCAATCACCGTGTTCAGACAGAGAGGTGTTACCTGCAGAACCTCCGAATACACATTCAACAAAAAAACAAACAGGGAAAAAAAACAGAGAAAAAAAAACACAGAGAGAGGCAGAAACATCCGGAAGGCAGAGAGAGCCAGCAAATGACCCATTATATTAAAAACAGATAACATTTGTTCGCTGGTGGGGTAACGTGTAGCGTGACATGAACCCAAGATCCCGGTTGAGGCCGTCCTCATGGGTGCGGAACTTGGCTATCAATTTCTGCTCGACAATTTTGCGTTGTCGTGTGTCTCGAAGGCCGCCTTGGAGTACGCTTACCCGAAGGTCGGTGGATGAATGTCCATGACTGCTGAAGTGTTCCCCGACTGGGAGGGAACCCTCCTGCCTCTCTCTGTGTTTTTTTTTCTCTGTTTTTTTTCCCTGTTTGTTTTTTTGTTGAATGTGTATTCGGAGGTTCTGCAGGTAACACCTCTCTGTCTGAACACGGTGATTGCCTTGGCAACGGGCAGTTGCAGGGGCAGTCTGTAAACACCATGTTTTATTGTTCAATATGTATAAATGCGTAGGCTTCAAGGAGATCTTGAAACATTTGCCTGAGGAAGGAGAAAATCTCCGAAAGCTTGTGAATTTAAAATAAAATTGCTGGACTAAAACTTGGTGTTGTAAAATTGTTTACAATTGTCAACCCCAGTCCATCACCGGCATCTCCACATCATGATATATTTCCAAGTCAGGATGGTGCGTGATTTGGAGGGGAACGTGCAGGTGGTGTTGTTCCCATGTGTCTGCTGCTCTTGTCCTTCTAGGTGGTAGAGGTCGCGGGTTTGGGAGGTGCTGTCGAAGAAGCCTTGGCGAGTTGCTGCAGTGCATCCTGTGGATGGTACACACTGCAGCCATTGTGCGCCGGTGGTGAAGGGAGTGAATGTTTAGGGTGGTGGATGGGGTGCCAATCAAGCGGGCTGCTTTATCTTGGATGGTGTTGAGCTTCTTGAGTGTTGTTGGAGCTGCACTCATCCAAGCAAGTGGAGAGTATTCCATCACACTCCTGACTTGTGCCTTGTAGATGGTGGAAAGGCTTTGGGGAGTCAGGAGGTGAGTCACTCGCCGCAGAATACCCAGCCTCTGACCTGCTCTCGTAGCCACAGTATTTATATGGCTGGTCCAATTAAGTTTCTGGTCAATGGTGACCCCCAGGATGTTGATGGTGGGGGATTCGGCGATGATAATGCCGTTGAATGTCAAGGGGAGGTGGTTAGATTCTCTCTTGTTGGAGATGGTCATTGCCTGGCACTTATCTGGCGCGAATGTTACTTGCCACTTATCAGCCCAAGACTGGATGTTGTCCAGGTCTTGCTGCATGCGGGCTCGGACTGCTTCACTATCTGAGGGGTTGCAAATGGAACTGAACACTGTGCAATCATCAGCGAACATCCCCATTTCTGACCTTATGATGGAGGGAAGGTCATTGATGAAGCAGCTGAAGATGGTTGGGCCAAGGACACTGCCCTGAGGAACTCCTGCAGCAATGCCCAGGGGCTGAGATGATTGGCCTCCAACAACCTTCCTTTGTGCTGGGTATGACTCCAGCCACTGGAGAGTTTTCCCCCTGATTCCCATTGACTTCAATTTTACTAGGGCTCCTTGGTGCCGCACTCGGTCAAATGCTGCCTTGATGTCAAGGGCAGTCACTCTCACCTCACCTCTGGAATTCAGCTCTTTTGTCCATGTTTGGACCAAGGCTGTAGTGAGGTCTGGAGCCGAGTGGTCCTGGCGGAACCCAAACTGAGCATCGGTGAGCAGGTTATTGGTGAGTAAGTGCCGCTTGATAGCACTGTCGACGACACCTTCCATCACTTTGCTGATGATTGAGAGTAGACTGATGGGGCGGTAATTGGCCGGATTGGATTGTCCTGCTTTTTGTGGACAGGACATACCTGGGCAATTTTCCACATTGTCAGGTAGATGCCAATGTTGTAGCTGTACTGGAACAGCTTGGCTAGAGGCGCAGCTAGTTCTGGAGCACAAGTCTTCAGCACTACAGCTGGGATGTTGTCAGGGCCCATAGCCTTTGCTGTATCCAGTGCACTCAGCCGTTTCTTGATATCACGTGGAGTGAATCGAATTGACTGAAGACTGGCTTCTGTGATGGTGGGGATTTCGAGAGGAGGCCGAGATGGATCATCCACTCGGCACTTCTGGCTGAAGATGGTTGCAAACGCTTCAGCCTTGTCTTTTGCACTCACGTGCTGGACTCCGCCATCGTTGAGGATGGGGATGTTTACAGAGCCTCCTCCTCCCGTTAGTTGTTTAATTGTCCACCAACATTCATGACTGGATGTGGCAGGACTGCAGAGCTTTGATCTGATCTGTTGGTTGTGGAATTGCTTAGCTCTGTCTATAGCATGTTGCTTCTGATGTTTAGCATGCATGTAGTCCTGAGTTGTAGCTTCACCAGGTTGGCACCTCATTTTTAGGTACGCCTGGTGCTGCTCCTGGCATGCTCTTCTACACTCCTCATTGAACCAGGGTTGATCCCCTGGCTTGTTGGTAATGGTAGAGTGAGGAATATGCCGGGCCATGAGGTTACAGATTGTGCTGGAATACAATTCTGCTGCTGCTGATGGCCCACAGTGCCTCATGGATGCCCAGTTTTGAGCTGCTAGATCTGTTCTGAATCTATCCCATTTAGCACGGTGGTAGTGCCACACAACACGTTGGATGGTGTCCTCAGTGCGAAGACGGGACTTTTGTCTCCACGAGGACTGTGCAGTGGTCACTCCTACCAATACTGTCATGGACAGATGCATTTGCGACAGGTAGATTGGTGAGGACAAGGTCAAGTAAGTTTTTCCCTCGTGTTGGTTCGCTCACCACCTGTCGCAGGCCCAGTCTGGCAGCTATGTCCTTCAGGACTCGGCCAGCTCGGTCAGTTGTGGTGCTACCGAGCCACTCCTGGTGATGGACATGGAAGTCCCCCACCCAGAGTACATTTTGAGCCCTTGCTACCCTCAGTGCTTCCTCCAAGTGGTGCTCAACATGGAGGAGGACTGATTCATCAGCTGAGGGAGGACAGTAGGTGGTAATCAGCAGGAGGTTTCCTTGCCCATGTTTGACCTGATGCCATGAGATTTCATGGGGTCCAGAGTCAATGTTGAGGACTCCCAGGGCCACTCCCTCCTGACTGTATATCACTGTACCGCCACCTCTGGTGGGACTGCCTTCATTGTTGCCTTCTTTAATGCCTTCATTAAAGTTTTTACTTGAAGGCTTCAGCCTCTCCCAAAAACCTGAACGATCTTTCTTCAGATTTCAGCAGCCAACTGTGGTTAAGTGTGATGACCCAAACAATTCTTAAAAAGCTTGCTCATTGCAAGCCTTCACACTGTAAAGAAAGTAAGAAGCCTGAAGCGAACAAAACAAAATCTCTGAAGTGACTCCACAGTGCTTGTGCAAACAGGGTTTAGGAGAATGTTTCTCACTGAACTCCCGGTTCAATGTTTGAGAGAATATTCTGGGGCGAAAATATCTGTGAACCTAGTGCGCATATAAACCTATTTCATCTCCATTACATCAGATCCCTAGGGTTTGTCTTGCTTCAAGCTCGTTGCATTGACTCAGCAACCCAGTCATTGCAAGACTGCTGCATTACAATGAATAGCACATACTTTCATTACAGTAGCAGATTCATCTGACGAAGGAGATAATCTCCGAAAGCTTGTGATTTTAAAATAAATTTGTTGGACTATAACCTGGTGTTGTAAGATTCCTTACAATTGTGTATGTAAGTGGTGATGTGAAGCCCTGCTGTGATAAGCAATTTTCTCTCCTTCAGGAAATTATTCCTCTGCTCTCCATGAATGCTCAGTTTCTGTGCACAAGAATATTTTTGCAGGAACCTTTTAAGAACGCAATGATGAGCGTACAAGTCACACTGCTTCAGGGTGAAACACTGTAAAAGTTTAATGACCTGTAGAATTTGGGCTTTTCAAATTCAGATGGTTCAATTAGCCTTGGCTAACAAAAAAACTGCATCATCCTTCTTCCCTGGGAATCTATAATACATGTTAGTTTCAGATCAGTTTCATGAATTCTAAATCAATCTTCATGTGCTCTAGAGCGACCACCTGCTGGTGCCTGACGTCACATCACTATGACTGGAGACCAGAACCTACCAGTGCCCGGAATCAAGGCTTTCACATTAATACAGCAATACAAGATCAGCTTGAGACTTTCAGATTGGTTATACAGGTGCCTGTACTATCTACCCCTGATGTGTTGATCGCATGCAGCTAGCAGCCGTGCCTAAGTAAGCTTCCTGGATTTGCTAAAGCCATTAAAAAGCCCAGGAATTGGTGGCATTAATACAGCACTTATCTCAACACAAAAGCAATGACAGTTTGTGCCAATGTGAAATGGTTTCAGTTTTGTATTGATGCAAATTTCATAGTGCAATCTATGTGTGAAGACAAGTGAAGTTAGAAACCCTGTTTAAACAGATTAATGCCTGCATAAAAATAATGAGCAGAGGAATGTAGTACATGTAAATTAAGCATTTGTATGTAAACTTCACCAATTCTGAATTCTTACCCTTAGCAGGTGACACCAGAGCCAAGAAACAGTCTCACAGCTGTACAGTCGCATATTTACTGCCATGAACTGCAGCCAGTGGGAAGCAAAGCCTAGAGGTTATGATATTGGACTAGCAACCTGGAAGTCGTAAGTTCAAATCTCACCAAGGCAAGTCAACAAATCTGGTAACGTGCAATCTAATTATAAAAGCTGGTAAATAGTCATAAAAGCCCAGCTGGCTCACTAATGTCCTTCAGGAATGGGAAACCAACAACCTTAACTGGTTTGGCATACATGTGACTCCTGACCATGTGATTCTTAATGCTCTCAGGGCAAGTAAGGATACACCAAAAAATGCTGCCTTGCTGGTGTTGCCTACATTCCAAATTAAAAAAAGGTTACCCTGAAATTGCTGGAGCCCTGCTCTGCCTGCATCACTGCAGCTGGCAGAACCCCTGCCTGGCCATTCCCCAAGATGCAGACCCTGTTCCCAACATGCAGGATGGGGCCATTTGCATGGCTCAATGGGAGCTATGTGACTGCAAGGGTGCTGTTACAAGCTGGATAGCCCAGTGGTGAAGGATACAATACCAGTGCCTGGTCTTCATTTGCTTCCCTTTATTCATAGAGCTCCATATTACACACACCACACTCAAGATAAGCTCTCTTATGTATGGATGCAAGAGAGCTCCATTGATACGAACCACCTGAATACAATTAACACTAATTGATATAAATCACATGGATACAATTAACAGATTTCCTTCTCTCTCTTTAAATAAACTTTATATATACAATACAAACAAAAATTTTAAAAATCAATAACTTCCGTATCCTGTACAACTTATACTATTCAAAGTATTTTTTTTATTCGTTCATGGGATGTGGGCATCGCTGGAGAGGCCGGCATTTATTGCCCATCCCTAATTGCCCTTGAGAAGGTGGTGGTGTGCCGCCTTCTTGAACCGCTGCAGTCCGTGTTACATTGTGAGGTGACTCTTCTCCAGGACCTTTAATAATTTCTTCGTACATGTACTTCTTTTAGTAAAACAATCCGACAGTTGATGGCTTCAATCCACCCATTTAATTTTAGAGATTTCCTTTCTCTCCAGCATTTGTTTCAAGCCAGCAAGGTCAATCCGTAATCTTTCCTCACTTACATTTTTGTAGCGTGTACATTATCCCACAATGAACGATTGTCTACATAACATTCAATGGGTATACTATCTTCAGTACTCCCATTGTACAAAATGTCACGCAAAATATTTGCCAATTAGAATCCCATATCCACTGCGTCGACAAGAGCCAGTGTTTCAGCAGCCACAGTACTTTTAACAATCCTTTTTATTGTCTTAGCTTCCCAAGCTAAAGAACATTTCCCATTCTCACCCATAAGAAACAATATGAAACCAGTTGCACTAGAATACCCATCGGGAAGATTAGCATGTGAAGCATCACTAAAGATAACTAGCTTCATTTTCTTTGGGTCACCTAAGGATGGGAACTTAAGTACGTATTTAACTATATTTAATTTTCGTAATGTTTTATTTGCCCTTAAAACATTCTCTACTACGAGGTGTTTCATTGATGTACTTAACTCCAACACGTCAAAATTGGCATCTGGTCTAGTCTGAGTGCACAACCAGTTCAACTGACCAATCAAGCTTTATAATTGCTCTGTCTCTTCTTTAGATATAACATCACCTTTCTGTGATGACCTAATACGATTCACCGAGATGGGAGTAACATTCTCTAAATAAGACTGTTGATTTAAAGTTATAGCAGACTCACTCTGCTTAATATCTAAACCAATATATTTAAAAGCCACACAGGCCTGACTCCCAATTTTAAATTCTACTCTAATCTTATTAATAACGAATTTCTCAAATTCCGCAGTACCACTCCACAAGAAATCATCAACATGCATCATGAAGATGCCTGAAAGTTTTCCGTTACGGTACCAATAAAACATGGCGGGATCTGATTTTAATCGAACACAACCTATTTTCAGCAAAACAGATCTCACCGAAAAATACCATACCCTGGAAGCATCATTCAGGCCGTAGACGCATTTGTTTAGTTTCCATAGTTTTCCGTCCGCATCTGCTACCTCTTTAGGTGGTTTCAGAAAAACTTCTCTCTGAAAAGTATCGCCCTGCAGAAATGCGGCTTTTATGTCAATTGACCTACACTCCCATGAATATGTTGCCAAAAGAACCAAAAAGATTTTTTAAGATTACCTTTTTGGCAGTGGGAGAATCTACTTGAACATCTGTATCACCCAGTTTCTCTTCAAAACCCCCAGCTACCAACCTCGCTTTAGCCTTATAAGTCCCATCTGCAAGGACCTTTTCAGTACAAACCCATCTATGCAACAAAGCCAGTTGACACTTATCTGTCGCTTCAGAATAAATTCCAAATTCTTTCCTACTATCTAACTCACTTTGTTTTGCCTCTCTTACTCGTTTATCCTCAAATTTATTGGCAGCCACCAAAACTTCATGATCATGAGGACTTCTGCTTCTAGTTCTGTTACATGACTGTTCTGTGGTCTTTGTTTCATTGCCTGACCTAGTCAAGCTACATCTGCTACTTCCACTTCTATATCTATAGGGACTACTACTGTGAGATCTCCCTCTTTCATCTGTAGTTTGTGATCGTTTTCTGGCGTGAGATTCGATTTCAGACTCTCTATCACTACTTTTACTCATCTTTCGTACTCTCCACCCTTGTACCCCATTCTGCCAGTCCATGGACCTCGCTGCATGGCCATCATACTGAACATTCAACCAAAATTTAAACCTACCAGTAGCTTTGCCTGCATGTCCCAAAATGGTCGCACCCCTCCATTCATTCGTCCCTTCTGGAACATATGTCCACTTAGCACAATTGTTCTGTGGATGTGATAGCTCTGTCATGTGTTTCTTGATCACTGACATTACCACTATCCAGCCCTTGATCTATCTCATTCTGTACCTCAGGAACCTCATTATAAGAATCATGAACATCTGAGGCACAAAGTGTCTCATCTACCTCTATCAACTGCTTAGTGTCCGAGATTTTATAATTAATTCCAAGGTCCAAGATGGATCTCGGCCGCAGGGAGACCATGTACAAGCCCCCAGACAAAGGGGGGAGGAGCGTCCCCAATGCCGCCCTGATCCTGATGGCCACCTTTGGGGGTGGCTGCCTCAGGATGTGTGTAGAGCCCTGGTATGCAGCACCAAGTGTCACTACATGCTGAGTTTCTACCTGTCTACCACACTGAGGAGGTTCAGCCTGGTCACGCTAGTCAAGCAAATGGAGAACGTCCCGTCCATGACTGTACCCCACCACCTGTCCCAGGTGGAGAAGTTCCTGAAAAGGAACCCCTTCGACCACAAAGCCGTCAGACAGTAGTTGGCACGGAACGTTCTGGAAGTACTGCAGGGAAAGGAGAGGGTGGATCCGATCAGGCAGTTCCCCGACCAGACAGTCGAAGCCATTTGGCAGAACGTCTCGTCGGCGGAACTGACCAACATGCACCAGGATGTAACTTGGATGATGGTGAGAAGGGCCCTTCCAGTGCGGTCTTTCTTGCACACACGGAATCTCAGCGCCACTGTGAGCTATCCTTGGGGCTGCAGCAGGGATGAGACTGTCGTCCATCTCTTAGTGGACTACCCCTTCGGTATTCGAATAAAGTCATTACTGCGTCACACTGCAGGAACTAAGAAACTAAAACCAAACAGTCGGCCCAGCCAGCCTGTCATATTCCAAGCCCCTCCAAGGTTAAAATGTGGTTTTAATTCACCTCTGATAAGTAACAATGTAAAACAATTATTAACAACACTCCGGAGTATAGAGACACAATAAAGTTAAGTTTTTCTTCTATGAACTGCTTAAGTATGCACCATGACACCTGTGGGCCAGGTATAAAATTTAAATCAGCATTCCATTATTTTGCATATCACTCAAGTTGATGATACTGGCAGATCTAAATGTTCTGGTTTAGGATTTATTCACCAATGAGGCAACAGCAAACACCCAGGCCTATGACATTCAAATAGGACAATTAAGCACAAATAGTAAAGAAAGAAAGAACTTGCATTTATATAGCACCGTTCACAACCTCAGGGTGTCTCAAAGCACTTTACAGTCTTCTACTTTGAAGTGTAGTCACCGTTGTAATGTAGGAAATGCAGTAGCCAATTTGAGCACAGCAAGGTCCTGCAAACAATGAGATAATGACCAGATAATCTGCTTTAGTGATGTTGGTTGAGGGATAAATATTGGCCAGTACACCAGGGAGAACTCCCGAACTCCTCTTTGAAATAGTGCCAGGGGATCTTTTACGTCCACCTGAGAGGGCAGAAGTGGCCTCGGTTTAATATCTCATCCGAAAGACGGCACCTCCGACAGTGCAGCACTCCCTCAGTATTGCATTGGAGTGTCAGCCTAGATTTTGTGCTCAAGTCTTTGGAGTGGGATTTGAACCCACAACCATCGGAGTCAGAGACACGAGTGCTACCGCTGAGTTGCAGCTATTAAATTGCTAGGGTTTGCAGGCCACGTGTGGCCCATGGGTCATAGTTTGCCAACTCCTGTGGTAAGACATTCTATAATATCCTCTAGGTACTGATTAAAAAATTTAAATCAGAATGAAACTTTAATCTCAATTTTACTTCCTTTTCTTTCTGGTCCTTCTCACACTGAGAAAGTATATTTAGAATCAGGAATTAATGCTTCACGTAGATCGCTGCAGAGTGCACCAGATAGCCATTAACACTGATGCTAATAGCAAGATCAGAGCACTGCTATGGTAACTAAAAGCCTAGAAGTATAGAAATTTCCCAAAATAAAAATAGAAACTGCAAGATTATAGTTATTCAGGGGTACAGTACACTGAGAAATGTCATCTGGTGCCCATTTTCTTATTGTATGTGTAATAATCAAGGTTAGGAAAGTGTCTGAGAGAATACTGGAAATCTGATTTAAAACAAAAAGTGCTGGTAGTGCACAGACAGTCACTCAGCATCAGTTAATGTTTCAGGAACGACGCTTTGTTAGAAGTGGCCAGTCACAAGGACCTTTAACACCAGTCAGTCACTGACATGATGTGCTAGAAATTGGGCCGTGTAGTGTCTGTGTAGGTGTTACGCGGCCTTCTGAAGATCCAAAATGGCTTCAGAGATACGCACGCACATGATGTGTGCTGGACGCCATCTTGGTAAAGGGGTTCGTGCACGCGCAGATAACGAATGCCGGCTGCATGTAAAGTAAGGAGAGTATGCATTAGATCAATGTGCAACGCTGATTTAAAGGGATAGACATCATTTTGGTATTTAACGCTGCAACCAACACACTGTCTAAACCACGACCATCTGAACATGTCTTAGACGGCCTGGAGGAGCTCCCAACAGCTCTATTTGAAGGGACCATGCAGGTTAGTTGCTGGATTATTGCTTCTGGCTGCTGATGCAGTTGTGCCTGTTTTTGGAGGTCTCCTATACTTGAATACCAGGACTAGGGGACATAGCCTAACATTTTGAGCCAGGACTTGCAGGACTGAAGTTAACAAACGCTTCTACACGCAAAGGGTGGGAGAAGTTTGGAACTCTCTTCCACAAACGATAGTTGCTGCTAGCTGACTTGTTAATTTTATGTCTGAGATTGATGGATTTTTGTGAACCAAGGGTATCAAGGGATTTGGGGCTAAAGTGGGTATATGGGGTTAGGTCGCAGATCAACCATGATCTCATCGAATGGCGGAACAGGCTCAAGGGGCTAAATGCCACTGCCACCAGCTGCCTACTGTTATGCAGCACCTTCTCCTGCGAGAAAGTGGTCAGTGAGTGTCCTGCAGGATGTTTGGGTGATGTACCTGTCATGGTTCAATAGCTGCGTGTGTGTGACCTGTGAGTTGCCAGCGTGCAGCTTGAAAAAGTGGTAATGTGTGAGGGTGAGAGGACGCCTCCGATTGGAAGAGTTGAGTACTGATGGATAGAGTTTTTTGGTAGGTGGGTGATGGGGGGGTGTAGTGTGTGGAGCAGTGGATGCGGCTAATGGTGCAGTTGGTAGGAGACGCCACGTGACAGTTGACCTCACTCACCTTGACCACTCATATCAAAGCATTGAACTTCTTCCTGCACTGCATCCATGTTCGTGGTGCTGTGCACCTGGCATTGACTTTGTCCCTTACTGCCTCCTACTGCCTCTTGAGCATATGTCTGAAGGGCCTCTGGCTCCTCTGCAGGTATAGGATACCCTTCCTTCTGTCCACCTCTTGCACCAAGGTCTCCAGTGCATCAGCAGAGAATGTTGGTGCACGCTCTCTCACAGGCCTGGTACAAACTCAGATCGACGAATTGGTGACGTCTGGCGTGCAGATTGGAGGATGGTGGTATTTAGTAGTGCGCAACCTTTATTCAATGTTTTAATATAACTCATCAATTTGTAAACATAGGGAGGGGACCTGCATCTGTGTTTTACATGTGCGATATCTGATCTCCATTCAGACTCTGTGTGAACCGGTATCTTATATTTTGCATTTATATATATGGTGCAGGCTGCCTTTAAGAGGTGCAGGCTGCCTTTAAGAGATGCGAGCAACTCATGCGAGATTTGGGCCCCCCTGCCGGTGAGAAGTGCCAAAGCTGGAGAAAACAACGCAGCTAGGCCTCCGTGCTGTGCTTCAATCAGTTAAACGAGGAGGCAGCATGAATCTAACATGCTGCCTACGCGGGACCACCGGGCGCGGGCTAATCATGCACCGTGATGCCCATGCCCGGATTCGGGCCTTATTCAATTTAACCCCCACTGTGCTGCTCTCAGTTCTTGATCTACCACAGAAACCCACAATCCAGTAACACAAACATTTCTACAAAAAGAAAAGATTTCAACTTCACTTAATTCTCTTTTTACCTGATAGAGAGAAAGAGAGAGAGAGAGAGAGATCTTTATTTACCAACACATTAACTGCAAGATGTTAAAGAAAGGTCCTTAAATCATATGGTAAGATAATAGGTATAGACAACGTGTTCTTATGGAACTCTTCTCTCTGATATTTAACCAGAGATGTTCACCCATTATTTTCAAACAGGTAATGTGTGCACTAAATAGTAGAGAGAGGAATTTCAGTTGAACTAGTTTGTACCTATTATCCCACAGTGTCATGTGAAGGTCAGAGAAACTTGTCACAGGACCACAGCTGAAGATGGGAAAACTTACTGCGCTGGACAAAAATGTTATAGATAATGATGAATGGAAGAGAGTGATTTCAGGGTTTTAATCTAATACCAGGGTTCAGGTAACAAGCATAAACCTACTCAAATTTTGCTTGCGTTATTTATGGTGTCATCTGAACCCTGATGTTAGATTACAAGCTTTTAATCACTCATTGCGATCCTTCAGAAGCTAGAATTGAGAAAAGGCCCCTGAACCCTTCCAGCTAGGCCTGCCATGTAGGTCAAATGCCTTTGAATTTTCCACTATCTCAGGCTTCGTCCTAAACACTACATCAAATATGGCATCCATCCTTGAGCTACGTGAAGAAGCAGTGCTGATAAAATTCTATATTTTCATCTCTTCGCCTTACAACCGGTCTCTCTTCAAAAACCTCCCCTTCATCCTTGCTTTCATTTCCCTAGCACCCAACCTTTACGTCCTGTTCACTGTCACCCACTCCCTCTTAAAGCATTCTGTGATATGATTCAATGAGAGGGGTGCAACACAAATGCAAGTTGTTATGTATATTATCCACAAAAGATAAAACAAAGTCTTGCCCAAATTTCTATTTTCAATTAACAAGGCATATTTGCACATATCTTAGACTTACAGTTTTGCCAAATCATTTTTGAAGATGTACTAATTTTTAAAGAAAGTATTTTGAAAGATGCAAAGAATAATAAACACATAAAGGATTGGGTAATTATGGAGGCCCTGATGTCAACAGCAGGAATTGGAGATGAAAACATTAAGAGCAGCAGAAGATGCCAAGACAGGTCCGTGCTGACACAGCTTTCCATTAAGCTTATCTTTTCACTGAAGGCTACTTCCCATTAAAAGGAGAAGATAAACGGATTCCCAATGGCATAGATGCAGGTCAGCAGGTTACAAAGCTATTTGTTAGTAGCAAGACGTGAAAACTAGGTTATGTGCCTTTTTATCAAGACAAGCTTTTAATGTAGATACTGTGTGATCATGTATTTGTTCCACATGCAGCGACAAGATAAGTACTCCAATGATTCATGCAGATGTCTAACCGCTCAACAAAAGCAAAATGCATCATTGTCACCAACTATAAACACTTAGAACTGCTGTGTAATATCTTTCTTTTCCTGTAAGTTATGTTATCTTAAGCTTCAAATATTCCATACTGTCCTTCTTTCTCAAAGGGGTAAGGATTTCTCTGGTCACTCTGGGTAACAGCATTTCTGAAGGTTTCCTCTGTTCAGTATTTCAGTCGTCCAGCTGAGACGTTAAACTAAGACCCCGTCTGACCTTTCAGGTGGATGTAAAAGATCCCATGGCACTGTTCAAAGAAGGGTATGGTCAGGTGGGGGGGGGGATTCTCCCGTGTCCTGGCCAACATTTATCCCTCAATCAACATCACTAAAAAATAGATTATCTGGTTATTTATTTCATTGCTGTTTGTGGGACCTTGGTTGACACATTTCCCTATCACAGTGACTACAATTCAAAAGTACTTCATTGGCTGTGAAGTACTTTGGGATGTCCTGAGGAGGTGAAAGACACTATGGACGGGGATATCCTCAGAGCTACTACTGCTCCACCACCGTAACTTTGGCGGAAGTGTAGCAGAAGTGCTGTTTACGTGTGCAAATGGGGTTTCTGCTTCACTTCCAGTGGTTACAGCGGCGGAGCGGGAGCAGCTCCAAGGAAATTCTCAACTGATGAAAATGCAAGCTTGCTCTTTCTTTCTGGAAACAATGAACAGAGGAATTCTTGTCTTACTGTACTGCAATCAAGACTTGTCACATCACCTCCTACTCTAACTTATTATTTTCCAGGGCCTCAAAACTGTACATCTCCGTTCCTTCCTCTGTCTTCCCTTCCTCCTGCAATCTACAGGTTTGTAAAATCCAAGCTTTGCATTACTTAAACATTGTTTCCTGATTTATCTCATCTTTTCTCCTACTCTTTTCAACTTTGGCGGTCTCCTGCTCTTCTCCTCCTTTTCAGTAAAAAGAAGCATCTAACTTTAAAATTTATCTTCTCTGTCCCTCTTCTGAGTCTGCCTGCATCATGTATTATCCCCGGTCAGGGTTGACCTCCTCTCAGTTTCTCTGTTGCTACCCTCTGTATAATCTGCTGCTAGAAGGTATGTGAGAACATTTGGGATGATTCACTCTCTAGTTTTCTTTCCTTCCCTCCCTATGAATGCTGAGCAAAATAATAAACAAATAAACATAGTTGTTGGTTAAATGCATTCACTGGTAAAGCTGAGTCTTACTCATCCCAAACAAGAGTTTAAACATGACATCATGCAGTGTGGTTAGTTAAGCAATGTTTACAATGTTATACAATGGTTGCTGCTTGAAGAGGGATGGGAACAAATGATTGAGTGGTGTGTGGGTTAGCACCATGTAATGTTCAAACGCACTATGCTGTGGAGTGGTACAATGTAGGCTCCATTCCAGGACTTCTCAACCCCAGCCATGTCCCTCCATTCCCCACCTTAACAATTAAACTAACTCTTTGCCAATTACATTGGGAGTCCAGTGGAATGGCCACAAACACCACTGGAACCAGGAAATGCCAGGATCCAGCCTTACCCTGGGGATTCCAATGGCCTTGCCTGGGGTTTGAACCTCTACCCACCCCCGACAAGAAATGGAGAGGACGAGGCTGAAAGCAAGGACCTTCCTCAGGCTCAATAAGATTTTAAGTAAGTTTGGAGGCTGGTACACCAAGCATACCGGCCTCCTGAAGGGCAGAAATGTGCCCCACCAGGGGACTAGGCCAGGTTTGAGGCTTGGTACCCTGAAGATTGGGTGTGGGAGAAATAAACTTTTTTTTTAAAGCAGCCCCTTCTCACAGGTGGTTGTCAGGTCTACGATCCAGTAATTTCCGGGGAGGGCAGTAACATTCCCCCATCTCCCGGAGCAGCCTAATTCTGCCCACATATTCCTTGTGAATTATACACTCTGAAAAACAGCCGACAGTACTAGGCAATGCAATGGAGCATCCATTACGAGCACTCCAATTATCCACCTTCTGTTTATCCACCATAATTTTTACAGGACAAAACCTTGTGCAAAGCATCGTTAATGTTTCTTTTGTTATTTATGTTCTTCTTGCCATCATTCCCATGCTTAGAGAATTGTCCTATATGTGGAAAACAAAATTATGGGGATTCTCCATTTTCACCGATTTCCGTTATCTATTCCTGATTGAGGGGGGAGGGCTCTTGGTTAGAGTCCCCTTCATTTAACACAGAGAATGTAAAGGATATTATAGTGAGTGTTCTTGGTAAACTGTCAGCAGCTCCCTGTTTAGAAACCTTCAGCTTCTTCTTAAGGTACAAGCATAAAGCACCAGCAGTCTGGGAATATTACTCATGCATTATACATGAAACTCAGTGTGAAATAATTTAAACTCACATTCCAGCTTAACTTTAGAGATAAAACATTTAGAATTTCTGCATGGATCTGACTGTGTAGAGTATAATGACTCCCTTCTGTGTTCCAGTTCTTGTCTGTTCCAGATCACAGAGAAAAAAGTTCTATTGCTGCTTAGCTTTTGCACATTGGAGCAGCCCTGAATCCAGATCTGAACTTGCAGACACTCTCTTGGATCTATAAGTCCAGTTTTTTTAATGATGTAATGCATTTACAACTTACATTTATATAGCGCCTTTAACGTAGCAAAATGTCCCAAGTTGCTTCGCCGGACCGTTATAAATACAATATTTGACATCGAGCCTCATAAGGAGATATTAGGACAGGTGAGAGGTAGGTTTTAAGATGCATCTTAAAGGAGGAGAGAGAGGTAGAGAAGCAGACAGGTTTAGGGAGTGGATTCCAGAAATTAGGGCCTAGGAAGCTGAAGGCACGGCCGCCAATGGTGGAGCAATGAAAATTGGGGATGAGCAAGAGGCCAGAATTGGAGGAGCACAGAGATCTCAGAAAGTTGTGTGGCTGTTAATAGGAAAGTTCCGGTGTTGTCTATTATATAGATTTGCCAGAATATTTAAGAGGTTGGAAGATCAACCAGGAGAAAAGTTGCAATCTGAAGACACCTTGACGGGGCAATTTTAACCCTACCCACCCGGACAGGTGGGCAGTTAAAATTACCCTCCCTGGAGCCACCAGGAGCTGACCTTCCCCGATTTTAACCAACTAAACTGAGCAGGCGGCAAGGACACCTGTCCAAGGCTGGCAGGATCCTTTTTAACATATGCTTGTTGGGTCCGATGATGTCAACTTTTACTAAGCAGCCTGAGCAGGAAGCAGTAGTGAGGATCCCACCAGGCCAAACCAGTGGTGAAGAGGATTGAGGCCAGAAGAAGTTCCAATAAGGTAAGGTTTTAATTTTTTTTTAAATTTCCTTGTGGGGCCAGGAGGAGCAAGGAATGTGAACAATTTTTTATTCCCACAAGGAATGTGAACAATTTTTTTGAAAGTATAGGCCTCCCCTGCTGCAAGCTTACATGTTCCCCTCCTCCTCCCCGCCCCCCGGGATCACAGAACCCCTGCAGGATGGGCAGGCATTCAATCCCACCCCTTACCTTGTGTCAGTAGGATTTTCCGACCCTTCCCGCCAACTTTCCGCCCGGAGCGGGATTTAAAGGGGGCCCACCAGTTAAAGTAGCCCGGGCCTCATTTCTGGAGCCGCAGGTGAGTTTCTAACTCACACTGCTACTGATCTGCCGGAAACTAGACTGGAGTTAAAATCGGGGCCCCAGTGAAGGGGCAGCTCAGCGGCTGATGTTGTCGTGGGGAGACTTTCTTCTGGGTGGTAGGACAGCACAGCAGATGGGCCTGGTTGGAGTGGGAGTGGGCGGTCTGAATCACATACCAGTGGTCATTGGTACTTTCTCTGTGACTAAATCAGCAGGAGGTAAGAGGAGAACAGGTGAGCAGGCATTAAAGGAAAAGTTATGGTCACAGAAAACGTCAGGACACTTGGTGTCCCAGTTGATCCAGAACAGCCAAGATTGGTCTAACTAAGCTCAATAGATTCAAACTCAGCAATTCAGAGGAAAAAAAAATTGAATGCAGGTTTGGAAATTGGATCAAAACTCAACCCTAATAGCCTTGAACCATTATTCAACCATTTATTGTTTTATACCAGTTGCAAGTGAACTTGGACCTCGTGGTAGACTCGTGCGAATTCAGCTTGTCAATAACTGTCAGCTCTATCCAGAGGGTCCCCAAGCACTTGTGTAATAGATGAAACAATTACTCATTGCCTGTAACCATTAACCTCCAATAAAGGGAAATTCTAACCTCCCAACACCTCATCTATTGATTCTAACTGAGAAGCAATCTTTGTATATAATTGATCTCAGGCCTCCAAATGCACGTGATCTATTTATTGATTACAGCCAAAGATACCAGACTAATTACTGCACTCTCTAAAAAAGATTTTTTTTCTCTGGTCTGTTAGGATTATATTTTCCTGTGTTTGAGAAATCTGGAAGAAATGTTCATTTTTAATCAAAGTTGAAGACCCATTCATGAAATGACAGGAATTTATGGTTTATAAATGAACAAATCTTGAGAATTTCATTAGTTAGCTGTAGGGCAGGGGGAGAGGGGGGAAAATCGGCAAATCACAACGCACCAGTATTAATGATCCTTTAACATTTCTGAAGTAGCTCAACAGGACCATAACTGATATAAATGCACAACATTTGTTCAAAATAGTTCAATGCCAAATGCAAAAAGCCTGTTTTAGACAAAGTCCTGGACATGTTGGTAACTGTTGTAATGGAAAAATGCAGACAGATCTCTCCGTTGGGGAGGATGGCCCCCAAGTATTCAAAGGAAGTAACAGGCATGGCAGCAAGTCACCGAAAGAGACAAGGCGGTGGTAAATCCCTTGGAGTCAGCGCTGAGGGTCTGGGAGAAGTTATACAATTTAAAAAGAACACAAGAGGTAAGGCATAAATATTACTTGAAAGTAGTAGCACAATATAAATCACTGTACCGATGAATGTATTGCAGAAAGAATTTCCATGGAACGGATCACCCTGTCTCAATCCCCATTGCATTTATTTTAAAAGATGTAACTGGCACATAACAGCAGCTTACAGCATGGAACAGGTGGAAGACCCTATGACCAGAAAGCAGAGACTAATGAGGGAGAGTCTGGGTGGACTATAGGAATTGGAGGGGTGTACTAAATGGCCAATATCTATTGTATTAATCATATATTCGATAATTTACATGATGGGAGAAATTTTCTGGAATCCTGCCCCAATGGTCTCTCACACAACGAACAACTTATCGGATAATTGAGGGTGCACTGCCCGTGATTTTTCCATCCATTTCAATCAATGGCAACTGATTGTGTTGCAGTACACCCATTGCCTGGGGCAATATCTACTACATACTGTGTGCCTTCTATAAGTCTGGAACTCCCTGGCAGCTCTCTCCACCTCTTGTTCAATATTGATATATCTGTTAAGAGCTGGCAAACCTCTGCTCTCAGATAGAAAGCTCCTCTATACTGCATAATTCTGTCACTGCAGAAGTGATAGCTTAAACTTAGGTCTGAAGAGGAGTAAAGTACGCTCACTTTTTGATTGTGTTGCTCCAGGATGCTGCACATATTTCTCATTAATGACCATGCTAAGTGGGATAGATTAAGAACAGATCCAGCAGCTCAAAACTGTGCATCCATGAGGCGCTGTGAGCCATCAGCAACTGCAGAATTGTATTTCACCACAATCTGTAACTTCATGTCCCAACATATCCCTCACTTCTCCACCTCCATCAAGCCAGATGACCAACCCTGGATCAAAGAGGAGTGTAGAAGAGCATGCCAGGAGCAGCACCAGGTATACCTGAAAATGAGGTGCCAACCTCATGAAGCTACAACACTGGACTACATGCATGCCGAGGTCCTAAGGGCAGTTTATGGATGTTCAGTCGTTGAGTATATTCAAAACTGAGATCAATAGATTTTTGGACTCTAAGGGAATCAAGGGATATGGGGATCGGGTGGGAAAGTGGGAGTTGAGGTCTAAGATCAGCCATGATTTTATTGAATGGCGGAGCAGGCTCGAGGGGCCGTATGGCCTTCTTCTTTAGATACCTAGATCGCTATCAAGGAGGCCTGAAGCACCAGATTGGAGAGGAGTATCTCTTCCAGCCTCCCAGTGATTGGGAATAGGATACATCTTAAAGGCCTTCAATGATCTCATTGTAAACATTAGCTCTGTTTTCCCACCGATCAGTGGCCATGCAAAGCTAGTGCCTATTATTAGTGGCATGTCAGGAATTTGCTAACTCTCAAGATAGCAGCACAAGCATGCCCTTCTGCCAGACCCGCCAATACAAAGGTGCCTATGCAGCAGTATAAGGGGTGCAACCTGCGGAGGGTCCATTTCAGGACTTAGTTGCCGTGAGAAGAGGACCACCTCAGTCTCAAGGGACTCATGTAGGAACAGCCAGCCATCTCCCAGACTCTTACACTCAAGTACCTTCTAGGAAAAGCATAAGATTAGGCTTAAGAGCTCCCATCTGGCATCAGCACCAAAGGGAAGCACAGTGATAAGAACCAATAACCATACACACACTATGGGTTTTCATTAAAATTATGATTGCACTAAAATTGGTGTGGATGCAGATATGGTTTTTGGGAAGGTTTGGAAGTTACTTTCATTTGGCAAAATGAATAGGAGCTGTGTGATTTGTAGCTCACACAAATTGTTCTATAGATGATGGTATGTTACTAGTCGAAGTGGGTAGAGATGTACACAGCACTGTTCATGCAGTGGCCAGGTGCGGTCATGAGGAGAAGATGCCCTCTATCAATATGGCATGAACGTGCTTCGCAGCCAGTAGAGGGTTGTCTTCCATATCCTGTTCAGGTTGCTGGTCCTGCTCCAAGGGCAGGACTATCTCTGCCTGTATCCTTTGGTTTGGGGGTACCAATAGGTAGATGCGTAGATGCCATACCTCTCCAGTGCAGTCTCACCAACCTGCCTTCCTCTGTTGCTCCTCCTCTTTGTCTTCCAGAATGCAAAGGTAGAGGGATAACCCCACTGAGAATGCTGTTTTGCCCTGTATAAATTGAGCAGGGGCGAATAACGGCAGCCCCACACAAAATGGTAGGTGCTGAAGTAGTTGGATTCAGTAAAGATTTCAGACGTCTGCGCTTTGCTCTTTAAGGTAATTTCCAATCTTTCCCCAGTTTAGCATTCCTGTACACCCATGTAAAACAGGCATGATTATCGCTGAACACAAGTGAGGTGGAAATGATAGGTGATGTCAGCATGTCATTACCACTTCATTTACGTGATCTCACCCCAAAATAGGCAGGCACCCCCGACAATCATGGTGGACAGCTGGAAGTGTGCCACAGTGGGTAGGGATCCTGCATAATAGTCCTTCACTCCATTTACCACCCCTGCTCACCCAAATCAGGCAACACCTCCACTCAAAATCCAGGTTACAGAGTCAACCAATCCTTGAATAAAACACCAGTGCTTTTTAATTTTAATATCCTCTATCATCAAAAATTAATGAGTGTTCATAAAATAAAAGCACATGCAATAAAATTTGGGGCAACACAGCTTTAAGTAAAACTGCACAAATGAAAGCACTGCCCACCTATTGATCAGCCAAAGTACTGAAGTGCAGACATGAGGCCATTGCAGAAGGTGCTTGTTACGTGTTGCCTGAAGTGACTTTCCGGAAAACTAAATTAAAGAATTGAAGCTCACTTCACATGTGTGGTTCCGTCTTTCCTATCAGCCTCTGATTAATCAGCAGGCTGGTGGGTTCATACTGTTGCACATCAGTATGTGCCCTTGATCACAACTATGATAGCTGACAATCTGTCAAATCAAAAAAAAAATTGAGAAAATTAGCTCCCAGCAGACTTACAACTGCAAATGTAAAATAGAACAATGGCAACTTTTATCAAAACCCCTATGTTATTTTGAAACTGCCCTTTAGGGATCCTGTTTACAGGATGCAAATGTGTAGTAAATGCTCCAGCATCCTGCCCATGAACTGGCTTGAAAAGAAATGGGCTAAAGAAACAAGGCCAAAGATGGAGGGCATGATGTGGAGATGCCGGTGATGGACTGGGGTTCACAATTGTAAACAATTTTACAACACCAAGTTATAGTCCAGCAATTTTATTTTAAATTCACAAGCTTTCGGAGGCTTCCCCCTTTCACATCGTTCACCTGAGGAAGGGGGAAGCCTCCGAAAGCTTGTGAATTTAAAATAAAATTGCTGGACTATAACTTGGTGTTGTAAAATTGTTTACAAAGATGGAGGGAGCAGTAAACTAGCAGGGAGCTGTGCTCTGAATCATGCCTTAATTAGCTCTTCCTGCTAATTTCCTCAGTGTTTGCAGATAAAGCAAGACGCAGTATATTAAAAAATTGAGTAAGTCAGCCAAGTATGTCTGTTACAACAGCGGTGCAGCATGATTCACAAGCAGCTCCTCGCTGTAGTTTAGCCTGAGGGGCTGATATAGGTAATGTAGTTGAAAAATCAGTGAGAGTCACTCTGTACTGTGGTGCAATGTAAATTAAAGCAATGCATTACTTGCAGACTATAATATCTTTCCATTCAATAGCACAGTTTGTGATCTTTTCCATCTGTCTATGTCTGACAAGTGGCAATATTAAAAAATACACCATTGCTTTCGTCCAATTAACTAGCTGCATGAAACCAATAACTTGTGTTTGTCAACAACAACTTGCCTTTATATAGCGCCTTTAACGTAGTAAAAAGTCCCAAGGCGTTTCACAGGAGCGTTATCAAACAAAATTGGACTCCAAGCCACATAAGGAGATATTAGGACAGGTGACCAAAAGCTTGGTCAAAGAGGTAGGTTTTAAAGAGCGTCTTAAGGGAGGAGAGAGAGGTAGCGAGGCGGAAGAGTTAGGGATCAAATTCCAGAGCTTAGGGCCTAGGCAGCTGAAGGCGGCCAATGGTGGTGCAATGAAAATTGGGGATGTGCAGGAGGCCTGAAAGAGCTATCCATTTAGTCCCACTCCCTTGCTCTTTCCCCATAGTCCAGCAAGTTTTCCCTTTTCAAGCATATATCCAATTCCCTTCTGAAAGTTACTTTTGAATCTGTTTCCACCACCCTTTCAGGCAGTGCATTCCAGATCGTAACAACTCGCTGCGTAAAAAAAATTCTCTGCATCTCCCACTGGTCCTTATGTCAAGTATCTTAACTGATTAGGAGTTTGTTGAATCCTTACATATCTTTAAAAGGTTGAGCTCCTAATGCCTCAGCTTCTTGAGGAACTGAGTGTCTGAGTCATGTAGAGAGGAAGGTCCCAGGTTTACCCCTGGACTGCGCTGAGCTAGCTGATCTTAGTTTGGGTGATGGTAGTGGCACTACAATTGGCCTAAGTACCCCTGGATTAGGAAGAGGAAAAACCCCCAACATTCCTGTTCCTGATCACTATGCAGCGACCTTTGCCGGAGGTGCATCTGTGTCAGGTTGAGACCGATCGGGTTCAGATGCAATGCTCCGGCTGTTAAATAGCCTGCAAACACTCACTGTCTGGGGTCGCACATGAAAAATTGTAACTTAGGCGAGGAAGGCAACTGGGGCTCATGGAAGCAGCAGAGAGTTAGTGTCTGCAGGAGAGAAAAGGGGACAAAATGGTGGAAATAAAATCTGAGAAAGGTTACAAAAAAGCTGCAGAGCTCCACATAATGGATAAATACACCGTGTGGGGTAGTGCTAAGGCGCAGATCAAAAGGCCCCAGGTTAAATCTCTGGTCTGTGCAGAGTTAACCAATCTTTAAGGAACACTGAAATCTTCAAAGAACACACCCACCAGCTCAACAAACTGATCAAGACCTTCGATCCAGACCTTCAAAGCATCCTACGCATTCTCATCCCACGTAATCCCCGCGTGGGAGACTTCTACTGCCTCCCAAAGATACACAAAGCCAACACACCCGGACGTCCCATCGTATCAGGCAACGGAACCCTGTGTGAGAACCTCTCTGGATACATCGAGGGCATCCTGAAACCCATCGTACAGGGAACCCCCAGCTTCTGTCGTGACACTACAGACTTCCTACAAAAACTCAGTACCCACGGACCAGTTGAACCAGGAACACTTCTCACCACGATGGACGTCTCGGCACTATACACCAGTATCCCCCACGATGACGGCATCGCTGCGACAGCATCAATACTCAACACCAACAACAGCCAATCTCCGGAAGCCATCCTACAACTCATCCGCTTCATCCTGGATCACAATGTCTTCACCTTCGATAACCAGTTCTTTACCCAAACACACGGAACAGCCATGGGGACCAAATTCGCACCCCAATACGCCAACATTTTCATGCACAAGTTCGAGCAGGACTTCTTCACTGCACAAGACCTCCAACCAACACTATACACCAGATACATCGACGACATTTTCTTTCTATGGACCCACGGCAAGGAATCACTAAAGAGACTACACGATAACATCAACAAGTTCCATCCCACCATCAAGTTCACCATGGACTACTCCTCAGAATCAGTTTCTTTCTTGGACACACGAATCTCCATCAAAGACGGGCACCTCAGCACCTCACTCTACCGCAAGCCCACGGACAACCTCACGATGCTCCACTTTTCCAGCTTCCACCCTAACCACGTCAAAGAGGCCATCCCCTATGGACAGGCCCTGCGAATACACAGGGTCTGCTCAGACGAGGAGGAACGCAATGGACACCTACAGACGCTGAAAGACGCCCTAGTAAGAACGGGATATGACGCTCGACTCATCGATCGACAGTTCCGACGGGCCACAGCAAAAAATCGCATAGACCTCCTCAGGAGACTAACACGGGACGCAACCAACAGAGTACCCTTTGTCGTCCAGTACTTCCCCGGAGCGGAGAAACTACGCCATGTTCTCCGCAGCCTTCAACATGTCATCAATGAGGACAAACACCTCGCTATGGCCATCCCCACACCTCCACTACTCGCCTTTAAACAGCCACCCAACCTCAAACAGACCATCGTTCGCAGCAAACTACCTAGCTTTCAAGAGAACAGCGTCCACGACGCCACACAACCCTGCCACGGTAACCTCTGCAAGACATGCCAGATCATCGACACAGATACCACCATCACACGAGAGGACACCACCCACCAGGTGCATGGTTCATACTCCTGTGACTCGGCCAACGTTGTCTACCTCATACGTTGCAGGAAAGGATGCCCCAGAGCATGGTACATTGGCGAGACCATGCAGACGCTGCGACAACGGATGAACGGACACCGCGCAACAATCGCCAAACAGGAGGGTTCCCTCCCAGTCGGGGAACACTTCAGCAGTCATGGACATTCATCCACCGACCTTCGGGTAAGCGTACTCCAAGGCGGCCTTCGAGACACACGACAACGCAAAATCGTCGAGCAGAAATTGATAGCCAAGTTCCGCACCCATGAGGACGGCCTCAACCGGGATCTTGGGTTCATGTCACGCTACACGTTACCCCACCAGCGAACAAATGTTATCTGTTTTTAATATAATGGGTCATTTGCTGGCTCTCTCTGCCTTCCGGATGTTTCTGCCTCTCTCTGTGTTTTTTTTTCTCTGTTTTTTTTCCCTGTTTGTTTTTTTGTTGAATGTGTATTCGGGGGTTCTGCAGGTGACACCTCTCTGTCTGAACACGGTGATTGCCTTGGCAACGGGCAGTTGCAGGGGCAGTCTGTAAACACCATGTATTGTTCTATATGTATAAATGCGTAGGCTTCAAGGAGCTCTTGAAACATTTGCCTGAGGAAGGAGAAAATCTCCGAAAGCTTGTGAATTTAAAATAAAATTGCTGGACTATAACTTGGTGTTGTAAAATTGTTTACAATTGTCAACCCCAGTCCATCACCGGCATCTCCACATCATGACTACCATCGACACCACAAACTGCCGGCTCACAGTGGAAAGGATATCCAAGAAGATCGCGCATTTAGACACAGACATCAAGTTTTTACAGAGCTGCAAGAAAGCAGACAAGATCCCGAAAGGACTCCAGATCACGAACCCACTCAAGTCCACATACAACTCGGATTACGCTGAGAGACTCTGCCGCCGTACCTCTCGCACACTCCGCAACCATCTCATACACCAACTCTACAGCAGACGCCACAACCTCGAAACCAAGATAGAGTCCATACTCTCAACCTGTACTCAGGACACAGCAGACCAGCTACGTTATACCGCCAAACAGACGAGGCAACGGAACTACGCTGCCTACATGAAAACCAAGAGCAGGAAGCTTGAGAAACTCGGCATCACCACCAGCAACGACCAAGCTTCCCCTGGTACCACGGTTGCAACCACAGGGAAGTCTATTGTCAATTTATCCGACCACACCCTTCAACCAGACGAAATCGAAGTTCTCAGCCGAGGGCTCAATTTCTGCCCCACTACCAAAATGGACCCCACTAGTCTCGCGGCGGACACAGAGGAATTCATCAGGAGAATGAGGCTCCGGGAATTCTACCACAAACCCCAAGATTTCAGCAGCGAACCCAATGAGACAATCGACGATCCGGAACAGCAGACAGAGGGATCCGCGGTACAGCAACCGAAGAGGAAAGAGTCAAACTGGACTCCTCCGGAGGGTCGCTGCCCTCAGCTGGACATGTATGCTCAAGCTGTCAGGAAATGCGTCAATGCCAGATTCATCAGCCGCACTCAGAAGACAGTCCAGAATGTCACCCGAGCACAACGCAACGCCATCAACGCTCTCAAGACCAACCGCAACATCGTCATCAAACCAGCGGACAAAGGAGGAGCCATAGTCATACAGAACAGAACAGACTATTGCAAAGAAGCATACCGACAACTGGACAACCAGGAACACTACAGACGGTTACCCGCAGATCCGACCAAAGAACACACCCACCAGCTCAACAAACTGATCAAGACCTTCGATCCAGACCTTCAAAGCATCCTACGCATTCTCATCCCACGTAATCCCCGCGTGGGAGACTTCTACTGCCTCCCAAAGATACACAAAGCCAACACACCCGGACGTCCCATCGTATCAGGCAACGGAACCCTGTGTGAGAACCTCTCTGGATACATCGAGGGCATCCTGAAACCCATCGTACAGGGAACCCCCAGCTTCTGTCGTGACACTACAGACTTCCTACAAAAACTCAGTACCCACGGACCAGTTGAACCAGGAACACTTCTCACCACGATGGACGTCTCGGCACTATACACCAGTATCCCCCACGATGACGGCATCGCTGCGACAGCATCAATACTCAACACCAACAACAGCCAATCTCCGGAAGCCATCCTACAACTCATCCGCTTCATCCTGGATCACAATGTCTTCACCTTCGATAACCAGTTCTTTACCCAAACACACGGAACAGCCATGGGGACCAAATTCGCACCCCAATACGCCAACATTTTCATGCACAAGTTCGAGCAGGACTTCTTCACTGCACAAGACCTCCAACCAACACTATACACCAGATACATCGACGATATTTTCTTTCTATGGACCCACGGCAAGGAATCACTAAAGAGACTACACGATAACATCAACAAGTTCCATCCCACCATCAAGTTCACCATGGACTACTCCTCAGAATCAGTTTCTTTCTTGGACACACGAATCTCCATCAAAGACGGGCACCTCAGCACCTCACTCTACCGCAAGCCCACGGACAACCTCACGATGCTCCACTTTTCCAGCTTCCACCCTAACCACGTCAAAGAGGCCATCCCCTATGGACAGGCCCTGCGAATACACAGGGTCTGCTCAGACGAGGAGGAACGCAATGGACACCTACAGACGCTGAAAGACGCCCTAGTAAGAACGGGATATGACGCTCGACTCATCGATCGACAGTTCCGACGGGCCACAGCAAAAAATCGCATAGACCTCCTCAGGAGACTAACACGGGACGCAACCAACAGAGTACCCTTTGTCGTCCAGTACTTCCCCGGAGCGGAGAAACTACGCCATGTTCTCCGCAGCCTTCAACATGTCATCAATGAGGACAAACACCTCGCTATGGCCATCCCCACACCTCCACTACTCGCCTTTAAACAGCCACCCAACCTCAAACAGACCATCGTTCGCAGCAAACTACCTAGCTTTCAAGAGAACAGCGTCCACGACGCCACACAACCCTGCCACGGTAACCTCTGCAAGACATGCCAGATCATCGACACAGATACCACCATCACACGAGAGGACACCACCCACCAGGTGCATGGTTCATACTCCTGTGACTCGGCCAACGTTGTCTACCTCATACGTTGCAGGAAAGGATGCCCCAGAGCATGGTACATTGGCGAGACCATGCAGACGCTGCGACAACGGATGAACGGACACCGCGCAACAATCGCCAAACAGGAGGGTTCCCTCCCAGTCGGGGAACACTTCAGCAGTCATGGACATTCATCCACCGACCTTCGGGTAAGCGTACTCCAAGGCGGCCTTCGAGACACACGACAACGCAAAATCGTCGAGCAGAAATTGATAGCCAAGTTCCGCACCCATGAGGACGGCCTCAACCGGGATCTTGGGTTCATGTCACGCTACACGTTACCCCACCAGCGAACAAATGTTATCTGTTTTTAATATAATGGGTCATTTGCTGGCTCTCTCTGCCTTCCGGATGTTTCTGCCTCTCTCTGTGTTTTTTTTTCTCTGTTTTTTTTCCCTGTTTGTTTTTTTGTTGAATGTGTATTCGGGGGTTCTGCAGGTGACACCTCTCTGTCTGAACACGGTGATTGCCTTGGCAACGGGCAGTTGCAGGGGCAGTCTGTAAACACCATGTATTGTTCTATATGTATAAATGCGTAGGCTTCAAGGAGCTCTTGAAACATTTGCCTGAGGAAGGAGAAAATCTCCGAAAGCTTGTGAATTTAAAATAAAATTGCTGGACTATAACTTGGTGTTGTAAAATTGTTTACAATTGTCAACCCCAGTCCATCACCGGCATCTCCACATCATGACTACCATCGACACCACAAACTGCCGGCTCACAGTGGAAAGGATATCCAAGAAGATCGCGCATTTAGACACAGACATCAAGTTTTTACAGAGCTGCAAGAAAGCAGACAAGATCCCGAAAGGACTCCAGATCACGAACCCACTCAAGTCCACATACAACTCGGATTACGCTGAGAGACTCTGCCGCCGTACCTCTCGCACACTCCGCAACCATCTCATACACCAACTCTACAGCAGACGCCACAACCTCGAAACCAAGATAGAGTCCATACTCTCAACCTGTACTCAGGACACAGCAGACCAGCTACGTTATACCGCCAAACAGACGAGGCAACGGAACTACGCTGCCTACATGAAAACCAAGAGCAGGAAGCTTGAGAAACTCGGCATCACCACCAGCAACGACCAAGCTTCCCCTGGTACCACGGTTGCAACCACAGGGAAGTCTATTGTCAATTTATCCGACCACACCCTTCAACCAGACGAAATCGAAGTTCTCAGCCGAGGGCTCAATTTCTGCCCCACTACCAAAATGGACCCCACTAGTCTCGCGGCGGACACAGAGGAATTCATCAGGAGAATGAGGCTCCGGGAATTCTACCACAAACCCCAAGATTTCAGCAGCGAACCCAATGAGACAATCGACGATCCGGAACAGCAGACAGAGGGATCCGCGGTACAGCAACCGAAGAGGAAAGAGTCAAACTGGACTCCTCCGGAGGGTCGCTGCCCTCAGCTGGACATGTATGCTCAAGCTGTCAGGAAATGCGTCAATGCCAGATTCATCAGCCGCACTCAGAAGACAGTCCAGAATGTCACCCGAGCACAACGCAACGCCATCAACGCTCTCAAGACCAACCGCAACATCGTCATCAAACCAGCGGACAAAGGAGGAGCCATAGTCATACAGAACAGAACAGACTATTGCAAAGAAGCATACCGACAACTGGACAACCAGGAACACTACAGACGGTTACCCGCAGATCCGACCAAAGAACACACCCACCAGCTCAACAAACTGATCAAGACCTTCGATCCAGACCTTCAAAGCATCCTACGCATTCTCATCCCACGTAATCCCCGCGTGGGAGACTTCTACTGCCTCCCAAAGATACACAAAGCCAACACACCCGGACGTCCCATCGTATCAGGCAACGGAACCCTGTGTGAGAACCTCTCTGGATACATCGAGGGCATCCTGAAACCCATCGTACAGGGAACCCCCAGCTTCTGTCGTGACACTACAGACTTCCTACAAAAACTCAGTACCCACGGACCAGTTGAACCAGGAACACTTCTCACCACGATGGACGTCTCGGCACTATACACCAGTATCCCCCACGATGACGGCATCGCTGCGACAGCATCAATACTCAACACCAACAACAGCCAATCTCCGGAAGCCATCCTACAACTCATCCGCTTCATCCTGGATCACAATGTCTTCACCTTCGATAACCAGTTCTTTACCCAAACACACGGAACAGCCATGGGGACCAAATTCGCACCCCAATACGCCAACATTTTCATGCACAAGTTCGAGCAGGACTTCTTCACTGCACAAGACCTCCAACCAACACTATACACCAGATACATCGACGACATTTTCTTTCTATGGACCCACGGCAAGGAATCACTAAAGAGACTACACGATAACATCAACAAGTTCCATCCCACCATCAAGTTCACCATGGACTACTCCTCAGAATCAGTTTCTTTCTTGGACACACGAATCTCCATCAAAGACGGGCACCTCAGCACCTCACTCTACCGCAAGCCCACGGACAACCTCACGATGCTCCACTTTTCCAGCTTCCACCCTAACCACGTCAAAGAGGCCATCCCCTATGGACAGGCCCTGCGAATACACAGGGTCTGCTCAGACGAGGAGGAACGCAATGGACACCTACAGACGCTGAAAGACGCCCTAGTAAGAACGGGATATGACGCTCGACTCATCGATCGACAGTTCCGACGGGCCACAGCAAAAAATCGCATAGACCTCCTCAGGAGACTAACACGGGACGCAACCAACAGAGTACCCTTTGTCGTCCAGTACTTCCCCGGAGCGGAGAAACTACGCCATGTTCTCCGCAGCCTTCAACATGTCATCAATGAGGACAAACACCTCGCTATGGCCATCCCCACACCTCCACTACTCGCCTTTAAACAGCCACCCAACCTCAAACAGACCATCGTTCGCAGCAAACTACCTAGCTTTCAAGAGAACAGCGTCCACGACGCCACACAACCCTGCCACGGTAACCTCTGCAAGACATGCCAGATCATCGACACAGATACCACCATCACACGAGAGGACACCACCCACCAGGTGCATGGTTCATACTCCTGTGACTCGGCCAACGTTGTCTACCTCATACGTTGCAGGAAAGGATGCCCCAGAGCATGGTACATTGGCGAGACCATGCAGACGCTGCGACAACGGATGAACGGACACCGCGCAACAATCGCCAAACAGGAGGGTTCCCTCCCAGTCGGGGAACACTTCAGCAGTCATGGACATTCATCCACCGACCTTCGGGTAAGCGTACTCCAAGGCGGCCTTCGAGACACACGACAACGCAAAATCGTCGAGCAGAAATTGATAGCCAAGTTCCGCACCCATGAGGACGGCCTCAACCGGGATCTTGGGTTCATGTCACGCTACACGTTACCCCACCAGCGAACAAATGTTATCTGTTTTTAATATAATGGGTCATTTGCTGGCTCTCTCTGCCTTCCGGATGTTTCTGCCTCTCTCTGTGTTTTTTTTTCTCTGTTTTTTTTCCCTGTTTGTTTTTTTGTTGAATGTGTATTCGGGGGTTCTGCAGGTGACACCTCTCTGTCTGAACACGGTGATTGCCTTGGCAACGGGCAGTTGCAGGGGCAGTCTGTAAACACCATGTATTGTTCTATATGTATAAATGCGTAGGCTTCAAGGAGCTCTTGAAACATTTGCCTGAGGAAGGAGAAAATCTCCGAAAGCTTGTGAATTTAAAATAAAATTGCTGGACTATAACTTGGTGTTGTAAAATTGTTTACAATCTTTAAAGGGGCAGCTATAACTGGTCTCATTACCCATGGAGGGGAAAAAATCCATCAGTGTGTTATAGTTGCTTATCAGTGAAAATTAGGTGTTTTTTGTTTGGCTAGGGCAAAAAAAAATTATAGTTGTCAATCGCAAAATCCTGTTGTGACTGAATATGTTGTGCGTTACAATAGGTCATTACACCAATAGAGTATTTCTTTCCTGAATAAAAAAACTGGCCTTGAACAAGTAAGAATCAATGTTGTTCCAGTAATCTGTGCAAGCTTTGCTGGTGGTTTCTTGTCAATACCTGGGGAAGGCTTCCTCTGGTTGGTATTTCTAGCAAAATGGTAAAAGAGTTCTAAAAGACGAAACCTTCCTACACGATGACATCTTTCAACTGGTCTAGTTTTAGTGTGTGTTATTTTTAGGTTTATTACAAACAAATTGAATTTTCCTTTCTCTGTTTCCAATCACTGTGTATTGGACCTCACAAAATTTGCAAGTGTGCAGAATTATGGCAGATGAAATTCAACATCAATAAATGTAAGGTGTTTCACATTGGAAGGAAAAATGGGGCAGGTATTTACTCAATAAAATGATCTTACTATTAACATGGTTTGTATCTGTAAGGATGTTGAGCGCTTTCTGACTTTCTGATTAGTCCATGTTAACAATGTGCTATTATCGATCATGTGCTTAACAATGACCAATCATATTGAAAAACCAAAGCATAGCGGATATTACACTTACCAGCGATGCCACTGATGGCTGAGTAAAGGTACCAGAATTAAGGCTAATTTTCCTCTGGAGTTATTCCACCTCCCCAGATTTCCTGCTGGAAGGGCACATGTCCATGCCCCTGCCAGCAGTAAGGGTAATAGTGGAAGGGGGATGTGCACCCTGCTGACAGAGCCAGCAGCATTGTTATCTGTTTACTTAATTCCTGACTAGCAGCTAGGCTATTTCTCATTGTGGGTTTCCCAAGGTAAAGAGTGTCCCTCACTCATCTGTGCCTCTGCTGTTGCTGTGAGGCAGACTTGCTGTTGGCACATAATAGGCCCACATTTGATGCCAGACTCACCATGGAAGGTCCATTGTGCCCCATTGTAGAGGCAATGCAAAAACAGCTCCCTGCGCGCCAGCCTGTATATACACAATTGCTTGATGAGGTACCAGCTAGCTGTAAAGGCTTGTGAAACCACACTCCAGCAAGACTCAGTACCTCCAGGAGAGGATAGGAAAATAAACTGTGTGAAGAAGCCCAAGACCAAGTTAATGTTGGGTTCAGCGCTCAAGAAAAATGGTATCCAAAGGCAATGTGCATCCAGGAACATGGAGTAAGTGTCACGGGCAGTCCTGGCACCACTTTATTTACATTACAGCGCTGCTGCTAAATTCAGGACTGTCAGCCATAGCAATGTTAATGCTTCGACCAGATTGAAGCCTTAGCCTCCCTCACCATTCATTTGAATTTGATTACTGACAGTTCTCATGCAAATGTTTATATGCAAATTAGAGATCCATGCATGAACACAAAAGTATGATTGGTGTATAATCACAGAGCAGCGCCTCTTCATATGCAAGTCAAATGATTCTAATGAACTATAAAATTTACACTAAGGCAAAGAGCTCAAAATTCAAAGGTCCTGACTTGGTTCTCAGCGTGATGCATTTGTAACGAAAAGAAGCCAAATAGTAAAATATTCATAATCGTTAACTGATTATCAGACTTGGGGATCTATTTATGACTAGTAGTTCCCTAAAATTTTGCTGTGTGATCCTAACATGGGAACATGCCACACATTAATCTGAAATTCCTCTTTCTGCTATTTTAGCAGCATTGTAAATGAGTTAACAGCTTCACTAAAGCAGCAAGGAGAAGAATTTCAGACCAGAGGTGAGTTGAATGTTTGTACACTGCTATCCCATGGTGTCATTTTTGGGCCATACTATTTTTTTAAACTTTTCCTTTGCAATTGTTTGTGCTCAGACAGGTGAGGATGTTAGTGCTGGAGAATGGCGCACTTTTCGCATCTAGCACCCAGCGTCTTGGTCATATATGGAGCACAGCTAGATACAGAGTGAAGCTCACTCTACTCAGCCACAACAACTTGCCTCAGCCACAACCTCAGAAGGGCAGCTCCTACTCAATCGTTGTGACATTCTTCCATATCCCACAACAGTCACCCCGAACTCTCTCTGAGACTGCCAATTCATGGGTTAATTTTCCCTGCCCACTCTTTTTAGTGCACTGCTTTACACAAATCCCTGTCTGTGCTATTTTTGTGCAGTTGTTAACAAGTTTATTTAAGCAGGTTAATGACAGCATGAAAAAAGTGCACACAGGAATTCATACAAATCCATTAACCAGAGTACTAAAAATATCAATGAGGAAATTAAGGCCATTAATATCAATTATTGCTGAATTAGACACAGTTTTAACCTGCAGGCTGGGGCCTACAGCAAGCTGGATTGAAATGGGCTTTTTTTTATAATTATTATATAATTTCATTTTGTCATGCAGCCCATTTAAACAAAGTTACTTTGTCACACCTGCCGATGTGAACATTCAGATTGATGCGAGTTTTATTCAGGTCCTCTGTATTTATAATTTCACTGCAGCTGTGATCCAAGTTACAACTTTGTCCATGCAGAATTTGCTGGGGTAGATTGCAAAATGATTAGCAATTTTCAAATGGAATTATAAAATTGAACCGATCTGCCGAGCAAAGTAGAAGAACAGAGAACTTAATGTGTTAATGATATGTTGTTACTGTGGGGGCTCTTAAAGGAACTTTAGCTTGCAAGCTTTAAATCAGAGAGGCATTTATGAGTCCTAATTTGACAGATTGGAATCCATTGAAACTGATGAGTAAGAATAAATGCATCGCTGCTTACAATTCAAATAAATCTGACAACTTTAATTGAAACTTGTCACACTCCTCACACACATTGATGAATCTCCTTCATCAGCAATAATTACAGCAATTAAAGGGGAGTGATTCCATATTAATGGATGGGTTATGTTTTGACACTTCCAGTAGTTCTGACACCAAACATTTGTCAGCAGTTCAGCTATATCAAGGCTAGGAAGCTGTGGTCAACATATGACAAGGCCACAGACAATTATGTTATTAAATAGTCCTGCAAAACAAAAAGGTTTTCGATGATGATTCACCTGTGCCTAAATCCTAAAAAGCAATGTCATCACGCAAAAAAAAAGCTGTTTGGTGAATCTTTCGTTTTTTATTTGATTACAACACACAGCGTGATGGTAATAATGTACATCAAAACACACCATTACATCACCAGGACAAAAATGATTGAAGGCTTTTCCTCATGCCCAAACAGAAAAAAAAAGTTTCCTCGATTTTTTTTTAAGCAGACGGTGTCCCTTTAAGTTTTGCTACCTGTTGATTGATAATTCTGATTGATATGGTGGCATATATACTGAGGGTGAAGAACTGTGCTCTTTTTCACCTACATCTATCCAGTTCTTCATGAGGAGAGGAGGTCAATGGACCTTTTCAACCCACTGTAAGATACCTGCAGCCTTGGCCTATACAATGCACACTCCAAGGAGAGAAATATTTCATTGCTGATACAACTGGCTAGCATTGTTCTCAAAGGGTTAATTATTGAATCTGACTTTGTGCAGGTCCAAGTATGGTCCTATGGTCTTATGCGTTTATTACTTTATCCCTCTAATTTTCACTTGGAGATGTTGTCTCTTCTGGGGTACAGTTCCATGGGCACCATCTGCCCTCTGGTACCTCGTCCATATGACTATCTTTATTGAGTGAGCCTAGACAGTGAGGGGGTAATTTTACCTAAAATTGCGGGAAACCCACACGATTGGGTGGAATGCCAGTTTTATACCCGACCTGTAGGGTGTTTTCGATCGTGTGAGGGTCGTTCAGCCTTGCTGGTCACAACTGAACTCACTTATTTACGGTCGGTCACACTGAAGGATGGTGAATAATGCAATCGAGACAGGTTTCAGATTTTGAATAGTAAAGGTACGTTTAATATGTACAGCAAATCTCAACATGGCAAAACCGATGCTAACGTTCCTATATGACTACAAACAAATTGATTGCTTCCCCTTGGACTTCCTAAACTAAGCCCCTCCGTGTTCCCTTACGCACGGCTGTTAACTCCCAACACTACACTGCTAAGGTTTGGTCGGGACATGCAGAGGTACCTCTCCACTCGGCTGTGAGTTGAGTATTCTGCAGGCTGCGGTTGAAATGCTCACCCTGCTGACTTTGGCTGCCGGGTCGTGTCTTCTACGATCGAAGTCCTTGGGGCCATACCCGTTCCTTGGGGCATGCGACTTCCTTCAGTCCAAGTTGTAGAAAGAGCGGCTTGCTCTGATCTTCTGATGTTGTAGAGCTGTGTGGCTGGTGTCCCTTCGACCTCCACTGTTCCCTTAATTTTTTTTTCTCATTAAAATATACTTTATTCATAAAATTTGCAGCAATATATACAATACAGTTGTCATATCACATTCCAAACATACACAATACAGATTATACAATTTGCAGATTACTTCAAGTACAGGTCAATGAACACATTGTACATAATTACAGTTCATGACACTCTAGGGTGCCTCATTGCATCACAATCAATACAGGTGATTCATTACAGATTTATTGTGGGTACATTACATCAATTTTGAATTTTACATTCTGCCCGAGGGGGTTTTTCCCTGATTGCAGCCTCTCGGTAAAGAATGGCGGGAAGGCTCGAAATGGTTGCCTTTCCCCACAGAGCCTTTGTGGCGGCCGCACCCAGCCTCAGTGCGTCCCTGAGCACGTAGTCCTGGACCTTGGAGTGTGCCAGTCTGCAACACTCGGTCGAGGACAGCTCCTTGCACTGGAAGACCAGCAAGTTTCGGGCAGACCAAAGGGCGTCTTTCACCGAGTTGATGGCCTTCCAGCAGCAGTTGATGTCCGTCTCGGTGTGCGTCCCCGGGAAAAGCCCGTACTTTACTGTTCGACCTCCTCCTTTGTTTGACCCCTCCACTGTTCGACCCCCTCCTTCCTGAAGCTGCAACAGTTATACTGTTTTTGGCTGATCTCGTCAGACGGTGCAAAATGCTACGACTGGTTCCTGGAAAGCTTTGTTTGAATGTGTATTATTCTCCCGCCTCTCATCTAGCTGGTATTGGAGGACAATGGGAACTGTTCACTATATGAGGTGTGAACTGATTTCAGACGGGTTCTGTTGTCCAGACTGATTGACTTAATTATATCATTGTAAACAATTTTACAACACCAAGTTATAGTCCAGCAATTTTATTTTAAATTCACAAGCTTTCGGAGATTTTCTCCTTCCTCAGGCAAATGTTTCAAGATCTCGAAATCTTGAAACATTTGCCTGAGGAAGGAGAAAATCTCCGAAAGCTTGTGAATTTAAAATAAAATTGCTGGACTATAACTTGGTGTTGTAAAATTGTTTACAATTGTCAACCCCAGTCCATCACCGGCATCTCCACATCTTAATTATATCAACCAGTGGATATCATTGTCTCCTTAGCCAACTTGGAGCCAGTGATGATGTAAGGCAATGTCTCTGTTGGGTGGGGTGGGTTTTAGTTCAAAAGCTTGTCTGGGAACTGTGTTTTAAACAGGGTCCTTTTCACAGCCATTTTCCCAAACCTGGTGTTTTCCCCTGGCGAATAAAATCTTGGATTAAAAATGATAATCCTACAGTCGCCCCTATGAGGGCCTTCTGCCGACCGAGACTGAGACCCTCACACAACTATCTACCTTCGTCGTCTTCTTGCCGTGTGTGAACACCCCTCATGTCCAGATCAAACCGTATCCTCCTCCGTTAAACTAAAACTCTGGGGAAACCCTCCCTCCCGCTTTAAACAAACTTACTATTGCTAAAACAGAAAGGAAAACTAGATACATACAAACAAGACAGTACATTCCTCTTGCCAAAACATATAGCCTTGGGAAAAACTCTCCTCTCTTATACAACACAGAAAACTTCACTTTACAGTATATAGAAAAGAGAAAAACGTTTGTATGTACAATTGTAAACAATTTTACAACACCAAGTTATAGTCCAACGATTTTTATTTGAAATCTACAAGCTTTCGGAGGCTTCCTCCTTCCTTAGGTAAGGAGGAAGGAGGAAGGAGGAAGCCTCCGAAAGCTTGTAGATTTCAAATAAAAATCGTTGGACTATAACTTGGTGTTGTAAAATTGTTTACAATTGTCAACCCCAGTCCATCACCGGCATCTCCACATCATGTATGTACAAGTTCTGGTTTTATACAATCTGCAAAAACAGCTCTTCCCTCCCGACCCAAAGCCTTAAAATCAGGATTTTCTCTCCGTGAGAGCAATCCATTGGCGTCAGAGGGCTTTCTTGCATTTCCTGCAGGCGATAAAAACCAAGTAACACACTACTATAGATTGTACCACTACCTGGAGGTGAGACGTCAATCGGATCCATGGCAGGATCTCTACATTTAAACCAAAATCCCACCATGGAGGGGACGTTATGTCTTTTATTTCTTCCCCCGTCTTCCTGTTGCGTTGCTCTAATGTGTAAAAATGTTTTTAGGACACCTCCACTTGTTTTAGGAGTTTTGTGAGATGCCCGGGCAGGGGTGGTATCTCATACCCAAACGTGGCGATGTAACTCCGTAGATTGTCTACGGAGTTGTTAATGTCGAGGATAACTGTGGTCTCGAGTATGGGGAGAATTCTCACATTTGCCATCTGAACCTCTGTGCGGGGTTTAATGCAGAAAGGCCACTCGGCCACAGGACACCAGGTGTCATTGGGAACCCTGTACTGGTCAACGCCAGTCGTCACGCAGTACGTTCCCCTGCCGGAATATGCTACCTGAGGTGATATGTGGGCCTGGGCAATCACCTCCATGGTGCAATTCACTGGCTCTGAGCCTTTGGATTTAAACCCACACACTGGCCTATCTAAAGCGTACAGGTGCCAGGGACACAAAACTACAAGCGCTCCCCTTACCTGGCAGCCTTTGAGGTCACTACCGGTCATGGCGTGCTCCCACTTAACCAAGTATGGTGGGACCTCATGATGGTGCACGTATACCCCACCTTGGATGACTCCGATGTTCTCCACGCGGTACACTGGCGCAGGCTTTTGGGTCTTGCTTAGTACCGGCATCTGCAACACTATCCCCATAATCGTGTGGTTTGACTGACCACAGTCCACGGGAACCGGGTAGGCTTTTGAAGCCAGCCGGAGCTGACATGGGCTCAAACGGTTGCTTTAAGGACTGAGCGCGGTGTGATGCCTGTTACTAACCCAAGAAGGAACGCAACCTTCCCTCAGGTCCTTCAGATTGCTGCGTCCTTCAGTTAGCAACCAGGCCCCATGAAATACACATGCGTCATTCCTTGCAGCCTGAGCCAAGGCATTCCTGTCCTCCTTGATTAACTCGTTAATGGAGTGTGCATGAGACTCCAACTGCGCTATGACCTCCCTTAAATGGATAGTCATAGCCTGGTCTTCATGCAACTCCCCTGCCTCTATCGTGTTCCCCTTCCCCAGGACCTTTTGCAACGGGTCTCTGGGTGTATTGACCTGAATCTGCAATTCGGCATCATCTAGACTGTTGATGGCCGACGTTCCTGTGCCGAACGCGGTCACGGCAGCATTTATCAATCCCCGGATAGAGCCAACGCTGCTCTCCTTATCCTGTGCATACGATACATCTAACTTGACTTGTAAAATTGATGGTACATTTCCCGGAGCAGGGATTTCATACAAACATTCCGTTTCAACCGGACACCATCCTGGCAGCTGCACATGAGTCAGGTTTAAAACGACTGAAACGACCTGACAGTGCACCTCGTGGTACAGTACCTTTCCTGTGGGGACTAAAACCAAGCCATTCCCTGGGCCCAGTATGGTGGCGGGGTGACCGATCTCTCTTCCCCTTACCGGTGGGGCTGTGGGCAGAGGCTTTCTTTCCTGGGCAACAAGTTCTGTGGCATTTACTGTGTTGGGAGGTCTCAGGGTTACACAGGAGACCAGACTCCTGCGCCAACCCACCCCTGCCCCGGAATCCTGCCATTGCCTGCTGAACGCAATCGACATTCCTATGGGGCAGGCCCTCAATGACCCCCACACATACACGTAAATGCCCTGTTCCTCCTTCCACCACTTGTTCCCGCACACCTCTACATCCCCTTTCTGCCCTGTGATCGTCCGGTATGTGTCGTTCCCCCGTCGTTCCCAGTCCATGGTCTGGTTCCCTTTTACTGGGTCTAACTTTCTCAACCACCACCAAAGTCCCAGGGGACTGTTCCACTCGCATCTGAGAACAGACGCTCTTCCCTTCAGTCACCCTAACCCTCGTGGCCTTTATTTTTACACATGGCACGGAAGCCTCCCCGAAAGTGTAGCCAGAGTGGTTCATGTACCTGGTCGAATTTGACCCTACCCACCCTGACCACCTTCCCTTGTGGAAATAGGCCCTCCGTCCGTCCGTCACCCCTGTACCCCCTTTAATCACAGTGAGTCGGTGTCCTCCAGTGCACCCGTACACAATGGATGCTTCGGTGTCTCCCCTTCTCGCCCTGCCGGTCTGTATGGCCATCAAAAATACGAATCCCCATAGGGAGGTCTGCATCCTTCGCTCTTCTGATGTTTCCCTGCTTGAAAACAAAACAGACAGAACGCCTAATCCTCTGTGAGAGGTTTGATCCTCCACAGGTCCAACTGGTTATTTACAAAACATGGAAAAAACTATCTACAAACTCCACCGCCTTACTCGAGGCACCCACAGCTAGATGGTATCCAGCCGGGGCCTCTTGCAGTTCAGCACTGGCTCGTGGGGAGGCGACCACAGCACTCTTGGCCTCGGGGTCCTGTTGCTCCTCCTTACAGTCTCGGATACTGGGTCCTCGTCATTGTCCCAGATGAACGGCGACAGGCCCATATCCACCAGACTCATGACTGGGCCTGGGCTCCTTTTGTTCTTTACCTTCCCTTCCTCAGGAGTAAACAGTTTACACTGGTTGATGTGAAACCATTTTGTCCTCCTGGGAAGCTTCACTGCATAGACCATGGGGCTCGCCTTGTCAATGATGTTGTACGGCCCCATGTACAGTGGGTCGAACACCCCTACGCGGGCGTAATTCCGCACCATCACCATGTCTCCTATCTTCCGTTCCTGGCAGCACTGTGGTTCTGGCAGCAACTGGTTCTGGTGGTGCTGCTTCCCCAGATTGCTGGCAGCCTGCCTGTGAATGCTTCAAGTGTCTCGTACAGATTCTACACGAAACGATCCCAGGTGACATCCTTCACCTGTAGCTCTGATAGCCCTGGAGCTAGCACGTGTGTGGGAGTTTTCATTACTCTCCCCGTCATGAGCTCATGCGGGAGTACTCTGTGCTTTTAGAAAGACTGGCTCGAACTCCCATTAGAATCAATAGAAGGACTTCATCCCACCGCTGAGGGAACGACCCCATCTCCTTTCTCAGCCTTTCTTTTAAAGTTCGGTTCATGCGCTCCACAATCCCTGAAGACTGGGGATTGTGAGACACATGCCACCTTCCGTGTATTCCCAAGAGTCCGAGGGTACCTCTCATGATCTGGCCCATGAAATGACTCCCCTAGTCGGACTCCACCACGTGTGGCAATTCCCAACAGGGAGAACACTTCCCTCACCAGCAACCTCATGGTTGCTAGTGCGATGGCTGATCTACAAGGAAAGGTCTCAACCCACTTGGAGAATACATCGACCAGGACCAAGCAGTTCTTGTTCCCAGCCTTTGTCTTCAGTAACGGTCTGATAAAGTCGATCTGCAAAGACCGCCACGGCCCCTCTACCCTTCTTGTGTGTCCTAAGGGTGCCTTTCTTTTCTGGGGATCGGGGTTGTTTGCCGCGCACACCAAACAGTTCGCGCAGAACTCCCAAACTTCTTCCCTGATCTGGGGCCACCACCCTACCTCCTCTACCCTCTTCCGGGTAGTTTCTGCCCTACGAGTGTCATTTGACCATGAATGAGAGGGCAGCATCACCGTCAAGCCAGAAAGAATGTTGGTTAGCAGTCAGGAGTGGGAACACTGGCTGATGTTTCCATTCCATAGCCTAGGGACATTGAGAACAATTAAAAAGGTCTAGCACTACCCCAGCTAAGATTAACTTTTGTAAACAATTTTACAACACCAAGTTATAGTCCAGCAATTTTATTTTAAATTCACAAGCTTTCGGAGGCTTCCTCCTTCCTCAGGTGAACGATGTGGAAATTCACCTGAGGAAGGAGGAAGCCTCCGAAAGCTTGTGAATTTAAAATAAAATTGCTGGACTATAACTTGGTGTTGTAAAATTGTTTACAATTGTCAACCCCAGTCCATCACCGGCATCTCCACATCAAGATTAACTTTAGCACAGGCTGGAATTTGCACCTGCCTGATTGCAGCATGACTTAGTTCCACATTGGGTAGTGGCTTTAGCTTCATTTAAACTAATTGTGGCCAAGGCAAATCCTGTTAAGATTTTGCAGTTAAGTGCTGTTTCTCCACTTTTTGTCTTTATTTTATTGCCGAGCTGTTTCGGTCTCAACCTGGTTCAACATTTGCTATTTTCTTGTTTGTCAGCCCCATTAGACCGAATTCACTTTCTCTGATATTGTGCTTTGTGCTTTAACTAACAGTGTTCTAAATAAAATCTGCCGCAGGGTTCCGTGATTGCCTCAAATACTGTCAGCACTGCTCATTCATCAGTTTATCACTCATCGATTATGAGGTCAAGGTGACTCAAGGAATATTTTCACCATACTAGCATCCCCAGGTCCATCTCCTGTTAATACTCGTCTTACTGCTGAATATGCAGAAGGAAATCTGAATCAATTACACTGTGCTGTTAGCAAAGGCTAGTCGTGCTCCAGCATTTGTTAAACGACATTGCATATTCTTGTCACACTGAATTACAGAATATCAGTAAGTATTGATTTAAACCTCTGAATTGGGAAACTGCTTGCATTTTTTTTAAAAACACCTATTTTATGCATTTTCAACATGATCTTCTGAAAACATCCTGTTATTATTACTTTATATTTTTTGTGTATTTTTGATGTCATCAGGGTGAGAAATATTAACACCAGTGAAATGGATGTTTTCCCATATTCGGCACCTAGTCCCATTAAACTCTCATTATGTAGCATCATAAGGGGACTCCAGGAGCAAATGACCCAGATGGTGAACTCTGTGTCAACCATCAACCAAATCTGGATGGAAGTGAGGAAGAATTTCCATGACTTAAAAACAGCACAAAGGAGCAGCTTTGAATATTATTGTAAAGTAGAAACATAGGACATATGTGCAAATGAGGGAGAGTTATAGCTGTAAAGATATATGTAAAAAAAAACTGTCCTGATGCAAAAGAAATGTTAACAAGAACGAAGCAAGTAAAATATTATAAGTGAAATAATATGGTTATGATGGGAGAGAGAATGAACTGCAGGAAGCAATTTCCTTGAGCCAAGTCACTATGTCTAGATCCCCACTGCTATTGTGATTAAAGGCATAACTCATATATAACAGGAAGGTCCAGGGTGAAACAGGTAGTAGAGTCCCAAACATAAACAACTGACACTACATGAACAAGCTACAGTTCATCTATTCAAGGAGGAGAGCTTGGGTGGGATGAGGTCTGTGGAGTTGGGAGGATAGCAGAACTATTTATGAATTCAGTTAATCCTAACCACTCACCAGGTTGCCAACCATCACCAGCCCAACTTGAAGCAGTCACCAGCACAGATACACACAACTGGAAGAAGTAGATAGTGAAGTTCAAAAGCAATTACAGTACTCATGATGAGAAGGGAAGAGTGGTGGTTGTTGATGGTGGAGTGCTGAGGTCCAGCATGGAAATGGCCCTGTTGAATATGGAGATACAAAACTTAGTGGTGTTGCTTTGAAATGGAGGCTGGCAACACAGCATGACTGTGTGGAGCAGTCATTTGCCTCTTTGCACAAATGGTGGAAGATGGCCTGAGGGGCATGGAGATGTCCTGCAACAGTGCATATGTGCAATAGCACAGGAGCGTCCCATTGGCATTCATTTCAGCATCAGTTCTACCCATCACATAGTCCTGCAAAAGTGACAGTAGGCATTGCATCTGAAAGGAATTAGCCAACAGTAAGCAAACCTTGGCACTGATACAGGTGGACCACGGTTAGTCACAGATATAAATAGTGTTGCTTCTGTATCCATGCAGCTTGCCGGTTGGCTATGCAGCCACCTACCAGTAGTACTCCGCCAACTGGGAGGCACATGTACAACTAGCACCGAGAGGTTCACAGCACACAAGAGGCAAATGCACCAACAGAGCACATTAAACGTGTGCACTACCACTGTGCAATTACATCAATTAACTAATTTTTAGGTTACTTTGCAGCCTGCTTTTCTTTAATTGTGCAGAAAGGAAGCATCAGTTGTCCAAAAGGAAAACAAAGTCACTGACTCCTGGATGGCCCCCGTAAGTTCCTGGAAGGGCCGTGGAGCCTTTGAGTTGAAGGCAGTGGAAACAGACCTTCAATGACACTAGTAGTGTTTTGCAGATGTCTGACTGTCCTTGCAAGTGTTTGTACAGTAGGTGGCACACTGAAGTCACAGCCTCCCTGGTGTGTCTGAATCATGCACTGCACCAGCTTCATGCCCAGTGACTGTTCCAGCACACCTTGTATCTGAGGGATTATCCTTTGCAAACTGTGCACCTCACATGCCTTCTGCATTTTCATAATGCTTTCTCCTTTGGCAGTGTACACATGAAATAGGTCATATGTCCTCTTCCTGTGCTGTAAACTTCTATGGTGCTATCAGAGGAAGATAAGGTGGTGGATATGGTACTGGACTATCAACTCAGAGATCATGGGAGTAACTTTAAACCCCAAGGACGGGCAGGCTGGGATGGGGGGTTCAAAGGTAAAAATTGTAAAAATGTAGAATCTGACCCCAACCCGCCCATTTCTGATTTTAACGGGGGCAAGATGGGGGGTGCCAGCGACCAATCCGCTCTTAGGAGGCGGGTTGGGGGTTGGTCAGTAAAATCGTTTAAGGAGGCTGCGTGCTTCCATTTTAACACTCTTTTTATTTTTAACTCCCGGGGGCCGGGATTCCCAGGCCTTCTGATTCACACCACATAAGAGGAGGAGAGAAAGGCCAGGTCAACAGGTAAGTGCCTTTTACTGCACTGCTTGTGGGCCAGGAGGAGCAGGAGTATTTCCTCCAAGCCCAACAAGCTCACCTGCCGCGATCTGACACACACGATCGGCCAAACCAACTCTCCACGTTCGACCACCCCCCCCGCCCTGCGAAGACCGACACCCCCTCAATGTCCGGCCCCTCTCCCCCCCACCATGTCCGACACCCCCCCCCCCCCCCCCCCCCCCCGATGTCTGACAGCTCCCTTCCCCCATGATCGACCCCCCTCCTCGATGTCCGGTCCCAAACCCCCGATGATCGACCCCCCTCCTCGGACTGACCCACCCCCCCCACTGTCAAACCCCCCCCATAACCAACCCCAACCCCTCCCCCCCCCCCGATGACCAACCTCCGTCCTCGATGTCTGGTCCCAATCCCCCGATGTCAGACTTACCTCCGATCCGCTCCCTGGCTGCTTTCCTGTCTGTCGGGCGGAAACCTAGCGAAAAAATTTAAAAGACACCCTTACGTCTAAATTGTACAGATGTCCGGGAAACCCATTCTCCTGGGTTTCCCATCCAGAACTGCTCCCCTCCCCACCCCCCAGCTCTCCACGGTTCAGAGTAAAAATCTAGGTCCATGAGATCAAACCCCACCATGGTAAGTTGAGACGTTTCTCTTACCCTAAACAACAGCTTGTAATTAGATAGTGCCTTTAGTGTAGTCAACATGCCAAGGCATTTCACAGCAGCAAGGACAGATACTAAGCTGTTATAGGAGAGGCATTAGAGGAGGTGATCAAAGCCTTGGTGAAAGAGGTAGGTTTTGAGGAGATTATAGAAAGTGTGGAAAGAGGTAACAAGACAGAGGAGTTTAGGGAGAGAATTCTGGAATGAAAGGCCAAGAACGCTGAAAGCTTTGCCACTAAGGTGGAGTGGAGGTAGGGGCAAAGCAGAGAGGAGACCAGAGTTGTAAAAATAGAGTTGTGCATTGCAACTTATCGCTGGAGGACGTTGCAGAGATAGGATAGAAACATTCTGTAAACAAGGACAAGGATTTTGAATTCAATGCATTGGAAGATGGGGAACCAATAGAGATTGGCAATGATAGGAGTGATAGCGGGACTTAGTGAAGGGTAGATTGCAGCTTATGGAGTTTATGTCGGCTGGAACATGGGAGGCCTGTGAGGAGACCATTGGAAAAGTGAGACCTGGAGGCGATGAAGGTATAGATGAGGGTTTCAATGGTAGTGGCGGTAAGATAAGGGCAGAGGTAGGCAATATTGTAGAGGTGGAAATAGGCTGTCTTGGTGATGTGGAGGTATCCTATTACCCTTGTCCTTGCCAACCTCCATCACTTCTCCACCTCAATGCACTAAATTCAAAATTACCATCATTGAGACTGCCAAGATCAACTATTCCCACCCTGCTACATCATCCACATTGGAGCTGAACTTAAGGACAAACAAAAACCCTGAGTGAACAACTAGGGAGGGAACTGAAATTGGAAGACAGCATGCATTGTATTTAATAGCAATTGAAGAGGATTGCATCAGTTTTGCCGTTGTCAAGTTGGGGAAATTCTGACTTGTCATCGGAGAAGTGAATAAGAAAGCACAGTGGTAGAAGTAGAGCCAAGAGAGGTAGCAGAGAGGCCCTTTAAACAGCCATTGTCCTTGAATGAGATTGCCAACTTATGCCATATTATTTCAGTAATAGTTTCATATTAATATCAAACTGCCAAGGGAAATGAGCTAGCCAGCAGTTTACTGTTATATTAAATGCAGCTCTTCAGAGGCATTGGTGCAGTGTGTTGATGTATTAATGTGATGCACCATGCAGAGGAGGGCATGAATACTTGACAGGATGTTATTAAAATACCAAATTTATGTCAGAGTTCCCAAGGAAATAAGAGATTTGCTGACAAATTATTGGAAATGAATAGTTAAACTAGTGATTATGATTTGTTAACAAAAAATGTCTGCTTGCCGGGAATTGGCAACCATTGATTGTATTCACATTCATCAACTGGAATAAAAAAGGATCATCATAATCTTTACATAAGTAAGGTCACTGTGTTAATCTACTAACTATGCTCCAGTCAAACTGGGATTCCATCCAAATGAAATTGAAGGATGCAATAAAGCATAGGATCGCATCAAGCAACATAATGTACTTGGACCCACAGCAAAGTCTTCAATTATGTGGTTCAACACGGCCACTTAAGTATGTTTTAACAGTTGTATTTGTAGTTTCCTACAGCTATTCCTCTCCTTAATGGAATGCTGATGGTGTTATTTCTTCCTTTATTTGTACTAATTATGTTGCAGATAAGAAACAAAGAACAGAGCTTGTTTGGAAACAAAATGTCATCCCCTTAATCTCCCTAATCACATAATGGACAAATATTGATTGACACAGTTCACAAAAGACGTGATAGCACAGAAATGATCAATCTTTCAGTGCTTGAAGCATGACATTAATTTGCAAATGACTCATTCTACACCAAGACACCAAAAGTAAAGGCATCGTTGCGTTAATTGCATGGTTGTAAGGACGTCAATACCCATTTATTTATTCTTTCAGAAACCAAGGTGAAGAGCCAAGCTCTATCGTGCAGGACACCATCAAGGTTGAAAGGAACATTTCCACACCGTTCACCTGACGAAGGAGGAAGCCTCCGAAAGCTTGTGGAATTTAAAATAAATTTATTGGACTATAACTTGGTGTTGTAAAATTGTTTACTTAAGAGGAAGGGAAGATTGGGTGGATAAAGAGTTCCAGAATTTTAACATCCTGGGAAAGAATGAGTTAGAGTTGGAGACTATGCAATGAGCCTTAATTTCAATAAATTAATGGTGCAGGGAGAAGGAAGAGTATGTAGGACAGTATATTAGTTCAGGATAAATAAGAAAGGAAAGTTCAGAGCAATACTTACCAGAACAGTATTAATAAAATGTGAAAAAATAAAAAAGGTTGAAGTGAACAGAGGGGTTGGAGGCTAGAGGTGAGAGAGATGACAAGCTTTCTCATATATCCTGAAAGGAAATTCTACAGAGATGTTGGAAAAGCCTCTCCAGACATGGGAACAGTATTCAAGTCTTGGATGGACTTGGGCGTTATACAGAATTAAAAGTCATTGAGGGGGGAAAGAAGTGCTTGAGACAAAAGAGAAAACTGAGCTGCTTGGAGAGAGCTTTAGCCTTGGAGGAGATGTGGTATAGAGGTATAAAACTTTTCATATTTTCAACTGTCATAGGAACATAGGAATTGCTAGACGACAAAAGACCACGGTCCATCTAGTTCGCCTTCCACCATTCTGGTAGTTGCATGATACAACAATAATGGACTTGTTGACTTATCATGGCAATCAATCCTTACCAATTAGTCTACAACAGACCCAGACATTTCATATTAGTGTGGAAAGCTTTGGGGGCCAAAGGTCCAAAGTCACCTGTTCCTCCCAAGCATACCACACTTACCATATCTCATGTCTCAAATTACTCATATTCTATATCCCAAAATATTTTTTCTGAGAGAAATCTATCTAATTTGCATTTGAATGATTCAATACTATCTGCTTCCATCATTTCCCTAGGGATCCTGTTCCATAGATTTACTACTCGCTCACTGAATTAGTGTTTCCACAGATTAGTTTTGAATTTACCTCCCTTCAAGTGCAGGCTGTGTCCTCTCTTTCTACTGTTCCGGACAAGGTGAAACAGCTCGTCATGGTCTGCATGATCTCATCCCTTTAGAATCCTAAAAACAGCAATCATATTGCCTCTCAATCTTCTCTTTTCCAATGAGAACATGCCCAATTTACATAATTGCTCCTTATAATCCAATCCCTCCATTCCCATTATCATTCTGGTTACTCGCTTCTGTTTCTTTTCAATTGCCGTAATATCCTTTTTGTATTGTAGCGATCAGAACTGTACACAGTATTCTAAGTGCAGTCGCACTAATGAGTTATAAAGTGGCAGGATTACCTCATTATTTTGGCTCAATTTTGACCTTTTAATATGTCCCTTCATCTGATTTGCTTTACTCACTGCCACTGAGCTTTGTTGCAATAGTTTCAGTTTATTGTCAATCAGGACCTGCAGATCTCTTTCATTTTCCATGCACATTATTTTCTTTCCATTTAAGTAATAGTGCCTTCCTGGATTTTTTGTCCCCATATGAAGCACTTTGCATTTCTTTACGTTGAACATCATTTGCCACCTTTCTGCCCAATTTCCAAGTATATTCAAATCCTCCTGTAGCTTTTCCTATTCAGCTTTGGAGTCTACCACCCATTAGCTTTGTATCATCTGTAAATTTAGCCATTGTTCTTGTGACTCCTAGCTCCAGATCATTTATGAAGATATTAAACAAAAGAGTTGCAAAACAGACCCCTGTGGGACCCCACTGGTAATATTTTCCCAGGCTGATGACAATCCATGTACTACCAGCCTTTCGGTTCTATTAATCAACCAATTATGTATCCAATGTAAAATATTTCCACTGATTCATACTTTCTTTATTTTTAGTACCAGCCTTTCCAGAGGAACTGTATGAAAGACCTTATTGAAATTCTAGTACATCACATCCACTGCTTACCCCTATCAAGCTCCTTTGCCATGCACTCAAAGAAACTCAGTAAATCAGATTGACATGACTGCCCCTTTATGATTCCATATTGGCCATTTTTTATGATTTTATTTCTATACAGATGCTCCATGATCTAATCTTTAATAAGGGTATCCAAAACTTTACCCACAATGGACCTCAAACTCACTGGTCTGTAATTTTCTTCATCACTTTTGCTACATTTAAAAAAATAGAAGTAACATTTGCCTTTCTCTCATCCCCAAGCACCTCTCTAGTATTCAGTGATTTCTGGAAGATTTGTGCCAGAGTTCCTGCAACTTCCACCTTTATTTCTTTAAGGATCGTTGAATGCATTTTACCCAGCCCCTGAGATTTATTTATCTTAAGTTTGCACAGCTTTTCCGCAACCATGATGGTAGTAATATGAATAGTTTCACAACTTATCTCTGTAACACACTCTAGTTCCCTTTCCAGATCAAATAAGTAAACTGTCTCCTTGGTAAAGACTGAGGCAAAAAAACTTATTCAGCACTTTTGCAGCCTATGTAGCATCAGTTGTCATGCCCTCACCCGATTCCACTTTCAGTGGCCCCACTCCATCCCTCGTGTTTCTTTTTCTCTTAATATAACTAAAAAACTTATTATTATCCTTCACTTCTCTTGCCATATTCAATTTGAAACTTTTCTTCGCCATTTGGTGCCCTTGTTACACTCCAGCAATTTTATTTTAAATTCACAAGCTTTCGGAGGCTTCCTCCTTCGTCAGGTGAACCTTGTTACACTCCAGCATTCCTTTCAGTATTGAATTTTCTTAATTCGGTGCCATTTTCCTTGGTGGCCATAAATGCTATTATTTTCCTTCTTTATGAGCTGGTTGCTAGTCCTGTTCAACCAGGCAGGAGTGCCTTTAAGCTTGGTACATTTGCTTTGTAATCTCAGTGAGATCACATTCAATTTGGATCTAGACGATTATTATCTTAATGCTGTTCTGCCACCTCACCCCTCCCCCACACTTTAGGGTGAGGTCAGCTGACGTTACTAAAGTGTCCAGCTAATCAATTATTAAGGAACATTTAGCAGAATGGTGTGATTAGTGACACAAATGCCGATGCAATTGTGTTATTGTATCAACAATAATCTCTATCCCCAAAACATTTTAAATTTTAATAAAAAATTTACAGCCTCTCCAAAACACCACATTAGAAATGTTTCTGCTTCAGCAGATGCATCATCAGCTACACTGCAACCTTCTCCCAGCATTCAGAGGCTATCATGTCAATATGAATAAGCAGGAATAGACAGGAGCACTACGTAAATAGAGAAGGGATTGATGCAACCTCTAACTCTGGCCAGCACAGACTTCATGAAGCACCTCAGTGCAAGATAATAACCTTCCCCATTACAACAGAAATTAAATTATTTCCACAGATGCTGGTCCAATTCTCCAACTGCCATACATTGACTTTTCACCGTATTACCACAATGGTAAAAATTGGGTCCATTGTGGTCTGTACATTTTCAAACACAATTCTAGTGCAAATAGGAATAAGAGTGCTTTCATCTAGTTCCAATGACATGCATTCAGGTGCTAATGGTGCCAGGATAGTAATTTCATTTGTGAAGGTCTCAATAATCAGATGTCTGGTTATGAGCCAAGCATTACTACTCAATTACACTGTATCATAAAAAGATCAGCTTCTATCCACCTGGTGCCTGTTCTCATATTTCAGTCAAACAGACCACCCTAGTTTCCCCAGTGTACATGTAAAATGAAGCTTCAAGGATTTCTTTGTTGCTTTGGTTTAGAATCATCCATTTTTTATTATTGTGTTTGCCAGACTTTGTGTTACCATATTTTTAATATTAACATACCTTTGAATATAACACAAAGATTAAATCCTATTAAGAACATAGCTAATTAATCAAGAAATGTGATTTGGATAACTGGGGTACAGAAAATGTAGTTCTTACTTTATTATTAGTGAGTACTTTTTTTAGTTTTTATTAAAATGGCTCAATTCAGTGTGCTGTTATTTAACAATATGCATATGTACCTGACAATATATAAGTTCAATTTTCTGCAATATTCTCCTGGTACAGAATCTTGTCTACCAGGACCGCATATCAGGAAATTGCACATCTGCAGCTTATGATTTTCTGCCCTTTTAAGTTAATGGGTAGAAATCACAGGCCGGGGTTGTGCAATTTTCTAATATGAACTCCCAGTGGACACATTTCCACAGTGGGATGCCAAAGTGGAAAATCTTATGTGTTTTACAATGTATATATGCTTCACAATGCCTGTGTGGAATATATATGTATATATATATGTCTGATAATGCTTGTGTGTACCTCACAATAACTTTATCTAGGTTGGCAGTTCATATGGGATGAATTTTCATGTGTCCAATTCCATCAGGTGGGAGGCGGGCATTACGAGGGCACCACACGCCTGGTGGAATTGGTGCAATGCCCGAACCATTTTCATGGTCGGACCTCATTTCAATAATCTCGGCGAGCTGCCAGCGTTGAACCAGTGCTGACAGGCAGCAGGCTGATCGAAAGGGGGCTAAAAAAGTTAAATATTTGTACTTCAGCCTATTTTTCCTCTGAATCTGAATGCAGTCTCCATCCTTAGAAACAATAAGTATTACCTTTCCTGAGAAGTGGCTTATGTGCAAAATATGGCTGGCACGCTGAACAATGAAACCATGAATAATTGAGATGCATCTAATGCTGGGGTTCTCTATTTAAATGTAGTGAGATCCAGAGTCCGAATAGCAGAGAGAATGAGAAGTGATCTGGTATACTACAGCTGAATTAGTTAGATCCAGTTTATATTAATCTGGAATTATTCTGAATAATTCTGTGCTTTTTAACGAAATTTCTGCTTATGAAGCTAAGGGATGTTAGCAGTGGAGAATGAAACACCAGAAACCCACTTATTGCATGGTTAGAGGCACAGTAAGGTAAAGCACACTCCACCTGTCCCACAATGTACTTCAGCCTCAGCAGGACACCTCAAGTGAACCAGTGTGACATTTTTCCTTTCCTCACAACAGTCATCCTGTAGTCTGTCTGACAGATATTGCCCATTAGGGACACTTTGTATGCCCGCTAGGCACTAGATTGAAATGGTCCAAACCCATCTCACAGAGAATCCTAAAGCCAACAGACAGAGGCGATTTTCATTTCAACAGCTCAGTTGTGGATTTGAACCCAGGTCCCGGTGCTGAAAGGTCAGTGTTGAACTCACTGCACCACCCAGCTCCCAATAATTCTGTTCTTATTTAGCATGTGATATATTCGTACCTGGAGGTGGTATGCAGTGAAGCTCCACAGTGTTGTGTCACAGAGTAGCATAGTATGTGTGCTGCCGATTGCCCACATAGTGACATAGTGGCAGTACTCCTACAAAAGAATTGTAAACAATTTTACAACACCAAGTTATAGTCCAGCAATTTTATTTTAAATTCACAAGCTTTCGGAGGCTACCTCCTTCCTCAGGTGAACGATGTGGATTCCACATCGTTCACCTGAGGAAGGAGGTAGCCTCCGAAAGCTTGTGAATTTAAAATAAAATTGCTGGACTATAACTTGGTGTTGTAAAATTGTTTACAATTGTCAACCCCAGTCCATCACCGGCATCTCCACATCATGCCTACAAAAGAAGGAAAGGGTTAAATCAGGAGGTGAAACTGCTGAGAGCATTTTCACACTTGCAGTGAAACTGGCATAGAACTGCAAGCAAATGACCTATCACCCCATCTGTTCAAAGACTGAATGTGTCTTGGGGAGATCAGAATATAGGTGAAGGGAATAAAATGCAATCTAAAAAGAACACACTCACATGCTAGAGAAAAATCTACACTTAATGCAAATTTGATAACGGATGCATTATATAAATAGCATTTCTGGTCTGATTAATAATTCAGATTTAATTTTCAACTATAAGTTATATGTGTAAATAATCAGAAAAATGCATGAGCAGTTCAGGACACACAAGAACATTGCCTTATGTTATGACAGAAATGGTCAGGTTCAGTTTAAGTCTGTAATCATTTAAAACCTGGTAAAAAAAAAATTCTTATCTCAGAACTGTATGTGTGGGTTTGACTCAATTTTATTTTTCATTTTTATGTCACCTCCAGATTAAGTTTGACAAATGTTTAGGTACCAATCTATCTGGTTTCAGATAGATTGCATTCAATAGGGATGAACCAACTCATTGGATACTATTCAAATTGAAATCCATTGCCATTAAACAGCGTCTTTAAAATCTTCTGTCTCCGTCATATGTACAAGTTGATTAAAGGGTCACTGACTTCAGCTATTTGACAAACCCTTTTAATTTACTTGTAGAAACATAAGGGGTAATTTAACAGGTTTGTGCTCCTGGCATGGACCACATATTGGGAATTTTGGCATGCCCTACCCAAGAATTTTCAATCCATTATGTACCTAAATTCCCAAAATCTGTTTCTGGTGGGCGTGACTCCATGCTGTAATTAAACACTCCTGCCAGTGTTGGTGCTGCAGCACCGACTGAGGGGAAGAGTGTAATTACAACATGACAAGTTTACATTGGCAGTTTCCATTATAAATATGGACATGGGAATTTATTATGAAAAAAGTTGACATAAAATGCATGTAGATGTAAGAGTTTAATATATTGTATTGCATTTTATATATATTATATATAACATTTGTTTTATATATATATATGTATGTCAAATAATTATTGGACAGGAACTCCACTAATTCCTTTCATTTTGAAAACTGTCACTAGGATTCAGTGCTCTGAGAGGGGGGGGAGTTTCACACTTCCATATGCATCCCATGGTTACATGTATGCCTAAAACCATTTGTATTCATGACTGTACATGCCAACCGGTATTCACAGTGATAGCTTCCTTCAAGCACAATGGCTTTTTCACAGCTGAGATGGGTTTGTGAAATTTCAGATCCCAGATAGCACCACTAAAAAAAGAAAGGAAAATGGAATTGGTTTCATTATATTTAAGAAAAATACAGCATTACAGAAATAAAAGCAGAAGAGAAGGAATCCAATTCCAAGCACTCAATAGATTCTTCAGACAAAGAAGACATTTCACGTGAAAGAATAAAAAGAAACATCCTGAAACAAAAAGTGTAAAAGAAGCTAATGGAAAACCTCAGTGCAACAATTTGTTCATTTCATGGTTTCCACCAGTCAAAGTACATGCAGTCTGCTCCCTGATGATAATTTCACTCAGCCTTTTCTGTTCATGTTGAAAGATGTGGAGATGCCGGTGATGGACTGGGGTTGACAATTGTAAACAATTTTACAACACCAAGTTATAGTCCAGCAATTTTATTTTAAATTCACAAGCTTTCGGAGGCTTCCTCCTTCATCAGGTGAACGATGTGAAAATGAAATCCTCGAAATGAAATCGCATTTATAATTCACAGAACAATGCTTGGTGAGTACAGACAGTTTTTTCAACTGCCCGTTGCCAAGGCAATCAGTGTGCAGACAGACAGGTGTTACCTGCCAGGTCTCAGAATATACAAATCACCAAAAAAAAACAACAAACAAAAAAAAAGAGATAGAGAGGTAGAAACATAGAAAAGACAGCAACTGACCCGTTATATTAAAAACAGATAACATTTGTTCGCTGGTGGGGTAACGTGTAGCGTGACATGAACCCAAGATCCCGGTTGAGGCCGTCCTCATGGGTGCGGAACTTGGCTATCAATTTCTGCTCGACGATTTTGCGTTGTCGTGTGTCTCGAAGGCCGCCTTGGAGTACGCTTACCCAAAGGTCGGTGGATGAATGTCCATGACTGCTGAAGTGTTCCCCGACTGGGAGGGAACCCTCCTGTTTGGCGATTGTTGCGCGGTGTCCGTTCATCCGTTGTCGCAGCGTCTGCATGGTCTCGCCAATGTACCATGCTCTGGGGCATCCTTTCCTGCAACGTATGAGGTAGACAACGTTGGCCGAGTCACAGGAGTATGAACCATGCACCTGGTGGGTGGTGTCCTCTCGTGTGATGGTGGTATCTGTGTCGATGATCTGGCATGTCTTGCAGAGGTGTACCGTGGCAGGGTTGTGTGGTGTCGTGGACGCTGTTCTCTTGAAAGCTAGGTAATTTGCTGCAAATGATGGTCTGTTTGAGGTTGGGTGGCTGTTTAAAGGAGAGTAGTGGAGGTGTGGGGATGGCCATAGCGAGGTGTTTGTCCTCATTGATGACATGTTGAAGGCTGCGGAGAACATGGCGTAGTTTCTCCGCTCCGGGGAAGTACTGGACGACAAAGGGTACTCTGTTGGTTGCGTCCCGTGTTAGTCTCCTGAGGAGGTCTATGCGATTTTTTGCTGTGGCCCGTCGGAACTGTCGATCGATGAGTCGAGCGTCATGTTGAAAGAGGAATTGGAGATTAATCCCTTTGACCTGTACGATTTATTTCAGCTTGCAAGAAATATCTATTAGATTTTCTAAGTCCTGAAATAATTTTCGATTCCTTTATTGGTCAATTATGTTTGCTGAAAAGGTTCAGTTACAGCACGGATATGTTTGAATGACAGCGTTTAGTGAAGCATGCAAGATTCATTGTTCAGAGGCTGGTGTTCTGTGCATGTGCGTGCTTGTCTGGATATATCAAGTGTACATGCATGTTCATGCATCTGTGCGTTGATGCATTTGAGTGTGCAGTCATGGAAGAAAGCAAAAAAGTCAATAGATGAACCATATTTCACCTCCAACGTTGGAATCATATCTTACAGCGATCAATCAATCTTTTCTTTTTCCATTGAATTTTCTTGCCTCCTGTCCTGAAAATGCTGGGGTACAGTTCCACAGGTGCCAAGTGTGCTCTGGCTCCTCACGCAAGTGATCATTCTTCATGTAGAAACCTAGACAATGAGTAGACTATTCAACTGAGGAGAGGGGGTTTAGAGCTGAACTTGATCCTGTCCTCACCCGATGTCCACACATACAGGTGCACTTTCCAGCAGGAGTCACTGGACAGTGATAGAAGCAGGGACCCTGGCTAATTACTTTTCCCCCTCCTAGCCCAGAGGCACTGAGGCCAAGTGTAGGACCCATACCCTGACTGAGATCAGCTAACTCAACACAGACTGGAGATGTACCTGGTTTGCCTGGCTTAGATCCATGCCAGGCAGTGAAATTACTAACTGAGCCATACAGGGAGCTGTATCCATACACTGTTCTCTATGTAATTCACTGGTTAATTGACTGGGTAAGAACAATGAATCCTTGTCAGGAAAAAAGCACAAATAAATTGTGTATGGTTTTTCTGGCAGATAATAACACAACGAAAAAACTGCAAGTTACAGAAGCTGAGGTGACATTCAGTACTCAAAGGATGCCCATCTTGATTTCTACCAACAGATATTATCAACAGATGGACGAATGCACATGTACAAGATTGCAAAATTGCAATTTACATTTTTGAATAGATACCTTCGCAAGCAATGGTAGAAAAAGGCCCACGCAGGCCAATCATACAATCCTTCAGACCAATATCCACTTCTCACAGAGACAAGATAAATCCCAATGCCAAAATGAAGAAAAATATTACAAACCAACAAAATCAGCTTGTGCTCTTCAACAGAACATGTGAGAAAACTTTCCAAGGTGAACAAGAAAAAAATCACTATCGTTAAGGAAATTATGATGTGAACAAGCATAAGTTCGAACAGAAATACCTCCAAAGAATGAGAAAGGATGAAAGCCCCAACACCATGCCAACAATGAAGACCCTCATTCACAACAGATGAGGAGATATTTGTATTATCCCAAGGAAGAGCACTGACCATTGGACCTCATGGAATGTAAAAATTGTAGCATGTGTGCTGCCACTCCCTTGACCCCATCATTCGTGGACGTACCTTCAGCCATCTAGGTCCTAAGCTCTGGAATTCCCTCCCTAAACCATTCCTCCTCTTCACATCCTTCTCTTCTTTAAGACCCTCCTTAAAACCCATCTCTTTGACAAAGCTTTTGGTCACTCCTCATACTATCTCCTTCTTTAGCTCAAAGTTAATTTTTGTCTGATTATGCTCCTGTGAAGTGCCTTGGGATGTTTTTCTATGCTAAAGACAGTATATAAATGTACATTGTTGTTCTGGTTGTTGCCAGACTCACATGGTTGCCCCTACAATATAGTGTAATCTAGCTGAGAGAGGAACTGGATCGAAGATATTTACATTCAAGAGAGTGGTAGCAATTGTTTGGTCAGAGCAAACAAAGAGTTAATTTACATTTTTCTAACAAACTGATTAGAGGAAAGTTACAATTGTGTATAATTTTATAATAATTGTTTTTGACCTTTTTTTTATTTCAATGCCCTTGAATGGGAAAAACATGGATGAAGATGTCCCAAGTTGTTGAGTGATGCAGTGTGCCACAGAGCAGTAGGATATAGGTTTAACATCTAAACTTGGCTGTGCATTGGCTCCTGGCCCTTAACACATCAAATTTTAAGTTATTGTCCTTGTCTTTAAATCCCTCCATGGCCTTGCCTTCCCTATCTCCGTAACCTCCTTCTCCAACTCTACCTTCCTCTAACTCTAGCCTCTCGTTCATCCCCCTTTCCCATTACCCCATCATTGCCTGCCATGCTTTCAGCAGCCTAGGTTCCATTCTCTGGAATTTCTTTCCTATATCCCTCTGTCTCTCCATCGCCCTTCTCTATAGATCCTCCTTAAAACCCACTTTTTTGATGAAGTTTTTGGTCACCCCTCCTTCTTTGGCTCAACGTCCATTTTCCTCAAGCCTCTGTGAAGCACCTTGTGAAGTTTTTCTTTGTTAAAGGTGCCATATAAATATAAGTTGTTACTTTGGGGGAATACGGAGTGGAGTTGAGGCATCAATCAACAGGAGGAAATCAGGTTACTCTCACACTCCTAGATGTTAGTTGGAGGAAGAAGTTTGCTCGCTATTTTAACTGGTCGACTGTACATGGTGGAGGGACAACTTAGAGAGGCACAGGAAGTAAATGTAAAGTTAAGGAGAAGATTTCCTTTATTAATGAGATAGTTGCCCTCCCTTCATAGGTCAGTCAGTAATTGCACTGCCCAGTGTGGAATTAAACTATATATATCTGGTTCAATCTCTGTTCGGTGCTGTGTTAGCTGATCTCAGCTAAGGTGTTGATAGAGATGCTACAACTCAGTGCACCCAGACTGTGGAGAGGGGGGACTACCCTCTGCTGATGGCTATTCAGTGGGCCCTGCTTAAAAGTATGCTGTATGGATATTTGCTGAGGACAGATGGGGCTCAGCTATGGTGCGCCCCTCACATGATCGAATAGCCTGTCGACAATCACCGGCCAGGCTCACATGTAGAATGATGAAACAGGTGAAGTACTAGATGGTAGAATGGAACCAAACCCTAACACAAGTCAGTACCTTCAGGTGAGAAGAGGAGAATATTAAAAGGAAAAGCGTGCAGTACAAAGAGAAGTTGCTACATGTGTCCATGATGCAAAAGGTTAATGTGCATGTTCTAGAAGAGCAAAATAGAATGAAAGACAAGCAGAGCCCCACTGAAAATAAAACTGTAATTTGCCACGTTCGTGTTGGCTGCTACCAGTCTGTGTGCTGTGAGGCGGCATAAGCATCCCTTCCACTCAATTACTCTCCCGTAGCCACATCTCATTGTCTTGCTGAAGTCACAATAAGCCCACGAGGCCTTGCTATCAACTGGCACTAGCCCAACTTTATCACTGTGTGACTGATTTTTGTTAAATAATTAGTCAGACTTCGCTGAACTGCATCTGTTAGGTGTGCTCCACATTCTCTGAATGCCACATAGAAAGAGCATTTTAACTACAGCATAAAAAATGAAATTAATCAGGAAAAACAAAGGTGTATGCCAGCTAGGAGGCATTTTGTTTCAACCTATGATGGCAAGGTTATAATGTACAATAATATACAATACAATATTATAACCTTGAAGGCTATCTGTGATTCAAATTCAGTGCCCTTGTCAAAAATTAGTTTATCATCCTTTGAAAATCTCACTGCTTTTCAGGCTATTATTTGTAACTTGAAAATAGCCATTTTTCTTATAACTGTGAAAACAATATCTTTTTTACTAATCAATGTGAATGGTGTTGGTGTTGGAGAAAAGAATGCTTTTCAATATTGAGCATCCAGATCAAATGCAGCACAGTGAAAGAGAAAAAAATGAAGGTTGGTCTCAGGAGTAGCACTGATCTCCTGTTTCCATTGGTGACCAGGTAAGAGATACATCTAACACATCTGGCAATTACTGCACACTCCTGTGTTTTTCACAATCCACCTCATATTGCTATTTATTTTATTCACCTCCGAAGGATGAAAAGTTGAGCTAGGATTCAAACCCAAAATCTTCTTGCTCCAAATGCAACATGTAACTGACCAAATGACCAGTGGCAACTGGGTTTAAATTGCTCACATTCATTACAGCCAGTGGAGAAATAGAACTTTCTCGTCTGAGATGGTTTGAAATCAAACAAATTAAAGGACATTATGCTAACTCACTGGCCACCTGCCCCCTCAATCATAACTTTTTATTTAATAGAATGGTGTTAATTTGAGCATGCTTCCTGTTTTTAAAAATTTTTTCTCTGACTGGTGAGTACTATAACAGACTAGTATGACCAGGACACATTATTCGGTTGATATGGATGACATCTGAACTGAAGGATTAAAGCAAGTCCACTCCGTCCCAGAAACATTAATCTCTCAAGGCCTTCCAAAGCTGATTTACTCTGGCAGTTTTTTTAACATAGGTTCTATTTTCTTTTTATACCTCAGTTTTCGAGGCTGTTGTCCTAATTCTTGATCTAGGCCATGGCAGTCCCTCACAACATTGCTTTTTGTGGTTCTGAGGACAGTTCTGCCCTTACTCAACTGAGTGGTACCTACTACTCTGAACGTGATGACCTTTGCCGCTAACCCAGCCTGGTTTTATAACTTCCAATTCTGAGTTTTGTTCCGTTCACAATTTGTAAATTCTCGGTATGCCATTGTTTATTATCTTACTTGGTCATGTAGCTCTCCTTGTCCCTGGATTGTACTCACAGGGAATGTTGTTTGTTGTATTGGTTGAAAATAATAAATAAATGGGGGAAGCAAAATGACGACAGTCTAATCTATATTTATAAATACTGTTTCAAACTTGTGTGTGGGTTTTATTCTGACGTTGCACCATTTTGGTACCAGCAGTGATACTCATTGCAGGCACGAATGTGGCTGTACTCAGTGTCCTTGTTGCAGGGTGGCATTCACACATGACGATTAATGTCCCTGACGTCACTAATAATGCAGGTTTGTCAAGAAACAATCTGGAGCTGATTCCCAGGAAACTCTGTGTCCAACACGCATATACATAATTGATTAAAGTACTTGATTTTATTCAAATAAGTATTTAAAGCAAGCCATTTCATTTTACATAATTTGATAATGGTTAACAGTTAATTGTGGTTATTTATCATCATTATGTTTTAGTTGTTGAATACAGACCAGGATTCAATCCCTGGCCTGTGTTGAGTTAACTTGCTTTTATATTGTGTTTGGTGTTGTACTAGGACAGGCAGCTCCTTACTCAGCCAGCAAACATGGAACTTGCTGGGTTCACTAAGATCAGCAGCTCATACCACCAATTTTTTATTGGGTAAAATACAGCTTAAGTTCTTCTCCAGCAGGGCAGCAGTTGGAATGTTACAATTAGCTTCAGTGTCCCTGGACCAGGAAGTGGAAAAATCAACCTGGGTTCCAATCAGCTGGGGTTCCACTCCTTATTGTTAACCAGCCAGCCCTGCAGAAAGTGTTTGTGTGTGGATACTGGGTGAGAACTGGATGAGACTCAGTTATGCTGTCCCCACAAGTAAGTAGCCTATCAATGCTCACACGTGAATTACAGCTACGTGGGGAATATACTGGAGGATTACTGGCACCTATGGAACCATATCACAATCACTATCTTCCAGAGAGAAAGGAAGAAAAAGGGAAAAAATTAGGAAATAATTGGCTGATCTGGCTGAACTACAGTGCCCTGGAGGGCCAACTCAAGGCGTCATGGAAGGTAGGGAAACATGTTCTGCCGAATTTCCAATCCCAGACATACTGCTGCGGGGATGCCACATTCATTACTACGAGGGTGGAGTGAACAGCAAATAAGGAGCAAACACATTGATGTACCTCCTGCCAGCCAGCAATGAACAGCATTGGCACGGACCTAAAAGCAACTAGAACAGATGAATGTCCCAGCAGGGACTAGCAATGGGAGGATGAAGGACATAACATACCCCTCAGCAATAAATCAAATCTCCCTCAGGTTGTTGAAGATCGAGCAAATAACATTAGCATCAGCTCCATTAAAGATATCAAAGTGCTCATTATATCAGCAGTTCAACACTCAGGACAAAATTGGCAAGCTTCAAATTAAACTAGAGTAATGAAAAAATAATCCACTGGATGTGTGGCTTTGACTCTCATTAATACAGTTAATCATGTGTCTTTTAGCTCCTATAAAAAGGAACCTGATGAGTAAATGTTTAAAAAGAAGACTGGGATTTATAAGGATAAGTAAACCACCAATGATCAAGAGTTGTCCTTATACCATGCAAGACCCATGCTAGCACCACTGGTTCCTGACACACGTGTAGACATCTGAGATTCACTAAGGCAGGCAGTGGGAAGAAATCATTTTTACAAGAGTTTTCGTAGCTGCCAGCCTAAGCAAATCCAGCCTGTTTACCCATGAGTTCCAGCTGGTCACACAAGACCTGTGTGTCAGGAACCATTGGTGCAACCAAGGTTCTCACATAGTATAAAATATTCTATGGAATGAGCTTCCTGATGGTTCAATGAGCTTATCAAGTGAGTAGCTGACCCTTACAGGTCAGGATGGTTGCAGTTTTGATCCCCAGTCTGCACTGAGTTAACAGATCTCAACTGAGGCAGAAGTAGGCTTCTTACAGTTGTCCTGAGAGCCCTTGGATTAGAGAGGGAAAAACTAGCCAGGGTTTCTGATCCTGAACAGTGAACTCCAACAACTTTAATTGTCAAGGCTTATACATGGATAATGGTCAGTTGGGTGAGGTACTGGGGGACAACTTACATCTGTGGAACCTGCCAGAGTCAGTGCCTTTGGGGTAGGAGAGGAAACTATGGGAGAAAAATTGGTGAAAGAAGGAAAAACCGTCCCTCCACAAATGAAAAAATATTCCTTGGAACAGTGGTCCTGTTGGTATCGTGAGAATATCATTGATGGAGTGCAACTAGATAACAACAACAACCTGCATTTATATAGGGCCTTTGTCAAAGAAAATGTCTCAAGGTGCTACAGAGAAGCAAAATCAGATAATAATTGACACCAAGCCAAACGAGGAGACATTAGGAGAGGTCATAGAAAGCTTGGTCAAATAGATAAGTTTTAACTAGGGTCTTAAAAGAGGAGAGAGATGTGGAGTGCCCAGAGAGGTTTAGGGAGGGAATTCCAGAGCTTAGGGCCTAGATGGCTGAAGCACGGCTAAACAATTTAGATTGATAGTAAGATGTTTTCACTTCATGATCTTTGGGTACCAAAGAGATATTTCACAGCCTTTTTGTAAGTTTTGCTTGTGATTATTCACCCCCACCAGAAGATTAAATAAAATAGGCCAAGTTAGTCAGTATAGAGTGTACAAATGGTAAGAATAGGACTAAAGGGCCTAGTGGCCTATTCTCATTCCAAATTTTGTTATGCTCTTGTCTTCCATGGGCGTCAACGTGACATAACAGTGTAGCGTTTACAGTATGAAGTGAACTGACAATATTTAAGAGTAGAGAACATCTCTCCACCTCTCACTCCTCCTTTAATGTTCTGGATAGCCCTGTGGTGAAGGATAGAATACTAGAGCCTGATCTTCAGATGCTTCCATGGCTTTAATCACAGAACTCCACATTACACACACCACATCCTAGATAAGCTCTCATATAAATTGATACAAGAATGCCCCAATTGATACACACCATCTGAATACAATTAACACTAATTGATATAAAATCACATGGATACAATTAACATTCAAAGCCCTCCTTAAAACCTACATATTTGACCAAGCTTTCAGTCACCCCTCCTAATGTCAATTTTTGTCTGATTTCACTTCTCTGAAGCACCATGAGACATTTCCTTTGTTAGAAGCCCTATATAAATGCAGTTGTTGCTGTTAACAGGTTGCACTCCATCAATGATATTCTGATGATACCAACAGGATTAATATTCACTGAAATATATTTTTGTTTATGGAGAGATGGTATTTTTATTGATTCACCAATTTTAACGACTGGCCCTCCATGTCCCCAAACTCCCCGAATGCGCCACCTGCTTCGGGGCTCACGCGCGCCATAACTCCACCCCCCCACCCCGCCCTTTAAAATTGGGGCCTAAAATATAAAGGCCTTTAATTAAGCTGCAATTTGAACAGCAATGGTTGCTTGGTAATGTGATTTTCAATTCTCAATTTGACATTGGGCGTTTAGTTTAGGGTATTTGAGGCTTTTTGAATTACTCAATTAATTTGCAATTGACGCAGCTAACATTCAGCAATTTTAGCTACCCTGGCCTCACCCCTGCACACCTACCTATCCTGTTTTTCAAGTTATCATGCCAGCTCTTGTCAGTGCTGAAAGTAAGGAACATTTTACATTATAATTATTGTAATGATGAAATTGAGCCCTAAAACAGGACCTGGATGATGCAGTGACTGCTTTGTAAGGCCTTTCCACATTCCTATATCCTTATGTTCTAATATTAAACCATCGGAAACTGCAATTTGTACTCATCAAACATGCTCTTTGTTTGAACTGTTACAAAATTTGTGGCGTCTATTTTTATGATCAGATTAAAATGTAGGATGAAATAAAAGGGCATTGCCATGGTTTATTACAGAGTTAAAATGCTGTCAGACACTCTCAATGTTTGAGTGACACATAAGCTATGAGATTGAAACTCAGGAGGGTTTATACAGTCACCCAGACACCAAGGGGTTGAATTTCCACAGAGGCTCATCTGATCATCTGCTGTAACTTTGCCAGAAGATCCACAGAAACCACCATTTATGGCATTTCTCCTAGGTTTCTGCAGATCTTCCGCTGAAGTTACGTAGGATGATTGGGAGAGCCCCCCAGAAATAACTGACACGAGAGTCATTTTGCCCACATTCCCAAACATCGGTAGCATTTTATAATACAAGGGTTTCCTATTATTTACTTTCTCAGCTTTGGCGCAGTTAGTTGTGCTTCTGAGCCAGAAGATTGAGGGTTAATGGCCCCCTCCAAGTCTTAAGCACGTAATCTGGGCTGACACTTCAGTGCAGTATAAAAGGCGTGCTGCATTATTGGAGGTGCTGTCTCTCAGAAAAGACATTAAACCAAGACCTGACTCCCTGTTCAGACACACAAGTTGAAGAAGGGTAGGAAGTTTCCCAGCATCCCAGGCCACGTTCCTCCCTCTGTCAACACCATCGAAAAAAGAGATCAACTAGTCATTTGTCTCATTTACGGTTTGTGGGAATTTGTATTGTGCAAATTGCCTGCTGTATTTTCCTGCATAACAACAGTGACTACACTTAAAAATGATTCACTGGCTGTAAACCGCTTTGGGATTTACACTGTATAAATACAGGAGCTTTCTTTCTCAGAGGTTTACCAAGTGAGGTTGCATCTACTGTTACCAGCACTCACTGCCACTACTACAGCACTTGAGTTTTCCCATTTGGCTCCAAATCACTGAACAAGAAGAGGAGGGAGTTTATCAATTATAATACTAAGCAGTATAATCGGGTCAGCTGACCAGAAAATAAATTTTCACAGAGAAACAACGTGCACTACTATACCAGACAATGATCCACTTCCTCATACCATAGGACTAATTATCTGACTCCATGGAGGAATGGGGGCAAAGGTGGTACTATAGCCAGTGGCAATAGTTCCATCATCTGTAGATGGGTTAGCTTTGTGGTGGCAAATGGCCTGTATAGTGACAAATACTAAATATTACAAATATTCTCCCTGAGTAATTAAAATGTTCTAAAATGAAATGCTTACAGAGGTTATCCCAAATTTGATTTAATGAGGTTATCTTTCTTTGTATTTCTCTTCTGGGTGCATTGGCATAGGCCTCCTTGGTACCTCAGTGCTGTGCCACGATGGGAGTTTTGTGAAGTTAAGAGCTATAGTCTGTTTCTATAGGTAATTAGTTGAAAATAATCAATAGTTTATGGTAATTAAAGGGTTAACCATTCAAATATGGACAATATTTATTGCATCTACTGTGGAAACAGAAGAAAAAGAGGCATGACTGGGCCTGCCTGTGATTAGTTTTCTGATCTCACCTGAGTCAGCATTTAGGGAAGCCTCAGCTTTTTACAATGTGAACCAGAGGAGGAAGGGGTACTCGGCTATGGTTCGAACTCCTGATTGATATCCAGCAACCCCTGCTGTAAAGTGCACGAGTGGAGGTCAGAATTGGGTTTGGTCATGATGCCTTCTGTAACCAAATTGCCTGCTGACAATCCACTGTCAGACCATACACATTAAGAACAGTCACTGTCAGTGAAGTATTGGAGGGCAAATATCCCTATCCAATCCCAGCAAGGCGTCAATGCCTTCAGGAGAGGGAGAGCAGAAAATTGTAAAGAAGAATGTTGGGTGTTGTTGCATTGGTACCTAGAACTATGCAATATTAGAAGAGTTTGTTCTGTTCTGGGGAGTTTCTACAGCAGGCACAGTCCGTGGAACAGCGAGGAACAGCATGCTCCAAAATCCACAATCACAAGGCCGCGTTGTTGCTCTACTTGTGCTGTGGTTGCCATATCTGCTATACCATGAGTTTTTCTAATGCCTTTTTCAATTCGGATCCAACTTGCAAAACAAAGATCCCATTGCTTCATCAGTCACGTCATTATGTACTCCATTGTTTACAAACTTAGTTAGCCCATCCAGTATCTCAACTATATCTTCCTTGAAGAGGCTCAATTTCAATAGGATGAGTACAGATCTGGCCCGGGTAAATTGGAATCAAAGATTGGCAGGCAAAACCGCAATTGAACAGTGGGCGGCCTTTAAAGATGAGATGGTTTGGGTACATTCCTACGAGGCAGAAAGGTAGGGCAACTAAAGCCAGAGCTCCCTGGATGACAAAAGAGATAGTGAGTAAGATGAAACAGATAAAAGGGGCGTATGACAGATGTCAGGTTGATAACACAAGTGAGAACCAGGCCGAATATAGAAAGTTCAGAGGGGAAGTGAAAAAGGAAATAAGAGGGGCAAAGAGAGAGTATGAGAATAGACTGGCGGCCAACATAAAAGGGAATCCAAAAGTCTTCCACAGGCATGTAAACAGTAAACAGGTACTAAGAGGAGGGGTGGGGCTGATTAGGGACCATAAAGGAGATCTACTCATGGAGGCAGAGGGGATGGCCAAGGTACTAAATGAGTACTTTGCATCTGTCTTTACCAAGGAAGAAGATGCTGGCAGAGTCTCAGTAAAGGAAGATATAGTTGAGATACTGGATGGGCTAAAAATTGATAAGGAAGAGGTACTTGAAAGGCTAACTGTACTTAAAGTAGATAAGTCCCAGTCCGGATGGGATGCATCCTAGGTTGCTGAGGGAAGTAAGGGTGGAAATTGCAGAGGTACTGGCCATAATCTTCCAAACATCCGTAGATAAGGGGTGGTGCCAGAGGACTGGAGAATTGCAAATGTTACTCCCTTGTTCAATAAAGGGTGTAAGGATAAACCCAGCAACGATAGGCCAGTCAGTTTAACCTCAGTGGTGGGGAAACTTTTAGAAACGATAATCCGGGACAGAATTAACAGTCACTTGGACGAGTGTGGATTGTTTAGGGAAAGCCAGCACGGATTTGTTAAAGGCAAATCATGTTTAACTAACCTGATAGAGTTTTTTGATGAGGTAACCGAGAGGGTAGATGAGGGCAATGCAGTTGATGTGGTGTATATGGACTTTCAAAAGGCATTTGATAAAGTGCCGCAAGGTAGGCTTGTCATCAAGATTGCGGCCCATGGAAAAAAGGGGGCAGTAGCAACATGGATATAGAATTGGCTAAGTGACAGGAAACAGAGAGTAGTGGTGAACGGTTGTTTTTTGGACTGAAGGGAGGTATACAGTGGTGTTCCCCAGGGGTCGGTGCTGGGACCACTGCTTTTCTTGATATATATTAATGACTTGGACTTGGGTGTACAGAGCACAATTTCCAAATTTGCAGATAACACAAAGCTTTGAAGGGTAATAAGCAGTGAGGAGGATATTAATAGACTTCAAGAGGATATAGACAGGCTGGTGGCATGGGCAGACACGTGGCAGATGAAATTTAATGCAGAAAAATGCGAAGTGATACATTTCAGTAGGAATAACGAGGAGAGGCAATATAAACTAGAGGGCACAACTCTAATAGGGGTACAGGAACAGAGAGATCTGGGGGTATATGTGCACAAATCGTTGAAGGTGGCAGGGCAGGTTGAGAAAGTGGTTAAAAAAGCATATGGGATCCTGGGCTTTATAAATAGAGGCATGGAGTACAAAAGTATGGAAGTCATGATGAACCTTTATAACACATTGGTTCAGCCACAACTGGAGTATTGTGTCCAGTTCTGGGCACCGCACTTCAGGAAAGATGTGAAGGCCTTAGAGAGGGTGCAGAGGAGAGTTACTAGAATGATTTCAGGGATGAGGGACTTCAGTTACGTGGATAGACTGGAGAAGCTGGGGTTGTTCTCCTTGGAACAGAGATGGTTGCGAGGAGATTTGATAGAGGTATTCAAAATTATGAAGGGTCTAGACAGGGTAGATAGAGAGAAACTGTTCCCATTGGCGGAAAGGTCAAGAACCAGAGGACATAGATTTAAGGTGATTGGCAAAAAAAACCAAAGGTGACATGAGGAAAAGCTTTTGTACACAGCGAGTGGTTAGGATCTGGAATGCACTGCCCGAGGGGGTGGTGGAGGCAGATTCAATCATGGCCTTCAAAAGGGAACTGGATAAGTACTTGAAAGGAAAAAATTTGTAGGGCTATGGGGATAGGGCGAGGGAGTGGGACTAGCTCTTGCATAGAGCTGGCGCGGACTCGATGGGCCAAATGACCTCCTTCCATGCTGTAACCTTTCTATGATTCTATGATTGGTAAAGTGTTTTCTGAGGTACTGCTGTATTAGGTTTCAGTGCCCTTTTAATGAATTACAATCTATCTGCTCATTATCTTCTCAGCACCTCAGCTGGCATTTAACATTTGTTACAACTTCCATCTGTTTCACAGGAAATTCCCAAATGTGAGTGCATAGTTATCTACTGCAATCCTATTCCTGACTAATACCTCCCACCTCCAGGGAGCAGATTTAATCTGTGCTGGAAAACAACCATCTTCCATTAGGCTGCTAGAATCTCAAATGTGAATCTCCACCCATTCTCCACAGTGAGTAAACACTTTGTATTAGGGGCTGTCAAGATTCGTAATTTCAAGCATAGGTCACACATCAGCACCTCATTTTAAAATGAAACAGAATGAATTCTGGTCAGTGTTGACATACTTTTGGTATTTTTCTGACTATATCCGTTGATTTTTTTTTTCTACTTTGGCACAATTTTTATTAAAACAGTAGGTGTCGAAAGGCGCCATCAGGGGAACCAGCTGGTAACACCGATAGAAGTGTTTCTGTTTATTTTGGCTGCCTATGCTCTGGAATTGCCCCATTTACATTGTAGGGAAGATTTCAGGGCATCAGCAGTAACAGATAAACAGTACAAGAAACAAAAGACACAACTGGCACTATCATTTTCTGGACAACCACCTCCCCCAATAACAGGCCCTGCAACCTGAGGAAGATTTTAGGAGGGTGAAGACTCAGCCAGGTATCACATTTTTGGGGATTCAGGGCTTGCTTTAGGATTCCATGAGCTTTGGCTTATCACAAACCCTTAATTTTTCCTGCCCGATACAAAATATAGCATGAAACTAAGGCATGATAAAAGATCATCTATAAATGTAGTGTGCATGCAGCCCTGGTCATCTAAGGGCATCATAGACCTGTTATTGCTTAACCTTGTGTGTCTCATTGCCACTTGTCCCTTTAGGAAGTTGGACTTCTTAGTAGTGTAGGGTGGACACATGCTGAACCATTCAGATCCAGGCAACACAAGAGCTGAATGCTAACAGTGACTGAGTAACTGCTCTTGACATCAGGACAGTATTTGACTGAATATGGCACTAAAAAGCCTTAACAAAACTGAGGTGAATGAAAGTCATGGGGAAAGCCATCCAGCGACTTGACTAATACCTGACTTAAAGGAAGCTGGCTGTGATTGTTGGAGGCCAACCATCACATCCCCTGGACATCGCTGCAGCAGTTCCTCAAGGAGGCATTCTCGGCTATATCTTCAGCTGCTTCATCAATGAACTTCCCTCTGTCATAATGTCAGGAGTTGGGCCATCTGCCGATTATTCCACAGTGTTCAGCAACATTCACAACTCCTCCAACAAAAAAGTAGCCAATGTCAGCTTACAGCAGGACTTGGTTAATATCCAAGTTTGGGCTGACAAGTGGCAAGTAACAATTGAGCCACATAAGTGCCAGCCATCCTGGGAGGTCACCATTGATCAGAAGCCTAACTGGACCAGCCATACTAATGAGATGGGTAGAGGCTAGGTCTCTGCAATTAGTGACTCACCTCCTGACCCCTTAAAGCCTCTCCAAAATCTACAAGCCTCAAGTCAGAAGTGTGATGAAAAAACTCAACACTCACCTGGATGAATGCAGCTGCAACAACATGCCTTCCCCACAATGCCAGAAACTCCGGCACCCGCCTGCTCTCTGGGGGAGGTACCCAGGCACCCCTCCAGACCCCATGTGTGAAGGGGCCAATCCTAAAAATATTTTAAAACAAAATCCTTTTGCCATCTTTGGGGGTCCAGGCCATCTCCCCAGCCTAGGGCTTCCCCACAGAGCCAACTGCCACCCTTCTGGAGTCTGGTACATCTTGTCTGACTAAGGACCGCTGCTTATACTGCTCAATGCCTGGTATCAATAGAAAATGTCGTCAGAGTCCTACAACTGGTGTAGAACCATGATTTAAATAGTTTAATACGACTCCTGTTTTGGGCGAGAGCATTAACTGCCTATTTCAAGGCCTGTCTGAAAATCGCATTAGTTGGGCCTCAGATTGCCAATGGGCGGATGCTTTGTTTTTTTCAATTTTCCAGTGGGCTGCCCCATTTTCCAGCATAAATGAAGTGGGCAGCAATTGAAAATTGCTCCCAGAGTGTTTTCAATTGCTGTTGATAGATTGAGTAATTGGAGTTAGTGATGTAGGACCACAGGATAGTAGTCATGTGGTATAGCACCTCCATTATTATATCCGATTCTTTATTTTTTTCCTTTTGCTCATTCTTCTCCCTTTTCTCCTGTCCTCTCCTGGGTGTGTTTCCAAAATTGACTCTTGCTTGGATATAGTTGAATGGAAGCTGGTTGCTCACTGGTACCAAGAGGCCTGCCTGAAAATCGCATTAGGTGGACCTCAGATTTGCCAATGGGCGGATGCTTTTTTTTTCAATTTTCCAATGGGCTGTCTACTTCATGTGTGAGCTAGATAATAAGAAGTGTCAGCAGGCCCCCCACCAAGGAGAACATCTTTGTGTCCTCACGCAAAGTCCACACACACTTTCCAGCAGAGGTCACTGGATAATGAAGAACATTGGGAATCCTGGTTTATTCTTCCCTTCTCCAGACTAGGGGCACGGTGTTCCAACTATTACATTGACTGACATAAGTTGGCTTCTTAGACCAGAGATTGAACCTTCCTGACCTGTATGGCTCAGTAGCACACTGGAAGTTTGCCCACTAAGCTCTCAGAGGAACAGCATAAGATTATTTTAGATAGCAACTGCAGAAAATTCACTACCATGTAATTATTGCGAAACAGGACTTGTAGCATAGCAGGGGCTCTACTCCGAACAAATGAGACTGTCTGTCTGAACTGTTGTTGGAAGAGTGCCTGGTTGAATGAAGATGCTGTAGTTTATGTTCAAGTCTCCTATAATCAAAGCAAGTGACTGCAAGTAGGAGTTTCTGCTTGTCAGCTTTATGGGAGCATGCATCAGCCTAGCTGTGGTTCATTTTATCCTTACGTTAGCTTATTTTTTTTCTTGTTGAGTCTTTTATTATAATCTGATGGAATTCATAACAAGAACGTCAGCAACATGCCTGAGCGTTGCTGAAGACCAGAGGCTAAAATATACACAGAATATCATTAACACTTGTGTATATCATTAGTAGATTCTGGTGCCTGTTAAGTGCCAGCCTGCTATAATGTTGCAATTTTATAGAATATACAAATCAGAGCAGACAGGCCTTGAAGGTAGGAACAAAGGCAATACTTAGTGGTGGGTATACATCACACAGAGCTTCATTAGAATTGGTGCATATTATTAACAGATTCAGTAGCTTGTTGAAGGTTAACATGTTGAACTGTGCTGTATTTGCTTAACACACTAAAAAAGATTTTAATGGAGACAATACTTGCTGGAGAAAAAAGTACAGAGAATAGCATTGGAACTCTTTGACAGATTAACTGCTTGCTTCCATTATTGTTTTTTTTTCTTAATTTTCCCCTGTCGGTGTTGACTTTTGTGTTCTCATCCATTATCTAGACATTGCCACTTTCCATCAGAGATTCCTGGACAGCTGTCAGGAGCAGGAAAACTGGATGATTTTTCCCCTTGAGTCAATTGTAGATCTCCAACCACTGCTCAGCTAGCTCAGCACAGACTGGGAATCAGACATAGGACCTTCTGTGTGGGTTACCTTTACCCATTTTACTGCTTCTGATCATTATCTGGTGGCCCATACTGGAATGTGTATGTGTGTGTGTGTGTGTGTGTGTGTGTGTGTGTGGAGTGAGAGTGTGACCAGAATCAGCTGTGAAGCCCCTTTATTGTCAAAGAGCTTTCCAACATCCACTATCTAGTCTGACATGAAGAGCAGGACCTGCCAGTACACATTGAAGAGTACCCCACAAGAGTCAGGATAGGATAGAAAAGGGGAGAGGAAAAATCTATTGTGCACCCCTTCCCTCCATTCAGCACCTCCCCAAACATGATATTGGGAGCTATCATCTGCACAATCGCAAGCACAGAGCCACACATCCTACTGCTCCATGACACCAGCGGTATTATCAGGATGCACTCAGTGCTGCTCTTAAGGACTCTTTATATTTCACATCAGCAGCAATATTTTTTAGCAGTCAACAAGCCCCTGAATCCAAGATGCTCCTTACTGACCATGATGTTGTTTCAATTTTCTTAGATTTGTTCTTGAAAGCTTTTGCATACGATTGTTTAAAAAGCTGACTTTAAAGGACCTTTCCCATCCCAGCTCTGCTAAAAATACACAAAAAGTCTTAAATATTTAATGCGATCCCCACTTACCAGACCCTGCGAAGGACAAATTGAGTAGTTAACACAGCACACCCCGATTCATGAATACTTTATTAGCTGCTATTTTGTTAGGCTGTTTCCACCCCCAATTTGAACCAGAATATATTTGAGGGCTTCCTGAGCCATGCAAGCCCTGCAAAAGAGGACGGACAGATCAAGCCTTCTCCAGTACTAGTGCCACTCTGATAGGCAGTGATGGAAAAGGTCCAAGGTGGGACTCCTAACAAATTTTCTTTCTCTTCTGTCAGCAAAACTTGCCTCTGCATCCAGAGGGAGGAGACCTCTTATTTAAATTTGTGTATCTATTAATCGAGTCCTCAGTTCTTAATTTGGGTTCAAATAATTACATAAACACAGATGGGGTAACACTAATTAAACAGTAAGTTGTTTACCCCGATCAACCATTATTAATCACATTTACTTATAATTGCGTCCCAGTTTCCTACTTCCTCGTAGTTTATATCCATGTTATCGTCTCTGCCTAGCCATTTGGATCACAAAAGGCCCAAACAGATTTGCAGTCATAGGAATAAACGTATGGCTAGTACACTTCTGTATGACTGGCATGATTGTTTATGACTAGCACAATGGTGCATAGCTGGTATGTTGATCTCTAACTGGTATGTTGGTGTACAGCTGGTATGTTGGTTTCTAGCCAGCACTCTGGCAAAGGAAGGCCCTCCTATTGGTATTTGCTTCCAGCTAGGTTTGTCTGTAATAACTCAATTGTACAGACATTCAGCTCCACTTAACCAAACATTGGATGAGTGAATATTTCTATGAAATGAATAGAAATTGAAAATTGATCAACATTATCTATCAGCACCCATTACAATCATTGCTGTTTGTATTTATATCCTGAGTATGTTTTTCGGTGCAATCTGGTTAAGTGAATCAGCTGCTGTTGAGTTATATGTTCTTAAATGACTTGGATAACATGGCTAAATTTCTACTATTTCAACAATCAATCAAGTTGCTGCAAGTCACAAGCAATAACTATCTGTTGGAAAAAATTGTTGGACTATAACCTGGTGTTGTAAGATTCTTTACATTTGTCAACCCCAGTCCATCACCGGCATCTCAACATCATATCTGAAACCAAGTAGAATTTAGAAAAACTGCCATTGAAATTTTAACTATGCAATAAAATTGCAATGGAAACTATTTCACAGTTAATTCCTAATCACTGAATAAGACGATGTGACATACATGCCCACTGAGTGGACCTCAATCTCCCTGGCCCTGGTTATTCACTGAACAGGAATGAACTCTCTGCACGCATCTATAGTTAATTACAAATACACTTGTACAAAAAAGCAATAAGAGGGTGTGTCAAACTAATAGCTGGAGAATGGGTGCAGAGACCAAGAATTACAAAATTGTAAGCAATGATTAGTACTGCATGTTTCAGCACCCACCCTTTCTAAATAGTTGCAACATTCACAGCCTATTCAGCATATTTCCTTAACGATTAAATTCACGCTTGATGGATTTAAGTTTATTAACCACTTCACTACTGGTTAATATTTTTGTCCAATTTTCATATTTTTGATCAACTCTGACGTATGTTGAAGATTAAATGAAAAAGCCTTCAGGATATGAAATCATAATTTTGAATAATAGTGTTTAAAAATGAAATTTGCTGTGATGAATCAGGTATCACAATGTCCAACTTTGTGCCATATATACTGGTGAACTTTTCAAACACCATGATAGCTGGAGAATCCAAATCGAACAGTAGAAATTCCCTGTGTTTTTCTATCCCATTTTAATGTATATCCTTGTTAGATCCCCATTGCTTCCATGTTTTGCCTCCTCCATCATTTGATCTTGGGTGGGCTCGTCTGGGAAAGAAACCTGCTATCCTTAGCCGGTCTAGCCTATACGTGACTCCAGTCCCTTACAAACGTGGTTGTCTTTTAAGTGCCCTCTGATGTGACCTAGCAAGACACTCAGTTGTATCAAACTGCTTTCTAGAGATCGGTAATAAATGCCGGCTTTGTCAGTGAATTTTTAAAAAGCCAAAATGGAACGAATAACTGAGTTTCTTGTAAATACTGTTCAATCCACTGGTTAGAGATGCACTTCAGTGGAATGAGCCTGATGCTGGAAACTTTTTTTTAACCTTCTGTCCCAGACCAGCCTATCCAAGGTCAAATGAAAGTCACATAGTAAGGGGAATTGAGTTAGAATACCAGTTAAGAATTTGCTGCTCAATTTATATTATAAAAATTAAGAGGAAATAACAATATTTGAAAATACAGCTACAGTAAAATCTTGATGAAACTTTCTACCCCCTTCTTAACTGTAATTTATTCTGTTTTCCTCCGTGGTCACATTTGGTAGTCAAGAAGCCATGTGTGCACCTGCTGACCTTTGACCACTGAAGGGAAACTGAGAAGCGCCAAGGCAACAGGATGTAGAGGGAGGGAGAACCAAACTGAGCCCTGGAGGAAGTGAGAAGTTGCAGGATGTAATGTGATGCTATATATCTTAGATCTTATCGGTTGGAATTTCCACAGGAATTCTCCCAAACTCCCACCATAACTTCAGTGAAAGATCGGCAGAAATCTGGGAGAACAGCGGAAACGGCCATTTACACCGTTTGTTTGTCTGAGGCTTCTACCGATCTTCTACCAAAATTTCAGCAGGAGACCGAGAGAACCCCCAAGGAAATTCCAGGCCCATGTGTCTGCCATGTTTATTGTTCCTTTACTTACTCTCATTGCCACTACTACCTTCAACATGCCTCACAAAACAGGTTTAAAAAATTTTTAAGAGTATATATACTGCACAAAGAGTATATGTACTGCACGTTGTGATACTGAGCCACAAAAATCAAGATGTTTCTGGGTTCAGTTCCTGGCCTGCGATCAGTTGGTGGTGCTTTCACTTCTGAGTCAGAATGTTGAAGGCTCAAGTCCCATTCCATGACATGGCCACATATTGCAATGCCAAAAAAACTGGCCTTCAGATGAGATGTTAAACCGAGCTCCTGGATGGTGGTGCAGTCGAATGTTAACAAACGTAGGACACTATTCAGTGTCCAGTACCACAACCAATATCACCAGAAACAGATTAACTAGTCATTCATCTCTTTGATGTTTAGAAAATAGCCACTACATTTGCCTATGTAGCAAATACCATTATACTTCAAGTAATTGAGATTTTTCTATGAGATGTTACAGAAGGTGTTATGTAAATGTGAGTCTTTCTTTCTTATTAAATGATCTGAGACAGGGAGATGGTGTGCAACTGCAGTGATGTACAACTACTGTTGAGCCTGGTGTCCCTGGACTAGACAGGTTCAAAATCAGAAAGGATTCCCACTCCTAATAGCTATCCAGCTACCCATGCATAAAAGTGACCACATTGTATGTTAAAAGAAGTTATACATCTTGACAGAATCCTATGTGGTCAATTGGCATCCGTCTTTGATTCTGTTGTAGTTTTTTTTTGCAAACAATAATTTTGTACAGCTTAAAAAATGCACACTAGATTGTGTCGATTAACAGAGGCAGGCTAGGCTTGGCTGTAATACCAACCCCCAACAGTCACTCACTGTCTAGGCTCACATAGAAGTCTAGTTACTTGTGTGAGGTACCAGCTGGTACCCATGGGATCACACTTCAGCACGAAGCAGGGGAGGGGATAAAATTGTGGAGGAATACTCCATATATTATAATAAATAACAAATATTTACAGAGACCCTAAGTACCTAATTTAATCTCTTGTTTTGCTGATGAGATAAACCACAGAGTAAAGACTTTGAGGTTTTCACACCTTCAGAACCACTTGATTGAATTACTGCTTGATAGCTTACTGCCTACCTCCTACCCTGTGTTTATTCTCTGTACTGCCTTTCTCTGGCACCCACATGAAAGGGTTTCATCAGTTGTATCCCAGTGTGAATAGGTACAGACATTGAACAGTGTGTTCTTTGTTGCTCAGTGTGTGGAATCCTCCCAGGATTCAATTATCTCTTACAAGTACAGTTTATGTCATATAAACTCAAGCATAGATATTAATAATGAATAGCAAAATCATTATCTTTCATAAATGAATATTTGTAAATAGCGTTCCCTGTATGGAAATTGTCTGTATTTGGCTGCAGCCTGAACAAAGCATCCCCTTATAAACCTCGGTAGGTTAAAGATTTAATTTCGGATTTATTCGAAGTACCTTAGGGGAAGTAAGGCTTTTTAGTAAGAAAATTTACGAGGGCAGAAACTCAGTAAAGCTACCATTATGATTCCCTGAGGTGATATATAGTAGAACTTGTCACTTGACTCTGTTTCTCATGTAACCGGATTGGCTTGAGGGACTAACATCCTGTCAAATAAATATAATGTCTGCTTGCCCGGATATTCATTTCTTTTTACACTGTATGATGTAACTGTTGTACCGGGTTGCTACAGGGTCATGTGTCATTTTGTGTTCCATGCCATCATTCATGCAAAATCAAGGTGACCTCATTGTGTACTAAAGCTATACATCTTGCATGACAGATTCCCAAGCTGCCAGTTGGCATTGGTCTTTGATTTTTTTTTTCGTAAACAACAATAAATTTGTACATTTGTACATGTGCTAGAACATGTTCATTAAGCTGTTACAATATTACTACGTTAAACAATTATGACGAAGTCTTTGGCCTTCACCATTGTTGATTATCACCAAGTTGTCAGCATGGAGTTTCTGTCTTTCAAGATTGGTTTTGGAAGGAAATGCATGGCCTTTGAGTGCAGGTGCATGATTGGAGCGGTGCATTATGGAAGGGAAACCACTGAATAATGTCAAGCTGCATAGCTCAAGAACGCTCTCAGGATAATTATCTTATATTCAAGACAAAAGCGGTATTAACTGATGTAACTCAGTACACCGTTTTATATGTTTCATTCAGTCGATACCTGTAGTGGAATAATTTCTGAAATAGATAACTATTAATAATTTTCATTCCTTTGAGATACACTAGAGCTGGCACATGATTATTCTGTTAAAGTTGACAATATCAGCTTCCTAACAGCTTGTCTAGTTAAAGTAGTGAGTAGCTGAGCCGTTCAGACCAGGAAGATCCCAGATTCAATCTCCCAGCTGTGCTGAGTTAGCTGATCTCAGCTGGACTGGCTGTAGGGCCATTACAAGTAGCCTCAGCACCTCTGACTTAGGGAAGGGAAAATCGGCCACAGTTCCTGCTTGTGATCGCCATCCGTTGCCTACTACGGGAAGTGCACGAAGTCAGGGCCTGAGGGGATTGCAATGGTCCGTGGCTGACCGGACACTAACTGGCCAGGCACACACATGAAGACTGGGCACTTGGAGAGGTACTGGATGGCAAATGTCTTCTATTGAGCTGTATCCCAATGAGGAATCAGAGGGGGTAAAATTCAGCTTTGGTGGGGGCAGGGAATGGGTGGTAGCGGATCAGCTGCTCCTGATTTGCCCCATTGAATCCAATGCAAAGGAAATCGGACGGGGTGTATAATGAGTCGCCAATCTGCCATTTTGTGCCTCCTTCAAAGTTGAATTTTACCCACAACATCTTCAGGGGAGAAACAGAGGAGGAGAAAAAATGCCACCTTAAAAAGCAAAAAGATTAGGAAGAAGGAAAAGTACTGACAACATGATATAAATGGTGATACGGCCACATATTGTGCAGTGATATCGCTATGCCCATGGGGAATAAAAATATCGCACTGAAGTAGCACAGGTTAGTCTCCTGAGATTGTGTGTAAAACATATATTACTCTGCACCTGCTCCATGCTGTACTTGACCTGGGAATCATTACTGCTGACACTGCCCAAAGAAAGTGGAATAATATTCCATCTCTCAACACTGATACCACTCACCTTCATGAACGTGAAAACTCATCAAAATATATTTATTTAACCCTGAAGAGAAAAGGTAGTGAAAGAGATGAATCCTTAGATACAATAATGACCATTGCAGGGTCCTTGGTCACTGAATTTAATTTGCTTTTTTGTAGCTCTTGCAATGTTTTCATGACACTTAAACAAACAGTATTTATTTATTTTGTCCATTACACTCCTTCTCTTCCCTAAATAGTGTACTAACATCCAAACTGTTCTTTGCCCAAAAGGGAACCAGTTGCACTACTGCTGCTGGCACCTCTGCTGTACTCTTTTTTTGGCATTTCTCTCTAAAAGAGTGTTACAGACTGTGTTCTATACTGTCCCTCACTGTACTAATTGTCACCTTGGCTCAGTTAGTAGCACTCTCATCTGTGAGCTATAAAGATCATGGATTCAAGGCCAACCGCAGGCCTTGAGCACATAATCTAGGCCGACACTTCATTGTGCAGTGACCCCTACAGGAAGTGCAAGTGTAGAATGTTGGGTGAGGGCAGAAATGGGCTCAGCTGTGATGTTTCCAATGCTGAGGGAGTGCTACATTGTCTGAGATGCAGCCATTCAGATGTTAAACTGAGGCCCCTGTCTGCTTGTCTGGGTTGATGTAAAAGATCCCATGACAGTATCTGAAGAAGAGCATAGAGTCATGGGCAACATTTATCCTCAATCAAAACAGATTAATTGGTCACTCATCTCATTTACTGTCTGTGAGATCTCGCTGTGCACAAATTGGCTGCTGTGTTTGCCCACATTATGGCTGGGACTACAATTCAAAAGTAATTCATTAGCTATGAAGCGCTTTGGACCTTCATTAGAATGTGAAGGGCATTACAGAAAGGCACATTGCTTTCTTTTCTAATCTATACATATTAATATGGTGCTTTTGATGCCAACTCAATGTCTCAGAGGTAAAGTCTTGGCACCTGCAAAATACAGAACAGGAAGATCCCAGATCTGTGCTAAGTTAGCTGATCTTAGCCAGGGCAGTGACAGGGACACTACAGTTGGCTGCAGTGTTCTTGGGTTAGGGAAGGAAATATCAGTCAGTTTCCCAGTCCTGAACACTGTGCACTGACCCCTACAGGAAGTGCATGTTTGGAATGCCGGGTGAGAATCAGATTGGACTCAGCTGCGATGCCTCCACAGTCGGATAATCTGCCAAGAGTCACTGTTAATCAAACATGAATAATGGTCATTTGAGCATAGTATAAAATGGTGACCACCAACTGCGAACTGTGCCCTAGTGAAGGGGAAGTCAACACCTTCAGGAGAGGAGTGAAGGGGAGGGCACAGAATTGGAGGAGAAAAATGTTTTTAAAAAAGGAAAACAATATATGATGTTTTGAATGGTTGTTGGGTATTTTTAAAGATGAATTTACAGTGATCCAATTAACTTAGAAAAAGTGTTTTTATGTCACACTTCTGACCCAAAATATAGTACAATGAGAAAAAAACACAGCTGGACTGTTTCCAATTACCAGATACATCTGGTCTGGGGAGAGTAGCAAAAACAATTGAAGCCTCAAATTTTGTTTTGCTTGAAGGCAGCTTGATTTCATGTTGATTTAAACTATAATTACTGGCACTGTGCTTATTTTAGGAAAGCTGATGGAAAAGGATAATCTTCATCGAGAAGTAACACTCCTATTTTTGCAGAAATTGCACTCTGTCCATGATTTAACTCAAGCGAATGGCAGGGACAGGTGCTGCAAAAAGTTAAAAGCAGATTGAAAATTCATTGAGAGATTTTATAGTTAAAGTTGTTAGTAGGTTGATGTTTCTATGTGTTTATAATTAATAAATTTGAACGGTGGTGATGAGGTAAAGCATGTTGGCTCATGTCTGTGATTCCACGCAGTGATTTCTCAGTTCCTGTCATACCATCTGGGGAAGGTGCTGAGCAAATGCCAGGTGATTCTCCTCAAGAAGAGTAAAAATCAGACAGTCTCCCTGCAAGCGTCTCACATAAATCCAAGAAAGCATTAGCAGTGGCCAGGGGATAGGGAAAGCAAAGAGATGCAGAGAGACACACGCACACACACAGGCAAGATGCAACTTGTAATAGAATCAGAAAGCAGAGAAAGACTGAGACAAGAAACAAATGCAGACACAAGAGACCAAGAGAGAAGAAGACAAGGAACAAGATGCAAGAACAGAGACACAAGGGTAGATTTTCATCTTCACCTGGGCTGTATCTGGTGGGGTGGATCACAGGCTCTTTATAGAAAAAGGTTCTTATAGTACCATCTACCCAGCCACCTTTCTGCCCAGGCAGTGAAGATGAAAATCTACCCCATAGTTTAAGAAAAAGCAGGGATGAAAAAAATTACTTGGCAGATCAAAGCTCAGTAGGCTAGAACATTAACTCTCCCATTGTTTATAACATTATGAACAATCCCATTGTTTTACCCTCCATTAATTTGCTTGCTAAATTATTCCAAACATTTAGCACTCTTTCCTGATATCTGTTCTAATTTAATTTTGACTAATTTCCATTAAAGTTCTCTGTTCCCACTTTCTTTCCATCTAGGCTTATTTTATTGGTACCATTTAACATTTTATATACTTTGATGTCAATTTTAACCACATTCTTTATCTACCTAACTTTCTCTAATCTTTCCTTTCATCCCCTTTGTACTTGGGATTAGTTTTGCTGCTCCTTTCCAATGCAAATATATCGTTTTTTTGGAGTGGTGATAAAACTGAATACAGTATTCTAAGGGGGTGTGACATTGTAAAGCTTTAGGATAATATCTGTAGGCCTGTACTTAATTGTTCTGGCTATATATATCCTACAATTATATCGTTTTTTAAATTGCTTCACTGCATTGTCTGGACATTGAAAGTGATGTGCGTTCTATGCAGTCAGGTCCCTTTCTAAGTCTCTGTGTGTTGATTCAATTATATTTATGTCCCACATTTTGTGACCCTTGTGTAATAATTTGCATTTAGTGTTTTGCCACATGCCTGCTCAATTGCATAAGTGATCTAAATTATTTTGCTGCATCCTCCACCTCTACTGCTCTGTTCTGTGTTATCAGAAAATTAGATCATCTTACAGTTGGTTTCTGTAACCAGGTCATTTATGTAGATTAGAGCCAATAGGAATTAAAGCACTGACCTTTGTGGGACTCCACTCAGCACTTCCCCCAGTCCAATGTTACAGCTCTCACAAATACTCTGTCTTTATTTTTTTAACCAATTTCTTATCTAAGCCCATGTTCTTACCTTGAATTCCTATGGCTTTTAATTATAAGTCTTTCATGCAGGAACTGGATGTTACAGTGGGATAGACACTGGACTGAGCTTCAAATCCAGGCCAGACTGATGGGATGAAAGGCTCCTCTATCCGCTGGCTCTAAGGACTTTGTGTGAAATGGGTGTGGAGAAAAGAATCTCAATCCAGTTCCTAGTGGACATGGCTCTATAGGACAACTGCCCCTAATTCAGTACCAATTGGTAAAGTCACTCACTCAGTGTCAAGGATGATTGATGTGGGAAATGGGAAACAAAATATACTAGTGCAGTAGGGGGTGCTCTTCTGAGGTTGGGGCAAAGAAGAAGGAGCTTTAATCTGCATCTAGCTGTGTTACACCCGACCTGGTAGCATTTGATGTTGACACTGCTTGCCTGAAAACAGAAAGTGTTCCATTTTCCACCACTGACATCCCTCACCGCGATGAGCACAAAAACTTTCTTAAAGTCCAAACTATAACGCCCTAAACAAGAGGCATGTCACTATCGACTTTATCTAACACCGCCTGGAAAAGCAAGGAATTTTGTCAGGGAGAATCTTCCCAACTAGAACCATGCCAGCCTTTTTTGCATTAAGTTATTATTTTGTATTAGTCCATTTTTTTACTGATGGACCAATAGTTGCCTGGGCTACCCCTTTTTAAGTGTAAGTACATTTGTTTAGCAATTCCTCCGTGTTAGAAGCAACAAATGACCTCTCTGGTCTCCTTCAGGGTATTTGTTAGCCTTAAGTCCCCCTAACTTATCAAATGCCTCTGTTATGTTGACTTCAAAAATGAGATAGCAGTTCATATTTTTAGCTACTTACATAAGCAAAACGAGAAACAGAGACAAAAAGCAAAGTGAATTTATCTGACTCCAACACATGCACTTATTAAATTGATATTGCAAGTGTTCATCAACGCAAACTGTCAATTTTTAATTCATCCCTTGCCCCCAGTGACTTGAGGCGCAAGAGTGTTCATATATCCATTAAAAGATGATTGAAAATGACACTAGGAATCAGTTCTGAAATATCGAGGTAAAACTATTACAAAAAGTAGCACATGTAACAAAAGTAAAAATGACATCTCTTTACTTCTTCACATCTTACAACATTTTATTTCAACACCAAACACACGTTATTTTTTTTTAAAAAACTATTAAAGTACAAAAAAAATGTGTACAAATCACCATTTAATTTCACAACTGAAATATTTACAGCAAGCTCCAGTTCTTTCAGCATGAAAGCCTGAGTGGAACACACTTCAACATAGATAATGCAAAACACTTCAAATGAAAGATTTGACATTGGTGTCTTCCCTTTCATTGAAGAACAGTGGCTCATATGCACGTCATATCTCAGGCTACAGTTATACTGCAGCTACTGGTTTCAGACAAGGTATCAAGTGAAGTGTAACATGCAGTTAGCAAACCAGAGTTTTACTGCAAGCTGCGCATCCAACCAGGTCACAGTAAGATCAGCCTCAAAGGAACTCTGCACCTGATTGAGCACGTGAAGAGTTCTGATGCCTGGGCAGCGTATTCTTAATGTTAGGAGAGTGAAGGCAGTTAACAATCGTTCTCTCAACATTAAAAACATTTCTCCACTTCGGCACTACAAAAATGCAGCTTCACGCCGAGTGCTACTCCATCAGGAGTGAACTTCATGTAGTGCTGAGAAGCCTTCTTGGGGGGATCTCATGTCAATTGGCTTTAGTACATTTGGGTGTCAGGCTGGAAATGCTTCACATTGGCAGGAATGTGGAAGCATTACTGCACCCCAACGCTCACACTGAAATACTGCTTTAGGTACTCCCATGTGTTTGGGATGTAAAGTTGAATTATATTTTCAGAAAAAAACTGTACAAAGTGCCTCCCTCAGTCCATTTGTTATCTCTGCAGAGGAGTCACCAACACTTGCAAAACTAAACGTCTTTTTGCAGCTTTTGACAATAGTGTCCTTGATTTGCTCATCATCTGTGTATGAAAAGCTATGCAAGTTTCTAACACTTGATACGATAAAGTAGCAGCAGAGAAAGGTCAGTGAACCCCAGAACATTTTGTCATGATCAGCTCTTCTGGGGCTAAGTGACTAAGCAGTTTTGAAAGAGAGAGAGAGAGAGAGAGAGAGAGAGAGATAAAGAGAGAGAGAGAGAGAGAGAGAAAGAGAATACTTCAGTTCTCTCTCAATTAATCTAACTTTCCAAGCAATTCTTAGAGATACTCTATCAGTTTACACGTGAAGGAGGTTAGCCAGGTACAACCAACCATTACAGGAATTTATTTGCAAATCCAAATCAAAAGATTGCAGGTTATCCAGAACGCTGAGGATTTTTGCTGTAACGGTCAATCCCCAACTGGTTTTCAAACTTCCTGTAAAATACAAATCAGTGCTGTTCTCTGGTTGTGGCTGGCTTGCATCGGTCAAACTTCCCAGCAACCCTCTACTATTTTGCCTCTTGTCCCTGTTGTAGTTTGTTCCTTTTTTATAGACACTCAGATCACAGGATGTGTGTAGTTGCTGTTGTACATACTACACAGCTTGAGGGGAAAAAAAATTGAAAAATTGAATTTGAGTCACCCCAAAAACCTAGACAATATATTCTTGGCAAAGTTGTGTGCTTTTGACCATTTAGTTGCTCCTTTAAGAGACTCCATTGATGATCTATTCTAGAATGAGCACAGACTCAAGTCTTAATTGATTATTGAATGAGGTTCATAGTTCATCTCTTTCTCTTCTGGTGCCTGAGCATCTTCTTCCGTTTAATTATCATTTCATATAACCTCTCCAGTCCTTGTTGTAGACCCTGGCCGTTCACTGCGCTGGAACTCTGGATGTGGTGCAGAGTGGATGCACCCAGTTCATTTAAACCTAGAGTTTTTTCTACCTCGGCTACAGAAACTGCCCCTGGCAGATCTTGCTTATTGGCAAAGATTAATACAGGCACTCCTTGGTTTTCTGAAGTCCTGGAAATTTTATGGAGCTCAGCCTTGGCCTCCTCCATCCTCTCCATCTCAGAAGAGTCTATCACAAAGACGATGCCATCTGTACGCCTGGTGTAGGACTTCCACAGAGGCCTCAGCTTCTCTTGGCCACCAACATCCCAAACCTGGAAAGTAATGGCCCTCGAGTTCCCAACTGGTACTTTGATTTTCTCAGTGTTGAAGCCTTTAGTAGGAATTGTGTTGACAAACTCCCTTAATTTCAGCCTATACAATAAAGTTGTTTTTCCTGCTGAATCTAGCCCAATCACTACAACGTGCAGGGACTGGAAAGGAGGCAAGAAGGTACCATTAGGCGTTAGCTCAGAGAGTTGATTTCCCATTGTCGACAAAATAACCTCTTCGCCTCCCTTTTAAAAAAAGTACACCGAGCGTTATTTGCCGATGTGCTTTCTTATCTTTTCGGAGTTCTTGAAGGCGTCGGTTGTTGGCACTTTCTTCAAAGCAACTCTGAGTTTTGTTGGACACAATTTGGTTAAGATCTAATTTTAAAAAAAGTTAACATCTGGTTAGTGAAAACTTGCATGGGATAAAGATGAAGTAATGTTTTTCTTCCATATTGCACGAAAACTTCCTTATATCTTCAAGAATGCCATTTTAATTATAAATACCATTTTAAATATAAATCCCATCACTAACACAGTAAATCTTGGAATCATATGTATTTTATGAGCTGGGGATTCCTATGACAGGTAATGATAATGTAGCCCCTATATAGAAATGGAATCAATACATTGACCGATATTTAAAAGCTCAAACCTTGGATGCTTTATGCCATTAGTCTGAGTGGATGCAGTATTTTTATCGGTCACTCACCATCGAGCGGATTTATTTAGACTCTTGGCGTTTTAAGCGTAAAGCTCCTTTGATCTCTGTTTATTTACTAATCACGCGTTTCCTGATTATACTCAGCGAGGACCCATTAGGGTCAAAACAAACCAAACACGAAATTAACACATCAATCTGAAATACTCTACCCTGGACCGAGGCTATCGAGGTTTCTTCTGGGTCCTAGCTTCACACACACCTCTAGTCTTCAAAACCAATCCCAACAACACGTCCACCTCCGTGCGGTATAGTCACTGGATTTTTAAGTTGATTGCGCGTGTGTATTTATGCAACTGTATTTCAGGGGCGTCTAAAGCAAATTGCTATCCACAAATATTACCAGAGGCAAGTAAAACTCAAATATTAATACGATATATAAATGTCAAAAAATATTATTAATGTAAATGCTCAAAACTACATTTCTCTGAGAGTATTTTTTTCAATTATCAAAACTGCCTAATTCGTTACATCTCAAGGTTTGCTGGCAAGCTTTCCCACTGACCAGCACCTTGCTGAGGCGCTCAGATCAAGGGCAGCACAAAACGTTTTTGATTTTAATCTGAACATATAAACCCAGAGACCAGTGTTTGATGGCACCTAAGGGACTGAAGTCACCGCTAGAACAATCAGGAGATGAAATAAAGTGTCAGCGGGCAGCCTAACAATAAAAAAGCGCCAACAATAAACTTTATTACTCTGTATTCTGAAATTCACATTTATGGTGCAGCAAACCCTACACATTTGCCACTTGCATTTTCACATATAAATGCACAGATTGAAAAGTAGTGACAGTCACACTATTGATATTGGAATAATTAATATTTATTCACAAAATCAAAACGTTTATTCATACACTCTAAAGGTTAAGACTGAGCAGAAATTTGCATCTTAAATATTTGAAAAATATTAATTTAAGCGAATCGACAAGTCTCCTAGTTTATTGAATAGGTCGATTTTTTAAAACAAGAGTTTAAACATTACCTTTGTCCTGTTATACAGAGGCTCTTGTGATTCTCTTGATTAAAAATTCAGTAAAGAGGGCTCCACGGATTAGATTTTCCATAAAGCAGTTTGTTAGGCAATTTCTACCACCATCAATAAGAGCTGACAGAACATAGATCCTCCCCCATCCTCGGGATTTCTCCGAGTAACTCGCTCACACCAGAGGCAACTGAAACACATTCCCTCTGACGTCGCCTTAACCCCGAGCGACACCTACAAGGACATTTCTTAAAGCGAACCCATCCGTCCTTGACGTCAACGGTGTCCCTCCTGGGCGCTGATCTGCTCTATGTTGCAGAAATTCTGAGGAGAAATCCGTCCTTTATCGTTATGAGTAGAAACTATTCTTTTACAAATTTGACAGATTTGTTGGGGGTGCGCCCTATTAGGTCAGAGCCCCCTGGCAAAATGTACCTTTGCTTAGCTAGCTAGCTATGAAAATGAATTGAGAGTATTGCAATAGATCGAAACATTAACCGCCAATGGATTATACTTTTTAAAAAATCTTCTACTTATGTTAAAAGATTATCTGCACAGACACGCTGATGTTAGCTGACACACCAACTTTGTTATCAGTTGCAGCTGTTTTTGGTGAACGTCAATGATTTGCGTGGTTGTAGAAATTAAAGTCGCAGTGTTCGTTTATACAATTGTGCATTAAATCTCTCTGCATTTCTTGCACGCTTCTTCCAGATGGAAATCACCCTAGTGTCATTGGAGTCACTGGGTTCCATAAAAGCAGATTGTCCCAATAAATGTGTTTGACATTAACCAGGACAGTGCCAGCATTTCCAGGGAATTCTTTACCCCAAGGCTGGCCATTTGTTTTTAAAGATTTCAGTGCATATGCTGTAAGGTTGAAGAATCACTTAATATTACAGTGATGATTTACACAGCACTTATCACACCTTTCAGAAATGTCTCAAAGCGCTCCACAGAACATGTTGTCGCCTCTCAAATCTGTGCCCATCTTTCCCGCAACTCCATGTTAGAACCTCTCCAATCAGGTACAGCACCGAATCAAAGTCACAAATGACATCCTCTATAACTGACCACGATACACTAACTCTCCTCATTCTACTTCACCTGTCTGCAGTCTTTGACATGGTCGACCATATCATCCTCCAAAGCCTCTCCTCCCTAGTCCAGCTGAGTGTTACTGCCCTCACCTGGTTTTACACTTACCTATTCAGTCGTAGCCAGAGAATTTTCTGTAATGACTTCTCTTCCCACCCCACGACGTTACCTCTGGAGCCCTCAAAGAATCTATCCTTGTCCCATCCCATTTTCTCATCTACATGCTGCATCGGTGACATCACCCAAAGACATACCATCAGGTTCCACATGTTCACTGATGATATCCAGCTCGACCTCACCACCACCACCTCTCTCGACCCCTCTCTCTCTGTGTTGTCAGATTGCTTGTCCGACATCCAGTCCTCGATAAGCTGCAATTTCCTCCAGTTAAACATTGGGAAGACTGAAAACATTGTCTTTGGACCCTGCCACAAACTCCATTTCCCTCACCACCAATTTTGTTCTGCTCCCTGGTCATTGTCTCAGGCTGAACCAGACTGCTCGCAACCTCGGCGTCCTATTTGACTCTGAGCTAAGCTACCAACCCCATATCCATTCCATCACAAAGACTGCCTACTTACACCTCTGTAGCTTTGCCCGTCTGTGCACCTGCCTCAGCCTATCTGCTGCTGAAACCCTCATCCGTGCTTTTGTTATTTCCAGACTCAACTATTCCAATGCTCTCCTGGCTGGCCTCCTATTTACCACCCTCCATAAACTTGAACTCATTCAAAACTCTGCTGCCCTTACCTAACTCGTACCATCCTGAAAACCCATCAACCCTGTGCTCGCTCCCGGTCCATCAATGCTTTGATTCTTATCCTCATGTTCAAATCCTTCCATGGCCTCACCCATCCCTATCACTATAACCTCTTCCAACTCTACAACCCTCCAAGAACTCTGCGTTCCTCCAACTCAGGCTCTTGTGCATCCCCCAATCCCTTCATCCCACCGTTGATGGCCGTGCCTTCAGCTGTCTATGCTCTAAGCTCTGGAATTCTCTCTCTAAACCTCTCCACTTCACTCGCTTCTTTTGAGACCCTTCTCAAAACCTACGTCTTTGACCAAGCTTTTAGTCACCTCTGCTAATATCCTTATATCTGGCTCGGTGTCTGATTTTTGTCTGATTACACTCCTGTGAAGGGCATTGGGACGTTTTCTAATGTTAAAGGTGCTATATAAATGCAAGTTGTTGTTGAATTACTTTGAAGTGCAGTGACTGTTATGTACATAGCAACATCCCAATAACAACAACGAGATGAATAACCAGTTAAACTATTTTTGGTGGTATTGGTTGAGGTAGGAATGTTGGTCCAGACTGATTGAGGGAGGAATGTTGGTCAGTACTGATTGAGGGAGGAATGTTGGTCAGTACTGATTGAGGGAGGAATGTTGGTCAGTACTGATTGAGGGAGGAATGTTGGTCAGTACTGATTGAGGGAGGAATGTTGGTCAGTACTGATTGAGAGAGGAATGTTGGTCAGTACTGATTGAGGGAGGAATGTTGGTCAGTACTGATTGAGGGAGAAATGTTGGCCAGTACTGATTGAGGGAGGAATGTTGGTCAGTACTGATTGAGGGAGGAATGTTGGTCAGTACTGATTGAGGGAGGAATGTTGGTCAGTACTGATTGAGGGAGGAATGTTGGTCGGGACACCCGGAGAACTCCCTGCTGTTCTCAAATAGTGCCATGGCTGCCACTCTGCCTGTCTCCTCTTTTTTTTCACATTCTCCTTTTCTTCTATATTCTTAAATTTAAGTTTTATATTATTTGCTATCCATATTCTTTACTTAATTTTTTTATCAGTTTTGTTTGTAAACAGTAAACTTTCAGTTTTGTTTACCTCCACTGACCTATCATCCATTTTAGAGGGACAAATGTATCAGTAAAAATCTGACTGGTTGAAAACCTTCTCCAAAGCCTTGTTTGTCAGCCAACAAGGAGGCAGAACAAAGACATTTCACCTGGTCACATCATTATAGTGACGTAGTCACAAACCTGATGTGTTTTTCAGGATAATAAGGAAAAGAAAAGTGCCCGACAAGAAACTTCATCAGCATCCTGAGTAAATAGATGCACAGAAATATATTATCTTGTTAGCAGCACCTGAAAATTAAATCTGGAATGTCGCCATTATAAGCTTTGAGGGAATTTTACAAATGCATACTCCCAGCACAGAGCTTTGCCGACTGGCATTGAGTCTTGCCTACCAGAAGTATATGTTGGGAATTCACAGTTGTGTGCCCCATAATTTTTTATCCATTAAAATGGACAAAAGAGCACAGCAATTGCACCCTTGATTTCCCAAATGTGTTCCGAGAAAGTGAGGCTTCACATCAGGAGTGCATTTGGGACAATCATCTCTTATGTCTCAGGAGGCTCCAGTGAGCTTCTGAGTCAGGCAGACCAGGAAGATCCCAAATTCAATTTCCTGCCGTTATCTCAGCCGGAGGAATGGTAAGTGTTACAATCAGTCTCAGTCCCTCCTTTGTTAGGGAGGGATAAAATAGCCAGGGTTCCCATTCTTGGTGACCATCTACTGGCCCCTGCTGAAAGTGTGTATGTTTGTGGATGTTGGGTGAAGACAGGATCAAAGTTGGCTCCCATGGTTAAGTAACTTGCCTACTCCTGCTGACAAAGCTCATGTATGAGGTACTGAAAGGTGATCTGCACCCATGGAACTGCAATCAGCCAGGAGTTGATGCTGTCCAGAGAGGAGAAAAAAGTAAAAAAAAGACAATATCTTATGTGGCTCGACCAATGGTTAACAACACAACAACTTGCTTTCGTATAGCACCTTGAACGTAGTAAGACATCCCAATGTTCTTCACAGGATCGTAAACAGACAAAACTTGACACCGAGCCAAAGAAGGAGACATTAGGACAGGTGACCAAAAGCTTGCTCAAAGAGGTAGGTTTTAAGGAGGGTCTTAAAGGAGAGAAAGAGGTGTAGAGGAGGAGAGGTTTAGGGAGGGAATTGCAGAGCTTTGGGGCTAGATGGCTGAAGGCATGGCCATCAATGATGGGGTGAAGGGTGCAGCAGCGCATATGGCTGAACAGGAGTCGGTGCGAGTTAGGATACAGGCAGCAGAATTTTGGATGAGCTCCAGTTTATGGAGGGTGGAAGATGGGAGGCTGGCCAGGAGAGTATTAGAATAGTTGAGTCTGGAAGTAACAAAAGCATGGATGAGGGTTTCAACAGCAGATGGGCTGGGACGAGCAATATTACAGAGGTGGAAGTAGGTGGTCTTGGTGATGGAGGGGATATGGGATCGGAAGCTCAGCTCAGGGTTAAATAGGCTGCAGAGGTTGTGAAAAGTCTGGTTCAGCCTGGGATAGTGGCCAGGGAGTGGGATGAAATCAATGATTAGGGAACGGAGTTTGTGGCAAGAGCCCAAGACAATGGCTATGGTCTTCTCAATGTTTAATTGGTGGAAATTGCGTCTCCTCCAGCACTCTATGTTGGACAAGCAGTCAGACAACACAAAGGCAATGGAGGGGTCGAGTTAGGTGGTGGTGAGGTAGAGTTCGATGTTGTCAGCATACACGTGGAACGTAACACTGTGTTTTCGGATGATGTCGCTGAGGGGCAGTATGTAGATGAGAAATATAAGGGGGTCAAGAATAGATCCTTGATGGACTCCGGAGGTAATGGTGTGGGGGCGGGAAGAGAAGCCATTGCAGGAGATTCTGTGGCTACTGGTGGGTGTTAAGAGTGGAACCAGGCGAGTTCAGTCCCATTCAGCTGGACGATGGAGGAGAGGCATTGGAGGAGGATGTTGTGGTCAGTCATATAAAAGGCAGGTCGAGAAGGATGAGGAGGGATAGTGCACCATGGTCACAGTCACATAGGATGTCATGTGACTTTGATTAGGGCTGTTGCATTGCTGCGGCACGGGCAGGAACCTGATTGGAGAGGTTCAAACATGGAGTTGTAATAAAATATAATAAAACATCTCAAGGTACCTCACATAGGAGAGAATGGACTGAGCAGTAGTAGGAGTAGAATTCGGAGGAGTGACTGTAAGCGCAATCGAAAAAGAAAGGTTTTGAAGAAGTTTTGAAACACGGGAAGGGAAATAGCAAGGCAGAGAGTTTTGGGGAGACATTGCCACAGGATCTAGATGTCTCAAAGCTCTGCCAGCAAGGGAGGAACAACTGGGGTTGAGGGAAGTGCTCAAAAGCCCAGTCAGAGGACAATGGGATGTGGGCTGGGGCATAGGGGTGGAAAAGGTTGAAGAGGTAGGATGGAGCGAGGCTGTGGAGGGTTTTATTATCAAGGATAAGATTCACTAGGATAAGAGCACTAATTAGTATGGAACCTGACTCCTACAGAACAGAAAGGGCCCAAGTTAAATCCCCAGTCTGTGCTGAGTTAGCTGATCACAGCTGAGATAATGGTAAGGGTGCTACAGTTGATCTTACCATCCCCAAGGCCAGGGAGAAGAAACATCAGCCAGGGTTCCTACTCTTGATCTCTATCCAGCAGCCGTTGCTGGATGGTACACGTCTGTGAATCGTGGTGAGGATAGAATCAGCAGTGATACCCCTTCATGGTCGAATAGCTTGGCACTTTTTTTTTCAAAAAATATACTTTATTCATAAAATTTGTAGCAAAAACATACAATACAGTTGTCATATCACATTCCAAACGTACACAATACAGATTATACAATTTGCAGATTACATCAAGTACAGTTCAATGAACACATTGTACATAATTACAGTTCATGACACTCTGGGGTGTCTTATTGCATTATACTCAATACAGATTATTGATTACAGATTCATCACAGGTACATTACAGATTTATTACAGCAATTTGAATTTTACATTCTGCCCGGGGTTTTTTTTCCCTGATTGCAGCCCCTCGGTATACAATGGCGGGAAGGCTCTAAATGGTTGCCTTTCCCCACAGAGCCTTTGCGGCGGCCACACCTAGCTTCAGTGCGTCCCTGAGCACATAGTCCTGGACCTTGGAATGTGCCAGTCTGCAACACTCGGTCGAGGACAGCTCCGTGCACTGGAAGACCAGCAGGTTTCGGGCAGACCAAAGGGCGTCTTTCACCGAGTTAATGGTCTTCCAGCAGCAGTTGATGTCTGTCTCGGTGTGCGTCCCCAGGAACAGCCCGTAGAGCACAGAGCCCTGTGTTACGGAACTGCTCGGGATGAACCTGGACAGATACCATTGCATCTCTCTCCAGACCTTCTTTGCAAAGGCGAGTTCCAGAAGGAGATGGGTGACGGTTTCGTCTGCATCGCAGCATCCTCGGGGACAGCGCGCGGTGGGGCTGAGAGTCCGGGAGTGCATGAAGGATCTGACAGGAAGGGCCCTTCTCACCACCAGCCAAGCTATGTCTTGGTGCTTGTTTGAAAGTTCTGGCGATGAGGCGTTCTGCCAAATGACATTGACAGTCTGCTCGGGGAGCCAACCGACAGGATCCATCGTCTCCTTTTCCCACAGGGTCTCGAGGACATTACGTGCGGACCGCTTACTGATCACCTTGTGGTCGAAAGTGTTTTTTTGCATAAACTTTTCGACGAGGGACAGGTGGGGCGGAACGGTCCAACTGGAAGGAGTGTTCCGTGGCAGCGTGGCCAGGCCCATCCTTCGCAACACCGGGGATAGGTAGAACCTCAGCACGTAGTGACACTTTGTGTTTTCGTACCAAAGGTCCATGCAAACCTTGATGCTGCCGCACACGAAAGTGGCCATCAGGATGAGGGCCATGTTGGGCACGCCTTTCCCCCCTTTCTCCAGAGATTTGTACATCATGTTCCTGCGGACATGGTCCATTTTTGATCTCCAGATAAAGCGGAAGATGGCTCAGGTGACTGTCACGGCGCACGAGCGAGGTATGGGCCAGACCTGTGCCAAGTACAGCAACACCGAGAGCACCTCGCACCTGATGACCAGGTTTTTGCCCACGATCGAGAGGGATCGTCGATCCCACAGTCCCAGTTTCTGCCTCACCTTGGAAAAACGCTCCTTCCAGTTCTTGGTGCACGCCCCGGCCCCCCTGAACCAGATCCCCAGCACCTTCAGGTAATCCAACCTGACGGTGAAGGGGACAAAGGATCGGTTGGTCCAGTTCCCAAAGAACATGGCCTCGCTCTTGGTGCGATTTACCCTGGCCCCTGGGGCCAGTTCGAACTGGTCGCAGATGCTCATCAATCTGCGGACCGACAGCTGATCCGAGCAAAAAATGGCAACGTCGTCCATGTACAGGGAGGCCTTGACCTGAGTGCCTCCGCTGCCTGGGATCGTCACCCCTCTTATGCCCGCATCCCTCCTGATGGACTCGGCAAAGGGTTCGATGCAGCACACGAACAAGACGGAGGAGAAAGGACAGCCCTGCCTGACTCCAGATTTGATCGGGAAGCTTTCTGATTCCCATCCGTTGATTGAAACGGCGCTACTGATGTTTGTGTAGAGCAGTTGGATCCAATTGCGGATTCCCTCCCCATTGGCTAGAGTCACACCTAAAGAAAGATCACTTGGGTGAGGGTCACCAGCAGCAAATGGACTGTACCCCAGCAAGGAGTTAACACCTTCAGGAGAGGAGGGGAATTATTTTGGGCTGATTTTGCGAGTGTGTTCCCAGTACTGAGCCTCACCTGAGGGAACACATATCAGGAAATCCTGGCTGCATGTGAATGGAAGATCATGGGGAAAGTGATTTCCTGACAGGCGCTCCCAGCAGGCAAAGCTCTCCACTGTGAATTGCATTTGAATATCATCCCTTAAGTCCCATTAGTCTTTTGGGACAAGTTAAGACATTTGTGAAGCTATTGTTTATGCTTGGAAATTTAGATTTGAGTCATGGTATAGCTGTTCAAAAAAAATTGAAAATAAATGTAAGTAAAAATAAGTTTCGCAATTTAATCGGCCCTGACAGAAAGCAGCTGATGTTTGTAAAGTAGTCACGAAACAGCAATGCCGATCATGTCTACAGTTGTTTACAAGCCTTCTGTTCTTACTGTACGCTGCTGCATGGCAAGTTCCAATTCGCATCAGACAACCTTCAGTGAAAGCAGAAGCTTGAGCAGGTCTACTCTAGTGCGGTGCTGTGCAAATGTTTCATCAGTAATCTGAACTGAAACCAAAAGAAGATTGAAACTGTCACTCAAGTGAACTATTGCTTCACATCTGTAACTAGGACAACAGTCTGTAAATATTAATAAGACAGCTAACATACTATTATACCTTATGATTCTAATAATACTGAGCAATTAATAATGGCTGGTGATGTAAGTTTTTGCAACCAGGAGCTGAGTAAAAACACAGTAAAGGAAACATGATGCTTTTTATGTACCTTAAATTAGAAGATGAAAAAATAAATGTATTCCAAATGGATGTTACCCATTTATTTGCACTTCTCTCTGTCTTCTCAGATTTGCAGCAGTACTAGATCGTGGTGTGCATGGACTAGACAAGGATAGGTGAACATTGCACATAAAAGGGAAATCCTCTCCATGAAAAAATGGTGGCAGTGAGGAACCATGTGTCATTTCATCACAGTGACACTATGCACAAGTGATACAGAGGAGCATTTTGAAACTATTTATGATATTGTGTCTTGTGTTTGCAACAAACAAGAAAGAAATGGCTTGCCAGATACTGATAAAGAGGGTGTCCTTTTTAATCAGTTTCATGTTCCTGTGAAATGTGAGCTTAGAACTGTCATAGGAGAAGTTTAGGATAGGCATCAGGACAAGGGTGATCAACAGATGGAATGGGTTGTAAAGAAAGGTGGTCGAAGCCAGGACATTGGACTCATCAAAGAAACACTTAGATTCTGTATCGCTATGTCCCATGGACCATATATTTCCTGCAAGCCAGACCACAAATTCCAGGGACTGCATTTGTGCTTAAATATCTTACTAGATGTTTTTCCTGTTCCCTACTGCAGATCTGCAAGAGCCATTCTTAGCACTGTTATCTGGTTGGTGGATAAATGTTAATCAGAATACCAGGATTGGTTAATATCAGCAGTTTGAAAAATATGCCAATTAATAGAACATTGATTTAAACTTTATACATTACCCATTAAGACAAAAAGTCTGGACACTCCTGCTAAAATGGCATGGCAGAGGATTGGTTTTCTAGAAGAATGAGATCAAATGGGCTAAAAAGACTTCATCTGAACAAATCTTGTAATGTGTAGACATTTTCTGGCTATTACTGAGCTAGTTCTTGCCAATGAACTACATTATATAGGGAAGAATAAACTCTTTTTCTCCTAAATTATTTAACATGATGTCCTTTTAAGTTATTCTGAAGGAGCAGTCTGGGTACTCATTGTAGAGATGGAAAACTGCAAAGCTGAAGATATTTGAATGGTATATTATACTATATCAATAGTCATATATTACCACAGCATACACCATTTGTTATATTGTATCATATTAATACTGCCCTCAGTCATATAAAGTAGTATACACACATAAAATATTTATCTATATAAATAATGGCAGCGTATAAATACTAAAAGGTGTCAAAAATCAACATTTTCTGGGGAGGGTTAGTATGCCCCCAGCTCTTCATGCAGTCCCATCCCAGACATTGACAAAATGGACCATCTTGCCCTGACCACAGACGTCTCACAAATCCTACTTCCTTCATGTGCCTGGAACATGGTAACAGCTGAGCTCAGCCTGCAAAACAATCACACTTGGGAAATAAATCTATTCTTAGTTGTGCACAACTGCACTCCTAGGTCCAACAGTTTTTGTCTGAGTGGGTGGAGATGGTGACACTAAGAAATTCTCTCCATGGTTGTGATTTATAAACACCAAATAATGGAGGGTTAACTTTTGAGATCAAGGTCTTTTCTCAATCATTCAATTGAATCCAAGCAAACCCTTTTAATACTTTTCACAAATATCTTTTCTATCAGAAGTTTGTTAAAATACAACATAAAATTTATTTATCATGTTAAGAAAAAACATGTGTTTATATAGCATCTTTCACATCCTCAGGATGTCCCAAAGCACTTCATGAAGTACTCCTGAGATGTAGTTACTGTTGTAATGTTGGCAAACATGACAGTTAATTTGCTCACACCAAGGTCCTACAAACAGCAATGAGATAAATGACCACATAATCTGTTTTAGCAGTATTGGTTGAGGGTTAAATGTTGGCCATGACACCTATTCTTCAAATGGTGCCACAGGATCTTTGATATTCACCTGAGAGATGAACAGGGCCTTAGTTTAACCTCAGTACTGCAGTGCACTGAAGTATCAGCTAGATGATATACTCAAGGGGGTAGGGCTTGAACCCATGACTTGTAGACTCAGAGGCTAGAGTGCTACCCCTGAGCCAAGGCCTTAGGGCCTTAAATTTTAACTGTTTAGACTCTGCCTTTCCCCTCTGTGTGGTCTGAAATGCACCTCTTGGGAAGGTGCAGATTTGGCTGTTGCCTGTACAGCAAAATCGTAAAGACAATTACGATTTCGCTATAAATGGAGAACAGAAGTCTCCCCCTTGGTATTGCATCTGGTCACATGGCCTGGCGAAGGCCGCAGGAGCTCTTGCTGGGATACAGAGGAAATTTTCCACGTCCCCTTGAAGTCTAGTGATAATATAACAAATAATTAGACTGATACATCTTTCTGTGCTGTATTGCAATTTTAAGTTTTTTGTAGACACAACAATCCCCCTGGATCAGACTCCATCAGAGACACGAGATAGACAGCAAACAGTCTCTTATGCATGGTTCATACATATTCAGTAGCCAATGTCAGCTAATATTTTTTAAACGAGTACATGTTTCCCCTTCAGCAAAATCAGTGAGTAATACAGAAAGGTCAAAGAGCATTAATGAAGGAGTAGTGGGTTATATCAAATTACTGATCGTCCTAATCACATCTAACGAGTCCCCCTGCCTTTGTATGTCATCTCCTGTGTTGATAGTTCAAATATTGTGTTTGAAAGTAATATTCTGAAATAAACATGTCCATTCAATAAGTTAAACATAGAAATTCACATTCCCAGTTAAACAGTCCTCGGAAAGCATTCATAGGTATTTTAGTCATTGCTGAAAGCTTTTTGCAGAAGACCGGCGTTTTGAAGCGGGTAGTTTACATTTCAAGTGCACATTTCACAAACGTGCATTACTTGGCCTTTTGATATTTATTTCCAACAAAAGTCCGAGCAGCCTCAAATGGAAGCCTTGTCCAAGGGACAGATTTCACTCTGATTCCCACTCGTTCTTTCACAACGAGGTCTGAGCGCCGCCTGGTGAATTCTTGACACCAGCGCACCGACATTGGCAAATATCATTTTAGAAACAGTATTTGCTTACAATTTCTCTCCTTATATTCAGTAATAAAAATAATATCCCAGTGCAGAAATTGCCCCCCCCCCCAGTCTGTACAACTAGCCCAGACCCAATATGTTTGTCAAACTCTTTCGAAGAACCGGCAACAGGCATGATGGGCCGAATGGCCTCCTTCTGTGCTGTATCATTCTATGGTGGGTGAAATTAACATTGATTTACAAAAATTAATAGTGCATGGATGAGATGTTTGCAAACATGTATCTTAGTTTTGAATGTTTAAATTTTATGGCTGGAATCCATCCGCAAGACTATCACATTACGTATGGATGTGATCTATTCGCATTTTTCAAACAAACTGGCGCTTTCCTCACGAAATATGTTCCCTAGAGACAAAGGACTTTTGATTGGGATCAGTGTGGTCAGGAATACTCAAGCAAATAACGCGGTCCCGAAAATGTAATGAATTTTCTCTGTACGAGCTGTTCTCAAGCTCCTTGTCACTGGTGTAACAGTCATTCCCAGCAGGAAAGTGAGCACCGAGTGCAACTCATTATCTCTCAATTGTATCAGCATCGTGGTTGATTAAGATCCTTCCAACTTTATTACTTTATTACATTTAATAAGCAGAACAAAGCCTTGATTTCAAGACTAACTAAAATATCGTGTTCAGGGTGCATTACTTGGAGCAGTGTTTAAAACAGTCATTGAGATTATCACAAATAAATTGAAGAATTACCTGCACAGTAATAACCTAGTAAATAGCAGTCATCGTGGAGTCAGAATGGAAAGATCCTGCCTGACCTACCTCCTTGATTGTGTTTCACCAAATGACATCCCCAGTGGACTGGAAAGCCCTACTAGATGGTAGGCTTCTAAAGGCATTTGATAAAGTTCCATATAAAAAGATCAAAGCTATGGGGATTCTCAGTCCAAGTCAGAGGAAGTCCGTTCAAGCTATATAGTGCTCTGGTCAGACTACACCTTGAGTTTATGTCTAATTCTGGTTACCAAGACACGGGTCTATTGAAGATAGCACAGAAACAAGGTATGCAGCTGATTCTAAGCTTTAAGTGTTGGAGTCATGAAGAAAGACAGGAAAAACTTAGCTTTTCATCCTTGAAAGGAAGCAATTGAGAGGTGATCTTTTATATAGCAAATGGCATTGTTGCAATTTCGGGTTTGCACTAGGTATCTTCTCAGGTTCAGCACATTGATCTCTCTCATAAGTGGTCCTGCCTCTTTACAATCAGGAATTTACCTTTACTTCCCAATATCTAGTCATATAATAGTGTGATCTGGTCCTGTAATGAAACCCTTGTTATGTGAACTGGGTACTATAATCTCACATTGCCACAATGAGCATTTTTTTCCTATCCTATTTCGCAGGCTAAATACAACTTTTCTGATTAGCATTCTCACTAAATGTAATTGGCCCTGTACTTAAGAAGAAAGCTTTCTCTCTTTATGTCTGGCTTCCTTACCAAATCTCACAGACTGCCTTCCCAGACCTATGTTTATTTTGTCTTATTTCAACAGGAAGCCAATAATTTGCCCTATGACCTTCCCCCAGCTCTCTGTGTCTGGGGCTGGGGGATTGGCCGGTCAAGCTTCCAATCAACAGAAAATGCTGGAAGCTGCATCCTCTCGATACAGGCAACCCTACTTACAGTCTTTGTGAGAAAGAAATATGGCACTTTTCACAATCTCAGGATATCCTGAAGTTCTTTACAGCCAATTAAGTACTTTTGACATGGAGTCACTATTGTAATTTACGAAACGCTGCAGCCAATGTTGCGCACAGCAAGGTCCCACAAACAGCGATGTGATAATGACCAGATAATCTGTTTCTAATGATGTTTGTTGAGGGACACAGGACACCAGGGAGAACTCTTCTGTTTTCTTCGAATAGTGCCTTTAACGTCCACCCGAGAGTTTAATGTCTTAGCCAAATGACAGCACCTCCAGTGCAGTACTCAGGGAGTGCTGCATCGTTGGAGTGTCAGCCTAGATGTTGTGCTCAAGTTTCTGGAGTGGGACTTGAACCCTCAATCTTCTGACTCAGAGGCCTGAGGCTACCACTGAGCTATGACAGTCATTGATACACAGTTTTTGTATATAGTCAAAGGTACATATATTCCTTGTATATAAACAGTCACATGTATATACAGTCCTTGGATATGGGCAGCTATTGTTACCTATAGTTTTTGTAGATAGATACAGTCTTTGTATAAAGGGAAATGGTTTCAACCAGTTATTTCTTCTTCTACATTTAATGCACCTGCTATCGGTCTTGTCTCCGACCATGGCTTCGGAACTTTTCGTGCTTCTAATTGCTCGTATAATTTTAATAGCCGCTGTTGCCCAGTTCATGTCTTTTATCATTGATGCTGCCGTGTTTCCCCTTGTCTGATGACTAAACCCAGTATGTATAACCTCCCTCCCCGGTTTCATATGCGGTTCTCAGGCTCCCCATTTTTTCAATGCCTCCATAAGACCATAAGAGATAGGAGCAGGAGTAGGCCATTCAGCCCCTTGAGCCTGCTCCGCCATTCAATGAGATCATGGCTGATCTGATTTTTACCTCAACTCCACTTTCCCGCCTTTTCCCCATATACTTTGACTCCCTTGCTGATCAAAAATTTGTCGAACTCAGCCTTGAATGTATTCAATGACTCAGCCTCCACAGCTTTTTGGAGTAAAGAATTCCAAAGAATCACGACCCTCTGGGAGAAGAAATTCCTCCTCATTTCCGTCTTAAATGGGCGACCCCTTATTCTGAGACTATGCCCCCTAGTTTTAGATTCCCCCATGAGGGGCAACATCCTCTCAGCATCTACCCTATCGAGTCCCCTCAGAATCTTGTATGTTTCAATAAGGTCTCCTCTCATTCTTCTAAACTCCAATGAGCATAGACCCAACCTGTTCAATCTTTCCTCATAAGACAACCCTTCCATACCCGGAATCAACCTAGTGAACCTTCTCTGAACTGCCTCCAATGCAAGTATGTCCTTCCTTAAATAAGGGCACCAGAACTGTACACAGTACTCCAGGTGTGGTCTCACCAGCACCCTGTACAGTTGTAGCATGACTTCCCTGCTTTTATACTTCATCCCCCTGGACCTTTACCCTGCAAGTTACTGTAGTCTTACTTAGCCGAATGCTGTCGCGTTCGACGCAAAACTTAGCGCAAAGTGAACAGTGTGGGTGAAATTATACGTCGATGGCTTTGAAATGCAAGAATGAATAAATATGACCGCACTTCAGCTACTGAATCGCGCTGTGAATCAGGCTGCACTCAGACGGAGAAACTCTGCCAAAGGGGCGGAGGGAAGTGAAATCACTTTTTTAAATACTGTGGCGTCCGCTTAAAATGTGCTTAAGACTGTAGTGTTAGAATATAAAATTTGAAGTTTGCGTCGAAAGCAACTGTCTGTGTTGCAGAAAAGCAACTGATTACAGTTGCAAACACACCCAACAGCAACTTTTGGCGTCCTGTTGCTGAGCAACGGTTGTAATTTGCTCGCAGTCCGGGGCAGGCGAGACACTGTCTCTGTGGGAGCTGTCAATCAACCAGCGCCCTGCCAGTGAGCGTCGTTTTCTGGGCAGTCTCCGGTTTTATGTGTTTGCTTCGCTCCATTTCTGCACGCGTTACACTTTCAGTAAATATTTTAAGTTTAGCCATATTTTAACTTTTTACTCTGAAAATGTCTTCTGCACAACACTGGGAAGGACGGCGTAAGCAATGGATTCTGGATAAAAAAGTCAAGGCGTACGAGGTATGGTTCTTTACCAACATGCTAATTTGCAAGCGGCTACTAGTGTCATCTTGACAAACACCTGCAGGTAGTGATGGACACATAGATTAATACTAACGATAGCCCAGGGCAAAGGGCCCTTTTGATTGTATTAGCAAGTCTGTAAGAACAGTGGTGTTTATATGTGATCCAGTCTGTCTTGCCTAAATTATTGATTCCTGCTGCCTATGGTCCAAGGTCGCCCTCCAAAACCTAACCCAACCGACCATTCAACATGCATGAGCCTAGACTGTGTGTCAGCTGGTTATTCTACAGCAGGCGGCATTAAAACTCAGCCAGATTCTGTCCTAACCCAATGCTCACAACACATCAGCAATGGAGATTTTTTTAAAAGTACAAATGATAGCAAGACGCAGCAAGTCCATCAACATCTGACAAATGATGGGTTAAAGTAAAAGGACTTGCTTATCTCCTAGTTTCTAGTTCTGACCAAAGGTCAACACCTAAAACGTTATGTTCTGACGAAGGGTCTTCGACTTGAAACATTAACTCTGTTTCTTTCTCCACAGATGCTGCCTGACTTGCTGAGTATTTCCAGCATTTTCTGTTTTTATTTCAAATTTCCAGCTTCCGCAGTATTTTGCTTTCGACCTTAAAACGTTAACCCATTTTATCTCATTTAAGGTGCTGTGTTTCCAGCATCTCCTCATTTCTTCCATCCGGAGTAACTGAATGACGGTTCAGGAGTGGGAAACCTTTTTAACCTAGGGACGCTGAAGCAAATTGTAGCATCCCTACTGCTACCCTATCATATATGTGACTCATAACAGATCAAACCTAATACTTTCCTAATCTGTATGGCTCAGCTACTCGCTGCCTTAACCAGCTGAGCCACTGAGAGAACCACAGTTACGGTGTGTTGATTATTGTAATTATGAGCATATTCATACTTGTTAAAGTAAAAGTTGTTTTTTATACTGCATTGAGAGCCGTGCTAGTGGTGATGGGTCTCAGAGCCAGCTGCAACCGAAAGTCATTAGTTAAAGCTGATGGCTGAGAAGATTGCCCATTGCCGGCCTTAGTGAATCCTGGCAAGCTTTTGTTTAGGTTGCAACCGGCTGTGCAAGACCCGCGTCGAAAGCCCCCACCACTACTAGCACAGTGTTGACGCAATATAAGAGCACCTAAAGTTAATTGTTATAGAGTGTGCAGGAACAGGCAATTTACCTCTGTGCATCCTCCTCTGAGAAGTGTGGCTAGTCTCCCCCAGATTCTAATTGCGTCAATGTGCATAATGAGGGCTTTAGCACCTGCAGTTGTTCTTGTCCCTCACCAATAGAAACCTTATACTCCTTTTTTCATGGTTCCTTTTATCCAGACTTCATAAAAGTGCACCACTTCATCTTGACAAAATGTTTGACTTCTCATAGTCCATATTCATAAAATGTAATTTCATTGTTACTGTTTAAGGAGGAGCTTATAAAAAGGACGCAGTCTAACCCTTCAGATCAACCGAAGACAAGCAAAGGTACAAATACAGTGAAGTATATGTAGTATGTACTTTAATTAAGACAAATTTTCCTTACTTCAGGTCTGCTGTTTTTGTGGTACCTTCTACTGTGGTGAATGCTACTTGAAACTCTCCTGTCTTGTTCCTCCTAAGCTCCAAAACAGCGATACAACATCATCTCACTCCTTTCTTCATCTTCAGTGTCAAAATCGAGACTCATCACACTGGCTCTTACTCCAACTTTTCTTTTCCAGATCAACAGAACTGTAGAATTCCTTCCCTCAGTTTTTCCTTCCTCCTACAATGTAAAAATTTTAGAACCTAATCATGGGGGTCACCCATTCACTATTTCTTGACTTAACTTGACTTCTTTTTAATTCTGTACTATGGGCCTTGACCTTTCATCTAGTTTCATCCATTTTCTTTTTTAAAACCCTTTCTGGTTCTTCATTTTCTCTCAGTTTTATGTTGCCGTTCTGCCTATTCTATGCTGTTCCTAGCCCAGGAGAACAGTTTCTCACTGGGCTTGTGTTATGCGTTTGTTTGAGTAGTCAGGAGAGTAGAGGACAATTTGCGTGGGATGCAGGTGAGAGTCCTAGTGGCTGCTTTCCCCATGTATCTCTGAATTGATCCAGGTGTCAGATCAAGGGTTGAGATGGATTCTGAGTCAATTCATAGGTTGGGAGTTCATTGGATTTACTACACAAAATAGAGGTCAAATTTAGACCAAATTTACAAACAAATGTGACATCTTTTTTAAAATATCAAACAAGGTACAAAGGTAGCAGACTCACTCTAAGACATTCTCCTGAACACCCTTAATGACTTAAAGTGTGAGTTTGAGCTCCTCCAGTAGCCTAATGAATAAATGCACTATGTGATGTGGTACTAACCCATACAGATGAGAAGGCCCCAGGTTCAATGTCAAGTCTATGTTGACCTGGCTGAACTAAAGCAGGACAGCAGGTGGGACCTTACAGCCTCTGTGTCAGCGAGGGAGAAATCATCTAGTGCTCCTACTCCTGATCCTAATCTGTAGTTCCTGCTGGAAAGTGTGTGTGGACATCAGGTGAGGCTATGATCATGCTGTGATGCCCCCAAAGCAGAATAGCTGGCTAATACTCACTATTCATGTTCATACATTAAGAATGACCACTTAGGAGAGATGCCAGAGGACTGCAGTATCCTCGGAACCTCATCGCAGCATCAGTCAGTGCTTTCAGGAGGGGAAGAAGGAGGTTGAGGGAAAAATAGTAAACTTTGAATGTGTCACTTATACCAGTAAAGAGAATGTAAAATTACATTTAAATGAGATTTTCTTTTTTCCTGGAAGTTCCACAGCCTGAAATTTCAACTAGAAGTCAGACCCCTGGTTACATACCTGTTAGAAGATACACAGTAAGTGCCCTCTTATTTATGATTTTGTATAGCTCATGGAAACACAACATTGAACTCTCTGGTCCTTTTTAAAAAAAGAGCATTCAAACCTAATTTTAATGCATTAAATAAATAGAAATACAATCATTTAGCATCTAAGCTGTTTATAGAGAAATTTAATGGTGACCCAGATTTTCTTTTGTGTAGCTGATATTGTTATTTTCATCTCTTAAGGTATCAGTCCTCAGCCAATATAATGGCTGGTTCCAGTGCCTCTGCCTTTGCTTTGTAACAGGTTTCCTCTGAATTACCCCCACCTCCTTGTGGGGAAGCACCCAACCATTGCCCAGTGCATCACAGCCATGATCGGTACCTTGCTATAGGGGCAATGGTTTACACATAGGTATGCCCTGGCAGATTGTGATGTGCTAAACCAGTGAGCTGCCTCCAACTAATTATTTCCAAAATAGCCAGATTACTTTCCTCCCCTCCCCGTCAAAATAACAGATGCAGCAATCATCCACAGATTAATGTATTTCTTGATGTGAATGTACATTTTGCAGGTACACATTTAACCTGTGGGCTGTTAATATGGTAGTAGTGCAAGAACTTAGAACACAGGCTCTATGCCACAACTTTGAATCATGTTAAAAGCTATGATATATACAAGGTTTAGACTGGTATAAAACTCTAGACTTCCTGGGTTTTCATTTGGGACAGTCAGACATAATAATTTAAGAACTTTGTTTCAAAAAAATATATTGGGATCCTCAAATGGTTCAGTGAGCTTCTTCAGTCAGTAACTGAGCCATAAAGACTGGGAAGCTCCCAGGTCTGATCTCCACAGTGCTGAACTTGCTGATCTCAGCTAGGGCAGCAGTGGAGGGCAACACAATTGACTTAGCACTTCTGAATTAGGGAGAGGAAAATTGGCAGGATTCCTGCTCCTGATCACCATATAGCAACCCCTAATGAAGTAGATATGTTGATTTAGGGTAGGATCTGGTTCAGTGTGAAGACCCCACAGTCAAATAGCCTGCAGGCTCACTCATAAATAATGAGTATTTGGGCTAGGTAAGAGGGCATCTGAGGCGTATGGAACTATACCTCAGCAAGGAGTCCATGTCTTTAGCAACAGGGAGTTAGTGAAAATTGGGGGAGAATATTTAAAAATGTAAAAACTCTTCCTGCCAACACCGACGTGGGTTATGTGTGCTAATTAACCAAAACATTCATATGTGCCAGACATAGTTACATCCAGCACATGTCAAAGGTCACCATTCATCAACATCAGTGGCCAATTTGCTATGCCATTTATTGTTAAACGATTTGCTTCAAAAACAATTTTATTAGTGCTGAATGGCAGTAATGTTTTAAGGGGGTAGTTTTTAAACTTCTCACTTACGGCACTAAGGGATCGTGGATCAATATATTTGCACTCTAACTGGAGCTGTGGTCACATAATGGTGAAAGGTATACCTGATGAATAATTTATAAGTAGAGTGTATGTGGGAATGTTATGGCTACTATTAAATGTTCAATACCACTGCTGTGCATCTTCACCCAGCAACTCATGCTTCTTGTTATCTTTTGTTGCTATTTTTGTAACATTAAAAGCCCTGTAAGGTTTCACGTGCTCTGTTCACTTCAGGCTCCCTCCCAACACTTTTAATTTAATTTTACAGCAAAAAGACAGTTTCCAAATGCAGACACAGTTTTCAATGAACTAAAACTTGCCCCCTTCCACATCGTGAATGGGATAATCTTCCACAGGACTAACAATTACCCTTATACCATTGGATTGCGCAACAGAGCTACGTAGGCTGCTTACTGTGTGGTCCCGTCCACTGCAAAAGGTGCTACTGATCTAATCACACTTGTTTTGAGACTGTAACTATGACTTTTTTAAAAATTGTAGGTCGATCCCCACTGCCAAATAAATATTTTATTTCACTGTTTTGTTCAGACATCCAGTCAGCCTGAAACACGGAGCCTGTGAAGGAAGCAAAGCTCCACCCTGCCTCTAACAGATCTAAAGTTATATCTTTTTATATCACCACAGCCTGATGAAAATTTATGAATTTAAATTTGACTTCAAATTGTTGTACTTTTAAGAGTTTTGAATTTTTTTGTGGGGAAAAGGCAATGCACAAATAGTGTCTAGATATATATCTACATTTATGTAGGTTACTTGATGCAGCTATGTATATACAAGTTAATGACATCAGAAAATATCTCAAGTTTTTGAAATGTTAATGCATGCAAGGTTATGGATCCATATCAAATATTCAGATTGTCTTTGGAACCACAAGAGTAGGAAAGTTGTTTGATATGAAAGTCTGCTGTCAAAAGGTAACAAAACCATCAGACTGACTGCTGTTCACATCCTACCTACTTGAATGATAGACTTGGTTATTACCCTAGTGGAAAAGAACTTCTTTGATCTTGTGTGTTCAAGTCTGCCTTTGGAGTCCAACAATAATTGGAGGAGCTGCAGGTGAGAACTCAGTTGAAAGATCCTGGAAAGGACACTGAGATTTTGACAGTTCATTTCCAGAACTGTAGTGTGTTAGTCAAGCATTATATTGCCCATTATTTGCTGTATTCTTGTACTTCTGTGAAATTACCGTCCTAGCAGATAAATTCAACTGTTCGTTTTAGTCTTAACATTGCAGTGTGACAGCCTTTTGGAGTGAACAGGGGAGCATGACAGGTAACCCACACGATCTTCAGTGTGAAATATCGAGGTAAAAGGTTATTGTTCATCTGCACATTCGTGTCATGCACAAGAATGCACATTTTGGTTCAAAGTGGACAAGGGCCTGCTATGGCATTGCCTTTTTGCTGTGAACCTGTATCAAGAAGGTTGGGACAGCTAGAACCAGAATAATATCCACAAAATAAAAAAAAGCTCATTGAATATGTTAAACATTAATGCGTCGGCCTCCACAAAAAGTTCTTGCTTGTTGAACACAAATGGCATTATGTTTTTAATGTGCCTTTTCCTCTGTTTTTTGTTCTTCAGTCCACAGACTATAATCAACAATGGTGAAGAACTGAACTATCAGGCAGCACAACCTCAAGATCATGAAGACCTTTCCCTCTAACTAAGAAAAGTCCTGTTTTCAAACAATACTAGGAAGAAAAATAATAGATTGTTACTCAGCTTGTTGACCAATACCAAATACCAGTCTGCAAAACTCAAGTCAATAAAATCTTTCCTTCATCATTTGTCAACTCACAAGACAATGTTGTCTCTCTTTCCTTTCCAAGTAATTACTTTGGCATTCTGCTGCCAGAACTATTTTGTATAATCCTGAATGTTATTATATATCTCTGTACCCCTCTATGGGCCCTTGTAAACAAGTCTAGGTGGCTTCTACCAACACATTTTAAAATGTATTTCCTTCCTCTTGATCAGCTCCTCTGCAGCACATATTCTTCACAGTTTTGGCCAACAACTTTCTCAAACCAACTGCTCATAAGTGCTTGAAAACAGTCCTGATTGACTTCTGGGTTGGAATCACCCGGTGCAATATTATTAGTAAAGGTTCTGTTAACATACTCATATGGAACAGATTAACTTCTATTAGAAGAGCAGAGGAACTTCATCCAAACATATTAGCATGTTTGTACTAATAATGCATAGCACTGTTTCAAGACATTGTTCTTCATTTTTTTTCCCTCACCCTTACTGTGAGTAATGCTCTTTGCTTGCCTGTCATGGAATGGCTGAGATTGGGAGCTTACCATGTGAGGAATTGTGCATACAAGTCCTAGTCCTATCGCTCTATGGTACGATACATTGCTAGCCCCATATTTAATAATGTGAATGTTAGATGCCAGTAGCTCAATTGGGAAAACTTACATTTATACAATAGCACCCTGATTTTTTAAAAAACTGTTTACGTGGCTCTCATTTAAAAGAGGAACTGTGTTGTCAGAATAGTAAGCAAGATGTTGGCACCCTCATTGGTGTCATTTAGCCCTCTCTCGTTTCCAAATTTTGGGCTTTGGTCAGAGATAGCCAAGGGAGTGGCAATTTGTATAGATTTGCTTCAGTGATGTAATGATGTACTCCAGTAATAGTGTGAACGGAGGCAGTAACTATGCAGCATGCCCCTGTCTGAGAGGAACACATTTCATCAGTGCTGAGTTCACGTTCTGATCAAACGCATCACACAAAAAGTGCTAGAATGGGTAACCCTGATATGTTGCCATTATCAGCTGAGGATCTAGTTAGATTTGCTATCATAGTATGAGATTAGGGTTAAATTAGTCTCAGTTCAAAACAAAATGTACCTCCAACTCATCTGGGGCCTTAGAACACTGTAATGGCACTCCCTGTAGCACCATCATACCTTCCAGCTCCTGCCAGTATCTAAAGAATACTAGCAGCCATCAAAGCATTCTAAATCTGAGGCGTACCATTAGAAGATAACCTGAACTTAAAGCAGAGTTTATAAATTCAATATCAAATCCAGATGGTAACATGAATTGATTGATATGGTTTAGTTGTGTGCCATATATCTAAGCGACAGGTTTTGCTACTTCTTTTGATAGACATCCATCTATTTGGCACCATTGGAAACATGGGGAATTGCAACTGATGATGCATGCAAACCCCAATTTGTCCCAGGTGGCAATATTTATTTTTCTCTTTCCCTTCGGGCCTCTTAACACAATAGTTCAAAATCAATAGCTCGTAAATGAAACGTTGAGTGTTGGCAGCACAGTGCTATTCAAATTATCCCAGTCACAACGGTCCTTCTGCCTCAGTCATCACACGACTGATTTCCTTTAATTACTAATCACTATGCATTTATATTAATTCAACCTGACAAAGAAACTTCAATTATCCTTTAATTAGCAACAAAGCCAGAATTACAAGACAATTCACTTGAAAACATAGGGCAGTACCTATCTAAAATAATAGTAAGGTGTGATACACCACTTTCTACAGAACTCATTACATTTAAAATTACATTTTATCATTATGCACAAGGTTAATTTAGACATCAAAAATTCAATAACTAGTTATCCTTTTGCTGTACAGGTTGGGTAAATGGCTATTGGCAAAGAATGAATACAAAGCATGTTTCCCATATTCACAAACCAATGTAACCAGGAGTGGCATCTTTAAGACCACCAACTGTTCATATTTTCTAGTTTTCTTGCAATTTCCTTGGACTTCTGGTCTTACAGGAGCATGGTTACCATGATAAAATGTCATCAGGTTTACACAGATAGATGCTCAATGACATGATTGGTGATGCAATGACATCAATTATCTGCAGTAGAAATTATTTTATAATCTGAACAATAAGTAAATGACAGAAAGTTTTCACGCTGTAGTTGATACAGTTCCCAATACAGGGCCAGCTTCCTTCAATGGTCAACATGGCAGCATTTGAACAGAGTTTTTAGGCCAGGCTGTTCCTTGAACTGAACTATATCAAAAGATGGAGTGCCTCTACTACTGACATGTAAAACTGGGAAAATGCAGGAAGAGCCATGAATCAGTTATCTGGTTGACATTGATAAAACTGAATGGCTTAGCCCACATCACTTAATTACCTGGTTAACCAGTAAACTCTCAACACTGTTAGGCTTAATTACTAACCAGAAGTTTAAAATCATCTTCCTTTGGATAGAAAAATGAATACAAAGAACAGTTGATTAAAACATGTCACAATGCAGCGGTAGTGGTTTACCAACTGCAGTCATCCATTTAGTGCAGTTTAATAACCTTTTGTGTTGATTCCATGATTTACAGTAATATAGACTGAAGATGTGAATTGCAATGTGGAAACATTTTTCATGGGCTTAATTGTCATGGGCTGCCAGTGTTTTCAGACTGCTTAATTACGTGGAATAATGGATACCTGCAAAGGAATTACAAAATTGGAACCTAATCCAGGGGTTCAGGTGACATCGTCAACCAGCAGAACAAAGCTTAAATTCATCTGAAGCTCAGGATCAAATTTCGGTCTCTAATTTACTGCCTCATATCTGGTATTTTGTACAATATGTAATTAGAATTTTAGGTTAACTTAATTTCAGCTTTATGACAGTTGCTTTATTTTTATAAAGTGCCATTTTGGGGAGCAGTGCAAGCTCATATGACAAGTACAGTGAGGTCTTGTGCTCCTTTTGTTATCTCACTGCCAACTGTTTATCCATAAATAATGACAGTGAAACACTAAAATAACACGCTTATTTCGAAACACTTTATTAGTCAGTTCCCTCAAACCTAAAACATCCAGTGGATGATAGAGGCGTCAATTTAATTATTTTAACTGATGTACTTCAGGTCCAATGTTAGTCTAAGTACCCAAGCAAATTCTCAAATGCTTCCTTTTTTCTCCTTCAATATCCTAAAGGTTCTGGGGAAAAGTTCCATAAGTAGGAATAGCTCTCTGGTGCCTCACCTAAGAGGCCATTCTTTATGTTTCAGCCTAGACAGTGAGTCGTGGTGGACTATTCAACTGTGGAGGCCAGCATCGCTAAGCCTGATCCCATCTACACCCATCACATGCAGTTACTAGTAGGAGTCGATGGATTGTGATCAGCAGCAGGTGCTCTCCACCCTAGCTCAGGGGCGCTGAGGCCAACTGTAGCATGCATAATGATGCACCAGCTCAGATGAACACAAACCAGAGATTGAATCTGACACATGCCCAGTCTGCATGGCTAAGTACCAGATTAGGCCATTTTCTAGTTATACTTGTGTAGTGTCAGGCATAAAAGTTAATTATATACACTTATACAGGAAGAGTCACAGACCAATAAATTACAGCCCATTTTGCCATGTCAATGTGTACTAAAGGCATTTTTCCACACACAAGCTGCAGGTGAAGAGATGAGGAGACAAGCATTCCATGGTAATACAAGGCAAAAAATGTTATGGCAAAGTTCAAAATACATTTAACATTTTAAATTTATGGCCTTTGAAAAAGTATCATTATGGACCGTGTCAGTTACATTAATGGCTATACGCAGCAAAATAAGCTGATCTTACAGCACATGATAACACACCTCATATGTCTGTACTATGAAAGAAACAAACCCATTACACAAAAGTGATCATACTGCCAAACAGAAAAGCAAAGGATCTCTAAATTTATACTAAGTACCTTCGCATTCAGGTAATTTTAACAAATCAAGGTGACTGGGCATGATATGCATCAAAATAAAAATTAATCTGCTCGCTATGTGTACCAACATGGTAAGAATGAGCATGAAGAATTCCTCTGGTCGGTCATTTTAGTGAAATCATAAGGGTATTCTCTTAGACAGTGTCACTAAACATGACGACAACAGTAACTCACCCCTTCTGACCCAATGTTTCCTAGCCGTACTAAACTCCCGAGTTTTTTTTGAAGCATCAGATGTATGGGGTAAATTTTACAAGGCCTCACATCACCGGCAAGCTGTATACTGCCAGCACGTATCAGATATGCCCACAATTTTTGGTCCATTAAAATCACTGGACAGAAAATCATGGGCAGCATGCCTGTGACAACCTGATACGTGCTTGCTGGCTGCATGCGAGGTGTCATAAAATTGCCCTTTGTGTCATTCTGAACAGCAATAGTCAGAAGCTGCCACAGGAAACAGAATGGAGATTGGTTTAATTGACTTTCACACAACTATTGTTTACTTAATCATCTTGACACTGGACAGGTGGACCGGTCACAGAATTGGCCCTATAACATTAAGTGACCTTTCTGTGATCTTTAGTCCCATCCAGTGAACCCTGCACTGGGATTGGAGACCCACAGATTCTATCTACACAGGAACATAGGAACAGGAGTAGGCCATTCAGCCCCTCGTGCCTGCTCCGCCATTTGATAAGATCATGGCTGATCTGTGATCTAACTCCTTTGGCCCATATCCCTTAATACCTTTGGTTGCCAAAAAGCTATCTATCTCACATTTAAATTTAGCAATTGAGCTAGTATCAATTGCCGTTTGTGGAAGAGAGTTCCAAACTTCTACCACCCTTTGTGTGTAGAAATGTTTTCTAATCTCACTCCTGAAAGGTCTGGCTCTAATTTTCAGACTGTGCCCCCTACTCCTAGAATCCCCAACCAGCGGAAATAGTTTCTCTCTATCCACCCTATCCGTTCCCCTTAATATCTTATAAACTTCGATCAGATCACCCCTGAACCTTCGAAACTCTAGAGAATACAACCCCAATTTGTGTAATCTCTCCTCGTAACTTAATCCTTGAAGTCCGGGTATCATTCTAGTAAACCTACGCTGCACTCCCTCCAAGGCCAATATGTCCTTCCGAAGGTGCGGTGCCGAGAACTGCTCACAGTACTCCAGGTGCGGTCTAACCAGGGTTTTGTATAGCTGCAGCATAACTTCTGCCCCCTTGTACTCCAGTCCTCCAGACATAAAGGCCAGGATTCCATTAGCCTTATTGATTATTTTCTGCACCTGTTCATGACACTTCAATGATCTATGTACCTGAACAGGTCTTCCTTCTTCTAAGAAAGTCTCCTCTACCACTCAATTTTATACTTTTATTCCTAGAAACAGAAAATGTGCTATCAGTCATGTTCCCAACCCCATAAGATGAATGAGTAAAGATTTTCAGAGAGTTCAATTGAAGAAGCTGTAATTTATAACTTAAACATGGATATGGCAAGATTATACTTTGGCTTAAAACATGGAAAGCAGAGAGATATTCTTTAAATAGAGGAATACAGACAATTTATCAATATTTAACTGTCTGCGAGGCACAACACAGGTCAGCTTTACTTTCATTGGTGATGCACCAAAACAGGAAGTAATGGTCCAGGTGGCTGGAACACTAAGCAGTGAACAAAATGGCGGGATGGAAATAATTTTAAATATTTTGCATTCATTTGTGATTGTAGAAACATGGAAATCCTCAGTAAAAGTGCCTGTTGCACAGTGTGTGCAAATCTGATGCAAGCAAATTGTCCCAGACCCAGTCACTTTCTAACTTGGTCATTACTGGTGAAGTCATTCTTGAAGCAGGTAATTATGCTGCAAGCAGTGTTTCTCTTCAGCACCAATCCAATGCAATGGACAGTAATCCCTCTTGAGAACCTTGTACGGTAAGAATGCATTCTCCCCACCACCCCCATCAAAAAAAAATTGGGAGAAGAGTTTGTTGGGGCCTCTATGGGTGGATTTGGAGAAGAACAATATCCTACTTTAAATAACCAATCCCCCTTTGATTAAAAGCATTTGAGTAGGAATGACCAACTGTTCTTGGCATGTGTTAAGTTGTGACTGTGCTAGGATGGAATGTAATAAAGTCTTCTGTAGTATTAACTATTCCCCCCAAAAGAACTTGAGGTGTGCACACAAGTAAAAAAATGCTAAACTAGTCCCTAATGTACTGTGACTGTGGGAGAGAACACTATATATACCAGAGAAAATACTGAATTACTACCATGAACTACAATAGTAAATCTAAGGGTTCTGAAATAGATTTATTTGCTCTGTATGGCTAAGACACAGACACATACCAACACCCTTGATACACTCATAACTCTTTAGTGCTCATGGACTAGGGACACCTCCTTAGGTCGGCTGTCTACTATGGCTCAGTGTTTATCTAAATAATAAGGTTTTCTTGTTTTTTTAAAAGGTTTAAAAAATATTCCTCTTTGATACTCTTCCTCCTCTGCTGAAGAGGTGGCTCATGCTGTGGTACGGTTCCATGGGCACCCATTGGCACCTTGCCCAAGTGCCCATTTTTCATGTACGAGCCTGCCAGTGTTAGCAGTCTGTTCAACTGTGGGAAGCATCACAGCTGAGCCCAATCTTGTGTTCACCCAACATTCACACGCGTGCACTTGCCAATACGAATTGTTGGACGGCAATCGGGAGCTCCTACTCTGGTCTACTTTTCCTGCCCTAGCCTAGGAACACTAAGCCCAACCGTGCACTTCCATCTTCCTCCTCTCCTTTCCAACTGAGATCATCTAAATCAGCAGAGGCCAGGGACCAAACCTGGGACCATCCTGACTGGTGTGGCACAGTGCCACAATACACAAAGCATTTATCCACTGAACCATAAGGGGCCTGAGTTGAATATTTGATATAAAATATATTAAAAATATTTTTTTTTCATTTCCAGAACCACAGAACAAGTGGTAGAAATATAACAGACAATGTAAATCACTGGAATACGCTAAATAATGCACTCAGAACCTTCCGGAACCTAAGTGTTGCATACCCCGATGCTGTTCAGTGAATTATTTTGCATATTCCATCATTCCAAGTTAGTTATTGGACATCCTGCCTTTCTGTAATCTAAATAATTTGATAATCTGGAACAATTTTACACATGTATCTTTTTCAGGAGTTTGGGTTTCAGTCTTCAGGACCTAAAAATGAGAAAGAACCTCTTATAAGTATCTAGAGGGTTGCCCACAGATGTTGCACAAAAGAAGCTTTCTGTATATTCTCATCTCTTCTAATAGGAGGCAGCAGTCTAATGAACAAGAGCTGACTTATTAAGGAACCAGACATTTAAATTTGGAGGCCTTAAAGAAGTACACCTGTCTTATCCAAAATCAACCAACAAACGTCATTTTACAGTTCAGCCCCTGTTCATTTCCCAGCTAGATTTCACTTATCCTCCAGCTCTGGTAGTTCAGCAGAACTTGCTATCACCAGAACTGTCAGATTATCAAATCATCATTACACGCTTGATATCCCAAATTAATTTACTCCTCGTACAAGTGTTACATTGCCACACAGAGCACTATAAAATAATCAGGCAGACGAGTGCTGAACTGGCTGATGGAGCTTCTCATCAGTCCAGAAGCACGATATGTACACACAGAGGAGGACGTGTTTGTGCCATGCTGGAAGCCTTTAGAGAAAGGGCACTAACACCATTCGAGTTAACCAAGCAGCTCTTGCAAATGGTTGCCCTGGGAAGGATAGTAAGGGCTGTGAACACGGGTGGTGTTGGAGCCGCAGTCAACGTATTGGTAGGCATCAACGGAGACTTGCTCAGAGTGTGACAAATACCAGGCTGTCACTGTTGCTCTGGAAGAAATGGAAAAGAACAAATGATAGAACTCTCAACTGTTTAATGCTGTTATTTTTGCACACACTTTTTAGGAAGGCTGTTGCTGCATTTAATTTACTGATCCATTTCAGCCACTGCTTGTTTATATTTCAGGAAGGTTTCTACACTAACAGATCTATGTTTAAATAACTTACTTGCACAGATGGATTTGTTTTAAAGTGACTAGTTGGTAGCAATGTCTTCTTGAAGTGCAAGGTTACATGGAGACGTGAAAGACCTGACGGATGTCATGAAACCATGAGGAGTATCTTGCCAGGAGGATATACTGAGGTTGAAAACTTTTGCCCAATCCCAAACTGGATGGGGCAGCATGTTCGTAATTGTGTGAAAAAGGTCGGATTGTTCGTGGGAAATGGGCCGAGTTGCACATGTGCAAATGCGAAAGGAATTATATTCACACGTGCACAGCAGTTTTTTTAAAGCAGTAATCGAAAATCAGACCTTTTTCTGCCTGATCATCAAATTTACTAGGAGGCCACCTCAAAAACCAAATCGTCTGGTTCAAAACTGACAGGTAGTCACTATTACACAGAAACAAGCAGCCTGTGTGGAACAGAATATGCCATCCTCCATGACAGGAGGGAACATAGACACAGTGTGTGTGTATGAGACTATTCCATTTCTCCCTTCAGGTAAGGAATGCACAGAATGAGTGCTCTGCAAGGGGAAGGAAATAGGGACTTTGGTTAAAAGAAAGTGAATTACAGATTCATTTACTTGGATTATACCTGCATTCAAATTCTACTTACTAAGGAAAAGGCCTAATCTATGGTACTTACTGTATTGAGATCACAATATTGTGCACTTTGATTTCAGGCATTGTGCAGTAATGGCTTAAAGACAAAAAGAAAACAGAACATATTTTAGATTCTCTGATTTATACGTACCAAATTACTCATTAACATTTACATTTTATTTTGTGGCAGTTCCGTCCATCAACCCATCTTTCACCGTAAATAGCAATGGTTGGAGAAATGTTATCATACAATTGATTTTAAATAAATCTTTATTCCATAATTGCAGACTGACATTAGAGTGGAAGTCGGGTGAGGACAGATATCTTCTGCAGTAAAATAGCCTGCGAACAGTCACTGTCCAGGCTCACACAATGAAGAATTCCCACCAGGTTAGGTACTGGAGGGCTATCGGTATCTGTGCAACTGCACCCAAACAAGAGTCACCAGCTTAAGGAAAGGAGGCAAGAAAATTGGAAAATGTGACAGTATTTCGGAATGTCCAAAACATTCTCAGGTTTGAGGTTGGAGTGAAGATTAATTATAGTTCCCTTGGGCAGCGTCTAAAAATGTATCTTAAATGTGTCAGCTTGGCTCAGTTGGTAGCATTCTCACCTCCAAGTCAGAAGGTTGTGGGTTCAAACCCAGTATAAACTTGAACACATAATTCAGGCTGTCAGATCAATGCAGAACTGAGCGATTGTCAGAGGCGGAGTCTTTTGGATGTAACGTTAAACCAAGGCCCCAGCTACATTTTCAGGTGCACGTAAAAGATCCCATGTCACTTGTTTTAAGAAAAGCAGTGAGTTCTCCTGGTGTCCTAGCCAACATTCATCACTCAACAAACACCAACAAAACAGATTAACTAGTGATTCATTTCACTGCTATTTGTGGGACCTTGCTGTGCATAAACTGACTTCCAAGTTTGCCCACAAATAACAGTACTTTGAAGGTACTTTATTGACTCTGAAGCACTTCGAGATCTCCTGAAGACATGAAATGCGTTATATAAATCTAAGTTCTTTCTTTTACATCATTAGTGTTATTTCTGTTTGTTGCCACACTAATAGGCGGTGACATTATTGTTCACTTGCACAGGATTAAATGGAAAATGTTGCCCGTAATCACTGCCATCTCATTCCTGTGGCCAGTCAATTTTTAAACACAATTATCATTACAATACTTACTACATGCCTAGATCATCTAGCATAGCAGTCACCGCATAGAAAATCTGAAAAACAGAAAAGATATAATCAAATTGTACAGAACACCAAAGAGAGGCACATGAGACCAGTAAACAGAAGTGGGGAAAGTAAAGTGAGTAAATGGCCTTATGTATGGATGTGTGTAATAGTGATTGGTTACAGATATAGATCTCACCTACATTGAAATTCAGTAAAGTGTTTGAACTGCAGAAAGAAAAATAATGAATTTGAAATTCTGGGTCGTTCTGACAGCAGTAACAGAAGGAATCTTGTTGCACGATGATTTCTTCCCATGTCTGTGTCAGTAATTATACAATGATAACTTGTACACATTGAATGAATTGTGTGCAGGATTCTCATTAATAATTAGTGACTCTCAATAATTAGTGAGGTTTATTTGTGTGCACCTGGTCTACATTAGAAAAACAGAAAGAGGGGCTCAAAATGAATTTGTAATGTGGATTTTTTTTTTGAAAAGTCCCATTCCTGTACCAACCATCTCCTTCCCACCTCGAAGAGTGGTGGGTCACAGGAGAAAATTCAATCAATTAAAAATTGAGGGATGAGATAGTAACTGATTAATAAAAAAAATTCAACCACAATTAAATAGTGAAAATCCATGATGTACCCATCATTCTAGTCTGCTTCCTCCAGATTCCTACATTCCTTCCATTCCAGCTCCAAATGGTACTGTGCACAAGAACAGAATCATCAAACCTCTATCTTCCCGAATGCCCACAACAGAAAGCGTGCGGACTATAAATACTCCCACCTGCTGCTTAGCTTTTCTCCCTGTTATAACACAATGTTATAATCTCCCCAAAAACCCATCCCATTCTTTTATAGTCCATTTTATTCTGGTTCGAATTTCTCACAAAGATCCGTTCTGTTTCCTTCTCCCACCAATTTTGTCAGCTTCCCTCCTTTTCTGAAGACACTGACGCTATGTCGGGACACAGTGTAGTTCACCCTCTGCTACCAAGTGGTCATTATTATGTGTGAGCTTGGACAGTGAGTGTCAGCAGGCTATTCAACTTTGGCCGCGCTCACAGTAATTCAGTCTACTGAAACTGGAGATAAATGTTTGAGTCCAGGGTTCTGATTTGCATTGCCTGACTGCACTAGTGATCGGCCCAAATGAACCTATTACAAACATAGCACTGAGTTCTTTTTTACAAAACAAAAACCAAATAGATGACCACGTACTATTTTCTCAGATTTTATACGGTCTGTATTGTATATATGAAAGAAGAAGTAATTCCCACAACAATCATGTATGAACACTGAATGTTTATTGATGAGCAAAAGTGATACACACTCTCACTGGATCCCCATCTCCCCTCCAGCTGCTCGTTCAAACTGAACCCAATGTTGCGCAACCCCAGTGTGTTCACTGACCCTGAGCTGAGCTTCAAACTCCATATTCAGTCCATCACCAAAATCGGCTACTTCCACCTCCGAAATATCACTTGTCTCTGTCTGTACCTCACCCCCACCACTGCTGAAACTCTTATCCGTGCCTTAATCACCTCCAGGCTTGACGCCTCCTTGCAAGCCTCCACCCAACTTGAACTTCAATTCAACCAGAACTCTGCTTCCCATATCCTATTCCACACAAAGTCCCACTCACCTATTACCCAGTCCTTGCCAACCTTCATGGCTCCGTGCCCCCAACGCATTGATATCCAAATCTTTGTCCTCATTTTCAGACCCCTCTATGTCTTTCTTCACCTGACCTCCGCAATCTCCTTCAGCCCTGCTCGCACCCTCTGCACTATTGTACATGACCATCTTCCTTCACTTTACCATCAGTGACAGAGCCTTCAGCCACTTAAACCCTGCACTCTAGAATTCTCTTCCCAAACAATTCTGCCTTGCCCAATCTCCCCATCTTCAAAAGCCTCCTGACAATCTATTCTTTGACTGTGCCAACAACAACAACAACAACAACAACTTGCATTTATATAGCACCTTGAACATAGTAAAACATCCCAAGGCACTTCACAGGAGCATTATCAAACAAAACTTGACACTGAGCCCACAAGGAGATATTAGGACAGGTGACCAAAAGCTTGGTCAAAGTGTCGGGTTTTAAGGAGCATCTTAAAGGAGGAAAGAGAGGCAGAGGGAATTCCAGAGCTTAAGGCCTAGGCAACTGAAGGCACGGCCACCAATGGTGGAGCGATTAAAATCAGGGATGCGCAAGAGGCAAGAATTGGAGGAGCACAGAGATCTCGGAGGGTGGTAAGCCTGGAGGAGGTTACAAGGATAGGGTGGGGCGAGGCCATGGGGGAATTTGAAAACAAGGATGAGAATTTTAAAATAGAGGCGTTGCTGGACTGGGAGATAGTGTAGGTCAGCAAGCACGGGGTGATGGGTGAAGGGGACTTCTGGTGCAAGTTAGGATACAGGCAGCAGAGTTTATGGAGGGTGGAAGCTGGGAGGCCAGCCAGGAGAGCATTGGAATAGTCAAGTCTAGAAGTAACAGCGGCAGGGATGAGGGTTTCAGCAGCAGATCAGCTGAGGCAGGGGTGCAGACGGGTGATGTTACGGAGGTGGAGGTAGGTAGTCTTGGTGATGGACAGGATATGTGGTTGGAAGCTCATCTCAGGGTCCCCCAACTCTTCTTCCTTCTCCTGTTTTGGTTCCAACCCCCATATTATGTAGTGCCTTGTGAGACTGTTGTCTGGATTAAGACGTTATACAAGTGCATGTTATTGGCCTAGAAACTGCCACACTTGTTTGGATGACAGGCATCTGTAAGTTTGTGGTAATGTACTTAGACACCAGTTTCCTGTTGCAAGTACTTCTTGTACTATAAACAGACACATAACTGAAGAGAATATCATGTCTGCAACAGCAAGTCCCAATCCTCATTTACATTACTGTGCCCAAAGCTTACCAAAAAGCCTAGATCTGAAGTTACGCAAGGACTCTTTTAGGCCAATTTTACTAAGCTGAGAAGTGACTTAGCAAAAATGGACTGGAAACAGCTACTTGAAGGTGTCAGAGAAGTGGGAGGCATTCAAGGGGGAGATTCAAGGGGTTCAGAGTAAACACGTTCCCATAAAGAAAAAGGATGGGACTGCTAAATCTCGAGCCCCTGGATGACAAGGAGTATACAGGGTAAGCTAAGGCAAGAAAGGGAAGCTTATGTCAATCACCAAGAGCTCAGTACTGCAGAAAGCCTAGAGGAGTATAGAAAGTGCAGGGGTAAAATTAAAAAGGAAATTAGGAAAGCAAAGAGAGGGCATGAAAAAATACTGGCATGTAAAATTATGGAAAACCCCAAAATGTTTTATAAATACATAAAGAGCAAGAGGATAACTAAGGAAAGAGTAGGGCCTATTAGAGACCAAAAAGGTAACCTACGTGTGGAGGCAGAAGATGTGGGTATGATTCTTAATGAATACTTTGCATCTGTCTTCAAAAAAGAGGGGGAATGATGCAGAGATTGTAATTAAGGAGGAGGAGGAGTGTGAAATATTGGATGGGATAAACATAGTGAGAGAGGAAGTATTAAAGGGTTTAGCTTCTTTGAAAGTAGATAAATTGCCAGGCCTGGATGAAATGTATCCCAGGCTGTTAAGAGAAGCAAGGGAGGAAATAGCAGAGGCTCTGACCATCATTTTCCAATCATCCCTAGCTACAAGCGTGGTGCCGGAAGATTGGAGGACTGCTAACGTTGTACCGTTGTTTAAAAAGGGAGAAAAAGATAGACTGAGTAATTGTAGGCCAGTCAGTCTAACCTTGGCGGTGGGCAAATTATTGGAATCAATTCTGAGGGACAGCATAAATCGTCATTTAGAAAGGTATGGGTTAATCAAGGACAGTCAGCATGGATTTGTTAAGGGAAGGTAGTGTCTGACTAACTTGATTGAATTTTTTGAATTTTTGACTAACTTGATTGAATTTTTTGAGGAGGTAACAAGGAGGGTCGATGAGAGTAACGCGTTTGATGCAGTTTACATGGATTTTACCAAGGCTTTTGACAAGGTCCCACATGGCAGACTAGTCAAAAAAGTAAAAGCCCATGGGATTGAAGAGAAAGTGGCGAGTTGGATCCAAAACTGGCTCAGTGGCAGGAAGCAAAGGGTAATGGTTGACGTTTTTGCGACTGGAAGGCTGTTTCCATTGGGGTCCCGCAAGGCTCAGTACTGAGTCCCTTGCTTTTTGTGGTATATATTAATGATTTGGACTTGAATGTGTGGGGCTTGATCAAGAAGTTTGCAGATGGTACAAAAATTGGCCATATGGTTGACAGTGAGGAGGAAAGCTGCAGACTGCAGGAAGGTATCAATGGACTAGTCAGATGGGCAGAAAAGTGGCAAATGGAATTCAATGCAGAGAAGTAAGAGGTAATGCATTTGGGGAGGGCATACAAGGCAAGTGAGTACACAACAAATGGGAGGATACTGAGAGATGTAGGGGAACAAAGGGACCTTGGAGTGCATGTCCACAGATCCTTGAAGGTAGCAGGACAGGTAGATGAGGTGGTTCAAAAGGGATACTTTCCTTTTATTAGCCGAGGCATAGAATATAAGAGCAGGGAGGTTATGCTAGAACTGTATAAAACATCGGTTAGGCCACAGCTTGAGTACTGCGTACAGTTCTGGTCACCACATTACAGGAAAGATGTGATTGCACTAGAGAGGGTACAGAGGAGGTTTACGATGATGTTGCCAGGGCTGGAGAATTTTAGCTATGAGAAAAGATTGGATAGGCTGGGGTTGATTTCTTTGGAACAAAGGAGGCTGAGGGGAGATTTAACTGAGGTATATAAAATTATGATGGGACTAGATAAAGTGGATAGTGAGGGCCTATTTCCCTTAGCAGAGGGGTTAGTGACCGGGGGCATAGATTTAAGGTAATTGGTAGAAAGACTAGAGGGGAGCTGAGGACATTTCTTTTCACCCAGAGGGTGGTGGGGGTCTGGAACTCACTGCCTGAAAGGGTGGTAGAGGCAGAAACCCTCAACTCATTTAAAAAGTACTTGGATGTGCATTTAAAGTGCCGTAACCTACAGGGCTACGAACCAAGTGCTGGAAATTGGGATTAAGCTGGATAGCTCTTTATCGGCCGGCACAGACACGATGGGCCGAATGGCCTCCTTCTGTGCCCTAATTTTCTATGATTCTATGACTCCACTGCACTATTATTTAGTTCCCAAAAAATGACCACATCGGCTGACAAAATACAGAAGTAGAACTTAATGCAAGCAAGCAAAAACTAATGAGGCTAGAAATGACTGTTGGTGATATTAGTGGATACAAGCTTAACATATTTGTATGACAGTCCCCTGTGTGCTACTTTAGTGTAGGTGGTAACCTGTTTAAAATATAGATTAACACCTCTGTTAAAATAGCGACACAGAAATTCATCTGCCAATATCACCAAAGGTAACTGAGCCAATGTGCATTACCTGGCCGCCTCCCAAGGGCCTGAAGACTGTAGTGTTTTTGATGTTGACAGTTCCAAGGACTTCATTAAAAAACACAATCTGAACACTGAGATCAGTAATACTGATGCTGTAGAAGTTGTAGTTCGTTACATTTAATATATTCTGCAAAAGAGGAAAACAAAGTGGCACATCATGAGCCCAAAATATGTCATGTAAAGCTCCACAATTTACCTGAACCATAACCTCAGAATTCCTCCCCTCCTGAACCTCGTTTCCCACACCAGCCATCGTTGTGGCTTTTCTGAGTGAAATGGCAATTTGGTACCAATTAGTGCCGAGTTGTGGACAGTTTTGTGTTGCAAACTAGGATCCGTTGGAGGCTTAATTAAGACTGTCCAAACTCCTTTCATGAACCATCATTACTGACAGGAAACAGAGGCTTGCATCCATCCAATCTTAAGATAGTGATGTCCATGTGCTGCTCTCCCATTTTTCCATTTGGAGTGGGGAGCCAGACTCTGTATGTTGGCAGTCCTTGGAAATGAAGCATTTTTTCACTTTTGACACACAGGCCCTAAAATTCCAGTATCCCTGCCCTTGAGGTCATAGACCTCATCCAAATCCCATGGACACGATCACTTAAAGAAACGGGGTGGTTGGCCCTATAGCAGCGGTACTGAGGTGCCTGCGCCAATGAGGTCCCGTGAAATCGGTGCGGCCTCCTGCCACTCTGATGGAGGAAGCTACATACCCTTGAAGGGCTGAAGATTTAAATTTTAAAATACTTCTTTCCCCTCCGGGAAACATAGTGCCTTAGTTCAGAAAGTAATTAATAGTATGTGGGATCAATTATCTTTAACTCCTTCCATTTCTGGGGCCTTACAAGGCCCGCAATGGAATCTTTGCCTGCTCTCCGCAGGTGTGGCTTCCACTGGGCCTAAAGTGGGCGTTCTGGGCGGAATTCCCAGGGTAGCCCTGAACGTGGACTTAGGTAGGGCAGGCAAAAGACTTGCCCACTCCAATTAACAGGATGCATGGGGTGCAAATCCGGTGAATCCAGATTCTGCCCTAAATTCCTGACCCCAGGAATGATTCGCCAATGTTGCAGCTTCTCGCCGCCAGGAATTTCGGCCTCCCACTGTCGCCCTGCAACAATCCACATCAGATGCTGCACAGAAAAGTTCCCTTTAATGTGCCACAATAATTTGTCTTAACCCAAGCCTCAGAAAAGATCGAGGTGCCAATGCACCACTTTAAATTATATTTTCTAATTTTGCAATAGACAGTATGGATGGCAGGAGCCAGATTACACAGGACTTGTTCCTTTTGGTACCAATCTATCCCTGCACAACAGGAGTTTAAAATTACATCTAATATATGATGAACCTACCGTTATTTTAAGAAAAACTCTATAATCCGCTTTGTCATTGGTGACGTAGACTGACTTAATACCAACGTGTTCTACTTTAATGGAACGCGGGAAAAGGAAGAAGATCGCAAGTCCACTAATCAGAAGGCTGATCACCACGGCGACTGCCACATAAAGCTTCCTGAAAAGTAAATCATATTCCAGCATTTGATAAAATAATTGGAATTGGTTTTCTTCTTTTTTAATGAAAGGCTTCAGTTTTGGCTGTTAGTGAGATATTAAATTGTTGCAACAGTAAAACATTAATACTGACGTTCGTCGTGGTTGCAGCCTCTGGTCACTGTACGGAATCAGAGCTACCAGCTCATTCTCCTGGCCTGGAAATGTAAAAAGAGAAAAAAATCTTTAAAATACAATCAGATCTTGCATAGTTTTGCTTGTGGCTAGTTAGAGGATATGCTGTAGGATAAGATGCTAACCTTGGCACTGTGACATCACGCTCAACTCTGAATCAGATCATGGGTTCAAGTCCCACTCCTGTGACTTGAACACATAATCTAGGCTGGCACCTCAGTGCAGTACTGAGGGAGTGCTGCAGTGTCAAAGGTGCCATCTTTCGGATGAGATGTTAAACTGAGGTCCTCCAGGTGGATGTAAAAAGTCCCATGGAACTATTCGAAGAAGAGCAGTCCTCCCAGTGTCCTGGCCTACATTATCCCTCAACCAATACCACCAAGAGATTATTCAGTCATTTATATCACTACTATTTGTGGGACCTTGCTGTGTGCAAATTGGCTGCCGCATTTCCCTACATTATAACAGCGACTACAATTCAAAAGTACTTCGAAGCGCTTTGGGACGTTCTAAGTTTGTGAAAGACGTTTCATACAATACAATTTCTTTTTTCTTTTGTGCTGTTTTATAAAGGCAGCAGTGTAATACTGTGTAATGCACCATGTATTATTCTGACATTGAGGGTTTGTAATCTGGCCTGTCCCTTTAAGACCACAAGTTCTTATTGCTGTAAATAGGCGCATCCTGAAGTCAATTAAATGGTAATTGCTCATAGATTAATTGGAAGGCATTTTCTATTGTGTAACAAGAAACTAGCTGGAATATAGTTCTACCTTTTAAAAAAATATATCCTTGCCTATTATGTAGTTGCCTACTTCAAAGTGGGGGATGACTTATTTCTGTGTTAGGTGTCATGGAATGCACCCAGGTGATAAAAGTAATTAAAACCGATCATCTTACTACAAATAGTCTATACTTACAGTCAAATACATTCACAATTATTATGTCTCCACAATAGCTTTCACATCAGTAGGTCCCATGAGCAAGTCTCTCGCCCAATTGGCAGTTTTGCTTTGTCTTGAAAACTTGCGAATTGCTTTTGAGTCGGGATTCTGTGAAGCAACCTTATGACTTTGAAATCTATTTTGATTGACAGTTTTGATTAATTTTGATTTATTACAAAAGCACCTTTTCAAAATCTTTTTTTTACACTTGCTTCAGTTTCAGTGTAAACAGTCATAAAGCTAAGCTGGTAGCCGGTGGTCTTCACTGTTTTCCAACTTGTTTATTTCTTTGGGCCGGGGCAGTCTGTGAGGGCTCAGCCCGATTTTAAACTGGTCATCACAGACGCATGGTCCAAGTTATGGCACAGAACCACAAAGACTTTGAACTTTTATTGTTTTTAAACAGATGTAATAAAATGCAGTGAAGCAATGCAGTCCATCTAAAAATGCTGTTTTTTTGCCTCAGTTTAATCTTACTTCTTAGTAAAGTTAAATTAGTAGTTTTGGTCAATGCTGACTGTCAGTGTAGTGTTTTCATCACTTGGAGAAATCAGGAAAGTACAGAAATATCCTGTATTACTTCCAATGCATACCTCAATGGTAATAGTGTTCATTGTTTCCCAGAGAGCCACTGTCTCGCCACTTTGTGCATACCTTTCTATGGAAGCTGATATTTGTTTGAATATGAATAATAGGTATCTGGAGAGAGCCCGAGTCATAAAACAAGGATCTTTCCAGTAAATCACAAGCATTTGCAATACTGATTCATACACCTCCTAGATTAAATGTAGCACTAGCTAAGGCCAGAGAGCCAGTAATCAGCTACACTCTTAGAATATGAAAGAGGGCACAGTACTTAAGAAATTAAAAATACCTTAAAATAAAGGAATGCTGGTTAGTTTGCCAAACCATAAAGTTGGCATCAATAGTGCTTTATTATACGTTGGCCTCAATTCTTCCTTGGGTTGACAAGAGGACTATAAACAATGTTTGCCTTATTACAGAGTGTTTGTAGTTGTTATTGCTTTGTTATGCCTACAGTGGAATTTTCCTTTCCTTCGAATATTGGTGGCAGGGAGCTACTATTCAAGAGAAGGTGAGGAGGAAATTTCTCATTAATGTTAGTGGAAAATTACCTACCTCTTGGTATTCTTCCTGTTCCTTGGCATGTGGGACACGTGATGTTCTCTCTTCCCACAAACTCTACGTATGGAACATGAGAACTGGCCTCTCCATTACCGATGCCCTGTACTTCGTTTGTGTTTTCTAGAACCTTTCTGTCAGTCTCTGACACAATGGGTGCTGTATCCTCTTTCTTGCTTTGTCTTGAGAAATTAGGTAAATGGGAGAATGATTTACCCATGTTTTCTTGTATTTACCCTGTAACGTGAATTCAGAATAAAGAATCATACTCTATGGAGATGACATTAGGCTTCAATTACTGCAACTACTTTTCCTTTGAAAATGTATTTGTAAAGTGTATTTCAGAGCACAAACATTGTAAACCTGATCACAGAACTTGCAGTGCCTCCAGCTATGCTGGAACCAACTTGCTGTTCCGAGGGGATGATAGGATGCAGGTTTGTTCCATGATTCCCTACAAGGCCAATTTCTAGTCGTGATAATGTGCGACAGTGAAACTGTGTACTTTGAAACCTTGCCATTGGTAAATGTTTATATACTTACTAAACACAAAAGAGATCTCAGAAAAAATCTCTTCATTCAAAAGGACAGAATAATTAACCAGGTAACGTAATAGAGTCGAAGGCTTAAGGGCAGTTCAAAATACAGGTGGATATTAGGCTGGGTGAACGGGAATGCAATAAGGTAAGCTTCAATGGGCCGCATGACCTTTTTGCATTCTTGGACTTTTTGTTAAGTCTCGGGTATGACTCCCAACTTGGTGACATTAACAGGCCGCTTAATGGAACCGATAATGAAATGCTGTGCCTCACATGGTGGAGGGAAAATGAATGAAGAACTGGTCTCTCCAACCTGCTCTACCCCAAAGTGTTATGGTGCAGCAATTGAGCTTTGAGTTAATCACCTCACACTCAAAGAACTGGAGGGGAGAGATAATGTTAACTTCACTTGAGAAGTTGAACAATTATCAAAAGGAGAAATCATCATGGCTCCATTTTGTGTTGGTTTGATAATAATTGCTCCCATTAAAGGGCAACGCTGTTAAGTAGTATTCAGATACATAAATTAATTAAACAGTTCTCTAACCTTTCCAAATACTATGACTTTAATTCTTTGTGTGCAGTTAACCAATTATTAAATATTTTGCACTTTTATTAATCGAAGAAGAGCAGGGGAGTTCTCCCCAGTGTCCTGGCCAATACTTATCCCTCAATGAACACCAAAAACAGATTATCTGGTCATTATCACATTGTTGATTGTAGGACCTTGCTGTGTGCAAATTGGCTGCCGCACTTCCAACATTACAAGTGACTACACTTCAGAAGTATTTAATTGGCTGCAAAGCGCTTTGGGGTGTCCTGAGGTCGTGAAAGGCACAATATAAATGTACTGCTTTCTTTTTTTCTTTTTATTATAGGCAGAGTGATAAACAAGCTTGACTTTTCACATGTGTGCTGTCATGCAAAGATAAAAGCCCCTGAAAATGATGCTAAAATAGATGAGTACCTTGTGGCTAACCACATTTGCCCATATCCTATATGCACAGGCCTAGAGGTTATTTATAAAGATGCAGCTGTTAAACGTTCCCAGTGGCTCAGCGCATTTATTTAGTGAATTGTTTAGCCATACAGAACAGGAAGAATCAGTTTGATCTCCAGTCTGTGTTGCATTACCTGATCTCAGCTGGCTTAGAAGTAATGGTTAGAGAGTGGAGAAAATCAAGACAGGTTTGTCGTGAGTGTGTGTGTGTGTGTGTACACAAACATGTGAGCATCAGATGAGGACAGGAATGGACCTGGCTGAGATCCTTGGCGGTGAAATGGTCTGCCAACGCTCACCATATAGCTTACATATGAAGGGACTGGCGTGGCTGCTAGAACCTTCAGGAGTGGTGAGAAAATTTGGAAAGGTGAAAGTTAAAAAATTAAAAACAAGGAAAGCAAAAGATAAAAACAAAGGAATCGAAATAAAATATCCTCTGCCTGTAAAGCAGTGGTTTCAAAACTTCCTTGTGTGGGGTATCATCTACAAATATTGATGTACTCTCAAGGACCCTCTATAAATATTGACATACGCCTGGGAACCTCTGCAGATACTGACCCACTCCTAGGGACCCCCTGCAAATACCGCCACACTCCAAGATACACCCAGCAAATAATGACACACTCCCAGGGACCCCCAGCATATACTGACACACTCCCAGGTACACCCTGCAAATAATGACACTCCCAGGGACCCCCAGCATGTACTGACACACTCCCAGGTACACCCTGCAAATACTGACACAAGTCTGGGAAGTCATTGTCCTAATTTCTGAAAGACAATGTTTAACAGTGCTATAATTGGAGGAATTGTTCGTCAAGCAAAATTTCCTGAGCCACCGTATCACCAGTGGGGCCTTGCAAGCAGAAGGCTGTTTGTGGGAAAATCACAGGTTGCTGCCTGCAATTTTCTGTCCATTGATTTCTATGGCTGGAAAATCATGAACAGTGCACCCGCAATTTTCCAATAAGCCACCTGCTGCTTGCAAGGGGTCTCTGAAAATTCCACCCATTTTATACAGCAACAGAAATAACATGCCAATAAATACAATATCAATAAACTTAAAACCTAGACTGCTTCCACTGCAATCGCACATTAATGATTATCTATCTAGAAATTTGAAAGCTTTAGATTGTGAAAGCATGCGAAAAAAAATTAGTGCGGAGTCCAGAACTAATGGATGTTAAGTGAATTTATTAGATGTTAGCAGTAAAATCTAATTGTGTGATGAAGACTATGTTTAAAACAGAGCAGAGCATGGAAGAAAATCTAACAAAAATTATAAAAGTTATGAACTTAAAAATGTCACTAAAGACAGAATAAATACAATAAATTAAATCAAAATAGAACAGATTTAATTTTCTTAAAGTGGTAAATTTTGGGAGTAAGGATTTAGTTTTCAACTTACTTTTCCTTGGAACTTATGCTGGAGTTACTGAGATCCTAACAGTGACCATGGCTCAAAAACTATCCCTACAGCAACTCTGTGCGAGCATCTAATAAGGACCCATGATCATCCCATTTGCCAGTCCCGAGAACAGATTATTTACCCACCCCCTGGTCCTGGGAAAGATATTTGGCAAAGGCGAGGGGTCATACATAAAAGCAGAAAAATCAACTCGTAAAAGGAGAAAACAAATTTAAAAATCAATAGCTCTGTTACTGCCCATATCGAGCGGCATCTGTGACCGCGTGGGCAATCGATAAATGTCACTCAGCCAAATTTCTGGTGACTGTTCACTGATCAAAACTAAAGGGTAATCGTGGTCAAGGCACAGGGTACTGGAGCAGCAACATGCAACTCCATAGTCTGGTTGCTTATAGATTTCATTCTCCACTCCACTGTGACCCTGATCTCAGCCTCCGCAGTGGGGAGATGCCAAGCAGAGGCCAGATGATGTGTAGGTGTACACCAGTGCCACCGTGCAGTGCAGGCAGAAATGTGTTCCAGAAATATAGGTGTATGTTGGTATTAAAAGTTACTAAAACCTTTGGTGGAGCTAGTGTTAGACTCTGGTATAAATATATATGGATGTGTACAAGAAATCTGTAGGCTGTCATGCATAGACACATTGGTATGTCAATGCTGGTATTATGCCAATGTGAAAACTACTGAAGATATAAGCGTATATTCTTAAACCCTCTTTACGTAGGGATAATACTTCTTCATTGAACATTATAGTGATTCAACATTTTAATCCTTCGACTAGACACCATCACATCTTTCAAAATGTCACTTCTTAATGTAATATCTAATAAATTGATTTTCCACATATTCCAAATGAGCAGGAGAAATATTCATAATATTTTGGGAATCAATTGGAAGAAAAAAATTCTAAAATCAAGTTCTGTTTTGAATTCTGATGCTGTAACGCTATTTCTACCCCAGGGTTATTTGGCAACCTTTCTGTCAAATTATCCCAGAAATGACTCATCTTTCCACTGTGTGAAGCTAATACCATTGACACCGATCCACCGAGCCACATAAGGAGATATTAGGACAGCTTGGTCAAAGAGGTAGGTTTAAGGAGCATCTTAACGGAGGTGAGTCACAATACCTTTGGTCCGCACCCAAATACAAACAGATTTTTAACCCTTCAATACCATCCCGAGGTTCAGGATGCACACATTTGTGTTACATAACATCAGTAAAAAGACTAGATATTGATAACTGATGTACAGAGATCCAGAAAATTCAGGAATCAAAAGAAACAGGTGTACAACAACAACAAGCTGCATTTATATAGCGCCTTTAACATAGTAAAACGTCCCAAGGCACTTGACCGGGGCGATTTCAAACAAAATTTGACAATGAGCCACACAAGGAGACATTAAGACAGCATGATAAAAGAGGTAAGGAGCATCTTAACGGAGGTGAGTCACTATACCTTTGTACTAAGAAACGTCCCCACACCAGGAAGGAAAAACAGAATGTAAACGACACACCACTCTCACGTGTTTTCCAAACAGCAGCCAGTTACAGAGCGGCAGTGCTGGAGGTCGGGAGCAACTGTCTGCCCATATTGTCTGGAGGGGACTGATGCACACTGCTGGATACTAAGAGAACTGCAAGATCAAGGTGGGGAGGAGGGAAGGGAAGAGTATAAGTCAAGGGTGGGACTTCCCTCTATTTTCAACCCACAAACAGTATCTGAAATTTCTTGTCTTATATGCATATTTATATGGTTGTTAAATTTATACCTCACATTTCTGGTTAAAATCTATCAACTCATAGGAGAGGGACTATTGTTCCTTTAATAATTTAATCAAAAAATCTGGTGCGAGTACACACAGGAAATCCCAATCTGGATTTTGACTTTGTTCTGAGCTGATCTCTAGTACAATTTCTTGTTCTGTACTAAAATTATTGGCAGGAGGAGGAATTTCATCTTTGAGATATTCAGTTTTTTTCTAACTGTTGCACAAATTGATCAGAAAAACACTGATATGTGACCATCCCAGCATCAATTCAAGGGAATTCAAATCACCTGGTTACTTAGTCCACTCATCTGTGGATCACAAATCATTCAGACAGCATTCCCACCAAATCTAATTTTGTTCCTCTTCCTGAGCCTTGGGCTGCTGTTTCACATGAGGGAGGTGTGAGGTTCAAAAAGAGTCTTTTGCTTTTTGCAGGGGATAGCAAGTTCCTGCTCTATTAAAATTCAATAAGATTTGTCGCTATTTATTTAAAAAGCCTTTGATTTGTTTCTTTTTAATAAATTGGTTGTCGTTATTTACCACAGATTTCCCATCAGTGTTCACATAAAGAATGCTCAATAGAGAACCATAAAATACATTTCCATGAGTGAGGAGGTTCTGATTAAGTCAAGTGACAACATAATTCCTAACATCAAGAATAAATTGAGGAAACTGCATTTAGAGATGTTGAACATCATGTTTCCCATGACTTATAAGAAACCACAAAACCAAGCCAAGTTATATAGTCAGCTTCACAATAAACAAAATGTGGTAACTTTCAAATAAACCATTTTATTTACACACGTATCTCTTATGCCTGGTACAATCTTTGCTTCGTAAGGATCTTGTTGTGTCATGCCACCATCATGGCATTCTTGAAGTCTGCAGTTGGCACTTCCTCGAACAGTAAGCAGTGATGGAGTGTATACAGATGTTGCTATTAAGACCTGACCTTTGTGTGTTGGTTTTGTGGTCTACTGTATATAAATGGCGTTTGTATAAATTCTTTGGGGGCTTGGACACTGCTGGCCCAATTGTGTAGCACCAATATGGGTGTTTATTTTGTCCTTCCAATTTATTCCCCCATCCTGAAAATGCTAACATTGGAGTACAGATCCTCTCATGCCCATCACCATCCACTACCTCACCCATGTGGTCACTCTTCACATGAGCCTAAACCATGGGTTTTCAAACTGGGGTCCACAATGTAATCAGGAAAAATCATGATTCTGTCTGTCTGTCTGGGGCCGGGCACAATGGGTGGTAAAGGTTATAGCTCTGCAACCCCCAAGAATCAGGTGTGGACCTACCTCTGTTGTTTCAGCTGCAAGATCAATGTTCGTTAAAAACAGCTGATCTTCCAGCTGGCAGCACTGAAGCTCTTCTATTCAGAATATTGACATCTGGACCCTTGCGACCTCAACGATACCAGGAGCAGCCATGCCCAGTCATGTTGGTGCTGTGTCTTTTCTAAAGTAATGGTCAGGCCTAAAGTAAAAGACTTGTATATAGAATCAAGATCTATATATAGTATCTGTGCCTGTCGTTATTCATATTGTTTCCTGAATGTCACTCGCTCCACCAGACCATTCAACCTGATCTCATGTTCATAATTTTCAAGGTGAAGAGTTTTTGTCAGTGTTTTGGCTGGGGGGGGGGGTGGGGGGGTGGTGTTCCTGCTTGTTTTGCTTTACTGTGCTATGTTTAAATTACTTTGTTGCAGCATCAAGGCCCATGTGAGGGTTATTGTGACTCCATATAATGAAAGCACACTTGAACTCTAACCTCAAAATGGTTGTCTCTATGATGCGTATAGGATTCTTACTGTTCAATAGAAAGTACAGTTTGTCGTTAATGATCTGAAGGCTGCAGTTGGTGGCAACATGTTTGTGCTCAGCTTTGCAATAATGTTGTGAATCATTTGAATTTTTAATCTTATTTTCAGTTCTTGAGCTCATACTTCAAATGACCAAACTCCAGTGCAGACACAGCCCCCTTCCCATCTAGTGTAACTTTTTGGTCATCGTGTTAAGACTATAAAGTATGTTTTTCTTTAAAAGGATGCTCTTCCTCCACAAATACATTTAAAAAGCACACAACTTTTTAATCTGATCTGTGAAACATTGTGGTACATCTTTCCAATCCTAAGAGCACTATACAAAAGCAAGTTATAAGTACACAAGTTATAGCACTCCTCACATTGAAGGAATGTCTCAGGAGCCCATAAGCCAGTTGGAAATTTGGATAATGAGAAGGAAAAAGGAGGAGCCCTTCAGAAGGACTAAATAGAAGGACTTTGAGGAGGAGTTCAACCAGAGGGAGGCAAAATGGCTTCAGCAGTGAATTCCAGAAAGCAGGGTGTAGCGACTGCGTGATTGGGCTCCGACGGTGGTGTGGACGGATCAGGGAACAAACAATAATCTGGTGTCAGAAGAGCGGAGGGTGTGTAAAGGGACAATGGCTAGAGACAGTTGCTCAGATAGGGTGCCACAAGGCTATGGAGGGATTTGAAGACGAAGAAATGGATCTGGACATCAATTCATTGGAGCAGAAGAGGCCAATAGAGTTTGACAAGGATGGGGATGATTGGTCTGTGGGATTGATGAATGTCATATACTTAATTATACTAAAGTCTATATCATTATAGATAAGTTACAGTGTGAAATGAAATATTCAATGCAAAACGGTGGAAATTTACATCAATCTGTGTTATTTGAAAAACTTAAGCGAGACTGTGAAGAGCCCCAAAACAGCAAAACTCACAGTGAATTAGCAATTCCCACTGAAACGAATCATGAATAAACCAAATAAAATTAATGACTAACTGCTTGTGTCTGGAAAAATTAATAGGACAATGAAGGTTATATATTCTGTTTAAGGACACGGAATAAATCAAACAAGACGTCAGTTAACTCGGGCAAACTCAAGGCCACTGACTCTAATCAGCGCCCGACGCTTTATCCCGTGTCCAGGTCACGGATTCCACTCCTGGGGACAAAATAAACCTTCAGGTTGCCCCCAAAACTCGCTCTTTGCATCGAGCAAATAAACAAACATCCCTCAGGCACAACCGCACCCCCGCTAAATACTAACAAATAAAAACACGCCGACCTCCAAGGCGACTGGGACCGAAGCTGCATTTGGAAGTGTCTCGGATTAATAAATAAATACAAACCACGACACCGGTCACTGCGGTGTATTTGGGGCTCGGTAAAGACGGGGGGGGGGGGGTAAAGGCCGGCGGGCCCGGGAGGATTCAGGAGAGAGGGGGGGGGGGGTAAAGGCCTGGGGAGAGGGGGAGAGGGGGGAGGGGGGAGGGGGGTAAAGGCCTGGGGAGAGGGGAGAGGGGGGTAAAGGCCTGGGGAGAGGGGGGAGGGGGGTAAAGGCCTGGGGAGAGGGGGGAGGGGAGAGGGGAGAGGGGGGAGGGGGGAGGGGGGAGGGGGGTAAAGGCCTGGGGAGAGGGGAGAGGGGGGAGGGGGGGTAAAGGCCTGGGGAGGGGGGGGAAGGGGGTTAAAGGCCGGGGAGGTGGAGAGGGGATTCAGGGGAGAAGGGGAAGGGGAGGCCCGGTTGCGAGGCCGCACTCGGCGCACTTTTCTATTTTCAATGTACGACATCAGAGTCCACACTGATGACACCAAGGCGCCGTTTGCCTCGACCCGGTTACCGTGCTCCCCCAGCCATCGCACCCTTGCCCTTACTGCCGCCGCCTTTATTTTCCCGCAGGGTTTGTTTGCCTTGCCGTTCGATGTATACCCTCCCCTCCCCACCCCACCTTTATATAACGGAAACCTACTCACCCTCCGCTGACAACTGCTGCCTCCGATCACCCACCCGCCCGCTGGCTGCAATGAGTGGCGCCCCTTTCCGGCCAGTGTAAGTAGTGCAGATTTAAAATAAAAGAAAGCACGAATGAATACTGTACCTGATCCAAGCATATCGCAATGTGCTAAACACATCCATCCCATCACTGGAATTCCTATTATTTCAAAATGAAGTGCTAAATATGCCCCCCATGACAGGAACATGGATTTTTTTTTCCTTTTTAAATCTCTCCATGGTCTCCCACTCTTGGTGTCAGCCTTGATTCAGTGGCAGCACTCTTGCCTGTGTCAGAAGGATGTGGGTTCAAACCCCACTCCAGAGACTCCAGCATGTAATCCATGCTGGCACTTCAATGTAGTACTGAGGGAGTGTTACACTGTTGGAGGTGCCGTCTTTTGGATGAGACGTTAAATAGAGGTGCCTTCTGCTCCCTCAGGCAGACGTAAAAGATCCCATAGCACTATTGGAAGAGCAGAGGCGTTCTCCTGGTGTCCTGGCCAACATTTATCCCTCAACCAACACCTAAACACAGATGATCTGGTTATTTATTTCATTGTTGTTTCTGGCACCTTACTGAGTGCAAATTGGCTACCACACCCATTTCCCTACTACAGTGACTGCACTTCAAAAAGTACTAAATTGGCTGTAAAGTGCTTTAGGACAGCCTAAGGTCATACAAGGTGCTATATAAATGCAAGTTCTTCCTTCAAGTAAGACCTCTTGGGCAGTAAATCCTAGCAAGTAAACATCTACATGTAGGATTTAAATAATTCATATTTCACCTGTGATGGAAAATTTTGCAGTAACAAACCAGAGGGACGACAGGTGTGAGTGAGCGGCAAGGATAGAATAATGCTTAAACTTTACAGTTGGTGAGATCCTGTTTACTCTCAGGTCATATGTTTCCTAGTGCCATCTAAAGGACAGCTATAAATGAATGTTGATCACATCACTTCCACCAAGGGTTATACTGGTTCACATATGCAACATCTTGTGCGCAGTAAAGTCACCAATCAAAACCTGAGAAGAATCTAAAATGAAACTTGTCAAGTTACAGTGCCGAATAAGCGTGGCTGTGGCTTGAACTGTTAATCATGTTTTATATGGTGAGAAATAATGTGTATTAGTAAGCAAAAGAAGACAGGCTCATCAAACAAGCTCTTTGTGAACTGAGATGTCCAAAAATACAGTTTATCGTTACATTACATTTGCAGAGCTGATTGTGATGCTGATTAAGTAGCAGGAATTGTTTCTATATACACAATAGAGCAATATTCTCTCAGTAAAGCACAACACATTTTTATAAAGTACTTTAGATTTTGAAACAAAATGTAGCTGCCAAGAAGATTTCCAAGTACATGGGTCCAATGTAATTACCCAAACTTTATAGTTAAATTTAGTAAATGGAACTTGAATGTACACATGCAGATTCTTATTCATTGGAATGCATCCCTGTAACAACTGTATACTCAATATGCTAAGTATGACTTACTGAGTTAATTGTAAACAATTTTACAACACCAAGTTATAGTCCAGCAATTTTATTTTAACTTCACAAGCTTTCGGAGGCTTCCTCCTTCCTCAGGTAAATGTACCTCAGGTAAATTTGCCTGAGGAAGGAGGAAGCCTCCGAAAGCTTGTGAAGTTAAAATAAAATTGCTGGACTATAACTTGGTGTTGCAAAATTGTTTACAATTGTCAACCCCAGTCCATCACCGGCATCTCCACATCATTACTGAGTTAACACCAGAGAATTTTTTTTAACAAAATATATTATAAATATTCAGGCACTTAATTCTGAGTTAGCTAATTCAGCCAAAGCAGTGTTACAGGTACTACAACTGGCCCCAGTGTCCCCAAGTTACAGGGGTGAAAATTGACCTGGACCCTTGCTGAATGGCTGATATGTGAATTATGGACATTCGGAAAAAGCACAAGGGACTGACTGGCTTCCATAGAATCGTGCTCCAGCAAAATGTTAATGCCTTCAGGACAGGAGACGGGGAAGGAGGAAATTTAGTGAGGAAAAAAAAATTCTTCCCTTTCTACTGGTCTTCTACATCATGCATCACAATAACCAAGAGGGCAGACAACATGTTTCCTGGTGTCAACCAATTCTCTGAAACCAGCCACATGGATTCCATCCCTATGTTGAAAGCATTTCTTCAACCTGGTGATGGCTGGTGTTCCTAATTTGTCCTATTTACTTTACAGGCTGGATTTGGAGCTCAGGCCATAACTCCGGAATAATTGCACATACATGAGGTTTGCACATGCGCAATAGTTTTAAAGTTGCATTTGAGACTTTAATTTCCAGCTGTGAACCTTCCCAGAAGTTTGGGGGTGGAAACAATCCACAGAGGTCAGCATTGTGAGAACTGCATTGATGACCTCGACAGGTGAGCTCAACCTGTGCACAGCCAGATCAAAATGGTGATCCCAATGTCTAGCATCCATGATGGCCATTTATGTTTGCCACTGGCATTGCTTTACTTGCAAAAGCAGGAAATAGCCATTTCCAGAAGCTTGGACACAGCTTCATTTATATTACAGCATTGACTCTGGAGTCAACACTTTTTAAAAATTGCTCCACAGCATCAACCTGTAGCCAGAGCCTGCAACTGCATCCAGACTGAAAGCAATCACACAGCATCACAGTGTTTAGTAACATCAGAAAATCTTATTAGGACATAGTCACCTACAGGCGTCAAAGGCAAAAGGGAAACATAGTACTCTTCTATTTGTCAGTTAACTTACGTCAACCATAACTTTCATATTCTTTTCACGTTGAATTGGAGGAATAAGGTTTGCCTTTACTATGTTGTGTGTTCATGCACTAACATTAGAGGAACCAGGCTCTGTTTACTTAAGTGAAAACAGATACTTACCTATTCCTGTAACAGTCATTCTTTGCATGAGGGCAACACTCCACTCACGTGGCCAAAGCATGACACATAATATGGGGGAGGGGAGAAACTCAGCAGAATAAAACAAGAGAATAGATGAAGGGGAGAAAAGCAATGAAATGAGTTATTTCTAAATGCTCCTCCACCTCCAGGTTAGACAGAAAAAGGTGCGAGAGCTACCTTCCAGCAGAAATGTTAGTTTATGACACTTTCTCCTCCTCTCTTAGAAAATCCATTGCACATCTCAGAATGACCAGACAGCCGTACAGCTGTTCAACATGACCTCAGTCGACTAGTAGCTCCAAACTTTTTAGTGGTGATTGTAAGACTAATACCAGGCCAAAGATTGCCATAGTTTAATTATCTAAAATTTTGAAATTTACAGAAGACAATGCATTGCACAGATACATACAGAAATTAGTCTAAGTTTAGATCATTCTGTGGCAGATAAGTCAATCATGTAGGAAATATTTATCTCCCTAGTCATTTAATGTGAAAGCATCTCATTGGGAAGAGCCTGACAATACAGAGGATTATAAACACCCTGCATTCAGATGGACTTTTCTTACGTAGAATTACATAGAATGTACAGCACAGAAACAGGCTATTTGGCCCAACAGGTCCATGCCGGTATTTATGCTCCACACAAGCCTCCTCCCTCCCTACTTCATCTAATCCTATCAGTATATCTTTCTATTCCTTTCTCCCTCATATGTTTATCTAGTTTCCCCTTAAATGCATCTATGCTAGTCGCCACAACTACTCCTTGTGGTACCGAGTTGCACATTCTAACCACTCTTTGATGTACGAAGGGACCTGGGTGTCCTTGTACACCAGTCACTGAAAACAAACATGCAGGTGCAGCAAGCAGTTAGGAAAGCAAATGGTATGTTGGCTTTCATTGTAAGAGGATTTGAGTATAAGAGCAAGGATGTCTTACTGCAGTTATACAGGACCTTAGTGAGACTACACCTGGAGTATTGTGTGCAGTTTTGGTCTCCTTACCTAAGAAAGGATATACTTGCGATAGAGGGAGTGCAGCGAAGGTTTACCAGACTGATCCCTGGGATGGCAGGATTGTCGTATGAGGAGAGATTGGGTCGACTCGGCCTGTATTCACTTGAGTTTAGAAGAATGAGAGGGGATCTCATTGAAACATAAAATTCTGACAGGGCTAGACAGACTGGACGCAGGGAGGATGTTTCCCCTGGCTGGGGGGGGGATCCAGAACAAGGGGTCACAGTCTCAGGATACGGGGTAGGACATTTAGGACTGAGATGAGGAGAAATTTCTTCGCTCGGAGGGTGGTGAACCTGTGGAATTCTCTACCACAGAAGGCTGTGGAGGTCAAGTCACTGAATATATTTAAGAAGGAGCTAGATAGATTTCTAGACACAAAATGCATGTATGGGGAGAGAGCGGGAATATTGTATTGAGATAGAGGAAAATAATCATATTGAATGGTGGAGCAGGCTCGAAGGGTCGAATGGCCTACTCCTGCTCCTATTTTCTATGTTTCTGTGTTTCTCTGGGTAAAGAAGTTTCTTTTGAATTCCCGATTGGATTTATTGGTGACTATCTTATATTTATGGCACCTAGTTCTGGCCTCCCCTGCAAGTGGAAACATCTTCTCTACGTCTACCCTATCAAACCCTTTCATAATCTTAAAGACCTCTTTCAGGTCACCCTCCATTCCCCAGCCTGCTCAATCTTTCCTGATAGATATAACCTCTCAGTTCTGGCATCATCCTAGTAAATCTTTTTTGCACCTTCTCCAGTCCCTCTATATCCTTTTTATAATACGGAGACCAGAACTGTTCACAGTACTCCAAGGTTCTATACAAGTTTAACAGAACTTCTCCGTTTTTCGCATAATTTCTCTGCTTTCTTCATGTTATAATCACTGTCAGCTAGTGAGCTTTGGGTGCAATGACGGTAAGACAATACACACACAAGCAAAGTTTCACTTTTTCAAAGTTTAATCCTTCAAATAAGGGAAAGTACTTACAAAATCAAGCAAACCTGATTCGGGGAAATGAGGTCTGGTTTATCGAGTATACAGCACGTGAGCTCAATCTTCCTGGTTCAAATCCAAAGTCCCGTTACAATTTGCCACCTTTTTATACCTTTCTAGACTACAAATCATTAATCCAAATGTCCTAATAAGGCATGCAACCACCTCTCTAAACTACAAGATGTACATATATATGGCCAATGCGTCAAGTTATACAATTGAATGATATGGGTATGATAACATCATCTCATAATGCTATTTACTTTCACTTCCCATACATCATATATTCTTCATACAAGGTCACCGGATCCACATTATTTAAGTCCGGCACAGTACCACGCAACTATAGTGATTTTTTCTTAGTGGACAAGATAAGCATGCATGTGTTTAATCTTGTGTTGGGGCCCAGCTTTTGAGAAGGCAAATGCCTGAGATTCTGTTGTTCAGTCTCTGATACTCTTTTAAAAGAATATTAACCCATTTTCTCCCCATATCTCCTAACAGTTCCCATCCACTAACATTCACTACCTTTTAAGCAGATAGAACACAGCATGATCCTGACAAAATGCTCACCCAACAGGAAGTTGACAAACTGTAAACAGAATTTTGCTTGTTGAAAACATAGCATTAACTTCTGGTCCCTGTAGCAGAGAAATGAGCTGGAATGAAGAGACCAATCTTCAGTGGAGGGATTTCTACAGGTTATGGATATCAACTCTACACCAACTCCAAAAGGGCGTCAGATTTGAGCCACTGACCAAAAAATGTTGATCTAAAATGCTAGCCATAACATTCTACACAGGGGTATTCGGATTCCATGTATTTAGTTTAATTCAAACTTGGTCTGTGTTATTCAGTGGGCAACTTCTGTCCTTGTAACAGTAGTAAGCATATCTGCAGACTGAAATAAAAGCAAAATACTGCACATGCTTGAAATCTGAAATAAAAACAGAAAATGCTGGAAATACTCAGCAGGTCAGGCAGCATCTGCAGAAAGAGAAAGTTAATGGGCGTCATTTTAGCACCCGCTATCGGGTGCTTTCCTGGCGGGGGCGCTCCGAAAATCGGAGAATCCCGGCGCGGTACCGGAGCCCGCCCCGAACTCGAGCACTTCCGGGTTCCCCGCTGATGCGCCGGTGTGCGCGCGCAGCCCCCGCTGGTGGGAATCCCGCAGGCAATTAAAGCCAGCAGGGTTCCACTTGAAGGTATTTATTTAGGTATTTCAGGTCATTAACTGACCTGATTAAGGGATTATGTGGGATTTTGGAGCAAACTGGGACTGTTTCCCAAACTGGGGGAAACACTCCCAGGTCAAATGGATGTGTTGCAGCTGTCAGCCTGTGGCAGCTGCAAAGGTCCACTCGACAGGTGGGGGGGGGGAAGACCCTCACTCATTGCAGGAGGCCACTCTGTCACTTGGGACAAAGTTTGGCCTCCACTACCTTCCTCCTGACAGTCAAAGTCACCAACCTGCACACTTACCCCGGGGTCCAGAGACATGTACCTACCTTGCGGACCCCCTCAGATGTACATCTTGCGGATGGGGGCCGCCGTAGCTGCAGTCATGACCTCCTCGGAGGGCGAACAGCATCACCAGCCTCGCCATCCACCACTGACACGTGGAGCTCCACAACAGAGTGCTGTGACACATCCACCTGTACAGCAGGAGGAAGGGCTACCGCAGAGAGAGATGCGTCGCAGAGGGCACTACCCTTGCCACAGGGTCCACGGACCGAGGCTCAGCTTCCTGGACCTCTCTGAGCAGCAGTGCACACGGAGGCTCAGAGTCACTCGACATGTAGTCGTGGACATCTGCAGCCCCTTTCATGCCAAGCTGCTCCTGGCTGGCCCGAGCACCATCTTCTTACCTGTCGCTGTCAAAGTCACCACTGCCCTCAACAACTTCTCCTCCGCATCCTTCCAGGGTGCAACCGGTGACATCGCCGATGTCTCTCAGTCGTCTGCGCAAAAGAGCCCTGCAAATACACCTACACCCACTCTGCAGTGACACAATGGGTGGCATCAGTTGTGGGTCCTCATAATGATCCCCAGGAGAGGGCATTATTGCACAAACCAGACAGGATTCGCGAAGACATGGCAGTAGTGGTGCCAATATATGTAATGTGAGTTGGTCAGAAATTCAATATAAATAACACCCTTGTGCATCCCCTTCATGCTCACGACACGTTTGCCGTACGCTGCCTACTGCACATATGTGATGCATGCCCTGTGGCTGCAGCACAGGTAGTGGCAGGTTGAGTGAGGCTGGCCGTGAAAGAGATGCACGAGAGGGTGAGTATGAGAGCCATGAGATTGTATGAGGATTGGGTTGAGTGGTAGTGGCGGGATGAGTACTGGCGAGGTGAGTTGGTGCAGGTAAGATGAGGATGAGGTTTGAGTGGGTATGAGGGGTGATGTGACAGAGTTGTGTTGGCAGTGCTGAAGGAGATGTGGGGTGGGGGCAGTGATGTGGCAGACGGAGTGTAGGGGAAAGACTACGTGTACTCACTTTGGCTGACCTACTGAGGTCATTGGAGCGCCTCCTGCACTGTATGCAGGTGGGCGATATGTTGGTTGCGCTGGTGACCTCCTCTGCCACCTCGAGCCAGGCCTTCCTGGTGGCAGAGGCAGGTCGCTTCCTTCCGCACGCCGGGAGGAAGATCTCTGTCCTCCCCCTCCTCCTCACCCCATGTATTGATACCTGGAGTGAGGCATCATTAAACTGGGAGCAGCCTTCCCCCTGGGCTGCTCCATGCTGTAATTTTTGCTATTTGTTGCAGCATCTGTCAGTGGAGGACTGCCCCTTTAAATAGAGCGCCTCCAGCTGACAGATCTTACTGCGCATGTGCAGCCCGCCCGATGCGCAGATCAGCAGTGGGGAACCCGGAGGAGCAGGTAAGTGGATCCAATTAGTGGATTGGATGCTACAATCGCGCGGGAAACTGACTAATTTCACCGGGCGATAGCCCCCCCCCCCCCCCCGCCGAGAACCCGCAGCCCTGCTAACATCGGGCCCAATGTTTTAGGTCAATGACCTTTCATCAGAAATGTAAGAAGTTAGAGATTAAACAGTTTTTTAAGCAAGCACAGAGCCAGGGAAAAGGTTGGGGGGGGGGGGGGGGGAAATGAGAAGGAAAGAACAAAGGGTTCTGTGATAGGGTGGAGGGTAGGAGTGATTAAATGACAAAAGAGATGATGGTGCAACAAAAGGGGGTGATAATGGGACAAGAAACAAAAGATGAGGAGCTGCAAATGGCAACAGAAGAATCATTACCAGCACCTGTTGTCTGAAAAAAATGGGAGCAACGGTTATGATCTGAAGTTGTTGAAATCAATGTTGAGTCTGGAAGGTTGCAAAGTGCCTAATCAAAAGATGAGGTGCTGTTCCTCGAGCTTCCGTGGAGCTTCATTGGAACAGTGTAGGAGGCCGAGGACAGAGGGGTCAGAGTGGGAGTGAGATGGAGAATTAAAATGTCAAGCCACTGGAAGCTCAAGGCCACACTTGCAGACTGAACGGAGGTGTTCAGCAAAGCGATCACCCAATATAGAGACTGCAGAGTGAGCAGTGAATACAGTACACTAAATTAAAAGAAATACAAGTAAATCGCTGTTTCACCTGAAAATGGTTCAAACTAGCTCCCAAAGCAACATCCCATTCAGAGATGCATGTTAATTAAAAACTGTCCTTACCAGATACATAGCAAAATGGGCCAACCTTGTGCAATAGTGAAAAGCAGGTTTACCCATGTCACTGATTGCCACTAAACAAGGAGAATGGGAAAATGATTGCAGATCACTAACATTTCCCAGTTCGGAGTGGCATTGTGGGTAGGCGGCCTGCACTCCACTGCATGGAGACCACAGAAGTCAATAGCATTAATATTTCAACAAAAAAAAAATCACTTGTTCACATTCCTGCAGATCAGCAAGATGAAAATAGGTGTCATTCACATTTGAAAATTGAAAATTACCTTGAAAAGAATTTTTGCCTGGCAGCTGTTAGGACCAGCATCCCATCTATGCTGAGTGGCAACATCCAATGAAAATACAAAATGCAGGACAAACGTGCTTACATGTTAGGCACGCCAATTTAATTTCAGCTTAGTTTTAGGACATTACATATGCCAAAAAGAGAGAATTGCTGATAAGACCTTGTTTATTTAAACAATACTTTTATTGATTTATTTATCTAGGCAAATCAAATTTCATTTACATCACATTTTAAAACAGAAAAATACAGATCTGTAAAGAATGTTGAGTAATGTATGCAAGAGTAAATACTCTAAAATTGGTTTCGGACAATTACATGCAAATGTTGACAATGTGCAAATGAAGCCATCAGAAGTTACTGAAGCATTAATTTTTATCTTAAAGTACTGCGAAATTTTGTGATAAATTATGTGCAAAAAGGATTCATGGATGCAAGAGAAGAATGCAGATGAGGTGCAGAAATGGTTCAATGTTTTCTATGTACGGCATAACTATCATGCTCTTGAAACACGGAAATATGCTTTTGCCTCCAGTTTTTTTTTTAAAAAGGATCTTTCTTTTGATTCCTAGTCCCATAATGTAAAGCTAACAGCCACTAACTGTAAGATTAAATGGTACCAAGGAAGAACCTGTCGATTGGCTGAATGCGAGGTCGCACCCTTCATTTCTAAGTAAATGAAGTCTATTCTAAGTAAATGAAGTCTAGCTATGCAAATGTGTAAACCACTTGTCAGTGCCATATGCTGGAAGTATAAATCTTGTTGACCGGGGAATCCCTACACAGTGTTAGATCTATCAATAAACATTTTAATTTTATATCATGTTAAAATACTGACAACATATTGATAGTTTGTATACTTTACTTTGTTACAGTAAACTGTTGTTAATGTAATTGTGTTATTTCAAAAAGGTAAGATAATCTGGTTTTAAAAAAATTATTACAGTGTAACTGAAGTTAATCTGAACTTTAAACTGAAGTATCATGGTGCAAGGCTAAGCATACACCAGGGCAGACGCAAAAAAAAGACTTTTTCTTGCATTCTACAGCATACTCCGTACCAATTTCAAGAACTCTAAGTTAACATTACACAATTATCTGAATGAAACATCAACACTCAATTCAGTACATCATAGCACTCCTAACATTTAAAAACTTGGGGCATGGCGTAAAACTGTAGCATTCAAATTATAACAAAAATACAGGAGATGCATTTTAGTCATACAACATATTGTGTACTGTACTGAATCAATGTAACTTACTGAATGGACAACTCCAATAGCAGCTAAAGTGGAAATTCTCAGGGTTAACATTCTTGTTTTTGAGCATTAGAAGACATTCATAAGCTACTAAAAGATGTATATCAATACTGTAAATATTGCTGCAACCTCCACATCAAAACCTTATTTAGAAATGGCGAGTGCAGAAAGTCATATCTTATGATACTCCCCTTATCTTGGCAGCAAAGTAGTTAAAATTGCTGGTTAAAAGTATCAAATCTTGAGTATCTGGATTTCTGTAGCAAAATCATGAATAAAATGCTTTTATCATAAATGGTGATTCATGAACTTTTGATTGCACAATTGTTCATTAATTTTCCAGGTGGATATAAACTGTGTTCACAGATAGGTTTACGAGCAGTTCTTTTTGTTTTATCACTAATGACTAGCTGTAAAAGTAAAAAAGGACTTAACAGCTAGCTGCTTCTTTGCCTAAAATGTTATTTTACGGAGAAAGCTGGCTGTCTATACTGTCAATGTGTTAAGCACTTGTTTATTTTCCCCTTAGAGTAACCAATATTTATTTTTGCACCCAATCAAAGAACAGGGTTTCCTGGAAAACTATTTATTGACCAAGTAATTCAGTCGATGTTAATTCAAAAACATGGATGATCCATTATTATCCTACACACTAATTTAATTTTTTAAATCTATGAATGAATCCAGCAGCATCTGTCCTTGACAAATATGTCTACATTAGCTCAATCACTGCTGCCACCAGCACGGTCAATGTAGAAACCAACAGTTTCAGCTGAGGAAACTTTGCTCTTGATAGGGGAAGGTGAAAGGAGGAAAGAACAATACACTTGGAAGGTCACATGTGACAATTCTAGAGTTATTCAAGGTTTTTTTCATGAGCAAAAGAACAGTTGGGATTGCACCCCTACCTGTTTATGTATGTGTGTAGGAGTTGATAATTGTAACTACAATTACATTTTTAAAAGTACTATAATTGTGACACAGTTGGAGTGAAAGCTCCAATGTCACAATGAGCAAACAGCTTCAGAGGAATCTGAGTATCAGTACAATTCTTCGAGTCACAACCGTATATTACCCGAAGTTCTCCGAGAAACATTTAATTAAAAACTGCCACAAAGTAGTACCAGAGTGAAAAAATGGTTTGTTTCCTTGGGTGGGGAATATAATTATAATTGTGTGGATTGCAGCACAAACAAAATCTGGCTCCTACAAATCTGGAATTATCTGCATCTGAATCAATATGTAACCCTCAATCTATCTCAGCCTTAAAGAAAAAAGGAACTTTTAAAAGACACCATATAGTCCAATTGAGTTGTATTTCAATGCAAAAATTCTTTTGTGAAGTTCTTAAAACTGGACATGAAACATGCCCAGAACCAAAGAATAGAAAATGCCAACTCTGCAATATAGCTGAGACTAATCTACTGAGAACACCCACTGGACATCAGATCCTTAGAAGCATATATAGAATGCCAACTCATGCTACAGTGATCATTTCAAAACACACAACTTCCACATACTGGAAACTATTAGAAGAAAATATAAATGAAAGACTAGGAAAATGTGATGCTTTTACTTACTCCAGCAGAATAGAAGTTTCCATTTCAAATTAAGTTTTTCCCACTGCCATCTGATTAATGTTTTAAAACAAGAGTCTGATAATGACACTTTCAATTTTGTGCTATGCATATTGTTTCTGAAATCATCTGGTACAACAACTGACCTCACACATACAAGCATTCTACTTTCCACAACCCAAAATATTGTTTCTAACAACTGTAGACCTGTTTTATAAATTAAAAAGTTTATGGTAAATGGTAATTATTGTTACTGCAGGTTTCCATCATACAAAATATTTGAGTTTTACAGCAAATGACCAAATTGCAGAAATAGGTTTACACTATTTCCAAAAAATGGTTGATCTAAAATTAAGTTTCAATTGCTTGTGTCTGAATGGGTACAATATGCTACTTGAATGTTCTTCCCTGCAAGGGTCACTATAAAAGAAGCATATTCATGAAAATGGGTCCCTAAAGCACACTCATTGCATTGATACAGGTTTGCTGTAGTGTTTAATTGTATACAGGATCCTACTCTGCATTGAAAATTGCTTTTCAAAACCAAATATATACATTATTATGTAATGCAAAAGGGTGTTTAATGTCTTGTTTTGTGAGTGTAGTGTAACTCATGAGGATATCAGCATCAATGTGGAATAATTTGATTTTCCAAAAATAATCAAACAGACTCAAAGACTTATACACATCTTGATCCCCTTTTCTTCTGGCTTTGTTGTTAATCCACAACTATTTTTTTTAAACTTTATAAAAACCCACATACCTAAAGTGAAATGTGGATTAATGTGGACTAGAGAAAGCAAGCACATTATTTTCCCAATAATAAATGAACTCAGTGTTAATGCAATGAAACATATTGCTGAAAATGAATTCTCAGAATATTGACATTGTCATTTGCATGTCCTTGGTTACTGCTATTGTGCACAATTTTCTTTTAGCACATGTGGCAGCTCCATGTTAACTAAGTGGCGGTCCACGTATCCCGTGCTTATTCAGTGGCGGTCAGCATACCAGTCGTTCTCACTGATGTGGAGAAGTTCAGTGACAACTTCAATGAGATTGTTGCTATGCTTTTTGAGTAGTTTCATATTTAGTTGTCTGTCACAAAACCCCATTTCAAAAAGGATATCCATCATGGATGCTGTTTGATTCTCTGTTGCTTCAGCCTACGCAGGAGGGAAACAAGTTACAAGATGAGTTCAGGAATAAGATTTTCCAATTTTCCAGCGGCTTAAAGTCATTCTTTATAATAAGCACAGAGTTTTGGATGCATGATCAGCCTTTAATTGCTTTTCTGATTATCTTGAATATATGCCCTCTTGACAAATAGTGGACAAAATCTATTATTATTATTTACCCTATCAGAATCTGAAGACCTCGACCAGATCATCCCTTAACCTTAGCTTTAGTGGAAAAAAAAAATCCCTAAACTTTTAAAGTCTCTCTTCATACTTGTAACTGATCAAATTTCCCTATTCGGTCATGGTAGCCAAACCTTCAATGTACTCCCCTTTCCCCCTATTGTAAATACTTAATTTGTACCCTTTCCATTTCCTGTTTAAATATTTCCTATTGTTGATCTATAGTCCGGTTTGTCAAATTATCCTTCCATTTAATCTGGACAAGGTACTTTTTTTTTCAATCTTACTATAATATGCTTTTTCCAAATCAAGCACCCTTGTCCTCAACTTTTCTTTCTCCTTTTCCATTATTCCAAGAGAAAATATCCTGCGTAGCCAGCCTCTCCTCTTAGCTCTGTCCCCTGGAATTAATCTAGCAGCCCTCCTTGCTACTCCCTCCAAACACTTGACATTCTTCTTAAAATAGGGTGACCAAAACTGTATGTAGTTCTTCAGCAAGGCCAGATAATTTTAGAAATACCTCTCGACTTATAAATTACACCCCTAGCTATAAGCCCAGCATTCTGTTTGCTTTCCTGACTGCCTGTGACCATTGTCACTAAAACAATTGTTTGGTGACCTGTTCACCAAAACCCCAGATCTATTTCCTGTTGAGAAAGCGTAACCACCTTTCCATTTAGTATATGATCCACATTATCATTCCTTGTGCTGATTCTCATAAGTTTACACTTTTTTATATTAAATTGCAACTGCCTCTTCTCTGTTCACAGACCAAGCTTCTCAAGATCTTTTTGGATTTGTGCACATTGATCACACCATCATTTGCCACTGTTCCCCATTTGGTGTCATGTGCAAATTTAGGCACCATGGGCATGATTTAACCATGAGCCGGGAACTCAGTGGATGGGTAGATATTCGTGTGGGAAACCCGGAAGTGAGTTGAGTGCATCGGAATCTGCGACCGCAACTCAATTGAAGATAATTATTTTTGTTTCCAGGATTCCCGTGCAATAGCCAGCCAGACTGACAGGCCAGTTGGGAGGGAAAGCAGCCGAGTTTCGGAGAGGAGGAAGGTAGTATCAATTCAATTTATTTTTTAAAATCTTGTAGACACTGAGGGTAATTTTCAACTTTGTTGCCTCTGTGGTAATCTGGCAGTGTGGATCTCCCTCCGATTGTAGAACTTGTCCGATTTTCTGTGACGTGTGAGGCATTTTCCTCCCCAACATAAAGGATGAGCCGGAACCACATTTTAAGGTTATGAATCCTCATTTGTTGGTGTGAAACAGTATTAAACAATCACTTTTTTGTGTTACAGATCTGCATTTCACACAACTATGCTCAAAAATAATAAAATTCAGACCTTATGTCAGTACCCAGTTCAGTCATTTTGTTTTAAAATATAAAAGAGGTTTAAACCCCTGATGAGGATAGACTGGAGAAGCTGGGGTTGTCCTCCTTAGAGCAGAGAAGGTTGAGAGGAGATTTGATAGAAGTGTTCAAAATCATGATGGATTTAGATAAAGTAAATAAAGAGAAACTGTTCCCATTGGTGGAAGGGTCGAGAATCAGAGGTCATAGATTTAAGGTGATTGGCAGAAAAACCAAAGGTGACGTGAGGAAAAACTTTTTTACGCAGCGAGTAGACCTGGAATGCATTGTCTGAAAGGGTGGTGGAAGCAGAGTCAATCGTGGCTTTCAAAAAGGAATTGGATAAACATTTGAAGGGAAAAAATTTGCAGGGCTACGGGAAAAGAACAGGGGAATGGGACTACCTGGATTGCTCTTACAAAGAGCCAGCACAGGTTCGATGGGCTGAATGGCCTCCTTCTATGCTGTAACGATTGTATGAAACTGTGAAGATCGTGGGGGGGTGGGGGGGGGGGGGGGGGGGAGAGTTGGTGAGAAGATCGGAGAACACAACAGTTGGAGATTGCAGGTCGGGAGGCGAATCGGCCATCAGGGGGTCCAATCGCGGCAGGTAAGCTTGTTGGGCCTGGAGGGAAAACACACCTGCTCCTCCTGGCCCACAGGCGATGCTATAGAGGCATTTATCTCATGGATCTGGCCTTTCTCGTCTCCTTTTCACTGGGGAGATTGAGAAGCCATGGGAAACCCGTGCAGGTAAATTAAAATTGGTTTCAGACTTAGAATCAACAAAAAATTAATTGCCCCTTTAACAAACTGCCCACTGGCATTAAGTGGGGACGGGCTTCTGGGTTTCGGATGTGCACGCGCATCCAAACATACCCAAGTTAAACCCAGAAGTGGGCACATTGGAGCCGGGTTCCGGTTGCGCATCAAAAAGGTTGTTATTTTAACTTCTCTCCCGTCCCCAACCCACCTGTTCTTTGGAGTTAAAATTACCCATGACACAATTCCATCCTCCAAATAATTTATAAAAAATTATAAACAGAGGTTCCAACACCAAACCCTAAAAAACAGCTGCCTCCAGGCACCACTATTCACAGCCATCTATCAAATCAGCCAATTGCTATTCCCAAAGAATGCATGGTCATCTATCCCATAGGTCTGGACGTTATACAGCAATCTATTATGTGGAACAGTGTCAAATGCAGAGATACAACATCCACCATTTAATCCCTATCCATTAGGTCTGTAACCTCCTTTTGAGACAGTACCCTTTCCACCATCAAGGAGTATACATGGTAGAGAAAGGGAACAACAGAATCAAGCTCTCATTTGGCAAAATAATATAAACTATGAAAGACACATACATCACTTATCAATCCAGCGCTTTGTTTGTTTTTTAGGATTAGTATCTAGTAACTGATCATTACCAATATAGTATAATTTGTCTAACTACATACCTGATTTAGCACAAACCTGACCCAGGCAAGTCATGACAACTGCAAAAATTTGGCCTCATTACCTAAGGAAGGATATGCTTGCCTTAGAAGGGGTGCAATGAAGGTTCACTAGATTGATTCCTGGGATGAGAGAGTTGTCCTCTGAGGAGAGGTTGTGTAGAATGGGCCTGTATTCTCTTGAGTTTAGAAGAATGAGAAGTGATCTCATTGAACCGTATAAAATTCTTACAAAGGGTAGATGCTGAAAGGCTGTTTTCCCTGGCTGGAGAGTCTAGAACTACGGGGCATAGTCTCAAGATAAGGGGTCAGCCATTTAGAACAGAGATTAGGGAAAATTTCTTCACTCGGTAGGTTGTGAATCTTTGGAATTCTCTACTCCAGAGGGCTGTGCATGCTCAGTATATTCAAGACTGAGATAGATAGGTTTTTGGACACCAAGGGAATCAAAGGATATGGGGATAGGGTGGGAAAGTGGAGTTGAGGTAGAAGATCAGCCAGGATCTTATTGAATGGCAGAGCAGGCTCGAGGGGCCGTAAGGCCCACTCCTGTTCCTATTTCTTATGTTCTTAAAAGGAGTTTTAGCAAAATGTTTTTCCCTCTCCTTTTCCAGTCTTCCTCCCACCCCATACTCTGGCTAAGAAGATAGGCACGTGGGCAGCTCTCAGGCCTCTGCTAATGGTACTCTTCAGCTGACTACTAAGTCTATAACTGCATAGCCACCACTTGGCAATTCCTTCAAAGGCATGGTTAGAATTAAGAATCTGTAGTGTGGGGAAAATTGCAGGAGCAAATGCACATTCTACCAAGCCACAGTGCACTGCATTAATGTGTCATTCACAATCAATAGAAAATTCTAATCCAACTATAAACATTACTTGGTAAAAATGTTGTGTTTAACAGAATTGAATTGCATTGCCCATTAGCAAAAGGAGGCTCAGTGTCAACTGGGAAGAACCCAGCTACATGTGACTGCAACCACATAAAATATAAACGGCTAATGCAAATATAAAGCAGAGAATATCTTTTAAAGTGCTGCATGCAGCATTGGCCTAAAAGTAGAGATGGACTCTTGTCCCTTTTTGTTACCAGCATAATGCCACAGTACAATGATCACATTAATCATAAAGACACTGAAAATCAGCTTGTGAACATTCTGAACTGGGTAAAAGCAACGCAGTGTCCAAATGGTTTTATTTAAAGAATATTAAAAAAATACCTGTGTCACACTGGTGTCCCCTGAAAAAAGAGCTTTATAAGCAGAGGCTGCCACAGACAGAGCTCCCTTCACCAGCTCACCAGCAATACCACTATGGTGTCTACAAAGAAAACCAAAAGAAGTAGAAAACAATCTTCAGTTTGTAAAAAGATTCTGATTAGGCCTTCTAATCAAGTTTAAGTTGGGGTGATTAAAGAAAAGCTACTTTCAAGCATAGAAAAAAAAGCCTTCTTTAAAGTTCTCCCTCTCACAAGTTTTTGCTCCTCCCTCCCGAGTCCCTGCAGGCATACAGTCCCACAGCTTCCAGTCACCTTCTGGTTGCCTGCTAGTAGCTTTCCAAGTAGTCATTTCATGTGTGAGGCCTGACAGCAAATGCTGTGAAGAGTATTCAACTACAGGGGCATTATAACTGAACCATGTCCTGTTCTCCCCTGATGAACACAGGGGCTGCTGGAAGGTGACCAGGAACCATGACTGATTTCCCCCTCCCTGAAGGATACTGAGGCCAATATAGTGTCCTTACTGCTGCTCCAGCTCGGATCAAATAACTCAGCACAGACTAACTACTCAGCTCTATTGAGCCACTAGGGAAGGGTTTGAAAAAATAGTATCAACTGCTTGCTCATTTTGTCTTCTATTTGCCTTTAATGTAAAGGAAGAACTTGCATTTATATAGTGGCTTTTACATCCTCAGGTTGTCCCAAAACACTTCATAGCCAATGATGTACTTTTGAAATGTAGTCACTGCTGTAATGTAGGCAAATGCAGCAGCCAATTTCCACAAACAACAATGACATAAATAAGCAGATAATCTATTTTAGTAGTGTTGGTTAGCAAACTCCTCTGCACTTCTTCAAATAGTGCCACGAGGCTATTGGCCACGTGAGGGGGCAGATGGGGCCTCAGTTTAATGTTTTATCTGAAAGAAGGCACCTCCCACAGTGCAACACTTCCTCAATTCTGCACTAAAGTGTCAGCCTAAATTACGTGCTCAAGCTACTGGAGTGGGACTTGAATCAGTGACCTTCTGACTCAAGGCGAGAGTCCTACCACTGAGCCCAGGCTAACAGTAATGTTTCTGCTGATTTGCACAGTGGAATTAGCATCTCTGGTACAGAAATATCACTAAAACTACAAAATTGATGCAGGTAAAAAGCATATGCATTTCCACCTTGAACACTTTCAGCTCCACCAAAATCAGACGGCAAGCAGCTAGTGTTATATTACAAAAGCATATTTTTTTAATACCAAGTCTACATAGTAGATAGTGTTGTCACCTTAAGTGTGGGCACTGCACTTGTCTATTATTCATGGTCCTCGGTAGTTCTGCACATTCTACTTCCAAACGTGTAGACACTGAGAACAAACAGTATGACAATTACCTTAAAATGTTAAGATGGTTTAAAGCAAAAAAAAGGTTTGCTGATAGTACACAGAAAACAAGGCATTTTCTCCATTGATCCATCAGAAAAGCTCATATGGTGGCAGCTTTAACCAAGCATATTTTTGTTATTAACAGCAGCTAAAAGGCTGTATCGTAAATAATGCTTAGAATTAAAAGAACAATGGTGTGGTCGCTCAAAGACTCATGAGATTATCAGACCTGAGCCATACAGACCTTAAAAGTTCCAGGTTCTATCCTCAGTCTGTGTTGAGTTAGCTAATCTCAGCCAGGGTAGCAGTTGGGATGCTAATATTGGTCTGAGCAACCCAAGGGTAGGCAGGAAAAAAAACATCACTCCCGATGGAGGTCCAGCGACTTCCACAGAAAGTGCATGGGGTGAGGACAGGATCAGCTCAGGTGCATCACCCTCCGTGGTCAAACAGCCTGCTAACACACACTGTCAAGACTGGCACATGACTAATAGCCACTTGGCCAAGGTAACAGGAGGTAGTTGGTGCCCATGGAACTGTACCCCAGCGTGGAGGCATTGCCAGCTGGAAAGGAAGCAAAGGAACAAAAATTGGTGGAAGAAACTGGAAAAAAAACTGACAGCAGAAAGTAAAGTGAAAAGTCATTATAAAACTGTTTATATTGAAGTTAAAAGGGATAGAAACCTGTAGTGTGCCACTGATTTTTACCACATAACAAGTCACTGCACTTCCAAAGTAACTAAATTGTATGTGAATCACAGATTTTTAAGACAAAGTAAGGTACTGTGTAAACACAAGTCTTTCTTTTAGTTGGATTTAGTTACACAAGTATGTAATTGTACAACTGATCCAAGTATTTGGTCAAAATAGTATGTTGGACACAGGACAATAAATATTGGAATAAAAATAGAAATGCATAGCAGTTGGATCCAGAACTGATGACAGGTCACACCTGAAAAGTTAATCTTACACTCTCTTTCAGATGCTGATCTGTGTATTTTCACCATTTTTTAAATTTGAGATTTCCATCATTCACGCTTTTTCTTAGCATCCAAACCAATTGCAATAATTATCTTTAAACTTGTAGCACTATCTATAAATCCACTGTAACAGAGCAGCTATTCTGCATCTGAAAAAGGGAACGAAAAGAAGCTAAAAGGACATAATGGTGAATAACCATGATGGAGAAGCTATAACAATACAGAAACTTAAAAAAGTATTGTTAAATTGTGATATTATATATTACCATTTTTTTGTTGATGAACAGGTGATCTAACTGTAGGATTCTCTACATCAGACATCTCCGACACATCAGAATGGACTTCGTTTGAATTTTCTGTTGAGCCATCACTCCTTCAACAACGGAACAGGAAAAGAAATTAAAATGTTATTGTCCATGTATTTGACTTTCATTTATCATAATGCTAAATGATAAAGTCAGGTTAAACTCCTTGGCCCGGATATTATTGGGGAGGCAGAGAGGATGCGGGGGAGCACGGCAGTGCAGGGAAAATCCAGCAAGGCCGGGGTCTTGGGAGGTCCTGCCGATCCTAATGGTAGGGCTTCATTTAAATAAAAGAATGCGGACCCTCACACAGCCGGCCAAATTGACAGCCTAGCCGGCGGACGGGAGCAGGAATTTGCAGATGGCCTGAGGAGGTGCTCAGCAGCAGGAGCAAGGCTAGAGTCAGCACAGAAGAGGTTGCTGCCTCTCGGGGCGATTGTACACGTGGCCCCTCTAAGCCCTGGGATTTCCCACAGATCCCCAGCAGTTAGTGGAGGCTTTGGCCATGATCGGGGGAAGAGGGGGGTCTGGCCGTGATCAGGAGGAAGGGGGTGCCCGGTGCAAGGGAGGGCCAAAGCTTCCTTGTGAGACCTGGAGGAACCCCTCCTGGGCTCACAGGGAAACCTGAAAAATAAATTTAAAACTTACCTTCTGCGCCTCTTCTGGTCCAGGATCCTGCTCCCGGCAGGTTTTGCCTGACGGGGAAGCAAACACTGCCCCCCTGCTCAGGCCTCAGCTTGAAATTACAGATTGCATCCTGATGTCATCATCGGACCCGATCTGCATATTTAAAACAGGACACTGCTTCTTTCCTGTGTGTCCTGCTCAAAAGAGCAGGTTAATATGGGGACACAGTGGGAAGGAAGCGGGATTGGTGGGGGTAACTGACTCATTATTTTAACTGCTCACCCGCCCGGTTTCCATCAGGCCTCTTATGGCAGGTGTCAGCCTTGACTCAGTGGTAGCACTCTCGCCTCTGGGTTCAAATCCCAATCCAGAGATTTGAGCAACATAATCTAGACTGACACTACAGTGCAGTACCGAGGGAGTGCTGCATTGTCGGAGGTGTGGTCTTTCGGATGAGACGTTAAACCGAGGCCCCTTCTACCTTCTCTGGTGTCCTGGCCAACATTTATCCCTCAACCAACAGATTATCTGGCCGTCATCTCATTGCTGTTTGTGGGATTTTGCTGTGTGAAAATTGGCTGCCGCATTTCCTAACATTACAACAGTGACTACACTTCACATGTATTTCATTGGCTGTAAAGTGCTTTGGGATATCCTTAGGCCGTGAAAGGCACTATATAAATGCAAGCTCTTTGTTTCTTTATAATAATGGCAATAATGCATGATCAAAGACTAAAGTACAAAGCAAAAGCACGTTTAATTAGCTCAAGTTGCTCCTCAAAGCACAAATTGCTCTTAGCAACAAATTCATTGCATCAAAAACTTTAACATGGAACATTTGCTAAATGTTTTTACTAAGAATAGAAAGGTAGAACAGAGAGATTAATTGTGAAGCAGCAATCAGTCTATCTCTTCACCTATCAATTAATTAGAAAATTACCCCCTACATATTTTTACTTCACTAGTTTTCTTGCATCTCCTAATCTCCTGACAGCATTGATTCCATGCTGGGATACAGCTCCATAGGTGGTTCTCACCCTTTGGTATCTGGTGAACTCTACTCATGTGTGAGTTTTCATAGGGAGGGTGGAGGTTATTCAAGCAAGGGAGTATCACAACGAAATCTGATCACTCTTGCCCCCAGCGTCCACACTTCTACAAATAGTCACTGGATATTGATAAGGAATAGGAACTCTGGAAAAATTTTCCTTTCTTACCCAGGAGCACTGAGGACAATTATAGCTCCCCGATTAATGTCAGCTAACTCAGCACAGACTGTGGATTTACCTTAAGATCCTCCTAGTCTGCTTGACTCAGAGACAGGATCTTTACTTTTAAGCCATCAGGGAGCCAATAAAAGATTTTTGAATGTTTGTCAAAGTGTTTCACAAGAATCACTGGTAAATAACCTATCATTTGCAGTTTTGAAAACACGAGAATTGTTACCTGACTAAATTTCAAAACTTGTGCATGCAGAAACACTCTTAAGCACAGATGATCAAACAGAAGATTATGCACTTTGGAGACTGAATGCTAAAGACTTAAACCTTTAATGTAGCCACCGATATAATTTACAGTAGAGTTATTTTCAACCAAATACTATAAGAATATTTGCTACAAAGAATTACCTACTAAATAATCCTACCTTTGGTGGTGCAAAGGAGCAGACACTACCTCTGGTTTAAGGGGCTCCATATCCAGTGTCTGAGATGTACACAATATATCATTAATGTTATGCAACTGAGGCCTGTTTTCACTGACAGCATTTTCACTCTCAGTGACCTCTGCATCTGATACCACTTCTATCTCGTCCTCGATTTCTTCAGGTTGGGAAAGAGCGGAACTATACATAGATTCTCCCAGAGGGCGACTCGTATCAAAACACTCAGGTAGGATGATAATGTAGTCCTCTGAACAGTCCGAGGACACTTGGCTTTGTATTTCATACTTTTCTTCTTCAAAGCTGTCACTGGCACTATCGGCCGCATCAGTTTCAAGATCCTTATCTGGAAGTCAGAAGCAAACAACAGTTCAATTGTTTATCTATCAAAAATTTGTGAGTAATCTCATCATCTGTTTAAATTACACTCAATAGTGAAGCTCAAGAGTGGCATCTATGGAGTTCAAGGACTTGATACTGATTCTCTACAAAATACTGGTGACACATTTGGTTTTACAGTGCAGTTTTGGTCACCATACTTACAAAAGCCAGCGAAATATGGAAAATCAAATATCAAAAAGGTAATAAGGATGGCACTAAATGTAGCAGAACTCAACTGCAATTGGTCATGTGTTTTTCTAGAGTTGCTTGGCTATGCAATGGCTCCAAGGTGGATCTGATTTACAGGCCTCCACTGAAGTGAATGGAGTCAACCAGAGATCCATGTAGGCCCTCTCCACAACTTGTGTCATGGAGCAGCTGAGAAGGGAAGGAAACTTGGAATGGCAGGTCTCCAAGAGGTTAGTGCAACATTTACTATTAATAGTAAATATGAGTTACCATATTTTTTTCATACAGAGATAGGGGTTACTCTGAATAGAAGATAATCCCCCTAGACTTGCCCTTTAACAAGTGTCATTTTTGCTTTAATTAATTTTTAAGATTTCCTTATTTTTACACTCAAAAGTTTCCAAAATAAATATGCTTAGCCTCTTAATCCAATGTCCTGCAGCTGAATTAAATTGCATGCTTTCAAAACCCTCAAGTTCTGCTTCAGTTACCTTTCTCTGGCAGCAGCTCTTCTTCTGTGCAAGGTTTGTCTGTCTGTCCTGTAGCAGTAGCTGTTATCATAATGTTTTTTCCAGGTTTCCCTTCTCTGCTACCAATGTCAGAGCTGCAGATTTCTTGCACATCTTGGGAGGTGTCTGTTAAAATGAAAAACAGATTAACAGCATGAGTGACGAACAACTGGATAATTTGTGTGCATATTGGGGGGGGGGGAATTAATTTAGCTAAATGCTTTTCTTCCCTTTTTGGTTTGCTTCTATAACAAGATCAAAAAGGGAAAAGAGGTGATGTTACTGGCTTCACTTTATCTTCATTTTTTTTTAGTAAAGTGGTTTATATTTATGTAGCTTTGAGGACTGTATATATGTTAGCCAAAGGTATGGTCCTAAAACTTCCTGTACCTACCCAAAGCACACTCCATTATTGTGCATGTTTTCCTTCTCCCCTTTATCACCAAACAAAAAATTCACTTAAGAAACAAACAAACTCCAGTCATTCTAGAAAACTGAATACCATTCATTCACTACTGTTTCTGGAAATGTTGGAAACAACTTCCCTCTATTTCTATACTTTAAATGCCGCAATGCACCACTAAATAGATAAATCATTAAGTACAGATAGTGATGATTCAATACTGTGTGGAACAAGAAGTTACTTGACCTTGGAAACACTATCTCAAAGTAGACAACCAGTCCTGGATGAACCACATAAGATGCATGGATAGGTATTCTGCGGTTTCACTAGATTTACTTTGAAGAATCTTTTTCCATAGGAGACAAAATGGGTTTGAGAGAAGAACTGATTCTATATAATGTGTGACAGTAAGAGCCTTTACTCCTTCTTGCTTTATAATGTTGTTAAAAAGAGAGACCAGTCTCACAAAAACAGGCAGCTCATTGGATATTTGACTTGCAGTGTTTTTTGTGATCATTTAGCAGCTCACTATAAGCAACACAATATTTTATAATATTGTGTTGCTTATAGGAGCCGAGCCGAGCGGAGGGAGCGTCCGATAAAAGGCGGGATTTCAGAGCGCTGAGAACAGCTGAGAGGAGCCGAGCCGAGCGGAGGGAGCGTCCGATAAAAGGCGGGATTTCAGAGCGCTGAGAACAGCTGAGAGGAGCCGAGCCGAGCGGAGGGAGCGTCCGATAAAAGGCGGGATTTCAGAGCGCTGAGAACAGCTGAGAGGAGCCGAGCCGAGCGGAGGGAGCGTCCGATAAAAGGCGGGATTTCAGAGCGCTGAGAACAGCTGAGAGGAGCCGAGCCGAGCGGAGGGAGCGTCCGATAAAAGGCGGGATTTCAGAGCGCTGAGAACAGCTGAGAGGAGCCGAGCGGAGGGAGCGTCCGATAAAAGGCGGGATTTCAGAGCGCTGAGAGGAGCCGAGCGGAGCGGAGCTGCGACCGAGTTCGAAGTGACGTCAGGAATCAGATCGGGACGCGACACAGGGGAGGCACCTGATTGGTGAGTAGGTTCAGGTGAGTATTTCTCCTTATCTACAGTAACTGAAGGAAAAAGGAAAGGGAAGGTCTGCAGGTCTTATAGGAAGTAGCGTTTATTTTTTAGTGAATCAAGGTCCCTAGTGTAGTTAACATTCTCTAAATTGAGAACAATTTAAAGGAGTAAACTCCTTAAAGGGAGTGGTAAGTAGTTTTTCTTTCCTTTTTTTTTCTCTTGACATTGTAGTTGTTCTTAAGCTAATTTAAGGGTTAAGTCATGGCAGGAGATCCCAGCGCCGTGTCATGTTCCTCTTGTGGGATGTGGGAATTCAGGGCTCCTTCCTGTATCCCTGATTCCTTCACCTGCGGGAAGTGTGTCCAGCTGCAGCTATTGTTTGACCGCTTGACGGCTCTGGAGCTGCGGATGGACTCACTTTGGAGCATCCGCGATGCTGAGAAAGTCGTGGATAGCACGTTCAGTGAGTTGGTCACACCGCAGATAAAAATTACTGAGGGAGATAGTGAATGGGTGACCAACAGACAGAGGAAGAGTAGGAAGGCAGTGCAGGGGTCCCCTGCGGTCATCTCCCTCCAAAACAGGTATACCGTTTTGGATACTGTTGGCGGAGATGGCTCACCAGGGGAAGGTGGCAGTGGCCAGGTTCATGGCACCGTGGCTGGCTCTGCTGCACAGGAGGGCAGGAAAAAGAGTGGCAGAGCTATAGTGATAGGGGACTCGATTGTAAGGGGAATAGACAGGCGTTTCTGCGGACGCAACCGAGACTCCAGGATGGTATGTTGCCTCCCTGGTGCAAGGGTCAAGGATGTCTCGGAGCGGCTGCAGGACATTCTGGAGGGGGAGGGTGAACAGCCAGTTGTCGTGGTGCATATAGGCACCAACGATATAGGTAAAAAACAGGATGAGGTCCTACAAGCTGAATTTAGGGAGTTAGGAGTTAAACTAAAGAGTAGGACCTCAAAGGTAGTAATCTCAGGATTGCTACCAGTGCCACGGGCTAGTCAGAGTAGGAATGACAGGATAGCTAAGATGAATACGTGGCTTGAGAGATGGTGCAAGAGGGAGGGATTCAAATTCCTGGGCCATTGGAACCGGTTCTGGGGGAGGTGGGACCAGTACAAATTGGACGGTCTGCATCTGGGCAGGACTGGAACCAATGTCCTAGGGGGAGTGTTTGCTAGTGCTGTTGGGGAGGGTTTAAACTAATGTGGCAGGGGGATGGGAACCGATGCAGGAAGTCAGTGGGAAATAAAGTGGTGACAGAAACAAAAGGCAGTAAGGGAGAGTGTACAGAACATGACCGGACAGATGGTCTGAGAAAGCAGGGCAAAGACCAAGGGAAGACTAGATTAAACTGCATTTATTTCAATGCAAGAAGTCTGATGGGCAAGGCAGATGAACTCAGGGCATGGATGGGTACATGGGACTGGGATGTTATAGCTATTACTGAAACATGGCTAAGGGAGGGGCAGGACTGGCAGCTCAATGTTCCAGGGTACAGATGCTATAGGAAAGATAGAGCAGGAGGTAAGAGAGGAGGGGGAGTTGCGTTCTTGATTAGGGAGAACATCACGGCAGTAGTGAGAGGGGATATATCCGAGGGTTCGCCCACTGAGTCCATATGGGTAGAACTGAAAAATAAGAAGGGAGAGATCACTTTGATAGGATTGTACTACAGACCCCCAAATAGTCAACGGGAAATTGAGGAGCAAATATGTAAGGAGATTACAGACAGCTGCAAGAAAAATAGGGTGGTAAAAGTAGGGGACTTTAACTTTCCCAACATTGACTGGGACAGCCATAGCATTAGGGGCTTGGATGGAGAGAAATTTGTTGAGTGTATTCAGGAGGAATTTCTCATTCAGTATGTGGATGGCCCGACTAGAGAGGGGGCAAAACTTGACCTCCTCTTGGGAAATAAGGAAGGGCAGGTGACAGAAGTGTTAGTGAGGGATCACTTTGAGACCAGTGATCATAATTCCATTAGTTTTAAGATAGCTATGGAGAAGGATAGGTCTGGCCCAAAAGTTAAAATTCTAAATTGGGGAAAGGCCAATTTTGATGGTATTAGACAGGAACTTTCAGAAGTTGATTGGGAGAGTCTGTTGGCAGGCAAAGGGACGTCTGGTAAGTGGGAGGCTTTCAAAAGTGTGTTAACCAGGGTTCAGTGTAAGCACATTCCTTATAAAGTGAAGGGCAAGGCTGGTAGAAGTAGGGAACCTTGGATGACTCGGGAGATTGAGGCACTAGTCAAAAATAAGAAGGAGGCATATGACATGCATAGGCAGCTGGGATCAAGTGGATCCCTTGAAGAGTATAGAGATTGCCGGAGTAGAGTTAAGAGAGAAATCAGGAGGGCAAAAAGGGGATATGAGATTGCTTTGGCAGATCAGGCAAAGGTGAATCCAAAGAGCTTCTACAAATACATAAAGGGCAAAAGGGTAACTAGGGAGAGAGTAGGGCCTCTTAAGGATCAACAAGGTCATTTATGTGCGGAACCACAAGAGATGGGTGAGATCCTGAATGAATATTTCACATCGGTATTTACGGTTGAGAAAGGCATGGATGTTAGGGAACTTGGGGAAATAAATAGTGATGTCTTGAGGAGTGTACATATTACAGAGAGGGAGGTGCTGGAAGTCTTAACGCGCATCAAGGTAGATAAATCTCCGGGACCTGATGAAATGTATCCCAGGACGTTATGGGAGGTTAGGGAGGAAATTGCGGGTCCCCTAGCAGAGATATTTGAATCATCCACCTTTGTGCCTTTGTTTAAGAAGGGCGGCAGGGAAAAGCCTGGGAACTACAGACCAGTGAGCCTGACATCTGTAGTGGGTAAGTTGTTAGAGGGTATTCTGAGGGACAGAATCTACAGGCATTTGGAGAGGCAGGGACTAATTAGGAACAGTCAGCATGGTTTTGTGAGAGGAAAATCATGTCTCACGAATTTGATTGAGTTTTTTGAAGGGGTAACCAAGAAGATAGATGAGGGCTGTGCAGTAGACGTGGTCTACATGGACTTCAGCAAAGCATTTGACAAGGTACCGCATGGTAGGTTGTTACATAAGGTTAAATCTCATGGGATCCAAGGTGAGGTAGCCAATTGGATACAAAATTGGCTTGACGACAGAAGACAGAGGGTGGTTGTCGAGGGTTGTTTTTCAAACTGGATGCCTGTGTCCAGCGGTGTGCCTCAGGGATCGGTGCTGGGTCCGCTGTTATTTGTTATTTATATTAATGATTTGGATGAGAATTTAGGAGGCATGGTTAGTAAGTTTGCAGATGACACCAAGATTGGTGGCATTGTGGACAGTGAAGAAGGTTATCTAGGATTGCAACGGGATCTTGATAAATTGGGCCAGTGGGCCGATGAATGGCAGATGGAGTTTAATTTAGATAAATGTGAGGTGATGCATTTTGGTAGATCGAATCGGGCCAGGACCTACTCCGTTAATGGTAGGGCGTTGGGGAGAGTTATAGAACAAAGAGATCTAGGAGTACAGATTCATAGCTCCTTGAAAGTGGAGTCACAGGTGGATAGGGTGGTGAAGAAGGCATTCAGCATGCTTGGTTTCATTGGTCAGAACATTGAATGCAGGAGTTGGGATGTCTTGTTGAAGTTGTACAGGGCATTGGTGAGGCCACACTTGGAGTACTGTGTACAGTTCTGGTCACCCTATTATAGAAAGGATATTATTAAACTAGAAAGAGTGCAGAAAAGATTTACTAGGATGCTACCGGGACTTGATGGTTTGACTTACAGGGAGAGGTTAGACAGACTGGGACTTTATTCCCTGGAGAGTAGGAGGTTAAGGGGTGATCTTATAGAAGTCTATAAAATAATGAGGGGCATAGATAAGGTCGATAGTCAAAATCTTTTCCCAAAGGTAGGGGAGTCTATAACGAGGGGGCACAGATTTAAGGTGAGAGGGGAGAGATACAAAAGGATCCAGAGGGGCAATTTTTTCACTCAAAGGGTGGTGAGTGTCTGGAACGAGCTGCCAGAGGCAGTAGTAGAGGCGGGTACAATTTTGTCTTTTAAAAAGCATTTGGACAGTTACATGGGGAAGATGGGTATCGAGGGATATGGGCCAAGTGCAGGCAATTGGGACTAGCTTAGTGGTATGAACTGGGCGACATGGACATGTTGGGCCGAAGGGCCTGTTTCCATGTTGTAACTTCTATGATTCTATGATTCTATGATTAATTCAGGATTTCTATTTCTTCAGTTTAATTCTTAAACATTATTACAAATGTACCAAAAAAGCAACACTAGCACTATTCCAAACAGAAACAGATCTTTCTTACTTGAACTTCACAGTGTACACAAGTACATAAAAAGGTTTTTAAAAAAATTCTTATCTTTGATCTAATTATTTCAAGATGGTTACATTATGGAGAACATTTTATTTTAAAAACAAATGACTATAAAGTGATAGTTTTAACCAATCAACTCAAGTGGAAAACATAAGAGACCAGGATAGAGCACTAAACAAGCAACAATTTTTATTCCAAGCAATTTTCCAATTGAGAAATGGCAATTCTGATGTCAAACACTGAACTATTACTTAACAGCAAATGGAACCATTTATAGTAGTTAAACATATAGCACAGCAGCCTCTTTCCTGAAGGGCATTTCTAGGAACTCTACTTTCAAATCGGCACAGACCACAACTGTTCATATTTTCCACAGACATTCAGAATGCTAATAGCACTCTACCACTATTGGGTAGACGAATGCAGTCTCTTTTATCTCCTACAAATGCTTACTGTCTGGTTTATCCCTGCGGCGTGGCAGCAAATCAGGTGCTTCATCTAAAGCTAGAGAACGAATAACTGTCTCACAGACAAACTGAGTCCCGCTGATGTCCTCCTCTCCCTCCTCTAAATGAAGGTGGTCTGTTGGCTTTCCCCCCAGCGTCACGTCTGCAAAGAGAGATAACATGAGCATCAAATATAATTAATATGCATTACCAAATTCCCTTTTTAAAATTAAAAACTGGATTGCTACTACTTAGACGCACAGCACAAATCGCAGGATTTAGTGAAGAATTCTCAAAGTGTAGCATTCAAATTTAATTTTTTTTTTTAAATAGACTTCAAAACAACAGCTATTAACTACAAAGTCACCCTCATAATTGTAAACTGTATTTTTCAAACCACTGAAGTGGTATTCCAATGTTCATTGATAGCTAGATATAGTATTACTACACAGGTATGCAGTCCTAACAATTCATTACTGTGAGAGTATCATCAATTATTACATTCATTTTTAACTTGTTCTCAGGATGTGGGTAATGCATTTATTGCCCATTGTTAGCTGCCCTGAGGGCATTAAGAGTCAACTGCATAGTGTGGAATAGAGGCACATGGATGGGTGACAAGTTCCCTTCTACGAAGGACATTAGTGAATAGTTTTATTTTAAAAAAACAATAATTCAGCAGCTTTCTTGAGCATTTTTGCAGGTACTAGCCCATAAATGACCAGATTTATTGAATTCAAACACACAATATGTATGTATTTTTGGAGGGAAAGAATTTTGTTTCAATTCTCCCGTGTCCATTTTCTTCGAAGGCCGTAGTAAAGAATAAGCTGCCAAAATCAACCAACAGTCCCAGGCTTTTTGTCGTGAAAATTCACCCCCTATAATTAGAACACTTATAATTTAAAGCACAAATGAAAACGCTCGTAAAAAACAAACAAAACGCAAGTCCACTGAGTTTTTAAAAAAAGTCGCATTTATTTGTTTTCCCAGCTAGCTGCAGGAACTTTGTATTCCGAGTTGAACCACAAGATGAAATTTACAGTTTAAAATAGACAGAGGTCTTTGTTTTAATTTAAAATTTAAAAAAATTAACAAAAAGGAAAAATACTCATTCCGAATGGAAAATTGCAGGATTCAACTGTGCAAAAATGCATTAATTCACTTATTATTTTCACTGATTATATCTTTTAAAAAAAATAAATTCCAGCTTAATTTGAGTCATTTTATTTAGTTTAAATTGATCAGGAGATGAGAAAAAAAAACCTGCACACCACCCCATATAGTGTCTCCATGTGCAACTGAAAGAGATAAGAACCAAATGTCGCAAGAATTAAAGTATAGAAATTCAGGGGAAATAATAGCAATTTAAAAAAAAAATCACAGCTAGAAATTCCCAGATGAAAAAAAAATTAAGACTAGGAATAATTTTGAAGTCTGCAAATTTAATGTGAAAAATCAGTAAAAGTTAAAAACAAAAAAACTTGAGGATTTAGACTGTACTTCACCACTAGGTGGAACATAACCACTAGACGTTTCAATACAGAGACAGACTTCACCGCAAGGCGGATTCAATACCAGAGAAGTTCAGTTCCAGATAACAAAAAACTGTGAATTACTACTACAATTCAAGTTGTTAAATCTGAGTCCATAGTTTCCAAATGAAAACCAAAAATGTTCTTACTAAACCGCGACTTGAAGTTAGCTTCATTTTCCTCTTCAATTTGACCTAGACCTGGCCTCTCCATTAATGGGCCGTCATAGGGCAACGGTGACATGCACGGAGTCATGTCTAGGAAATAAAAGCAGAATTTTAAATTCTAAAACTGAAATATGTAAAAACTAACAGATAGTATGATTACATAACTTTTTTTTTGAGAGGTCTTTTCAAAGGTAATGAAGCTTACACAAACTAGTGAATAATCCAGTGCTTCACTGCACACAATCTTGTAACACTTCTCTATCAGTCACATAAGCAACAGCCACAACACATATTGTAATAGATGTCTTGCCAAAAGTATACAAGACCTCCAAGTTCCAGCAATAATCAAAAATGTAATAATCCCAAAAATCAAAACTGGATACAAGGCAAATATGGGAACAAGGGCATTACATGCAGTAACAAAATCCTGAAGTTTAGATGAAAGCATAGAAACTACAACCTTATCTCCACCTGCCAGTCTCCATTGCTGCTTTGCAAAAATTTTTGCATCTCTCCATTATTCTATATTAGGACCCAAAAAAGGCCTTCACTGCATACTTGACAAGTCCCAATATGACAAAATTGTCACAACTGTTCCAAATTGGTAGCAACGTGGATTAAAACACAGAAAGCAGCTGGCCGCTTTGCAAATTGAAATTATATGAACAGTAAATTTTCCAAAATTACCTGGGCAACAGGATTTCATAATTTTAAATACTTCGATCATAGCCCTGTAATCTGAATTATTCTAATGAAAAAAAGGAACAATTTTTAAGTCTTCGTATTTACTTTAGAATGCTAATTTAACTAGAGACTGACATTACCTTGCTTGTTCTGCTATACGAGGGAGAGTGTTCCAACAAACTGTGCTGGTGTAATCTTAGGCAAAGATGTTTAAGATTTTATCAGCTTCAATTATGCATGGTTAGGTTCATGCCCATACTTACTAGTTTAACAGGAGTCAGAAATGGTGTATGTGGGATTTAGATCAAGTTTTTAGTAATGATGGACTCAAAAATTAATAACTGTCTGGTAACAGTACCTGTACCAACAAAGCAGTCAGAACCTATTTTTTGTAAGGAGGTCTTATATTCTTCACTATTTTGTTTTTTACAATGCAGTTTTAAATGCATTTTAAGATTAAAACTTGGTCAAAATTAACTCAACGCCTTTATCAGACTAGGGTTTTCTATCGAGATAGCAGTTAAATCAAAAGGCTTTATTGGTAAAATGGAATACAAGACTAACTCTCTTTAGGAGATCCAAGTAATTTGAAATCTTACCAACTGGGGTGTTGTTTGGCACATGTTCCATTTCCTGCACAATATTTATGTCCAACAGTTCAAATGAAAGCAAGTCCTGGAACATTGAGGACACAAAATTACAATGCTTCCTTACTACAGTCATCCTCACAACTACAGTACTCACAAAAATGACAAATTTTGGAATGTACACACATAATCGCATAGGTAAAAACAGATAAACCTGCTGGTTTAAGAGTGAAATGTTCCATTTGCTCTGTGCATCAGTTCCTAATATGTAAACCATGCTAATATATAGTTTATTCTGCAAGATACAAATTGTTTGAACTCAAAACAGAAATATACATATCCAGTGCAGTCCAGGTTTTACAGCACACGGTATACCTGGGCAGTCAGAAGGTCTACAGATGGCACCATTGTGTAAAAGTTCATATTCTGGTCTTTACGCTGAAGTTTGGGCAATGCTGTGGCTGCTGTTTTTGCAGACTCTGCTTCTTCGACATCTGGCACAATCGGCTGCTTCTCAGTATCTGCAGTCCCGTTCTAAAGAAGAAAATTACAACTTTTATCAGTCTTGGACAAACTACTATCTGCTTGCCATTTGCTAAAATTTGTGAATTTATCAGCTTGAAAGTTCTAGATTTCTTAAAAATTAAAAAGAGTTCTTTTAAAAAATAAATTTTATATTTAAACAAATTAGGGATGGACTCCTTAACCTTGTTGGGAGTCAAATCCAGTTCTTGATCATGGAGTGTGCAAAAGAATTTTCTGAAACCAGTCCTAAATTTGCCTTTCACCAGTTTGATTCTATGCCCCTTGCCCCCGTGTCCAGGTTTAATTTGAAGTACTGTTCCACATTTACCATTTCTGTACCATTTATTATCTTACACATACTTCGGAGTCCCTTTACAGTCACTTCCTTTCAAAGCCTTGCTAGTTTTAGCAATCCTCTGATGCAATGGATCAATCTTATGGCTCTTTTCTGAACCGTCTCCAGGGCTTGAATATCTATCTCCCTTATGTCTCAATGATAAAAACTGGACACAGTATTCAAGGTGTGGCTTGAACAGCGCAGTATACTGTTTAAACATGACTTCTTCCCACTCAATACTCTACTCTTTTGCATATATAATTCAGCATTCTATTTGCTTAGTTGATTGCTGCTTTGCATGTTAACCGTAGTCTACTAATACGCCAGATCTGTTTCAACTTCACCTGAAGCTATTTCAATATTATAAGAACATAAGAAATTGGAGCAGGAGTAGGCCAATCGGCCCCTCGAGCCTGCTCCGCCATTCAATAAGATCATGGCTGATCTGATCCCAACCACAAATCTAAAGAACACAAGAAGTCGGAGCAGGACCCGGCCACATAGCCCCTGGGCCCTCTCCGCCACCCACAGGGCATTGACCGATCCGAACTCAGCTTCATGTCCAATTTCCTGCCCGCTCCCCATAACCCCTAATTCCCTTTACTTCTAGGAAACTGTCTATTTCTGTTTTAAATTTATCTAATGATGTAGCTTCCACAGCTTCCTGGGGCAGCAAATTCCACAGACCTACCACCCTCTGAGTGAAGAAGTTTCTCCTCATCTCAGTTTTGAAAGAGCAGCCCCTTATTCTAAGATTATGCCCCCTAGTTCTAGTTTCACCCATCTTTGGGAACATCCTTACTGCATCCACCCGATCAAGACCCTTCACAATCTTATATGTTTCAATAAGATCGCCTCTCATTCTTCTGAACTCCAATGAGTAGAGTCATGGAATATGTAATAATTATCCATTTTTCCCTTATTGCAATGCTTTGCACTTATCCACTATGCCACAAAAAATACATACATTCATTAGAAAGGGTACAGAGAACGAGCAACACGATCCTAAGTGTAAAGTGATGGAGCGATGAGAAAAGATTAGAGAAATTTAAAAGGAGACGGAAATCCAGAGAAGTATTTCCATATTTTGTAACAGAATTGTAATTTCATCCAAATTTCTTTTATTAAAAAACATAATTTGTACCATCATCATGGAGACCTACAAGTAGGATCTCCAATAAGGAGCTGCTACGTGAAAATTAAAAACAAAGGAATTTAAGGTGAAACTTTAATTTTCTTCCATAAAAAGGGATAATACTTGGGACAAAAAAAATCCTCATGACATTCTTCCCCTTTAAAACCTTACAGCATAGAATGGAATAAAAACAGAAAATGCTAGAAATACTCAGCAAGTCAGCAGCAGAGAGTTAACATTGCTGCCTGATCTGTTGAGTATTTCCAGCATTTTCTGTTTTTATTTCAGATTTTCAGCATCCGCAGTATTTTGCTTTTGTTTTAGCATAGAACAAAGGCAGTTACGGAAGGATCTTATCCATACCAAGAAACTAGGACCAGAGAGCATAAATTCAAATTAGTAAAAAGTAAATTTAAACTTGACAACAGGGAAAACTTCTTTAGTCAAGAGTGATAAATGGTTGGAATAATTAGCCAAGCAACACTGTAGAGACTGATATTATTCAAAATGTAATTAGATACCAAGATGGGAGAGTTAATGCACTAATTATGAGCTTTGATTGGCTGAATTGTTATCCTTGACTTCCTTTAAGTTCTTGCTAATTCTCTGGCACTGCCGAAGAAGAGAGAGGAAACCCTGCAGCAGCAGGGAGCAAGGGCTTATGCAACACGAGGCTGAGGTTTAGACTAGGCCAATGAGAAAGATACTGAAACAGACAGTCATGGAGTTACTAAAGAACAAATGAGTCCCAGGAAATAGGGCTTTTAACATTGGCTTCAGTTAACAGATTAATTAGACTGCAGAAAACCGGTTTTCAATGCTGGTTTTAGCAACAAACAGGCAGATTCAATTTTTAAAAAAATAAATCTATCAAAAAAGTAAGGTTCCCATACAGACCACAAAGACACTAGTTCAATCCCTGGCCTCTATGGAGTTACCTGATCACTTTTGATTGCTATCTCATAATCCCTACTGCGGATCTTGGGTGAGGGTAGGTTTGGGCTCAGCTGTGATGCCCACATGCTGGAATAGCCTGCTGACAATCAGGGATAGGATTTTATGAAAGGGTGGATATCTCTGATGGGGCCGGTCTTCCATCCGCCATGGAGATGTTCCCCGATCTCATGTAAATTTCTGGTCCCAGGGTAATTGGAATGTAGGAGGCAGGCTCCTCAACCTCTGCCATGAAGTCACACTAGACTGGGGATGAAGACTTACCAAGGGAGGAGGAAGGTGGCCACGAGCTGCCAGAAGAAAATCTTTCTGGGGTCAATTTTTTACAGCAGCTGATGGGGCTTGTGCATGATCATGCTCTGGGAGCACTGTGCATAAGGCCCTCTTCATTCAAAGGATACCTCCACAAAACTTAGAATGCTGGGCACTAGAATTTAACAGATAGCCCCCGTGTCCAGAGTTCATTCAGGGCCAATTTAATTTGCATGCACGTGCCTACAGACGAGGCCACCCACCAGAAAATTGGGGTGGGGGAGGGGAAAAGGAAAAGAGGTGGGATATAACAGAGTGCATCCCCAAGTAATATCTCCACACGGCTGCCCCAGATACACTGAATCAAAATTGGTGGAAAATCTAGCCCTATGTTTTAGCTCACATGAAGAATGGCCACTTAGCAAAGTTACTGGAAGGCGCTGGCCTCTATACCCCAGCATGTCTTCAAACCTTAAGGAAGAAGGAAATCAGAAAAGGAAAAAAAAGAAATGTCCTTTTTAAAAAAAAACATATTTTAAAACCTGTCAGATTATTAGTTGTAGAATCACAGCAATGGGAATTCTACCAATAATATCAAGTTAAGGCACATAGCTCCTTTAAGTATTGTACGCTCATCTCTCTAAAACATGTATTTATAGTTGATTACTGCTGTAGCTGCTGTTTCTGCAGAGTTCGCTTCTTCAGGATCTGGCACATGATGCTGCTCCTCGTTCTCTGCATCCAAGGAAGCCTCGTCCTAAAGAAGAAAATTCCAACTCTATTAATCTACTATTCAACTATCTCATCATTTACTGAAATAACTTTACAGGTTAATTCTGAACCAGGACGATCTCGGGTTCAATCCCGGAGACGTGCTGAGTTAGCGGATCTCAGCCAAGACAACAGCAGAGGTTCCATTAGCCTCCATGTGATGGAGTGGCCACCATTTGCCATGTCTAAAACTAGAGAAGGGGTGAACAGATCAATAGAATACTTTCCTATGGGAAGCATCGTTGCAGAACCTAATCCACACATTTTCCAGCAGGGAACAAATGGACTTAACAGGAGCAGGAAGTATACCACCTGATTCTCACGGTTTGATTTTAGTGCATCCAGGCACCAAACTGAGATGTGATATTCCAGATATACAGTCATGGTTACAAAGATGTCCACCATAACACTGCTTCACATCAAAAAGAAAGTCTTTAACAGTTATGTGCACTGACAAAACTACATATTTTGCTGTTTAGTTTATCTGAACGGGTCATAAATAAGTAATGCTACCTGGCAAATTTATGTGCTTTTTTAAATTGCAGTTCTCCAAAAATATGTAATGTTTAAAACAAACAGGAAAAGTCTAATTTTCATATAATTTGGTAGTCTGTTGTACAAAAAAACTCAAAACAAAATTTTACTACAGTGAACAACCCACACTGGGTTCAAATATTTGCTTCATTCAACTTACCCGATTGTCAGGAAATCTTGTCTTGACAGAGCTAAAAAGGGCATTTTCATTTCCATCTGGGGCTTCAGTGAGTAACTGGGAGTCAATAATAATAATGCTGCACCATACTCTGGGTCCAAATTGTTCCCCTTTATGAGCCAAGCGCCAATGCGAAGTGTAAGTGCCTTCAAAGTTGGGTGCAATAAATTCCACTGACACAATACCAATGTCTCCTGGTTGCAGGAATGGAACAGAAACTTCCTTTTTTGCAGAGAAAGCCAGAGTGAGATTCCCCCACATGAACTGTAGCTGTCAAAACATGAAAAGAATAAATATGTTAATTTCAGTATTTTAAAAATTAGAACCAAGTTAGTTTGACTTGATTTTAATAAATCATTTCCCACTCCCCACTTTCACAAACCATCAGACAACTGGAGAGGACCTACTGGGCCTTAACTGCTGTCAACATTGATCCAGATCAAACAGTATGGAGATACATATCTCGATGCAAGGCATCTGGTCCAGGTGATTTGTCTACCTTAATTTTGAGTAATTTCTTTAGTACTACCTCTTACTTGAATATTAACTTCCACTAACTGGAGAACCAACAGAGATCTGTGTAAAACAATCTCAATGCTCCATGAAAACTGAGGCAAGTGTTCTTAATATCTCTGCCTCCATTAAAAGCTTGCCTTTTTCATTTCTTAGTGATCCTACCTCTACCATGACTATCCTGTTACTACTAATGACCATTTGGAAAGCTTTTTCATTGTCCTTTTTATCTTTTTTATAATTTTTCTCCCATGCTCTCTTAGACTTTCTAATCTGCCTTTTTGTAGCCTTCTCACATTTGTTTTTTTTTAATCTGTCCTGTAAGTGCTAAATACTTTCTTGTTCAGAACAAATTTGAAACTTATCTTCATAATCATCGATACAAGCCCAGCCTTTGATTCATTCCTTTTCCCCCATAATGGAATGTTCTTGATTTATACCCTTTCCATCTTCTGTTGAAATTTTTGCCATTCTGGATCAATGGTTGACAAATTTTCCTTCCATCTAAGCTGGACAAGGTTCTTTCAACTCACTATAATTTGCTTTTCCAGTCAAGTACCCTTGTCCTCAACTTTTCTTTTTCTTTTCTTTCACTGAACCTAATTATATTGTGATCACCTTTAGGTCACCTACTTGCTCCTCTCCATTACCAAGAACCAGGTTATATAATGCTTCCTTTCTTATTGGAACACCAATATATTGACTGAAAAAAAGTCCTGAACACACTACAAGAATAAAACCTCCCCTTTCTCACCAGAAACATCTTCCCTTTCCCAGACTATTTTTAATTAATTGCAATTCCCTACAATTATGACCACTGTCTATTTCCTTTCCTTTGTTCAGCGGTCTTCAATATAATCCTATTAATGTGATCGATCCCTTGCTATTTCTTAGCCAAATCCAAAAGGGCTTTTGTTTGGACCACTTATCTATTTAAATCTTTAAACTCTTGCACTAAGAGCAGTCAAAATGGAACGACATAAAAACACAAACATACAATTCCCACTTTAAACTAAAAGGACTAATTAAAAATTTCATCTGGGTCATAGAAGAGGAAGAAAAAAATGACAAAACTCCTCATCTCTCCAGGGGCTGAATTACTGCAATCCCTTCAAGAGTAACTCAGCACCATGACACAACACATAAGGAGCACGGGCATTTGGGGGTGGGGAAAAAAATGCAAATTTAATTCCTCACATCAGCCACACTGTTGTGGAAGTTACTGAGCAAAGGCCAAATACATTTCTGTGAGGGGTTGGGATAGGGAAGGGAAGGGAAGGGAAATAGTCATGCCTGGGCTGATGTCCTGTACTTTCCAGTAGCTGGCTCAGCTGGGAGCAGATAGAGCATGACTGAGCAGAAAACAGCAACAATAAAAGTACAAAAAAAGTTTGTAACAAATGAACAGAGCAGATGTGAACTACAGTACATACAATGACCCTGCATACCTGTGAAAGAGCACTTAGAAGACAGGTTATTAGATTTTGCCGATGGTCATATCCGACCGAGAGGCTATCCATTTACAGCCACAGAACAAAAAAATTTGATTACAACACTACTTTCATTGCCATTTTATCAATTAACTATCAGTGTAGACACAGTAAAATTTTTGCTAAATTGTAACAGAGAAAGGCAGCTATTCACTTTTGTGGCAGATGTCCAATTAGCATTGCCGGTGTTCTTCATTCTCCAGTGTTTGATAAATTTAATTCCTGGCTGAAGATGAGTACCATCAGGGAAGTTCTCATCCACAAATTCAGCACTTAGTGTTGAAATAACAGGCCTGCAAAATAAAAAATATTAGCAACCATCAAAGCAAAAACACCAAAATGAAATAAAAGGAGTATAAGGCAAGAATATTTTATGCTGATATCCATTTGTCCTTAGGCTTAGCTGTGGCATTAGTTAAATGATTTAAAAGAAAACTATTTAATGCTGACTCACCAGTCAAACAGACTTCACATATTGCACCTTTCACAATATGGGTGGTATGGAGATTGATGGTTTATGCCTCCATAGCACTGCTATTAGAATTTCTTTTTCCAAACTATCAGGACTTAGAATGGATTAAAGTCTCAAAAACCACCAACACATGATGGTGGTTCCATGTTCGAATACTTCTAAACATTTTTTTCTCCAAAGGGTTTTAATACATTGTCTTTGAATGTGGTTTTTTTTGCCAATTTCAAAATGCTTCACAAAACATTATACCTGTAACTCTACAATCTCCAACTACATGTCAGTAAATCAACTCAAAATTGCCAAGTTATTAAAAAAAAACTATTTAAACCCCCCCAAAAAAACCTCACTTTTGTCCTCTAAGTGCACAGACATCAGAGACCAGCGGTAACAAAAATAAATCACTTGGGTTGCAGCCAACACAACTCACTTGTGCCTCCGGCACTAGTAAGTAATGCAGTCTGTGTCACTTGATGGTTTATTTTCCATGAACAATTGGTCTTTGGTGTCTATCGACAATTTATCATCAACATATGGAGAATACACAATTACTACCTTTGGGGTAACTTCAGATAAACAACCAATACAGTCTCATAATCATTGATTTATTATGAAAATGATGTTATGTGGTTATACTATAGAGTTTGTTCAAATTTCTGGACAAAACTATACGGAACCGCAAAATTTATTTGCAGCATTTGTTGAACCATCAAAAACATGGGGAAAAAACTGTTCAATGGGTTCTAATTTTACTGCAAAAATGCTGCCCCGAAGTGTTAATGATCCTTCTACTTACACTGTTGAAGTGCGCTGGACTCCTTTAGGTTCTTGTATCGGTTGATTCAAGTGTTCCATGACATGCACACCATTCCATTGCAGATGTTTTTTCTGCAGTTTTAGCTGTTTCTTAATCTCCTTAAACTCTGCTTTGCGTTGCCTCTTTTCAGTTCGTAGTCTTTGCTTTTCAGCTTTCAAGAAAGTTTTATCTATTTGTTTCTGTAACCTAAACAAAAGTTGAAAAATGCATAATTCAGAAGTTACTACAGAATTTTTTTCTCTAAAATTTGGGTAATGTGGTACTCTTCCTAATATTGTCTTGGAGAAATACGAAAGTGCGTAATAGGATACAGAGGAAGGAGCCAGTTATACAAGGCATGCTTTACAGTGAAATGTATATTCAATGAAACGAGTCGTACAACACCAAGTTATAGTCCAACAGCTTTATTTGAAATCACAAGCTTTCGGAGCTTTCCTCCTTCGTCAGGTCACCTGACGAAGGAGGAAAGCTTGTGATTTCAAATAAAGCTGTTGGACTATAACCAGGTGTTGTACGACTCGTTACATTTGTCCACCCCAGTCCATCACCGGCATCTCCACATCATATATTCAATGAGGCTTTGAACTCACTTCAGGCAGCCTCCATCCACATTCAAGTCTGAACAATGGATGATGTCTGTAGTCAGGTGGTTTTAAGATAGATCTCATTTTTATAGATTTTCTATCAGCAAGTGAGTATTATTTTTTTTAAAATGGGTCGCATTTTGATAGTAAAAAAGATTGAAAAGGTTGAACTGCAAGTCCTTTTGCTTTGGGTGGTGGGAGGATCCCAGCAGATTTACAGAAACTGTGTGTTCCTATCTACCTCTCCCAACCTTTCATAATTCTGAACACTTCTATCATATCGCCCCAGAATCAGCATTGTTCTAACGGAAAAACGCTCAATTTTTAAGTCTTTCTTCATATTTGTATTTTTTCATACCAGGCAGCGTCCTAACAAAGTTAAATTCTAGACTGGCATTTTAACTAGAGATTGACATTACCTTGTTTGTTCTGCGACACCAGGGAGAGCATTTCCAACAAATTGTGCTGGTGTGATCTCAGGCGAAGATGCTAAAGGTTTTCTCAGCTTCAACAATGCGTGGTTAGGATCATGCCCATAGTCACTAGCTTCACAGGAGTCACAGATGGAGTATGTGGGACAAATGCTATGAAAATAAATTTAAATTACACTACCTTAATTTTGTTACAAAAATATACACTTACGTTCAAAAACACTCTTAACTGAGTTTCTAATTAAAAAAAAGTTCAATTTTAAGATGAATCATTTTCCATGAGAACTCATTACAGTAAAACCCACAATCGTAGCGTTATTTTATTATATTTTTAGCTGCTGGTTTTGTGAAATAAATCCTTCCTTTCTAATTATTGTCATTTTACAAAATAACCTGTGGAAGTATACAGAATAGAAAATAAATTGTAGATATAACCAAACATATTGATGGCATTTTAAAAAAAAGTTTCATCACCTCATGCTTCCCCATAGTTAAGTAGCAGCAAGAACAGAAAGGCTAATACAAATGTTAAATAATACAGAAAATAAGTTTTAATATTTGCAAATGGTAATTACAAACAAGGCTGTGTATGCACAAACCGATCGACAGTAACGGTTAATTAGCATAGGTGGAGGAAAGGGACACTGCCAAAGATTAAGCTACGGTTTTTACACAAATGAAATAAAGTAGGGATATTCAGATACAGGATATTTCTATGAAATTACATTACAGTTCTGATTTCTTTGAGGCATAACATAGGCCAATTACACTACAGAGTTGGCATAGGTGTTAAGTGGCTTTCGTCTTGCACTGATGCAAATAGCGTAGTGTCATTTTGGTCTAAAATCACTCAAATGCCTGCCACCACCATGGAGCAACTACACACAGCTTTGACTTTGTACCCACTGCTACATAACTGCAGCCACATTCAAAAGGTTCCCTAATTGTCAACTTTCTCAACATTAAAATGTAACCAATATTCTGATACTGCTGAGTGGAGAACTATGCAGCCACAACCACGCATGTGTCATGTTGCATTGCCACTGGATAGAGTGGATCACATAAGGGTCTAAGCTCACTTAAGAAACATCTAACAGTGCAATCACACTCCACGAGTTTAGCAAAGGTGCGAAAGCAAAACCACTTTGCACCAACGTGAAACTTAGCATGTAAATCAGGTGTGAAGTCAAGTGACAGTGATGTAAAGCAGAGCGAGACTCCCTCCTCCAGGTGTGGTCTGTCCGGTGTGTCTCTGCTTTGTTTATGTGTCAGATCGGGCCTTCACACTGGGTTTAGACTACACATACAATATAACTGCAATGTCAGTGCAAACCAAAACCTCTTCACACTGATGCTACAGTTGCAGTGAAAACGTACCCTTTAAACCTGTATTTTATCTGGCTGAAAATATACCTTCATGACAGAACAGCTGACTCACAAACAGGGAAGCTAAACTTCAAATCTCAGCTCAACTATCGTTCAGATAAACTATCATTTATTTACCCACATAGGTCAATTTTTGACAATTCTCAGTCAGGCTACCATATGGTATAAAAAAAGCTCCAACTATTAAATTAATTTAGTTTAAATTCTTTACTTTAAAAGCTTATAAATTAGCCATCTAAAGTCTGATTCAGAGAATGTGCATAGACAGCTGACAAAACAAAATAAAGGAATCTTGATTTAGTAAATTAAAAAAATTAAAGCTGCACTATACAAAGATGTTGAAGGAAGTGGACCCAGATACGGTGGGAGTGAAATTCATCTCGGGCTGCAGTGCAGAACGGGTGATACCGAATTGGCCGCCTGTTTCACAAACTGCCCAATTTTCATTTCCATTATTCATTTTGCTCTTTCGCCCAAGGACAAATTTTACCCGATATACCCAATAGGCACAAGTGAAATGAAATCAGGTACATAAAATATAATTTATACTTCACATTACCTGCACTGGTAGCGTACTCCAAGGATACGAGATTGGCAGTTGCTACAAGCCATGAGCCAATCATAGTAGCTGATCTGTGTAGTGTGGACCTCTGGAACTTGGATAGGAGGTGTCACTAGAGCACTGGAAGAGGCACGCTCATACTGCTGAATGCCCACCTTCTCAAAGAAATCGCAACAGATCCGGTCAACTGTTTCTCTCACGAACTTATCTTTGAACTGAAAATTAGAATGCAGAGAAGTTGAAGTCCCAGATAGCAAACAAATGACACAAGAGATTAAAATATGGTTATAACTGGCAAAAAATTTTGGGGCCGAACATTGAGCCCGTGTCACTGGCAGGGCCTCACACACAGTGGGAGGCTCACTGGAAAATCATGGGTGTTTTGCCTGTGATATTATGTCCATTGACAACAATTTGAACGATGGGTAAAGCAATGGGATTTCGCAATATGCGGCAGCACCTCAGGCCCCTCAGAAAGTTCTGCACTTGTTCTCTTATTTTACTTCTTGTTTACATGTAAACACAGAAAAGAGAAAAAAAAAATCGAAGGAGAAACAACCCACTGGATTAGTCATGTGCTATGCACTTATGAAACAACAGATACACCAGGGATTAAGGGAAAGATAGCATATTGTTTCTAATTAGTATGGTATTTCTTGGGCAGACAAAGCATCACCGTATATCTCATTTATTTTGGAGTGAGGAACAGGAAGATTAAATCTTTTGTGACAATATTCAGGTTGTTAATAATAGGTCTGATAATATAGTGGCAAACATATCACTTGTTTAAAAAACACATTCTTATTCTATATAAATAAGTACAAAGCAATGTCACTTTTCAGACTGTCTTCATTACTACTTATTATATAGAGTAAGCTGGATAAGCACATCAGATAGAATTTATATTAATAATTAAAAAGGCCTTGGAGGTCCATTGTGGACTGCCAGCAATATAAATGGGGTAGCTATACTCAATTCAACTAAGATTGGATGAAGGCACCTGAATATTACATAAATTCTCAGAAGGGTCAATACAGCACCAGATTGCCCCTCTAATGTTGAGAATCACTGTCAAACGTATGTAGAACTAGATTGTTAAGATCTGGCTCTAATCTGGCCAGATAAATATAGGATCCGACAGCTATTAGAGGGCCTGACAGCAATTACTGTGCCCATGTAAATATGTCTGGACAGCATCAGCTTAGCGCCCCTGTGGGCACAGATCAGCAGCAGAAAACTGACATTATTGTCTGCACTAACAAACATAAATATCTGTTCTTACAGTTTCTCTGAGCTACAGTATGGGAAAAGTCTTCACTTGTATTCTTAATTCTAATTCCTCCCTCTTTTATGACTCATGCTGGGGTTCAGTTCTATAGGCTTTAGCTAACCTCAACTAGGGAGACATTTTTTATGCTTCAACTTAGACAACAAATGTCAGTAGGCACTTCAACCATAAGGGCATTACAGGGAGTACCATCTTGTCCTCACCTGTTGTCCATGCACAAACACCATCCAGTAAGAATGATTTGATAGCATTAGCAGCAAGAAATAAGCAGATTTCATCCCCCCAGTCCAGGAACACAGAGGACAAGTGCGATGACCCCACCCACTGCCTGGCTGACAATTAGCACAGTTAACTCAATTCAGCAATCTCAGTATAGAATAGGGATCAAACCAGAGACCTTCCTGGTCTTACGACATAACAGCACATCACATCTTCATATTTTTAAAAAAATTCAACTTCCCTTTGGTCCCCTTGGCCTGTTGAGCTATATTGTAGGCCAAGCAAATCCCTGGAAACGATACAGCAGATTAGGTGAACATAGTGCAGTGATGAGTTAAAGATCGATTACTGAAAATTCACAGAACAGGGCTCGTTAGCAAACTACCATCTGCCTGAATTCTAAAAGGTTTCAAGCCATTAGCTTTCAGTTACCTATATTCATGTTCTGCATAAAACTGCCTATTCTAACAGCAGCATGCTTTGAAGAACAAAATGTGCAAAATTTAGTTAAATGATTGGATTTTCTTTTTAAACTGTGTTGACATTTTTATTACCAGCAAGCCAAATCTTATTATGGCAAGCAACTGAAATGAAGCTTTGAAGTCCATCTGGGTTAAACTATCACACATAATGAAGATACTAGTAGGAATTGTAACTTCAAGGTTTTTACTACACTGAGGTGTCAGCCTTAGCTCAGCGGCAGCACTCTCATCTCAAAGTCAGAAGGTCACGGATTCAAGCCCCACTCCAGAGACTTAAGCACATGTTCCAGCCCAACACTCCAGTGCTGTCTTTCAGATGCAACATTAAACCGAGGCCCTATCTGCCCTCAGGTGGATGTAAAAAAATCCCATGGCAGTATTCAAAGAAGAGCAGGGAAATTCTTCAAGTGTTCTGGCCAATATTTATTTCACAATCAATATTACTAAATTAGATTATCTGGTCATTAATCTCATTGCTGTTTGTTTATCCTTACTGTATGCAAATTGGCTGTTGTATTTCCCTATAAAGTGACTGAACTTCAAAAGTTCTACATTAGCTGTAAAGCACTTTGGAATGTCCAGTGACCATGAAAGGTGCTATATAAATTCAAGTTCTTTCTTTTAATATCTGGAAGGAGACATCTTATTTCATCATAAATGCACAGGTCTGTGCAGATGGCAAGAATAACACAGCCAACCAAATGTCAAATAATGCAACTCGTTTTGTTCATTTGTCAGAAAGCAAGTTTGAAAATGGGGATTTCAAGTTATTAATCTTCTATATTTGTCAGCAACATTTACTTTGTTAACGTTACACAATAGTGTTGCTTTACACTTCTAAGTTAACATTTTCAAGGCTATTACTAAAACTCTGATTACACGTCATTCAGGTTTTAAAAACATCAAAATCAAATAGAACACTGTACAAAACCTACTTGTCCTTTTATGTAAACAAGATAGCCCTACAACTCCAAAAAAACAAGATTACCACAAAATACTAAGATGGATCTATAAAAATAAAAAAGTGTCATCCCCATGCCAGTCACCCACTGTAAAAACTACAGTGGTTTAGAACACCAGGTTTTAGCTCTAGAACTGCATTTTCTGCACTGCAATATATTGCTTTAGAATAAGGGAAGAAATTACAAGACTCTGTTGCCATCACAGAGGCTCACATAGAATGCACACAATCAGAGCTGTGATGTTGTAGTCCTTTCTAACCTGCGCTCAGAGCTAATGAGGCTCCAAACGAACAGTGAAGCCTTTCAATTTTTGCCTAATAATCCCATCCTGAACAGCAGGTATGCCTGTACTTACTGTTTCCATGTATCCTGTAAACCAAACTGGAGGCAGCCGCCAATTGTCCTTGCTTTGATCTACCTCTTTTGACATCACCTACAGGAACAGTGATATGCACAGAAAGTTACTATATTTGTGTAAATTAGTTAAAAAAAAACTGCATAAAGCAGTATACAGTTGTACACTGATGAGCTGCGCCATTAAGATAGGGCAAAAAATATTTTTAAATATTCAGAAGAAAACAAGTAAGCTGGTAGAGTTGTTACTCATTTACTGCTAGTCAATTCAAAACTGAGGCTGGCAGATCTGTGGAACAATAAAGTGGTGCATCAACAAGCTGCAATATGACATCAGCACATAGCTTTATAACCACAATTCCAACCCCTACTCAAAGCTCATGTTTTGACTCCTGGTATCATGGAGAGGTAATAGGAAGTCAAAGCCATGCACTTTTTCACAAGGAGAAATGGGTGGGGGGGGGGGGGGGGGGGGGGGGGAGAGGGGAGGAGGAGAAATTCTTTTCTCTCTCCTTTCGGACCACTCGTGCATCTCTTGTTGGCTGGTCAGGCCACTTTCATGCAGCTCTTGCTGCCTGGCTTAATAATGATAATGGCCAAACTCTGGAAGAAGGTCACCTGCACTTTCTGTCTTGGAATGGTGTGTGACTTGGGGGAAGACAAATCGAGTGAGAGGTGAGGATTAAAAAAGCCTGGAAAAAGGTCACAGGCAGGTTTCCAAATCAAGAAAGTGTGAGCAGAAGAAATATGAAGGGAATAAAAAAGAAACAAAGGAATGGCTCTAAAGAGAGCCTCCTTTGTCAAATCACTCCAATTCAATTGCAGTGTGGATGAATTTCGAAGACTGTAACAATGTCCAGTATAGCCAATAGATTGCCCTTTTGACTTCAAAATTTCTAACACTTTATAAAAATATATTACCTTTCTTTTAGCTTCTTGTGAAACCTTCATGTCTTGGCCAATGGCTTTTGCTAACTGTGAATAATGTTTCATTTCCTTTTTCTTAGCTTTCTTATTCTGAGATTCTTTCAATTCATTATTTTCAAAGGTTCTCTTTGCACACTGGCTTTCTGTTTTTTCCTTCAGTTGTTTTACTTCATAAGCATTCATCTGAATCTGGTTTCCTTGTTTAATTGCACTCTAATTAAAAGAGCACAAATAGCAATAACAAGATAGAGGTCTCAACATTTTACTACAAACAGTACATTACAGAGCACTTGCAATTCAACAAAAATGTTTATTATTACCAAAATGGTTACTGATGCTTTAAAAAAAAATTGGACCAATATTCAGCAGACGGTAGTGTAGTGTTTATGGTACTGTTTTAGCAACCCAGAGGCTGCGAGTTCAAATTTCATCAAGTTGTGAATTTGAATTCAATAAATCTGATAATTAATGGGCTAGCATAAGGGAAGGGAAAATGTCCCCTAGAGGGGTCTGGCCTACACGTGACTCCAGTCATGCCCTAACTCTTAATGCCCTCTGAGATGGCTTAGCAAGCAACTGGGCAACAAATGTGACAGCATTATTCACACCAAGGGACAAACAAAAAACTTCCATCAAAAGTATGCCCTCAGAAAGGCCTAGTTCTAAGGTCAAGTTCACACGCTACTGGTGGAGAGCATCATCATTAACTGGAGAGATCATCAAAGAATAGTAACACACTCCACCTTGGAAAAGAAAAATGTACAACTCACCTTATTACAAGCACAACCCTTTCGAAGCCATGCAAAGTGGCACTAATGCCAGTTGTGAAAAGTCTACAGCCCAGATTATTCCATCTCTAGCAAAGAATAAAAATTGGGATTTGCTCCTCTAATAGCTCAGCAAGCTTATCCCATGAGTGGCTGAGCCATACAGACAATGAAGGACTCAGATTTGATCCCCAACTGTGCTAAGGTAGCTAGTCTCAGTGGAGCAGCAACAGGGGAGGTACAATTAGCCTCTGGTTTAGAGAAAATTAGCCTAGATTATCCTGCTCACTAAGTTTTGAGTGTGCAGATGCTGGCAAGAATTGGTGCCTGTTGTGATATCCCCTCCCCACCCATGATTGAATCACGTGCGACAGTCACTTACACATGAATAATGGCCACTTGGACAAGGTACTGGAGGGGTGACTAGTGGAACTAGACCCCACCAAAGAATCAGTGCCTTCAGGAGAGAGGAAGGACTGAAAATTGGAAGCAAAAATAAAGGGAAAGGTCAAAGAAACTGCAAAGTTAAGTCAATATGCTTTTATTATTTGGCAACTTTGAAAGATTCTTAAGTCTTCATATATTCAACTATACAACAGTTGTCTGAATGCAGACATCGAAGCCAAGTGTGTTTATTATTACTCATGTTGACTATATCCAAACTAAAGGATTAATGATTGGGACATAAATTGCTGGAAGGATAATTGACTAATGTACAGTTGATTACGAGGAAGTAACAATGCCAGTGCACATAGTACACAACATCTTTATTATAGTATTCGGAACCATTGTTATTAACTGGTACGCTAAGGAAAATGTTCAGTGATGTGGAAAATTAGGCAAAATTAGGGTTGATTTAATACCAAGTGATACATTTTTAAACCACAATTAGTTCAACAATATGCAATTACCTTTAAAACTTCTTCATATTCCTCTGTTATAGAAAAAAAAAGAAATAATTACAGCGGAACCGAAAAAAGCAAACTTGCAGTATAGAAAGGGAGGGCAAGTATACAACTAAAATTTCCAACATGCGCCTTACGGACCATGACTATACTACATAACCAAATAAAAAGAAAACTGCAGAGTTGAAAATAACAATTGATGTTAGACAAATAAATAAATACACATTTTTAAAGGATGATTCATTCCTTATTACATGCTACATATTTAGGCTTGTTTAAACCCTCAAATAAAAAGCAAGAATCATAATGAATATCGCAATGGAAGTCATAGTATCATAGTATTATAGCAGGTACAGCACAGGAGGAGGCCATTCGGCCAATCGTGCCTATGCCGGCTCTTTGAAAGGGCTATCTAATTAGTCCTATTCTCCTGCTCTTTCCCCATAGCCTTGTAAATGTTTTCCCTTCAAGTATTTATCCAATTCCCTTTTGATAGTTACTACTGAATCTGCTTCCACCACCCTGCCGGTTGAAGGCTACTGGTGACAAGATGGGGAATACTGAGCAAAGGTTAGGCTCTTTGCTTGGTACTCTTGTGCACCTAGCAAGAGGCTAGTTCAAGAACTTCATTGGTAGTGACCTGGGAGGAGGTCACTTGCTTGTTTGGATTATAGTTTGTGAAACAGGGACCTGAAAAGGGGGAGAAAAATCAACTCAAAAAATTTAATTTAAAAAACTTACACATTTATAAGCTTATTCCTAAAATTATAAACATTGTGTCATTGCACAGCTCATTTTTTTCTGCTTTTCAAGCTCTTGCAAGTAAGTCAAACAGCCAAACAGAATGATGTTGAATACAATAAAAAGTGTACTCTTATAGTATATGATCTGCAAGTTTTCTATACTTTCAAATTTAATTCTTGTGCACACCTACCTGCACTGTTAACAGACACCTAAAAAGAAAAAAAGGGTCATGAAATAAAACATACACTACAAAATATTCCAAACTTTATTTTTACAAAAAAAAACTATTTTGCTATCTAAGCTAATGGTTAAGGAGTTAATCTATATATAAGTCTTTATTCCTTAAACATACCACAGAGGTACTTGGGAGCTAAAGAACATATTAAAGTAATGTCACATATCCAACTTGGGATGAACATGGAATTTTTGTTTTGGTCAGCTGGGCGTCTGATACATGCAGAAACCCATCACAAGAGTCTCCAACCCAAGGTACTGAGAAAGCCACACAAGTAGTTTCTGTTTTCCTGGTATGAAGTGCAGATTTTCTCCTCATAGGGACACATCCCACTTACTTAAGCTCAAAGAGCTTAGATGCAGGTTGACAAGAACCAAAGTTTAAGTATGCACAGTAGCAGTGCTGGAGTTTAACCAGTTAAAACCCTGCTGATTCCCAGCATAGATCACTGGCAAGCTTCCACTGTTTATACAGCTGACCCATCCTATCCGTCAGCTTTATTTGAACCTAAATGTAAAAAAAACTCTCAACCCCCAGTGACAGATTTATTCTGATACATCCCATTAATAAGCTAGGCTGGCTGGTCAATCATCAACAGTGCCCTGCAGTGCTAGCTCAATTATGAAATTACTGAATCAGCTAGATTCAACGTGGCTCCAATCTTCCACTGTGTCCTCTTGCAGCCAGCTCAGCTCTAGAGAAACTACCTTGTCCTATCCCCCCTCCTCCGCAGGAGAACAATCATTGGTTGGTCAGTAAGACAACAGAAAGGCACAGGTTTAAGTCCTTGCTGGTGGACAGCAGATACCAGGAACTCCTTGAACAGTACAACTCACCACAAAATTAATCTCCAAAAAATTAACATGTTAATCGCAGAAGTTAACCATGATATACTGACAGCCCTAGTTGAAACATTAAAAGCCAGAGTAAATTTATTAAAACTGTACAAAATATTCCAGTAGTTTACCCTGAACACTATAGGAACTCACCTCTTCATTATCTTCATCAAAGTACTTCATTTGTACATTGTTTAGATCAAATGAAACTTGTACCTGAAAAAAAAACAAAAAAAATACTATTTTTTGTACTTTAACTATCACAGAGTTATAGAACTTGTCAACCATAGTAATACTTAACACATCACACACAGTGTGTCCAACGTAAAACAGTTTGTGGGAGGTTAATTAGTAAACAGAGTCTGCACTGTTGGAATTACATGATAAAGGCAATTAGTTCTACTTAGTGCTCAGTCATTTCAAATTAGATCTAGAATTCAACTCAAAAAAGAAATGTGACAAAAGCAAAGTTTTTTTTCGCTTTTTAAGATTTCATGCCGAGTCCTTCAGTATCAAGTTCAACTAACCATTCTTCACACGTGTTAAGAGTATAAATTGACCATGATGACACTGTAACTCAGTCTGATTCGGTCCTCACCCGATGTTCACATTCCGACAGGGCTAATTTTTTGCCTTAGCAAATGTGGGCATGCTCAGGCCAACTCCATTATCTCATCACTACCATGGCTGAGATCAGTTAACTCAATACAGGCTATGTAGAGTGAACATGTAACCCTCGTGATCTGTAGGACTTAGTACCCACACCACATTTATTTAGCAAGCTTTCAGAGTAACCCCAAAAGTCTGCATCTTAACAAAAAAGTTTCTCTCTTTACTCCCTCCTTCAATTTTGTTGTTACTAAATCCACCTAGAATACAAAACCCATCACCTTCCCACTGACATAATCAGCTACAGATTTGCCAATCTGTATAGACTGTTAGGAGGCAAGAGAGTGTGGGCTGAGTTAATTCACTCAATTTTCCTTCTTTCTAGTCAGTGGGGAAAAAAATCTCCTCAGCCACACTGTGCAACAGAGCTGTAATGATCAGTGCTCACAGCATTCTGTTCCAAAGCCATGATAACATTTTGACCTACATTTCAGGATTCCTATGCATTACGATGACACTGGTCACAATATCCAAATAAAGTAAGTCTTTTATTCACATTTTTAAAGCAGAGTCTAGAATGCATTAACCCAGAAACATCAAAATTATGTTTGATTAATGTGCGACCAGTGAAGTCTGTTTATTTAGCAAGGTAATGGCCAAAAACAATTCAATTTTATTCCAGTCTTGATAAAGTCCAGTATGTTCCAGAAATTGTGGCATATGGAAAAATACCATTACAGTGTGTTTTGTTACAGTTTGTTAGCATTTATCAATTTCCACAGTCTGACATTTACTGATTATGGAAGGTCAGATTGACAGATATTTATACAGACTTGCATCTATCTCCTGAAACCTGTGACCATCTTTGGTTACCAACTATATAGTCCAACTTCAAAACAATGTTTAATTTTAAAAATATTTTTACCTACATAAGTCAATGTACCACAAAAGGTATTGCATTGTATAAATCACTTTAAGACAGGATGCTATAAATACATGTTTTTTCCTAAACATTCTAAAAGGAACATTTTAAAGGATGAGGTAGAAGAAAGGATTTGCATTTAGAATTACTTGCACAAAAGTCAGCTAAAAAGATGCTGTATTTTATTGTACAATGGTAATTTCCACATTAAAATTTACTACGTGTCCTCAAACTCTACTTAGGTTGCTTTACAATTAGGTCACCAAGTTAATACTAAAGGATTACAAGACCAGTACGGACAGAATCACTGCTTAAGCTTTGTATAGTATTGACACAACTGTGAGTCTATCACATACAGATTCCCCTCCCCCATCTAAAACGTTATATTCGGAGAAGGACTGGCTCATGCTAGAGGTAGTAGCAATCTTCATTCAAGTGAAAGTTCAAGTCTAAAGAAGTTATGCTAAGTAATTTACAATGCACTGTTCAGACTGCGTTCTACTTTGGTCACCGGACCAAAAAAAAATCTACACGCATTAGAAAGCAAAGAAGACTGATCCAAAATGTAAATTGGGATGATTTAGGAGAAAGATTAGAGAAGCTTAGAAGCGAGTGAAAAGGAATACCCATGACTTTTCCTGTGCACGAACCCAGACAGAGAGACAGTTGTTATCCAACTTGAACAAAAGGACATCACACCAATCTGATCATGTCCTTATTCAACATCCACACATACTTTACAGTAGATATCGCTGGATAGCAATCAAGAATGAGAACCTAGGCAGACTTACTCCCTCCACTCTAGCTCAGGGGCATGGAGTGCCTGCGATTGAGCTTCATAATCTCACAATAACCAAGGGTTGCAGAATGCCCACTTCGCTTCATTATTAATGATCTTACAGAGCCACAAATTTCAAAGCTGCACACTCCCTTTATTTTGTTACCAGCTTGTTGATTAAAGAAAAAAAACAGGCATTCTACCATTTTCTGTAAGAAGAATTTCAGGCCCCAAGCTTATGGCCTCAAGGAATTCTTTTTTTTGAATATCATCCTCTGGAATCAACTAAAAACATAAGAAATATCAGCAATTACAGCAGAGACGTCTGTTTAAATCTTTGTCTATACAATAAAATAATTTATTTCCCACACCTACAGTAATAACACAGGTCAAGAATCAATTCCAGGCAAACTGTCAACGTTGAATAGAAATTACCCTGTGAATTACTTTACAAGTCATACATCGATTTACTTAACCCTGTTGCTTGGGTACAAAACCCAAGTCAATTACCAGCGAAGTGTACCGAAACATCTGAAAGCTCTCCAGAAAGCCATGAATAAGTAGGCCTATAAAGAATCAAGCAAACCTGTGTTTTGAACCTTCAGAAGAGTTGTTGCCTAGGTGACAAGGTTTATGGAACTGAAGTATGATATATAGGATTTAACTTTGTGTTTCAGTGTATATTGACCCTAATGTCGATATTCTAATTGGCAATGAACTATTAATCATATAACAATGGCCTCAATCAATTCTATGCAACCTGTAAGCAAGTCTAACTGCATAAACTGAGTATATATGTATCCACTAGGCATGCCCAACACCATTGTGTATGTGCCATCATTAATGGTGAGATTTTTTTTTGGAAACCTGTTGCATACTAATCCAAAAGTATAAATAGGGAAGCCTGGGGCGAGGGCAAGCCCAAGGTTTCCTTGTGGGGCCCAAGTAGGTGAAAAGAGCCACAGGGCTGATCCCTAGGGATAAATTTTCATCTTCACCACCTGGACAGTAATCTGAAATCAATGGAATGAAAATTGGGCAGGTTCTACAATGGGCAGGCAATGTGCTCTGTCAGATGATCCCAACTGCTAAGTATTTTACACAACAACAAAATCAACAATCCCCAGTTTGCAAAGTCCATCAATAAATGACCTGCACTTCTAGGCACTGTTCTCAGCCCACCAGAACTTCCTCCAGCCCATTCTGACCTGCTCTGCCCCCTCAACCCCCATCTGTACCTCTGCCCACCCAGACCCATTCCTGACGTCTAGGGCCTGTTGTCAATTTAAAGTCAGTTTACTTCACTTGTACTGCAGTTGACAACTAAAAGATCAAGGAATAGTACTTAGCCCACCTCCCACCTCCCCCCCCCCCCCCCCCAGTGCTACCAGATGACAGGGCTTACCTCTCATCGACCACAGGACTTCTCCTCCCTCTCTCCCCATCCCAATGTCACCATACCCCAGAACTGCTAGACACCAGGCATCTCTCCGCAATGCTGCCACAGGATTAACACAGGCAGTAGCCAGAGTAAAAAGACACAGCCAAAATTCAATTGCTGAATGAACACTCCACCAATCATTTTGAGAGGTGTGATTGTTCCATGGGTACCATGTAGCCACTAAATATGAGCTGTGATTGGCCACTGCTACCTTCTGATTGTGCTTAAAAGCATCCAATCAGATCCAAGATGCAGTTTCTGGTGTCTGTCAACTCACCGCATGGCCTGATATTGTGTTCCGAACCCAGGCACTCGACCAGCTCCCTCACAGCCTAACCTTCGGCTTGAAAGTGCTTCTCCCCTTCCCAGCAGCAACTCCAAGCCTTTGTCATCCACTTACTCCCAGGCCTCCCCTCCCCCCCACCCCCAAGAGAGCTCCAGTCCCATTCAGGTTCAATTCACTCCAAGTATTCCACTCCTGACATTGGTAGCCCCAGGCCCCACTGCTTTGGCACAGTAGATGGCAGCATCTGCTTCAAACACTAAAACACCACATTCCTGGGTTTTAGCTCCATGCCAGCAACAAGCAGGAAGGAAACCACCTCCCAAGCAAGTCGCTAACAGTCTCTCCCTCACCTCAGGATGCTTCATTTACGTGAAGTCCCAATACAGACTAGTGGTGTTACACCCACAACAGAAATATTTCTGTAAAAATCATTATCTTATTGACTGCATTGTTCAGCCAATAGGACTAAAGGTTACATTGTTGTGTGTGTCTGGTCTTCACTGATGCACTATACTGGATATCACAGCTAGTTCCACAGGTTCTCCAATAAGATTTCCACAAATACGATGTTGTTTTCAATTCACAGCACAACTAATAAGGCAGACTCACTAAGAAATAATTACTATTTTAATGTCGGTTCCACTGCAATTTCCACCCCCTCCCCCCCAAAATTGATCTGACAGTTAACTATAGCTGCATCTAAACTTACTGCAACAGTACATTTAAAGCTGAATTAACCAACCATCACAATATACATTTACAGGAAAATAATATACAAAACAAGTGGTAAGAAAATAAATTCAAATCCACACATTTCTTCTTTCATTTTTTTTTATTCGTTCATGGGATGTGGGCATCGCTGGTGAGGCCGGCATTTATTGCCCACCCCTAATTGCCCTTGAGAAGGTGGCGGTGAGCCACCTTCTTGAACCGCTGCAGTCCGTGTAGTGAAGGTTCTCCCACTGTGCTGTTAGGAAGGGAGTTCCAGGATTTTGACCCAGTGACAATGAAGGAACGGCGATATATTTCTATGATGTGGAATGGTGGGATGGTGTGTGACTTGGAGGGGAACGTGCAGGTGGTGTTGTTCCCAATTACCTGCTGCTCTTGTCCTTCTAGGTGGTAGAGGTCGCAAGTTTGGGAGATGCTGTCGAAGAAGCCTTGGCGAGTTGCTGCAGTGCATCCTGTGGATGGTACACACTGCAGCCACGGTGCGCCAGTGGTGAAGGGAGTGAATGTTTAGGGTGGTGGATGGGATGCCAATCAAGCGGGCTGCTTTGTCCTGGATGGTGTTGAGCTTCTTGAGTGTTGTTGGAGCTGCACTCATCCAAGCAAGTGGAGAGTATTCCATCACACTCCTGACTTGTGCCTTGTAGATGGTGGAAAGGCTTTGGGGAGTCAGGAGGTGAGTCACTCGCCGCAGAATACCCAGCCTCTGACCTGCTCTCATAGCCACAGTATTTATATGGCTGGTCCAGTTAAGTTTCTGGTCAATGGTGACCCCCAGGATATTGATGGTGGGGGATTCGGCAATGGTAATGCCATTGAATGTCAAGGGGAGGTGGTTAGACTTTCTCTTGTTGGGGATGGTCATTGCCTGGCACTTTTAAAGCTCAGCAAAGTTTTAAAAGCAAAATGCACCAAATTCCTTCTTCTTTTAGTGTCTGTCCCTCGTGGAAATTGGTGCCTCTTCCATAGCAAAATAGCCAGTCAATAGTTTTGTAAAGATTATATCTCGTCAGCATGCTTCTATAGACTGACTAACATGGGCTATGTTTTATACCATAGCCTATCATATTAAAAGGCAAGTAATGCTGCAATGACTCTGGCCTCTGAACTGTACATCACATCTAGTTTGATATGTTAGAATCATAGAATGGCAACAGCACAGAAGGAGGCCCATCAAGCCTGTGCCAGGACCTTTAGTCCCACTGTTATCCACTAAAAAAGTGAGAAGATAAAAAAAAGTGAGTATTTCACAATCTCCTGAGATAGCCCAGTGTACAAAACGTCAGATATTTGAGTAATCCTGCTCCGTACAGCATTCAGTTCAGCATCTTAATGATGCTTAATCTTGCATAATGTTAAGAAACAAAATAAGAATTTCCTACTAAGGAATACCAGTAATCTTAGCAGTGGCATAATGGGATCCAAGGAGGAAGGAGCTGGAAAGAAAAGAACTGCAATTCTCAACATGCACTGAGCTAACTCCAAACACATAAAAGTCCAGTAGATGGACTGAGTCCATTATTCCACATAGTCAGTAAGTTTCAGTTTTTGAGCTTTAAATTATGTATCAGTTTGACTCAGTGACAGCATTCTCGCCTGAGTCAGAAAATTGCTGGTTCAAACTCCACTCTAGGACTTTAAACACATAATCTAGGCTGATACTTTGCTGTACTGAGGGAGTATTTTTGATGAGACATCACACCAAGGTCTCAACTGATTGTTCAGCTGGACGTAAAAAATCCTATGGCATTATTTCAAAAAGAGCAATAAGTTATTTCTAATGTCCTGGCCAACATTCATCCCTTAACCATTAAATTATATTATTCAGCAAAGCAGCTTTAAATATTACCTACAGTCAAATCATTTGCATAAAATTAGATTGATTCTATTCTATATTATCCCTCAATCAACATCACTAAAAATAGATTATCTGGTCATTTGTCTCATTGCTGTTTGTGGAACCTGGTCTTGGGCAAGCTTTTTGCTGCATTTCCATACAACAGTGACTACACTTCAAAGTACCTCACTGGCTGTGAAACGCTTTGGGACATCTTAAGTCATGAAAGGTGCCATATAAAAAGTTTGGAATACAAGAGATGCTATGGCAGCATCTTAGCGTTTTGTATGAATCTAATGAAGGAATAACAGGTGTAAAGTTTTACAAAAATCTTACTTTATTTGGGACTCTTTTCTGGACATGTCTCCTGACCTATACACAGAAATTCAAACATTTACTAAAGTAGGATTGTTAGAGCAAACATTAGTTTATGAGATGGTTCTGGGCTGCAACTATTGGGCTACTTTTGGCTCTGGTTGCTCCCTGTTTTTATCCCAGCTATATACTAAAAACAAAGAATGCTTCATCATTCAAGACATTTACTGTACACCTTTGACTGTTACCAAAGGAAACAAAACTTTAAAGATGCCATCTTACCTAGATGATCATGTTTAAGGTATTAACCATTAATGCTACATGCTTCATGATTGCTCTTGTGAGAGGGGGAGCATATGCTCAGTATTGTGTCTATTATATCCAGCAAAATGACTTGAGGCCAGCAGGATCAACTGAATTGAAGCTGTGCTACATATATGAATATTCTTTTAAAAATCTAAACTTCGACAAACCAAGTCCAAGTGAGATCCAAGTACTATTTTTTTTACAAATTCTTAGCATTTTGCAAAGAGCAATAGAAAGGTGGCTGGGCGACTTGATGGGCAACATTTTTCTTAGTGGGTTTTAAGTAACATTTAACTGATGGGGACTGGTTTGAATACTATTCTTTTACCTTTAGGACCTAGGTTCAAACCAGGATGGACTGATGGGATAAATGTCCCTTCCATCTGACGATGGTTATTAAATTCTTTATAAGTAGTCAAGTTAAGCACATATCCAAACTACAAAACTATGTACTCAGTATTACTTGCAGTCCACAATGATGTTTGGTGTGAATAAAGGAAGTTAAGTAAGAAATTGTGTACAGAGGTCGAGTCAAGGCACACTGCTACAGTGCTGTTGGGGGGTTTTAGCTTGCATCTAACCCAGCTTGATGTTAATATGAAGGGCAAAAACCTGATGCTGATGTGGGGTAAAAAAATATTTCAATCTCAAAACTTTTGTGACAAGCACAAAAAACTCACCAAGATCGAAGAAAAATTAAAAGCATTTGTTTTATCCATCAATTCATTGAACTTTCAGTTAACACCTTTTCAGCCATTTGTAAACATCTACAACCTACAAGTACGCCTTACACACAGGATTATTTGATGGAATATTCTGGTCTTTCTACCAATAGTATAAAAAGTTTTAAAATTATTTAGAATCAATTACTTTTCAGCAATGTATAAATATAAAGCCACAAATAGGATTACGAGTAAATGTTTACATATAAAGTATAACACAGAAACAAGCCATTCGGCCCAGTCCGTGCTAGTACATGCATGTACCTACTCGAAGAAAAGTTTATTTTAAAAAAATGTAAGAATTCAGCACCAAAAGTATGAACTTCTAGATGACCGTATACCAAAGGAACGTCATACCGCCCGAGCAGAGCGCCTCCTGTAGGAGGCAGGTCACAGACGCACCATTTAATACTACAAAGAAAGCCACCTGGTAGATCATTTAAGATTCAATCAATAGGGGAAGTTATAATAATATTAAAAAAATGTACTGCTTAAGAACTTGGGATAATGTTCACTTAGCATATGCCTCATCGACAAGAGTTTCAGCCAGATGTGTCAAAAATCAGAACATTACCATCTGCAAACACCATCCAACAGCCTGTTAACAGAATAGATTTAATACCACCTCAAAATGGCTGCTTATACTGCACATTTGTTAACCAAGGGAGGTTTCATACCAGCATTAGTCCAGATGCATCACACTATAAACAGATTCTGGATATCAAACACGATGCCATTCCTGGTATCATCCATAGTAATGCCACATCATCATGATCCCTTTAATGTAAACGGGTAAACACAAGATATGTGTATGTGTATCTAAGTAAACTCAAAAACTGGCTTTTACTAATTTGAAAACACTGAACAGGGCAGCAGCACACGCTAAAGGAAACATTTTAATGGTTAACAATGTACTGACGTGGACTACATCTAACCAAAATGTTTTTTTTTAAATTAAGAAATCTAGGTGAAGGGGCAACGATTTTGTTTTAAAAGTGTGAAAAAAGGCAAGATAAATCAAGTGTATTACTTCATGTCTGACGCAGGCCAGAAAGATCTAAAGATATTAAGAAACTATACAAATAAATTGCAACTTTAGAAAATTCTAAATTCTGCAAACAACTCAAACTTTTATGAAGTATAATATAGTGAAAATTGATGAGAAAATTTAGGAAAACAAGCTTCAGAACTGCGTAGTTTAATAAAAAAAATCAATACAATTTCTAAAATAGCAAACATCGACATCGAAAGCGAAAACATTTCTGAGTGAAATCAAACGGAGCCGTGCCCTTTGCAGCCCGCGCAATAAGGTCACCGATACACAGATCGATATATTCGGGCCGAATTCCCTGTATCGGGTGATTGGCAGGCCCCCGGTCCGATTGCTCCATCAAACTCAGGCGGAAAATGCACGGCCTCGCACAGACAGCTGGGCCCGGAGCCGAGGCTCGCTTCCCACTCACTCACTCACTCACCATGGCTTCCAGATCCGCCCATGTCGTCTTTTCCGAGTCGCACACCAGGAAAGTTTGAGTCTCTCCGCCGCAAGTCACGTTCAGTTTGATCTGCTCCTCCATCCTGCGCGGCCCACCCTCCACTGGCGGCGGGCCGGTTATTCTATTTGTCCGCCCGCTTGCCTTTGAGTTTGCTCCGGGAACAGATGTCCGATTCTCCGCCGCCGTCTCTTCTGTTTACATCACACCCCTGACATTACCCGGCATCCACCCCGGCCCAAGGTAAACACTGTCTCCCATTGGCCGGCGCGCGGTCAGCTGACCGGAAGTGACGCAATTCACCGTAAATTATAATATTATCATAGCGGCTGCCGCGTTGTGTCAAAGTCCCCCCCCAAAAAAAAAAACCCCAACCGAGTGACTTGAGAAGAATGGGAGCCGTGGCTGTGAAAAGCGGAACGGCAGGAAGTCCGCAGCCACCGTCTCATGAGTATAAATTCAAAGCTAAAGTACTATGTCTGACGTCATCGTGTTTCTAGCGTACAATCGGCACGCTCGGTGCGTGTCACGTGGCGCATCATGTCGCGTGACGTCACGGCGCGGATTATACCGCGTGACGTCACGGCGCTCGTTGTGTCACGTGACATGCTGGAAATGCGGGAAAACTGAAATATGGCGGTGGCCTCGGCAGGTGTTTGGATCTGAGAGGAGTCTTAGACCGCCGGAGCAGACCGCTCTTGGTCACTGTATAGGGATTGGACTTTACCCCAGGTATGAGTGGTCTTGTGATTAAAAGTGCGCACTGATTGCTGCGTTTCCGCTAACGGGCCTTTGGGATTTGCGCTCTGAATGAGGATTGAGCTGAATCTGTGCAGTTTGTCATCGTTGATCCTTGTTCGTAATTGTATCAGTGGAAAGGATGAAGATCCTGTTCCCTAATACTGGATTTGTAATCGAAGAGTTTGAGCGAGTGAGAAAGCTGCAGTGTTGGATCTGAATTAATGGGACATGTTCAAACAAACTTCATTGACTGCAGAAAGTAATGTGCTAAAATCATTTACAATTTGTGGATTTATATTTACTGTTGTTAACCCATCTAGCCATGTTTACTCGGCTTAATATAGGGCTGTAAATATTGAGGAATAAGATTTATTGTCACAGTGTGAAACTGATTGCAAACCCGTTAAAATAAGCAAGAGTTGAATTTTTCTTTAAGTGCCTGAATCAAAGTAGGTTCAGTTTTGAATTACGATTTCCCGTGGTATCACATCGAGTCTACAGCACAGAGCAAAGGCCATTCGGCCCAACTGGTCTATGCTGGCATTTATGCTCCACACCAGCCTCCTCCATCCCTACTTCATCTAACCCTATCAGCATACTCTTCTATTCCTTTCTCCTTTGTGTGCTTATCTAGATTCCTCTTAAATGCATCTATGCTATTTGCCTTAACTACTCCTTGTGGTAGCATATTCCATATTCTTACCACTCTTTGGGTAAAGTTTCTCCTGAATTCCCTACTGGATTTATTAGTGACTATCTTATATTGATGACCTCTAGTTTTTGACTCTCCCCTCAAGTGGAAACACTTTCTGTACATCTACCCTATTAAACCCTTTCATTATCGTAAAGACCTCTATCAGATCACCCCTCAGCCTTCTCTTTTCTAGAGAAAAGAGCTCTAGCTTGTTCAGCCTTTCCTGATCAGGATATCCTCTCAATCCTAGCATCATCCTTGTGCAAAAAAAATTCATATTCTCCAATGCCTCTATATCCTTTTTATAATATGGAGACCAGCACTATTGCTCCTGGTAAGTTGTGTGTTTGGTTTATGTTCTCCATAGAAAGAAAGTTAGGAAGTGACTCACACCTGGGCATTATGAGGAATTTGAGATGGGTTCATTGACCATGAAGTAAGTGTTGAACTGTGTCTTGATTGGTTCCTGGAAAACAGGAAAGCATGATAGATTTTTTTTTTATGCTTAAGAACCCATTTGAGAACTTTTGATGTAGGAGGACCATTCCTAATGAGTGTGATTTGAGTGATCACTTAATAACCAGGGAGACTTGAGATTATTTAAAAATCACACCAATGCCAACCCCCTCCCTGCCCACTATCTTAGGCTGAACTAGACTGTTCGTAGCCTTGGGGTCCTATTTGATGCCTGAGTTGAGTGTCTGACACCACCCCCTCCCCCCATATCCTCTTCATCACCAAGACCGCCTACTTCCACCTCTGTAATACAGCCTGTCTCCGCCCCTGCCTCAGCCCATTTGCTGCTGAAATGCAAGTTGTTATAAGACTATCTTAACAATTCTTATAAAATGCTGCTTCTAATGGATAACATTTCTATAGTCATGTCAACATCTTTGAGAAATGTATTTGTTTTTCATAACAACATCTATTTTATATATCGATATTGTTGAGTGAGTCACAACATTTCACACTGCATTGAAAATTTCTGTGTCCGACTCTGCAATCAGGAGCAATTGGGGACATAGACAAACATCCAGAAGTTATGGAGAGAGGCACATCAAGCATGGAGAAATTGAGCCACAAGATGTAGAAATCTGTAACTACTGGGATAAAGATGCAGACAAACACAAGAAATAGGGAAACAATTATAATGAGAGACACAAAGATTAGAGAGATTTATAAAACACAAAAAGACAAAACCTATATTTGAGGTAGAAAAATACACAGCGCACAGCAATGCAATTAAGACAAACATCAGGTCAGAAGTGGACTTACTGAGTGAGGTCATGGGAGATCTAGTTTAATAAAAGTGTTTAAAAGATAATTTCTTTGCTTTGTGCTGTGCGGCATTGCATTGCTGAACTGGTACAACATGCTAGGGTGGAATTTCCTGTGTATTTGCGCACGCACACACGTAATTGGGGCGTAAAGCAAATACCCAGCATAAAAGATTAAGGAAACTCGGGCACAAGTGTGTTACACGTGTAATTGCACTACCTTTGACTTTCCTTGCTCTTTTACATCTGTCTATTGATTCCTACACCCATATTTTATTGGATCAGTACGTTATATTAAAATATGAAAGCTTCCACGATTGCTTGTTCTTAAATATGCTATGCCTAATGTACGTGATAGATGACTTGAAACTTTAATTTCCATATTTGAAGAGTTCGGAGATTCCCTTGGGGCCCTGATTGCTGATTTCCACTTGTTTGTGTACATTTACGTTCTGGTGTATGGTAATGAGATCGGCAGGAAATTTGGGTGTAAATCGACGTCTGCAAAATGGGCGAATGAATGGGTGTCATTTTGGATGTAACTTCCCAATTACACCCCCACAGGAAATTCTACCGTGCTGTATTTCACAGCAGCCAATGGTTAGGAAATGCTGACTTTCGGAGGATCAGGAAAGAAAATTCGATTGCTTCTGGGCTAGGATATAAAATGTATTTATTGGATTATATTTTGTATTGAATTGATTTCATATCTGCACGCTGTTCAGCATGATCTAGCTTTGCAAATACTGTAACTTTTGACATTAATGTCGTGGATCATATTAAGTGTTGCAAGTTTGAGTCATAGAGAATTAGACCTAAGCTGTAGGTTATGATAGGGGTGATCTGTTATATCTAATAAAAAAAAAAGCCCTGTTAAATAATCCACTTTTGATTAGGTCTGCTAACTAAAAACCTCAATAGCAATTGAAAAATGTCCTACCTCACATCGTAGCAGAATTCCTGATCCAACCATTTTATTGAAGTAGCACCTGACCATGGGTGCTTCGCCACAGATAAGGAGGGAAAATTGGAGAACATCTGCTTGCAGCTGGCCGAAGTGGCATTGAAAGTCTACTGTTCGTGCCCTGACCTGTTATGTGGAAACAGTGGATGGAAAAGGGAGTAGAAGGTGGAAAACATGTCTCCCTTCTGACCCCAAATCGATCAATTTTCCTAAAGCAGTGAAAAAGTCAGTTGTGGCTATGAATCTGGCTTCCTCCTACAAATGAGGTAACCTCTCAGATCATTTCACAAACGAGAACTGCTTGCCGCTTGTGACGGGTTTCTGTCCACATCTAGCTATTTAATGCCTGTATATTGTATCTCCGTTTTCAATTTCCTTGCAACTGCAAAATATTTTATTATACTCTCCTTTGAATTGTATGATTAATATTCTACCATGGTGGCCTCGTGAGGAAACCAAGCAGTAAGAATGGTAAAAAGTGATTATAAGATTCATATAATTTAGAGGTTGAGAATGCTCAATTAAATTGCAGTTTATATGTAATCATATTTAATCTTAGAAAAAGACCAAAGAAGTTATCATATTCTTTCTCTAATGAGGTACAATTTTGTTTGCAGAAGTCATCAAAACAAAGCAGTCAGAAATGTCTTTGTGCAAGTCAGAGATTGAACGTGTGCACAAGGTTCTGTCCTTAATGTTGAAGAATTTGGAATGTCCAATATGGTGAGTTACAATTTTGTATGTTTTTGCAGTACCTGAAATTGTGATCTGAGGTGCTGTTCATTTTGAATACAATTCACCAGGAAATCGTGTCTAATTGATCAGTTGCTTTGGACAGCAAAGTGGACAATATACTGGTCTACCATAATTGTGACCTGTACACTGCACTTCCTCCATTTTTAATAAAACTCATTGTTTATACAAGAAAACACTGGTACTGTACTGTTCTCCCTAACCAAGCTGGATTCTGATGCTCTTTGATTCTAGATCATCTCCAAATAAGCTAATTATTAAAGTAATCTGAAATATTTCCACACTGGTTTGTAAATACTTAAATATTTTCTAATAGTTGTTGCTTTTTCCTACATTGTGTATAACATTCATCTACGAATTGAATACTTTCATTTTTATGTTAGCTTAGAATCGATGAAAGAACCAATATCAACAAAATGTGATCATCAATTCTGTCGGTAAGTAAAATAACTGCTTTCCATTTCTGAAATCATGTTATTTAAGGGTTGCGGCTCTTTTTTAAAAAAATCACTGTCTAGGAAACTGGATAACTTGGGTTGATAGACATTACTGGTTCACCCCTTTTTACTGGTTAGATGCAGAAGGATGGGGGTGAAGAAACCTTTGTTCAGACATTTACTATTCAGTAATGTATTTACCATTAGATAAGCGAGCAAATAAATAATAGTAATGTATAAAACTCGTCTTTATGGTAGTAGTTATACCCTTTTAGCTCCTCAAAAGAAAAACAAATTTTCACAATCTTTTATACTGAATTACCATTCTTCTGCATATACATAAAATGTTAATTCAGATGCCTTTTCTTACTATGGCAGCTACAGTGGTGTGACCTAACTCTTGAATGCAGCAAACTAATCCTCCTTGATTTGGACAATTCACTTAAATAACCATTTGAAAAAGTTGCTGAGGCTCTTTGGATTTAAATAACTGACACTCAATTCAAAAAAGAGCTGTCAGTAATACACATGACTGAACCAATCAGACAGTATGGGCTCGATTTTACCAGGCCTGCGGGTTTCCGGCGGGTTGGGTTTCGGGAGCGTGGTCAACACGCTCGGTGAAATTAGTGGGTTGCCCGCGCGATTGTAGCAGGCAACCCACTAATAGGAATCAATTACCTGCTCCTCCGGGGTCCACGCTGCTGGTCTGCGCGTCGGGCGGGCAGCGCATGCGCAGTACGATCTGTCAGCTGGAGGCTCTCTAGTTAAAGGGGCAGTCCTCCACTGACAGATGCTGCAACCAATGGAACAAATTGCAGCATGGAGCAGCCCAGGGGGAAGGCTGCTCCCAGTTTAATGATGCCTCACCCCAGGTATCATCAGATGGGGTGAGGAGGAGGGGGAGGACACAGATCTTCCCCCCGGCGGGCGGGAGGAAGCGGCCTGCCTCTGCCACCAAGAAGGCCTGGCTCGAGGTGGCAGAGGGGGGTCACCTGCGCCACCAACATATCGCCCACCTGCATACAGTGCAGGAGGCGCTGCAATGACCGCAGTAGGTCAGCCACAGTGAGAACAGGAAGTCTTTCCCCTACACTCCGTCTGCCACAACACTGCCCCCACCCCACATCTCCTTCAGCACCGCCAACACTACTGTCACATCACCCTTCATACCCACTCAAACCCCATCCTCATCTTACCTCCACCTACTCACCTCGCCAGTACTCATCCTGCCACTAACACGCAACCCAATCCTCATACAATCTCATTGCTCCATCCCATACTCACCCTCTCGTGCATCTCCCTCACGGCCAGCCTCACTCAACCTGCCACCACCTGTGCTGCAGCCACAGGGCATGCATCACATATGTGCAGTAGGCAGCGTAAGGCAAACGTGTCGTGAGCATGAAGGGGGTGCACAAGGGTGTCTGAGGGTTTGTCCTGGGTGTTACCTATATTGAATTTCAGAGCAACAAACAGCACACATTACATTGACACCACCAATGCCATGTCTCCGCGAATCCTGTCCGTTGTGTCCAATAATGCCCGCTCCTGGGTATCACTATGAGGACCCACCACTGATGCCACCCATCGTGTTACTGCAGAGTAGGCGCAGGTGTATTTTCAGGGCTCGTCCGCTCAGACGACTGCGAGACATCCGAGGTGTAGCCGGCTGCACCCTGGAAGGATGCGGAGGAGAAGGTGTGGAGGGCAGTGGTGACTTTGACAGCGACAGGTAAGCAGTTGGTGCTGGGGCCAGCCAGGAGCCGCTTGGCATGAAAGAGCCTGCAGATCTCCACGACTACATGTCGAGCGAATCTGCGCCTCCGTGTGCACTGCTGCTCGGAGAGGTCCGGGGAGCTGTGCCTCGGTCTGTGGACCCTGTGGCGAGGGTAGTGCCCTCTGCGATGCGTCTCTCTCTGCAGTAGCCCTCCCTCCTGTGCAGGTGGGCGTGCAACAACCCCGTGTTGGGGGGCTCCACGTCTCTGCGGCGGACGGCGTGGACTGCGAGGCTGCTGGTGCTGGTCATGCTGTTCGTCCTCCGAGGGTGTCCACGCACCACCCATCTGGCAGGTGTTGGTCTGAGGGGTTGTGCAGGGTAGGTGGGTGGTTCCTCGGACTGGGGCTGCAGTTTCGTGTCGGTCTGTCCTCTGGCTTGGCGGGGGGTGGTGGGGGGCAGGGGTTGCCCTATGTGACGCGGTGGCCTCCTGCGTGGGTGAGGGTTCTCCCCCGTGGGGTGCACCTTGGCACCTGCCACAGGCTGCTGGCTGCAACACGCCTGGTTGGAGAGAGACTGTTTCCCCCAGTGTGGGAAACACCCTGTGATGCAGGTGAAATCCCACACTTCCTCTTTTGACAGCTGATTCAGCTCATTAACTGACCTCAACAAGCAAGGTAAGTACTCTCAAGTGGAACCCCGCTGGCTTTAATTGCCTGCGGGATTCCCACCAGTGGGGGCCACGCACACAGCCCCGCACGTCGTCGGGGAACCCGGAAGTGGTCGGGATCGCGGCGCGACCCGGTCACGTGACCTCATATCGGGATTTTCGGGGCCCCCCCGCTGGAAACCCGCAGGAAACCCGACCCTAAAATCGAGCCCCATGTGTGTGATGGGTGTCATGATGTATGATGGTAAACTGGGATAGCTGCCTATAGAAAAATGTTTTAGTCTAAATGTTTGATTCCAAAAAGTATTAAGTTATTGAAATGTGCAAAAAGCAGGTATCAAGTGTGCATCCTTTGTACCTCAGATGCCACACTTTGTAACCAATGTCAAACAACCTGTTTTAAAAGAATAGGTCACTGGCCTGGAGCCTGAAATTTACAAGCAGTTACAACTTCTCTACAACTGTCCTCAGTAGCTACAATGTAGCTACAATAAACTGGATTTTCCAACTTATAGCAGTGGTCTATAGGGGTCAGGCCAGATTAGCAGATAAATATCATAATTGTGCTCCAGAAATAACTGGTTTTGAGCGATGCACCAGAATTTTAAAATTTTCATCCAATTTTGGTGCATTATAAAACAGTATTTGCAACTGTCTTGCCCTGCACTTTCATTTGAAATTTACCAGTGGAGCAATGATCTAGTGCAGTTATTAAAACATCTATTTAATTTGTGCAATTTTTTTCCAGCTAACTTTTTCTTATTCTTTTGTGAAGGTTTTGTATATTGAAGCTTTTTGGTAAGAAGAAACGTACTATACAGTGCCCATTGTGTAATAACACACTTACCAAGAGGTAGGTCAGTGCTAAGGTAAATAATGTATCAAGCACCTTTTTTTTTTGTTCATACACAATTTTAGGACACACTCTTCCCCCAGCCAAAAAAATAAGCAATCTTCATAAGGGCCCATGTATTGGTATATCTTGGATTGCTCCACTAAAAATTGTACTCAGTTAAGTATGCCTCAATTGGTTGTACCGTTATCTGCTCTGCTATATGACTCATTCAGTATCCCCCACATAGCACTACTGCCCTTAAAGTTTAAAGATAACTGGAGTTCATGCTCCCTTGTTTTCCAGTTGAGCTTTTTGTCGATTTTAGTACTTTTGTTTTTCAGATTGATTGATTAATTAGTTTCTTTTTCCTGATCCATGCCAAAGTATTTTTAGGATTCAAGTTTAAGTGCAATAAGGTATTTTCCAACAGTAGTGTTGCACATTATTCAAGGGATTTTGGGTTAAAATTTGGGTTTCCATGGTCAGAAAAGAACAAATTTCAAGGATTGTTCACATTTAAAAATATAATGCAAGAAAGTTACAACCAGGGCAAACTTTATGTATGATTTTAACAGTACCCATGTTCAAATTGGGCAATATTGGGGCAGGTAACAAATGCAGAAAGTAATTTAAAGTACCCATTGAGCTCATTCAAGCAAACATTTTCAGTACCTACAGAAAAATCATTAAAATTAGTGGAAGTTCACTGCCAGTGTGTCAAGTTGACTTGAGTCAAATCTGAATGTTGCATAGTGCATACTACATATAGATTTGCATTTCTGATTGACTCGGGTGTGCACATTGCCAACAATTTTAATAGGAAGTTTCCATTAAATTTATAGCACTTTTTTAAAAAAGTTAATATGGAAGGGTTTTCCCACTTCTTGGCACCCATGCAACTAACATGGGCTACTCTGCTTAAGCATTCTTGCCCAATTTAATAGGCAGTGGTTGATGTGGGAATTCAAAATGAACCTGGCATGAAGGGGAAAAATATTGACTTCCAATGCCAACAATGCTCATGTCATCTCTAGATCATGTTTGGTACCATTTCTGGCCATTTTCTTAACCCATTATTGGACAAGTGAAGTTGCAGATAAAGTTGCATTTGGGAGAGAATGGATTTTAGGCACCACCTGGATGCCAGGCTTAAGGTCCTTATTTTCATAGTCTCCAGAGCTTTGCTCCTTTACCCTTGTCGTTGCTTCCTCTCTGAGCCTATAACTTCTCCTTGAGGATAAAATGCATTAAAATCCTTTCATGATCAGCCATATTTTAATGAATGTTGTGCCTGTCAAGGCAAATTAATTTAAGTATTGGAGAATATAATATGTTTCACACTTCCTGAATGGAGAAAGTGTATGGTGATCCCCACAATTTATACTTTGGTCAATAGTCTATTATAACATCTTTTCACCTCCTCCTCCTGTTGTCAATTTTCTCCCCTCTTGAAGGCATCGACTCTCTGCAGGGTTCAGTTCCAAAGGTGCCCTCTGGTACCTCATCCAAGTGGACATTCATGTGTGAGCTTAGACACTGAATACTAGCAGGCTATTCAAGCATGGGGCCATAACAACCGAGCCTGATGCTGTCCTCAAGCACATTTCCAGCAAAGGTTGTTAGTTAGGAGCTATGGCTGATTTTTTTTTTTCACCTTGAAGGGCACGATGACCGTTTTTGCACCGTTGGCACTGTCTGGCAGAGGCTAGCTAACAGCTATATTGTGATTAGTGCAATAAATCATTAAGGGGCTGTGGATGCTGAGTCGTTGAGTATATTCAGGACCTGAGATTGATAGATTTTTGGACAATAAGGGAATAAAAGGATATGGGGATAGGGCAAGAAAGTGGAGTTGAGGTAGAAGATCAGCCATGATGTTATTAAATGGCAGAGCAGGCTCGAGGGGCGGTATGGCCTACTCCTATTCCTTATGTTATCAGTAATCAAACCTGGGATTTTCCTCATTGGTTTATGACTAAGTCCCTTAGTGCAATAAGCCATTTAGTGAGCCTCCTATTACAACATTTTAAGACTGGACAATTCAGATTTCAACTTTAAAGAAGAAAAAGTTGCCTACCACATAATCTCATTCTTCAGGTGAAGTATCTACTTTCATAAAACAGGATTCCCAGCAGAGAGTCACATGGGTGAAGTCCATATAAATGGTAGCACTCTGGGTGGTGAGGTAGTTTTAATTTACAATATCCTTGTGAATATTTTTCCTTGATTGATTGAATAATGCTAAATGTTATGCAGACATCTCTTTTTATAAAATTCAGCATTGTATGATTCAGATGAATACAGTTCTCCTGTGGAAAGCATTTTAAAAACTGTTCATGCCTACCAAGTACATCGACCATGTGTTCATGATAAGTCAGAGGGTAGAGGGTAGAGTGTGGAAGTAGAGGTAAGAGTGGGTTGTAAGGAAAGGATTTGATTTGGATGTTTTTCCCTTTCCAGTCTTAAATGGTGATAGATTGGGGAATGTTGATGTACAAAGGGACCTTGGGTGTCCTTGTACACCAGTCACTGAAAGCAAACATGCAGGTGCAGCAAGCAGTTAGGAAGGCAAATGGTATATTGGTCTTCATTGCAAGAGGATTTGAGTACAGGAGCAAGGATGTTTTACTGCAGTTTTACAGGGCCTTGGTGAGACCACACCTGGAGTATTGTGTGCAGTTTTGGTCTCATATCCTTTCTTAGGTAAGACTTGCCATAGAGGGAGTGCAGCAAAGGTTCACCAGACTGATTCCTGGGATGGCAGGACTGTTGTATGAGGAGAGATTGGGTCGACTAGGCCTGTATTCATTAGAGTATAGAAGAATGAGAGGGGATCTCATTGAAACGTATAAAATTCTGACAGGGCTAGACAGACTGGGTGCAGGGAGGATGTCTCCCCTGGCTGGGGGGTTGAGAAAGAAGGGTCACAGTCTCAGGATATAGGGTAGGACATTAAGAAGGAGATAGATTTCTAGACACAGAAGGCATCAAGGGGTATGGGGAGAGAGCAGGAATATGGTATTGAGATAGAGGATCAGCCATGATCATATTGAATGGCAGAGCAGGCTTGAAGGGCCGAATGGCCTACTCCTGCTCCTATTTTCTGTGTTTCTTTCTCACTCTGACATACATGTTTTTGTAACACATAAAACATGGTATAATGTTGTTACACAACAAAAAGTACATGCAAATGCAAGACTTTTAATAAATGGTCCGGCATTGTCACTATGCTTATTTAGTATAATGGTATCATTATATACATAGTACAAATCACGCACAAACAAATGTACTTCACTGTTGGGCCATTGTGCCTATGTAATATTCTTAGTTCTTTATCTCAATTTACTCCCACCACTAATGTTGACTTCTAACCACCAGTTCTTTATTGCACAAATCAAAATGCCCTCTAGAGTCTAGACACAATCCAAGTTTGGAAGTTCAAAATATATAATTGCACTGCTGGATGTTTTCATTTCAAATGGACATGGTAGAAGAGTTTCACCCACCCACGATTATGGTTTCTGAAATCATTGTGACAACACTGAAGGAGTAACAGTGTATCATTGGTGCTTATTTAACAAATATAGATTGTAACTGTTGGAGCACCATAATTCATTATAGACAGAGTCCGTAAATTGTGTGTTTATCATGGGAAAGGGGATTGGTGAATTAATTGCACAAATGAAGTACTCTGTCAGTCACTATTCACCTGAGAGAAATAGGAATGACGAAAGCTCTCTAAAGGTCACAAGATTTGTATGGTTTGTTTGACTAGTGAGTTTTAATAAAGGCAGTGTCATACTTGATGGCAACTGAGTGTTTTTAGATGTGTGCTTTTTTCATATGCATGGTCACTGATTACACATCCCTTTGCATTCATTGCAGTGTTTTTCATCTTACACTTGTTATCTAAGCTACAGTCACTTTCTATAATGCCATATGTAGCTCTTGTGATGGATTTTGAAATATTTATCTAATACTGCCATGCGTTTCAGGAGTCTGCACGAAAGCATTCGATTTAAACAACTTACGGAGGGTATTATGAAAATGATCCATGCCTTTGAATTGGATACAGGTTATGAGTGTAAGTATCTAAACTGTCTATTATTTTGAAGTAATACTTGCATATCTCATCACGAGAATAAAAACTATGGAGCTAATTTTTTTCAAAAGTATATTTTAGAGAATGAGTGCAGTCAGTACTTCAATGTACTAATTGTGAACTAGTGACTAATAGGCAGGAAAAAGTACAAAAACTAAAGTTGCTAATTCAAATGGTTCTGTGAACCTTCATAATGCCGGTGATGAACCCCAGTCCATCACCGGCATCTCCACTTCATAAACTCAACAGAGGTGAAAGCAGACTGCCATATTAACATGTGAAGACTTGATGTTTTCTAATCAATGGATTAATGCTGCATTTAAAATAGTGGACAAAGAAGCTTAATATAAATGTGATGTCCCCCACGAATGAATATTTGACAACTGTGATTAGAAAAATTTGGTGCTTTGAGTTGAAATTATGGCAGTACAGTGACGACACATTTCAGTGCATAGATAGGGGTACACTCTTCTCAAAAAGCTGAAGTAATTGTATTCCTCTAAAGAACCCCCACATACAATACTTTTTAAAAAGAAAATTAAATGATCATAGAATCATAGAAGTTTACAACATGGAAACAGGCCCTTCGGCCCAACATGTCCATGTCGCCCAGTTTATACCACTAACCTAGTCCCAATTGCCTGCACTTGGCCCAATAGATGCAGGTTTTATTTTGTATTTGCCCTTTATTTCCCCTAAAATGTGAGGAAGAACTGTATCTTGCTGTCCTAGACCCACATTATTAACCCTGTCATTGATTATGTTTTGGAAAAATATAGTTAATGCCATTCTTTTGTTGCTTTGGTCTGTATAACGTGGTAAATTACAGAAGTAGAAAATGTGAGCAAGTAGCCTTGTTGGCATTATCTTTCCTCATTTGGTTCAGTCAAAACACCCCTCTATTTTGTGAAATGTTGATGCCTGTATACTTGTGTTTGGATTGGGTACTGCTCCTCAAACTCTTAAAATGCAACTTTGACTCTATATAGTATATCTAGACAACTACTGAATATCATCTGTGCCATAGTTAGAAATGCAGCAATCCTCCGTGTATTTCCATGCAGTAGATGCTGCAATACCTGAATAAAATAGGTTATAAGTACAAATCGAGATGATTGAATGCTTTGAAGAACATAGTGGTTCCCATGATTGATAACTAGTCAAGTAACGTAGGATGCATAGATAGATGTGTATCTTACTTTCAGGAATTTTATTTGACTTGTGTCTTTAAAGAAAATGCATTTCTATTGTAAAATTTTAAGTTTTTTAAAAAAAAATTGCTTGCAGACTATCCATCTGAATGTAGAAGACTCAATGTAATCTCGTTTGAAAGAAAGCTTTCAGACCATCTCCACAGCTCTGCTTTCTGTGTTGCAGTTCATTAAGTCGCTCTTTTCATGCTAATTTTGTTGTACTAGTATTGCCAGCCTTGCCCTTTCAGTCTGCCTCCAAACCATTACACCCATACATGGATAAGTAAAACCAAACATAATTATCAAGAAGAGATATAACATCTGTTCCCATCCAGCCCCCCAAAAAAATGTTGCAAGGAAAAGACTTGCGCCACATTCCAAAAATATACTGGGGGATTTGGAAATGGAATTGAAGGAGATCATGTAGGAACTTTCATGCTATGGATCATTAATATTTTATGCTCATCTATCCCTACCTGTGAGTTTGTGCATTTTTAATACTCTTGGGTACAATGTACTACTGATAAGTTGAAGTTTATTTTTGCACATCCAATAATTTGAATTAAGCAACATAGCTAACAGCAAAATGGACATTTAATGCTAAAAATGATTCATCAAATTTGAATTAAGAAAGTTTGAATGAAAGGTAGTCTAATTAAATAGAATGTCAAGCTTTTTTTCAGGCTTTTTGTCAAAAAGTGTTTGTGTGTGTGTGTGTGTGTGTGTGTGTGTGTGTGTGTATATATATATATATATATATATATATATATATATTTCACCTTTTTCAAAGTAGGAATTGGAGCTTTTGAGAGGGAACATATTAAAATATTGGAACCCATTTTACAGATTAATTATGAAATAGATGGTCAACTTAAAATTAACTTCATTCTAATTTGAATGTGATCTCCGTTAAGAATTTTACTTAATATGCCTTGTTCATATATGTTAATTGATTATACAATAGACCTTTTCTAAATTCCCAAAATCTTTTGTACAAACACAATTGCAACTGTATTTTGAATCCAAGTTGGCTGTTAGGTTGCAGAGAGAATAGGAATCTTATCATTTTTACGCTTTTGACTTCAAACTTTAAATTACCAAAATTATGTGCTCTTGATTACTGTTGAGATTGATCAACGTTTCAAAAATTCTTTTTAAATATTTCATCTGTAAATCTGTATTCTGTTATATGACTTGGGTTTTGTTCAAATTAAGCTTTCAAAAATCAATATTTTAATAGCTGATCTTGAGTAATGCATTTAAAAATGGCTTAAAATCATCCCTTTTTAACAGCCGTTGAAACATTGGATGAAGGACTAGAAATTATGTGCACTGTCGTTATCATGTATGCTTACAGGAAATTTTATTTTTTTAAAAATGGAATAAAAGCTGTTGAAGAGCAATCTGTTAAAATCAGTGAATGAATGTGTTACTACTGCTCATGTATTGGGGATATTAATTGAAATATTTTGATTTTTATGATATTGGTCCTTTTTGAACAGTCTCTGTAGACAACTCCCCAAAAAAGACTCCAGCTGAGGTCAACACTTACAAAGAGTTGTGGCAAGATGACGGCAGTGTCCAGAACAAGAACACACCACAGACAGTTGTAGCTACTGGAGTCTCCAAAAACCGCACTTTGGTACTGCAATAATTTGTTTTATACCTTTTTTTTAATAGTATTATTGGCTCAAATTGCTGGAGCGGGACATCTCGCTGCAAGTGCCGTAAATTGGATTTTTTACCTCGCCCTTCAGATCGTATTATTTTTGAGCCTCAATTGCTAGAAATGTGAATTGATAATGATGAGGCATCTGGGACCTTCTGAATGCGGGTCCAATGGTGTATCTCCTTGGCTAATTAAATTTTAGGATAAAGAAACAGAGAACGACGGAGAAGGAAATCTGGTGAATTAGAGTCAAATTAGATGCAGAAAGAGAGGGAAAGAAAGATTGGATTAAGAGATAGAAAGGAAAAGTAAGTTTTTAAAAAAAAAAACACTAGGAACAATTTACTACCTGCCGGAGTGAGATTCCACATTTTCAATTGTTCCCTTTGTGGGCCTCAAGGTTGAGTGGCACATCAGGACCATAAATAACGTCATTAACAGGCTCCTCACGACATGAAATGCCAGCCTTAAATGGCTTCAGTGAGAGTCATTCGTATTTATGTCTCAGACCCAGCAATTTCTTGACACTTACGGAGAGGTTGACGGCGAGTTCCCATTTTCGTGAGGCTAATGGCGGAGTGACACAAATTGTCCAGCAGTTTGTGGCAATTTGCAACTCATGGGGTATCTCTTCCTCACCACAAACTGCTGGTTTTTTTACCCACTAATAATGGTGGGCACTATGAACTCTCTATTTTTCCAGCAATTTCTGGGCCATTACATTTGTTTCATTCTTTTTCCCTCTTCCCTTGTCGTCTTCACATTCCTATGAATTCTTAACTTCCAAGTAAACTCCAAATATGAGTTGGATGAGGTGACTAGGGAAAAAAGTTGTGTTTTGTGCAGGTGGCTGACCTCAGTTTTTGACAATCTAGAGTGATAGTTATAATCTGAAAATTTTGAGGGTTCACTAATCAAAACCTCAATCTCAACAGGATTACTACCTTGTAATCACTTTGGGTATATTTGTGTAGCTTAATATTATCTTTTTAAATTAAACTTTTTTTAAGTTAATATTAAGCTATATAAATGTATCCAAAGTGATTACTAGGCAGTTGTCTCATTGTGAGATTCTGATGTCCCAAACAGTTTATAACAGTCTTCTGAAGACTAAATTGAGACCACAGCTTTGCAATTACTTTTTTTTTAATGTGTGCTTTTTTGGAGTTCTGGGGTACCTTTTTTTGGCTGTGGCAGGTATTGTGCCAGACACCAGCCTGTGGACTTCATGCATGACATCTCCACTGAAGTATTACCAATTGTGATGTAATCACTGCAGGTTTATTGTCATAACTATGATTGTTCATCAGGAAATAACTATATATTACATATGACTGCAACTATATTGTATGGTTAAATAAATTATGAAATAACTATTTTCTTGTGCAGAAGGTGTGCTCTGACCCTCCTTTGACTGAATTCGTAAGAAGGGTTTCCCCAAGAAATAAAAGGCAGAAAATAGAGGTCGCTCCTGTCTATGTTGAGATTGGTAAGAATTTTAATTGCCCAGCACGAAGGGAAGATCTTTGTTTTATGTTTTTATTGTAGCCCAGTCCCCACCTCTTCTCCCAACTAAACCAGGAGGGAAAGAATTAATTTTTTCGCAGATTCCGTTTGTCCCTTAGTCACTGGTAGTGCTGCTCTTTGGCCAATGGGAGATGTGTTTCTTGTATCTCCTTACCATGATGGAGTGCCGCATTGCTCCATCTAATCATTCAGTAATGAACCAATGAATCTTCCCTGTTAAGGATGATCAATTTGTAGATAAATGAGCAGACAATCTGTTGGTGTTGGTTGAAGAATAGATGCTGGCCAGGACACTGGGAGAGCTCCCCTGCTTGTCTTCAGATAATGCCACAGGATCTTTTACAGTGGGTTGGGGCCTCTGTTTAACACCTCCTATAAAAGATAGCCTCTCTGGCAGTGCAGCACTCCCACAATGTCAGCTTAGATTATGTGCTCAAGTTTTTGGAGTGGAGCTTAAACCCACAAGGTGAGAGTGCTACCACTGAGTGAAGGCTGATATACAACGTACAATAGTTTAAAGTTTGTCTTCTGTATTACAGATTCAGATTCTTCTGAGGAGCCTCTGTTCAGAACACATCTTAATGTAAAGTAAGTGAATCTACACCGATCAGGAGCAGCATGTTATATATGGAGCTAAAAACTTAACTGGATTATAAAATGTTTGGGTTATGAGTTTATGTATTGTAAGAATGTGAAAGTAGGTGTTCAGCCTTAAAATAGAGCAAGCTATAGTGAGAAAATAAATTATAATGAAATTATCTGGAATAATTGATACAATTTGGATAAATAATTGTTGATTTTTGGGGTTTGCTGGTTGATTTCAGCAAGATTTATCAGCTACTATGGCAAAGATAGGGTTTCAGTGAGTGCCATCCATTAGGATTTTTGCATTTTTAAAAATCACTTGCCAATGTTGTAATTTTGACTCTGTAACCCTTTTAAGTAACTGATATTTACTCACTGGTTTTTATTAATTCCCAAGGAAGTAGATGTTCTGACGATGAGTAGCTCACTTGGTCAGAAAAATTGGCATTGGAATAAAGAAAAGAAACAAAAATGACTGGTACACATCAATAGTCTTGCATCTTCTTTGCACCTCCCACTGTGTGAAACCACAGGTGCAAAACCTGATGGCACAGCTGGTTGGCATAGAGATGTGCTGCCCACTGCCCCAGTACAGATTGGCCATGCTGATCCAGGTCTGTTGGTGTCTTATTTACTTTATTATCCATCTAATCTATTTTTTTTGAAGGCCATAATTAATAATTTTCTTTCTGAATCCTAAATTCCTCACTTTTTAATGTACAGTTGTCATATCAATAATTAATTCACTAAAGGTTGAATTCCATAGTTGCTGTTCTGGTTGCTTCCATAGGTCAACTCTACAGCAAAAAATCGTGAATAAGAAAGCCACTTCTCAAAAAGAGAAAGTTGATCGATGTGACCATGATGAAAAACCTTTTGAGGGAAAGAAATCCAAATTATCTAAACCAGTACTGGAGGAATTATTTTCATCAGAAATGGGTATGGTTATGTTTGCATTACCAGACTTCCAAGTTCCTTAAGTTTATTTTTAGTACAAAACTCATGAAGTGCTAAATAACTTGTTGCTTTATAAAATACTTAACTCAAGAAACTTAAAGTTACTGGTGTGTTTTGAGAATCAAAATAATTATTAGTTGAAGTTTAATTTTTTTTCTGGTTTTCCTTGACACTTTGGTTCTGTTGTTATGTTGTCATTCTTCTGGTAATCTCATCAAAAGACCTGCTGGTCCTACAGTTGTGGTGCTTTATGTATCTCAGTACATGCACTCCCCACCACCCGGCACCATGTAATCTCCTGGGAGAGGTGAAGAAAAAATTTTTTAAAACCCATGGCCAATTAGGTTTTTAAAAAATGGAAAATTCTTCTCCGATCCCCTTAGGTAATCGAAACTAGTCAAGGAGATCACATTGGCCCTGATTTACATAACCGGATACCTGCTTCTTGTACGAGGTGATCTCCGCCCCAGCCAGAAACAGGTCTATCTCTCGTTTGAAGAAATACAGCTAATCAGTTCACCGTTAAAGCCGGCAACCTGTCCAACAGGTTCACTCTTCATCCAGCCTAGTTCTGTCCTTACATAACTTATAAACATGACCCCTGGTCCTCCCTAACCTATTCAGTTGAAATAATTAATCGCCATAAACACAATCTAGTCCCTTCATTATTTTGTAAACCTGAATCAAATCACCCCAAAGTCTAGACTTCTCTGAAGTATAGAAACTCAGCTCTTTGAGCCTATCTCAGTAACTAAGATGTTTTAAACTGGGGATTAACCTTATGGCTCTCCTCTGCACCATTTCCAAAGCCTCAATATCCCCCACCATATGAGACCAAAACTAGATGCAGTATTCTAACTGAAACTTAATCAAGGTCTAGTACAAGGACAAAATAGTATATTTGTTTTATAGTGAATTGTCCTGTGAATACTCCTCATAACTCTGATGGCTTTAGCTTCATGGCATTGGTCATGTATCTTTAGAGATGGATGCACTAAAACACTTGGATCTCTTTCTTTCGCCACTGGCTTTAATTATTTTCCCGGTAGGGTATATGTATGTTTAGCATTTGATTTGCCCACGTGCATAACACTACACTTTTTTTCTAAGTTAAACATTATTTGCCAAACATGGGCCCAATCCCCCAGCACATCACATGGCTGAGTTTCTGATTTCAGCTGCACTTCATGGGACTTGCCAGTTGAATCCTCCTGGGAGGATGGCAGAATTGCCTGAGGTATCATTTGGGCTGTTGTGTTGTGATAGGGCTACCTGTCCAGCTACAGAAGTACATGGCCCGGGAAGGATCTGTGAGGGAAGGACTGAGAAAGGCTGTGCCAATCTTTAAAGTGTAATGCACAATTTGGTTGGAGGGTTAGGTCTTGGTATATCAGGCCTTAATGTAGTACATACAATACCATCTACCATTTCCACAATAGTTGCTCCAGCTATTGTATCCCTTCACCATTCTTCTACTGCTTGCCTTTACTCAGCTACATATTAATCTCTCTGATTGTCTACCTTTATCTTTTTTTCTGTGCAGGATAATACTTATTCTCAAACCGTAGACATTTAAAGCCCTCCCTGTCCTCACCTGTTATATCCTCTCAGCTAAAACAATTACTGGTAATGAACACTTTGGAAAAGGAGCTGGAGGAAAATTGATTAAAGTAAGAGTTGAATGTTACAAGATAGACATGAGTGATCAAATAGTCTCTTGAATTTGATGGCTCCTGTGCTGCTGGCATCAGTAGAAAGTAGGTAGTTATGTAGATTATAATGCCTCTTCGATATCCTTATTCTGATCAATAATGCGCAGAACAGAAGTTCCTGGCATCATTTTGTTTGAGTCATGTGGAATTGATCAATATCCTGGAGGTATTTAATTACCTTGAAGGACCAGGGTGAAATATTACAGACCTAATCTCTTTGTTTTAAAAGAGATTATTCAATTCCTTTGAGAGATTAACTAATGGTGTAAATTGGACTCATTTTTTTGAAAGAAGTGGGCTTCAAGGCCAGTTAGTTTTTATATTCTTTGGGTTGGAACATAAGCCACTGTAGATCAATGAGGATGGGGACCATAGATAAGTAGGAATTAGTGCAGAACAGGGTACAAGTGCCTGAATTTTAAGTTTATGGAGGTTGGGCAAGGATAATATTAGAGAAATCTAATCTAGCGGTAACAAAAGCATGGATAAGTGTTTCAGTAGCAGTAGAGGTGGGCAATTTTACAAAAGTCTTCACAATGGATGGATGTAGGGTTTGAAGCTCCACTCTTGGTCAAACAGGATGCCATGGTTTTGAACGGTCTAGTGCAGCCTGAGCAAGTGGCCAGGGAGTGGGGTAGAATCGGTGAAAAGGGAGTGAAATTTATAGTGGAGACTTAATGCCATGACTTTCATCTTAGTGTTCAATTGGAGGAAATTTAATTCATCCAGAACTTGATGTCAGGCCGACAGTCTGACAGCGCAGAGGGGGTTGACAGAACTGGTGGAGAGTTCACGCTTGGTGTCAACTTCCATAAATAAGCTGATGCCACCATGGAGCAGCATGTAGCTGAAGAGGAAGGGAAGCTGAAGAAGTGTTGGTTGCATTCAGAAGGTAGAAATGAGACGAACACGGAGCTGAACAGTATAGGAGAGACAAAAAGGATCTCTCATACTGCAGAGAAGTCGAGGAGGAAAATGTACCACTGTCATACCAGACTCGCAGGATTTGAGCAGGGAGTTTTGAGAGAGATGGGCATGAAGGTGGGAGATGACAACACGTTCGAAGATATTTGCAAGGAATGGGAGGTTAAAGATGTGATGATAGTTGGGAGAGCACAGATGGATCAAGAGTGGACTTCTTGAGGAAGGGAGAGATGACTATTTAGGAAGGGAAAGGAATGGTGCCTGTGCAAAGAGAGACATTAGTAATGTCAACAAGCCTGCAGCTGGAGATAGCTCTTGTAGAAGATAGGAGTTTGGAGAGGCAGGAAGAAAAAATGTACTGATGGGATTAGAGGTAGGCTGAGAGATGTTTGGGAGCTGGTGGGAGAGTGGCAGAGGAATGGAAGGTAGTTCTAGAGGCAGACACACAGGTGGTCTCCATCTCAGAGGTGAAGAAATTCTTGCGCTTTCGGTGTTGGGAGCGTGGTGGCATTGGGGGTAGGGAATGAGTTTGATGAGGTGGTTCATCATGAAGTAAAGGAGCTTTTGGGTTGTCCTTGTTCCCCAAGATGATTTGGCTGAAGATAAGGAGGCACAGTAGTCCTTAACATAGTTAAATCAGCTCTGTTGGTGACTGAATGACTAGACCAGTTATGTGCCAGATGTGCTCGAGATTGCAACCCACGAACTTAAAGGAGCAAAGTTGGGGACTGTATCAGGGGATATGGAACAAGGGCATTAAAGACAGAGGCGAGGAACCAGTTGAGCAGGTCAACTGGGGCAGAGGTGTCGAGACAGGTGGAAGGCCAGAGGAGAGAGAGTTGGGAGTTTGACAGTGAATTAGCGAGGGAACTGAAGGAGGTTTTTTTTCCCCCTTTGTAGCTGGTGGGGTTTGGGGGATGTGGTTGGTAAGGGAGATTAGGAAGTGGACAGAAATGGTTGTTGGTGATTCAAGACTTCAGAAATGGAGAGAGAGAGAGACACCATGAGTTGGCATGGTTGAGGGGTTGGCCATGGATATGAGTTTATGGAGTTCATTAAATATGAATATGTTGCTGGTTTGGTTTTTTGCCATATAACTGCAATTTGCATTGATCAAGAATACTTTTTGCCCCATTGTTGCCATCCTTGGAGATGTTGTTAGGCTGGCTGTTCTCCACACCTGACTGAGGGTAAATGGGTCAGTGTGAGTAGAAACTATCTGACAATACTGACTCATTGACATGACTACTTGATCCAGGGATGATATTGGATATTCACAAAAAATTGATGTGAATTGCTGGTATTGAATTTCATTTCAGAAAATAAATCCATCTGACATGCTTCTAACTAAAAAATAAATAACGGGAATGCTTTTAATCCACAAGAGGACTTGATCAAATAGTAATGGATTTAAGTGTTACAGGTTCTGACTTTAATAAGATAATTTATATGTGTGGACTCAAAGCTAGAATAAAGGATTTTGGCAGTTGGTAAGTATAAAGTAATTCTATTCATTATAGTTGCATACGTGTCAGTCAGTACTAATCCTCAGTGTGTGATCATATGAAAGCAATGATCTTTTTGTCCTGCTGCTGTCGTGTCACTGAACTAAGATGGTGCTCACCAAGACGTGAATTGGCAGCCTACTTTGAAAATACATTTTTCATGGGGCGGAAGGGGGAAAGCTGCCGTCCAAGGTTTTATATTTGATTTCAGCCTCAAAGTTTAATAATAATATGTATACACAAGAAAAGTAAGGAATGAAAAGAACAATTTGCCCATCAAAACTAATCCTATGTTATCCCTAAGTGATTATGTCTGAAAATGATAAATGTGTTTTATTTATAGATGACAATGAAGTGTCAGAGGATACTGCAAACACAGATGCTGGTGATTATTCCTGTGCAACTGAATCTGAGACAGAACAAAAACAAATGACTGAGAATAAATCTGAAAGTAGCTTCTGTAGCCCAGAGGCACCTGACAAGGTACCTGGATCTCCAGTTGATAATGCAAATGAGAGCTCCTTGCAAGTTACTGCAGAGAGGGTGAATAGGCAAAATTGCGTTGATGGAAACAAACTTTTCACCGACAGTGAAACACCTTTTCCAGAAAAAAATACTTTGAAAAAAGACATGGATTTAGTGGGTAACCATGAAGAGCTTCACCAGAAAGATTCTACTTGGATAGTCAGAGATGAAACTGATTTTCAGAGAACTGGAAACCAATCTAATTATTCATCAGTTGTAAAAGTGTCCAAGAGGAAAAGCCAGAGAATTATCAAGAAAGTCAGTGAATGGTTATCCAAAATTGATGTTGATGATGTGGCAACTCTTGGTGTTGAATTTAATCCATATGACCAGAACACGGAGTCAGATTCTTTAGCAGAACGAGAGAGCCATGCCTCTGTTGAGGAAGTTTCTAGTTCAGATGATACTGAAAAAGTTGAATATGATCTACTCCGATCACCTTTAAAAGACAAAGATGTGACCAGTGCAACTGATGTTAAAAACAAAATCTTTGGGAAAACCTATAAGAGAGACAAGAGAAAAAGTGCTCCAATAAACTGGAGTTTTAATTCTGACAGTAAAAGTGATGACTTGACTTTCCACAGGGAAGATGTCATTATCAGTTGCATTAAAACTCAAAAAGGAAAAATGAGAAGCAGCGGACTACGTCCTGAAGACTTTATAAAAAGGAATGCTAATGATGAGGATAATAATGACAGTGGTGTTCAGAATGAAAATAACGAAATAGACCAAAAGGCACATTTTCCTTTATCTAAGAACATTGAAGCTGAGACAAATAAAATAATAGATGAGCTTTCTGATGGTAAACAAAATGACAAACTTGTTATTACCACTCTGACTAAAGTAGCTGTTTGTAGTGACACGTTAAAACATGGGCATTATTTGGTGGAAGACTCTAAGCAAAATGTGCAGCATCCTGACTTGGAGTTATGTAAGACTGATGCTGAAAGCAAGAAAAAATTGAACAAAGGTTTTGGGAAAAAAGGGAAAAAATTATCTGTAAAACAGACCAAAAAAAGAACTAAACCTTTGCAGCTGGTCAATCAGCTTGCAAGAACTGATGGAAGTCCTAGAAGCAGCCTAATGGACATGAATGAGAACAAGATTGATAGTTTCCCTAGCAGTGAAGAACCAGTGAAGATTGAACTAGAAATGAGGACTACCAGAAGAAGCAGCAGACTGAAGCTTCTGGATGAAGAGTTGATCATGCAAGACAAAAAAATAGGCAAGAAATCTAAATTGATCAAGTTGCATTCACACCTCAAGCCTGGAGCAGATACTACATCTTTAGCAGAGCCTAGTGAGGAAAATACTGATGCAGGCATGGTATGTGTACAAACTGAGAGTCTACCATTGCAGGATATTAAAGTTCAAGTCTGTAATGGGCGGTTATCTAATGTTAACTATACAAATCAAGATAATGTAGCTATTCATGGATCACTTGGGAACTGTGTGGTAGAGGAGCTTAAAGACAGTGCTGCACTAAAATTATCAGAGGATGCGCAGAAACAATTAAGAGACTGTGATAAAACAGCAGATACCGAGAATGCTACAGTGCCAGCTGAATGTCTACTGTGCCCTGATCATTCATCCTTCATAGTAGCTTCTGTCACACAGTCAGTGGGTTCAGGCTCACAGACTAGCTTGTTACTACTTGCACCTCAGCCTGTTCCTGGGAAACAACATAGTGACCTGCAAGTGCACTCCAGTTGTACAGAAAAGGGTGAGGTGAACCCAAATGGTACAACATGTTTGCCTGTGAGTCATTCCAGAGTAGGAACTGTAAATAGTCAAGAGAACAGTGGTGAGGAATTGTCCATAAAACAGACGAGATCGAAGGAGACAACTGCAGAAACAGAAGACAGCGAAGTGGACACTGAACTTCTACTAAAGTCATTCAAATTATCAAAACGAAGATCATTCATTCTTTTGCCAGCTGCAGAGCATCAGTCTGTAGAAGATGGATGTCCAACAGCTCCAGCTTCCAAATGTGTTGATGACATGTCTGCTGGAAAGTCAAGGGTCAGTAGAGGAGCTGCAGTAAATAGAGAGTGTGACGGAAACTTTGCATTTCAAAAAACTGGAAAAGTGAATTTGGATAAAACTTGTTCTCTGATCGAAGAAGCTAAGGATGCCAATGATGTCAAACGTAAACAGTGCACTTCTGAGTTAGACAATGTACAGCAGCTATTGAACAGGACCAATCAAGATTCTGTCGAAATTGTGCCTCCAACAGCCTCAACCCTTGAATCGCCTCTTCCTCCTGTGTTTCCACAGCATATCCAGCAGGTGGCGCCTCTATCGAGTAGCAGGACGAAGGGAAAAAGGTTGCTTAGAAGAAAAGGATCAAATAGTAGTAATTCAGTGGTTACAGAGAAAGAAACATTTGATTCTGACCGATCAAGCCAAACCACAGCTAGTGCGCGCTTAAATAGCAACACAAACAACAATTCTTGGCTTAAAAAAGCCGCAAAAGATAGAGCCTTAAAGGTAGCTATCGGCCAAGAGGTCCAGCAGGATATTTTAGGTACAGGACTTGAATCCACTGCCCATCCAGAGTCTGAATTGTTGTTTTCAACTGGAGGTCAGCTTGGACAAGAAGCAACTGAAAAAGATATTTATCAAGAGAAGAAATCAGATAATTTGCTGAAAGAGATAAAGTTTTATAAAGATTGTGAATTACCTCAAAAAGTTCCTATGGTTGTGGAAAGCATTACAGAAAGTGAATTGGTTAAATTAGCTGGTGCAGCAAGAGACCACTCTCAGCCGATGCTTATGAATGCTCAAGGAAGCATTACTGTCGGAAATACAACTAGTGAGAACAAATGTCCACTGAATTCACAGATGTCTTCCATAACTCCTAGTGGGCTGCTGGGCAGTGCTGAGGAAAGCCCAAATAAAAGCGATACAAAAACCATGGTGGATGAGCTGGATGCAGTAGAAAGTCAATATGAAAGGAGAGAGGGTAAAGAACGACTGAAACAATATGAAGAGGTAGAAGAACTGAAGAAGAGGAGCTTACAAAACTCTTCGACACGAGATCTGGTTCGAGGCCGGAGGAAGAGACCAGTAAAATTATCGACTTCAGAATCTGAAACCAGTGATGAAGAGCTACCTTGTTTTCAGATATTTGGATTCAACAAATCGGGGTCAAATGTTCCATCTGTGTCGCAAAGTCCCTTAAGTACAACTCGTCTGACTTTAAAAGGCTCACTGGTACAAACCTTTTCATTGCCAAACAGCAACACAGAAGTTAAGAAGACTTCTTGCGCTAAAGTAAATAAATTGGAAGAGAATGTGGATGAAGACTCTTTAAAAATTGAGTCCCTTTCCCCAAGCCAAGAATCAGAGGAATCTCCTGACTTGTTTTCTTCTCATTCTGATGGTTCATCCCCTGGTGCCAGTCCCCATCTAAAACTGAGCAATAAGACTCATCGCAAACAAACAAATGCTTTACTTGTAATCAAATCAGAGAGTCGGGACGAAAAAAAAGGTGGCAAAATTGAAGAAACTTGGGAAGGCGCACCAGCTCGGAATCTGCAGCCACAGCATTTAGGTATGGTATAATAGTAATATGGGAAACTTTCATGCTTAGAATGTGACTTAACCCACCAGGAAGACCTCAATTTAATGTTTGTCATGGGTAGAAAAGTTCTGTGTGTGGGTTTACCTACTTATTTGGCAATTTGGACCAATGTCTAGGTGACCAGATGGTGAAGCTGATGTTCAAAGAAATAAAAATGTTAAACTTTAAAATATCTTTTTACCAAACAGTTTGTTTTTTTCCAGAGTAATAGTTCAAGAAAAATTATGGAGATGTGTGTTTAAACATAGAAAATAGAAGCAGGAGTAGGCTATTCGGCCCTTTGAGCCTGCTCCCCCATTCAATATGATCATAGCTGATCCTCTATCTCAATACCATATTCCCACTCTCTCCCCATACCCCTTGATGCCTTTTGTGTCTAGAAATCTGTCTAGCTCCTTCTTAAATATATTCAGTGTCTTGGCCTCCACAGCCTTCTGTGGTAGAGAATTCCACAGATTCACCACCCTCTAAGTAAAGAAATTTCTCCTCATCTCAGTCCTAAATGTCCTACCCCGTATCCTGAGATTGTGACCTCTCGTTCTGGACCCCCCAGCCAGGGGAAACATCCAGTCTGTCTAGCCCTGTCAGAATTTTATGTTTCAATGAGATCCCCACTCATCTAAACTTGAGTGAATACAGGCCAATTCGACCCAATCTCTCCTCCTACGACAGTCCTGCCATCCCAGGAATCAGTGTGGTGAACCTTCGCTGCACTCCCTCTATGGCAAGTATATCCTTTCTTAAGGAGACCAAAACTACACACAATAATCCAGGTGTGGTCTCACCAAGGCCCTGTATAACTGCAGTAAGACATCCTTGCTCCTGAACTCAAATCCTCTTGCAATGTAGGCCAACATACCATTTGCCTTCCTAACTGCTTGCTGCACCTGCATGTTTGCTTTCAGTGACTGGTGTACAAGGACACCCAAGTCCCTTTGTACATCAAGATTCCCCAATCTGTCACAATTTAAATAACACTCTGCTTTTCCTTCCAAAGTGGATAACTTCACATTTATCCACATTATACTGCATCTGCCATGTATTTGCCCAATCACAACTTGTCTAAATCGCCTTGAAGCCTCTTTGCATCCTCCTCAATACTCACGATCCCATCTAGTTTTGTGTCAGCAAACTTGGAAATATTACATTTGGTTCCCTCATCCAAATCATTGATATATATTGTGAATAGCTGGGGCCCAAGCACTGATCCCTGCGGTACCCCACTGGTCACTGCCTGCCACCCCGAAAAAGAACCATTTATTCCTACTCTGTTTCCTGTCTTGTTAACCAATTTTCAATCCATGCCAGTACATTACCCCCAATCCCATGTGCTTTAATTTTGCACACTAACCTCTTATGTGGGACTTTATCAAAGGCCTTCTGAAAATTCAAATAAACCATATAAAATCCAAATAAAAATTGAGATTAAGCAATTCAGGTGACTAGAAATCTCTTCCTATTCCAAAGAATCCTACTAGATACTGCATGCAGCACAGTTTTTTTAAAAAGCTCTAATATTAACACATTCACTTTTCATGTACATTGCTGATATTATCTCCTTTTGGCAAACAGTAGGAGTGTAAATATGAAAGGTGTATCTGATCATATTCAAGATGTGTTGCAGGTTCACCAGTGGTTGTGGTTTCTTCCATTTTATGGCTTAATTGTCACTGTAAAAATGCAGCTAAAAATGTATGGTATATAGTGTTCAGGGACTTTCATCAGAGTGCAGGTTAGAAAAGAATAAGAAAGTGTCCAGATTTGCCAGTATCTGTTGCTCCCTCCTCCCTGTTGGGATTTGGTATAAGGAGAGCTGGGGAGTAACCCATCAGAATGGTTGGCAGCCTGAACAAGCAGAATTGTGAAGGAAACAATTCCATGGGTCTGTGTTTAGTGAAGCTTGTCCTGGAGCAGGTTGTCCAATAACAGTTAAAAGAAATGGTAGCTCTGGAGGTGGCAAAAGAAAGCAGCACAATCAAGGAGTAAGATGCAAAGAGGGTCAAAGGTAACCTTGGAGGTAGGAATTTGATATGGAGGGGAGCACAGTGTGCTGAGCAAGTAGTAAATCCAAGCCAGAGATAGTAAAACCAAAATAGGAATAGTTAGTACAAATAAGAAGGGGAATGAGGATCAGTGATTGACAGAAATAAAGAAAATTATATTCATGGGGCGGGATTAATAGAAGTGGACAACTTGGGGAATAGCCCAAATGCCTTTTGTTGTTTTTATCACAGCCTATATGCTTCAAAATTGTGTCCTGTTGAAAAATGCACCAAGTAAAATGCCAAAAATCCAAATTTTCTTGGGGTGAATGCTCTCAGAACAATGTCCCTTCAATTATAACAAATATAGTGGGACACAAGAGTAACTGGATTTTTTTTTGGTGGTGCCTGAGCTGAAACACTCAGAACTACTGTTTTAAATCTTTAGTGTAGGAAGAGATTATATGGTTTATTGTATTCATTTTCCACATCTAAGGATTTAGGTGAACCTATCTCAGAATTAGCATGCAGGTGTAGGTTATAGTAATCTTAGTTTTCCAACTGTGTTTGCCTGCAGAAGGAGGAAAAGCACCTGGCTATGACAGTGAAGCCAGCCATACAGGTGACTCCTACTCTCCAGAGAGTGAGCTTCTAAACACTCAGGTAAGATGTAATGATTTTTTTGTGACTAAAGTCAAAATTACTTTTGTAGTATAATAACTTGCAAACTGAAAGAAATTATTGCCCTTAACCAACCTTCCTCACAGTTTATTTGCTGTAAAATGCTCATTTCTTATTTTAATTATATTTGGCTTTTTAAACTTACCAATTTTGAAGCAGCTGTTTTAATAAAATAAGGGATGAGTGTTTGTTTTAATTTCAATTTGCAGATGGCTTCATTTATAGCTCAAATAACTCAACTGCAAAGTTCAACAATGCTTTTGTCAGACTTAAAGGAGTAGACAAAAGTTGACTGCTTGTAAAATTTTGACTGGTCTGAAATGCTCAATTGAAAAGACTGTATTGCCTAATGATTCCAAATGTATCTTATTAAAACAGTAATGATTTTTTTCTACAAAAGCACTAATGGCTGAAAGATGCTGAGAAAAGAAATAACCACTGTGCAGCAAAGCAAGTTTAATAATCTAGCTGGTATTTACTGTTTTTTAAATTGGTTGTACTCGTAACTTCTGTTTCTGTCCTGTATAAAATATTGTTCTCTTGCCTTAGTTTTAATTGGGTCTGATGGAAACAAATCATTAATGGATTCATTCTGCAATTTTTTTTCTGACCAATTTTTATCCTCCTGACCTGAAGACATCAACTTTCTCACTGACTGCCCTCTGGCATCTCAGATGGTTGTTACTCATGTGTGAGCATTGACAGTGCGTGCCAGCAGGCTATCTGACTGGAGATCATTGCAGCTGAGCCATATGCTGACCTGTCCATACATACACACGTCTATTAAGATGCTGATTGTATAGCAATCTGGAGAACACTAACTGATTTTTCCCTTCAGTAACTTGGGGCACTGGGATTAATTGTAATGCCCCTCCTGCTGCGGCAGCTAAGATCAGCTAACTCAGGACAGATGGGGAAGTGGGGGGGGCGTGGTGTTTGGACCCAGGACTTGTCTGATCTGTACAGATCTGAGTTATTGGGTGCAGTCCTCTACTTTTACACATTTTTTATCTTGCACATCCTCTGGTAATCAAACATCAAAAATTACTTTTCAATTGGACTGATTATTTCATTGTGTTTGGAGAACTTGTTAATATTGCTGTTATTACACATTAGACTCTACTAGAATTTGATGAGGTGCACCCTGCATTTATTTGCCTTTTGCTATGTATTCAACTGTTCTTTGCATATATCTTTGTCTATGATATAGTCATGTGTGCATTTTTAAAATTACAATCCCCAGTGCTCCTTATTGTACACGGCTGGTTTTCCTTTCCTGTTGCTCATTAATAGCTTGTTTTGGATGTGCACATGGCTGATGCCTTTGTTATCGTAGAAATAATCCTTGCGGAACACCCAAGACGACCTCGTAGCTAAAGGCATCACGGTGTAGCATTTAACCGTACAGACGAGAGGATCCCAGGTTGAATCACAGTCTATGCATTGTTAGCTAATCTTAATTGGGAGCAGCAGTGAAGATTGTAATGTCCTCCGCGGTCAAATATTTTGTGACATGTCTAGGCTCACATATTAAAAATGGTCACTTGGGCGAGGTACCAGAGCTGTACTGGCCAGCACCCAGCCAACAGCTCATACCTTGATGTAGTGTCAGCCGTGGCTCAGTGGGTAACACTCTCTCCTCTTGGGTCAGAAGGTTGTGGGTTCAAGTCCCACTCTAAAGACTTGAGCACAAAAATCTAGGTTGAAACCCCAGTGCAGTACTGAGGGGAGTGCTGCACTGTCAGAGGTGCCGTCTTTCGGATGAGATATTAAATGGAGGTGGACGCAAAAGATCCCATGGCGCTATTTCGAAGAAGAGCAGTGGAGTTATCCCCAGTGTCTTGGCCAATCTTTATCCCAATATCAACATCACTAAAACAGATTTATCTGGTCATTATCACATTGCTGTTTGCGGGAGCTTGCTGTGCACAAATTGGCTGCCCCGTTTCCTACATTACAACAGTGACTACAATTCAAAAGTATTTCATTGGCTGTGAAGCGCTTTGAGATGTCCTGTGGTTGTGAAAGGTGCTATATAAATGCAATGTCTTTTTTTTTCTTTTTTTTTCTTTTCAGGAGAGCAGGATAGAAAATAAGTATAAGAATCAGTGTGGGAACAGCACTGACAATTGAACTATTTTAATACAGTTCATAGAATAAATTTTGTTGGGATGGATTTGTTTCTGATTTAGTTCGATCGTAGCCTCCACAATAGTTAAGCTAGTATATAGCAAGGGTTTTTAAATGGGAGGGCCTGGGAACTTGAGGAGTTCCCGAGATTATAACATTTCTGTCTGTCAGTCAGCAGATTTCTGTATTTGTTGGCTTACTAAGCACTTTGTTTCTGTATATGTTTTATTTTTTTTTAATTTGCAAAGCTAGCACTGTTTTCCCTCTGGGTAGCTGAAGGAGTAAGTTTTTCATTTTTAGCATTCCCAGGATAGCACTTCACGTGGGAATGCGTATCAGGAATCTGGGTATTGATATTTGCAGGGGATCTCTGGAATTATGCCTGTAGTTGCAGATGGTCCTTTACACAGAAAACTTTGGAAACCACTGGTATAAATTCATATCAAATTAAAATGTTGAATTGTGTTGTCTGAATAATCTCAATTAAGTAGAATCATAGAAATTTACGGCACAGAAGGAGGCCATTCGGCCCATCATGTCTGTGCTGGCCAAAAAAGAGCTGTCCGCCTAATCCCAGTTTCCAGCTCTTGGTCCTTAGGCTTGGATATGCACTTTAAGTGCTGTAACCTTTCAGTACTTTTTAAGGGTTTCTGCCTCTACCACCCTTTTTCAGGCAGTGAGTTCCAGACCTCTATCACCCTCTGGGTGAAAAAAAATTTGCATTAGTTCCCCTCTAATCCTTCTGCCAATTATTTTAAATCAATGCCCCCTGGTTATTGACCTCTCTGCTAAGGAAAATAGGTCATTCCTGTTCAGGCCCCTCAAAATTTTATACACCTCCAATTAAATCTCCCCTCAGCCTCCTTTGTTCCAAAGAAAACAACCCCAGTCTTTCCTCATACCTAAAATTCTCCAGTCCTGGTAACATCCTTGTAAATCTCCTCTGTACCCTTTCTAATTCAATCACATCTTTCCTGTAATGTGGTGACCAGAACTCTAGCAGTGGCCTAACTAGTGTTTTATACAGTTCTAGCATAACCTCCCTGCTCTTATATTCTATACCTCTGCTAATAAAGAAAAGTATCCCATAAGCTGCCTTAACCACTTTATCTACCTGTCCTGCTACCTTGAGGGATCTGTAGGAATGCACTCTGTTCCTCTACATCTGTCAGTTTCCTCCCATTTATTGTGCATTCCCTTGCTGTGTTTGCCCTCCCCAAATGCATTACCTCACACTTCTCTGGATTGAATTCCATTTGCCACTTTTCTGCCCACCTCAGTCCAAGACTAGAGATTAGGGGAAATATTTTCCCACATAATAGATCTATGGAATAGACAGCCATCAAAAACAAAATCTGGTTAAGAACAGAACTGAAGGCTTGCAAGGATAAGCATAGGAGCTGAAATCTGATGATTGATTAAATACTACCTGGGACATGATTGTTCCTCTACAGTTTGGACCATTGAAATGTCATCTATGGAATGTAACTAGTCAGGGTTGAATAATATTGGACATTGATTTAACATTACAGCCATGAGTTATTGCTCAATTAACTTTGGGAGTGAAGAAGAAATTTCACAGAGCCCGATCTTGGAGTTTTATCTGTAGCTATTCACCTCCCTTGTGACATTAAGTTGGACTAAGCCCATGACGGTGCAATTTATATGTGGTCAGTTGGCAGGGTTGAGTTTGATGGAGTAAATAGCCTTATCTAGTTGCATACTTTATGTTCTCATTTAGTACTTTAGGAAAATAATTGATTTTTAGATGAAAATTGTTTTTTTTAAAAATGAAGTCTGTCATCACTGTGGCAATAAATAGGGTTTAAAAATTCTATTCTATGGAAACCGAGAAAGACCATTTAAGAACTAAGTGTCTTTTGTCAGTATCATAATGGAATAGCAGTCACATTGTTCAAAATGTTTTATTAAGTTAAATTGCCTTTAGTGTACCATTTTTAATAAAAAAAACAAATTACATTTTATTTCAACTGGAAACTCTTTCTTTCACCTCCCAAGCAAAGGTATGCAATGCAGAATAACATAAAGAAGCTTGAGCATGAAATGGCTGTGCTCGAGGCAGTCCTGGATCAACATGGAAGCCAGGACACTGAACACTTGCTCTCAATGAGTCATCAGGAAGACTGTCCAGAACTACTTGAACACCAAAGGAAAACAGACAGTTCATTGATAGAAAAGGGTAAAGTTCTTAAAACATAAATAAAACTGTAAAACTCCACAGTGACAGATGGTGAGAGTTTTATTAGGTTGTTTTTGTGCAGATACTATCCCTGACTTTACAAAAGTTGAATATTAACAGATGAAAATGGCTTGTGAATTAAATTAGGTGAACCTAAAACACATTCTTACATGCTTTAGAAATGAAAATCTTTGGGGTGGTAGAAAATTTGTTCAGCAACCATTTTGAAACCACTGTTTTGTTTATATGGTATGGGGAGTTTGTGTGATACGAATTTACATTTATCATATAACCTAGAGCAATCGGTGTCCAATTTGAAAACTTAGCGTTCAAGATCGATTTGAAACCAAGGGAGTTGCGCATGCATGTCATTATATTTAAAATGATCTGCTGAATTTACAGTTTATTTTTGAAAAATTTCATTATTGCTTCAAGATATGAGCGGTCATGTGCATGATGGTAGAAGAAATCGAGCAGAATACAACGAAGCATCATTTGTTATGCTTAGAAACCAGTTAAATTGAAATCTTTCTCCAGAGTACAATTTAAACCTGTAATTAAAAATAGTTTAGTCATAGTACTCTTTAGGTAAGCTGCAACTTCTCACTGTCAATTTCCATTCATTCTAATAAGAACTATAGCTGACTCTGCAAAACTGAAACCCAGAATGGAACTAGTGCGTTCAAAAACCAAATTACTTAGGACTTCATCTCATTTAATGTTAAAGGGTCGCAATATACCATAATCTAATAATCTAATTTTAAAGCTCAGTATTTTATTTTTATATGGAATTTCTGGAAAAAAATTAATGTGCATTGAACCAATCATCTGATAAAACCAGATAACCTTTGTTCCCACTTTCCTTTCCCCATGAATTTTCCACACTCACTTTTCAAAGTCACCTTCATTTTCATCCTTTTCAGAGAAGCCAGTCAGAACCATAGCATGCATGATCAGTGATTCGCCATACATCAGCCTTTTTTGCCTTGACTAAGTTGCTCAGAGAAACTCCAAATAGTAGCTCTCGGTTAAGTATTTTGGGATCATTGATCCCCAGTTTGCTGCAAAATTGTTTCCCCACGTCGCAGCCAAACCAGACTGCCTCTCCATCCTTAATGGAAACAGCGGCCATTTGCTTTAACACCTCAATTGGCTGGTTGATATATAAAGTCTTCCTCGCATTCAATATGTTATTCAGGAAATCTACTGTTGTCAGATTTCCATAGGGGTTTGAAGGATCCGGGATCGTTAACCAAGCACACCTTGTCTTCCATGTTGAAAAGTGGCTTCACACGTTCCGTGTAAAACTGAAGAGGTGTTAGTGAATTTATACTTGGAATGAATGCAGGGGAACCTCTTTTAATACCTTAAATCCCACTTTTAACAGAGGTACCTCAGTTCATTGGAGTGTAAATGTTCAGAGCCATACTAGTAGAGTTATGGGACCAAGTCACTTGTGCTCTTAGTTGAGGGAGTTGTGTATATAAAAGGAGGCAGGAGGAAAATTATCTCCATCTCCCCCGCTCCCCAAAAATCACATTTTACTGCATCTGACCAATGCCATTGCTGAGCTTGCAATGTTTGATGTTACTGTGTGTAGTAAAGAAAGCTGGTCCATTACACTGCAAATTTTTTTGCCAATTTTCTTCCCCTCCCTTCCTTTTACTGAGGGTGCTAACTGCTTGCTGGGTATGGTTCTGTAGCTGCCATTCACCCTGTGGTACCTTGCCTAAATGATTGTGAGGCTCATATAAAAATAACAGTGAATTTTTGCAGGGTATTGAATCACTGGGGGCATCCAAGCATGGTCCTGCCCTTAACTGACAACCCAAAAACCCACTTCCAGTAGGCGTTGCTGGACAATGATCAGGAGCAAGAACCCTTCCTGACTGTTTGTTTAGTTTTGGAGGACTTGAGACTACTATTATCTCATCTGAGATCAGCTTAACTCACCACAGATTGGGAATCAAACTATAACCTTGCTAGTCTGTGAGGCTCAGCTACTCATGGCTAAACTTGTGTTTTTTAACTGTTAATTTCATGCACATTTTTAAAAAACTTTCCCATTTCCCTTTGCAGTTTATCCTGACCTGTCTTCAGTGCAGAAACAGATCTGTGTTCTCAAACTCCCACTAACAAACCTGGTATCAGTGTTGTTCTGTTCTAAATTTACTGCAGAGACAGCCGATGTTTGGGAGCTGATGACAAAGATACTGAACGTATTAACATTTTAGTAGTTTCACATGAATTCCATCTGGAATCAATGAAATAATTACATGTAGATAACACTACTTTGTGATACCACATACGACTTTTGACTTTACCATCAAGTGGGTAACTATAAGATATGGGGCCCGATGTTACCAGGGCTGCGGGTTCTCGGCGAGGGGGCTATCGGGCGCATGGGTAACGCGCCCGGCGAAATCAGTCAGCCACCCGCGCGATCGTAGCCTAATTGGATCCACGTACCTGCTCCTCCGGGTTCCCCACTGATGATCTGCGCGTCGGGCGGGCTGCGCATGCGCAGTAAGATCTGTCAGCTGGAGGAGCTCTATTTAAAGGGGTAATCCTGCACTGACAGATGCTGCAACAAACAGAAAAAAATCACAGCATGGAGCAGCCCAGGGAGAAGGCTGCTCCCAGTTTAACGATGCCTCACTCCAGGTATCAATACATGGGGTGAGGAGGAGGGGGAGGACAGAGATCTTCTCCCCGCTTCCCCGCCCCCCCCCCCCCCCCCCCCCCCGGCGGGCGGGAGGAAGCGGCCTGCCTCTGCCACCAGGAAGGCCTGGCTCGAGGTGGCAGAGGAGGTCACCTGCACCACCAACATATCGCCCACCTGCATACAGTGCAGGAGGCGCTCCAATGACCTCAGTAGGTCAGCCAAAGTGAGTACACTTACTCTTTCCCCTACACTCCATCTGCCACATCACCGCCCCCACCTCACATCTCCTTCTGCACTGCCAACACTATTCTGTCACATCACCCCTCATACCCACTCAAACCTCATCCTCATCTTACCTGCACCAACTCACCTCGCCACTACTCATCCCGCCACTACCACTCAACCCAATCCTCATGCAATCTCATGGCTCTCTCTCATACTCACCCTCTCGTGCATCTCTTTCACGGCCAGCCTCACTCAACCTGCCACTACCTGTGCTGCAGCCACAGGGCATGCATCACATATGTGCAGTAGGCAGCGTAAGACAAACGTGTCGTGAGCATGAAGGGGATGCGCAAGGGTGTTTGAGGGTTTGTCATGGTTGTTACTTATATTGAATTTCTGACCAACTCACATTACATATTATATTGGCATCACTCCTGCCACGTCTTCGCGAATCTTGTCTGGTTTGTGCAATAATGCCCTTTCCTGAGGATCACTATGAAGACCCACAACTGATGTCACCCATTGTGTCACTGCAGAGTGGGTGTAGGTGTATTTGCAGGGCTCTTTTGTGCAGACGGCTGAGAGACGTCGGCGATGTCCCCAGTTGCACCCTGGAAGGATGCGGGGGAGAAGTTGTTGAGGGCAGTGGTGACTTTGACAGCGATAGGTAAGAAGATGGTGCTCTGGCCAGCTGGGAGCAGCTTGGCATGAAGGAGGCTGCAGATGTCCACGACTATATGTCGAGTGACTCTGAGCCTCCGTGTGCACTGCTGCTCAGAGAGGTCCAGGAAGCTGAGCCTCGGTCTGTGGACCCTGTGGTGAGGGTAGTGCCCTCTGCGACTCATCTCTCTCTGCGGTAGCCCTCCCTCCTGCTGTGCAGGTGGATGTGTCACAGCACTCTGTTGTGGAGCCCCACGTGTCAGAGGTGGACGGCGTGGCCGGTGAGGCTGGTGATGCTGTTCGCCCTCCGAGGAGGTCATGACTGCAGCTACGGCGGCTCCCATCCGGAAAATATACATCTGAGGGGGTCCGCAAGGTAGGTACTTGTCTCTGGACCCCGGGGGAAGTGTGCAGGTTGGTGACTGATTGTCAGGAGGAGGGTGGTGGAGGCCAAACTTTGTCCCAAGTGACAGAGTGGCCTCCTGCTATGAGTGAGTGTCTTTCCCCCCCCCCCCCACCTGTCAAATGGACCTTTGCAGCTGCCACAGGCTGACAGCTGCAACAGGTCCATTTGAACTGGGACTGTTTCCCCCAGTGTGGGAAACAGTCCCAGTTTGCTCTAAAATCCCACCCCTCCTCACATAATCCCATAATCGGGTCAGTTAATGACCTGGACAAGCAAAATAAATAGCGTCAAGTGGCATCCCGCTGGCTTTAATTGCCTGCGGGATTCCCACCAGCGGGGGCTGCGCGCACACGCCGGCGCGTCAGTGGGGAACCCGGAAGTGCGCAGGTTCGAGGCGGGATCCGGTCCCGCTCCGGGATTTCCCGATTTTCGGGGCCCCCCGCCAGGAACGCACCCGATAGCGGGTGCTAAAATGCTTCCCATGGAGTCCAAAAGCATTCCAGTGTTTTGTCAGAAACACATACAATTGATTAGCTTGAGATCTTGGAATAGCATTTTGTAAACAATTACAACAAGGATTTCAAGCTCTTAACTGCAAATGGATTTACAATTGACTTTTTATGTGTTATTTCTTCTGAATTATGTTTAATTCAGAACTATTGCTACAACATAGCAGATGTCAAAATTCTGGAACTCCCTTCCTAACAGCACTGTGGGAGAACCTTCACCACACGGACTGCAACGTTTCAAGAAGGCGGCTCACCACCACCTTCTCGAGGGCAGTTAGGGATGGACAATAAATGCTGACCTTGCCAGCGACGCCCACATCCCATGAACGAATAAAACAAAATGTAGTATAGCATAGTCTTGTGTTGGGCAAATCTATAACATGGCATCTGATGCAATAAATGTATCTGTGAGAGTAAACACCAACAATTAGCAGCTTCCCTTTGAAGAACAATTGAATTAATGTTCCTTTTCCAAATTGTTTTTGCTCCTACAAGATCATTAAGGTCAAAGATGACTATTCTAGAAATGTTCAATATCACATGCTTCTAGGTCAGATATGACATAAGAGATGGGGTGGATTTTAAAGAAAATTATTCTTCTTGTGACCATCTAACGGCCCCATTAGTATTCTCTTTCCCTTCCCACCCCCCTCACATTCCAAAATTATGAACCTCCATCCAAGAATATCAAGTGATCTCAAATCCCTTCAAAATCTCCAATTATCTCACAATCTAAAATCTCCATATTGCAAATTGAAACATCCCTCATGCTTAATTTCTTGGATTTCTACAAAAGTTACATAAGCTTGAAAGAGTATTTTTAGAAAATATATGTGCAGGGTTCTACAGAATGCTAATTTTGCTGACAGAAAGATAATTTAACTGCTACAAGGAGCATTGGTAGGATTTGTATTTGAAATTTGTGTGAGAGTGCTTGAGAATGGATTTATTGAGCTTTAGGAAACTAGAAAAAACACTTCAAATACTTTATTTAAATAGTGTGTTTTAATCCAGTGCTTTGGCATGGTCATGCAGCTTTTGAAAAGGGATCAATGATTTTCAGTTATTTCCTGTGACTCTTTAAAATTCAGACCCTAAATATTTCACGGGCACAAAATAAGAATTCAGCAATCTTTCTGTCAAAACCACTTTGTGTATTCACAGGTTATTTAAATTGTGCTTCTGAAAATGAATTTTCTCATAGCATCTATCACTTTTCCTCCATCCCCTTCACCCCAACAGTTCTGAATTTCTTTATTAACTTTGAAGCTTAAGCATAATTTCCATTAAATCATTTTCAGTTTGTTCTACATTGCAAGACACTTCTTTACTGCTGTAAAATTACCACTTTCTTCAAATTGTTGGCTTACTACTACATTAAAGTAGCATTTAGCACAGAAGTTTTTTTAATACGGTATGTACGCCTCCTGGACCATTCGTATCAAGAAGGACAACGGAAGATCTTGACTGAAGAACATTGTGAGGAGTAAAGGAACTTAACCTAGTGATTGGCGGGTATGCATTAAAGAACACATTCATAAATATTGCACTGATAGCAGGGGGTCACTAGGTCAATTTTTTATCAGTTAGACAAACCTTCATAATTCACTTTCAGCATTTATGAATTATATTCTGCTGATTAATTCTGTATTATCAGCAGTGCAGCGAAGCATAGTAGATTGGCCTTGAGTAGAATACATTCAGTTTTTGAAAACTCATTGTTTAAGAAGCAAATACAAAATTCCAGCATTATCTAAAACCTTACAGATGCCAACACAGACTGGTTGGGCTGAGTGGCTGGTTTCCATATGGTAACTTCTATGTATAGGTAGAACTATAATTACAAACCCCTTATTCCTTATGTTAACAGCTACAGCTGCATTTCACCCAGGGAATACTGAGAATTTGCAAAGCAGATCAAAATCAAAATGTCTTCCAGCAACTGAGCCCATAAGACCTCAACCACAGCTAAATACAAGCATAACTTTTACACATGGTGACAAAGAGCAGAATAAATGGTAAGGTTCCACTTTCCCAAATCCAAATGGTTTCGAATGTACTTGTTTAAATTTGCATACATTCCTAACTAAAAGAACAACATTTAGGTGTTGAATGTGTGTGTAGTGACACAAATATGTCTTTCCTTCTTGTTTTCCACCCCACCCCCCCAAACTCTGTTCAATGATCAGTTACTGCTATCTCTGTGATAAATTATTTACATATCCATGTAATACATGTCTTTCGCTTGTACCTAAAAACAAATTTTCTTGAAGGGTATCCATTTCTGAATTTAGTTTGACTTCAAAGAGAATATTTTGGTCATAATGGACCAAACCACAAGCAGTGAAAGGAGTATACTCTTTGTTGTTGGTGCTGATTATTTTTATATTATATTAAACATGATGATGGATATTTGAATAGCAATAATGGACAGTATGTTTTCCTTGCCAAATGCTGACCAGTCTGACATTTGTTCTTGTTCTGCAATTATCTGACCTTGTCATAATTTGACAAGATGGTATATACTTGCTCCCAGATAAATTAGCTGCAAAGAAGAATACAGCCAGTAGAGGTTGGTTACTATTTATGACCCAAGTTTGATTTAAAAATTGTTGAAAGCAATAATTGTAATTGGCTGCTCTGCGGAATAACTAGTAGAGTGAAACAGAAAATTGTAAATACTGCACATCTGAAATAAAAACAAAATCCTAGAAATGTACAGCAAGTTGGTCAGCATCTGAACAAAAGTTTAATGTTTCAGGTAGAACTTAACTGGATGATGGTTCAATTGTACAACCTGTTTTCTCCAAGCATGATTTACATTGATGTTTTAGTCTTATCCTAAAGTACTGTTACTGACAGTGTTATCTCTGCCATACAGTTTGAAATGGTATTGCAAATGTTCCTGTGCTAAATACTGCCCCCAAAAAAGCTCTGCACTGCTCTTCCAGTTACAAACCAAAAGATTCTTTGGAGTATTTTGTAATGGTCATGTGTTCCAAGTATCTTGGGAATGAGAATGAATAGATAAACAGAATATCTACCTTGTGTTAATACATGTCTGCACATGTAGATCTCAGTTTAATGTAACTCATATATTTAACTGATATTAATTTGTTTCCTTTGTTGTCAGCCCAAAACCTCTTACTTCCCTCGTGGATTTGGAAATTAGCCGAATACCAGAGAGATTTCAAGCAGTGACTGTGCTGAATCAATTCCAATCTAAAGCAGGTTCTCAGGGAGAAATGACTGATTCTCCAAGTGCAGCACAAAAGAAAGAGGAGATAAAGGAACAAATAAACTCAGAGAGTGAAGGTATTTCTCATATATAAGGGAAAGCATACAATCAAAACATCCACAAGAGTTTATTTTGAAGAAGGGGGTGGGGGGGATCTAAATATGTCCTATATGTATTAAAAGCAGCACAGGAATTTAGCACACAAAACAATTGGTGTAATCTGTAAAGATCTGCCTGGGAGTGGAGCAAAATAACCTGGCATAGTCTGCATGCCAGGTTATTTTGGTTACAAAGTATTACTGTCATGTCCTAACACCTCTGATTCATAAGTGCTTCTGTGCTGCGGAGTTCCAGCTAGCCTGAGTGTGTAGATCTTAAGGGTTTTGCCACTAGGGGTTCTGCACTAATTTGGTGTTCTCTTGTTTGTATGTGCCTTCAGATCAATTGATGTGATGTCTTGTGACCAAAATTTAGCATAATTCTAAGAGATCCATGGTGTGAGTTCAGGTTGGGTAGGAGCCCTCTGTTACAGATGCTAGTGTCTGAATGGGGTGGGGGAGAGGTTATAACCACGAGGACCAAATAATAATGTTGATCCATTTGGTACAATTTAGTGCTGCAGCTGGGGCAAATCTGTGCCTTCTAATTGAGTGTGAAATCAATCTTCATTTAAAAAAATCCTTAAGTGTTGTAAGACTCCATGCTTACTGCTAAAATGAAGGTTACATTCAATGGCTTGAAATTTATATTTCATTTTTTTTACAAAATTACACTTGGGACCTCACTTCAGTTGTTGCCTAGACTTGACTTCTCCACTAGCTAAAAGCCAAGGATTGCTAATTCTTGTATAAAAATGTCTAGGTACTACAACTTCTAGTATTTTACAACCTTGCTAATCAATGTGTTTATTTTTCAAGGAAATGTTGATGCTGGTGATGAGCTGCTGAGAGACATTACATGGACACAGAAATTAGAAAGTACAAGGAAGAGAGACTGTGTTTTGGCACTAGCAAGAAGTCCTTCCATTTTGTCTTCCATGGTGGGATGCCAGCCTGCACAGAGAGCTGGGAGCCCAAGCATGTCACCGCCCCAACACGAGAGAACGGACAGAAAGGCAATGTCCAAAAGCTTCAAGCAGAACCGATCTTCTCTTGATTTGTCTCCTGTTTTCAACAAAAGTTCAAACTCCACTCCCAACAGGAACGCAGTTGTGACAAATCAAAGAAAAATGTCCTTTGTGGCTTCGGGGCTGAACAAACATGAAATTGTAAGTTTAAACCATGTCAATTTTAATATTTTCAGAAGCAAATGAACATTTAATCCCCTTCAAATTTAGACATCTAGTACCATTGGCAAATGTCTCAAGGTAAAAGCAAACTGTTATAAAGAATTTGCTTTTTTCTGCCTTTCTATTGACTCTCCAGTTAATTTTGTTTAAGCATTGTCTGTTGATCAAATCACTTGGGTGTATTGGCTGACCAGGAGGAATTACTGAACCTGACCATGGGAGGGAGCTGAATTAACAGTTATAATCATTTACCCAGAGTGGTTCAGCTTTCATGTTAATTCGGCTCCTTTTATACTGTTGAGCTCAGCAACTCCTCCAAACCAATTCCCCCAATATCATCAGCACTCAATTGTTAGATATTCCACAAAATACCTGCAGAACAACAGAAGTGAGCAGGATGGAGATGGCAGCTATTTAAGTGACCTAATAACTTGTCTGAATTTGTGGCATTTACCAAGATACAACAAAATATGCTGCTGAACTTTACATTGTGAAGTTCATTGAAAGAACATGCAGAGGTTCTGAGGAAATATGCATATTTTGAGACACTGAGTGTATCTGAACTTCATTATTGACTTGCTGAAAATACATGACTTGAATAAATCTGGATTGGAGTCTGACACCAAAGGGAATTGCTGTAAAATTAAACCTGAAAAACACCGCAATATTAAAACTAAAGTGCCAAGAGTACTACTTTATGCCTTTTATAGTTTATATCTGACTTGATTTTCTGCAGCTGTGTTATACAGACTATCTGTAATCTACAGATACAAGTTTATTGTGATGGAGAAGAGGTTATTGCAATTAAGACTATTGCAGAGATTTGACTTACCAAATCCAGTCCTGGTTTTTGGGCTGCTACTATCTTGCACCTTTCCATCCAAAATGATATCCACAATTATTAAAAGATGATAATTGTTACAGCATAATTACCATTTTATATCAAATTTTGGACATCAGCAAATGAGTTAGAAGCTTTAATTCCATCAGAGTTTAGAGGATGTTCTACAGTGTAAGAAGCAAAGTTTTGAGCATATCTGCTGAGGCACTTTGATTGAATTACATCCTTTATCTCACTCTTGGTCATTAATGTTTTATATATAAAAAAAACTAGGATCAGTAATGGTGACCATGAAACTACCGGATTGTCGTAAAAACCCATCTGGTTCACTAATGTCCTTTAGGGAAAGAAACCTGCCGTCCTTACCCGGTCTGGCCTTTGTGACTCCAGACCCACAGCAATGTGGTTGATTCTTAAACTCCCTCTGAAATGGCCTAGCAAGCCACTCAGTTGTACAATCTCGCTACAAAAAGTCATAAAAATAAAACCAGACAGACCACCCGGCATCGGACCACTAGGCACCGGACACGACAAAGGCAAACTAAGCCCAGTTGACCTTGCAAAGCCCTCCTCACTAACATCTGGGGACTTGTGCCAAAATTGGGAGAGCTGTCCCACAGACTAGTCAAGCAACAGCCTGACATAGCCATGCTCTCAGAATCATACCTTTCAGCCAACGTCCCAGACTCTTCCATCACCATCCCTGGGTATGTCCTGTCCCACCAGCAGGACAGACCCACCAGAGGTGGTGGTACGGTGATTTACAATCAGGAGGGAGTCCCCCAGGGAGTCCTCAACATTGACTCTGGACCCCATGAAATCTCATGGCATCAGGTCAAACATAGGCAAGGCTGATTATCACCTACCGTCCACCCTCAGCTGATGAATCAGTCCTCCTCCATGTTGAGCACCACTTGGAGAAAGCACTGAGGGTAGCAAGGGCACAGAATGTACTCTGGGTAGGGGACTTCAATGTCCATCACGAAGAGTGGCTCGGTAGCACCACTACTGACCGAGCTGGCCGAGTCCTGAAGGACATAGCTGCCAGACTGGGCCTGCTGCAGATGGTGAGCGAACCAACACGAGGGAAAAACCTACTTGACCTCGTCCTCACCAACCTACTTGTCGTAGATGCATCTGTCCATGACAGTGTTGGTAGGAGTGACCACCGCACAGTCCTCGTGGAGACGAAGTCCCATCTTCGCACTGAGGACACCCCAACATGTTGTGTGGCACTATCACTGTGCTAAATGGGTTAGTTTAGAACCGATCGAGCAACTCAAAACTGGGCATCCATGAGGCGCTGTGGGCCATCAGCAGCAGCAGAATTGTATTCCAGCACAATCTGTAACCTCATGGCCCAGCATATTCCTTACTCAACCATTACCAACAAGACAGGGGATCAATGAGGAGTGTAGAAGAGCATGCCAGGAGCAGCACCAGGCATACCTAAAAATGAAGTGCCAACCTGGTGAAGCTACAACACAGGACTACATGCATGCTAAACATCAGAAGCAACATGGTATAGACAGAGCTAAGCGATTCCACAACCAACGGATCAGATCAAAGCTCTGCAGTCCTGTCACATCCAGTCGTGAATGGTGGTGGACAATTAAACAACTAACGGGAGGAGGAGGCTCTGTGAACATCCCCATCCTCAATGATGGCGGAGTCCAGCACTTGAGTGCAAAAGACAAGGCTGAAGCGTTTGCAACCATCTTCAGTCAAAAGTGCCGAGTGGATGATCCATCTCGGCCTCCTCCTGATATCCCTACCATCACAGAAGCCAGTCTTCAGCTAATTCGATTCACTCCACATGATATCAAGAAACGGCTGAGTGTACTGGATACAGCAAAGACTGAGTCCCGACAACATCCCAGCTGTAGTGCTGAAGACTTGTGCTCCAGAACTAGCCGCAGCTCTAGCCAAACTGTCCCAGTACAACTATAACACTGGCATCTACCCGACAATGTGGAAAATTGCCCAGGTATGTCTTGTCCACAAAAAGCAGGACAAATCCAATCTGGCCAATTACCATCCCATCAGTCTACTCTCGATCATCAGCAAAGTGATGGAAGGTGTCGTTGACGGTGCTATCAAGCGGCACTTACTCACCAATAACCTGCTCTCTGATGCTCAGTTTGGGTTCTGCCAGGACCACTCGGTTCCAGATCTCATTACAGCCTTGATCCAAACATTGGTAAAAGAGTTGAATTCAAGAGGTGAGGTGAGAGTGACTGCCCTTGACATCACGGCAGCATTTGACCAAGTGTGGCACCAAGGAGCCCTAGTAAAATTGAAGGCAATGGGAATTGGGGGGGAAAACTCTCCAGTGGCTGGAGTCATACCTAGCACAAAGGAAGATGGTAGTGGTTGTTGGAGGCCAATCATCTCAGCCCCAGGACATTGCTGCAGGAGTTCCTCAGGGCAGTGTCTTCAGCCCAACCATCTTCAGCTGCTTCATCAATGACCATCCTTCCATCATAAGGTCAGAAATGGGGATGTTTGCTGATGATTGCACAGTGTTCAGTTCCATTCGCAACCTCAGATAATGAAGCAGTCCGTGCCCGCATGCAGCAAGACCTGGACAACATCCAGGCTTGGGCTGATAAGTGGCAAGTAACATTCGTGCCAGGCAATGACCATCGCCAACAAGAGAGAGTTTAACCACCTCCTCATGACATTCAACGGTCATCGCCGAATCCCCCACCATCAACCTCCTGGGGGTCACCATTGACCAGAAACATAACCGGACCAGCCACATAAATATTGTGGCTACAAGAGCAGGTCCGAGGCTGGGTATTCTGCGGCGAGTGACTCACCTCCTGACTCCTAAAAGCCTTTCCACCATCTACAAAGCGCAGGTCAGGAGTGTGATGGAATACTCTACACTTGCCTGGATGAGTGCAGCTCCAACAACACTCAAGAAGCTCGACACCATCCAGGACAAAGCAGCCCCCTCGATTGGCACCCCATCCACCACCCTAAACATTCACTCCCTTCACCACTGGCACACCGTGGCTGCAGTGTGTACCATCCACAGGATGCACTGCAGCAACTTGCCACTGCTTCTTCGACAGCACCTCCCAAACCCGTAACCTCTACCACCTAGAAGGACAAGGGCAGCAAGCACTTGGGAACAACACCACCAGCATGTTCCCCTCCAAGTCACACACCATCCCAACTTGGAAATATATCGCTGTTCCTCCATCGTCGCTGGGTCAAAATCCTGGAACTCCCTACCTAACAGCACTGTGGGAGAGCCTTCACCACACAGACTGCAGCAGTTCAAGAAAGTGGCTTAACACCACTTTCTCAAGGGCAATTAGGGATGGGCAGTAAATGCTGGCCTTGCCAGCGACACCCACATCCTATGAATTAATTTTTAAAAATACAATACATGATGTATTTATTTAATTCTTGATGTGCCGTGGGCCCACTTAGTTGTCAGTACTACAGCTAAAATGAGGTTGAACTGCTCCATGGACAGAATAGTCAAAATTATGTAAAATTCGAGTTTGCCATACAGAAGAGCCCTTTAGGAAGTCAGGAAAAAACTGAAATTGCGCAGTTAAGTGGAAGAGGAGGGTGTGTTTTTTAAATTGTATTTGAAGCATATTATTGGAAAAGCCAATCACTTTAACTTGCCCACAGTATATCCTGACACTAGGCACAAAAGTGGTAGAAATATATAATTTATTTTGGTGTAACCTATTGCGTCAAACATACACACACAACTGGAGCTAGAAGGCAAATATAATTGGAATTCGAGATGTCATATTTATATGCATAAACACATGCTGACATCTTTGCTTTGGACACGAAACCAATTTTGAAGCTAAAATGGATAAGGGATTAATCTATATGTGTACTGCATGTTCAACCATTGAATGTGGCTGCTGTTATCACAAAAATTGAGAGAATCGCTAAAACTTGACGACCGTGACATTGCAGTGCTCAGTTCTGTATGCTAATGTTACTGGTGACAAGAAGCTGACTTTGACTGAGTATCCCAGTTAAACAATGAGATGTAATTATCTACAAGCTGTACCACTTTTTGCTGCCAACGTACCAAAAAAAAACTTGATAACCGCATCTACCACCAACAGTTTCTTTAATTCATGTGCCTGAGGATTTGATTTTTAAAGTGTGTGTGTGTGTCTGTGTGTTTAATAAAGGTGCTGGAATATCAGTGCCAGGGAACGGTGGGGGAAATTTGCCCATCCGTGATCCTATTACCCTACTTGCTGCTTCTTTATAAGTGTGCACTCGACGGATATCTTGTTTGTTTCAGAAGACAATTTCTGGTTTGCTTCCAAGTAAAGTTTCATAATTGAAGATCCTGCAAAAATTAGGTTAATCATAGCAGTATCTGAATTAAGTAATTATAATGAATTGCCATGGTAAAAGTTTGTTATTAAATTGTGTATGAAAGTGAGTTGATTTTTCTTTTTAACTTCAGCAATTGATTGAAACGTTTGCAAGAAAAACAGGGGCCACATTCCTCAATAATTTTTCACCTAGTACAACCCACGTCGTCATGAAAACAGGTATAGTATTATACTAGCTTTATCTTTTTTAAATATTTTTGAATTCAAGAAAAAAAATTGGTGTTTCTAGCAGGGAAAACAGAATTACCTAGAATCTACAGCACAGAAACTGGCCATTCAACCCAACTGGTCTCTGCCAATGTTTATACTCACCAGCCTCCTCCCACTCTAATTACCTCTTCCCACCCTGCCCCCATGTCCTTTTATTCCCTTCTCCCTCGTTTATGCAACAATTAAGTATATGTAAAACATTTCTTCCACTGATGTTCACTAGTAGGTAAATGTAAAAACATTAAAGGGGAAACACATGTAGATGTGAGGATTAATATTAATATCAAAGCTGTTTTTTTTTAAAGGGTTTCCTGTTGATTTGTTGAAACACCTGCCTTAATTTTGACACAATGTTGGTTGCAATTGTACCAAAATTCAGTGCCTAATAATTCACACCATTCACCTGAGGAAGGAGGAAGCCTCCGAAAGCTTGTGGAATTTAAAATAAATTTGTTGGACTATAACTTGGTGTTGTAAAATTGTTTACAATTAATAATATTTGTTTAGTTACCTTGCTCCTGGGATCCCAGTAACATGCAAACTTCATATGGCATTAAAAAACAACTTATCTAGGCTGTTCATTTGGGATTATTAATGAGAAGGTGGTTTTCTGCAGTTTAATTTATCAAGATTAAACTTTAGATACAAATACAAAGTATCTTTAAGGATCCAAGCACAGTGTAAGTTGTAAACTTTCCAGTGAAGAGGAATATAGTAAATAAGGGAGATCAGTGAGCCAGCTACCTATGTATTGAAAGTTCTGTGTTGGAAAAATGTTAAAATTATTGCCATATCCAAGTTGGTGTGTTAATGCTGCATTTGCTTCCTGCTTTACATTTCAGATACAGATTTAGTTTGTGAGAGGACATTGAAGTACTTCATGGGAATAGCAGGGAGGAGATGGGTTATCAGTTATCAATGTAAGTACAATTTATTAAAAAGTGTGATATAATTATTCCATCAGTTTATTGTATTAGCATTCTGACCAAATTTTGAAAGAAATTGATGATTAATTTGAAGAGAATGTTAAAGTTCCTAAACTGAAAAAGAAATAACTTACATTTATATAGCACCATCACATTCTTGGGATGTCCCAAAGTACATTGCAACTAATGAAATACTTTTGAAGTGTAGTTGCTTTTGCAATGTAGGCAAATGTGGTAGCCAATTTGCAAACGGCAAGGTCCTACAGAAAGCAATGAGTTAAATGACTAGCTAATCTGTTTTGTTGATGTTGGTTGAGGGATAAATTGTTGGCCAAAACACCAGAAGAACTCTTCTGCTCTTCAAATAGTGTTAGCAAATCTTTTATGTTCACCTAAACTGAGGCCTTGTTTAGCCACTTAACGTCTAATCCGAAAGACAGCTCCTCTGAAAGTACAGCACTCCTTCAGTACTGCACTAGAGTGTCAGCCTAGATAATGGGCTCAAGTTTCTGGAGTGAGACTTGAACCCATGAGCTTTTTACCCTAAAATTACTACCACTGAGCCAAGGCTAACACTTGGATCAGCTTTGTAAAACCTTAATAGCTTCTTGGGAACTGAAAACTGATTATTGTTAAGTACTTGATAAGACAGAAATTTTAACTAAGATTGTATCTTACTAGCCAAATGATTTATTTTCAGGGATCATTGAGTGTTTCAGAGAAGGCACAGTAATTGATGAGGTATGGTTGCTTTTTTGCAGAAAACATTAGTTTGCATTTTGGTATAAACAATATTTATAATTTTGGGTGTGTGTCCGTCCGTCCTATAGAAACCTTAGTTTGCATAGTTGCTGGGGCGTTACTTTAACCCACTGCACTGAATATTAATGTTCACTTTTGGCTATGTATTTATACAGGAAAATTCAGAAGTGCAACCACAATATATCTTGAGACTTTATTGTGGTTTATGTTTTTAATAACATAGGATTGGTTTTTTTTATTCGTTCATGGGATGTGGGTGTCGCTGGCGAGGCCAGCATTTATTGCCCTTGAGAAGGTGGTGGTGAGCCGCCTTCTTGAACCGCTGCAGTCCGTGTGGTGAAGGTTCTCCCACAGTGCTGTTAGGAATGGAGTTCCAGAATTTTGACCCAGCGACAATGAAGGAACGGCGATATATTTCCAAGTCGGGATGGTGTGTGACTTGGAGGGGAATGTGCAGGTGGCGTTGTTCCCATGTGCCTGCTGTCCTTGTCCTTCTAGGTGGTAGAGGTTGCGGGTTTGGGAGGTGCTGTTGAAGAAACCTTGGCGAGTTGCTGCAGTGCATCCTGTGGATGGTACACACTGCAGCCACAGTGCGCCGGTAGTGAAGGGAGTGAATGTTTAGGGTGGTGGATGGGGTGCCAATCAAGTGGGCTGCTTTGTCCTAGATGGCATCAAGCTTCTTGAGTGTTGTTGGAGCTGCAGTCATCCAGGCAAGTGTAGAGTATTCCATCACACTCCTGACTTGTGTCTTGTAGATGATGGAAAGGCTTTGGGGAGTCAGGAGGTGAGTCACTCGCCGCAGAATACCCAGCCTCTAGCCTGCCCTTGTAGCCACAGTATTTATATGCCTGGTCCAGTTGAGTTTCTGGTCAATGGTGACCCCCAGGATGTTGGTGGGGGATTCGGCAATGGTAATGCCGTCGAATGTCACGGGGAGGTGGTTAGACTCTCTTGTTGGAGATGGTCATTGCCTGGCACTTGTCTGGCGCGAATGTTACTTGCTGCTTATCAGCCCAAGCCTGGATGTTGTCCAGGTCTTGCTGCATGCGGGCACGGACTGCTTTATTATCTCGGGTTGCCAATGGAACTGAACACTGCAATCATCAGCGAACATCCCCATTTCTGACCTTATGATGGAGGGAAGGTCACTGATGAAGCAGCTGAAGATGGTTGGGCCTAGGACACTGCCGTTCCACCATAGCCCATAGAACCTGGGAGTGAACTCTGGATTGAAACCTGCTGTTCTCCATATCATCTCCCTATTACATACTGTAGCCGTACCATTCTGCCCACCTTGTTACTGCCAGTTGCATTAATGTAAACATTGTATACCATATGCAGACAAAAACAAACTCTACCCTGGAGGTTAGACCTATAATCAGTTTTCTGTTATTGGTTTGCAATGTAGAAGCCAGAGTAATGTCACTGGCTTCTTTCTAATCCTGCCACAACCATGTCAGTGTTTTGATGGTCTAATTGCAAACTGAGTTAAATCTGATTTGTGTATCTGGGACTTAGTGTAAAACATTATTCTGTATTTTGTCATGTGTGACATTAAAGGCCCCTGTGTGGTCTTAGTATCTAAAATGGATAACATCTTGAACAACTCAGACTTTCCGGTTGCAATGGCATCTACGTTACACCAACTGAATCACAAGTATGCAATGGGTGATCACTGACTGGATGATGTTGACACCTGACAGCATCATTGTGCCACAGCCCTCTCACTTCTGAGCAAGAAATGGACAGCTTACAGCTGAGATTGGACAAATTGCCCATGTAATGGGCCTAATGCATATAGAATTTTATAATCATGCACTCAGATCACTATTAATAATTTCAATTATTGGTCATAGTTTGTGTCCAAATTGAAGATGTAAGCTATCCGGGTTGCAAAATTCTTGGACCAGAAGGGCTGTAATTCCAATGGAAAAAAAACAAGCAAACTGAAGTGGATCGATACTCGAGTGGTCATGAGTTTCTAATTCTTCTCCCTCCACCAAATCCGAGTGTACAAAATGCATTTCTCTCTGTTCAGAGTGTTCTGACTGGTTGTGAATTATGTTACAGTTTGCAGACATAATAGAATGTATCTACCTCGATCTGCTTCAGAAGGATGCTTAAGAATACATTGGTTATTTTTTGGGTGGTTTTTATGTCATCAAGGTGATGTGAAAAGGTGTTTCATTCCTTCAAATCAACATCCTTCAACTGTTACCATTAAACCTTCTCGTGAGTTGGATACCACCTAGGCTAGATGTAGCAAAAAGCTCCCTCTATACTGCTGCGTTAGTATGTTTAAACTGCCTTTCATGTGGGTCCCTTACCAAGGGAAAATACTGTCTTGTATATCTAGATAGGTCTTAAACCAAACTCCAGAGATGAACAGGTGGTTTCCTAATCTATTACACAACCCCAGAAATCAATTTCCGAACTCAACTTTGTTTTCTTTATTACTCGATTGTATTCTACAAGTTAGAACTGTTGGGGACATGTAACACTTTTTAAAATATAAAGTTGGTAACATTGTACATACTGACACATCTTGGTATTGTCAAACGAATTTGCAATATTTCAAACTATTGCAACGATATATATTTTTGTTCTGAAATGTTGCAGCATGAGTTTGAGGTGCAGGGTGATGTAATCAATGGAAGAAACCACAAAGGCCCAAGAAAAGCAAGAAAAACAGCAGATGGAAAAGTAAGATCACCGATTGAGTTATAATGGCAGTCTTTCTTTCCCTTTCTCCCCCTTTTGGTGGAAGTCATTTTGATAGCTGACACACATACTTGCTTTCCAATAAGAAGGTTGTGAGAATCCTGAAGCTGACTTGTCTCTGCTGGCTTTTTGTCAATTGGTTACTTACATTTCTTTTGATAAAATAAGTTAGCAGCTAATTGTCATCTGAAAGAGTATAAAGTGTTGATGCCAGTCACGCTTGCACTGCTGTGAAATGTGTATGTGGGGAATTGTAGTTTGGCTACCAACTTAAACTTCAAGATCAAAACTCATAGCAGTGGTTCTAACCAGTGGCCAGTCAACTGCTGTTGGGCTCTGGTTGCCAAAACGATCTAGAGGGTCTTATTAACGGATATCAATTTTCCTGCAATTTACATAATCTACATTTATGACTAAAGTAGATTACCAAATAGCTGAAGAATTTTATTACAGTAAAGGACTTTTTCTTAATTAAACCGTAGGTTGATAAATTTTTATGGCAGGCTCTGTGTAATAAAAATAAAATGTAAACAAAAATAGTCTGGAGTTAGCAGAGGAATATATTTATTATCTAATCCATTGTTAATGCAGAGAATGAAATCTTTTGTTTCCATGCTTACCCGACCTATTGAATCTGTCATCAGCAAAATATTTTCTGTTTTGTCCAGATAAGCAAATCATTGTGTGCCAAGGTTTGAAAATCAAGATGTTTTACACACCCATTCATCACCACATCTCTTATTTCCACCCCTGCAATATTGCCCATCTCCACCCCTCTTCCAGTATTGAAACCCTCATCCATGTTTTTGTCACCTCCATTCTCAATTTCCCCAATGTCCTTGTTAGCCATCAACCCTTTACTCTCCACAAACTCGAACTTGTCCAAAACTCAGCTGCCTGCATGCTGCCCTGCACTAAGTCCTGGTCACCCATTACCACTGTTTTCATGATCTGCACTGGTTCCCTGTTCTTCCAACATGTGAAACTTAAAATTCCTTGTCCTCATCTTCAAAAGGCATCAAGGGGTATGGGGAGAGAACAGGAATATGGTATTGAGAGAGAGGATCAGCCATGATCATATTGAATGACGGAGCAGGCTCGAAAGGCCGAATGGCCTACTCCTGCTCCTATTTTCTATGTTTCTAAATCTCTCCATGATCTTACCTACCCTAATTCTGGAACACCCCACCCCTCCAGCCTTGCATCTCTTGCTGCACCCTTCGTCTTTTGATTCTGGTCTTTTGTGCCATTGGCAGAACCTCCAGCTGTCTCCGCTCCATTCTCTAGAACCCCCTTCTTAAACCTGTGTCCCCCTGTCATCTCTTTTACAAAAAAATTGTCAAAACCCATCTTTCTGCCCAAAATCCAAGTCGGCATTAATTTCTATCTCACTTTTCTCCACCTTCTAAAGCAGCTGGGACATTTTCAATGTTAGAGGCGTTTATATAAATGCAAATTGAATGGAAAGACAATGTATAAAAAGAATATTGTTTACATAAATTTAATATTGCAGGAATCTTGAATATTTTGATCAATTGCCACACATATTTTGGCTAATAGTTGGACTGTTGTTTTTCAGCTGCTGTTGAGCAATTACGCGGTTTGCTGTTTTGGCTCCTTTACAGGTATGAGCAGAGGTAAGAGCTTTTCAAGTTATTTGTCAAACTGCTATGTGGGTAAGTAGGACTTAAACTATTAATGCCTGAATTTAGATCCATGCAAGTTTGGTAGGTTGCACTTTCTTTCTAGCAAGAAAGAAAATTAAACCACTTGAATTAGTTACTACATAATGTACATTACCCAAATTTGTTGTACAGATTAACTGTAAATCAGTGCTTCATTCACGGGCATAATACACCAGGGTTTAATAGATTTAGGTGCTGGCAGATGTTCTTCAGGGTGATAAATGTATATTTAAGAAGTGCAGCAAGAATAATGGACTTCTGTTTTTCAGTGAGTGTAATGATTCCATAAAAATGCATTTTTTAAATCCAGTTGTTCCCCGGTTACAACACATACATACATTGCTGGGACAGTATACTATTTTTGTGGTTGTGTATCTAATACATAAATGGGGAGTAAGCCTTGTGTTGTGGATGACCTGGCATGGTATTCGGGTGTACTGGTGTGGTTGGCCATTGGATCTTTTTTGGTTGCATAACTATAGCGTTTTGAACTCTCATGGGCAATAGATTAAGTATATGTCTTTATCAAGTGGTGATTGGTATATCTTAAACTTAAAAATTCACTGTATGACTGTTTGCTTATATATGCCAAGAAAGTTTTGTAAAGCTAGTATTTGTTTTCCTTTCTAGCACACTTTACCAATGTCTTAAAAATGCAATGTTTGCTACTTTTAATGGAGGTGTAAATGCTTTATAGAACTTAGGAGGAGACCATTCAGCCCCTATTGTACCATTCAATTAGATTATGACTGATCTGTACCTCAACTCCATTTATCTGCCTTTGCTCCATCTCTTTTGATACCCTTACCTAACAAAAATCTGTCTCGAAAATTTCAATTGACCCAACATCGACATCCTTTTGGAGGAGACAGTTCCTGATTTCCACTGCCATTTGTGTGAAAAAATGCTTCCTGATTTCATTCCTTGTTCTGGATTCCCCCACTAGAGGGAATAGTTTCTCTGTATCTACCCTATCAAATCCCTTTATCATTTTAAACACCTTGATTAGATCACCCCTTAACCTTCTAAACTCTAAGAAATACAAACTAAGTTTATGTAACCTCATTAATTTAACCCTTTAAGCCTTGTTACCGTTTGAACTTGTGCTACTTTTTAAAGTGCAAATTTTCTTCCCTCCTTTTCTTTTCCCAGGGGTATTTGCTGTGTGTTGGGTTATAGTTCCATGAGTGCCAGTTGCCCCATCATACCGTTTTCCAAATGGTCATTACTCACGTGTGTGACTTGTGTCAACAGCCTGTTTGACAGCAGGAGGGCTGAGGCCAATCCTGCCCTTGCCCTATGTCCACTCAGAGGAGTGAAATAAAGGGAGGAGGAATTGAGAAACTATTGTAATTGAAGTTTGTTACATGCCTGATTTGTTCATGGTTAGAGACACTGGAGCTGCAGTGTGCTGCACAAGCACTATGTGTTATGCCACAGAGTGATAGGACACTGGTTTGTGCCTATAATTATCCACTCCATGTGTTTGTGACCCTAACTCTGCTATTGTGAGGAGGCACCAAGCAGAGGCTAGCTGCTTCCCGAGAGAGAAGGAAAATCAAAGGAAAAGTTCCCCCCCTCCCCTTTTTCCCATTGCATCGCTTGCAGCAGCTGCTTAGAGAGCACCTTTGGCACAGATATGGAAACAGGTTGCCTGTGCACCTTTTTGGCCAGACAATGGTGCCTCCTGTGGAAAATCCAGTGGGGGGAGGGTGGTTGAAAAAATAAGATGCCCTTATTCCTGATTACAGAATTGTAGCCCAGAAAAGCATCTTAACACTTGTCCTTAGAATACAGAATTTCATCTACATGACCAAAATTACTTTCCTGCTAGCCACCAGCAGTTTAAAAATAATTCAAACAGCTGAGCATCTGGACTCCTCATCACTTAGTGCCAATTGTAACCATGGTAACTTCTTTACTACGATTACCCTGAAGCAGTCTCTGGATTGTCAGTACAAAATAAACTCACTAGTGTTACACAGCTGAAGTACAAAAAACACTTGTACAATCAGCAGATTACTTCTCCAGACACTTTCTAAATGAAATGGAATGGAACAAATTTTCCCCACTAAAGTCAAGTGATGACTGGACGTGCTGCATCACTGTGTTTTCTTCAAATAGCGCAAGTTCTGTAGTGATACCTGTCTCTGCTCCACGCTATACAACCAAAATATCCGTGCTGGCCTAAAATCTGCAACTGAAGTTTTTTTTTTAGGAATATATACAGCACATGTAGGACTTGTCCTGTAAATAGAATGTCACAGATGACCATGTTGAATTCTATGAAGGAAACTTGTATAATTCACCGATGTCTTTGTCATTGACATTTTGCCATCTCCTTTCCTTGCGGAATTAAAGAAAAAAAGAGAATGAACTTGCATTTAGAGAGTACTTCTCGTCCTCGGGTCATCCTACGGTGCTGCACGACCAATGAATTACTGTTGATGCGTTATTATGTAAGCAAACCGACAGCCGGTTTGCACACAGCAAAATCCCACAAACAGCAATGAAATAAATGACCAGTTTATCTTTTTTGTTTTTGGCTGTGTTGTTTGAGGACTAAATGTTAATCAAGATACCGGGAGATCTCCCCTGCTCCTCTTTGTATAGTGTCATGGGATACTTTTATATCCACCTGAACATACAGATGGGATCTTGGATTAACATCGAGATCCACATTAAAAATACAGTGCACTGAATTTTAAATGTGAATCACACAGGTGGTAGACAGACATAAACACCCTTATGTAGGTGTATTCACACATTAAATGAGTCTGTAATTTTGCATGATTATATACAAGTCAATTGCAATATACTTGCAGCAATATCTTTTATAGAAGTAAATCTCAATCTGGTGCTCCCAGCTGTCCCAAGGTCACCGCTGTAATTGTCTCAATGGGCTAGTGTTTAACAATGTTCTCATGATCTATACCATAATAAAGATGCAGGTGTTTATCTCAAGTGACTTGAAACAGAGAGAGAACCTTTCTGCGTATGTTTCACTGTGTGCTAAAGATATATTTTAACCTTTTCTTACCCATGTCTCCTAACATCTCCCAACCCGTCATGGTATTTTTATTTTGTTTTACGCTTCATGAAAGCAGCGTTTGCATTTAGAAGGATTAACAAGTTACTGGCACTTAAAAAAAAAAGGCAATCTTTCCCTGCATTAGTAAATTCAATCAGTTCTTAAACTCCAGATAGCATTATCAGACCTTTTAATTAAAAACCAGTACCTGACAATAGCAGTAACAGCTTAGAGGCAGGTAGGAGAAATAACTGTTAAGATTACCTGTGAGGATAATCAAAGTAAATAATTGTATTTTTTTTCCAACTATCCTGATCGCCATGTTAAATTTGCAAGTGCAACAACAGTTTTAGAATTTCCATGTATGGAATCCAGTTCCTAGAGGGTGTGGGTCCACGGGACTGCTCCTAAATTGGTGGCCTCACTCAATGAAGCTGTAGTGAAGCCACTTTTGAGAGAGTGAGAGAGAGATTTTTGACTAGTTATATTGTACCTGACCAAAGGGCTATTTGATGCTTTCATTAGGTGCACAGATATGGAAAAGGATTTTGTTGCCCAGTACCAGCATCTCAACTGGAATGTAAATGCTTGCTCACAAGCCGTGGGGGCGAAAGAACATTTTTATTTAGTTTTCTGCTAATTTGGTAAACCATTCATTACCTGTTTTTTTTTTTGAGTACTAGACATGACCAAGCAAAAGAGAGGAAAGCACCTGAGCTTCAACTAGCTGCAAGATGGCTTTTCCCTCTACTTTCAATTTATGTCCCATCTTTCCCCCCCGCCCCTAGAACTCAGCAACGTGTTCTGTGCTCTACCACCAGAATATATAAGCTTTCTGAAATGTCTCTGCCCTCAATTGCTAGTGTCATCTTTAAATGTCCTGCGCTGTCAGCGACTTGGCTTCATAAGTTTTCATCTTGTTTCTAGAGAATGTCGAGCAGATCCTATAATTGAGGAAATAAATGATGGATGTACTTGTCAGTGAAACAATGCAAATGCGATTAATTCAGTGGTTCTGGCATTGGCTGCCAGTTCCAACACCAGCTGCCAGTGCACTCCATGTTGATGCTGCACACAGCGCAGTTAATGGTTGTGATGTTACCACAAATGGTAATTTGCAGTTGATTACCAGAAAATTTGGTGCATTTGTGTATTATTAGATTACAAAAAATCTTTGCTGGAATCAAGCTCTGAAGATATTAAGAGTTCATAAAGTAGCAGTAAAATGCTTGACTAATATTTCCATTGATGCCGAGGACTTTGCTCATTCATCAGCTACAAGATTCTTAAATTGTCCACTTATTATGTTCAGGGTTTCTTTAGTAGTATTGTTTGCAATTATTGGAAACATCCTCTTATAAAGGTTTATGGGATTGCATAAATAAATGATTCTTGTTAAGGTTGCCCGTATCAATTTTATACCATTCTTTTGTAATTTTTAAAAAGGAGTTGGAGAAAATACTGTCAAGTTTAATGTAAACTTTTGTTTAGTCTAGTGATTTTATGTGGACTCCCTCCCCAAGAGCATATTGACTTTGCTAATGTTTTGATAAAATACACTGTGTCTAAGGATGATTTATAGCAAGTGACCCTCGGAAGTCCGCTACCTTTCTTCTGCATCACTTTCACTGCATTTCAGATGTCCTCAATCCTAGTTGTGCACATTGGGAATTTCAGAGTGCAGCATGCTATGTGCTCACTGGTTAAGTGCATATTTAACCTTGCGCAGTGGGCTTTGGAATATTTGAGCTCTTTATCGTTTGATGGCTGGGGTGCAGCTAATACTGTGCCACCTCTATTAGAGGTCATGGGTCATTTTGCTTGCTGCCATTGAAACTTCAAAAGCATGCTGTGCAATAGATAGGGATCTCCTGGGTATTCTTCTAACCTAGTTCCCACATGCCTTAAACACTTTTTTTTACAAAGGAAAATAAACTACTGTTGTGTGGCGACCACACACAAGTTAATGGTAATCTGAGGCTTCTTGGGTGCCTCCCCAAACACTTGTAAGAGTGAAAACAGGATTAATGGTTCATTCGTATACAACAAACTTCAGGATGTTATGAAGGATGCTTCCTTCAGTTTCTGTTAACTCCAGATAGACACATCATACCTGAAGTTTCATAGGTACCATGGCCATCCTGTTTATTTTTAACACGGTTTAAGCTGTAACATAGTCTTGGTTTCAGTTTAATATTGGTTTAGTTTTTTTTTGTGTATATCTAGACTCTGTTTCTGGTGCTTTTATTGAACAGCCTGCAAAGAGGCATGAGCCAACAGGAGATAGGGGAAAATTACCATCTATGAATACCTTTCTCTGAGTACATTATGATTGCTTTACTCATATTCTAGGGTGCTCTTAACATGATTTATGTCGGATTTTTTTATGTTACGTCTGGAGTCCCCTAAAAGTCAATCCTTGCCTGCTGTACTTCCTCCTCTACATGCTGCCCTTATGGATATAGTCTACAGACCTGGGGATCAGCTTCCACATTTATGCTGACAACACCGAGCTCTACCTCTTCACCTCCACTATCCCTGTGCTATCAGACTGCTTGTCCGACATCCAGTCTTGGATGAACCACAATTTCCTAAACATTAAGAAGTCCTAACCCATCGTCTTTGGCCCCCGCCTCTCACCCATCACCCTCCTTTTGACTATTAAGAAAGGACCTCATTGATCTTGGGTGTTGAAACCTATCTTTGAAAAGTTTCAAAATTGTTTGAGCTTGGGTGGGCTTTAGTTCCCTGGTTTGACTGCCTGTTACCAAGTTCAGGCGGTGAAAAGAGGTTCTGTGGACCTTGGTTACATCACGTTTCATCAGACTGATCAAAAGTTATTAGAATTAACTATACAGTTCAGGCTAACAATGTAGTTTACTGTCTTTCGAATACAGCAGGAGAATCTGGTGGTCTACATTACTTAAAATCATGGTTAAATAAATAACTGTTGATCCTGTATTCCATTCACATTATGCATATGGTAACAAGTTTCAGTTCATAAAAGATGGCAACTTATGGAAACTGCTTTCTTGCTCTAACCCCAAGTTACGAGTGTTGAATGCAAGCCTGAACTGTAACATTATAGGAACAGGAGTTGGCCATTTAGCCCCTCGAGCCTGTTCCACCATTCAATGAGATCATGGCTGATCCATAACCTAACTCCATAGCCTTAGCCTCATATCCCTTAGATTTTTGTCAACCAAAAGGTATTATCACTTAGATTTAAAATTAAGAATTGAGCTAGCATCAACTGCTGTTTGTGGAAGACAGTTCCAAACTTCTACCACCCTTTGTGTGTAGAAGTGTTTCCTAACTTCACTCCTGAAAGTCCTGGCTCTGATTTTTGTTATGTCTCCTAGTCCTAGAATCCCCAACTAGCAGAAATAGTTTCTCTCTATCTACCTATCAAATCCCCTTAATATCTTAAACTTCTTTCAAATCATCCCTTAATCTTCTAAATTCGAGGGAATACAACCCTAGTTTGTATAATCTCTCCTTGTAATTTAACCCTTGGAGTCCAGGTATCATTCTAGTAAATCCATGCTGCACTCCCTCCAGGGCCATTATATCCTTCCTAAGGTGCAGTGCCCAGAACTGAACACAGTACTCCAGGTATAGTCTAACCAGGGCTTTGTATAACTGTGGCATAACTTCTACCCCCTTGTATGCTTTTTATGTTGCCCCTTACCTCTTTTGTCATCCATAGCTGTTTTTTTCTTTGGCAAGCGGAACTCTTGCCCCCTCAGGGGTATAAATTGGTTCTGTATCACGTTAAATTCATTTCTGAACACCTCCCACTGATGTTCTGTTGTTTTTATCCATTAACAGATTTGCCCATTTTACTGTGGACAATCTCTGTCTCATCCCGTTGAAGTCTGTCTTACCTAAATTTAGAATCTTAGTAGCTGATACAGGTTTCGCTCTTTCAAACACAACATTGAACTCATCATATTATGATTGCTATTAGATAAATGTTCATGCACCGTTAGGCTATTAACTAAATCTGGCTCATTACTCACTCTTAAATCTACTCTGGTCTACCCACTTGTTGGTTTGAGGCCATATTGTTGCAGAAAGTTGTCCTGAACACACTCAAGAAATTTGCTACCTTTCTGACGTAAGTTCATCTGCTTATCCCAATCTATATGAAAGTTAAAATCCCCCTCTGCCACTCTGCCTTTGCTACATGCTTGTCTAATCTCTGCATTTATACGTTCTGCCACTTCACAGCTGCTACCAGGACACAACTCCCACTACAATCTATATACATTATCATGTCTATATAATGAGTCCATGCATATGTCACTGCATTTGAATTATCAGAGGTTTGACAAAAGTTTCCCACTCCAACTCCTAAGCAGTAAACTACTGTTTATTGACCCTAGGAGTTTTTGGTATTCAATTCTAGGTAGTATATTAGAACCACAGAATGGGAGAATGAAGGTTCACTAGAATTATACCAAGAGTAAGAGTTTATAGCCATGAAGAAAAGCTTTTTAAAAAAAAAACTGGGACTTTTTCACTTAATGGAGATTTTCAAAGTTTATAGAAGGTTTTGAGATGGTAAAAAGCAAAAGCTTGTTGCCAGTGATTGGCAAATTGATAACGAGATGTAGACTCACGTATCACTAGAAAAATTATGGTGGAAGTTAGAAGAGATACAGGATTTCACACATTGGTTGTTAGAAAATGGAATGCTTTATTACATGTGGCTATTGAGGCAGAGACTATAACATTATTTAAAAAAGAAGTCAATAAGTGTTTGAAAAGGAAGAATATAATGGATACAGGGAAATGAGATTAGAGTAGACTGTTTGAAGAGGTGGCACTAGTGCAGATATGATGGTCTGAAAGGCCTCCTTTTAAGTGCTGTCAATTTTGAATTAAAGAAAATATACTCCATTGTATGTTATAAAGTTTTGCTACATTTTCAAAATAAAAATGTTATTACTGTGTAATCCCTGCAAATCTAAAAGGGTAATTTTCTGGTTTTAAGTTCCCAGTACAAAGCCTTTCTGTGGGCAGTGCATATTGGGAAGTTACAAGTGTACGGCCCTGATTTTTTTTTTGTCCATTAAAATTAATGGACGGAAAATCTGGGACATTGCATGCAGTCCAATGGGCGAGGCTTTGCACCAGGAATAGTAAAATAGATGTAGTTCTATGCTGCAGGTGAAGTGCACTGCAAATCAAGCCAAGAAGCTTTCAATATCAAACTTACAAAAGCACAGTGGAAAATTAGACTATAATTATTCTATTATGTGGACCGTAGATGGTTACATTTCCAGGGAATGTGGATTAATGGCATTGTACAATGCCTGCATGAGGTCATACACTCAATGCATAATTTTTGTTCCTCAATTGTGGTGTTTCCTATGCAACTGAGGTTGGGAATTGAAGCTGAACAAATTAATTTTGAATTGGGCTGGAAGTTAAAAATCCAGTCTTGACATCACTATGAAGTGTAGGTATGAAACATGTTGTAAGTGGATATTGCCCTGTCTTACAGATCAACTGGAATGGATGGTGGAACTCTGCGGTGCCTCCATAATTAAGGAACCTTATTTATTCACCTATAGCACTGTATGTACAAGAAAATATGCCTTACAAGATAATATGGTCATAGAACTAATAAAATAAGAAACTTAGACTTGTGTCTTAACGGAGAGAAATTGAAATCCTGTGTTGTTAAATACTGAATTATGACTGCCTGATGCTTTAGGGAGTAAATTGAGCAGTTTAACTATGATGCTGTTACACTTACCCTAAGACATTGCCACTTTCTCCAACTGCCTATCTGTCTTTGTGATCTGGATGAGCTGGAATGTCCTCCAGCTACAAGTCACCGTCAGTGAAGTTTTCCTATTCGACTCCTGCAAATCCTTATGCAGCAACATCCTCAATTCCCATCAGCCTCCCTGACTGTCATGACAGGCTAAGCCCAAGGATGCAAAACTTTGGTATACTACTCAACCCCAATCTCTGCTTCCTCTTCCACATCTGTTCCTTAACCAATCTTCCACCTCCACGACATTCTTCACTTCTGAAATTCTTGTACTGCTGAAATCATTAACCTGAGAAACCTGTACATTTATGGTATCGCCCTTTAGAACATTCAAGATTATGGGACAAATTAGCAGATTGCATTCCTTCTTTTAAGCAGTAGGAGTATTCTTTGCATAACATGTACACCAATTCTTCTGTAATTTCCCCTCCCCCCCCCCCCCCCCCAAAAAAAAAGAATTTGGAGGGGGGGTTGCAAAATGTCTTTGTTTTGAAATTTAAAAACTTCAATTTTTCTGTGTGGTTTGATTAATTGTGCCTTTCCTGGACAAATGTAAGAAGACATCATTTTACATTGCATGCATGGATGAATGAGCAGATTGATGTGAGAGTGTTTGTGATGAAAGATGACTCTTTAACACGAGTCTGCTGTCTCAACCATAAACACAATGTTAAAATTATGCTTCCTTGCATTCAGCCAAGACGGGCATGATCAATCTCTAAATAAAGTATCATTGTGTTTGTGTCAAAATCTACAATCTTCAAAAAAAAAATTTAGGATCTTGTTATTTCTGAAATAAAAATTGTAATAAATTGTATATTTGTGCAGCTTAAAGGTAAATGTTTGTTTTCATCATTTATTTTTAAAAATGGCAGAAACCCACTTAGATTATAATTGTTCTTTTCAGAACTGAGTCTCTTTGTTCACGAATTGGGTGTGAGTTCTATATTTTACTGTTACCAACAGAATAATTTAATTTACACATACTATTAACAGCTGTTAATTTGTTGCATCTTGATATGCACAAATTATGAAGAGAAAAAATTGTACTGATAAAAGAGTAATGATTGCTTAAAAATATCTAGTTCTAACAAAGTTACTGCTCTGTATCTGGAACAAATTATTTTCCTTATGTTGATACAGAATATAAAATAAGTGGAATAACTAAGTAAAACAATTAAATTTTATGTAAAATACTTACTAAAAGAATGAGTTTAGTAATGCCTTTTGTGATTCAATGTTCTTTCTACCCCTTATACTTTCTTTTGTCTGCCAGAACTGTACTGCAGTGGTGGTTGTACAGCCTGATGCTAATCCAGTAAACACTGACTACAGAGGTGAGTTTAGAGTTTAATCTAAGAGCTACCTGTATTTTAATTGCATGGTATATGCATTTATTGAAGTACAGTAAACTGTCAGCAGCCACTTGTTTGCGGCCATTAAATTTCAGATTTGATAAATTTCCTGTTAATTGGAACAAATCTATATCTAATTATTTGCCAATATTGGGGGAAAAAAACATATTGAGCACTCTGACTTCTCTGTAGTAGCTGAAAAGTAGATGTAGTACACGTGTTTTGGGGACTTTCAGGTTTGATATACTTGTGGGCCTAAGAAGTCTGTGCTTGTGCTTTGCAGAGAGGAGAGGTGAGAAAATTGTAGGGTGAATAGAAGAGTAATGAATGCTTTGGTTGCTAAAAGTGCAGGCCCAATTCAAAAGCTGTTTGCACTGTACTGGTCCCCACAATCTTTCTAACCTAGTGAGGAGCCTTCTGAATAACTAGTTACCTGTTGTAGAAATCTTCATACTTTCTCAAAAGCCCTTATTTTGGCTGGCCCTGTAAGTATGCTGCTAGAGCAATAGACTCCACTAGACTGAGTTGAATTAGCCTCTATAAACATTTGCATCCAGGCTTTCTTGGGGGGTTAGTTTGATCTGTGCTTGGGTGGGCTCTCTTTCTGAACCATTTATGTGTGTTTCCAATCAGGTCAACTAAAGATTGGCATTGATGTTTACTGTGCTGTACCTGACAGGATAATTAATGCTGATTGAGAATTTTTTTTAAATGGTTAACAGTTTATGTTGTAACTCATTACAAAATGAATGCTAAAAGGTATAATATTGATATATTGTTACAGCAATACAGAGACAGTACAACACCATTGTGGTTACCCGAGAATGGATTTTGGACAGTGTTGCTCGCTATCAGAACCATCAACTGGAAGCTTATCTGGTCTGCCTTCAACACGGAAGCTTGGCACAAACTGCATAGTCTGAAGATGTATTTGTTATTTAAATAGAATGTAAATAACAGATAAAGCTGTGAATTGGTTTCACTTTATTGAAAGTCTGAGCAAAATTCTGATCATAAATGCAGTGGCAAAACACTGCATTTCAATTTTCTCATTCAGATTTCTTTTGTTATTGGCCCGGTCTACTATTTTCAGGGGTGGTCTAACGCCCTTTTCTTGCAAATGCTCAGTATTAACACCATATTCCATATTAAATGTTGGGCCTGATGAAAACAATGCTTTGATTGTTTTAAAAAATTATGTTGTATGATAGGTATAGAACTTCACCCTGTCACCAGCTGGTGCACAGTACATTTGTGGTGATAAAATTCAGCCTTGGGAGTAGTGGAGAATAATGTATATTGAAGCTGATAGCGCAATATACTGGCCTTGCAAACACAAGAAATATTAGAGTCTATAAAGTCTATAGTTAATTACACTGGCATTTTTCAGTTACTGGTGCAAAACAGTTTTCTACTTTAGTAAATGTTTTACTGACAATTGTGAATGAAAATTATTTTTAGACTTTGCATATCTTAGCACAGACCTATTCTCTGTAGTTTTTGCCACACTTGAAAACTTTCCAGGTTTCTGTGATCTGCTCTCTAGCCACAGAATTCTTCATTCAGAGAAATCTGTAATTATTGTTCCTTTGTGCATTGGGTGTTTTTTCGAGGTGGTGGTGGTGGTGGGGTTGGGGGGGTGGCGGGGGAAGAGAAAGGTGCTCACTCAATAAGTTGAAGATCTTGTTTAACTAGAAAAGAACTGGTCCTAATCTGACACTGGCTTTTTTTTTAAACCTGTGCAATCTCAATTTATCAGTAAGAACATTAGGTTTTGTTTTAGATGCAAGATTACAATTCTGAAAATATATTAATGTCAAGAATTGATAAATTTTACAGAATATCAAGAACTGAAAACTTAATATAGAGATTCTTTACTTCCTTAGTTCCAGTTAAAACAGTGAGAAAACAAACTTTTTTTTCTTTATATTATGATCTTCCTCTCTTACCCTGATGGCAGTACTACCCATAGGTACAAGGAGAAACTAATATGGAGTGGTGTATTTCTATCCACTTTTTGTAAGATTTTGTGAGCAGATGTAGAATGTGCATCAGTGTAACCTCCCCCCTCCTGGCACTGAGCTGATTGAGGACATGAGTAGAATAGTTAAGGTTGTTGATGTGGCGATGAGATCACACCATCCCATGTAGTGGAGGAATGTTCGGACTACATGCAGTGGTGCCACAATGTCATCTTTGTTGTTAGCTTGCAACCAGTCAACCCCACATGCCTTCCATCAGTAGTGTGTCTCCTTTGGGAGATGTGTGTGCTGTAATAGGACCTGTACTTGGAGCAACCTTGTAACAGAACCCTTAAACTTGTTTTCCCCATTGGATTCTAATCTGATCAGCAACTCAAAATCTCATTTAATGTCTCATTTACTGACTAAATTTTGTTCTCGGTGATCTCTGAACTGTTAAGGATTTTAGATCATAGTCCAAACTTTCTACTTGGCTTTCCGATTTCTGCTAATTACCAAACTTTTAGCTCGTGGGTTGTGAATACCAAACTGACTTCCGGTTACTAGATTTCTACATATGTCAGCATTTTTTGGTCAAGAATTTGTTCTTTCCCATTGTGACAATTAAGGTGGACCTGCAGTATAAATAAAGGACCCGTATACCATTATATACTGTAACTAATCATTTGGATGTAGTTTTATTTAAATTCTGATATAATGAGATACTTGTGCCATGGTAAATTCTCCAATGCCGGATGTAGCTTTCAAAGCCATTACTTGCATTGTGACATACCATGCTTGTTGTAATTAAGCCAGAGAGAAATCTGAGTGAGCTACAAAATAGGCTGTAATAGAGGTTCCGCTTACTTGGGTTTAAACTCCTCTGCTAACTACAGCAGAAATTTTCCATGGGACTAATTCAAGAGCTGCAGTGAGAAATTTGTAATTTCAAAATTCACTGTAGATATAAAGCTGGGACAGGAATATAAATCCTTATACTCAACAGAATATTTTTTTTAAAATAAAGGTTTACTTCTGAAAGAAAACTTGGTTCTGCCATTGATGGATCTGTTAAAGTTCATAGTCCTAGTTCCAGTCTGTAACTTTGTATCTTTAGAATGTTTACAACTGCTTAAATTCAGTATTTTATCTCGTTGATTTTTGTGGATTGAAAATGTATCTTTTTTATTCCTCTGTCAATATTGTCCACACAGCACAGCTCTGCAGAGAGAAATAGCTGGTTCCTACAAGATTCACAAAAGAAGCCTCTGGTGAATTGGTTACCAATATTTGTCCTCTTTTCCTTTGGAAAAATGCCTGGCTTCTTCTGAGCACCTCCATCTGACAATATGGCTGAATTTGGGAACTCTAGTGGTATATCAGAGACCTGAACCAGCATCTTATCACAGCTTGTTGGTCCACGAGACTAGTTGACCATCAGTTTTCTTTGCCCAAAAGTGTGTGTGGGGGGGTGGGGGGGAAATGAGACCGGTTGTGCTCCTTATGAATGATGTAACATAAGTTTTTCTTTTGTACAGAAATGTAAAATATCTTTATAAACCTTTGTAAAATTTTATGCAATTGACAAGTGATTAAAACAAATTATGAACATTCTCAATGAACTGCCATTTGTAAATTGAGTTCACATTAGTTTGATCAGAATAGTACAAAATCACACTTGGCAAAGTATCAATTATAATTTCGGGGCTAGAAGACTATGCAATTAACTGCAGGTAAGTTCAATTTATCTTGCTCATATAACTGTATCTGCATACTTCTTGCTGTCCACTGTAGACATGTATCCTGTGGGAATAAAGCTGCTTGAAGTATATAAATGAATAGGGCAGCTGTGAAAAGAGGATGTGGTCTAAAATGCAAAATCACAAGTAGTTCAGTGTATCAACTTTTTCTTTTTAAAAATAAAACACTATCCCTAGAAATGCATTTCAGAGATTCATGTATAACAATTGTATAGTGAAGTAGTATCTTAACTTGGTTCCACTGTTGGATGTGTAGAAATAAAGGAGGTGTAGTTTGTTCCACTTTTATATCTAACTGAAGATCTAGTCACTGTATGGATGGATGGATGTATGGTTGTAGGTAATTGTATGTATTTCTAGTTAGTCTTGTCTGCACCTGCTCCAGAATTGGACACCATATTCCAGTTGTGGCCGAACCAGTGTTTTATTAAGGTTCAACATCACTTTCTTGCTTTTGTATTCTATGCCTCTGTTTATAAAGCCCACTATCCCATATGCTTTTTTTAACCACTTTCTCAATGTTTTATGCACATTGTACTGTAAAGCTATGCCCCTTTTTAAGGCAAAACAAATCTAACTTAAGTAAACACAATCTCAAGTCACTCAGTTTAATTGTTACCTAGAAATGAGTAATTGGCTTCCTCCCCCCTCTTGTAGATGCAACACAGTCTTGGCAATGTTGCATTTTATATAGGATATTTTTCTGTGTCGAAGGTGCTTCATGGAAGTGTAAGTTAAAACTGATGCTGAGTCAGAGGGAAAGAGTAGGAGGGGTGCCAAAAGCTTGGTCAGAGGTAGGTTTTAAGGGTATTAAGGGAAGAGAGAGATGGAATTCCAGGGTAGGGGCCTAGGTTGGTGAAAGCATTGTTGCCAATAGTGGGGTGAAGGGAGGGGAGATGCACCAGGTTTGTCAATTAAAGAGTTTGGGTGGGGGGTTGAGGGTTGTAGGGCTGGAGGAAGTTACTTAGGTTGGGAGGGGCAAAGCTCTCGAGGGATTAAAATACAAAAATTAGAGCTTTAAATTTGAGGTTCAGGGGGCCAGGGAGCCAATTTAGGTCAGTGATGAATGAGCAGGACTTGGTGTGGGATAGGATATGGACAGAGTTTTGCATGACCTAAAGAATATGAAGGATGGGAGGCCAGTCATGAGACCATTAGAGTAAGTCTGGAAATGACAAAGGTATGATTTAAGGATTTCAGCAGCAAATGCGTTGAGGTATGGTGGAGGTGGACAATGTTAATGAAGAGAGAAGTAGGAGGTTTTTGCTCGTGGTTGAATATGATGTGAAGAGGTAATTTGGGAAGAATTGCCATTGCTACAGATATCTATATATTATACATATTAGTGCCTCCTTGGCTTAAATTGAGCAAACAAGAATATGCAGCCATGAAAAAAATGATGCCATAGCTTTTTTCTTTCTTCCAAATTCTTGCCAAAGTTCAACAATTGAGATCCTGCTGTTTTTTTTTGGCTAAACCTATCTTCCTCTACAACACTAAGCAGGTCCTTTTATACAGATACATGATGCTGATCCATCCATCCTTCCTATCCCCCTTCCCTAATCCTGGGAGATGAGGCCAGTTTTAGTGCTATGAGACTAGATTTTAAGAGGAGGGTTAGGGATATGTGTCCCTGGGCCCAATGGACTTAGAGAGCAGCAATGGAGAGATCACAATTGGTGATGGCAGTTTCCATTCCCATAATTAAAGACAATAGTGTTCTTCCTCTGAAGTGTGCTACTCTGCAATAAAGAGAAAATCCAAACATGTCCTTTTACTATTGATTGGCACATGCACAAGTAAAACCAATTGTAGCCAGGGAGCAAGAGAAGGATGTTTCAAAATCATGTGGCTGGATATGGGATATATGTAATATTACTGGATTAATATTTACAGGGGGGAAAAGCTACAGTAGTACATCAGTTATTTGAACTTGGGGCTAGAAGTGTGCTCCATTCTTAAATGGACATAACTTATACAGTATATATAACTGGAAATCACAATCATATTTTCAAAAAAGATTTTTCAGGGTTTCTTGTCCCAAGACCTTGGACATGTAAATGCAGCCCTGCCCTGTTTGAAGTCCTCCAACTCAACACAGACCAAGGACCTCCATTATACTGTTGCCTACTTGAATATTTTGCCTGTTTCATCCTTAAATGGCTTCACTTGTTCTTTAATACTTTGCAACAAACTTACCCAAAGAAACCTTCATTATATAGGATTCCAATTTTCCTCTTCATTCTTTTGAATTTGTCTCTTTTTTTAACCTCATTTTATTGATACTCTAATCTAAATTTTCACACAAACTTTGTTCAAATTATATAATGGGCACATATGAACACCTTTACTGTTGGAATACATGCCAATATATACTATTTATAATAAGATATCAATATAATTAGGAATTTTAAAGAAATAAGTTGAAATTCCAGTGAGGGTAGCATTAATGACAAAATTCCTAAGGGTTTGTCAACCTCAATAACTAATAAAGGGCATGTGCATTCCAATAGTAGGCGGAGTGTTCGTTCATTTACTCTTCACTCTGATTTACGCTTATCCTCAGTGTCAGATGGTTTATGGGCAGTGATTCAAACAATATTTTGAGAATGTCCTTGCGACAACTAACCTTTTCCTCTATCACCCAAATATTGTAAGCTAAATTTCTGCTTTTTTAAAATTTCTAACAGCACTACTTTATTTGAGGAAAAGTTAGAGAACATTAAAATAATTTTTATAGTATGAAACAAAAGCTAGTGGTTAATTCTCTTTTTTGGGTTTTGAAAAGTATTTGCTAAAAACAAACTGCAAAAACAGCCTTAAAACTGTTGAATGAATCTTTTTAGAAGGCCTTTTAAATTTGATGCTGTGTACAGCTCAGTGCCTAGAGCTGACCTAGTGTAAAGGCTAGAAAATGATGTGGAGGCATAATTACATAACTTCCTCATCATTCTGATATTATGAAGCTCCCATCTTTTCAAGTGGGAGCTTCCTGTACCCATCAGCGATCAGTGGAAATGTGTGCCTTGCCCAAAAGAAGACACTTGGCCTTAAGGGTCTTCTCCCCTCTTTACCATTGTACCTTGTGAATTATATCGCCTAAGGGATGTTAATTATAGGAGAATTGGGCACAATATCTTCCTGACCGGATCGCAAAACAACTTTGGCAAATCTTTTTTTTTCTTTCTCTCTCTTTGTGGAGAATGAAGTTGTTTTTGAGTCATGTGCTCTCATTCATTGAGCTCCAGGTTGAGGTAGCCCTCATGATTGCTCCTAATGGTGGGACTGAACTGGAAACCACTCCCCTTCCCTCTCCTGACAGGCGAAAACCTTTAGTGTGTTGATACAGGTCATTAAATGTAGCAGTGCAAGTTGATGAGGACATTTTTTTTAAAAGCGAACAATCCTTGATTTTATATCAAGGCATAGAATACAAAAGAAAGAAGGCAATGTTCTTATACAAGATGTTAGTGAGGCAGCAGTTGGTAGTATTGTATACAGATTTAGGCACCCCATTATAGGAAGAATATAAAAACAGTGGAAAAGGTGCAGCATGGATTCAGTGGGATAGTATCAGGCATAAGGATTACAATATGAAAAGAGATTTGAAGTTGGGGCTTTTTCCACTGAAGGGATGACATGATTGAGGTCTTCAAGATTCTGAAATTATGATAAATTTTTTCCATTAGTTAGTGAGGTAGGGCATAAATATAGGATAATCACAAAAATTAAAGGGGAGTTTAGAAAAAATGCCTTTACACATAGGGCAGTTGGAGTGTAGAATTGTCTGCCATGAATCTGAGTCCATAAATTATTTTGAAAGGGAATTAGATCATTGCTTAAAACAGAGAAATATTAAGTTAAGGGACATGGGTAATGAGAAGGAGAGTAGAATTAGAACAAGTGGTTCATGGAAAAAAGCACTAGCACAGATTTAATGGCCTGTTTCTGTGCTGTTACATTCTATGATTTCAACCACTTTAATACCAACACATTTGTTTTCTACTTTTAATTTCATATGTTCTCTTTTCCAACACTTACACAGGTGTTGTATACACTGAGTGGAAGGAAGTAATTTTTTTGTTGTGAATTTTTCACTGGTTTAGTTTCTGACCTTGGCCAAGCCGCCAGGGGGAGGGACTGGGCAGAGATTCAGTACTTCGCCACAGAAAAAGGTGTGTCAATTGGACATAACCAGCTGATTACAGATAGCTAGCCGTAGGCTACATCCCAATTCTCAAGTCTGATAATGATGGAGGGAAGATTTTATATTTTTTAAAGGGAGAGATAGAAAGGGAAGGTGGCCCACACTGACAAGGATGAAGATATTAATGAAAAAGGGAAGAAACTAACCAAAGCTTCTGGATGACCACCAAGGATGGCAGTGTCAATTTTGAGATTTATGGTTAACCAAAACTACCTCTCAGGAGGCTAGAGAATGGACCAGGACTAGCCTGAGCCTGAGGCCTTGCATAGTAGTGGTGATGGAGACTCGGGGCCTAGCAACAGAGAAATTACAAAGAAATGTTTCTTCAAAAATTAAGTCACTTGGTTAATGACGCAATCCAGAAATTTGCTGCAATATAAATAACTGCTTGTAATATATGGAAGTAAATGGGAACTAGTTTTATGTTATGTTTTATGGTCAACTGAATATGGAATTAAATGAGCCCTGCATGATTAGAGTCAATGTGTGATAAACACTAACACTGCATTATGGCAATGGCTTTATTAACTAGTGCACAGACTCAGAGCATCTGGGGCTACATTTTGACATAATCTTCACATCTGTGCAACTCATTAGCTTCCCATAGAGCTCTGAATAAGTATCATCTTAGTGCGTAATGTGCGTGTTCTCTAGTTTAATGCCATCATAGCAAATCATGGAACTTTAAAATGCCATTTGTTCCATCATGCCTGCTTTTTTTTCCACAGACTATGACCAATTTATCCCATCAGGGACTCTAACCTGCTTGTTTAATGTCCTGAGGAAATGTTCTGCATTATTCAAACGTAGGCAGTTGCTTTCTATGGATAATCTTTCCATTGTGTCTGTAGCACAGAACTCATTGTATTTAGTTTGATTATCTTCAGTGCTTATCTCTATAACCTTCAGTCTCATTCCTAAACAAATGTTCATGCAGCTGTTTTTTTCAAGCAGTTAATCAACATTGCTGTAACGGCTTGTTCTGTGAGTCTTTTCCACATACCCACTGCCTTGGTGATAGGGAGGAGAAATTCCTTCTAATTTCTAGTCTCAGTTGATGATGTTTGCTAGCTTTGACTTTTATCCTTCAGTTCTGTGGTGGAGAGTCTGCCTACATCTACATTTAAAAACCTAGATTATGTCCTACCTCAATCTCTTCTCATAATTCAAGCCTCTAAACCCCAATATCAGCCTCAGTGTGTCTCCTTAAACCAAGTTTATTGTATCAATATATTTTTGAAGGACATTGTCGGGGACCTTCCCACTTATTAATGCATTCCAATGATTGGAATTATTGCTAGCTACAAACTCTCACTAAAATCCTGTCCCACAATGGTTTTGAATGTGATATTTCATTATGCTTTCACAGTACTGTGCAAAAACACCTGTATCTTCATCGAAGGATTTGAATATAAAAATATTCGAAAGTTAATATAGGCAGTGTACAGGCATAAATGTGCGAGAATTAATAGGATTTGACATCATTTCACTGGATTATTGGTAACCTTTCCACTTGATAACTGCTTGGCGGATTGCATTCAAGACAAATGCCCCCATTTCATTTATCCAATTTTATATTTATGTTTGGATTCAGTTCAATAATATCTATTTTAATTTATCTTTCTGGGAAAGAGTTTCCTTTAAATGCAAGATGTATTTTTCCAGATAAATCTGCAAAATGACAGAATTCTATTTAATCTTTAATAACGAATATACATCTAAATACAAACACAGTCCTAAAGGTTAAAGCAAAAAATGTTGCTCCTACCATAACAGCTAGAGATGTAGAACTGATTGACTGGCCGTTCCCTAAATTGTGGACAGGTTTTGATTCCTGTCTGATGTTTAATGCATTGCATAAAGCACAATTTTATAGTCTTGTTTTGAGCTAGAGTCTTGGCTGAAAGCTACAGGCAAACATTGATGCCAGTTTGGGCTTTCTTTTGATGGGTTGATTGCCGTGGAAAGGTACAGGAGCGGTGCAGCAGCTGTTACACAGTCCTAGTCCTAATTTCAATGATAAACTAGAATTATGCAAATAAAATTAATTGACTGTCAGATGGCTGTAGCCCAGACTATATGAATTATTCTGGCAAAAGATCAAGGCCACTATTTTGTTTACTGTTAAATTTACCTTCAATATTTAAAATTTAGATTTTTTTTTTCTTTTCCTTTTTGTTATGGTCTCCTGGGCTGCGTAATGTTTCTTGGCTGAGATGTTAGCCCCGGGATCTGGTCCCAGGTCTTTGCCAATGCACTTTAGTCAGAAACCAGGTATTTGAAGTTTATTCCTTGGCAACTCTGATTTTTTTTCCTCCTTCCATGTAGATAATGGCAATGTATCAAAACTGTGGACTAACTGGAGTTTGGGGGACGGTGGGGGAATTGCAGGCGCAGTACCAGGCCCTTACCATTCCAAGAGGGGGAACCAATGCCACACCACTGCATTGTCTGTTTTTATAATCTATCTTTTTATCAGTTCTTTTTAGGACACTTGTTTCTACCCTCCGCCCCTTCAAATAAAAGTGCTTATTGAAGTCATGAATTGAAATAAAAACAGAAAATATTGGAAATGCACAAAGGGTTAGCATCTTTATTTTTAACAAGCAGCTTTCCTGTGTATTCCTCAGGTCAGTCAGAGTTTATACTATTGCAATGGGGATAATGGGGTGGAGGAGGGGTTCACATGACTGCTGAAAGGATTTGGAAAGAAATTTGAAGGGGATCTGCTCCGAATCAGTGAAGTATTTGGCTGTTCCCGGGGAAGTTTGAGCAAATCAGAATTTTTTTGTTGTATAATAAATACAGTGTGATAAACATGTTAGTTGCTAGCAAATTTCCCCTGGCATTTCTCACCATGAGTTGGAGGTTATATTTTTGGAAGGGGGTGTGGAATGGGGAAGAGGTTTATGGCAACCCCTTCAATATGGTCTTCATAATGGCTTGCCAGCTTGTAATGCTATCAGTCCTTTTCCATGGTGGGGAAGGACAGACAAACAAAAAACATGTCCTGTCGTGGTTTGTGCGTGACCAGTTTTGCTGCCAATCAGAAAATAAACCCTGATGTGTTATTTCATCATCTCCCCCCAAATCCATAATATGGTGGTTTTCTTTAAGCCCAGAAGGGAGGAGGCCTTAATCAAAAATAAAGAGGATCCAAAATAAAGAGGGGAGGATCAGCAGAAAATACTAGTGACAAAGCTCAACTCGGTAGTTGGAGTTCCAGATCCTGACGTAGGAGTAGGCTTCAACAGGAAAACTTTCCAGAGATTTAATACACTGTGGTAACAGTTTTATGAGTAATAATAAATACTTTACTCTGAATTGTTTAAATTTTAATAAGTGTTTCTTACGTAAGTATATTTTCAGGTAACTGAAAAATCAAGATAATGGCTCAACTTTATTTGAGTGATTTGACTTGCTTGTTCTCCAATGGTACTTACCAATGGAATTGAACAGCTTTTAATTTGTTCATGTTTAGTCAATTGAATATTCCAGTGCCTGAAATGAGAACTGTTATTACCGATCACTAATTTTTGCCCAATGGACATGCAGTGCCTTGAAAATGTGGTACTTTTTGAGTTATAATGCCTGAGGTCACACTTTTAAAGGCATGCCACACCAGATGTGTGCTAGACACAATACTTTTAATTGTACAAATTATTTTCTTACATTTTGTACTAATCAAGGTGAAGGATGTGAGTGCTGGAAAATAGAACACTTTCCCTGTTGGACTCATATCGTCACTTGCGCACCCCTGGGTCAGGTAAAGGACTATAAAATGCAAAGTAAAGGTCCCTCTACTTTGCCTCAATGATGTGTTTCAGTCCGAAGCTCAAAAAGCATTCCCTAATGCACCAGTGTGACAATTTTGCAATTCCCTCACCAGCCATACTAATGGCATCCCTGAGTGAGACTGTCAACTTAGTGCCAAATTTGTGCTGTGGGCACATAATCATTTGAAACTGAATTAACCATCTTTTTCTTATTTGTTCATGGGATGTGGGCATCGCTGGCAGGGCCAGCATTTATTGTCCATCCCTAATTGCCTTTGAGAAGGTGTTGGTGAGCCACAGTGCTGTTAGGAAGGGAGTTCCAGGATTTTGACCCAGCGACTATGAAGGAATGGTGATATATTTCCAAGTCGGGTGGTGTGTGACTTGGAGGGGAACGTGCCGGTGGTGTTGTTCCCATGTGCCTGCTGCCCTTGTTCTTCGAGGTGGTAGAGGTCACGAGTTTGGGAGGTGCTGTCAAAGGAGCCTTGGCGAGTTGCTGCAGCGCATCCTGTAGATGGTACACACTGCAGCCACGGTACGCCGCTGGTGAAGGGAATGAATGTTTAGGGTGGTGGATGGGGTGCCAATCAAGTGGGCTGCGGTGTCCTGGATGGTGTCAAGCTTCTTGAGTGTTGTTTGGAGCTGCACTCATCCAAGCAAGTGGAGAGTATTCCATCACACTCCTGACTTGCGCCTTGTAGATGCTGGAAAGGCTTTGGGGAGTCAAGAGGTGAGTCACTCACTGCAGAATACCCAGTCTCTGACCTGCTCTTGTAGCCACAGTATTTATGTGGCTGGTCCAGTTTAGTTTCTGGTCAACGGCGACCCCCCGGATGTTGATGGTGGGGCATTCGGCGATGGTAACGCCGTTGAATGTCAAGGTGAGGTGGTTAGATTCTCTCTTGTTGGAGATGGTCATTGCCTGGCACTTGTCTGGTACGAATGTTACTTGCCACTTATCAGCCCAAGCCTGGATGTTGCCCAGGTCTTGCTGCATGCGGGCACGGACTGCTTCATTATCTGAGGGGTTGCCAATGGAACTGAACAGTGCAATCATCAGCGAACATCCCCATTTCTGACCTTATGATGGAGGGAAGGTCATTGATGAAGCAGCTGAAGATGGTTGGGCCTAGGACACTGCCCTGAGGAACTCCTGCAGCAATATCCTGGGGCTGAGATGATTGGCCTCCAACAACCACTACCATCTTCCTTTGTGCTAGGTATGACTTCAGCCACTAGAGGGTTTTCCCCCGATCCCCATTGACTTCAATTTTACTAGGGCTCCTTGGTGCCACACTCAGTCAAATGCTGCCTTGATGTCAAGGGCAGTCGCTCTCGCCTCACCTCTGGAATTCAACTCTTTTGTCCGCGTTTGGACCAAGGCTATAACGAGATATGGAGCCTACTGGTCCTGCCGGAACCCAAACTGAGCATCAAAGATCAGGTTGTTGGTGAGTAAGTGCCGCTTGATAGCACAGTTGTCGACACCTTCCATCACTTTGCTGATGATTGAGAGTAGACTGATGGAGCGGTAATTGGCTGGATTGGATTTGCCCTGCTTTTTGTGGACCGGACATACCTGGGCAATTTTCCACATTGTCAGGTAGATGCCAGTGTTGTAGCTGTACTGGAACAGTTTGGCTAGAGGCGCAGCTTGTTCTGGAGCACAAGTCTTCAGCACTACAGCTGGGATGTTGTTGGGGCCCATAGCCTTTGTTGTATCCAGTGCACTCAGCCGTTTCTTGATATCACGTGGAGTGAATCGAATTGGCTGAAGACTGGCTTTTGTGCTAGTGAGGATATCGGGAGGAGGCCGAGATGGATCATCCACTCAGCACTTCTGGTTGAAGATGGTTGCAAACGTTCAGCCTTGTCTTTTGCACTCATGTGCTGGACTCTGCCATCATTGAGGATGGGGATGTCCTCCTCCTCCCGTTAGTTGTTTAATTGTCCACCACCATTCACGACTGGATGTGGCAGGACTGCAGAAGATTGCTGAAACTCATTTTAGCACCCTTGCAGTTAGCAAACAGGGTCTTTCATCCCATCACTGAGCTAGATCTGAAATCATGTTCCTCAGGTCAAAAGCCAATGTATAATGCACTGCACCTCTTGATCCTTTTCATCAGAACTTCTTACAGATCCTGATCAATCTGTTGTGCATTTCCATACCTTTATTTCAAATTTCCAGTATTTATTTTTTCTTTTTATCTGTGTGATGAAGTGTCAAACATGATTAGCATCACTTACTAAAATATAATTTTCATTATTCACTAATTGGCATCAAGGAGCAATAGTTTCCATGACTGACATCAATGGTGATTTCAATCTCGACCCAAATGTGTACTTGGCTCTCCCTGTGAATCCTAAATGTCCTTTCTGGCTTTTAACCTCTGAATATGCTTGAAACTTGTGATTCAACATCTCTGGTTTAGATTGCAAACCCCTCAGGACTCCTGCTTTTGAATTGTGAATACCACCCCCCCCCCCCCAGCTAAAGCTTCACTTGCATATCAATAGGGAAGTCACAGCTTTGGGCACCAGCTCTGTGAGCTCATGTTAGAGTAGCTTTGCAGCTGGGACAGCAGAAGGCTCTTAAATTTGTTCTCTATTCCAATGGCCGATGCACATCTTACAATACTTCCTACAACCTTCATAATGTCTTCAACTCAATCCTTGAAAATCATGCTTTTTTTTCCTTCTTTCAAAATGATAAAAAAAATTGTCCTTGTCATCTTGAATAGTAGCAGCAGCAAGCTCTGACTCCTAATCACCCATTACCACACAGTGGTATCAGGTGGCAGTAGCAGTTTAAAATAATTTTACAATAGGTGGATATTACCACAATTAAACACAGGTTTTTTTTTTAAAGTTAAATGTTGCAAAATGCAATCAAGGATTGATTTGTAACCAGAATCCAATGAATATATAATTAGTACAAAATGCTGCTGCAATTTCTTTTTCCTGGGATTATTTTGTTTTGTTATCATCATACATATGCTGTGTATTAAAAAGACAGGTCTCCAGAGACCTCCGGCAATCACTACCTCTGTGGGCCTGGACGTGATGATAATTGTACCTCTTTAGAGATTACTAAAGATTGTAACCTAGCATTATATTGTCAGAGCTGATGTTCTGAAACCCAACCTGGCTTTAAGAGTATGTTTTGATGGCTGCGTAACTTAAGTGCATCATGTGAGGAAGAGATCCAGTGGATTCCTGTTGCAATTAATTTGCCACTAAACAAAGTAGCTATAATTGAAGTTCACTCCAATATGGGGCAATTTTCCCTTAAAGATACATTATAATAGGAACCATTTCTGCTGTAAAATGGTTACAAAACATGTCAGTCATTTTCCACAATGACTGCTACTGAAATTTTGTGTTGATTGTGTTGCTCATTCAGAGGGAGCTGTGAGCGTTTTCATCTGACTGACATGACAAGAAAATAATAGTGAGGATATGCGTAGGAACAAAATAAATGACGTGCAGGAGTTGGCAATATAAAGCAACATCAGAGCAAATGCGAATTTAATGAAAAGAATTGACTTGAGAGCAAAATAAAAGCGATGATAAATCACAATCAGAGGAATCCATTTCGCGTACTGCCATTCTTAGAGTCCTATAGTGAAGCAGGGAGATAGAGAAAACAAACTAAGAAGGAGCTTGCATTTATATAAGGTCTTTCATGTTTCACATGGTGTCCCAAAGTGCTTTTCAGACAATTTATTACTTTTTGAAGTGCAGTCACTGTTTGTAGGCAGCCAATTTGTGCATAGCAAGGTCCCACAAAAAATGAAGTAAATGTTTTTTGGTAGAGTTGGTTGTGGCATAACTGTTGGCTGGGACACCAGAAGAACTCACCTGCTCTTCTTCAGATGAGATCTTTTATGTCTGAACAGGCAGATAGGGCCTCAGCTCAGGGTCTCATCTGAAAGACAGCACTACCTCAGTATTGCACTGGAGTGTCAGCCTGGACTATGTGCTCAAGTCCTGCTGTGGGACTTGACACCCAGGCTGAAATCAAGGACTCACCTTCTAGCAAAACAGGGGGGGACACCTCCACCAGTTATTACACTAACAGAGCAGCCCATGACCTGATGAGTTATATAACATCATAATGAATGAAAAACCCACAAAGTGTACACCATCTCATTTACTAAGCTTAAAGGGGTTCTCTATGACTGATTCAACTTGACAAGCTGCCTGAATGACTTTGACATACGTTATCCTTGTGACAATGCCCTTACAAAAAGGCCAAATATGAAATATTGTGTGTGGTCTTCTTCATGCTTTATTTTTATGTTTTTGCCCCCATTTTGTTCTCCTAGTTAATGCTGTCCAGCCCTGCAGGGCTAATATTATCCTTATTCCACCAAATACCTGCCACAAAGTCCTCAAGCAGGAGGAAAAGAGATTGTTTCATACATCCAACCACCTTAGGCTGCAATGTTTGCCCCTCTGATTCAAGTACAGCTTTTGTAAATTAATAAATTATAACGGAATATAGGGGCAGGCAATGCGATGGCACAGTGCTCAGACATGAGTTTGCTCTGATGATTTTCCAGGCATTGGCTGCTTTGGGTAGCTATTAAGCAGAAGCCAGACTTGCCACGGGGACATTTGTGGAAATCAGTGGCTGTGTCACTCTAGCACACTTCCTAATTGCTATATACAAACTTGTCTTGGCACAGACTTGGGAATAATTGATGGTGTTAGGCATGAGGTGGCAACTAAAAAGTAACAAATGAACAATTTTAAAATCAAGTATATCACAGGTGGAAGGTAAGACATGTTCAATCTCTATTGTATTCAACACTGGTGTTTTTCAATGGGGACTCCCTGCAAATATTGATATTGCTGGGGACTCCTGTCCTAATTTCCAGCAGGCAGTGTCAGCTACCCAAAGGAAAGTAGTGCTACCATTCAGAAAACAATTTGATTTTAGTATATGCAGCAATAGAAATAGCATGCCAGTGAGGCAACAAATACAGAAAAAAGATAGGGTATTGCATTCTCATGGTGTGTGGTATTCTTGACCCTAGATGGACAGAAGTCTAATGATATTATAGATTCCCTGGGATCCCCTTTATGGGCTGCAGTTTGAAAACCTATGGCTTTCATCTGCACAAAATGTAAACTTATAATTTTGCACATTTAAATAATGGGACTTGACATTTAAAATTTCTAATAGGTGCCCTGATCCTGAGTGCTTTTCCTTAAAAGCATTTTAGCAATATACTCAGAATGCTCTACAATAATTGTATTTAAAGAAATTTAACCTGTTTCTTCACTTTGTGTCACTGGCAACTTTAAACTTGAATCAGATCTGCCATGACTCAATTTGTATCTTATTACCAGCCTTTCGACAGCCCTGTGAGTGTCATTAATCTTAATCGCTGCTGATTGATTCAAATTAATTGTGTAGCGGAAGATGTTTGACTCTCTAGTTACAATTTAGGAAGCAATCTGTCACAATAGATTTGCTCTGATGTTCCCCCTTTTTCCTGGGAAGTCAAGCACTGAAGGTGTGAGTCCTGAATGAATTATATTTGGCCTCATCATTTTGTATATAAAAGTGAGTGTCAACAGATATCCGTGGTTCAATTTGGAGGAATGTCTCAGCATGTTGTTGTGCTACAGGCCAGTTACCTGTACAGAGAGCGATGTGGGGCTGGCAGACTTGAGTTACATTCTTGTCTGCTGTACTACTCTCTGCCCAGTGATAAGAGAACTCTGAACACATTGCATTGATATCCAAATGCAAGTTAAATAATGTGAGGACAGAACCAATGAGACCAAGATAAAAGAACAGCGTATAGAGCCCAAATGATGTGAGACCACTTTTTCAGGGTGGTCTCTTGCCTAAATGTACTTCAGATGACTTCTCACACAAATTACACTAAACACCTCTTATCAATGTTAAAGCAAAACTTCTTCACGTGGATGCAAATTGTGTAGTATAACTGGCCTATTACAAAGTTAGATATATTAAGGATCAGTTAAAATTTTCAAAGATGGTTTGTTTATAGATATTTCAGAAACTGCAATTTGTTTATTATTCAATGTTATAATTCACCATTCTAGCTATCTAGGGATTATTATTAAAATGTAAAATAAGTGCCAATAAATAACGATTAGCATTTCAAATTAAATGCCCTCTTAACTTGTTTTTTTTAAACCCCAGATTTGATTCCCAGTTTGTGCTAAGTTAGTTAACTTCATCTGGAGCAGTGAGTGGGTTCTACAATAACATCAGTGCCTCTGAGCTAGGATTTCCAATTCCGATCTCAATCCTGTCACCCTTACTGGAAAGTCATTGGGGCTAATTTTGACTTTGGGCGATAGTGTAAAACCAAGCGATAACAATTCAGTCGCCCGATGTACATCTCTCCTGATTTTCAATTGCATTAACTTCAACAGGTGGCTGAATCAATATTGCTCGTTTTACACTGCCATCCAAAGTCCAAATCCATTGAACAAGGACAAAATCAGGCTTTGGCCATGATAATCTGTGTGGTTGAATAGTCTGTCAGCATTCACTGTCTAGGCTCATACATGAAGAATGGCATGATCTTGGAAGGTGGCCGATGCTTATGAAACCATACCACAGCCTACAGGAAAGGAGGAGAAGGGCAACATTTTTAAAATAGTTCTAAGCATCTACTTGTTATAATAAAAGAAATGTTTAAAACAGTACCAGAAATATGTTTAGAAATTGCGGTGCAACGTATTGACGTTCCAACTTTTTCGTATTAATGAGGCTCCTCACATTGAGGAGGTGGTGGGGTGGGGTGGGGTGGGGTGGGGTGGGCGAGGTGGACTGGTGGTAAGGGATCACCCGCCCAGTATACACCCTGCCCAAATTTCCCTTCTGTTGCAGTCAATGGAAAGGGAAATCAGATGGGGCGTATGACGGACGACCCAATCTGCAATCACCAGTTTTCCATCAGCACCCGAACTGAAAATGACCCCCATTGAGTTTTGGATTTCAGCCGTGCCTTCAGGCGCAGGAGGCAAGAAGAAGTCGGGCATTTCCCTGCAAAGAAGGAGGGTGAAGAGCCCTGGTGCCATACCAAGAATAGGACTATTGGAGGCCCGGGAGTGGGTTGTCTACTCAATGTCTCACCAGGGAATGGTGCACAATATGGGGAGACCTAACAGCAAGAAGGAAAATGAAATAACCGGGAAATGGAGATTGGAATTTAGACTATTTTTGTACTAACTTCCAATGCCTGAATTTCCTTTGCAAATTATATTTAATTTCTATTGAACACCAGATTCAAACATTAAAAGGCTGTAAGTTTTAAGTGCTGAGTACAATAGGTTATCACTGTCAGGGTCACCTTTATATAAATTTATAACATTGAACTGGTGATGATGTTTTACAGAAGTTCTTTCATGAGAGTGAAAAATCCAACAGCAAACAAGCACCAGATGTGAACAAATGAAGGCAGTTTTGTATGTATGTTTGAACACTCCCATATTAAGACTATGTACTGTCAGGCTCATTGAAGTGACCTATCATGTTCTTGTGGAATATTATGAATAATAATTTAATCATTTCTCTGCAATTATGCTGCTGCCAGATTCCACAAAAGATAAGCCTGTCTGGGCCTCTATTTACACAGGATTGGAATCAACTGAATGCACAATAACTTCTCTGCTTTACTGATCTCCTCATTTACATAGCACTCGACATGCTTGACACAATTTTGTTTTACTATTTGGTACCTGTGACTATCCATTCCACAACATTGTATAAATGTATGGATTCAGGATCATGGATCTAAATCTAAATTAATTTAATTGCAGTTTGAGGCTGTAAGTTTGCTTTCATTTGGATTGAATCAGAATTAAGGATGCTTTGTAAATTTGCATTGCTTAACCACTCTATTTAAATTCATATTAGTATCTCATTCAGATGTGGTCTGAACAAGAGAAGTGTTTGATGGAATACAAAATCTCCATCTGGATGCAATTTGTGTTGTTAAGTTTGGCCTTGATTCTCCCATCTATTCTCCCAATCTCTTTCACTCGTCCTCTCCCCCAGTCCCCTCCCTAATGATCTGTTTTTCCCTTAAGCTTTTATTTGCATTTCAGTTTCTGCATTATTCTCCAGTATCTCTCTTCTCGTCTGTATTTGTCTCCTTTCAGCCATTTCTGTGTTACTTTATCTGTTTCTGTTGTTACTATATCTCTCTAATCTGACTTGCTGACTTACTCCTTTTTATGGGTTTCATTCTCTAGATTCCGACTGCATTTCATACATTCCCTTTTCTATTGTCCAGATGATGCTATTGGGAAACTCAAACCAGAACTGCGGCTCATTATGTTTCTTGCATATCCTTATATATTCACAAATGATAGGAAGCAAACTGCATGCAAGATAGAAGCATTAAATAGTAAAATTACCCTTTTATCATCACAGTCAAACTCCAGCTGGAGGTTCATCACGACTCCCTCTGTGTAAATGCTTCCAATGATGGTGCATAAAACAAGACATGAAGCTGTCATTTTGAGCTCTTCCTAATGCTGTTCAATCTCACAAGCTCTCCAGAGACCTGTTACTACAGTATATGATATTATTTTGTGTATCTCTAGTCGCAGGGAGTGGCAATATCATTCATTCTGTTTGTAAAATTGTTTGTTCACATCCTAATAATTGATGTTGGCTCAAATGATTTAAGTGCAAATCATTCCTAATTTTTAGGTAAATGTCTTCTAGTCAGAACATGACAGGTCTAAATTTAAACATGATCTGTGTGCCCATGTTGCTGTCAAGATTCACTATACATCACTATATTCTATTCAGGAATAAATATTTATGATTTACACCTCAGTTGTTTATTAGCATATATTAGAAGGTGCCAGTTACATTCCCGTTAACTACAATAAATTTAATTTGAACAGTTCAGGGTTTTAAATGTTACTGTCTAGTAATCCTCTCTCTGTCTCCTCTTTTGCCTCTCCCCTGTGGCTTGGCTTCTGCCAACTGTCACATGTTACTATTCATTAGAAAAGGGGTGTCCAACCTTTTGGAACAGGGGGCTGGATCAGTGTGTCACAATCAGTGAGTGAGATGCAAAAACTTGTACAAAAATCTGCACTCCTCCCCCACACAGAAATTCAAGCCTCCCCTGCAAAAATTGGCTGGCTTCCTCACTTATGTTTTTGCTCTTCACTTCCCTGCCTAGCCTGGTCTATTGCCCATCTGTTTGCTCTGCTCCACCGCCACTCACTCCCCATGGTGATCTCTGCTGTCTGCCACCATTGTCTCCATAATCCACCAGTACCAGCATTGTTTCTGCCATTCAAAGTTTGATCACTTGGAAGCAGTAGCATTAACAATGGGAGATTGCTAAGGTTGGCCATGGGTTTATTACCCTTTTCACATTCTTACATTGGATATGCTGATAATTGTGGTGATCGATTGTGGCCAATGTGGATTTCAATGCCGCATATTTAACCCATGTGCTCTATTCCTCTCTGCGATTGAATATTGCTAAGGTATGCCATCTACTGCAGGCCACAGATAGTGAAGTGTTGCAAATGTGGATGGGTCCTGTCCTCCTTCTTCTATCATCAGCGACAATGATGGGTCACCTGCCTTGTATTGTGCAGGTACAAGCATTATAAAAATGGACACCAAGCCAGGAAGGAGAAGATTAAGAGGGCTAACTGAAAACTAGGTCAAAGAGATGAGATTTGAGGAGGTTGAGTGGTTTAGGGTGGGGTTCCTCAGAGTAGGATAAATGCAGCGGAGAGGAGGGAGCGACAACATAATGGCCATTCAGCTCGATTAATTAGGCCAAGTACAAATATTTTGCAATATAAATAGTTACATCATTCCCTTTATCAGGTTGTTCTATGCATCTCAAGTTAAATTAAAATTGATCCAGTCTTTGTAATTATTAATCCTAAGTATTGGAAGTAGCTTCCAGAAAATTAAAATCAATATATGCAAAAGTTAACAAGCCTAAATCAAATATTTAAATTCAATATTGTGATAAAATTATTGTTACCTCAAATTTTAAAAATATAATGCTATTTCTTCACTTTTTTAGCTGTAAGATGCTGAAAGGCACGTACCTTCTTCAGAGGTTGAAAGACAGACAGCAAGAACAGAAGGTTTCAAAGCCTGAATGAATTTAGTGCCTAAAACATAACGAGTATTTGATAATTAGTGTTAACTCATTAAATACTTCAATGGTGGATGGTAGTATTATTTCTTAATAGTTATTTAATGACCAGTCCTAATAGGGAACCATAAGCTTTTTAACTTTATGACTTGCCTTGCGGTTATACTGGTTTATCAAAGTTAAATCAAGATTTATAAGGCAAGCCATGTGTACAAACCATGACCTTTTCAGCTCTTCTTGATAACACAATCATACACCAATGTCAAACATCAAGTAGCTGTTTAAATGCAGCAAATGTGAGTTAATAGTGTTGTCAGAATAAACTAAATGTTATATTTCCTGCAATGCAGGAGACTTCAAATTGCAGACATAGTTTTGTCATAGATCCAAAAATGCCACGTCCTAAAAGATCTTAACTGGCATGAACTCGGGAGCTGTATTATACCAGAGGCTACTGGAGAGGAAAATGAGATGATAGTTTTGCTCCCGTGCTTAACTAAGATATGATAATGTTCATCGCTGCTGGATAGAGACAAGGCATTATGAGCATCTTTGCCTTATCTTGCTGCCTAGCAACATATTCATTCCACATAAAAACCTAATACCTCATAGAGTAACAGCAGCATGTCTGCTGCAGTTGATGTGACTGCAACATATTCTTGTAATTAGCAACACTCAGCAATTTGGATTTATTGCTCTGTTTTGATGCTTGTGCATGGACATAGCAAGAAAGGGTATAATTCTGAAGGAAAATGAAATGTTTGTGACAAAGATTATTGACTGAAATGCATAAGAAATGTTTTGTGGGTTTCATTTCTCAATTGTGGGCAAACAATTGTGGACATTGCAGGAATATTTTCTCTCGGGTGGGGGTCACTCTCCGCCAGTGTCTCCCTTCATTAGCACTATAATTTTAACCAGCAGTCAGTTTTAAAGTGATCGTGTTCTGCCTCCCTCTGCCCACCTAACACTGAAGGAGGAATCCAGCTGATCATTGCAACAGCTGCTCTTCCAGTCAACAAGTGCACAGCTCCACTCCGCGAACTGTTTGTAAAATTAAGAGTCCGAAGGGAAGTGCTGGTGAGTGGAGTTGCCTGCAAGAGCAGCTGTTGCAATAATCAGCTGGAACCCTCCTTCAGTGTTAGCTGGGCAGAGAGAGGCAGAACAGGACCACTATAAAACTCAGTGCTAGTTAAAATTATAGTGCCAGTAAGAGAAGTTGCACTGCCAAGTGAAAGTTGGAGGAATCATGAGCTATGCTGTTACAAATTGCGGCAAGTGAACACCAACTAAAGGGATAAGACTTCCTCTGTGCATTGTGTAATGAAACTATAAACCCATTTATAAAGAAAATCAAAAGCAAAATACTGTGGATGCTGGAAATCTGAAATAAAAACAGAAAATACTGGAAATACTCAGCAAGTCAGGCAGCATCTGTGGAGAAAGAAACAGAGTTAACATTTCAGGTTGATGACCTTTCATCAGAACCGAATTTATAAAGAACACGTTTATGATTTTATTACACATAACACGCAGAGATAATATTCCCCAAGAAAGAATATTAGCCAGCATTCAACAAGGGACGGCTGGAAGAATCTTTAGCTTGAACTCTGCTTTTTTTTTCGTTCCTCATTTTAAAATGTATTAAATTCCAATCTCTTTAGATCTTCTCAGCCTATATGTCATTCCCCAACCAAAAGGACGGACAAGCCTTTTAGGCTTGGGCCTCTCTGAAGGTCTAGTCCCTGAGCTGACTGCTAGAAGTTATATGAGAACAATCAGGGGCAATGTATCATCTGATTTTCCCTCTCTCTCAGTGGGGAAGTCACTGGCCTCAATTCAGTGGTTCTTCTTGAGGCAAAGCTGCGCTTGGGAACATGCAGGATACAAGAGGAACCTTAAGTGCAGACTGAATCCTTCCACTCCATGACACAACATTAATAGGCCACCCTTTCTTTTTGGTTAGATCAGCTGTTCCTTTCTAGCTTCACTTTTTGTATAATACTCTTGGTACAACATATACATGCAGCTCGACTGATTTCTTCATTTAACTAAATTTGCAAATGAATGATTACTCCCATCAGATGTAATATACTGTCTGATGTCAAAATGAAACAAGCAGAAAAGCTGTCACCTAATTGCTAATCTGCAAGGGGTTCAATGGAGATTTTGGCATTTTTGCATGCAATGGGTCAGATTTAGTTTCACCGCTGTAGTAATTTGAAGTGCTATAATCCAATTTTCTTTCTGAAAGGTCTGGGTGGTCTAGTGTGTCGGAACAGCCTTTTCACCTTGGGGGGCCTGGGTTCAAATCTACCCCAGACAGATGGGTGGATAATGGTTTCCTCTCTCTCTCTCTCTGCTGTTAAGGATCACAAGTGCAATGCATTTAGATAGTTACAAGCCAGTTTCGACTGCACAAAGCAGCTTGTACATTTGGCACTAATTAATAGTAATTCAGCAATGTTCCAAAGAAAGAGAGGAACGAAAGAATCAATAATAAGAGATACCCAACTGATGATGCAGCTGAGGCACATTGATGGGCTAATTCAGAAACAGTTCGACATTGCAGCTGATCCTATCCAGACCAAACTCGAGAGTGCTTGATGATATCAATGGGCATAAAGTTGAAACATTTTGCATTTCCCACTGCTTTCATCATTCATCACTTTGGTAACACACAAGAAGAGCTACTTCAGCGTAAGATGAGAGTCTGCACAGACTGTGAGAATGGGGCCACATTGACAGAAAGATTTTTACATTGAACCTGAGAAAATAGTAAATGATACAATCTCAGCAGAGAGCCTGTGTGCGAATGGATTCAACCCCAGTGTATCCAAAAAGCAATTCAATTACTTCATTCATTTATACTTAATAGGGTTTTTCTTCATTTTTCCTTCAGTGCTGTTTATGCCACAGATCACCCTGGCAAGCAGCGGGTGCCCTGGTCTCTGGCCTCTGCCAAGGCTGCTGTATAACCAGCTGCTAGTTGGCATATGCGCATAGAAAGCTAGGAGAATAGAACCCGAGGCCATAAATGGAAATTTATTAAAAAGTAAATTTAATACTGATGTCAGAAAGACATCTTTACTCTTTTGACAAATGTTGGGGGTAATATACCGACATGGATAGAGGATTGGCTAACTAACAGAAAACAAAGAGTCAGGATAAAAGGGTCATTTTCAAAATGGCAATCTGTAACTAGTCGGGGGCCGCAGGGATCAGTGCTGGGGCCTCAACTATTTACAATATATATCAATGATTTGGATGAAGGAACAGAGTGTCTTGTGGCCAAATTTGCTGATGATACAAAGTTGCAAGTTGCGATGAAGACACAAAGTGTCTGCAAAGGGATATTGACAGGTTAAGCGAATGGGCAAAAATTTGGCAGATGGAATATTATGTGGGAAAATGTGAAGTCATCCAATTTGGGAGGAAAAATAAAAAAGCAAAATATTATTTGAATGGAGAAATACTTCAAAATGTTGCGGTACAGAGGGATCTGGGTGTCCTCATACATAAAACACAAAAAGTCACCATACAGGTGCAGCAGCTAATCCGGAAGACAAACGGAATATTGGCCTTTATTTCTAGGGGGATGGAGTATAAAAGCAGGGAAGTCATGCTACAACTGTACAGGGTGCTGGTGAGACCACACCTGGAGTACTGTGTACAGTTCTGGTGCCCTTATTTAAGGAAGGACATACTTGCATTGGAGGCAGTTCAGAGAAGGTTCACTAGGTTGATTCCAGGTATGGAAGGGTTGTCTTATGAGGAAAGATTGAACAGGTTGGGTCTATACTCAGTGGAGTTTAGAAGAATGAGAGGAGATCTTTTGAAACATACAAGATTCTGAGGGGACTCGATAGGGTAGATGCTGAGAGGATGTAATCCCTCATGGGGGAATCTAAAACTAGGGGGCATAGTCCCGGAGGGTCGTGAATCTTTGGAGTTCTTTACCCCAAAAGCTGTGGAGGCTGAGTCATTGAATACATTCAAGGCTGAGTTAGACAAATTTTTGATCAGCAAGGGAGTCAAAGGATATGGGGAAAGGGTGGGAAAGTGGAGTTAAGGTAAAAATCAGATCAGCCATGATCTCATTATATGGCAGAGGAGGCTTGAGGGGCCGAATGGCCTACTCCTGCTCCTATCTCTAATGGTCTTATGGGGCAGGGGAAGAAATGCAGCAGTACTAGTGTAGCCCCTGTTCTCTGATTATTATTAACCAGGCTACCTTGCTTTCCTTTCTAAGGAACAGTTGTGTTTGCAACTAAAAGCTTGAACAGGACAATCTATAAATAACTTTGCACAGCACCAATCGTTAGAATCTGTGACCCCTTGTACTGCTCTCACAATTTAGTTTATGTAATTCCAGGTTTACCTTTTCCATACTGTTTACTATCTTGTGTACCTCTATATCACCTCTCAGGTGGCTTCTTTCAAGACTGAAAAGCCCATATTTCTCTAGCCTTTCCTCACAGCTCAGACCCCGATACTAGGAATTAATTTCGTGGCTCTTCTGTGCAGTGCCTCCAATGCTTGACTGTCTCCCTTGTGTCTTGGTGACCAGAATTAAACCCAGTACCTCATGGTGCATCTTGACTTGTATTCCATTATTTTGGTTAAATCATTCAGCATTTTATTGGCTTGCAGATTTCTGATTTCAGATTTCCGCTCTACATTGGTTGGAGATGTGGAGCATAAGATTCCCAGATCTCTTTCAATTTCACCCATGGCTATTCAACACCATTCATCGAGTTTCTGTCCCATCCCATTTTTCTTTCCTCCATGCAGTACTTTACACTTGTTTGTATTAAATTTCATCTGCCTTTGTTTGGCCCACTTATATATTTTGTCCAACTCATTCTGTAATCTCTTAGTTGCTTCCTTCAATTCCACAGCCTTTCCTTGTTTATTATTACCTGCAAATTTCACCAATTTATGTGGAGTTTCTGAATCCAAATTGATGTGAATTAGAAACATCGGCGGTCCTGACACCAATCTCTGGGGCACCCCCCTGACATAACTCCTCGAACGAGTATCTGTTGTTCAGACAATTTCTTATCCATAACCAAGATTTACCCTGAGTTACTGATTTAAACTGAGCTATCAGTTTAACTAATTGCCTTTTGTGTGGAACTTAGTCTAGGTACAACAACAACTTGCATTTATATTTTGCACCTTTAAAGTCGTAAAACATCCCAAGGAACGGTACCTTGTAGGGTTTTCCACTTGGGATGTCATTTCCTGAAAGAAGCCAAGCATGTTTCTTCCCTTTCTCAATCCATGTTGACTACTGTTTGCTTGGCTATTGTTGTGCGGATTTTGAAATTCATTATTTTACAGAGGATTGGAGCAAGGCAAATGGGTCCATAGTTGTCATTATCTATTTTGCGGCCTTTTTGAATATTAGTCTGTTTCCAATCTATTAATACCTCCCTAGTGTCCAGTGACCCTTCATAATAATTGTTAATGGCTCTCAAATCTCCTCCCTATATCTCTTAGCAATTTAGAATAAATACCATTTACCATCTAGGACTTTCATCTCATTTATATCAAAGTCATTAATTTTGCCTAGATTATCTCTGTTTTTGGATGACATGTTCCTCAGATCTTTCCTACTGAATACTTGGAGGAAGTAATCATTTGGTATATTAACTATCTTGTTTTCATCCTTGGTTTCAGCACTGTTTGCATCTTTTATGGTTCTCACCTCTTCTCTGATTGCCCTCTTACTACAAAAGAACTGAAAGAATTTCTTACTATGATGTTTTGTCTCTGCAGCAGTGCTTTTTTCAAGGTCTCTTTGCCCCTCTGACCATCTTTTTAACGTGTTTCTGCACGTTGCTAGATTCATTCACATCTTTCCCTTTCTCCCTGCAGGAGAGTTGCTTTTCCTTTTTATTCATTTTTGATTAGTTTATTAATTCACTTGAGGTCAGGCTTGTTCCGAGTGAACACTGGCCCTCAACACACTACTGCCCACAATTTTGGGAGAAGTCAGCAATGTCCCTCAGAAAGGCCATCAAGATGCTTTGTGTGGGTGGTGGAAAGCAATTACACTGGTGTATTAAGGAGTATTCCTCTGAAGTTGGGATCATGGCACATTCTTAGGGAGATTTTAACTTCAACTGCACATCTGGCCTGTGCTTTACCCAGGTGTTTGATGCTGACAGTAAGTGCTAGAAGTAGAAAATTGTTCCATTATGCAGCACTGACATCTCTCGCCTTAATAAACACCAAAAATCATGAACATACTGTGTAATATATTATAAAGGTTTTATTTAATAATTTAATGCAGAGAAGTGTGAAGTGATGCATTTTGGAAGGAAAAATGAGGATAGGCAGTGTAAACTACATGATATAATTTTTAAGTGGGTGCAGGAACAAAGAGACCTGGGGGTTCACATGCACAAATCTTTGATGGTGGCAGGACAAGTTGACAAAGCTGTTAAAAAAAAGCTTTTAACAGCTTAACTAATTGCCTTTTGTGTGGAACTTAGTCTAGGTACAACAACAACTTGCATTTATATATAGCACCTTTAAAGTAGTAAAACATCCCAAGGTGCAGCACCTTAAACAGGGATCCTCGGCTTTATAAATAGAGGCATAGAGTACAAAAGCAAGGAAGTGATGGTAAACCTTTAGAAATCACTGGTTAGACCTCAGCTAGAGTATTGTGTCCAATTCTGAGCACCACGCTTTAGAAACAATGTCAAGGCTTTGACGAGGGTGCAGAGGAGAGATGTACCAGAATGGTACCAGGGATGAGGGAATTAAGTTATGTGGACAGACGAGAGAAGCTGGGGTTGTTCTCCTTATGGCAAAAAAGGTTAAGGGGAGACTTAATAGAGGTGTTCAAAATTATGAGGGGTTTTGATAGAGTAGATAGGGAGAAACTGTTTCCACCAGCAGGAAGGTCGGTAACCAGAGGACACAGATTTAAGATAATTGGCAAAAAATGCAAGGGGGAGATGAGGAGAAATCTTTTTACACAGCGAGTTGTTATGTTATGGAATACACTGTCTGAAAGGGAGGTGGAAACGGATTCAATAGTAACTTTCAAAAGGGAAGTGAATGTATATGTAAATGAAGAATTTGCAGGGGAAAGAGCAGGGAAGTGGGACTAATTGGATAGCTCTTTCAAAAAGCCCGCACAGGCAAAATGGGCCGAGTGGCCTCCTTCTGTGCTGTATGATTCAATGATTCTACAATAAAGCTTTCTCTGTCTACAAAGAACTTGCAGTGTACTAATTGTCACCTTTGACTATATTTACATTTTTTTCTATTGCTCAATTTTAAAATGATTTAATCCCATGCAAAGCTTTGCTCTATTGACAAAAGTGATGGAAGGGGCTGGCTGCTCCCATTGTAACTCTGTGAGGAGTCACAAGCAGTCGCACAAGAGTAGCCCACACTGAGTGAGCTCCATGTTTTCCTTTTCTCCCATTGTGAAACGGCTTCGCTTAGTATCTGAGTGATCATCTGGCCAAGAACAGAAATTTGCTGCATATGGAATGATGGGGGCAAACTTGCAACACTCAAAACATTATGGTAGGTCTTCCTGGAGTATGAGACAATGAATATGGCTTAGAACTGGCTTCCTGTTCATTTACTTTCCCTGTTTCCCCTCCTTCCTCATGCTAATAGCTGTGGGTCCCCCCCTGCAGCCCCTAATGCCGGCCATGTAGTCCTTGCGCTCTGTCTTCCAGACAGGATGGCAGAAGCATCGAGTTTGCAGGCTTCTCCAGGCCCTTGCTGTCAGTGAAGCTGCAGGTTTTTGACAAGCCAGAGGCAAAACAGTCTGTCCATCCTTCCCTCACTGAGGACAAGCTCACAAGCAGCACAGCAGGAAACCAACAAAGCTGATTACCACCTCAGGCTGTGGAACTGGAGTGTCAGCTACAACTAGGCCTCAACGCTGCAGCTCACCGATGCACAACAAGCCCACTGCGTTCGCTGCCATACATTTCCTTAGCTCTGTTTATGTAGGCCAACAGAACAGGGAGGCGCTGAAAAAATGTTACTCCCTGCAAATGTCGCTGTTTTAGGACTTCCGAGGATTAATTAAATGCAATTCCTAATTATTTAGCCAATCTACAGCCATTCACTTTTCAGTACGGATAAGTTACTTTAAATATATATATATATTTTTTAATAATGCGCAATTCATTTCATCTTCGAAAAGAAATGCAGTGCTCATGAGAGTAAACAAACTGAATATTATGTTTCTGATCCTCATACATTTGTATTTAATAGCTTTTTAATCTTCACATGTAAGAAGCCCAATACTCAAGCCACTCGTACTCATTATAAGCCTTAAATTAGCTCCAGTGAGATTTTGTTTAATCGAGCAATGGAGAGATCGACCCATTTACCATCTGCAGGAAGCCTCATAGACTCGCGGCTAACAGCTGGATCTACTGATAGCCATGACAATGACAAAAGCTACTGACTATAATTTTTTTCATCTCAGGGTGCAATTACTGTCCTTTCACTGCAAGCGTTGATGCTGACAGGGGAGCAATCTCTGCGATTTCAATACCCTTTGATTAGTTGCTTTCACTTCAGTCTTTTATTCTGCAAAATTAATTTGTATATTTAGATCTCTTCATACGAATATGTAAAATCAGATGACGGCAGTGGAGTGTCTTATGAATTAGAAGGGTCTGCATTTCTTTTGCCTAAAATATCTCCTTGTCATGTTCAAAAAGTAATGCGGGATCTCACAGGCCAGCAAGTTACAGGAAACTCTCAATCTCCCTTGCAAAGGAAACTGACAGAATTTTGTTGGGAGAATTTTAAATCCTATCAGCTGTTCTGAAGCAGAATTACACAGGTCACCACTTCAAACCATTTCGAAGATGTGATATCACATGCCTCTAAAACTATTCCTAGTATTTGGAGACACGTATCTTTTTAGGTGAGGAACTTTAAAACATCGTCAGCATCTCAATTCTTTCTTGTAAAATAAAATAAAAGGTGTTTATCTTGGTCCTATCATTCATAGATTATGTTGAACTTCAATAAAGTTCTGGGGTCTTCGTGTATGGAACACATGTAGACAGGTAGAGAGATGGTATCACCACAGTGCATCATTGCTGTGATTGGCAGCCAGTCTCGCAAGGCCAGTGTGAACAGGTGGCACATCTGTGTTAACAAACACTCAAACTCGTTACACCAAAAAAGAATCAGTTTAAATCATTGCTGGAAGCTTTACAAGTAAAACATTTTAACAATTGGAAATGCAGCTTTCATAAGAAAATTGTATAAAATGTCTTTGTTGTGTTATTTTTGCATTGGTCTCAAAGAGAGTGACATACAAACTGCTTCCTGTGCAGTTAAAACATCACTGAATTAGTGCGATCGTGTAAAACGGATGATAGTCCATTTTATATCTCTCCCGATTTTTATTTCCATTGACTTCAATCGGGAAAGATGTAAAATGGGCTGTCAATTCACTATCACCCATTTTACACTATCACACAAAGTCAAAATGACCCCCTATAAGTCCCATTTTCTTATCCCTTTCTCTCCCCTGCCCTCTCTCTCTATACCTCACTATCCTTACGTTAGGCAGAAGGTGAGCACTGCAATGTCAGTCCTTGGATGACTGTCCAGGGCGTGGCCTTTGGCACTGCAGAAAGATGCAGCTGTCCCTCGCCCTTCATCCCCATTCAGTGTTTTTCCTCTTCATAGAGGCAGCTCACCTGATGCTGCAAAGTGCATCCTGTCGAGGGGACTGGTGAATACAGGTATTCCAACTCATAGCTCCTAATGCTGACTCTAGGGATGGAACTACCAGGTTCCCTCAAACATCACAGTTTAATTTTAATACAGTTTGTTGTGAATGCACTCATCACCTTGAGAATTTTAAAAATGTTTATGTTCTTTAAATCATTCGCATTTAACCCCTTTTTTAGCTTTTCTATCATTTCCTGGTTTAATTCTTAATTGGCAGGAGGTGGGAGAGGGATAGTAAAAACCGTCTGCAGCTCAGGCATGTCACTGTGTCTAGACGATTGCATAATGCCCCAAACACAGTCCGAGTGGTATAGCTCTCTTATGACAGGCAGGATCTTGGTGCTTTTTAACAGCAGCAGTAAATAGCTGTCGATTTCATAACTCAACAGCCGAGAACAACTTTACAGTAAACAAACGGATTCTGTCACAGTTATTTTTCTGTTCTTTTGATTAATATTTCTGCAGTGAGCCACTGAAAATTGCAAGGTTTGAACTTTTCCAGTATATTGAGAGAATGTGACTATTTCCCAGCATTACTGGCAACGGATCAGAAATTGACGAGCTCTGAATTGTAAGAGGGTAAGAAATATTGAATTAAGAGACAGAGATAAAAGAGGCAGAAAGAAAAAGTAGAACAATTTTTTAAAATTTACATATTTTAAAAAATGTCCAACAACAATTAAAATCTGAAGGAATGAGACTCCACGCTTGTAAAAGTTAATTTTCATTGCCAAAGAGGTTGTTTGGCAGTCATTACTATGCCATTAAAAGGGTGCTTAGACTTGAAATTACTTGATGTACCTTTTTTTGACAAAATTATTTCGTATCCATCAGGTGAGTGCAGAAACTTCACGTTGTTCCATTCATTTGAATGGGGAGCCAGCCGGTGGGATGTTGTTTTCACGAAACTTACGGAGGAGCAGGGCATCTGGTACAGCAATTTCTGGATTTCTGCGTTTAACAGTGCATATGCGCTCGCTGGAAGTTGCTCTACCATTTGCACAGAAATAACGGTAAACCGTCTTAGCCTCGTCGTTATTTTCACAGGAAAATCCGGCCCATTGTGCTTTTTTTAAATCTAATATATATCTGCCTTTATAATCTGCGAGTGTTAGTGAACAATTGCACCATGGAGCAAAAGAATGTACCAATAAATCCTTTCCAGTTTTTAAAATGCACATGTCCTTTCCATCATATCAAGCTTGCAAGAAATAGCAGATGCTGAATATTATAAAATAGAATTAGAAAAAGGCAGTAGCTATAAAACATTTCTTAATTAGCACTGTGATAATCAGGAATAAATAACAAAAAAATAATGATTTAACATCACAAAGAAATATCCCGCGATCATTTATTGCTACCAAACGTTATTTGGTGCACCTGTAAGGGCCTGTAATTTATTTGACAGGCTTAATATTATCACACGGTGAGTGATATAGCAGTTTTGGAAAAGGTCCAGAGGAGAGCTACAAGAATGATTTTTAGCTTAAAGAACCTCAGCCACTCAGATAGGCTCAAGGATCTTGGTCTATTTACTTTAGAGCAGCGTAGACTAAGAGGTGACCTGATAGAGGTCTATGAAATAATTAAAGGGCTGGATAGGATCCTATTGATAGATTATTCTAGCTTAACAGGTTGGAGAGGACCAGGGGACACGAGTTTAAACTAAAGAGTAGGAATAGATTGGATGTTAGGCCGTTCTTCTTTACCCAGAGAATTGTGAGTCTCTGGAATACATTGCCCGCTGGTGTGGTGGCTGCGACTCTCTATGGGTCTTCAAGAGGGAGCTGGACCAATTCCTGACTGGGGCAGAGATCGCATTATATAGAAGGGAAGTGTCTTTATAGATAACACTTGCTCCATGTGATCTCCTGGACTGGTTTCGATTGCCTGAGGGGGGGGGCGGAGAGGAATTTTACAGAGTATTTTTTCCCTTATTGGCCTGGTGTTTTTTCTGTTTTTTGCCTCTCCCAGGAGATTTCATGGCTGCGGGGGTGGGTGTGAGGGGGAGGTCGGGGGAGGGAAGAAGTGTTTAGCCCATGATGGTCTGGTCATCATGGTGTGGGGCAGGCTTGATGGACCTGCTGGTCTTTTCCTGCCCGTCAATTTCGTATGTTGGTACCTCCAGGACTTCTGATAATGGGAAATCAGTGAGATATATTTAAATAAGACCTCAAGGAATGTTCAGAGGCAGTACCATATCTTGAACTTCATCAGAATATAAGAAAAGTCAAAGATCAGAAAAAGCCATTTGGGACTGTATAATACAAAGACTAGTACATGTGTGGGAGTAAGTTTAAGCAAGTAATTCCGGGTCATAGTTCAACCGATGTTCGTAAAATGCTTGAGCCTCATTTGTACGGTTTATGACATCACCAGAAGCACTCACTCATGTGATTCACTGCCAATCAGCTATTATCCTGTATGATTTGAATATTTACCTTGTTGAAAGTAATGCAAAATCAAAGCCTTAGATTTACTTTAATAGTTCTATAATTTCTAGGATGCTTATAATATGGATTAAAGTTTTACCCCTTTGTAAGACAGCAGTGTGGGCTTGATGGGATGTCACAACAGCAACAATGACTGTGTTGGTGCATATCCATCTCTGTGGAGTTTTTTCAAGATTTTTTTTGCCAGTTGCCTCTCCTGAAAGCACTGATTCCTGCTGGGATATGGTTCCGAGGGCACTGAGTGTCCTTCAGTACCTCGATAAACCGACTACTATTCATGTGTCAACAGCCCTTTTCATCCATGCAGGATATCACAGGTGAGCCACATTTGGTTCTCGCCCATCATTCACGTGCACACACTTTCTGGCAAAGGGTCACTGGGTTGCGATCAGGAGCAGAAGCCCTGGCTTATTTTCCCTTCCTTAGCCCAGTGTGCTGAGGCCAACTGTAGCACCCCTGCTGCCGCTTCGGCTGAGACCAGCATAGACCAGGAATCGAGCCTGAGGCCTTCCGGTCTGTATGACTCAGTTACTGTCTGCAGTAACTCTACAATTTGATTAGCTTTAAGACAGACTCAGTTTGGGCACAACATTGAAGGCATGTGATTGAAGTTATAAGGAAGAGAGCGAGAGAGCACAGGAGAGTACTTGGGACCCACAGTAGCAGCCCTAACTACGGAGAGGCTCTCATCCAAACTATTAATATATTTAAATAGATATTTTTGTATCAAAATGTTTTAAATGTGGCTTAAACAGAATATGCAGTGGGGAACAATAGCACAGAAAGCTGAATACCCTTATGAGGAAGCTTTTTCTGATGTTTTTTGTGTACGTTAATTTACGATACCTTATCATGTAGAAATCTCTTTCATAACTTCGGCAAAAATGGTTGACAAACAGGATAACTCAAAATATCCCAAACAAACCAGTATATACTACTAAATAGAAACCAAGGAGTATTATAATTTTTTTGTGTGGCCATGTTTAAAAGTTTTATAGATCACAGTCAGATCCCACCTTTCTTTCTAGACTGCGCCATAGTTCAGCTGATGTTCTTCTGGACTGTAGAGCTTGAGTTTCTCGAGGGACAATTTTCTGACGTTACGCTCCTGACTCTGAGCTTTGCCCCCTGGATTACATCGCCGTGCCAGGGGGTCATTTCAAAAATAGGAGAAATTCTGGTGCTCAGGTTCCGACCCCGGCCTCCGGCCCCAGGTAGGCTCCACTTCCACCGGGTTCGGTGATACACGGTGAGACTGATGGCTGAAATCCGGGGACTCCTGCCCCTTTATGTGCATTAGCCAAGTAAGGGCAGGCTGAGGCTTTGGCCCCCACAAGGCCAATGAGGAATCTGGGTCGAGCAATTCCAGGCTCTGTATCTTTAACTAAGACAGATAAAAGATAAAAGAGTATGATTGACAATGTCAAAGAAATTTTAAAAATTGATAAATACCAACACCAGTTTGAATTTCGGAACATTTTAACTCTGGGAACACAGTAACAATTCAACATTAAATTTAAAACTTGGTATCTGATTTAATAATCAAGCCTAGCTCACATCACCAGCTCAGCATTATCGTTATATGCGCTCTGCTGGTAGTCCAGTTTGTTTTTATCTACATTATCCCTCTCTCGAGCTTGAGCCTCAGAGAGTACGTAGAAGCAAATAGCTAGCATCAGCTGTTGGAAGCAAGAGATAATATTTAGACTTATCCCTCCCTGCGATGGGGAGGGATAAGGTGATGTCATTCATCATTACATCATGAATGGAGAACAATGACCATCCCAGTATCAGACGCAGTGAATTACTGACTGAGTCACTAGACTCAACAGTGTTCTGTTTGCACAGCTCTGAATTTAATCAACTTTCTGTGGAATAAATTTAGATTTGCACCTTGGAAGTAGAAATTTGTTTGCTCCATATCTGGCAGCTGCCTTATACCTTTAACATGGCCCTACCCTCAGGCCTGATAAAATACTGCTTTCCCTCAATGTATCCACACAAACATTTGCTTGTAGAGAGCCACAGTGTTGTAAGATGAGCAAACAGCTCTGCCAGTTGGGACCTTTTCCAAACAGCTGTGAGTTTGATTGGTAACTAAATTAACATCTGCTGTACTGGGGGAGCAAGGGTGAGATGTCAGCTCATCTCATTGCTTAGCCAGAAGGACATGTGCTCACTGTGAGGTTATCCGCACCAGGTCAAAGTGTGATACTGTGCTTCAGGAACTTGTCCCACCTGGTGTTTAGAGGAACATCACAGGCTGTACATAACTTGAAGTTAAATAGAGCTGAATGATTTGGGTTTAAAAGCAAAGGCTTTCACAATCCCTCTTTTGAAGTGATAAATTCAGCTCTTGCCCAGATTGCTTTGTAGTATTGTCTGCAGTTAAGTAAGTGTCTGATGTTGGTAATGGTGTTACAGTACTATCTGTGGGAGCAGCAGTATTATTCTTAAACAGTTTATAGGAAGTTTTGGATATGTCTTGGGGGTTTAGTATTATTTGCTTACACTTTCCCTTTTTCTCTCTGACAAGTTTCTCCCTCTCCTCTCCTGATGGTGTTTGACTCCTTGCTGGGATATTTGTTCCCTGGGCACCAGTCGGCCTCTCGTACCTTGGCCATATTACCATTCATCCTGTGTGAGCGTTGATGGTTATTGAACAGGCTATTCAACCTGGAGGCATTGCAGTTGTTTCTGATTCTGGCCTCACTCAGTGTCTGAACACACATTTCCAACAGACATCAATGGATAGTGTTCAGGAGTGGGAACCCGTGCTGATTTTGCCCTCCCTATCACAGGGGCATCGAGGCATTGAAAGCCCTGGTGGTTTCCCCGTTCAGGCCCCGCTTAAAATTGCATTGGGGGCCTATTGATGGGTCCTGTCGACTTGCATAAAATTAGGAGCCTGCTTTAGGCGGACGTATCATCCGCCTGCAAAATCCGCGAACGATTGGAAATGACCAGAATCTGAGCGGGTAAGCAAGCTACTCATTTTTAACTGCCCGCCCGCCCAGTTTCCACTGGGCGGGCAGGGTTAAAATTAGCCCCACGTGTGCAGAAAAGGAGGAAACTAGTAACAGCAGAAAATTAAAAAAGTATGAAAAATTCTGTGAAGCAGAGAAACCGTGCGAGAACAAACAGGAAATGACAAATCTTAGCATATCTTAGATTAAAACATTTCCAAATGTGCCTAAGTGGCAACAGATAAAGAAAAGTGGGGAAAACAATTTAATTATTTCCACATTATTTTCCTGCTGCATTTACACTTGTTTGCATTCAGAAAAAAAATACAACAGTAGCAGAACAAAACTGCAGTGAAAAAGTGTGATTATCATGAAAAGTCTGATCCAGGAATACTGGGGTGATTAGATAAGCTACGCACATGAAGTTGAGATGATGGTGGTAAACCACCTGAGCTTTGCTGTCATGGTTTATAGACCATCAATGAGATTATTGTAATCACTGCCAAGGTACCTGTCACTTCTGACGCAGTAATTGCTGCAGCTGCTACTGTTTCTGGCCGGAGGTCATATTTGTTGAGGTGAGAGCTCATGGCAGGTGCCAATTCGGGAAGTTAGTTGGGAATTCTTGGAACTGTCTTCCTGAGAGGCTGAGGATTACAGCTGGGAAAATAAGATAATTTTTCATTGTGAGTTAGAAATTATTTAAGTGTTGTTAACTGTGTCAGCTGTGGCTCAGTTGGTAGCATTCTCACCTCTGAGTTAGAAGGTTGGTGGGTTCAAAGCCCCGCTCCTGAGACTTAAGCACCAAATCTAGGTTGATACTCCCAGTGTAGTACCGAACCGAGAGAATATTACAGAGTAGGAGGTGCGGTCTTTCAGATGAGATGTTAAATTGAGCCCTCTGAGGTGGATGTAAAAGATCACTTGGTACTATTTCGAAGAAGAGCAGGGGAGTTCTCCCTGGTGTCTTGGCCAATATTCATCATTATCTGGGCATTGCAGTTTGTGGGAGCTTGCTGTGCACAAATTGCCTGCTGCATTTCCCACATTACAACAGTGACTACATTTCAAAAGTACTTTATTGGCTGTAAAGCACTTTGGGACACCCTGAGGTCGTGAGAGGTGATATATGAATGCAAGTCTTTCTTTTACTGCAGCAATATAATAATTTGACACATTGTCAGCTATCTAGTGAGAAGGTAGATTTTCCTCTACGAGTGCCTGTGTTTTTCCTCCCCCATGCCATTTATATGGTCATAGGGAACTCCACATGTATGGCTGCTCCCTGGCTGGGACATGCAGCTAAAAATTTGGGGAAGAAATGCAACTTCAACTTGAAGGCTTCACATTGTCCAGAGGCAATTAGTACCTTGCCTGTGAAGTCTTCAGCCTGACCCATGGAACCAGAGGGTCTGCAGGGCTCCAGGGGTCAGGCCTTTGTACCAGGTATCTTCAGGCGCCCCGATGTTGGGGCACCCCACAGTCGCATTCACCAGAAAGTGAGGTGTGACGCTGGGAGACGCCCACTCCCACCTCATTATAATAGCAGCACTGGGCTGGTCTGCACTTTTAACAGATGCAGGAATTTGTATTGTGTGCAATCCGTGTTGCATTGTTTTTGAATTGTATCACTTTGGATTTGTGGTATCTTTGAAATAAAGTATATTTTGAAATTAAAAAAAGGCCCAGTCACTTCCAACGGGGATGCCTCTGGAAATCCCATGACAGCGGAATGGGGCGGAGACCTGATGTAATGTGCCACCATCACTTTTTCCTCTTACCTGTACCTGGGAAGCTCCAATTCCCCAGGCATAAGGTGGGGGAAATCTATGATGTTGGTTGTCTGTTATACACGATAGGGTGCAAGTTTTGAACAGTACTGTCCTCATACAAACGTTTAACACACTTGTACCAAGTTCATCTCTGCATTATTGTAATTCCTGTGTCAGTAGCACAGAGAGAAAATTTGATAAAAGCACATCTGAGTTCAGCACCGATCATAATTTCTACCCTAATATCTTTTTTGGAGGGAAGATGGGGATTGCATCTTATTTTGATTTTCTCTTCCCTCCCACCTTTGGGCTAATGTTCTTACAACAGCAACTCATCAACACAAAGACTCCATCAAACAGGAGTGCTGAATGTTTGGCCCGTGACCTGCTGCCATGAACGATGCTCTGAGATCACCCAACAGGAGAACTGAAGGGGTCAGTGTCATTTTTTTGCTCTCCCTGATTTCGACTGGGTGCATTATCTGTCAGCACAGCCGAGACTTTACGTAAACAATCTTATTCCTAACTGTAAGAAAGGACAATTGTAAATGAGGTTTAATATGCTGTAAATTTTTAAATATATTTTAAAATATACTTTATTTCATAAAATTTAAAGATACACACAATTTACACACAGTTCAAATAGAGGGCACAAAATGCAGCACAGCAGCTCAAAGGAATACAGTACAGATTGTATATACTATGATTTCATTGTTACAATTTTAAAAACACAGTACATATTTTCTATACATTCTGTACAATACAAGGTGGGGTGGTTTTATATGGTGGTCTTTCCCCTTAGGGCCTTTGCGAAGGTCGAACTTTGTTTCAGTGCGTACTTCTGGACCTTGGAGTGTGACAGTCGGCAACACTTGGTCATGGAAGTAGTGCCTTAATGGAGTCAGCCTTTGGCTTAGTGGTAGCATTCCTGCCTCTGAGTCAGGAAGGTACAAGGTTTGAACCCCACTCCAGACAGTCCTGGTGAGTGGAGACCAGAGCTCTAACTCTAAATTCTGGGTTGATATTCAGTGGGATACTCTAATGGGTTTTGTGGCCTTCCATCAGCGTATCGGCTGATATAAAGATGGTTACGGCCATGAAAGGAGTGTTCACATTGCGGCCTGTCAGACTGTTAATTAGCCTGAGAATCCTTCCACAACTTCACACTATTATCCAAGGAAAGAATGTGAAGATACCAACACAACAACTGTGTCTTAATGAAAACACCCTATAGCAATGAAAGCATTCCCCATATCCAACCATTTCCATTAAGCACACACTGTATAATGCCTGAACAATAAGTTGGTGCTGAAGCAAATATTCCCTCATTTCTATTAAGCAGTGTGGACTGTAGTTCTAATTCAACCTGTTTAAACAATTACAAGGCTGTGCATCTCAGCTCTGAGGCTGAGAAACCTCATTTAGGAATTGCAAACCCTGCAGCCTGTACTAATTGCAATCTCGGAAACCATCCGTACCCCGGAATGCATTTTGTTCTGCAAGACTTTTGAATCTTTTGAGATCATGAAAATTTTAATTGGCAAACTGCACATCTTGCTGAACACACACAATGCTTCCTTATCTCGCCTGCCTGCCAGGCATTTACCAGACACCTACACCTTGCTGTCCATGCAAGGACACTACCAGCATGTCTGCACGTAAACAACAGCTGTCACAACATAATTGTGTATAGGGATGAGCTGAGGGAATGAAAATGCTGCATGTGAGGTATGTAACTTAGAAAAGCATGGGGACTTGAACGACTGCCTTGGGAATGAAGTGCACACGCCTTTTGAATGTGCCACATAAGATTTAATCCCTAAATAAAATTGTGTAGAAGCAAAATGCAGAATTTTAAAGTGCAGAAAATGAATGCAAATACAAGGAAACTCTAGAGTGAAATTCTTCTTTAAACAAAAAACGTGAGCATGACTTTTTTTTCCGTAGTTAAGATTCATTAATTACATTGATGAACTGTGGGTATTCTTTAAGGATAGTTCTCATTAGTATTGGTCTGAACCACAGCCGATGGAAAGGCAGGGTTGAGAGTTTTAATTTCTTAGCTGCACTCTGCTAAACCGGAATTTGCCATTAAAGGAATTCTGTAGCATAGGTCCTACGGTGGCACTTTCCTCAGGTACGTGTTTGTAAAACACGGTCATTAAAAAAAATTATCGCTTTTTTTTACAATCTTTTCGCATGCTGACTGACCTCCCAATTGGGACAGTCTTGGTCAAACAATCAGAAGATAGATACAGACAAGGAATGCTACGTAGCCCATTTTATCTCATCTCATCCATCTAAAAAGCCCTCTTAAATTAAACAGCATTTAACTGTTTCTTGAAAGATTCCAGGGTGTTTTTTTTTATTCATTCATGGGAATGTGGGCTTTGCCGGCAAGGCCAGCATTTATTGCCCATCCCTAATTGCCCTTGAGAAGGTGGTGATGAGCCGCCTTCTTGAACTGCTGCAGTCAGTGTGGTGATCTGTGCGGTTGATCGCCATTATTCTCCATTATTCCACGCATATGACCATTCCACACTCTTTGTGTGAGGAACTTTTCTGATATTAGTCCTAAATTCAATCTATACTAGTTTGAATCTGTGATCTATTTTCCTACTGTCACAGTTTAATTTGAGGTGATGCTCCTGATTTCCCTTTTCCATACCATTTATTCTAACTCTGTAAGTCACCTCTTTAGAAGGTCACTGGATTTTTGAGGCCTAGATGTTTTATACTTGAGCCTGGGTTCTCAGCAACTCCACTTGTTTATGTTTGAGAAATCCTAGATGAAGAATTAAGGTTCATAGGGTAAGATACCACAAAGATTGAAAGGATTAAGAAAGTGGTCTAGATTGCTCATGGGTAACACGAGGAGGGGGAAGGTTGTGCTGGGTGCTGATATTAAACTAATGGTCATTCTGATGAAACAACCAATCACCTTCAAAAAAGCCTAGATAAAATCTGTAAATTCATGAAGCAGCAAATGAAATTCAAAGAGTATGTGCAAAGTACTACACATTGGAATAAAGATTAGGCAACATATGTATTTTATGAATGGTGTCTGTTCTAGAAGAGTAATCAAGGGATATTTGGCTCTTAACATGTCTGCTCACCGTGGTGCAGTAATCAACAATGCAAACAGAATGCTGCATTATATTGCTCTAGTCAGACTACACCTAGTAAAGTGCTCAGTTTTGATCACAGAAACGCTAAGGAAGTATTCAAGCCCTGGAGCCAGTACAGAGAAGAGCCACAAGACTGATCCCTAAGGGTTGATTTTAACCCCCTGCCCGGTGTGAACGGTGCGGGCAGGGGGTTAATGTAATAAATTGGATAGTCAGGTGGTGAAGGATAGAATACTAGAACCTGGTCTTCAGTTGCTTCCAAGCCTTTATTCACAGAAATCCACATTACCCACACCACATCCTAAATAAGCTGTCATATAAATGGATACAAGAGAGTCCACAATTGATACGCACCACCTGAATACAATTAACACTAATTGATATAAAAATTGTCATATAATGTGATAACAGGATACTTGGAAAATATCAACGGGATTAGACAAAGTCAACATGGATTTATGAAAGGGAAATCATGTTTGACAAACCTACTGGAGTTTTTTGAGGATGTAACTGGTAGAATAGATAACGGAGAACCAATGGAAGTTGGTTATTTGGATTTTGAAAAGGCCTTTGATAAAGTCCCACATAAGACGTTAATGTGCAAAATTAAAGCACATGGCATTGGAGGTAATATACTGGCATGGATTGAAAATTGGTTAACAGACAGGAAACAGAGAGTAGCAATAAATGGGTCTTTTTCGGGGTGGCAGGCAGTGACTAGTGGGGTACTGCAGGGATCACTGCTTGGGCCCCAGCTAGTCACAATATATATCAATGATTTGGATGAGGGAATAAAATGTAATATTTCCAAGTTTGCTGACGACACAAAACTAGGTCAGTTGTGAGGAGGATGCAAAGAGGCTTCAAGGCGGTTTAGACAAGTTAAGTGAGTGGACAAATACATGGCAGATGCAGTATAATGTGGATAAATGTGAAGAAAGGCAGAGTATTATTTAAATGGTGATAGATTGCGGAATGTTGATGTACAAAGAGACCTGGGAGTCCTTGTACACCAGTCACTGAAAGCAAACACGCAGGTGTAGCAAGCAGTTAGTATGGCAAATGGTATGTTGGACTTCATTGCAAGAAGATTTGAGTATGCGAGCAAGGATGTCTTACTGCAGTTATACAGGGCCTTGGTGAGACCACACCTGGAGTATTGTGTGCAGTTTTGGTCTCCTTACCTAAGAAAGGAAATGCTTGCCATAGAGGGAGTGCAGCGAAGGCTCACCAGACTGATCCCTGGGATGGCAGGACTGTCGTATGAGGAGAGATTGGGTCGACTCGACCTGTATTCACTCGAGTTTAGAAGAATGAGAGGGGATCTCATTAAAACATATAAAATTCTGACAGGGCTAGACAGACTGGATGCAGAGAGGATGTTTCCCCTGGCTGGGGGGTCCAGAACGAGGGGTCACAGTCTCAGGATATGGGGTAGGACATTTAGGAGTGAGATGAGGAGAAATTTCTTCACTCAGAGGGTGGTAAACCTGTGGAATTCTCTACCACAGAAGGCTGAATATATTTAAGAAGGAGCTAGATAGATTTCTAGACACAAAAGGCATCAAGTGGTATGGGGAGAGAGCGGGAATATGGTATTGAGATAGAGGATCAGCCATGATCATATTGAATTGCGGAGCAGGCTCGAAGGGCCGAATGGCCTACTCCTGCTCCTATTTTCTATGTTTCTATGTTTCTATATAAATCATATGAATACAATTAACAGTTAAGATGGCTCAGATCGGGCACAGGAGGGCCGCCTGCTCCGGCAGGCTGCGGCCTACTTGGCAGTCAAAAGTCGCGGTCTGATGATGTAGTTGGCACTGCAACACCATTTTTGCTCATGGATTCGGGAAGCCCGCACAGGGTCAAACTCAACAGCTATACCATGGTGGGAGTCAATGGAGTGATCAGAAGAGACATGGGAAGTAGTTTCATTTTACTTTATTGTGGAATCATTGTGGGTCAGAAGGAGCTGGAGTGCTTCCTCAGGCCCCGCAAGGAGTCTATGGGCCTCCCCCGTCCCAGCCTTGCCTCTCCCTCCTAGCACCGGCATCTGCTCGCCAAACAGTACTAACTTCATACCAAGGACCGTTCCCTTGGTTTCCTGGCATCCTCGGGCTCCCAGTCCAATTTCTGCCCCCGTCCGCCGGCCCTGACGTCACTTTCGCTGGTTTTGGGCAGAAGAAAGTACTGCTTTATTTAAACGAGGCATGGGAGTTAAAATGGCCCAGGCCTCACGCAGAACTCTCCACAGCAGCGGGGGGCTTCCCTCCCATCTCGCACCCCGCCCACCCCAAACCACACGCCGAGTTAAAATTGTTCCTCTAGTGTCAGGGGACTGAATGATGAGGAATGTCTGAAGAAACTTGAGCTTTTCTGCCTCGGAAGGAAGTTACTGAGAGGAGAGTTAATGAAGATGAATAAGAAACAAATGGTATAGAAAAGGTAAATTGTGAGCCATACTTCAAGATGTGCCATGAAAGTAGTTCATGGGTCATGGGTTCAAATAGGTGAAATACCAATTTTTGATGCTACATGCAGAATGTTTGACATATTTTGGATCTTTATATTTAATAAGTAAAAAGAATTAACAATAATAACATAAACATTCAGAGACACCCATTAGCTCCAATCTACCAGAAATGTGTTGGAATACAGTACTAATTTTTGAAAGGCGACCTGAAATTAAAAGGAAGCAAACCGAGCTGTTCTCAACACTCACACAGCGAGCATTATTTTTGTGAAAGACAATTCAGAGTAATTTGAAACTCTCCATTGGGCTGATATCAATTTTCCTGCAGGGGTCACACCCAAAGTACAGGGCAGATTGTGAGGAAGTGGAAGGCACACATTGTGATTCAGTAATCACTGAACCTGTCACTAAAGGTTTCAACATTCAGCATGAACACACAATTCAATGCTTCACTGTGGAGAAGATTTTAAAAGGTACTCTCACGATGAAAAAGCGATGATACCAGAACTGAGCGGTTATACCTATCAGGAAAGGCTAGGACTCTTTTCTCTAGAAAAGAAAAGACTGAGGGGTGACCTGATAGAAGTCTTTAAGATTATGAAAGGGTTTGATAGGCTAGACATAGAGAAGATGTTTCCGCTTGCGGGAAAGACCAGAACTAAGGGCCAGAAATATAAGATCATCATTAATAAATCCAATAGGGAATTCAGGAGAAACTTCTTTACCCAGAGAGTGGTTAGAATGTGCAACTTGCTACCACAAGGAGCAGTTGAGGCAACTAGCATAGATACATTTAAAGGGAAGTTAGATAAACACATGAGGGAGAAAGGAATAGAAGGATATGCTGATAGGGTTAAATGAAGTAGGGAGGGAGGAGGCTTGTGTGGAGCATAAACACTGGCGTGGACCTGTTGAGCTGAATGGCCTGTTTCTGTGCTGTACATTCCTTGTAATTCTATGTAATTCTATGTTTACCTGTCTGTTTGAAAATGATAAGATGAGGGAGTTCTCCCGGTATCCTGGCCAACATTCCTCTCCACCCCTCCTCAACCAATACCATCAAAACGCATATTAAAACTAATTCATGGTGTGAAGCACTTTCAGATATTTTGACTTGATAAGACACTTTATAAATGCAAACATTATTCCCAATGATTGAAATGTAGCATGATGTCACTTGGGTGGCATGTCATGTGATGAACATGGCACACGCCCTTTCTGCCATTTCTCTTTGTTCAAACAAAACAATTTCCCCCTCATTAACCATGGGCCACTGAGGCCAGTAATAGCACCCTTTTGTTGCCCTGGCTGAGAGCAGCTATCTCAGGAAAGACTGTGGATTGAGCCTGGGACCTTGTTGGTGTTTACAGGTCAGCTATGGATACAATAAAATCACATATCCATCAAAACAGCTTACCAGCAACCCTTATTAGAAAAATGCTCAATTATTTAAATAACTAAATGGATGTTAGGGAGAAGCAAATTTTACACTGAACCTATGAGAGAAGATTTATTGGGCCTGAATTTGCTGAAAACTTGCGCCATGATGTACTCCATTGTTACGGTGCAGAAATTCCAGGAAATTACGGTGTGAATGACTTATGCCATTACATGCACCACGCCATAAATTGGCTGGGTCTTTTGCTCCGATCCACAGAAACCCTCGTTGAAAAAGTTGAACAGCTAATTATCATAGCTCCGCCCCCCCCCAATAACATCAATGTAGGTTTTAAAGGAGAAGAGAGAGGTAGAGAGGCTTAGCGAAGGAATTCCAGAGCTTATGGCCTAGGCAGCTGAAGGCACGGCAGCCAATGGCGGAGCGATGAAAATCAGGGATACGCAAGAGGCCAGAATTGGAGGAGCGCAGAGATTTCGGAGGGTTGTAGGACAGGAGGAGGTTACAGATGGGGAGAGGCGAGGCCGTGGAGGAATTTGAAAACAAGGACATTGGCCGTGCCACTCCTGATCCGCCACTATGCTCACTGTGGCACATTCTAATTATTTTTCCAGCGAATTGTGGCATGAATTCACCACTGGAGGATTGGGGAGCACAACAGACTAACTTAACCAGTATTGGCGTTGCAGCAAATTCCTGGCCAATATGTTGCCTATTTCTCATCAACTTGTAATAGTGTTCAAAAAGAATGTGTTTTCATTCTGCTGGAAATAATGATCAGAGGAAACCTTCCACTGTGTTTACAATGTCACTAACACACAGGAAACAGAGGAAATTTTCACCCAAAGTGCCCATAAAATCCAATGAATAAGCCACGCCTGCATCTCAAGTCACTTCCCACTTATTTGAAGGCTGGCTCTGCCGTATAAATCATGGAGTAGATTTTCTTGTTCACCCGGGCATATTCGATCGCCCGGGCACAGCGAATAGAGGAAATTTGGGTATGAATGATTGCGCACCCCTGAGGGAACCCGCCCGATTTCTAGTCCATTAAATGTATATTTTTAGAGGATATGAAAACATACATGAAGGTGTGATTTATACAACAGATTTAACAATGCGTGATTTATCCACAGTTCTTAGCAAGAAAATGATGCCATGTGACCCCGTGAGCGGACGATACGGTGAGCAGAGAGGTACAAGTATTGTAATCAGTGGAGGACTTCACCATCGAGGATTTAATTCTCTTTAATTACTAAAGGTTGGACATATCATCTACTTCTCCTCTTAGGTGGTGTTTAGGAGATAATTTGTACATGATCTCGTTAAATTTGGATTACTTTTTCCGATCTTATATCTCGATTACATTTTATGAAATGTCACTATTCATTTTAAATACTAATAAAATATTCTACAATTTGATGGTGTGTTATCCACCAGACTGGAGAGTTTCGAACAGCCCAAGTTCCCTGAATGGTCAGGAATAGTCTGGGCTGGAAACACAGCTTAAAGTCCGTGTTGATCACCAGAATCTGCAAACTGCAACACTAACTCTGTCACTACTAACTGCTGTCGTTTAATTCAGCTCCCTCACATTGTCAGGCTAAGGAATTGAATGTCTTTATTCAGCTCCCTCACACTGCTGAGTCAGGGAGCACGTCTATTAATTCAGCTCCCTCAACATTAGTAACAGTATAAGCTAATTCTGCTTCCTCACACTATTGGCTTCAATGATTATGTTTGTTAATTCCATTCCCTAACACTATTGTGCTTAGTAATCGGGTTTGTTCATCCAGCTCCTGTACGTTATGCCTTATAGTAGCTTTAATTAAAGTTTGATTCAGGTTGGTGCAGACATGAGCAATGGTGTGATGATCTTGTCGCATGATCGATCGCATCAATTTGCATAACTCAATCACGGTATCATGCCTTGCAGACTTTTCCAAACTCTCTTCGATTGTAAGTATTCAGCTCTGACTTGAAAATAACCTCTGAACTACACTAGGGAGAAGATGGAGAAAAAACTGGCAGTAAATTTTGCTGCAACCTCTGGGAGGTATCATTTGAAACAAAACCATTGCACTTTTGCACAACATTTTTTATCGTGCCAAAGCTGCACCATACAGTTTTCTTCAAGATGGTGGCAGCTGAGGAACGGCAAAGCCATGCTAAGACATCCAGACCAATTAGCTACTCTGTTGTTAGGGGATTTCTCAGCGTGGCCAGTTGCCATGGATGCAGAGCATAATCCTGTTTTTTTGAAGAAGCATTTCTTTTCCTTCAAATAATCCAGGCACCGTGGACTGTCACGTATTGAAGGCATATAAATGATGAACATTTCGGGAAGTGCACTCTTTGATGTTGCGCCAAGCATACAATAAAAAGCAATAAAGAAACTTGGCAAGACAACATATTAACATGTTGTCATATGTTTGCACACTTACTGTAGCAATTTTGCGTAGGCCATATAATATCTTCCTTACCTGCTCCCAGGTTCAGGTCACAGAGGAGAATGCACTGGTGATACTCTTTAGTCCAGGGTGGCACTCTCCTGCAAAAAGGGCCATGCTTCACTTGAGGATCTCCTGCAGCAAGAATTCCAACACCTGGCCGTTGAATGCCCATAACCATTTTTCATCCAAGCAGAAGCATACTTTTAAGAGCTTCTGGCATAGGTAACCCTGCTCCCTGACACTGGCTCACTCCCCATGTGCCATGCACTAAACACTGGGAGTGTCATTGAGATATCTAATTGAGCTGACTTTGCTCGTTATTGGGCAAGCTCAGCCACTTGGCTACAATGCGCAAACAGTGCATGCTAGGCTTCAATCCTGCTACCACCACGGAACCACATTATCGGCCCACAGTCACTGAGTCTGATGGTGTGAGGGAGCTGGATTAACACAGTCACTGAGCCTCACAGTGTCAGGGAGCTGGATTAACACAGTCACTGAGCCTCACAGTGTCAGGGAGCTGGATTAACAGTCACTGAGTCTGATGGTGTGAGGGAGCTGGTTAACACAGTCACTGAGCCTCATAGTGTCAGGGAGCTGGATTAACACAGTCACTCAGTCTGATGGTGTGAGGGAGCTGGATTAACACAGTCACTGAGCCTCACAATGTCAGGGAACTGGATTAACACGGTCACTGAGCCTCACAATGTCAGGGAGCTGGATTAACACAGTCACTGAGCCTCACAATGTCAGGGAGCTGGATTAACAGTCACTGAGCCTCACAGTGTCAGGGAGCTGGATTAACACAGTCACTGAGCCTCACAGTGTCAGGGAGCTGGATTAACACAGTCACTGAGCCTCACAGTGTCAGGGAGCTAGATTAACACAGTCACTGAGCCTCACAATGTCGGGGAACTGGATTAACACGGTCACTGAGCCTCAAAGTGTCAGGGAGCTGATTTAATAGAAATGGCACTTGACACGGCAGTGTGAAGGTATTAGGTGAATTAATACACCCAATTCCTCAGCTCAACAATATAGTGGAACATTTCAGTTATAGGGGTTGACTCCCCAGTGTCAAGCTCAGGGACTGGTCCCCTTGTCTGGAGCACATAAGACTTGTGGGATTGGGAAAGTAGGCTTCAGTGCACTGGGTGCTGAGCTCCTGACTCCGTAGCTATATGTGGTGCTGGCCCATTAGATCCAATAAAATTATTTAGATGAAGGGAAACTGGCCCCATGATGAATCTCCCATGGCGTCCTTCACCACTGCTTCGGATTTGCTGAGCAGCCATATAAAACAAGCACTGGGAAGCCACCAACCTGTTCTGTCAAAAACAAAGTTTTGAAAGTTAGGTTGCCATATTTTTGAGACTTGCATTTTGACTGCTGATTTTGACTTGCAAAACTGCGCTTTGTACATTGTAGCTGGCATTTTTTGTTCTGTTGCTGTTTTTCTGAGATTCAGCGCTCCTTTCCTGCATAACTTAAAAGCAGCATTCCTGTTGTCACCAATTTGCCCCACAGCTGCAAGCATACTGCTCAGCCTGAATATTCAATTGGGCCTGCCAATGGCCATCCTCGATTTGAAGGAGAAAGAGAAAAGGTAGCTTCCAACCAAGGTGTCTAGCACCCACTCGCAGGCAGTTCAAGAATGATATAATCTGACCCAGGCACAACAGTTTAGGCGTGTCTGAGGAAACCTGCCTTCAATGTCGACATTTCAGCAGGGAGGCTGCCACTGGGCTGCACTATCTGCTGGAGCCTGACCTCAGACTACATCCAGCACAGCTTCAGCTTTGACCATTGTGGTCTAAGTAACCACTGCATTGCCCTTCAAGCCACCACTGGTGATATTTGCCAGATCAGTCAGATGTCCATATACTGGTGCACCAGGCAGTTGAATGAAATTTAATTCATCAGAGGTGACATGTTTGTCACTTTCCCCATGGGAAGGAGGGAACAACTTGAGAGGGTGCGGCCTATCATGAAACTGGCACCAGTGTGCCCGCAAGCAGCGGGTGGCACGAGCCATATTTTGATCTGATCAGGGAACCTGCCCTATTTTTGATTCCCTCTCTACATCTCCCTATACTCTACATCATTCTCAGACTGACAAACAGATAGGCAATTGATCCCAGGCCTTCCCCAAAGTTAATCCATTGGTGATCAGTTGGAGGTCCGTTACATGGTGTCATGCTCAGATTTTCTCTCTCTCTGCAGGGAAGTGCATTCCTCTACCCCAGCTGAGATCAGTATCTCAATTCATCGCGCACAAAGCCCAAACACTCATCCTTCCGTTGCAAGGCTTAGCACATGTTAATGGCTTCTGAAAAACCCCATACAGCGAAAGGTTAATGTCCCTTTATTATATAGCAATTATTAACCTGTCTTCTGCCATACAATCTCATGGCTTGGCCTAAGTCGTAAAATGCTGCAAACATCTAGCCTGTGGCTGCAGAAAATGTTTACCTGGATCAATACCACATTAGCTTATTGCTTTTTCAAATTGTTAATGCACTTTGTTCTATGGCAAGCCAGCCTTGGGAAATTCTCTATGGTATTTCAAGGTAATTTCCCATTTCCTTCATTAGTTGCTTGGTGACAAATGAATGGCAATGATTTCTACCACTAATAAGTCCACAGCCGGCACATATTGGAAAATCGTAAGCAGTGAGGGGCTTTTGCAAAATTTTCTTCACAATCCTTCTTATCCTGACTACCCAGCTTCACTCGCTACTCTCTTTTTAATTGGTATTCTGTCAGGATTACAGATCTCATATTGGTATTTCACACAAGCCACTTTAGAGCAGTACAGGACAAGGTAGTGCTCCTGTCTGTCTCTTTCCACAGCTTGAACCCTGGATTAAATTCGGGTGCAATAAAGTTGGTGCCTTGCTGGAGTACAATAAGATATTATGTCACGCACAACAACTTTTAGATCCTCAGAGGAGTCTTCTTCAGGAGATAAAGTGACCGTCAAGCAGATGTCATTTAATAACCAGGAGCACTTTGTCTTACGGAACAGATCTGAGAATTTTCTGAAGCCTTATTGAAAGGTGTAACCCTGATGCTGTAAAACTCACATTTGTCGCTCTCAAAACCTGTTTGCTGTTCTCCGAAATCAGCTCAAGATAGTAAATATTTTCAGATTGCCAGTATTATCTGCCTCAGTACATTTGAAAATTGTATTTAGTTGCACGCTTGAATACAAAGGAATTCCCAGTGATCTAGAAACAGTTCAGAAAAAATTTTTTACGTTTGCAGCATTGTCTTGATTTATGAGGGAGGCTGTTTAACGTAAAATTAAACATGATTTTTCAGTTGCTAAATCTTGTGAAGTAGAACCTTTCACTAACCCTGGTGTGAATCTCAGTTCTAGATAGGAACGCAATAAGTTAGTAATTATTTTTTAGGGCAATGAATGGTTTAAGAGTGAACCACTGGATAGATTTTTAAATTGGTATTTAGATAGTCTTCTGCTGTGCATTTACACCTTTGTTGTTATTGTGCTTGAGCACCGAGGAACAGCCACAAATGCTGTCAGCATTTAAAGGCATCCTCTCCTCTGATTTTGCTCATCACAACCAAGAGCGCTCCTGTCCTCAACCGATGTCCCAACGTGCACATTGTCTAGACTCACATCTGAAGAATGGCCAGTTCAGTGAGATAGGCTAACATCTGTTGGTACTGAACCTCAGTGCAAATTAGGTGCTTCAGGAAAAAAAGAGGAGGTGGGGGGGGAATTTGAAAAATAATCCACTTAATACAATGCAATGTTTTGTATTTTTAAAAAAGCAATTATGTCCTTTTTTTGAGATTTGTTTTTCCTCAGCATCTCCATCTTTCCCAATTATCCTCCATACCCCTTCTGTCCAACCTACCATTGTGGACAACCTGCTGGTGATGACAACTGGGAACCCCAGCTAATTTTTCTCATCCTTAGCTCAGGGCGTATTATAGGACCTCCGCTATCTTCCTGGCTGAATCAAAACAAACCAAGAATCAAACCTGGGACCTTCCATCTCTATGGCTCCAGTACCACAGCACGCAGTGCATTTACCCACTAGGCCACTGAGGGAGCTGCAGCCTTTGATTATATAGATATTTTTGAAGCCTAAATAAAAACAAGTTGAAAACAATGAGATCATATATGAACCAAAATAGAAATGCAGATCGTGTTAGAATGAGCTGGGAGGATAGGAGTACTATTAGTCTCAGGATCAGCTGTTTCCTTTCCATACATCACTGCCAAACCTTCCTGACTAACCGGTTTTTCAAAGTATTTTTAAAATTGTTTTTTTGTCCTGTTAATGTGAGTTATGCCATTGTCAAAGTGAGCAACTCTCACGAGGTTAATTTTCTAATGAATTGCTCACAGCTCTCAGGTATGACACGACGTCATGCGCTGCTTGCCTGAGCAAGATCATTCTACTGAGGAACCTATTTGGTTTTATAAAACGGGCCGAGCACTCTGCTTAAATGTGAACGATCAGGTTGGCCAGTTTATTTGGATTGTTGAGAAAGTAAAATGTTGATGGGCACAAGTTCTTACTGATGGTGTTTTTTTCACTGAAAGTCGGTAAATGTACCTACAGCGGTGATAAGATCCACTCGGGTATTCCCTCTGCTGCCCAAGAAATGCACTTAAATCCCTCCCCCCAGAAGAGTGCTGCTGAAGTAGGGTCTGTAATGAGAGCAATTTAGTTGAATGCTACATATCTATTTGCAACACATATATTTTAAATCTGCATTAAATAAAAGGATGAGGTAAATCAAGAAATAGAGTTTGAGTGGCACTAAGATTTGGGTTTTAAAAGCCTCTCCATCTGTTAATCCATTCTCCATCTAAGAAGATTGGAAGCTGTGGCTGCATAAATTAAACAAGCCACTGTGCCTGTCTTATCTGATGTGTGCTGTAAGACTACTGGCTGAAATCTTTTCATCAAACTACTGCTTAATCTTGTCAAACGTGGACTTTGTCTTTAAATATACATCTACATTTTAAAAAGCACAGATTATGGGTTAATTCAAGGACCTTCCTGGTCGTTATAGCTCAGTAATAGCTCAGCACACGGTGCATTAACTGCTGAACCACTGGTCTTGCTATGGGCCTTGGCCCTTCGCTGAGGTTTCTCAACATTAAAAATAAACACTGCTATATCAATGCTCCAATCATTCTAGCTAATGTTTGAGGCATCACTTTAATCTGTTTGATTTAATGATAAGTGTTCTCACTGTTAATCCACAGGGTAGAAATTGGACCTTGTTGCGCCCATTTTACAGGCGTAAAACAGGCGCGATGAGGGCCAATTTCTGGGACCAGAAACATGTCTGACCTGATATTGGGTCGGGCCATTTTACATGCATCGGGGCCGGCCACCTAAAACAAGCATTAGGCGCCACGCATATGCTAGTGAGGGACCTAACGCCATTTTTAGGACCTCCCAGGAAAGTTGTGCTGCCCTCAGAGGATCAGGCACGGGCCTGCTCCACTCAGGTTATTCAGGGGTGGGTGCAGCCTACCAAGCAGCTGCCACCAAACAGGGGAGGTTTTATTTGGTTTGATGTGGAGCAAGGAGGAGTGGGAATGCTCCTCCCAGCTCCACAGCACTCCTGAGGGCTGCTGGCAGCCCACGATTGGCCCATCCCATTCTCTTCCTCGTTTTCCCCCCCCAATCCTGGAACTTACCTTCGGGGGGCTGCCAGTGAGTCAAGCAGCCTCACATTGATCTGTATAGAATGGGCCAGCTGCCTGTGGAGGTGTGACAGGTGCTGGCAGCTCGCCTAAATAATGTTACTGAGGCCCAATGCCCAATGCCTGCCAGTTTGGGCGTACATTCTGTGCACGACGCCTGTTACAGGCCCGGAAATGGGCCTAAGGGAATTGCCACCCCCACATTCCTGGTTTTTGTACCCTTTGACATGCGTATGTATAGGAAAGCATGCCTGTATAAGTGTATCAGTAAATATCAATTTATATCAGTAAATACATATATGTTTGTATTAGGAATGAATATTTTGCTGTTCCATCCCCTACCATTGACAATCAGAATCAAATACATTTCCATTTATCACCACAGCCATTCCCCGGGGTCAACTAAACTGACCAGACCAACAGAGAATGGACATTTGAAATAAAAACTGAAAATGCTGGAAAACACTCAGACGGTCAGGCAGCATCTGTGGAGAAAGAAACAGAGTTAATGTTTCAGGTCGATGACCTTAAGTTGAATAGATCTGATGCAAAGGTCATCGACCTGAAAGCCTAATTCTGTTTTTCTCTCTCCACTGATGCTGCTGAGTATTTTCCAGAATTTTCTGTGTTTATTTCAGGTTTCCAACATCCATAGTATTTTGCTTTTGTTGAGAGAATGGACATTGCTGCCCAAAGGCTCAATTCTTAAATTTACTGTACAATGTGGAACGGAGCTTTACCTATCAGGAAGTTCTTAGTTTCCGATCCCCATTTTGTGCCGAGTTGGCTGATTTCAGTCGAGGCACAATAATTAGCTTCAGTTTCCCGGGGTTAGTGAGGGTAAAAATTCTTCTGGGGTTCATGCGCCTGCTGTGTGGACATTGTATAAGGACAGTCATAGTCAAAAACCTCGCCAACATTCCCAGTCTGGGCTCACGCTTGAAGAATGACCACTTGGGTGAGGTGCTAGAGGATGAGAAAAGCAGAGGTGCATACCCAGTGTAACCCTGGACAAAATCAGACAGCCTTCACTGAACTTCTGGGGATTTTGAGGCTGCTCTCCCTCGCCATAAGATATGACGTATTAAAAAGTGCAGTGAATACTGTCATTAAATAGACTGTTACATAGATAGATATGCTGTGTGGTAAATCTTGTGGGGTTCCATGCAATCAGTGGGACATGCATGCATTGCACTTATGATTTTCAGATATGTGCTGGCTGCATGTGAGGTCCCAGTACAGGGCATTGCAAACTTCGTATATTTTTATCTGTCTATATTCATTTATCATTTCTTCTCTATTTGATTAGCCTGAGTTTTTAATTTGGTGATCTCTATTTTCCCTAATTTGCCTGTGCAAATTCGCCTCGAGCATAATCCTTTTCAACTATCTTGTGGTGGTTGTGAATTAGTAATTAAAATGATAACATTAAATCAATAAATGTTTTTTTAAAAAATTAAAATTCTATGCTTGTTGCTCCTTTTACAAGTGATAGTCTCTCAGTCACGAAACAGCATTGCTGCAGGAAATCATTAGTGAGGAATGGAAGATCCTGTTGAGCGAAGGGACACAGAAAACACTACTGTGCATTAATGGGAGCTGCTCTTTTAGGACTCAGCTGCACGTTGAACCCAAAACAATCCTGACAGGACCAAGTTCAGGTAGGGACAATTTTCCAACTTTGTGCTTCCAGTGCTTCAGTCATCGGAAATACAAAGTCGGAACATTATTGCCAGTATGCACTTGAAATGGTCCCGATCAAGTCGTTATGTGAATATTAAACAAGTCTGTATGAAATTCATTTGTCTGCTATATTAACTGAGGTGTTAACCCACTTAAAATAAAGTTGGCCAACACTTCTGTGGCAGGTCAGAGACTAGTCTTGTTTAACATCATAACAATCTCTACTTTATATTTTTTGACGGGAGGCTGACAGTATTGCGGCCAGTTTAAATTGGCTATTGCTTGCTCAGAGCAGCATGTCGAGATGGAATGCACATATTTGGACCTAGATTCCCAAATCAAGGGCTTGTAGCTACTTAAATAGCGAGATTTCTGGTTCCTTTTCTTCTTCGATGCCTATAATTGCATTTAAGGTAATTTGAGCTATGCTGGAAACACTCAGTCAGCATCTGTGGAGAGAACAGACAAGTTAACGTTTCGGACATAGGCCCTTTCCTACATTACAACAGTGACAACACTTCAAAAAGTACTTCATTGGCTGTAAAGAGCTTTGGGAAGTCCTGAGGATGTGAAAGGCGCTATATAAATGTAAAACTTTCTTTCTTTCTTATTCCTAAGAAATCATAAAAATTACATGGAATGGATCTCGATGTTGGTTTACAGCCTGAAAGAAATTTATTTTCGTCGGAAATAACAAAAATGGTGGAGAATGACAATGTTTATATGAAATTTTGGTTAGTCATTTTAAACTTAATCTTAAGTGGATTTCTCTGTGACTGACAGCGTGGGCAGTGCTGAGTCTAGTAAATCCAATATAATGATCCGAGTCCAAAAGAAAAGTTGGGAATCAAAGGTTTCAAACTAACTACAATCAAAGCAGTAATGATTTTGCAGCATTTGTTTTGGTCTATAAATAAAATGGGCTGAGATACAACATTATTGTACATGGCGGAGGCAAAAAGCAGCTTTACATTCAGACTGTGTGGGTTGCATCGTAATAAAAATTCTAACAAAGGAATACACGAACTAATCAGCATTACCAGCACAAATTTTAAATCTCCTTCAATTTAAAAAGGTCAACATCTTGCAGCTACAAAGAAAAAGCAATAGTGTTGTTGATTATGCATTTAAGCGAGTAATTATGCTGGCCGTGAAGAACAGCTCAATACTGCCTTCAATTAGCCTTTTAATACAAATATGCAACGCATACTCACAAGGTGATATTTTTTTCACCTCAGAAAGCTGATTTCAATTTCCACAGCAGAGTGGATTCCACTTAAAGTGATTAGCTGATGAATAGTATTTCTATTAAGTCAACAGAAATTGAAGTCAAATTTATTTATCTTTGCACCTGTTGCACTTATTCCTCTTGACTGAATGTATTTATCTGCTTCTGTTAAGCGAGAAGTTGATTTTCTCTTTTTGCCCATAAGTCACGCAATTCTGAGCTGACATCGCAAATCACACAACAGGTCCTCAGACTTTTGCAAAGTGTTTGGACTGTCAGGCAAAACATGGCAAGGGAATGTAGTTCATCCAAAACAATACTGCTTGCATTTATTTATAAGGCTAGAAATCATTTTTGGCAATATTAGTGGATGAATGCTGAACATGTGAACCCATTTCGCCTAAAGGAGCTAACGCCTACTGTGCCTCAGTTGGTACTCTCGACTCCGAATCAGAAAGAAAGAAATAAAGAACTTGCAGTTATATAGCACCTTTTATGTCTTCAGGATGTCCCAAAGCACTTTACAATCAATGAGTTATTTATGAAGTGCATAGTTAGTATTACTATGTAGGGAAACGTGGCAGCCAAATTGAGCATGAACAGCAATGAGATAAATAACCAGATCATTTGTTTTTGGTGACGTTGGTTGAGGGATAAAAAAGGTTGGGGATTCAAGTCCTACTCCATAATCTAGGCTGACACTTTGGTGCAGTGCTCATGGAATGCTGCATTGTCAGAGGTGCCATCTTTCAGATGAGACACAAAACCAAGGAAACTTCTGCCTGTTCAGGTGGATGCAAAAGATCTCATGGCGGTATCCGAAGAAGAGGAGGGGGTTCTCCCTGTGTTCTTGCCAACATTAATCCATCACCCAACACCAGCAAAAACAGGTAATCTGGTCATTCATCCCATTTGCCAATTGTGGAAGCTTGCAGTGTGCAAATTGGCTGCCATGTTTGTTTACAAAACAACAGTGACTACACTTTGAAAAATAATTCATTGACTGTGAAGTGTTTTGTGACATCCTGAGGAAGTGAAGTACATAATTACAAGTTGTTTCTTCCCACATGAACACACTAATATCACCAACAGTAATTTCTGGATTATAGTTGCAATTGAAGTATCCAAATTGTCATAAAATCCTGTGTTAAGAGTGCAGTGGGCTAGACACCAGCCTTTCACCTGTGGCACATGGATTCCAATTCAGTCCAGAATGATAGGATGTGAACCTACCTACTTTGCTGGCTGCAAAGGTCCTGAAATGAATTTGAAGTGTCTGAAAACACTTTGTAGCCAGTATGGTCCAAGGTGCAGAACTAGCCCTAACTTGGCATTAAATTAGAAATTTTAATCAGAAAAGCCACAGAATAGCTGGTCTGAGGAATGGAAAAATGTCACATTGGTGCAGTAAGTGTTCTTCTAAGGTTGGGACTGAGGTGCATTGTTGGCTAAATAGCTTTACTATGCATCGAACCATGGTACAATTGACCCATGACTGCTTGATATGTTCCATTTTCCAGCACTGACATCTCTCATTTTGACAAGCCAATTTTTTTCAAATCCTATATGTATTATAAAGGGTTCTGTACACTTACTGACTTCGCTTACTTTTCTCTTGTTTTCAGGCTTTTTGTTTAAAATGGCTGAGTCAGAGGCAGTTGGGAATAGACATTTTGGGGGTGAATTTCCTCTCAATGATTTACGCCACTATTATGCCACTGGAGAAAATTTGCATCCGCTGATAGTCAGGAGAGGTATTTACACAGGGTTTCCTAGGTCAGCTTATTTGCCTATCCATTGGAGTAATGATTGGCACAAGTCCCATGTAAAATAGGTGTCATCTGGTGGAGTGCTTGGAAATTGGAGTACAGCCTTTAAAAAGACTTTTCTGGCTGAACATTGCAGCAACAAACATAGGGATAGCCAAGTGAGGAGGGAGCAATGCTTGACTCACTCACTTGACTCTCAAATAACTTCATTACATGTCTCATCAATCTTTTTCCCATTCTTTTAAGAATGCCTACAGCAGGAACAAGCAAGGCAGCAGGGCCTGGCACCCAGGCATAGGAGAACCCAGAATTTTACGTACTTGGACCTCCAAGCCCTCCTTGAGGCAATAGAACTAAGGAGACGCAGACTGCTGGGCATCTGTGCCAGCAAACCTGCCAAGAATCTCACTTGTACCAGCTGGAGGGATGTGGCACTGGCACTGAGTGCCAGCTCTCTCTATCCTAAGACTGTAGACCAGTGCCACAAGAAGTTCAATGATCTTACCAGGGTAGGCAAGGTAACACACCAAACATTCTCTCTTTTCTTCCTTGCCAAATCTGGGCATCATCATATTCTCCACCCTCTAAGAGGAACACTTGTACAATTAACCCTTCACAATGTCAATCATAAATATCACTTTTACCATTACGTCAATGTGATAGCCCTGGTGAATGCATATATGTTTTTTGTACATTATGTTGTTTAAATTGGTTTATCTAGTGTGGTTTGTGTTTAAAGAAAAAAAGACTTGCATTTATGTAGCAACTTTTACGCCTTCTAGACAACCCAAAGTGCTCCAATTAACTACTTTTGAAGTGTAATCATTGTTGTCATGTAGGCAAATGCTCCAGATAGTTTGTGCACAGCACGACCCCTCAAACGGCAATAAAATGAACAATCAGTTAATCTGTTTTTGTGGTGTTGTGGGATAGATGTTGGCTGAGAGAATCCTCTTTGTTCAAAAAAGTGACATGGGATTTTTTACAGCCACCGGAACAGACAGAAAGCAACCTTGTTTACCATTGCACACCCTTGCTACTTCTCTGAAGTGTCACTTAGAATATGTGTTCAAGTCAGTGGTGAGGCTTGAATCCACAACCTTGTGGCTCAGAGTTAAGAGTGAGACTTGACTGAACCAAACTGACACATGATGGGATATTTTGTTATTTTATAACCAGCTCTACTTTGTAAGTTGTGAGGTGTAGGTGGTACCTTCTAGTGGGCATTAACTTGTCACTTCAAAAACATAAATATGCCTTCGAAGATTTTCTGCAAGCACGATTAGTGACTTCATCTGATTAGGTGTTTTTTTTTAAATGAGTTGGGAGTTGTCCATGATTCATGTTCATGCATTAAACAATGACTTGGAGTTATTGCCTCAATAATTCCTTCCTGTCAAACCGTGAGATCCTTTTGAAAATGGACATGTTGGGGACTGCCCATGTGTTATAATGATACTTCAATGAACGTTAGCCTATCACCGTCAAATGTTTTGGTAAATTCTCATCAAACCTGATTATAAGAGAGTCCATCCTATAACATTCTGGATTCCTTTCTGTAAAGAAAAATTTTCAAACCTTTGTATCCTTGACACTAGCATGTGTTGGGAGCAGCACCTCCTGCCAATTTGGGATCATTTTGGAAATATCAATTTAAAATACAAGGAGCACTTATTGTAATGACTAATATGATATTTTCTTAAAGAGAATATCCCTATTTCCCTCCCCCCTCCAAAGAGATAATTGGCCCCTTGCTTTCTGAGGCTCTGCACCTGCTTTTGAACATTTCTCAGTTAAAAGCAGATCAATCCAAGTTTGATTCCTATTTGAGTTAATTGATCGTAGCTGAGTTGGCAGTAGGGGCACTACGATTGACCTCAGCACCCCTGAGTAAGAGAGGGGGAATTCAGCCACTGTTCCTCACTATCCAGTGATCCTTCTACACTGTAGGCTGAGGACATGACCAAGCACAGATGTGATGACCCCAAAGGTTGAATAGCCTACATAGATAGGTTCAGGCTGTCACCTGAAGAAAGGTACTGAAGGAAAATTGGAGCTAGTGGAACGATACACAGCGAAAGTCAATGCCTCTAGGAGAGAAGGTGGTGAGAAAAGAAGAGAAGAAACTGAAAGAGTGGTGAGCTCAAAGTATAAGTATCAAAGTGTTTTTTCTACATCTGAAAAAAATCAATGGTTTTTTTTTTATTAAACTGGACACGGCAAATAACTTTGAGTGTGCTTACATATACTGGATAAGCCAAAAAAAATATTTGAATCACGTTAAAAAAATAGTTACCACGGCCTTTGCCACAGAAATATCAGTTTATTTAATTTTCTGTACAGTCTATACAAAACAGAAATGCCTGTTGTAGCCCACTCACAGGTGTGGGATAGTGCAGGGAATAAATGCCATCCAAGACATTTGACCAGATTTATAAACATGCACACTGAATCACATAACCAGTAACATGATGACGTTATCATACTGCCAATCACCTGTACAATTTGTAAAGTTTAATTGCAAAACTAAACCTTTGTTTATTTTCAAAATGTACCAAAAAAAATCTCTTGCAGCTGGAGGGTGAACATCTGCTGCAGCATAAATATTCCCCTCAGGCTTTGAGTTGAGTTTTTGGAGCAGACTATTTCTGGCTGTTCTGGGAATTAAGCCTCCCTGAAAATTCCCCAGTGTGGTAACATATTTAAATATTAACCAACATGTATTCTGCAATGTTTTGGCCTGGGACAAGTTTACATTGCAGTATCTCACATTCAAATGAGGTCAACATTATTTCTAGTTGAAATATAAGAGCGCATGTAAACATATTGATAGAGGCAGCTGAGTAGCTGATTTATTTTAGTAAGGAAATGAAATAGCGGACAATCTGTTCTTTTGTGGCGCTGCAAAATTTTTCATGGCACTGCTCTTGGTGAGTCAGTGAATACGTTTAATAACGATAAATTTGTTATCAACAAAATGTGATGGGGAAAGTGTTACAACAAACATATGTGACATTTATAGGAAAAGCACGCCATATGCAATACTTTTAATACATCACCAGTCAAACTCCCACACTGGGAGTCAAGACCATGTGTAGTCTTCCGATGAAGCAGGGTTAGCATGGGTGTTATAAATTCAGGTCTGCTGTAGATTATTCTTACAGGTTCAGTGATACAAGTTACTCTGTAAGTGACCCTTGTAGCTCTTACATTCCGGAGTTAACTCGCACTGCCCAAAATCTACCTGTACAAGATTGTAGCCTGAGGTTAAAACAGTGTGCTCCCCCCCACGCCCCCACACCTTGTTATACGAACTGGATACAGTAAAGCTGTACATGCTTCACCAATCTTTTGATAGGTGCAACTGATGAACACTCTGGTAAGGCAAGGCCAGTGACAAATCAGGAAGCTGGCTTACTTCACAGAATACACATGACTGAATTAATGTCACAGTTCCAAGCTTTATTAAACTTCTCCTATAACATTTCGCCAAACAACACAAAACAACAAAAACATGCTATGCTGTTCCAGATAGCAGATGAAATGTTCACTTTTCTGTTTTATTTCCTTTCAGGTCATCTTCTAGCTGGGAAAGCAAACCTGCTATAATTCCCAGCTCAGGCCATGACCAAGTCGTTCGCTCTTGCATCTGAGTCAGAAGGTTGTGGGTTCAAGCCCCACTCCAGAGACTTGAGCAAATAATCTAGGCCGGCACTCAGTGCAATACTGAGGGAGTGCTGCATTGTCAGAGGTGCTGTCGTTCAGATGAGATGTTAAACTGAGGCCCCATCTGCCCTCTTCGGTGGACGTAAAAGATCCCTCAGCACTATTTGAAGAAGAGCACGGGAGTTCTCTCTGTGTCCTGGCCAACATTTATCCCTCAATCAACACCTAAAAACAGGTGATCTGGTACTTTATTTCATTGCTTTTTGTGGGACCTTGCTGTGTGCAAAATTGGTTGCTGCATTTCCTACATTACAATAGTGACCGTGAAGCACTTTGGGACGTCCTGAGGTGCTGAAAGGCACCATATAAATGCAAGTTCTTTCTTTCTATTTGCAAGACTTTTATTATGTAAAGACCATAAGAGCATAAGAGATAGGAGCAAGAGTAGGCCATTTGGCCCCTTCAGCCTGCTCCGCCATTTAATGAGATCACGGCTGATCTGATTTTGACCTCAACTGCACTTTTCCGCCTTTTCCCCATATCCTTTGACTCCCTTGCTGATCGAAAATTTGTCTAACTCAGCCTTGAATGTATTCAATGACTCAGCCTCCACAGCTTTTTGGGGTAAAGAATTCCAAAGATTCACGACTCTCTGGGAGAAGAAATTCCTCCTCATTTCTGTCTTAAACAGGCGACCCCTTATTCTGAGACTATGCCCCCTAGTTTTAGATTCCCCCATGAGGGGTAACATCCTCTCAGTATCTACCCTATCGAGTCCCCTCAGATTCTTGTATGTTTCAATAAAATCTCCTCTCATTCTTCTAAACTCCAATGAGTATAGACCCAACCTGTTCAATCTTTCCTCATAAGACAACCCTTCCATACCCGGAATCAACCTAGTGAACCTTCTCTGAACTGCCTCCAATGCAAGTATGTCCTTCCTTAAATTAGAGCACCAGAACTGTACGCAGTACTCCAGGTGTGGTCTCACCAGCACCCTGTACAGTTGTAGCATGAATTCCCTACTTTCATACTCCATCCCCCTAGAAATAAAGGCCAATATTCCATTTGCCTTCCGGATTACCTGCTGCACCTGTATGTTGACTTTTTGTGTTTCATGTACAAGAACACCCAGATCCCTCTGTACCGCAGCATTTTGTAGTATTTCTCCATTCAAGTAATATTTTGCTTTTTTATTTTTCCTCCCAAAGTGGATGATTTCACATTTGCCCACATTATATTCCATCTGCCAAATTTTTGCCCATTTGCTTAGCCTGTCAATCTCTCTTTGCAGTCACTTTATGTCCTCATCGCAACTTGCTTTTCCACCTATCTTTTTTTAATCAGCATATTTGGCCACAAGACACTCTGTTCCTTCATCCAAGTCATTGATATATATTGTAAATAGTTGAGGCCCCAGCACTGATCCCTGCGGCACCCCACTAGTTACAGATTGCCATTTTGAAAATGACCCTTTTATCCCGACTCTTTGTTTTCTGTTAGTTAGCCAATCCTCTATCCATGCCAGCATATTACCCCCAACACCATGAGCTCTTATCTTGTGCAGTAATCTTTTATGTGGCACCTTATCGAATGCCTTTTGGAAATCCAAATATACTGCATCCATTGGTTCCCTTTATCCACCCTGCCCGTTACTTCCTCAAAGAACTCTAATAAATTTGTCAGACATGATTTCCCCTTTATAAAACCATGTTGACTCTCCTTGATTATATTATAAGTCTCCAAATGTCCTGCTACTACTTCCTTAATAATGGATTCTAGCATTTTCCCAATGACAGATGTTAGGCTAACTGGTCTATAGTTACCTGCTTTCTGTCTCACTCCCTTCTTGAATAGGGGTGTTACATTTGCAGTTTTCCAATCTGCTGGGACCTTTCCAGAATCTAGTAAATTCTGGAAGATTAAAGATAGCTATAGTTGTGCTGTTATCATTTACTAATTCATTTTGGAGCAACACATAAGTCTAATCTAATATATTTAGTAGGCTAGTTTAGAGTAGATATTCCATGCACTGCTTCATAGAATTTTACTCTATGGTCCTTTGCCTGTGAAGTTTCCTTTATCTTGTGTCTGTAAAATGAAACAAATGGAAAACGCAATAAAGATTTAAATAAAAGAAATTGTTTGGTGAAATGACCCAGTACAATGTTAGAGCAACATTCAAGTCACTGTCTTGATTGAACAGACTCTGGTCATGATTATTGGTGAGTTTCACTAATCTCTGAATGTTGCCAATGATAAAGGGTGACAAATCAGAAGGAGGTGAAGTTCATTCCCAGCAACTCGATGAACAACCAAAAAGTGGCATCACTTGCAGTTTTCCAATATTGGTAGGTTAGACCATCCTGCCTTCCTGCTAATGGTTGGAGAGTTGGGAATAGGAAAGTAATTGTGGTGCTGGAGTTTTTTTTACACACGCAGTGACTTCCTGTCATCAGATCTGTGCAGCCACTTATTTTTCAATTGATACAAGATGATGACATGTAGCTACAGCAATTTTTTTGCTCCTGGCACAAGGGAAGCAATCTGGCTGCAGGTCTAGCAACTGTTGTGGTGCTGCTTTGGTCACAATCCTGTAGAGGATTGAAAGCACAGTCATATCTCAGAGCACTGCCTTCTCAGATGGACATAAAATCCCATGGCACTATTTGAAGTAGAGCAAGGGAATGCTCCTGATGTCCCAACCAACATTTATCGCTCAACCAACACCACTGTAAAACAGATTATCTAGTCATTTATCTCATTTGTGGGACCTTGATTTCTGCAAATTGGCCGCCACGTTTCCCTACATTACAACAATGACTACACTTCAAAATACTTCATTGGCTGCGAAATGCTTTGGGATGCCCTGAGGTTGTGAAAGGTGCTATATAAAAGCAAATTCTTTATTTCTCTTTCTATATCTTTCTGATGTTGTATAAAAATGGATTCTGGCATTGAGTAGACCACCTTCATCCTGTTCACTAAAGCATTCAGGAGAAAGACATAGATTTCTTCTACAGCCAGACAAGCAGGACTCCAATACTCCAATACTGGGCAGATATAGGCTCTGAGGAACCAATAGTGATGAGTAGGGCTAAACTTTCTTAAAGATTACCTCTCTTATCTGTATTTCTACTTGTTTGTTTCAGCATAGTGCAGATATATTTATAGTTTACCAAGCTGCTAAATGCCTAGAACCGAAGAAAATTTGGGATCCTTACAAAGTAGAGAAAGGTGGATAATATCGCAATAAATTTCTCTTGATGAAGTGTTGGCTTAGTCTTCTCAATGCCGCAGATTGTACATTTGCCCATCCACGACCCAATTCTGTCAGTATCAGTCTGTGGTAATTCAATTACTGTTTATCTTTCAAATAGAAATTTAGACACTGAGGAGAAAGTGCTGTCATCAGTAAAGAGGACAATGTCACTTTTGATGATATGTAGCACATAACTGAGGAAAATAAGAAAGAATAGAGCAAAGCAGACCTTGAGGAGAGGGTGAGGGGAGAGGACGATATGGAGAAAATTCGTGAATAAAAAAAATCCTGCTTCATGCGCCTAAAGGTTTTTTTTTATTCGTTCATGGGATGTGGGCGTCACTGGCGAGGCCGGCATTTATTGCCCATCCCTAATTGCCCTTGAGAAGGTGGTGGTGAGCTGCCTTCTTGAACTGCTGCAGTCCGTGTGGTGAAGGTTCTCCCACAGTGCTGTTAGGAAGGGAGTTCCAGGATTTTGCCCCAGCGACGATGAAGGAACGGCGATATATTTCCAAGTCAATGATTAAATTTGACCATGGCATCCAATAGGCAATATGGAATCATCAGAAAATTGAGAATGTTGGAATATGGTTCTGGTACCTCGCCCAAGTATCTAATATGTGTAATGTTAACAATGAATGTCAGTAGGCTATTTGACCGCAGGAGCATCACAGTAGAGCTTGATCCTCTCCTCACCCAATGTCTACACACACACTTCCCGCAGGTTTACTGGGTCACCATCAGGAGCAGGAACCATGGTTAATTTTACCTCCCTAACCCAGGAACACTGAGTACCACTCCTACTTCAGCCCTGCCTGAGATCAGCTAACTGAGCACAGAGCAAGGTTCAAACCTGGGACCTTCCTAATCTGTGTGGTTTAACTAGTGACTGAATAAACTTACTGAGCCATTGAAAGAGACAAGCAGTGTGTTCTAAGTCTACAATGCAAAAGGTAGCCAACCTGAGATTGAACAGCAGGGTAGCTCTACCATCTGTTCACTGTCCCCCAAAGGAGATCATAGCCAGGTACAAACAAAGGCTCATTTGTTACCTAGCCCATTAATCACGATGTACTGATAGCCAGTATAAGTGTTATTATATTAAAGAGGTGTCTTGCATGGACAGCAGATGCATGGCTCACAATGTCAAAGGCACTCACAAATATAAAGCAACTCTATGGACCCTACACCACTGGAAGCTAACAATCTCATGAGTTGCCGTTTCATGGTAAGATCTTTAAATACTGGTGGTACTAAAAAAGGTAAACAGGGGAGAGCAGTGCACAGGCTGTTGCAAGTCTCCGTTTGAGCTCTGCTGTTCTGGGACTGCACATTTATAAAATTGTCATATGTTAGGATTGTTAGAAGCTGCAGTTATAGTGAGTGATGTTCAAGTTGGCCTGAATGCACAAATATTTGTGCAATATAATGTGAATTTAGGGTCCACAAACATACTCTGCCAATCAAGATAGTGGTCTTCCTCTCATCAGAGAGTTGATTGCTTTGAATAATGGGCAGGCAGGAATCTGTATTCAATTGAATCTATACAGACTGATTGACCTTCTTCATAAATCTATTTTTGTACAAATCCTTTGTTGATTTTACATTAGACATTTATCTCACCAAACACTCGATTGTTTTCTAAGAACAGGATTTCTGGGTTGTTCTGTTCCCTCATTTTTAACAGAAACATGCTAGCAACTTGGAACACACAATAAAAAGCTACATATTGTCCAATAATCAATTAATTTTAGCAGAAGTAATAATCTGGCACAAAATACTGAGCAGGATTAAGAACAGCTCCCGAAGGACGCTGTTAATAAAGACACTGGGTTGTTTGTTAATGAAAACAGAAGGCTTCCTTCGTGACTTAATGAGTTTATCCAGTGAGTACTTGAGGTACATAGATGAGGATAGCCCCAGGGTTGAGCCTGGTCTGTAGGGAGTTAAGTGATCTCAGTGGTAGTGGAGAGGGTGTTACAGTGGCCTCAGTACCCTGTGTTAATCATTGTTATAACATAGGTAAAGGAGGGAGCCTTGCACACAGCAAGGTTCTACAAACAGCAATGAGATAAATGGCCAGATAATATGTTTTAGTGATGTTGGTTGAGGGATAAATGTTGGCCAGGACACCAGGAGAACTCCCTACTGTTCTTCAAATAGTGCCATGCACCTAAGAGAACAGATGGCCCTCAGTTTAACATTTTGTCAGAACGATGGCACCTTTTCCAGTGCAGCACTCCCTCAGCACTGCACTGAAGTGCCACCTTAGATTATGTGCTCAAATCTCTGGAGTAGGGCTTGAATCCATGATCCTCTGAGTCAGAGGCAAAAGTGCTACCATTGAGTCATGGCTGACACCTAATAAATATGTTACTCTTGTTATCATGCACTTCCACTGAATTTGTTACCCACACCAGCATTTCATCGGGTGGTGGGGAGGAGAACAAGTATTATGCCCCAATATTACTGCAGGTCTTGCCTTAGAGTGGCACAATCTTTAGTATCACTCGTACACAGCGTAACACTGGCATTTGGGATACTGCTTGAGAAAAGTAGTTTTGAAAGACCCTAGTGATGTACACTACCTGTACGTTTTAAACTTTAAGTTCTGAAATTGAAAAAAAAACAGACAACCCACTGCACCATATTTTCATTCCTAAAATCTGAAAGGGGCTGACTCTTATGCCAACTCTTTTCAATTGTTTGAAATCTCCATGGCAGTCAGAAGCTATAAGCAGATTTCCATGTACGCATGTTTGGGCTCTACCTTTCCTCCCTGCTAGCTACTAGCATTGTTGCTGGATATGCTCCTAGAACTGCGCCATCATATAACTGAGACATTGCACCCTTCAACCCACCAAGGAATTTCCTGCTCAAGCCAGGTATAAAGACAACATCTCTAAGCTGGTTTCTCTAACAGTGGTAATCTGCATGATCACTTGGACAAGTATCAGCTAATCAAAGAAAGTGAGCATGGATTTGTAACAGGTAGGTCATGTCTAACAAATCTAGTTGAATGTTTTGAGGAGGTCACTAACAAGGTGGATAGCATTGTATCTATGGATGTTGCCTATAATGCATCTCCAGAAGGCATTTGATAAGATTCCGTACAAGAGATTATTGGCAAAAATGAAAACACACGGAATTGGAGGTAACCTTGTGACATGGGTTGGTAATTGGTTGGAGGTAGGAGACAGAGAGTAGGGATAAAGGAAACATTCTCTGATTGGCAGGATGTGACAAGTGGTGTTCCCCAGAGATTTGTACTGGGGCCTCAGCTTTTCACCATATGTAATAGTGACTTGGATGGAGGAATAGAGAGTTGTATATCCAAGTTTGGCAGATGACACCAGATTAGGAGGCACAGTAAGTTGTGTAGAGATGATCAGGAAGTTACAAAGGGACATAGACAGACTAAATGAGTAGGCAAATCTGTGGCAGATGGAATTCAATAGGGGAATTGTGAGGTCTTTCACTTTGGATCTGAGAAAGACAAATCAGAATATTTTCTTAATGGTGGGAGACTAAGAGCTGTGGAGGAGCAAAGGGATTTCGGTACCCATGGACACAAATCACTAGATGTTAGTGCACAGGTACAAAAAAAGTAATCAAAAAGGCTAATGGAACATTGGCCTTTATCTCAAGGGGGTTGGAATACAAAAGTGAGGACGTTATGCTTCAGTTGTACAGAGCCTTGGTCAGACCCCATGAGTACTGCATTCGGTTTTGGGCACTGCACCTCAGGAAGGATATATTGACCTTGGAGGGGATACAATGCAGATTCACCGGAATAATATCGGGACTAAATTATGAGGTCAGGTTGCGTAAACTTGGTTTGTATTCCCTTGTGTTTAGAAGGTTGAGGGTTGATCTAATTGAGGTCTTTAAAATGATAAAGGGGTTCTATGGGGTAGCTACAGAGAAACTATTTCTTTTGGTGGGGGAATCCAGAACAAGAGGGCATAATGTTAAAATTAGAGATAGGCCATTTAGAAGTGAAATCAGGAAGCACTTTTTCACACAAAGGGCTGTGAAAATTTGGAACTTTCTCCCCCAAAAGGCTATGGGTGCAGGGTCAATTGAAATTTTCAAGACTGAGATCAATAGATTTTTTTTAGGTAAGGGTATCAAGGGTTATGGAGCAAAGGTGGGTAAATGAAGTTGAGGTACAGATCAGCCATGATCTCATTGAATAGCGGAATAGGCTTGAGGGGCTGAATGGCCTCCTCCTGTTCCTATATAAAATGTGAAACATGATACTTAGCCCATTGAGAAGGGCACTGGCTCTTTGATCAGAAGCAAGTTGTCAAAATAAAAAAATTCCAGGTAATTTTGTGGCTATGCACCTCCGCTTAGAAATCAGAATTTTGACATTGGCACCTCAGATACTCCACTAATACAGCCTCCATAGTGAACCCCTGCATGCATTGTGTGCTGTCACAGATGGAAGGAGATTAGATTTAATGTTTGCATAGCACATAATTGTGTCTATGCACCAACATGGAGCACAGATATAACCTACAGATGCCACAAATACCATAGCACTGTCTTTGAAGAAGAATAACAATTCTCTGTCTCTGCCTTTCCCCATTAAGACGCAATCCCTAGCAGTATCACAGCATTTCATCCCGCCATCTGGTTCAGAACTCTGTTCTCTAAAGCTGCAGGTCGGACTCCCACGGTAAGTAGCCTCTTGAGATATAAAATCCATAAGTTAGATAATCTATAGCCTAGCCTTCATTAAGTTAATACTTTTCCTTCCTCATTTTTAATTTTTTTTTTCCCTCCCCTTCTTTAAATTTGCTCTGTGAACCATTCCTTAAGTAATATCTACTACAATCCAAGGTCTATGGGCCTCCCGCTCTGAATCAGCTGCTAAGTGACAGTGACAATGGCGCAGGATTACTTCTGCTCCAATTTCCTCTCCCTTCCCCTTCTCAGTTTCTCTCCCAGATGGCACAGTTGAGATCAGGAACTCACCATGTGGGGAATCATGATGCCAACACTGATTCTACTAGAACTGTAGATTCTACTATTCAATTCTACCAGGGAGGCTGCCAGCTCACGTCCTATCATTCCATCCTACCAATCTGCCACTGGGCTGCTCTGTGGCCTAGACAAATTAAAATTCATAGCCCTCACTCATAAACAGAGTACTGTACACAACAACTTTCTTTCCATGTTTTTGTTCAAGGACACATTTTCTGGGAATTAGGTTTTCTTTCAATGTAAATTCAGGTTACCAGTAGAATCCTTAAGTGATGATGGAATAATGCTAATCTTTGTGGTGTGTGTCAGTGGAAAGCTATTAGTTACATAGACAAAGAGTGACTGTTGATCATGCTTATAATTGCAAATGGGATTCAAATTAGTGATTCAATGGCCAGGGGATTGAGTGGAGAAAAACTTCATTTAGATGGAAGAGCTCTCTAAATTTATTTCTGTGTCTGAACGAGACGATTGTGTATTCAAGTTTCAACAGAACCTTATTTTTACAAAACTCTCATTAAAAAAAATGTTTTTCTTGGTCTGGATGAGAAAAAAAGACTCTGTGTAAGATTGAAAACAATGGAGAAAAGGATTCTGCATTTTAACTATCCAGGGGAATTCTATTTCACTTGTGAATAGATTGATTATTATTCAGGAATATGTGTTTTTTAATTTATAATTTTTTGAACTTAAGCTTGACTTTACTCCATTCCTCTTGCTAGCTTAAATCAAATAAAATTCTAACAGCACTTGAGCTCCACATTAATTAGGACTCAGTTCTACTTTCACGATGTACCTCAGAAGAACTGATCTACAACAAATTTAGGAGGGGGGGAGTGGACCAAATGCATTTATTTGTATCATGGCAAATGCTGCCCTTGGTATTAAATCTCTTCAGTAAAATGAATTTGGCCAGTCCCAATTTAACATCCAGTAGACAATTCCACAGCACTAAACTACAAATAATTTGGTAATACTTATCAAGGCCCTTGCCTGTATGTTCGGTTTGTTGTTAAAATCCCTTGGCAATATTCAAAGAAGAGTAGGCAGTTCTTCTGGAGTCGAGGCCAACCTTCTTCCCTCAACCAATACCACTAAAAATAACCAGATTAACATGCTGCTTATGGGATTTTGCTGGAACAAAATGGTGGCAGCATTTGCCAAAATAACAGTCACTACACTCCAAAAAATATTTTGTTACGTGAAACGCTTTAAGATAGTTCGACAATCGTAGAAATTGTAGCACAGAAGGAAGCCATTCAGTCCATCGTGCCTGAACTGGTGCTAGCTCTTCAGTGTCTAATCCCATTACCCTGCTTTTTCCCTGTATCCTTTTATAATCTTCCTTTTCAAATACTTAGCCAATTCCATTTAAAATTATATTATAGTCTGCTTCAATAGCCACTAGTAAATAGCCCTGTTCTAATATCTCTCTGTGTGAATAAAATTCCCCCTTTTTCCTTCTAAAGATAATCTTACGCCCCCTTGCTACTAATTTGTCAAAACTAGTGGAAACAATCTTTCATTGCTTACTCTCTCAAAACCTTTCAGAATTTAAAAAAATCTGTATAGATGCAAATGTTTTCTTTTAATTGGCAGATTCATTCAGAAGGATTCCAGTGTGGACACAGGGAATAATATGCTGGCACAGTTTTCATACCCGTTTGAGGTTGGGTTTGAGATACAGCTAGGGCAACTTGGGGCAATGGGGTTAAAATATGCTTAACACCGCTGTGAGATTTAAACAAGACGCTGTGAGATGGGAGGGGGGATTCTACCATATTTTGCCCACATTACTCTCTATTGCACCCAGCACATTCTGAATGTGACCTAGAAGTGCTTCATTTAAAAGAAACATTGAGTTACATCGAATCTACAGCACAGAAGCAGGCCATTTGGCCCAACTGGTCTATACTGGTGATTATGCTCCACATGAGCCTCCTCCCGTCCTTCTTCATCTAACATACCCTTCTATTCCTTTCTCCCTCATGTGCTTATGTAGCTTCCCCTTAAATGTTATTTGCCTCAATTACTCCTTGTGGTAGCACGTTCCACATTCTTACCATTCTTTGGGTAAAGAAGTTTCTCCTGAATTCCCTATTGGATTTATTAGTGACTATCTTATATTTATGACTTCTAGTTTTGGACTCCCCCACAGGTGAAAACATTTTCTCTACATCTACCCTATCAAACCCTTTCATTATATTAAAGACCTCTATCAGGTCACCCCTCAGCCTTTTCTTTTCTAGAGAGAAAAGCCCCAGCCTGTTCAACCTTTCCTGATAAGTATATCCTCTCAGTTCTGGTATCATCCTTATGCATCTTTTTTGCACTTTCTCCAATACCTCTAAATCCTTTTTATAACATGGAGACCAGAACTGTGCACAGTACTACTTAGAAACATTTCACTCCTAAGTATGGTCACTTTCTAGTTAATGAGCACAAATTCACACCCACAAATAAAAAAATATCAGCTTGGCTCTCATTTGACTGATAATTTGCACAGTTCTGTTAATAAGTAGGATTTGTCTCTCATCCCAGGCAGCCTTAGATCTAACAGCAGTTTCTCTGTATTTTGTAGACGCCCACATTTTTCACCTTTAGTTCCATCGTGAACATTGAATTCCCTGCTCAGCTTCATTACTGGTTAAAGTACATTAATCAGATATGCCCTGCACATCCTGTCACACAATTTTCTCTCGTCTCTTTCTGATTCAATAATACTGTGAGATACCATTGAAATGTACTGAATATCTAAGTATCTGTTGTATTTGATTGTATTTAATCCAATTGATGCATTTTGTACGTCGCATATCTGAGTGTTCTATTGTGTTCTAATCATTTCCATGTTTGCTACTAATTGGTGGTCTTTATTCTGCAGTTTGTTCAAGGCTGGGCCAATCGTTTTTAGTGTTTCTCTCACTACTGAAAGTAAACAGGTATAAGTAAAATTTGCCTTTTGGATGAGGCATTAAACTGAGGCCCTAATTGCCCTCTCATGTAGATGTAAAATATACTATGGGACTATTTGAAGATGAGAAGGGGCGGAGGGGTTTGTGGTGTCCTGGCCAACATTTATCCCTCAACCAACACCACTAAAACAGATTATCTGATCATTTATCTCATTGCTGTTTGTGGGACATTGCTGTGTGCCAATTGGCTGCTGCATTTCCCTACATTAGAACAGTGACTAAATTTTTTAAAAACTTAATTGGCTTTGAAGTTCTTTTGGAATGTCCTGAGGTTGTGAAGTATATTATATAAATTCAAGATGTGGAGATGCCGGTGATGGACTGGGGTTGACAATTGTAAACAATTTTACAACACCAAGTTATAGTCCAGCAATTTTATTTTAAATTCACAAGCTTTCGGAGGCTTCCTCCTTCCTCAGGTGAACGTTGTTGGAAATGAAATCCTCGAAATGATTGGTTGCTGTACACATTGGTGAAAATGCAGGTCATCTCAATCAAATTCAGCTGCACAAGTTTTAACAAGACCTAGCAGGTGAAATTTATTCCTAACTTTTTACTAGCAATCAAAGTAGCAACTTTCATCCTGTTATTCAAAGCTGCTTTCAATCCAGGTCCCAGAGGTTAAAGAACAATTTTCTTACTCCTGATACATTGTGTGGCAAACGTCCCCAGTCGCAGTCTTTTTTCAATGCCTCATATATTTGAATAAAACATTTTTGTTAAGATTATCTTAAAGAAAATGCCTGCTACTTAAGGTCATTTTTTTGTGTCACTGGTATATTTAAAATGAATCACCTGTAGCTTACAAACTCCAGCTGTCCTTATTTATATTAATATTCAAATTCAAGGGTGTCCAAGTTTGTGTCTTCATGGGCTCCATGGATACAAACCCTGATACCTTAGGGGCCACATATAAACTTTAAATCTATTTGCATTTATTTCAAGCTGCTGATGCTAACAGATCTAGCTGTCTGATTTATGATTTATTCATCAATACGGCAACAGTGGTGGAACAGCCTTTTCCAAAATTTAAACAGGACGGACCAGCAGATAGGACTGAGTTGCCTGGACTTCGAGGGCAAAATTGTTGGGGCTCAGGGTCGTAAGTTGTCTACCCCTGCTCTAATTTGCATAGAATTGGTTTGTTTATTGTTTTTACTTATTGTTCTTTCAAGCATTGGATTTTGCTTTGTAAATGAAGACTGATTATTGCTGCTCAAACAATAATCCTGCCCATCAACTCTGTTAAAGAGGAACTACAGCTGCAAGACAACAGCTATTTAATACACAGAATGCTCCTCCAATATCTACTTTCTTTTTAAAAATGTTTTAAATTTTCCCTCTACTTTCTAATATTAAACAATTTCTAAGATTTCGTCTGCACTCGGGTTGTCAACCCTCCAGGAATTAAAGGTTAATCTCCTGGACGCTGCTGTGACCAACCCAAGAGACAAAGCATAGAAGCATTAAAAAAAAATTGTATTTAAAAAAAAATTTCTTTGGACACTTTTGTTCGTTAATTACAAGGACATTGAAGATGGGATAAATGGCTGTTTGATTGACAGTCAAGAATTATCCAATTGAGTAATGAAGGGCCCGATATTAGGAGGGTGGCGGGTTCGCAGAAGGGGGCACGCAATCGCAGGTTAATTGCAGCCACTTACCTTTGCTTCCGGGTTTTGCGCTGGAAAGCTGCGCAGCGGGCGGACTGCGCATGTGCAGCATAAGCTGTCAGCTGGAGGAGCCCTATTTAAAGGGGCAGTCCTCCACTGACTGATGCTGCAACAAATAGGAAAAATTACAGCATGGAGCAGCCCAGGGGGAAGGCTGCTCCCAGGTTTAATGATGCCTCACTCCAGGTATTATTGGATGGGGTGAGGAGGAGGGGGAGGACAGAGATCTTCCTCCCGGCGGGCGGGAGGAAGCGGCCTGCCTCTGCCACCAAGAAGGCCTGGCTCGAGGTGGCAGAGGAGGTCACCTGCACCACCAACATATCGCCCACCTGCATACAGTGCAGGAGCCGCTTCAAAGACCTAAGTAGGTCAGCCAAAGTGAGTACACTTACTCATTCCCCTACACTCCGTCTGCCACATCACCGCCCCCATCCCACATCTCCTTCTGCACTGCCATCACTACTCTATCACATCACTCCTCACACCCACTCAAAGCTCATCCTCATCTTACCTGCACTTACTCACCTCGCCAGTACTCATCCCACCACTACCACTCAACCCAATCCTCATACAATCTCATGGCTCTATCTCATACTCACCCGCTGATGCATCTCTTTCATGGTCAGCCTCACTCAACCTGCCACTACCTGTGCTGCAGCCACAGGGCATGCATCACATATGTGTAGTAGGAAGCGTAAGGCAAACGTGTCGTGAGCATGAAGGGGATGCACAAGGGTGTTTGAGGGTTTGTCATGGTTTTTACTTCTATTTAATTTCTGACCAACTCACATCACATATTATATTGTCACCACTACTGCCACGTCTTTGCGAATCTTGTCTGGTTTGTGCAGTAATGCCCTTTCCTGAGGATCACTATGGAGACCCACAACTGATGCCACCTATTGTGTCACTGCAGAGTGGGTGTAGGTGTATTTGCAGGGCTCTTTTGTGCAGACGAGTGAGAGACGTTGGCGATGTTCCCGGTGGCACCCTGGAAGGATGCGGAGGAGAGGTTGTTGAGGGCAGTGGTGACTTTGACAGCAACAGGTAAGAAGATGGTGCTCAGGCCAGCTGGGAGCAGCTCGGCATGAAGGAGGCTGCAGATGTCCACGACTACATGTCGAGTGACTCTGAGCCTCCATGTGCACTGCTGCTCAGAGAGGTTCAAGAAGCTGAGCCTCAGTCTATAGACCCTGTGGCGAGGGTAGTGCCCTCTGCGACGCATCTCTCTCTGCCATTGCCCTCCCTCCCGCTGTGCAGGTGGATGTGTCACAGCACTCTGTTGTGGGGCTCCACGTGTCAGAGGCGGACCGCGTGGCCGGCGAGGCTGGTGATGCTGTTCGCCCTCCGAGGAGGTCATGACTGCAGCTACGGCGGTCCCCATCGGAAGATGTACATCTGAGGAGGTCCACAAGGTAGGTACATGTGTCTGGACACCGGGGGTGAGTGTGCAAGTTGGTGAATTTTATTGTTAGGAGGAGGGTGGTGGAGGACAAACTTTGTCCAAAGTGAGAGTGACCTCCTGCAATGAGTGAGGGTCTCCGCCCCCCCCCCCCCCCACCTGTCAAATGGACCTTTGCAGCTGCCACAGGCTGATGGCTGCAACACGTCCATTTCAACTGGGAGTGTTTCCCCCAGTACAGGAAACAGTCCCAGTTGTTTGGAAAATCCCACCCCTCCTAAAATATCATGTTAATCAGGTCTGTAAACGACCTGAAGTACCTAAATAATTACCTTAAGTGGCATCCCGCCGGCTTTAATTGCCGGTGGGAGTCCCACATGCGGGGGCTGCGCGCGCATGTCAGCGCGTCACTGGGGAACCCGGAAGTGGGTGGGTTGGAGCTGGGCTCCAGACCCGCCCCGGGAATCCCCGATTTTCGCAGCCCCCCCCGCCATGAACGAACCCGCTCGGGGGTGCGAAAATTGAGTCTGTTCGCTTTCCAATTGGCCATGGGAATGTGGTGTGCCGTGAGGATGGACGTGTCAGGTGATCAGTGACGGGAGGGTGGGGGTGGGGCAGTTGGAGACGGGAGGTCATGTGACGAAACCTTCAGAAACATGTCCAAACACAGTTGGCAACCCTAATCTACACAGTTACAACAGGTTTCAAAGTAAATATTTTTCGCTTCCTGCAAAATGCAATTTATAGCCTTGGAGAGATTAAAGGGAGGATTTCATGGATACACACACACAATTCATGGGAACGCATATCAGGAACTCAAACACAGAGATCAGCGCATCACACCTGTGGACGGAAAATCATATGGGCACTCTGACCATTGCTCCTGAATTCCTAATGTTCACTCTCTTCACATGGGGCTCTATCTGGGAGTGCAAATCTGTAAAATCTACCCTTGAACGTTTTATCAATTGGCACTGATGTCCAATGTCTCGCTCGCTCCTGTTGGCTGAATTCTTTGAAGCTTGGAATTGACTTGATTTCTTGGGCTGCTGTTTCAAAATCGTGACAGGAAAGAGCCAACTGATGATGAATGAGGACTGAAGGAAAGAAATGTTCATGTTTGTCTTGTGTAAACTGTAAAATGTTCTATTGTTTTTTTGTGCAAGATTTCTCAGCCAATTTTCTCCTCTCCCTCCTCTTCTGAAAGCCTTGGCTCTTTGCAGGAGTATAGCACAGTGCGTGTCAGCAGGCTATTCAATCATGTGAAGCATCGCAGTCAAAACTGATCCTGTTCTCACTCGGCATGCATACTTCCAGCAAGGGTGATGGAGAATGATTTCTCTCCCTGACCCAGAGGCGTGAGGCAATTTTAGCACCACCCCTCTGAGATTTGCTAACTCACAATAAGCTGGGGCTCAAACTTCGGACTTTCTTATTGTGTACAGTTCAGCTACTCAATGTATAAACCTGCTCGGGAGTGTGACTTACACTTTCAAGTCAAATTTAATAAATGCACTTTTTGTCTGGGTATAGCGTGCCAATATTTAAATGTACGCACAAAGCAGTTCCTTGGATAATCTTTGTTAAAAATGCTGTATCTTTAATCATCAGTGGGGAAGAAGAAGGATCAGAAGAGCAGCAAGTCATATTTGTCACAATGTTTTTACAGGATGATGATGCATTTTGGTCTATTTACATCATCATGCCTTGTGTCCAGCAAATGACCAAAAAAATTCACGAACTCTATTTCATGGAAATAATGTCCCTTTAAAATAATTTTTTTCCTTTAAAAAATGGATTTTTTTCATGGTCTTTGACTGACTAATTAATTGTTTCATTCCCAATAGAGATACTGAGAGATTATTTTTTTAACTATACATGAGGCTTCAATCAAAAAGGCGACTGACTGGAATGTAATCTGTATCGCCGTTACTTACACACTGCTTCCTTAACTATAATAGTAAATGACCCTCTCGGCTCCCAGGATGCTATATGATAGAGGGAACCCTGGGCTAAAGGAAGACAATAATTAAATTGAGGTCGAGTGCAAGGAAACACAGTTCATTCTCCTCAATCTTTTATTAAAAATACTTTCTGGGACTCCAGATCCCACACTACATTTGACTTTTACTTTAATGGAAACCCATCACCTTCAAAATCCCCAAATAAATCTTAAATACTGGTGGAAATTGTATTTAAACTTACTTGCTGTTTAATGAATCACAAGGAAAATAACTACACATCCTGTTGTATAAACAAGTGTATGGTTTTTATAAAATGCAGAGGGATAAACTTCTTTGTATATATTACATGTACTCACTAGGAAGAAATTACAAAGCAATAATTCGGTAAAATGGAATTTCTGCTAGCTGTGCTGGGCCGGGCTTTTTCATATCACTAGAGTGGAACAGAGACCAAGAGGGTCATTTTAACCAAACCATCCAGCAGGAAACGTGCAGGTTCAAGTCGGACACCCAGTGTTACATCCCGACCAATTTTATACTCCATCGAAGTTCACATAAAAGATTATTGCTCAAGATAAAGAATCACTGGATTGGGGGTAATATTCTGGCAGAGAGTTGGGATAAATGGTTCATTCTCGGACTGGCAACCAGTAGCCAGTGGTGTTCCGCAGGGGTCGGTGCTGGGTCCCCAACTCTTTACAATCTATATTAACAATTTGGAGGAGGGGACCAAGTGTAACATATCAAAGTTTGCAGATGATACAAAGATGGGAGGGAAAGTGGAGAGTGAGGAGGACATAAAAAACCTACAGGGGGATATAGACAGGCTGGGTGAGTGGGCGGAGATTTGGCAGATGCAATACAATATTGGAAAATGTGAGGTTATGCACTTTGGCAGGAAAAATCAGAGAGCAAGTTATTATCTTAAAGGCGAGAAACTGGAAAGTACTGCAGTACAAAGGGATCTGGGGGTCCTAGTGCAAGAAGATCAAAAAGTTAGTATGCAGGTGCAGCAGGTGATCAAGAAGGCCAACGGAATGTTGGCTTTTATTGCTCGGGGGATAGAATATAAAAACAGGGAGGTATTGCTGCAGTTATATAAGGTATTGGTGAGACCGCACCTGGAATACTGCATACAGTTTTGGTCTCCATACTTAAGAAAAGACATACTTGCTCTCGAGCCATGATCTTATTGAATGGCGGAGCAGGCTCGAGGGGCCGATTGGCCTACTCCTGCTCCTATTTCTTATGTTCTTATGAGAGTAAAATTGGACAGGGCGCAAAACGAGTATTAGACTCAAACCTGCCCGTCTCCCGCCCATTTCAGGTTAGGTTAAAGTGACCCTCCATCTGTCGGGAGCACATACTCCAAGGAAAGACTACACCAACCAGTAACAATTATCAGGATTTTGTTTAACTTATGCTCAATATATTTATGAACATTTAGGCAAATTAGTAGAAAAAAAACATAATTTTTTTAAAGGGTAAATGTTACTGAACATTAGTCATGTGGTGGCATTAACAAATTGCATTCTGAATTTTGATTGTTTATTAAATCTGAGTGATGTACAAGGCTCAACCTTCAAAATAAAGATCAAATGAAGAAATGACTAACCAATGAGATTGGCTGGTTTTCAGTGTACATTGCTTACATATTTGGTTTTGTAATATGAAAATGAAGTCTGAAAGGAAGTACAGAACACTTTTCAATCCCTTTCTTGCATGTATTATTAGAAAGGTAGTGTAGTGCTGGTATAGGCTGAAGCCTATTATGGCCCCAGCTGGATGGACTGTCTATAGAGGGTTGGGAAAGTTGGGGTAGGGCTTAACCATGAAACTTTATGATATTTTTATCATTATTAAAACAGCTGACAATGGTTTGAATGACAAAGCATTTTGACATTTGTGATAGGTGATAAGATCATATTGATGCACTTTGAGAATATCACTACTTTGGTCCATTCACAACTTGTATTTATTTGCTGAAAGAAACTAAAAGCAACATAAGACCTTTAATAACCCCTTGTGGATGTAAAACTGAGCATTCAGTATGCTTCCTTGGTAGCTGTTAGCCAGGTCATTATTCCTTTGGTCTCATCTTTTCATCAGCGTGGCATCATTACTATTCCTCCAATGTGCGTGAATGTGCTTTTAGCCCAGTTAACTGCGGAAATCACATTCATTCACAGCCTGTCAGAGTTGTTCACTTGGTGGGTCATCTCTTCAGGCAATGGTAGAAAAACACACCGCTCCTCAATCTTTGGTTGTGACTCATTGGAATCTTGCTATTTGCTCTGATACAATGGATTTCTGGACGGCTCATTTAGGGATCATTGAGCTGTCGCAGTCAGCATCCTTCATTTCCTAGTAACAGCATTTCAGAGAGATGTTTACTGAAGTGTAGAAGTAACTTCAATCACCCGTGCTCTGATAAACAGCCCCCTAATGCTTTCAAACCCAATTATATTCTCACTTTTTCACATTTATTTTTGGGCAGTTGATATTGCTGACTGGAAATCCCTTTTGTAATGGATTTATAAATGTGCACACCCTTTCCTTCAACGGTTCTCATATCTCATCACAGGGGACAAATCTGACAGGCTTGAGTGGTCTGGTCATTGATCATTTTCTCTGAATCATTTACAGTCTCTGTTTGCAGTGTCTGGTGATTTGAAATTGATAAGATTTTGACCTAAGGCTAACCGAGTATCTCAAAGAGTTAAATACTTGACTGCCAGCCAAAAGGTCACAGGTTCAAGTCCCAAGGCTGCCTGGCACACCCTGCAACTAGTTGAGTGAGTTTTCTTTTCAAATTCCAACTAAACCATTAAAAAAAACCTCATTCAAGGTCAGTGGCAGTGAGGCTTTCCACTGTTGAGGGAAAAAGTAATCTGATAGTAACTGGCTCAACCCAACTGAATGGAAAAATTTAACATGATCCTAAAGAAGGCTTTATCCTGAATAGCAAAAAGGGATATGTGGTAATGTCACACCTTGCAAGCAAAGTACATAAGGGAGATGTTGCTGATGTGAAAGTTGACTTGATTGTAGGTCTATGTTGCTAGATAATGCGAAAAGAAGCTCAGTGCTACCATTAACCTACAAGATAACCAATGTGCACTCAGGAGCCCATGTGAGAATGATACTTCTTCTACTTCTTGCAATGCATTTTGCATGGGAGGGATGAAATGTCACTGTGGACCACTGTTGCTGTACTATAAACTTTCCACATGATTTTGGCTCCTAAGTAAAAGTATTACTTCTCAGCAAAAATATTTTCAAAAATTGTGCAGCGCTGTTACAATCAGACCACAGAGATGTAATTTTCCCCGAGTACATTGCAAGAAGGAATGACAGCCACCGGATGATAAAGGAAAAGCGTAAAGCTACAAGCTGTCTGTCTACTCAACACATTGGCCCATTGCCCAGAACTTAAGAACATAAGAAATAGGAGCAGGAGTAGATCATAAAGCCCCTCGAGCCTGCTCCGCCATTCAATAAGATCATGGCTGATCATCTACATCAACTCCACTTTCCCGCCCTATTCCCATTTCCCTTAGTGTCCAAAAATCTGTTGATCTCAGTTTGGTAGATCATGTGGTAGACCATTTAGCTTATGAGTAAGCTACTGAAATTTCCTGTTTGTTGCTAATAGGATAGCTCTCCCCCCAATTTCCACTCACATAAATGTTTCCGCTTCTTTCTAAATATATTTTTTTCCACCTTTTTTATTCCAAGGTGCCACCTGTGTCAAATAAGTTGTTGACTTAAAAGAAGTCGATTGCGTATGGATAATCGCCAGGAAACAGCTGTTTCTTAACGAACAATAGTCTACTGTACCAGACCAGTTGCCTCACCACCTGCCGTCCATTATTAAAAACATTAGTTTCTAATTTTACTGTGTACGAGGCATCAGTTTATTGATGCATTTTTTTCCACTAGAAGCAGCAAATTACTTTTTCGACAAACCAGTACACAATGGGAGGCTTTCAAGAATATTACTTATTTGGAGGAACAGCATAAATATGTGACTTTTATACTTAATATAAAAACAAAAATTCTGCAAATGCACAGCAGGTTAGTCAGCATCTGAAAGAGAAAGATAGAATGACACTTTGGGTAGGACACTTTATTTCTCACTATAGGTTAATATTTTCAGTGACAAGTTCCTGGTGTAACCAGATTTCAAACAGCTGAAGGCTTCAAACTCTGGTGCATAAAAACTAAATGGAACTTATTCAATTTGTGTTTCTGGTCCTTAGTCCATTTAAATTCACAAATTGACTTAATTTTATATATCAGGTATATGTATAAAGCATTTACCTGGTGCAAATACATTTTCACTAAGGAGAAGGAAGATCAGAGTTCTTTTTATTCAAATAGGTCTCTCATTTTATGGAAGTAATAACCTGGTCAGAATTTTTTTGATTTTTTTTTAATAGTGTCTAGTTTCTTGCAACTATGAACAGCCATTGGCGTGCTTCGCTCTCTGTTAGGCTACTCCAGTGATGTTCAAGCCTAGGAAATGATGCCATGGGCTGGGGATGTAGATTTCCCATTTGGGGAAGGCATTGAAAGACTGTTGATACCCATGAAGCCATTCCTCAGCCTGAGTCAGCATCTTCAGGAGAGATTGGGACAAAGGGGAAAAAAACATTGGCAAACGTAAATCAACATGTATCAAGCCCGGCCTTGGATGGATGAGCACCTCTTATTGAATCTAACAGTGGAGTTGGGGTTGGGGGAATGGAGGAGAAGAATGTGAATGATTTCCACGGGGAGTAGTAAATTGATATCATTTGCTACATCCGATGTTTTATGCATTTGCAGTTTATATGTCGATTTTTGCCACCTCTCACTTTCTGATTGCAGCATTGTAACATTTGCATCATCTTGTTGCCCACTCCTGTGGGCTCTGAGTAAAACTGAAAGATCAGTGATGGATTTGGAGTGGTTTTATGTTGTGCAATCGATCATCAAAAGTTTGTTTATCCCTGCAGTGGGCATTTTTAGACAATCTGCATAACGCTTTTCAATATTGATAGCACTGAGTAGCTCGTCCTTAACTCTGCCGCACTATGCTTTCTTTTTACTTCCTGTGATATAAGGATGCTATCCCAGTTGGTTAAATACATGATGCTATGTATTACAACTACATGGTGGCAGGGTGAGTTCAGTGCTGTCTGCTGACTCTTACAAGTCATAACTATGGAGAATTCTGAGCTCCAAATGTTCAGCTCTTAGGTCAAATTTCCCACTGACATTTCCTTTGTCTTGCCCTGCAGCAAGGACATTCTGCTAACTGAGCACTGCAATGACATTTTGATGGAAATTTGAGGAGTGTGTCTCCTCCTATCTAAAAGAGAACATCATTTGTCTGAGCAAGTGCGATTGGAAGGGGGAGGGAAAAAATCCAGTAAAATTATAAATGAAAAACTTTCCTGTATGTGGCTACGACTACAAATTGACTTATCACAACTGAATTCCTGATAAATGTCTGGTGTCAAAGTTACTGGAGGTGTTTAGAACATGAAGCAGCTCCACTCAATCTAATATCAATTGCTGAGCCTGGGTTAAGACACCAAGACTGGGATATGTGAGAACCTGCATTTATATTGAGGTATTCAATGTGATTTCAGTGAGTTTTGCTTCTGTTGTTGCTTTATTGCTGGAGTAAGCTGTCTTTGTACTGAGGCTAAAGATTTGGCATAAACTGTTGGCTATGCTGTGTAGGGAAGATTTTTTATCCCATGTGAGCATACTGGAGCCATGGAGGCAATTTTGGCTGCACCTCAAATTGGCTCCATCATCCAAATCTGTCACTTATAATCCTTGATTTTACTTCTACATTAAGCAGAAACTGAAAGCCAAGCTCTCTTCTATTTATTTTGACCCTCGCTCTTTATTTGTACTTATTTTTCCCTCCTTTTTTAGATTCCCCCACACTTTTCCCCAAGCAAACAGACAAACAGGTGAGCTACCCATAGGGATTTCTCAGTGCTAATCTATACTTAAAGATGTATGAGAATCCCAGGGACAAGCATTTGATCTCTGCTCACTATCTCCTCCAATAGCCTAGAAAAAGCATAGGGTGAGCCAACCTTCTTTAGTTTATAGTGGAAACCATTTACCATCCATTTCCTCACCACCTCCTCCTTTTGCCTCTGAGCCTAAAACCCTAATTCTATTTTCATCCCTTAGAAATTAAAAGCTAGAACTTCTGATTGGTGAAGTTCATGTACAAAAATATACTGCATTTCTGCGCATTATTTTTATTCAGTTGTTAACATATTTAGAATTAAAGAATGAATGCTTGCAGAAAAATAGCATACAGGAATGTAGTACATGCATGTTTGCCAATTGGAAATTCTACCCTTAAGTCCAGCTCAGACCAGGATGGTAGAAACTGAATGCAATGCCCCAGGGTTTATACTTAGAGCTTCTATAAGTCAGTTTATGTGGAGGGAATTATTTATTCCAAACCAATAGGAGGTTTGGCTCAGCTATTGATACCAGCCTGGTGTAAATCTTCTGCTTTGTAACCCCAGATAAAAGGTGGGAATATGGGCAGTGGGACAGATGGACTGGGATGAATTCTAGCTAAGAAAGGGGATACAGGGCTATTAGTCCCAGAATCACAGTAAGTCAACTAATGGAAGGTTTGAAAGGGTAGGTTGGATGGGCCAAGGTCTTCTCCTGTCCAAAACATTACTATGTTACTATGTAAATGGGGCAAAAGACAGAAGACCTGAAATTCCTGGTTTGGGGTAGGCCAGAATTTTTTTTCCACCTTTGGGAGGGGGCAGGAATTTAAGGTGGAACAGCATAAGATCATTTAAGAGGGAGCTAGATAAATATTTGAAATGGAAGACTATAAAAGTTGCAGGGAAAGGGCAGGGCAGGATTATAATAGATCCATCTACTTCTGTGCTGTAATTTTGATGGCCCCAAAACTCCGGAGACCCTACTCTGCTGCCAGAAGTGAGGTGGAGCTGGACTCCCAGCTACTGTTTCTGCAGGACATTGGCCCTGTCCTAAATCCCAAGGACAGACAGCCCATGCATAAAGGCACAGCAGAGGTAAGTACCCCAAGGAAGTAGCGGAAAATATCGGCAGCAGTTGAATCTCTTATACTTGTGCATCTATGTGTCTCTGAGTAAGAACATAAAACAAGAACAGCAGAAAAAAAATTAACCTAAAGGAAGACAATCCTTACCAGACTATACCATTATTCGATAAAACGTCCTGAATTTAGATATATATCTAAGCAGGACCTCTTTGGTAACACTAAGTACTGTTACTGAGATATTTGGCCAAGAAGTAAAGATACATGTTAGTTGAATATTTTCTTAGGTTTTGGGTTTTAAGTCCTCACTATAAAAACCCACCTCTAGCTCAATGAAACAACTTATTTATTTGGTATCTGTACTATAGCATCATAGTATCATAGTAGGTACAGCACAGGAGGAGGCCATTCAGTCCATCTTGTCTGTGCCGACTCTTTGAAAGAGCTATCTAATTAATCCCATTCCCCACAGCCCTGTAATTTTTTTTATAGTATCATAATAACTATTGTTCTGCCTTTCATAAACCATATTGTGGTGAATAAAAGTTGTTTTTAACCACACCTCAGTGACTCCCATACCTAATTGAGAGAGAGAGAGGGAGGTGCCAGTGTACTAAAAAAATGAGTAATGAAATAGCTCCAGAAACACACCACACAATATCTATTGGAACCGGGTGGTTTTGTGTTGGAAAGTAGAAATGTCATATCTTCTCCCCACACTCAGCAACCCCCCAACTCCCACCGTGACAGAGCATTCTCAACATCACGGTCTAAACTAACTCCCTTGAGGATAGGATTTGTTGTGGTTATGTGTCTCATGCCAGGCATTTATGAAAGCTCTGACTATTTTTGATTCCCAGGCCTTTCATTGTCTGGAGATTAATTACCACCCTGGTGAGTCAACCCCACATGATTCTGCTCCTGGTAATGGAGATGAGACTGCTTATCAAAGCTGCTTATCATCTAACAGAAGAGGCAATAGTCTCCCTTTTAGTTAACTATTGAGTCTAAAAGTGACTAACATTTAAATGGAGATTGGGTTGCCTTTCTCTTTCAATATTCCAGCCTTTATAATGAGGATTAAGCTATGGTAGAAGCTAGCAAATGAACAGCAAGTAGTTGACATGTATATTTGTAGGCCCCATAAAGTATTCATTGCGCCATTTAAGCTGAATATTTACAGAAAGTGTTTGGAACCTTGCCAGGTGGCTGGAGAACACTTTACCTCAAACCTCATAAAAGATTTAAATTGTCCTTTAAGGTCTCATGAGATCTGATGCTACTGCAGTTCTTATAGGATTTTTAATTTAAACAGAGGCAGAGGCACATCTAGGTTGCTATAAATAAAGCAGATAGGTATTTTCACGGTCGTGGCAACGTCTTTCAATAACATACACGTTCCTTGACTTTAACTTTCAAATGCTTTTAAAAATACAAATAGAATAAATCATTCAAAATGCAGAAACACTAATTAATCCAAGAACAGATCAAAGTCTTTCATTCGGACAAGGAAGCATTAAGAACAATTTGGTTTAGTGGGTAGAAATGAATTTCTACAATTTTTTGATTATCATTTATTATATTAGCTCCACATATGCAATTGTCAGCACCTCAGTGCAGAAGATGTAAAGTGGTTGAATAGTGCCTCGGAGTCTTTTACAGTGAGCACTTACCCATTGAGAAAGATTTCTGTTAAATCCATGCATTCTGTTGGCTGATGGAAAATTCCTTCTTGATTATATTTGACCATGTTTGTTCACAGCTGCCTTCTATGTGATGTTTTAGCAGACTGCTGTGACACAGTGCCAGTAATGATGGCCATGAAACTACCGGATTGTCGTAAAAACCCATCTGGTTCACTAATGTCCTTTAGGGAAGGAAGCCTGCCGCCCTTACCCGGTCTGGCCTATATGTGACTCCAGACCCACAGCAATGTGGTTGATTCTTAATTGCCCTCTGAAATGGCCTAGCAAGCCACTCAGTTGTAAAATCTCGCTACGAAAAGTCATAATAAGAATAAAACCGGACGGACCACCCGGCATCGGACCACTAGGCACCGGACACGACAACGGCAAAACACCAAGCCCAGTCGACCCTGCAAGGTCCTCCTTACTAACATCTGGGGACTTGTGCCAAAATTGGGAGAGCTGTCCCACAGACTAGTCAAGCAACAGCCTGACATAGCCATACTCACAGAATCGTATCTTTCAGCCAACGTCCCAGACTCTTCCATCACCATCCCTGGGTATGTCCTGTCCCACCGGCAGGACAGTCCCACCAGAGGTGGCGGTACAGTGATATACAGTCAGGAGGGAGTGGCCCTGGGAGTCCTCAACATTGACTCTGGACCCCATGAAATCTCATGGCATCAGGTCAAACATGGGCAAGGAAACCTCCTGCTGATTACCACCTACCGTCCTCCCTCAGCTGATGAATCAGTCCTCCTCCATGTTGAACACCACTTGGAGGAAGCACTGAGGGTAGCAAGGGCATAAAATGTACTCTGGGTGGGGGACTTCAATGTCCATCACCAAGAGTGGCTCGGTAGCACCACTACTGACCGAGCTGGCCGAGTCCTGAAGGACATAGCTGCCAGACTGGGCCTGCGGCAGGTGGTGAGCGAACCAACACGAGGGAAAAACTTACTTGACCTCGTCCTCACCAATCTACCTGTCGCAAATGCATCTGTCCATGACAGTATTGGTAGGAGTGACCACCGCACAGTCCTCGTGGAGATGAAATCCCGTCTTCGCACTGAGGACACCATCCAACGTGTTGTGTGGCACTACCACCGTGCTAAATGGGATAGATTCAGAACAGATCTAGCAGCTCAAAACTGGGCATCCATGAGGCGCTGTGGGCCATCAGCAGCAGCAGAATTGTATTCCAGCACAATCTGTAACCTCATGGCCCGGCATATTCCTCACTCTACCATTACCAACAAGCCAGGGGATCAACCCTGGTTCAATGAGGAGTGTAGAAGAGCATGCCAGGAGCAGCACCAGGCGTACCGAAAAATGAGGTGCCAACCTGGTGAAGCTACAACTCAGGACTACATGCATGCTAAACAGCGGAAGCAACATGCTATAGACAGAGCTAAGCGATTCCACAACCAACGGATCAGATCAAAGCTCTGCAGTCCTGCCACATCCAGTCGTGAATGGTGGTGGACAATTAAACAACTAACGGGAGGAGGAGGCTCTGCAAACATCCCCATTCTCAATGATGACGGAGTCCAGCACGTGAGTGCAAAAGACAAGGCTGAAGCGTTTGCAACCATCTTCAGCCAGAAGTGCCGAGTGGATAATCCATCTCAGCCTCCTCCCAATATCCCCACCATCACAGAAGCCAGTCTTCGGCCAATTCGATTCACTCCACGTGATATCAAGAAACGGCTGAGTGCACTGGATACAGCAAAGGCTATGGGCCCCGACAACATCCCAGCTGTAGTGCTGAAGACTTGTGCTCCAGAACTAGCTGCGCCTCTAGCCAAGCTGTTCCAGTACAGCTACAACACTGGCATCCACCCGACAATGTGGAAAATTGCCCAGGTATGTCCTGTCCACAAATAGCAGGACAAATCCAATCCGGCCAATTACCGCCCCATCAGTCTACTCTCAATCATCAGCAAAGTGATGGAAGGTGTTGTCGACAGTGCTATCAAGCGGCACTTACTCACCAATAACCTGCTCACCGATGCTCAGTTTGGGTTCCGCCAGGACCACTCGGCTCCAGACCTCATTACAGCCTTGGTCCAAACATGGACAAAAGAGCTGAATTCCAGAGGTGAAGTGAGAGTGACTGCCCTTGACATCAAGGCAGCATTTGACCAAGTGTGGCACCAAGGAGCCCTAGTAAAATTGAAGTCAATGGGAATCAGGGGGAAAACTCTCCAGTGGCTGGAGTCATACCTAGCACAAAGGAAGATGGTAGTGGTTGTTGGAGGCCAATCATCTCAGCCCCAGGGCATTGCTGCAGGAGTTCCTCAGGGCAGTGTCCTAGGCCCAACCATCTTCAGCTGCTTCATCAATGACCTTCCCTCCATCATAAGGTCAGAAATGGGGATGTTCGCTGATGACTGCACAGTGTTCAGTTCCATTCGCAACCCCTCAGATAATGAAGCAGTCCGAGCCTGCATGCAGCAAGACCTGGACAACATCCAGGCTTGGGCTCATAAGTGGCAAGTAACATTTGCACCAGATAAGTGCCAGGCAATGACCATCTCCAACAAGAGAGAGTCTAACCACCTCCCCTTGACATTCAACGGCATTACCATCGCCGAATCCCCCACCATCAACATCCTGGGGGTCACCATTGACCAGAAACTTAACTGGACCAGCCATATAAATACCGTGGCTACGAGAGCAGGTCAGAGGCTGGGTATTCTGCGGCGAGTGACTCACCTCCTGACTCCCCAAAGCCTTTCCACCATCTACAAGGCACAAGTCAGGAGTGTGATGGAATACTCTCCACTTGCCTGGATGAGTGCAGCTCCAACAACACTCAAGAAGCTCGACACCATCCAAGATAAAGCAGCCCGCTTGATTGGCACCCCATCCACCACCCTAAACATTCACTCCCTTCACCACCGGCGCACTGTGGCTGCAGTGTGCACCATCCACAGGATGCACTGCAGCAACTCGCCAAGGCTTCTTCGACAGCACCTCCCAAACCCGCGACCTCTACCACCTAGAAGGACAAGGGCAGCAGGCGCATGGGAACAACACCACCTGCACGTTCCCCTCCAAGTCACACACCATCCCGACTTGGAAATATATCGCCGTTCCTTCATTGTCGCTGGGTCAAAATCCTGGAACTCCCTTCCTAACAGCACTGTGGGAGAACCGTCACCACACGGACTGCAGCGGTTCAAGAAGGCGGCTCACCACCTTCTCGAGGGCAATTAGGAATGGGCAATAAATGCCGGCCTTGCCAGCGACGCCCGCATCCCGTGAACGAATAAAAAAAAAAGCAATTTAAATATTAACCAGGTGATCTTATCAGATTTTGACTGTAATAGGAAGCAATTGTTTGGATTGTGATAAAATGTAATAAATCAGCCCCTTTTGTACTGGATAGAGCTCCTTCTGAAACCTTTACATCATCAGTCAGTACAACTTCATATTTTCTATGAAACAGTCTGACAGCTTTTTGTTTTTTTTGTATGGCAGCGAAACATATTTCAGATCAACTCAGAGACAAGGTCAAATATTGCTAAATGTCACATTTTTTCCCATTTACAAATCCATGTAAAATATCATACTGAAAACCAAATAGTGCATTAAATCAAAATATTTGATCCATTTGTTATGAACCTCACTCGGGATGATTCGGATCTAGACCTGGTTCCATGAAGTGAAGGGGATAGCATCCATAATACAGAAGTAACAGGACCTCTAGTAGTGGAACTTCCACAACAGGTTTAAAAAGATATTAGAAGTACAAAGAGCACTTTACTGATTAGCACAGTTATAGATGTTATGCACCTATTTATAATATATTAAAAATCTTACATTTCTACACACTTCCTGTCTACAAACCCTTACTTCCTGTTGTCATGTTTTTGTGAGACTTCTGTATCAAGCTTTTCCAATTATAAACTCCCAAGTCCACAATTAGAATGGTAACTGCCTATGTAAACTTTGATACTTTATTGACATCCTCCCACCAGTGGTGGCATTGTAGCACCTCAATTGTGCATCTCTTAGCTCCTTGGCCGGCACTGCAGAGTAACTCCTATCCTCCAATCAACTTTACTTCTCTGCTTCCCAAAATCCCATAAGTTTTGCTATTTAAGAGTAAATTATAATATAAAATCGAAGTAGTATATAAAAATAAGGGCAGATTGTATGATTTTAAAATAGGGATCCTGCTCTCTAACCCAGTATCCACCTAAAGACTACACTTGGCCTTAAATCCCAGTGTGCTTTATCATGGGATAAAAATGTTATATCTGCGCACATTTTCTGTCTAGAAACCTTACTCCCTGTTGCCACCTCTTTCGGTCACGCCTTTTCCAATGTAAATTATATATCCACATTTCCCATTCAATTTTCCTATGTCAACTAGCATCTATCTCCGTGCAATCACAGGCTCCCGCCAATAGGTGCTGCTGTATTATCTTTTTCCAAACTCAGCTTATCCCTAGATCAAGACATTTATGATAGTAAGCAGTAACAATGATTTGCTGAAATCTATCCAACTAACACAGCAGCTTGAACCAGTTCATGAAGGGGTTAAACAGATAACCAGCCAAATTCGTTGAATGGTTTTCTTTGCAGATCTCTCAAAGCAAACAGTAGAGAAACACTTCTCAGAAGGAACCACCTGCCCAATCCCAGTCACAGTTGTTCTCAGAATTAAATAGGTATCTTAACCATGGAGCCACATTTTGCCTCTTCGACTGTATGTGTGTGTGTGTTTATGTGTGTATGGGGAGGGGGGTTAAAACGGTAACTGATATTCCTACAGTGTCCAATTCATATACTCATGAAACCTTTGAAGTACAGTCTCACTTTTGAAAAGACAGTCTGTGAGACAGGAGCACTCCATTCCAACAATGAACAGCAAATTCCATAACACATTCACAAAAGTGTACCAAAGGCAACCTGTGATGTCTCAGACATGCCATCCTTGCCGTCCTGATCAGATGATGTCATGGTTTGATAATCTGGTGATACACATTAATTGTTTCTAGCATCTAGATGTGTTCAGTAATTGTTTCTCCAGACATATACATCTGTTAATAATCAACAGGATTGGATTGAACTGCTACTTTCTGACATACTTCATGAAGAATATAAGCCAATTTCCCAGCGTGTAGTCACAGATTTGAGGGTTGTTTCTTAAAATAACCTGTTTTTAAGCAGAGAAACACATTACAGAGAGAAGACCCATTACATATAGACACAGGGGGATTGGCCTTATGGAACTGAGGGGTACTCTCCAATCGAAGGCAATGTCTGATATACCTGGACAGATGTAGCCAAGTGAGCAATGCAGATTCCCACATCCATAGGTCTTGGGAGCAAATGAGGAAGAAGTTCTCAAACCACATGACATGTCAATTGGCAAAGTAAGACTATCCAGAATGTGCCTGCTCAAAGTATATGACCATAGGATGTATGCCACAATGAGTCTCAACTTGGTACAGCCTCAATGAGGCAACATACAAAGCACTCAGGCAACCTTTTATCTCTTTTACAGGTGACTTATCCATGCCCATATTGCAGTAGAACAGGCTTTGTTGGTGGCATTGAAATATGCTTCAAATGCCACATAATAAATCTTTCAAGTTGTACCTTCAAAAAGTGCACAAGCTACTTACATCATTCAAGTGCCCAGCCTTTATGTCACCTTGTGACAGTCCATGAAAATGAAGTACGCGTGTATATATTTTGAATCTGTTTACAAAAAAGGTCACATGTAACACATGGTAGTCAAGACGTGCTAGAAGGCAACCTCTCAACTATTGGCCTGTGGCTTGATTTGTGGAGACTTCCCTTCAACTCATGGGGCTGGAAGCCATCAAAGGAGTGGGGCAGCGAGAGCTTGGGGGCCTTGCTGATGCTTAGGGCTAGTATCATCCTTTTCTTATTCGCTTACTCGCTCTTCATTCAATCATTTGCTCACTCACTCACTGACTCAACAATAACAATTTGCATTTATATAGTTCCTACAATGTAGAAAAAACATCCCAAGGTGCTTCACAGAAGTGGCTACACAAAAAATGCTGAGCCAAAGAATGAGATATTAGTAGAACTGGGTGGAGAGGTGGAAGGGTTTAGGGAGGGAATTCCAGAGTGTGGGGCCTAGTCAGCTAAAGGCACAGCCACCAATGGTGGGGCAAAGAGAGGAGGGTGATTCACAAGAAGCCACAGGATGAACAGAGAGTTCTGGTAATTAGGAGTTGTAGGACTGGAGGAAGTTACAGAGATAGGGAGGAGCAAGGCCATGAAGGGATTTAGACATGAGGATGGGAATTTTAAGTTGGGGGCATTGAGGGATCGGGAGCCACTGTAGGTCAGCAAGGACAGGAGTGATAGGTGAGCAGGACTTGGTGTGTGATAGGATATAGGCGGCAGAGTTTTGGATGAGATGAAGTTTAAAGAGCATGGAGGATTGGAGCCGGCCAGGAGACAATTGGAATAGTTGAGTCTGGAGGTGCAAAGGCATGGAAGAGTGTTTCAGCAGCAGATGGGTTGAGGCAGTAGTGGAGTCGGGCGATATTACAGAGGCGGTCTTCGTAATGTAGAGTATATGGGATTGGAAAGTCAGCTCAGGGTCGAATAGGACACTGAGATTTTGACCAATGTTTTTCAACCTGAGACGGTGGCTGATGAGGGTGATGGAATCGGTGGCAAGGGTGTGGAATTTATGGTGTGAGCCGCAGATGATGGCTTTAGTCTTCTCAATGATTAACTGAAGGAAATTGCAGCTCAGCCAAGACTTGATGTCAGACAAGTGGTTTGATAGCACAGAGGCAGTGGAGAGGTTGAGAGAAGTTATGGAGATGTACGGCTGGACGTTGACAGGTACATGTGGAAGCTGACCCTATGTTTTTAGATGATGTCACCAAGGGGCAGCATGTAGATAAGGAAAAGGATATAAATTTTTGGGGGACCCCAGAGGCAACAGTGCAGGGGTGAGTAAGGAAGCCATTGCTGGAGATGCTCTGGCTATAATTGCATAGGTAAGAGTGGAACCAAGCAAGGGAAGTCCCAATGAGCTGGACAGTGGAGGAGCAGCATGGAGAAGATGGTGTGGTTGACCGTGTCAAAGGATGTAGAGAGGTTGAGAAGGACGGGAATGGAAAATGCACCACAGTCAGTCACAGAGGATGTCAGTTTAACTTTGATTAGGGTCATTACGGTGCTGTGGCAGGTTCGGAAACATGATTGGAGAGATTCAAACATGGAGTTGCAGGAAAAATGGCACAGGTCTGGGAGACGTCAACACATCCAAGGACTTTGGACTGGGAAGGAAGGTTGGGGATGGGGTGGTAGTTTGCTAAGACAGAGGGGTCGAAGGTGTTTTTTTTTTAGGAGGGGTTGATGACGGTGATTTTGAAAAGGAGAGGGACTACCTGGGGAGAGGTAGCATGGGGGCAAGAAGAGAAGTTGGGTGTTCAGCAGTTTAGTAGGAAGGGGGGGGTCAAGATCAGATGAGCTTGGAGAGGGCATGTGGGGAGATGGGAAAGAAACTAGAGAAAGACATAGGATCAGGGATAGAGCAGAAGGGAACCTATGTGGAAGTTTGGCTTGGTGGGCAAGGGGAAGGGGAGGAAGCAGCAGAGGCAGCTGAATGGGTGGTCTCAATCTTAGTGACATAGAAATCCATGAGCTCCTTGCACTTGTTATTGGTGTAGAGGCCAAGGCAGAGGGGTTTAAAGAGACATTTGATAGTGGAGAAAAGAACCAGGGGGTTATCTTTGCCTTCCAGGATGAACACGCCGTAACCGCAGCAACATGGGATACAATATACTGGCATGTCACCGCTGAAAGGATTCTTTACAGTGATTTTACCAGATGAGACTTTCCCTTTAAAATCATTTTCCTTGTCTTTCTTCCTATACCATTTAATTTATTCATTAATCAGTGTATGAATTGGATCTTTGTGGATGCAAATCAACAGTTTCATTCTGAAAGCATTTGTATTGATGTTAAATTGCATTTTTCCATTCTGATTGCTGCAATTATGATACATATTCTGTAACAATCATAAGTTGCAGATCTGGGAATTGTGGCAGCACTATAACATTTCCTATAAAATTAAGTATTTTACAGGCTCCCTTGATGGCTGTGAGGGTAAATGTGCTTGATTATGGAGACAAACAGACCAGAAGAATTTCAGGTTCAATTCCAGCTTTGTGGTGAGAGAGATGATTGCAGCCAGAATAGTGGAGGAGCAGTACAATCGTTGTCCATGTCTTTGGGTCAGGGAGGGGAAAGAAATCAGCCAGGATACTTATTTCTGATTGCTATCCAGTGATTCCTTCTGGAAAGTTCTCATATGTGGACATTGGGCGAGTGCAAGATTTGTTTTGGCTGTGATGGGCTCACAAAGGAACTGTCTGCTGACAATATGGGGCCAATTCCATTAATCATGCTTCCAGCAACGAGCTGCACTCACAGGGAGCACATTGGTGGTGCACAGCCCATAATTTTCCATCCATTCATTTTAATTGGCTGCACACCCATGCAGCAGATTAATGGAGTTGACCCTGTTTCCCATGATGCACTCACTTCAAGAATGGATCCCACTAGCAGTGTGTGATTGCAGAAATAGTCCTTATATCTAGGCTCATGCTTGAAACATGGCCACTGATTGAAGGTACTTAAAGGAGGCTGCCCCCTGTGGAACTGGATTACAATCTGTCACTACTTTCAGGTAAGGGACGGAACGGGGAGAAAGCTGGAAGGAAATAATTGAGCCTATTTGTTTCATTTTTAATTTTACTTTTTTTAAAGATATAATTGTTTATAATGAATCTCACCCCAGAAAACAACTTTTATCCTCTGGCAGAAACTGATATTTGAAGAGCTCCATTGCCCCATTATCTTTCCAGGTAGTTATAAAGCTGTTAAAATTTAATTTTTTTGAATAAGATAATGACAATTGAAGAATTGCAGAGATTGTTGATAGTTACAGATATACCTTGAAAAGATTAAGATGCATATTTCCTGGTAACTCTGGGACTACTCTTCACGCCCTCTGCCCATCCTCAAGGATATCCTCCTCTTCCCTTTAAGACGATCAAGAGAAAGAATTGAAATGAGTTGGGCTCATAAGCTGTCTTCATTTCTTAGGTTTAAATCTGCTTTGCATTTTCATTCAGTCTGAGGTATTTTGTTTTTGTCCAGGGAAATGTTTTGAAGAGAATTTCCTTCAAATTCAAGCAAAATGCCATCCTGTCCAATTAATATTGCTCAACAAGTTTTCCCATCATCTAGAAATGGAGCCAAGATGCATTGTTGAAACATTAAATTTCATTTTCCAAAATGTACATCTCATTTTAGAACAATAGGGAGCACACCCTGATGGCTCAGTTGGTACATGCATTACCTAGTATAGAACTTAGTCAATCAAGCCTGGAAGGCCTCAGGTTGGATTTTTCGGTCTATGTAGAGTTAGCTGATCTCAGCCAGGACAGCAACAATTGACCTCAGCACCGTTGAGCTTGGAAAAAATCAGCCAGGCTTCCTGCTTTTGATTGCTATCCAGTGACCCTACTCAAAAGTACACATGTGTAGGTCAGGATGGTACTTGGCTGTGATACTTCCTCCACATTCAAATAGCCTACTGACACTCACTGTCTAAACTCACACATTGAGTTTGGCCAGTTGCGTGAGGAACTGGAGGCAGGCTGGCATCTATGGGTTTGCCTCAGCAAGAGACAGCACCTTCGTGAGAGGAGTAAAGAAACTTGGAGGGGGAGAACAAAAATGGCAACTTTTTAAAAAAAAAACTTTTTTTTCCTTTCATTGGAAAATGTGACTAAGTGTGCTGAGTGTGGTTTGAATAGACAAATAGGTTTGAGAATCTTTTATTGGACTGATGTAAAATTTATAATAAACAACCTTGAGCACCACAGAGATCACTTCACTAGCAGGATAGTGACAAGAAAGAAAATTGTTATAATGTAAATCTTCCAGCTCGGCCATTCTGAAGAGATCTGTGAATTGTAAGCTTTAATTTAATGCAATACATCACATCAATCCATCCTGATTCATAGGTAGCCAACACTTTGGAGAAATAATTTCTAAAATAACTAATTATTAAACATCTCGATAGGAAACCTGGATATAAAATAGTCTGTTTCAATTTACCACTGTTAATGTTGACTTCCCAGAAGAGCTTATTTCTGCATTCATGTAATTCATTAAAAGGAGTTTGTTTTTGTGGTTATGTAAATGCACTAAAATATCATTAATGCATAATGAACTGCAAATTCAGGAAACTAAACAAGCTTATTGTACTAATCCCCTTTCTTTTAAAAACAGCATATCGCACTCTACACTGCATAGCACTTAATTTGAGGGCTCTTTCCTTTCCTTTAGATTTTAAACTTAATTTTGTTCTTTCCTTAAGGACCATCCCCACCAAGTACCATCCCTTTCTGAATGGGTGGTCAGCCATCCAGGTCCCTGATCTTCATTGATGCCAATTTCTAATGAGCTAGTAAGAGATGTATGAGGCTGGCCGGTGGTTTTTGTTCCACCCCTTCATTGATCAGAGACTTGCTGTGTAGGGAATCCTCACCTGCATTCAAGCATTCCACGCCATAATGTTTTGCAGCTGCTGCAGCAAGCCCTCTGCTTTATTACGGTGCCTGCACAGTCAGCAGCCATAAATAATGTATTGGTATATCAGAGGTCAAGTTCTATCAGAACGGTATATTGATGTACTTTCTTATTTCGATCACAAAATAGATTTGGATGAAGGCAACCATTTGATCTCAGTCTTCCAGACCACCTACTGTCTTTTTTTATTATAGTTTTTAACACCCACCTGAACAGACAGATGGGGGCCCTGGTTTCACATAACGTTGATAGTGAGGCACCACCTATGGCACTGCACTCGCTCAGTACCGCACTGAATTGTCACACTAGATCATTTCCTCCAGCCTTGGTGTGGGGCTTAAATGAGGCGAGAGATCAGCCAACTGAGCCAAACTGATACATGCTAAAATCAAGTTAAGTTAGCTGTGCTTGAACACTTTGCTTACACTGTGATAATTCAGTGTTAATTTGGTAGCTTCAGTCAGGCTTTCTAGTCCATGGAAGCTTCATCTCAGCCATACTTCCTTGAGCCCAAAGTATCTTTTTTTTTAAATTGAGGAACATAGATGAAAAGACAATGCCTATAGTACGAGAGACCACCAAGCTTGGAAAGGGGAGGAAAGAAGATGAAGTAAATCAGGAAGCAAAGATTAGGTGATGTCAAGCTTAGCTTTTAAGTACAGAGGTAGAAAGAGGGAAGACTAAGGGAGATAAGAAGGGCCCGTAGGGGGAAAAAAATTGGATAGGGCCTATTTTTGGGCGGGGGTAATGCAATCTGCTAATACCCCGCGCCCAATGGCCCCTGTTCACTGCGTGAGGCGTAAGGACTTCCCTTCATGCAGCGTTCCGAATCAGCATTGACAGGAAGATTCAATGCAATTTGCACTTTCCACCAGCAGGGGGAAGCCCAATCTCTTAAAGGCAGGTTGTCTCTTAAAAATCTCTTAAAGGTAGCTGGTGGCTGTTATTTGCTGAAAATAACAGTCTGCTGTCTGCATGGAATGTGAACAGAGATCAGACATCGCACATGCAAAACACAGATGCAGCTCCTGTCCCTATGTTTACAAACTGATGAGTTATGTTAAAACATTGAATAAAGGTTGTGCACTACTAACTCTCACATCCTCCAATCTGCACGCCAGGCCTCACCAATCTGCCGATCTGAGTTGGTACCAGGCCTGCGAGAAAGCGTGCACCAAGTCGTCTGCTGATGCACTAGAGGCCTTGATGCAAGAGGTGGACAGAAGGAGGGACATCCTATATCTGCAGGGGGAGGTGGGCAAAAGGCCCTCCAGACTTATACCCAAGAGGCAGTGGGGACAAAGTCAATGCCACGCGCACAGCATCATGAAGATGGATGCAGTGCAGGAAGAAGTTCAATGCTTTGACACGAGTGGTCAAGGTGAATGAGGTCAACTGTCAAGTGCTGACTTCTACCAACTGCATCACTAGCCGCATCCACTGCACCACACACTACAGCCCGCACCACCCACATACCAACAAACTCTTTCTATCAGTACTGAACTCTTCCAATCAGATGCTTCCTCTCACCCTTACACATTACCACTGTTTCAAGCCGCCCACCCACAACTCACAGGCCACACACACTGGCAGCTATTCAACCATGACAGGCACATCACCCAGACACACGTCCCGCTTTCTTGCAGGAGGAGGTGGTACATATCAGGAGGCAGCAAGTAGCAGTGGCATTTAGCCCACTGAGCCTGTTCTGCCATTCCATGAGATCATGCTGGACCTGTGACCTAACTCCATATACCCGCCTCAGCCCCATATCCCTTAATATCCTTGGTGCACAGAAATCTATCAATCTCAGATTTAGATTTCACAATTGAGCTAGCATCAATTGCCGTTTGCAGAAGAGCGTTCCAAACTTCTCCCACCCTTTGTGTGTAGAAGCATTTCCTAACTTCACTCCTGCACGTCCTGGCTCTAAATGTTAGGCTATGTCCCCTAGTCCTAATATTCAAGTGTAGTAGACCTCCAAAAACAGTTACAAATATCTCAGCAGCCAGAATAATCCAGCCACTAACCTGTAAATCCTGGGTGGTCCCTTTAAATAGCGCTGGATGGGGTCCTCCAGGCACTCTAAGACACATTCAGATGGTCGGGGTTAAGACTGTGCATTGAGTTGAGCGTTAAGTCCCAAAATGGTGTCTGTCACTTTAAATCAGCGTTGCACACTCATTGTATCCATTTTCTCCTTACTTTACATGCTTCCAGCGTTTGGTATTTGCACCTGCACTAACTCCTATACCAAGATGGTGTCCAGCGCACGTCACGCTGGAAACCTGCGTGTACAGCCAAGACGCCATCTTAGATGTTGAAGAGGCTGTGTAGCGCCTGTTGTTTCGGCGCTACACGGCCCAATTTAGCGGCCACAGTTTTGAGGTTCTAGGAAAGAATAAGAGTCGGAGGTGGTGCTAGGAGTCTTGACTTTAACACAATGAGGGAGGAGGAGGAGCACTAAGGATGGCATATTTGAAGATGAGGATAATTTTAGGAGACAGGAAATACAGCAACAATAATTTTTAAATTTTTATTTGGCACAAAAAAGCTCACTTGTACTCAGCAAACACTTATTTTTGGAACTAGTGTGACAGACAAAAGCAGTTGGTTTCCCAAGCCTCTTCTCATTTAAATCCTGTCAGTTAGCTTTAGTACAAGTAGAAAAATTTCACAGCTCAGCATCAACCGTTGACAGCAGCAATTCTAAACTTTGTCGCGGGTTAGTCGTAAACATAGAAGATATTATAAAGGGCCACAGCCTAACTTTTTGTTGCTTGTGCCGAGAAAGAACACAGGGCCACTAGTTACAATCTACAGGCTCTGCACAGAGATATAACACCGAGAGCTTCACGGTGCTAATGAACTGCTAGTTATGGTGGTTGCATTACATTCAAAATCAAATATTACAGCATTTGTGGGAAAGGCCTGTAGGTAACAAGCATGCAGTCTATAGCAGGGGCTTTCAACTTTGAGTCTTACACTGTTACATTGTGAACTGGATGCTAAGCTTTTCCCAGTAATTAAACTGCACTTGGTGAGATCCACCTAAATGGATGGTGTAGCACTGCAGTAGGTCTGTAAGAGCTGGGCAATGTACTTGTAGCACAAGTTCCCCATCTCCATTGTCTCAAGCTGGTAGATTCATGCCAATAAGTAGACATAAAAGTGTGTAACTAACTGAGGCAAGATGTGGAGATGCCGGTGATGGACTGGGGTTGACAATTGTAAACAATTTTACAACACCAAGTTATAGTCCAGCAATTTTATTTGAAATTCACAAGCTTTCTGAGGCTTCCTCCTTCCTCAGGTGAATGTGAACATTCACCTGAGGAAGGAGGAAGCCTCAGAAAGCTTGTGAATTTCAAATAAAATTGCTGGACTATAACTTGGTGTTGTAAAATTGTTTACATATTCACTAAGGCATGGACCTCAATCAGAATATCTTTAAACATGTCCTACAATTGGACAAATGGAGACTGGAAACAACTATGTGAATATTTTATGTAAATCCATTTATCTAAAAAGTCACAACTGAAAACCCCAATGGACTTTAGGTTTTAAAAAAAATCAAACGAGGGTTTTTGCTGCCATATGTGAAATACAGCGTCAATTAGGGACATGATTTCTTAGTTGAAACCCCTGGTCCATAAGGATCTGGGGCTAAGTAAAGAAATAAAGAAGAACTTGCATTTATAAAGCACTTTTCATACCCTCGGGATGTCTCAAAGTTTGGTCACTGTTATTTTGTAGGCTAACATGGGAGCCAATTTGTGCACAGCAATGAGATAAATGAGCAGATAATGTTTTGGTGGTACTGGTTGAAGAATAAATGTTGGCCAGGATGCCACAGGAGAACTCCCTGTTCTTTTTCAAATAATGCCATGGGATTTTTATGTCCATCTGAGAAGACAGATGGGGCCTTGGTTTAACATCCCATCTAAAAGGCAGCACCTCTGACATTGCAGCCCCCCTGTACTATACTGAAATGCCACCCTAAAATATGTATTCACCTCCTGGAGTAGGGCTTGAATTCACAAGCTTTGGACTCAGAGGCAAGAGTGCTATGCGTAAGCCAAGGTGGCACATTGTCAACTATGGTCAACTTAAATTACTTTTAAGTCCTCAAGGAAGCAACGAGAGTGTATCCATTTAATTTTAATGTGTATGGTAACAGGTGATGTCTGTCCTCGAGATAAGTAGGGCTTGGATGAATCTGAAATGAGAACTCTTGGATCCAAACTTCAGATGGTCAGTTTTCCTCCCATCTTGTGATTTTCAAGCACAACTGAAGGGTTCAGTTTGTGTCCCTTCACCTGTGTTCAAGACCTGAAGCTGCACTTATATGAAACAGCTGGCACATGTTGTCCAAAACAATCCAAATAGGCAAATCCAGACAAATTGGAATTTGGAGATCACTTCGGAGCTCATCCCAATAATCCATACAGGATATTTTCCCTATAAATTTGTGGGGTAGAAATTCCAGCAGCACCACTGGAATTGTGGCAGGGTGGAATTTCCACCCACAGGTTTCTCTACCTCCGCCCCGCGTTCTGGAGCTGGGTTATTTTAAATAATAGGGACAGCCACCTGTGCCTGCAGCAACACAATAAAGGTACCTGTCCGACCGGGAGCAGCATCCTGATGATATTTTTGTTTCAGCACTCTTTTGCCCCTGTAGCAATAGCAATCGATCCTTCCGGGATGGAAAGCTATTCACCTTTTCAATGTCAGTTAGCACCCACTGTGGTACCTACGCCTGTTCTCAGTAGACATAGGTACCATGGGATTATCTGAGGTGCTTTTTGCAAACACCCTCAGGATACTGCCATGACGTAACAGTGATGGGCAGAAGAAGCACCTGTGCCCCCAGGGCACAATTTGTCAGGCAAAAAGGGTGGAAACCTGGCACATTTGGGTTCTTCTTCAAAATCCCACCCCTGCCACACTGGAATTACTTTCAACTTGCATGATTTGTATCATGCAATTGTGCTTTATCCCTATAGCATGTCATATGTGATACTGTGGAGACTTTAAAACATTACGCCAACAGTTAATTTTTCCCACCAGTAGCTAGGCAGGCCACTTAATTAAATTTGGATTCCAGCCAAAACTTTTTACCGCTCCAGTCAAGTAATGTAAGTGAGACGATTCAATCTTTTTCTTCCAGCTACATTACTAAAGCCACCAATGTGATTAAAAATAATATAGTTCAGTCACCATTTAATCACATGGAGAACAAAATCTATTTACTGCAACAGTAATGTTTCATATAATGAAACTGGAACCCAGTACAGCATGATTTTAGCTTGTAGGTGTTAGCTTGTAGGTGTTGGGCAGATATTTGCTGTCCCAAGGGCACACTCGTCTCCAGTCACCAACCAGGCCCCCAGCATTCACATTTAGTGCCCCAGTTGATATATGGGCAGCCTTTTGGATTACTGCGGATTTTTCTTCTTTAAAATCCTTACAATAATGATGAATATTAGAAAGGATTTCTAATAAATTCAAAAAACCCTGAAACCTTTGAAAACTGTGCGAGAATATCATACATAAAAATTTGCTGTCAGATCACAAGTACTTGTATGGTTTAAATTGAATACAAGATAAAACTTTTGGCAGGTTTTAGAAATGGAATTGGACACTAAAGGGCAGAAATTGCCAGTGCAGGTTGGAGATAGGACTTGTGACTAGTGAGGATTTAACTAGCAGAAGGACCTCACAATTTCTGCCTTCAATTTACACTCTGACATCAGTAAGGCCACATTTTTATGAAATTCCTTTGTCTGCTATTTTAACAAAGGGTTAACCTGTTTATTTTAAGTGGATTAATGTCCTTGTTAAAATAGTGGACAGAGTAACTACAGACATGACATTAATGCATTCATACTAATATCTCAAAGTGAAATTTCAATGCACAAAAGGTTCAATATCTTCTGTTGATGATTTTAGTGGAAAATCAGTGTGGATACAAAATGAGAATCCCATCTTGTACTTGTAACCTTTACACTAATGATATATTTACACTAAATGCTGTAGTTATAGTGTCAATGCAGCCAGAATCTAGAGTGAGGGCCTGACTGACATGAGACTCCCTGAAAGAGAGATCTGACTCTGTCAGTTCAGGCCTTCACACCTGAGTTACACTCCAAGTTTAACAGTGGTGCAAAGTGGTTTTACACTAAGGTTAAACCTGTGGGATGCGAATGTACCGTACAATATTCTCCTGATAACTCAGTCATTTTTGGCACTGAAAAAAATTGGAATATGCAGTAATTTGAATTATCAGATAATTTGTAATAAGTGACTTTGAATTAAAAGGAATAGACTGTACAACTATGAACAAGAGGAATTTAACCCTCCCAAAAGATCAGACTTTGTTGAAAGATTAATGACAAGATTGAATAGCTACTGTAAGTAAGGAGTGAAGAAATGGCCGTTTCATACACATTTGAACTGATTTGGATTGGCAGTACCTCCAGACAAAGTTAAAGGGAAAGCTTTTAGTGTGGACAAAATCTTTTAAGATGTCAGAAAGTCAGGCACCGTGTAAAAAGTCAAACAATAATGGAGGAAAGATACTACAGCTTTGAAAAGCACCTTGTTTGGGATCAAGTGAATAGTATGGTTTGACTCACATGCAGCATATGAGGTCAAGGTACCTTACATCACAAAGCCATTACATAGGCCAAGATGTGACTTTTGTGAGATTACTGTGATTTCATGAAATTGATAAAAGAAAACTCAAATATAATAAAGGTACTTCATCATAGAGACAGGGAGCTGTTCATGAGGGTTTAGCTCCTGTAATATATTTGAGGGTAGATTTCCACTGTGCGCCTGGTGTAGCGAAAACATAAACTCGTTCTTTACGGATGGGTTTATGATTTTGCTTCAGCCAATACACAGAGAAGGGTCTTACCCCATACTGTGGCAAATCTCCACCTTGTTGGCCACCTGGGAAAGGCTCCATCCCAAGCAGCCATTCCACTCCAGTTTAAAATGATCTTTGTTCGGCACAAGTTGCATAGGTAGGTATTATGCACAGGAAGTGCTCATCTGCAAACCATACTTACTGGAAGGGCTTGTAGTCTTGCTAGTTTTTCTTCATTTACAATGTACTCCCCTTAACAGGGCAATTCTTTGGGAAAGCAAAGCATGTCTACTTGTACAGTGCAAGTGCCAACAGGTGACTGCTTCTTAAGCTCATAATGAGTGATTACAATGGAACGAATGTTTAGATGAGTTGTCATGTACCATGGGTAATCAGCATTGCGCTAAAGGGGATATTCAAGCACAGAAAGAATAATAAATACCTGGGAGTGGTTTTGAATGTCATGTGAATCAAAGCTAGATTTATTGCCTTAGCTAGGGAGGAGCAGATAAAACAGCCAGTCAGGAATCCTCCTCCTATTTCCTGTTGAGTGGCTACTGCTGGGAAGTGCAACTGTGTCGGTGTTGGATAAGAACAGGAACCAGGCCCAGCTGTGATGCCCCTTACATCCAGCTAGCCTGCCAACACTCATTGACTAGGCTCGCACGTGAAGAATGGGCATTTGGATAAAGTCCTAGAGAGCTGCTGGTGCCTGTGGAACCTTATCTCAGACTGAATGAGCACCACAGACAAGAGGGGAAAATTGCCAAATCTAATAAGAAAAACTGGTTTATAACTCACTTCCAGCTAGTTGTTATTTTATTGAAGGTGTGCTTTTTAAATTAAATGAGTCTTCTTGCCATTATGCAGTAAACAGTGAATCAACAGTTGTGAAGCTGAAAGTGTATTTCTGGCCCTTGGATATAACTGGACCTGAAGACACCTTCACGTGACAGGACCTGTATAATATTACAAGAATTCTTCAGTCAATGTTCTCTAGTTTATAACTTATATCACATATGATTTTTAGAATAATGAGTTATTTATTTTAAAATAGAAAATATTGAATCGGTCCAAGTTGGACTGAAACCGTGCTGGCTGTTTCAGTCCAATGCCAGACCACTTTCAGTAGTGGAGGTTGCAGTCAGCTCTGTCTCACCACATGCCCTTGAGTACAGTGACAAGGTGGTTCGATACTCAGCTCACAAAATGATCTCGCAATTTCATCCCAGTGGAACAAACCCAGAGATGACTGTCACAGGAAGCTTAGGTTACATGTAAGGTCATTTTTGATTTTTCCTTCAGTTATTGCTGAAGTACAGAAGTGCCAATGGGCAAATTATAAGATTGTAGCTATTTTAACTAGGAATTTTTCCATAGGCTACCTCTGACAAATGATGCATTGGCCACTTGGAGGTTTGTCATTAAAAGGGCCATTCCTAAATGCTAGTTGCTGATACAAACCCAATCATTTGCTCCAGAAGATTGAAGAGTCTCTCTGAGTGTTGTACAAGGGGTAAAGTCATCAATCCACTTGGTACTGCAATGTATTCTGAGGTACTTCACTTGTCTGAATTGTGGAACTGAGCCTATACATATTATACTGAAAAAGAACAATGTGCACACCAGGGAATATCTGTTCAGCTGATGTCATCTTCCAGTCACCTTTATAATGGAAAGTTCAATCACTAATGTTTTTAGCGGGACACACAGCTACAGAAAATCTATCCTGCTCTCTACACATTTGGAAGGGGAGTTAATTTACAAAAACAAAACCTTTACTAATTTACTTTAGTAAATGAATACTTCTCAGTCTCACTTCAGGAAACACTAGGAACTGGTCCCCAGCACACAGTAATTTTTCTGTAGCTTGGTGCAGGTCACAAACAGGATCAGCTGCAAACCCTCCATTACTGGATGATGAAGGCACAGTTTCATTAGAGGGAACCATTAGTTCTCTTTGTAACATCTTTATAATGTTGAGGAATGCAAAGTCTCTTAATGGATTAGAATTGTAAATGTGCACGCAATTCTCTATTAGGGTCTATGAAAGTTCAGTGCAAACAGTGGTGTAATGCTAAAATTCTGAAGATAATGAAAGAATGGGGATATTATATTTGGTGTGTATTTGTTAAGAGTTCTATAGAGTTTGTTTTAAAAGGCAATACCCAAAGTGACTATCATACATTTTTACTTCACAACGCAAACACTATCACTGCCATCAATCGTTCCCACAGTCCCTGTAGAAATCCAGTACTCAATACAGAGAAACAGCCCACATCTCCCTTAGCAACACAGTTTCACAAACATTCAAACACTTGGTTAATCTTCCTCTTCATTAGTTCCTTTCCACAAGAAGCCAACATAACAACAGTCAATCTGCAAGCCTCATAAATAAGCAAAAGCTCTCTGGATTCAGAAATAGCCAGTTTTGAGGCCTAGGCTGAAGGAGAAGCCTTGGATACTGACCTTGGACTAGGCAACAATCCTGTTGCTTCTGTGCCAGTTACTGTACAAAATGCACAATAAATACAAATAATTATAAGTCTGTTCTTCACATTACTGAGCAACTTTTAGCACGGTCCTTTCTGATCTCCGAGTCATCCAGTAAGTCAGTCCTTCCAGGCATTTGCGATACCCTCTTTAATCCTCGCTTGGAATTGCTGCGTTTCAGATTTTTTTGCATCTTATTTACAGAAGCCAGGGTCGTAACGTGAAATACATCACGGACGCTGTTCTCAGAAGCTTTAGATGAACATTCCACGTAGGCTGTTGCTCCTATCTGCCGAGCCACTGTACTGCCCTACAAAGAGCGAGGGGGAAAAAGCCATAATGTCAACCTTCACTGCATAAAGAAAAGCATGAAATGTGTGCTTCACATTTAATTAACCTTCATCCATTATGTTGTCCAATACAAGTAATTTGAGCACAGCATGAAATGGCATCCAAGCAGCATTAATTCAAGAGCATGTCAAAATAGCTGAAGTAAAGCTTAGGTTCGCTGTGTTTTAAATGCTGCTTTTGGAATTGGATGACCTTTGCGTTTTTCTTTAAGAGAACAGAAGCTCACTTGTGAGAAACGTATTACTGTGAAAATCCATATTAAATCAAACTTGGTCTTTCCCTCCCATAGTCCTCTCAGTCTTGCTTCTCCTTCTCCTGCAAGAAGCAACCCCCCATTAGCAGCACTGAGGAACCATTTGACTTTTGTGCGTGAGTGTAATTCTACGCTCTTAGGGAGAAAGAAGGCCTTTGTGCGGGTGAACACCTAATTAAAGGCTCTAAACAAAATCATTGCTTTTTCCACATGATTGAATAAACTTTTTAATGACTGCGTTTCAAACATGATTCTCTTAGAACAAATGCAAAGAATTAACATTTATACATGGGAATTACTTAATTCCTCAATGGATTACATTGACGTTTTATTTATTATACAAATCTTACATAAATTCAAATTATTGCTTCAATCCTTTGAAGAAAGTTCATGGCTGTTATGGGAACAGACATTTGATTTCATAGTAAAGTGAAAAGACGGAACATACTTTAATTCAAGCAATGGGGTTGTGAAAGGCAGTCTGGTGTGTAAATAAGGCCAAGCTTTTGTGCAAAGAGATTTGGTGCAGAGTGTAACAATATTAGTATAATTAGTGACAAACAGACACCTGCGGACTATCATGTACTTTTGCAGCTGCTGGAGTTAAGTAGCTGGAATGTAAAACAGCCGCATGCTTTGTTAATTGCATGACTCAATAGAACCAGTTCTTCAGTCACAGAGCTTTTAGGATGTGTTGTTTTGTGAAGCTTTACAGAAAAACAAAGACACTAAACAGTAAAAATGAAACTTACTGAATGAATTGTGAATACAGGCATCATTGGGACTTTAAAAATGATCTGGAGTGTGTACTTAAGGTGTTATTTCCTGGGAACCAGCTGCTGTTTAACACTCAGTAAACTTGCAGTCATCAAATCATAACTGTTAATCTTTTATTGTCCGTGCTGAACGATGGAATATCTTTTACTGTCAGTGCTGACACTTGAAATGACACCTTGCACTGGGACACGAAAAAGTATATTAAATATATCTACCTCCAAGAGCTCTACACCACAGGGGAGTGGGACTAATTGGATAGCTCTTTCAAAGAGCTGGCACAGGCACGATGGGCTGAATGGCCTCTTTCTGTGCTGTAAGATTCTATGATTTTTTTAAAACTGACAGAAGTGATAAAACTGACAGAGGGTAATCTAATCTTGTAGTTCAGGTGACAGTTATACAAAAGCTATATTCTATCTGTTCCGATAGGTAAGTCCCATAGATATTTTACCCATAGGTTTGATGTGAAGAGGGAGGCAGGAGGTATGAGACTTAATTTAGCTACAGGCAGAGAATGTACCTCATGGCTGCCAGTAGTTCATTCTACAAATCTGCGTACTGGAGTGTGGGAGGGTGCAGGCATGGTTGAGGGCTTTTGTTCTCCAACAAGCAGGTCCATCAAGAATGGGGCTGGATCTACAGGGATTGTGAAGACAGTCATGGCATTGTGATCTCTTGGATCATTGAATGCAGGGACATAGCCAGAATATGTGTAGCAGTTCACTCCTCCGGCTACATTTCAGCTCCAGAAACGCATACACCGTTCCGACAGAAAAGTGACTTCTTTGGCCAGTGAGATATAAGCACATTGTAAAGCACCAACTGTGAAATGTCACCACATTATGGATTAGCCCTCTGTGTACTCAAGGTTCTTCACAGCTTTCAAAAGCCACACACATTTTCTGTCATCCAGCAGCTGCAATGGATGATTTACAATACATTTCTAATAGTGGTGAAGTGTGCAGAACCACCAAGGGTTTCACTGGACTCGAGCGGACAGCCAGCTTTCCCATCCACTTGCACAAATCGTCCATCACTCAGCGGCAAATCAAACTGAAACGGGTCTCTAAATTTCTAACAAAATGCAGCTCTTGTGCGCCCTCCATGTGGCGTTTTCAACCATCTCTGCAGTTGTCTTACTTAATTTGCTGCATTTTCTGAATAAAACTCATCCTTAAGGAAACAAATGTTGCTACACTCCTCCAAGTTCAGCCACTTCAAGTACAGGAAGAGGATGAGAAATGTATACTCTAGTACCTGTTCATGTGTAACTGGAATAAGCCTCTGCTTGGAAAGTTCCCTCAATACATTCAGATCGGTCCTCATGTCAATCTTACAGCCAACCACCAGCACTTTAGCGTTGGGACAGAACTCCTGTGTCTCGCTCTGCCACTGGAATAAAAAAAAGCCGCAAGATTTACGTGACAACATTTGATACTGTGATGAAAGAACGGCTAATCTTCAAGTAATCGGCACATGCCAAAAATATTACAATGCTCCAAATAGTTATTTGGTGATTTTTAACCTTTTGAGAAGGACTGATCTTCAGAAAGGCAACAGATGGACATCTGGTGCACGTACAAGATAGCTTACAGTTTACTCTGATGAAGGAATATTCTGGAATGCATCTTTCAAGTTCTAAAATCATTTGGGTGGGAGCCATATGTTTATGGTCAACTGCTAGTTGGAGGTATAGATTTTGCAGTTTTATTTGGTTGCTGCTTGTATTTGTATGGAGCTGCCTCAAGATTAGATGGGAGTGAATTCATCTGAAGGCATTACACTGTCTGGTCCAATTAAGATCTGCTCCATTTCTACTTTCTTAAAGTGGACTTGTACACATTGCTACTGGTCAGATTTTTCTGGACTAAACACACCAGGCCAATTAACCCTTTAAGGACTTTGAGTTTTCTAGTAATACAGATAAAAACATGCACATGTTCTGAAGTAACCTTTTGTTAAAAATTACAGAACACCACAGTAATAAAGGAGCTGAGAGAAGTATGATGATGCAGCTAAAGGCAATTCATTACATATGGTATGCTAATGAACTCATGTTGCCATGAAAAGTAGCAAACACAGGCAACAGAGGAGAATAACAGTCACTTTAGCCCTGATTTTAACTCTCAGCCATGAGTTGTGCAGACGGGGGCCGAGGCGGACGGCAAACCGTCTAGCCCACTCCGGCGTGAGATTTTAACTCCGGGGCCCGTGCTTATGCCTGTGAGTCTTCCGAAGGGAAGCGGTAGCTGGTCGGCGGCTGGGAGTGGGGTTTTAGACAGCAGAAGGCCGCCACCGAGGACCCAAAGGAACAATCTCTGGTAGTCCAGGTAAGTGTCTGAAAGGGAGTGGGGAGGGCTTCACAGTCAGGGGAGGGGGAGAGAAGCTGGAACAGGGGAGGCGCGTGGCTGCCTTGTGGGGCCTGGAGAAGCAAAAGAAATGTGTGAAAACACTTACCTTTATGGACCTCTCCTGGCCTCAGCTCCTCTTCCCGCTAATTTGGTCTGGGGGGATAACCGCAATGGCTTCCCCACGCAGGCCTCCGATTAAAATTGCAGTTGGGCCCTGATTACATCATTGGTGCTTAATCTGCATATTTAAAGAGGCACCCCACTACCTTCCGGCAGGTAACTCTCTCGCCTGCCCAAAAGAGCAGGCTAATATTGGAACCCACAAGAAGCCAACATGATCGGTGCAGGTAAGTCACACCGGCCATTTTAACTGTCCGCCCGCCCGATTTCCACTAGGCGAGCAGGGTTAAAATCAGCCCTTTTAACCCTTGAGGGACGGAGTTTACTTTGGATCTTTCAAAAACTAAAAGGTTTATAACTAAGGTTTCTACAAGCCATCAGTACTGGATACAAAAAGAACAATAGATTTGTACAAAACTGCACAGCATTCCTTCTTTTGTAAAAAAAAACTCTGCAATTACCCCGACGAAGTTAATAAGTGACAAAGTAATTGTCTCTGCATCAGTTATCACGTCATGTTATTTCGCATGAACTGCTTTTGTTTTACATTATAAAGGTTCAGAATAAAGTGACTCCCCTCACTAGTTACGAAGATGCCTCTGCATTCTTTTCTATAACACTTCTTTCTCATAACACCATCCACACTAATTTTATGATGTAAATTGCATTACATGCCCCCGTAGGAGGCCCTGCATAATGAACCATGACCTGTATAATGACCCAAGCCCTCAACTTTCCTGCTGTTGGTTCCCATAAGTGTTGACAGTTCAGGAAGTTGGAAAAGGATTAGAGTTACTGTGACCCCCTAGAGAGGGGCATTTGAGTCAGGAATTTGGAAATGATGGGTCACGGATCACTTATGGAGGGGTTGATTTGTGACTGGTGGGAGTCTGACCTCTTCTCCACACTCCTCATAATTTGCTTTTAGTCCCAAATACCTTGGGCTTCAAACAGCTACCCAGAGACTGTCACTTCATTGACCCATTGTTGGATTAGCAGTCCATTGGACATTGTGCGGGAAAACGCATCAAAGCATGTCATAGCAAGCAGTCATGTGTAATGACAAATGAAGAGACAGTTGAGGACAGCTGTGTCCAGTTTCTACAGCTTCAGTCAGTTCCTACTTACAGAAATACAACTGCTGGTCTATGTTCAAATACCACTGTGCAAAAATTGAAAGTCTAAATATGTTCCTGGTGATTGCAACGGAGGCACATCCAGAGTAGCCGAATGGTAATTAGAACCATTCAGTATTTGTCTCAAATTTATTGAGTTTGATTCCAAGGGCTATCTGTCAATCAAATGCTCTTGTCATGGTTGGGTAACAGGTTCCAGCCAGGTTGCCAGGAAATACTGGGGAGGGGAACAAGAAAAAAGGGATGTGACCGATATCCCCCAACTCACCCAGTCCATACATTAACTCTTGGCGGTCAATTATAAAGTGATATTGCCATTGGTCACTGTCATGGTGAGGTCTGCAGGCCAACCAGGTGCAGACTGCCATCATGGGATGAACTTGTAATGAAGCAGTAGAAAGACAATGAATGAATCAACTGCAGCAAGCAGTCTCCTTCAGTTCTGAGGGCAGCAAAAGGGTCTATTCATGAACCACCGAAGCCATTCTCTAGTGGGGTGAGGGAAGTCTTTCTACATTCAAACCTCGGATTAACAATAATAGCATCAATATTTTGCCCATTGAATTCACAGCTGAAATTTATCCCAATGTTTATTCTTAACACAACGGAGGCAGACAGATTTTCTTGTCCCTGCAACTACTGTAATCTAAATCACTGATTTACAGTTTTCATGGAAAAATGGAATGAATTACAGAATTTGATCCCCAAAATACCAGTAAATATCCCGGAATCCCATGTGATAAAAGCAGAATTTGATTTATCCGTCACCATGAGTCATTAGCCTTGACTAGAAACACTGATTGAAAGCAAATCAGTTAAAACTTGGAAACACTTGCCAGAGAAGGTATGTGACAGGTCAGAATTCAGATATTCACCAATTGTCCCAGGAAAGTAGATAATGCAAGGTTTTAATTATGGAAGCCATTTTCCTTGCCAATTTTCTTCCCTGCTCACCTCTTCTGCAAGCATGAACTTGTTGGGGGTTATAGTTTCATGGCACAGGTGCTTCACACAAGTGGCCATTATCTGTATATGTACTGTGACTGAGCACTATCAGGCTATTTGACTGTAGGAGGCATCAGAGCCCCTGTCATTATTTGACATGCAATTCCAGCAGGGACAGCAGTCAGGAGGAGGAACCCTGGCCAATTTCCCTCTCCCTAACAGAGGGGACTGAGGCCTATTTGTGGCACCATCATCTCGGTCTTGACTGAGATCAGTCAATTTAGTGCGGACTGGGGGTTACAACTTAGCACCTTCCTCGCCTACATGGATCAGACACTTCCTGGATAATCAGGGGACCATTCACTCTTTTACACTAAGAAACCTAGACAAAGGGCCAAGGCCTAGAGTGCAAGAAACCTTAAAGGTTCAAAATGGTACAAGAGAAGACAAGGTAAATCAGGAGGCAGTTTTTAGGTGACATACAGCTATAGTTTTAAAAGTCTAAAATTATTGAAGGAAAGACAGACAGAGAAAGATAAGCAATTTCCCTTTCTTAAGGGCATAGGAAAGAACGAGTTGGAACAGGACACAGTGCTACGGCTTGACTTCAAGAAAGTGAGGATGTACGGAAGAGGAACAGCCTGCAGTATAGCACATTTGCAACTTAAGAGGATCAAGAGAAGAAAGTTAAGAGGACTGATCATTGTTGCACTGCTAAAATAGATCAAATTCTGCTGCTTTAACCTGCAGAATGCTATAGATGCTAGCAGTTGTCAGGTGGGTCAAGGTGCATTTGCTTGCTATCAGAAGATTGATCTAAGGTGAGTTGGGGAACAGAAAACAAGGATGTGGGTGAGCTGATCCAGTTATTGTCCGTTTCTGGTATGCTTTATCCCAGAGGAAAGCTGAGCATAGGAACATAGGAACAGGAGTAGGCCATTCAGCCCCTCGTGCCTGCTCCGCCATTTGATAAGATCATGGCTGATCTGTGATCTAACTCCATATACTTGCCTTTGGCCCATATCCCTTAATAACTTTGGTTGGCAAAAAGCTATCTATCTCAGATTTAAATTTAGCAATTGAGCTAGTATCAATTGCCGTTTGCGGAAAAGAGTTCCAAACTTCTACAACCCTTTGTGTGTAGAAAGCAGCAGCCTCATTATAGAAAAACAGAGTTTGTGCTAATCCCAGAAAGTAACACCAGCTGTTAAAAGAGATCAACACAGAGGGACAGATTATTGACAATTACCGACAGAGGCTAGGGGGAAGTAAATGCACACCATCCCTTTCTCCACAGGGACTCTCTGCTCATTTTTCACCTGTTCCCCATGCCTAGGCCCATCATGTCTAAGCTTCTAATCTAACCAGGTCTCAAGAGACCACAACACACCAGCTCGGCCATGGGAAAAAAAACATCTCTGGCCACACACTGGATCGAACTAACCTTTGCTCACAGTTGCCAAAGCAACAATTTAAGCTCATGTTTATGTATTGCCCTTAATGGGCCTTATTGGGGATATGCTACAGCTTGGTATGATACAGCGGATTTAAAGTAAAGAATATTAGTTGAAGTAAGCTGGTATTATGCTTCTAGTGTTAATTTTTGGAAGCTAAGAGGAACAAATTAGAAGAGATGTGAAGGATACTTCATGGAGGTTTCTGGGCTATAATTATTTTGACGAGCAGAAGCTACTGATAATTCATAAGTGACAATGTAGTAAAGAAGTCTAGTTAACTTCACAAGTGAAAATTTCACAAGTAGATCTGCATGAAGTGCTCATTTTATGACAGTTGAGTTATGCATTTCCTTTTAGAAGGAGAACATTTAATCTTAAAGGGCTGGGAATTGGTGAGTAAACCAAATTCTGATCTCACTGCTTCACTGTGAGACTGGAGGCTCAATGCAGCCCACGGTGTCTGAAATGCAATGGTGTTTTTGGTGCTTGGGCCTGTAATGCACTGAGCGCGGGGACAACGCAGACAGGAAACAACTAGAGCATTTGGAGCCTGCACATTAACTGTGCACGAGGCTCATTTACGCCTCATTTTCAAAGCAATTGAGGCCTCCCCTCAATGTGCCTATTGTAAACAGCTGCTGCAAGGGAGGGTTGTAGCAGAGTTTCTAAATATTTTCCCAGTGTGTCCTGACCTTCTTTCATTAGGACCACCTCAGCTTACCTGCAGCTGGACTGTTGGGCTTCAAAAGACCAATGTTGCTCAGGTACTTCTCCCCTACCCCAAAAGGTCTCTTTTCCCTGTAGACAGCCATCAATCTGCTGGTGGTGCAGGGAACCTCCCCACCCCAAGAAAACTATGTCTTCTCTCAGTACATCATGAGCAACACACTGGGAGAAATGTAAATACTGAAATGAGCTGACCACCAATTACTGTATGAGGTTAGAACTTTTGCATAGAGGTGCACCCAGCACCGAGGGAGCACCAGTCTTGGCCAGAACAATAAAAATGTGGGGCTGGAAATTCCTGGGGCTTTGGTCCGCCACTGGAAGCACAGCAGGACAGGACTTCTCAGGGTCACAGTTATTTGCTTGGAGTTGGGGGGGAGCGGGGAGGGTGATCACATACATCATTTGCAACGTTACTAGTGTGACTATCTCAGCAGGGGAGGGGATCAAGAGTTTTAGAGCAGCACCGTGCTGCAACGTTAAAGCCAACTGAAGAAGGCCAACGAGGTAAAGACATTTTCAAGAGTTCAAAATTCCTGCTTTCCCAAAGGCGACTGGTCACTCTGCAAGCAAATAACGTTAGGAAATCAGCATTTGAAGCTGTTTGTGGGCACCACTCTCACCAGGATGCGGTCCTGATACACAAGTATGCCCGTATCTTACAATGACATCTGCATGGGTGGGAGGCGCCCACCCACACTGCCAGCAGAACTTTTAAAAAAAGGGTGGAACACAGGTGATTCGGGTGTCACTACTCCCCCACCCCCCCCTGCCCCGACCCAGGAATTTCAGGCTCATGATTTTCGTTTCCACACTTCTGGAACCACATGGGAATGATTGCGAGTGAAATCATACGAACGACAATGGACAGGAAAAGACCCACTGGTCCATCCATCCTCTCCCACACAATTGCGATGCCTTGTGCATCACATTATGTACGCTCCCCATCCCACCCAAAAGCCATGTGATCTCCTGGGAGAGGTAAAAACCCATTGCCAATTAGGGGGGAAAAAACCTCAGAAAATTCCTCTCCGACTCCCATAAGCGATTGAAATTAGACCAGGAGATCAACCTGACCCTGATTAATGTTATACAGTACATACCTTTTCTACTTTTAAAACCTGAACAATTTAATTCGTGTAGGTGGATCCAATGACTCACAAGGGGTTAACTGCAAATAAATACATTACAACAGTGACTACATTTTAAAAAAAAGTACTTAATTGGCTGTAAAGCGCTTTGGGATTTTTTTATTGGTTGTGAAAGGCACTATATAAATGCAAACTCTCTCTTTCTTTCTTTATGTGACAGCCAGTACGACGGTGAGAAGATTCGTCACATTTCACTCCTCCCTCCTACCTCTCACCCCCACTTTATCACACAACAGAATTTCTTTAGGTTACAGCTTGTTCTTATTTCCTAATGCAATGCTGGCATCATTTGCAGTAAATTTTCAATTGAAAGAAATGGAATAGCTGTATAATTTTGTAGCCAGAGGGAGAGTCTAAACAGCTTCATTAACTTTATATTTGTACTAGTTATGCAAATAATATAATGCACTAGTACAGTGCTGAATTTTTTAAATCAAGGTTTAATAGACTTGCTTCAGCAAGAAACAGTGGAGTTCATCTTCAGTATGCAAGTGGTATCATCACAGTGATCCATGCAAAAACTGCCAAGACTTTGTCTCTCATCCATTTCAATAGAAGCTGAAGCTTTTTCAGATTAAGGCCATCCTGACCATTATTGCAGCTGGCACTTACAATGGAAATTCTTACTAAACAGTGACACTTTGAAAGTAGATAAATCACCAGGCCCGGATGAAATGTATCCCAGGCTGTTAAAAGAAGCAAGGGAGGAAATAGCGGAGGCTCTGACCATCATTTTTCAATCCTCACTGGATACAGGCGTGGTGCCGGAGGATTGGAAGACTGTTGTACTGTTGTTTAAAAAGGGAGCAAGAGATAGACCGAGTAATTATAGGCCAGTCAGTCTAACCTCGGTGGTGGGCAAATTATTGGAATCAATTCTGAGGGACTGCATAAATCGTCACCAAGAAAGGCATGGAGTAATCAAAGACAGTCAGCATGTATTTGTTAAGGGAAGGTCGTATCTGACTAACTTGACTGAATTTTTTGAGGAGGTAACAAGGAGGGTCAATGAGGGTAGTGCATTTGATGTAGTCTACGTGGATTTTAGCAAGGCTTTTGACAAGGTCCCACATGGCAGACCGGTCAAAAAAGTACAAGCCGATGGGATCCAAGGGAGAGTGGCAAATTGGATCCAAAATTGGCTCACCGGCAGGAAGCAAAGGGGCAAAGGGTGATGGTCGACAGGTGTTTTTATGACTGGAAGGCTGTTTCCAGTGTGTTCCTCAGGGCATAGTACTAGGTCCCTTGTTTTTTGATATATATTAATGATTTAAATGTAGGGGGCATGATTGAGAAGTTTGTAGATGATACAAAAATTGGCCATGTGGTTGATAGTGAGGAGGAAAGCTGCAGACTGCAGGAAGGTATCAATGGACTGGTCAGGTGGGCAGATAAGTGGCAAATGGAATTCAATCCGGAGAAGTGTGAGGTAATGCATTGGGGAGGGCAAACAAGGCAAGGGAATACACAATAAATGGGAGGATACTGCAATGTGTAGAAGAAGTGAGGGACCTTGGAGTGCATGTCCACAGATCCCTAAAGGTAGCAGGACAGGTGGTTAAGGTGGTTAAGATGGCATATGGAATACTTTCCTTTATTAGCTGAGGCACAGAATATAAGAGCAGGGTGGTTATGCTGGAACTGTATAAAACACTGGTTAGGCCACAGCTTGTGTACTGTGCACAGTTCTGGTCACCACATTATAGGAAGGATGTAATTGCACTAGAGAGGGTGCAGAGGAGATTTACGAGGATGTTGCCAGGACTGGAGAATATTAGCTATGAGGAAAGATTGGATAGGCTGGGGTTGTTCTCTTTGGAGCAGAGGAGGCTGAGGGGTGATTTAACTGAGGTGTACAAAATTATGAGGGGCCTAGATAGAGTGGTTAGAAAGGACCTATTTCCTTTAGCAGAGAGGTCAATAACCAGGGGCCTTCGATTTAAAGTGATTAGTAGAAGGATTAGCCGGGAGCTGAGGAAAAATGTTTTCACCCAGAGGGTGGTAGGGGTTTGGAACTCACTGCCTGAAAGGGTGGTAGAGGCAGAAACCTCAACTCATTTAAAAAGTACCTGGATGCCGTAAATTTTCTATGATTCTATTCTATGACACCGTTTTTGGGGGGGAGGTGAAGGCCGTGGGTTGCTTTCTTTGCGGGATGGACTTCAGATTCCTTTGTTTTTCCACATGTAGAGTGCTCCCACCCAAGAAAGTACAAGACTTCCAAACGCCTCAATCATAAAACTCACCATTAGTGGCCACTGGCAGCTACAGGAACTGCAGTAACATCATGTCACCAGCATATTATTAAAAATATGGTCACCTGCTCATCAGTCTATTGGCACAGTACACATAAATTTATAGGATACAGGGATATACAATGTGTGAGGGTTTTTTTAAAAAGTTAAAAAATAAACATAGATGTGGTGTTCACTCTCACTGAAAGAGGGTCTATGGTATAGGCACATTTCATATTCAGCTGTTACATATGACTGAACTGCATTATTTTTCCAAATGATTTGTTTGCAAGAGATTTATGCCCGAAGTGAAGGAATTCTTGAAGGGAAACTTTCATTCTTTTCCATATCCCTACTGTATAACGCTGTTAGAATGAAATAGGGAGAGGAAACAGAACTTCCTGGTCAGTTATTTGAATTAATTTGACGTCCAGTGGTTCTGAAATCTTTGTTTGGAACTGAAAAAAATTCTTCTATTGGCATGTTGCAATCTTACTGTTCTATTGGCTCAGATTACACAGCTGCTTTTAAAATATGATTTTTACACATATTTGGACATCCATTTTTCTGAATATTCACATATAATCCAATCAGACTGAGCTCTCAGTGCTGCATCTGTTGTTGTACTCTTACATTAGATTTATGCAGGTTGGAAGTGCATCAAAGGCTAACATAGTACGTGATTTTACTGTGCTATCAAAATCTCATCAAATCTTACTAAAGAGCAAGATAATCTTCAGGGAAATGTAGATCTCATGAAAAGCGGAAAGATACATCACAAAGAGAAGATCTCATAAGAGAAGTGTACTCAGATGTTCTTACAAGTTGGCTGTGTCAGAGAGTCTAGCACAGCTCAAACTATTAATCCTAAAATGCCTGTCAGGAGGGTGTTATAGACACTCGTGTTTGAAACACTGTGGTATTGACAAGATCGGAACACTCTTTGTCCACTATTCAGGTCGCTCAGCATTGCCAGTTTCTTTGAAAAGCCCTGTAACGCGGGAATGATTGGGCAAGAAGAATTCTCTACATACTTAGTAGTTGGCAGGACTTGCTGGGTCAATGGGCCAGAGATTCTGCTGCCTGCATTACTGAAAAGCACAGAGTTTGGTATGAATTGGCTTCCAGTATTTGCCATTTAAGGCAAAGTATTTCTTCATTTACAAGCAGATGCTTTTCAAAATGTTCCAAAATGTAAAACTGCACCAAATTAAGGACTGTAAAGATTTCTATCACGAAACTATCGCATATTTGGTTTAAGTCAAGCACCCGCAAACTTTGCCCCATTTCAAAAAGAATTACTGAGTTCTGTTCCCCCCCCCCTCCCCCACCTTCCCATAGCACATACCATTCCCTGATCAAACAGTCAAGTGACCTGCTCCCAGACTACCCAGCTCTAAAATGGAATCGAGGTACCATGGATTTTTCTGACCATTAGATTTTGCCCCCTTCTCTATGGGGAAGTGGCCACACTTGGCAGTTCATCTTGATCAGACCAGTTGAGATCAGGACTTTGTGGTGCAAAGAAATGCAGAAGGGAAACTTGCACCTTTCCTGTCCAGAGCACAGTTGGTGCCAACAGATCGTCAAGTTCTAAGCATCTGCCCATTATTTGTACCTTATAGCCACTTGGAAGACACAAAATACTCTCACAAAGTGGCTACCAATTCCCAGAGTAATGGAATTTCAGAATTTATGGGGTCAATTTTAGGATGGCCGAGTGGGTGCGTTCGTGGCGGGGGGGTTCCTAAAATTGGAGAATCCCGGAGCGGGTCCGGAGCCCGGCTCCAACCCGCCCACTTCCGGGTTCCCCAATGACACGAATCGGTGTGCACGCAGCCCCCGCATGCAGGACTCCCACCGGCAATTAAAGCCGGCGGGATGACAGTTTAGATAGTTAGGGAGGTACTTGAGGTCGTTGATAGACCTCATTGGGAAGAGATTTTAGCAGGGATGTGATTTTGGACTCTCCTCAGCGTGTTTCCAATGCTGCGGGAAACACTCCCTGTTGTTGCAGACGTGTTTCAGTCAGCAGCCATTGGGAGATGTAGAGGGTTCCTTGACAGTTGTGGGGAATAGCTCATTCATCGCAGCAGGGCACTCCGTCACCTCAGACAAAGTTTTGCCTGCTACACCGTTGTCTCCACGCTCAAAATTATTACATCATACCCTAAACTCTGCTGTCCAAACACATTTACGTACTTTGCGGACCCCCTCACACTCACACAGTCAGGATGTGGGGGGGGGGGGGGTCCATTGCTGCATTCATCACTCCATTGGAGGACGAGCAACATCACCAACCTCGCCAGGCACACCGTCCACCTCCGCCACGTGGAGCTACACAACACAGTGCTGCACAACAGGCACCTGCACAAAGTAGTCGTGCAACTACACATACACCCACTGTGTGACCCAACGGGTGGCATTAAGGGTGTTCATGGAGAACCTCATGAAAGGGCCTTATTGCACTAACCAGTCAAGAATGGCCAAGATGTGGCAGTAGTGGTGACAATATAATATGTAATGTGAGTTGATCAGAAATCAAATACAAGTAAAAACCATGACAAACCCTCAAACACCCTTGTGCATCACCTTCATGCCCACGACAAGTTTGCCTTATGCTTCCTACTACACATATGTGATGCATGCCCTGTGGCTGCAGCACAGGTAGTGGCAGGTGGGGTGAGTCTGACCGTGAAAGAGATGCATGAGAGGGTGAATATGAGACAGAGCCATGAAATTGTATGAGGATTGGGTTGAGTGATAGTGGTGGGATGAGTACTGGCGAGGTGAGGAAGTGCAGGTAAGATGAGGATGAGGGTTCAGTGGTGTAAGGAGTGATGTGATAGAGTAGTGTTGGCAGTGCAGAAGGAGCTGTGGGGCGGGGGCGGTGATGTGGCAGACGGAGTGTAGGGGAATGAGTAAGAGTACTCACTTCGGCTGACCTGGTTAGGTCATTGAAGTGCCTCCTGCACTGTATGCAGGTGCGTGATATGTTGGTGGTGCTGGTGACGTCCTCTGCCACCTCGAGCCAGGCCTTTGTGGTGGCAGAGGCAGGCCACTTCCTCCCGTCCGCCGGGTAGAAGATCTCCCTCCTCCTCCTCTTCCTCACCCCATCCAGTAAGACCTGGATTGAAGAATCATTAAACCTGGGAGCAGCCTTCCCCCTGGGCTGCTCTCTGTTGTAATTTTGCCAATTTTCTGCAGCATCAGTCAGTGGAGGACTGCCCTTTTAAATAAGGCTCCTCCAGCTGACAGCCTATGATGCGGGTGCGCAGTCTGCCCGCTGTGCAGCTTTCCAGCACGAAACCCGGAAGCCAAGGTAAGTGGCTTCAATTTACTTACGATCGCGTGGCAAACCCACCGATTTTACTGGGCGCGTTACCCACGCGCCCAGTCGACCCCCTGCCACCTTCCCGCCTCCCTCCTAATATCGGGCTCTATGAGTGAGAAAGGGTTAAATATTGGACTTCAAAGGCCATGGCCTTGATGTAATATCTGGGAAGCAGGAAACCTGAGCCATTGACTTTTTTGCATGACTTCAGCACCAATTGGATTCTTTGAAAGAGAGACTTGCATTTATATAATGCCTTGCATGACCTTAGATGTCCAAAAGCGATTTACAACCAATGAAGCACTTTTTGAAGTGTAGTCTCTGTTGTAATGTAAGGAAACGTGGCAGCCAATTTGTGCACAGCAAGGTTCCACAAACAGCAATAAAATAATGACCAGATCATCTGTTTAGTAATGTTGGTTGAGGGATAAATATTGGCCAAGACACCAGGGAGAACTTCCCTATTCATCTTCTAAATAGTATCATGGGATCTTTTACATCCACCTGTATAACATTTCATCTGAAAGACAACACCTCTGACAATGCAGCACTCCCTCAGTACTGCACTGAAGTGTCAGCCTATATTATGTGCTTAAGCCTCTGGAGTGGGATTGTGAATCCACAACCCTTCTGACTCAGAGGCAAGAGTACTACCACTGAGCCAAGGCTGATACCTTTGCTCAGCTAAAAAAAAGTTGTTTAAGACCTACAATCTCAGTTTCTTTTCTCCCTTCACTTTTATTCTCTTACCCCACTCTTTTTCTTATACCCTGAAATGACTTGTTTGATTACTGCAGGGTAGGGAAAAAGATACTGAGCAGCCTGGGGACCCTATCACAAGTGTGACAAAAACAGAAAGTGCTAGAAACACACACATCGGTCCGCATCGTAAAAAGAGAAATTAACATTTCAGGTTTAACCTTTCTTCAGAACTCCAACGTTTTCTGTTTTCCAGCACTTGTAGTTTCCCCCCCCCCCAATCATAACTGTGACTGACACATTTGGATGCCAGGAAACCATGGGACTTGAATCAGTGAGCATTAAAAAAAGTTTGGAACATGACACTATAAAAACATGCCACTGAGAAGTTATGGCTTCTAAACTTGCTTTCTGAAGATACTACATGGGAGTATCGTGAGATCTAACCTTTCAACCATAAGAATGGGTCCCTTTCTCCTCAGATTATTCAAAAGTATGTTCTATTTTTAACTGTCGTCTCATGTGAATTGCATTTCAAATGTTAATTTTGGAAAGCAGATGAGAAAGGCACAGAACTTTATTTACAGTGCTTTCTAAAATTAAAATTTGAACATTTTATTAAAGGTATTAAAAATTAAACCATGGGCCTCAAAAGGGAATTTGTAAAAGATTTACCTTTAATTACTTTTGAACTTTATTCTTGACAGGCTCGGGAACTGTTTTTTAAATTAACTTGAAGGTTTACACACACACACACACACACACACCCCTGCCTGTGAAGAAAAGTGACATTTAATTTTAGAAATTCTGTTTAAAAAAAGGAAATTCAGTAAATTTTAACTGTAGAACTATAAAAGTTTACAGCACAGAAGAAGGCCATTTGGCCCATCGTGTCTGTGCTAATCCAAAATTAATTCCACTGCCCTATTCTCTCCCCATTGTCCTATATCTCCCTCTGTTTCAACCTTCTTGAAAGGCTGCTCAAAGTAATATGTTGAAGATCACTGTGTAAGAAATTAATTGGTTACTGCATTTGGATGATGTTTCTGGGTTCATTATTTTAACAAACTTGTTAATCCATTTATTATTCAGATTAACAATCTGCCTAAAATAGAACAGACAGAAATTTCATCCCAATGTGCTAATCAATTTTGCTTAAAATGAACGTACAAAGTAATTTCCACCCTCCAGCTGTGGTATTTTTTTCCCTTTAATCTCCTTTAAAATACACACACAATCCGACTTGTCTGCTTCCTTAAAATGATCAGAGACAGACACCAACCTTCTTTAAAACACTGTCTAGAGTCTCCGGACGACTGATGTCAAAACAGATTAGCACAGCATCCGAGTCAGGGTAGGCCAGTGGGCGAACATTGTCATAATATGCTGATCCTGGAGGAAAAGAAAAGAAAGATATTAAAATGGGATGTGAAAGGGGAGTTATTTTATGCGCCTTGTGAGAACTCCTGTCATGACTAAGCAATATGCGCTTGCTTAAAAAACAATTATACATAAACACAATTTTTGCACATCGCCATGTAGACATCAGCAAAACAGAATACTGCTGAACATAGCATTTGTCAAAATGCTTTACGCTTGGATGAGTACACCTGTAAAATAGAAAGTGAATGGCACATTGGAATATACGTTTATCTGGACTCCAATAGATTTAGATAAGATGTGGAGATGCCGGTGATGGACTGGGGTTGACAATTGTAAACAATTTTACAACACCAAGTTATAGTCCAGCAATTTTATTTTAAATTCACAAGCTTTCGGAGATTTCCTCCTTCCTCAGGCAAGTGTAGAAGAGCATGCCAGGAGCAGCACCAGGCGTACCTAAAAATGAGGTACCAACCTGGTGAAGCTACAACTCAGGACTACATGCATGCTAAACAGTGGAAGCAACATGCTATAGACAGAGCTAAGCGATTCCACAACCAACGGATCAGATCAAAGCTCTGCAGTCCTGCCACATCCAGTCGTGAATGGTGGTGGACAATTAAACAACTAACGGGAGGAGGAGGCTCTGCAAACATCCCCATTCTCAATGATGGCGGAGTCCAGCACGTGAGTGCAAAAGACAAGGCTGAAGCGTTTGCAACCATCTTCAGCCAGAAGTGCCGAGTGGATGATCCATCTCAGCCTCCTCCCAATATCCCCACCATCACGGAAGCCAGTCTTCGGCCAATTCGATTCACTCCACGTGATATCAAGAAACGGCTGAGTGCACTGGATACAGCAAAGGCTATGGGCCCCGACAACATCCCAGCTGTAGTGCTGAAGACTTGTGCTCCAGAACTAGCTGCGCCTCTAGCCAAGCTGTTCCAGTACAGCTGCAACACTGGCATCTACCCGACAATGTAGAAAATTGCCCAGGTATGTCCTGTCCACAAAAAGCAGGACAAATCCAATCCGGCCAATTACCGCCCCATCAGTCTACTCTCAATCATCAGCAAAGTGATGGAAGGTGTCATCGACAGTGCTATCAAGCGGCACTTACTCACCAATAACCTGCTCACCGATGCTCAGTTTGGGTTCCGCCAGGACCACTCGGCTCCAGACCCCATTACAGCCTTGGTCCAAACATGGACAAAAGAGCTGAATTCCAGATGTGAGGTGAGAGTGACTGCCCTTGACATCAAGGCAGCATTTGACCGAGTGTGGCACCAAGGAGCCCTGGTAAAATTGAAGTCCATGGGAATCAGGGGGAAGTCTCTCCAGTGGCTGGAGTCATACCTAGCACAAAGGAAGATGGTAGTGGTTGTTGGAGGCCAATCATCTCAGCCCCAGGGCATTGCTGCAGGAGTTCCTCAGGGCAGTGTCCTTGGCCCAACCATCTTCAGCTGCTTCATCAATGACCTTCCCTCCATCATAAGGTCAGAAATGGGGATGTTCGCTGATGACTGCACAGTGTTCAGTTCCATTCACAACCCCTCAGATAATGAAGCAGTCCGAGCCCGCATGCAGCAAGACCTGGACAACATCCAGGCTTGGGCTCATAAGTGGCAAGTAACATTTGCGCCAGATAAGTGCCAGGCAATGACCATCTCCAACAAGAGAGAGTCTAACCACCTCCCCTTGACATTCAACGGCATTACCATCGCCGAATCCCCCACCATCAACATCCTGGGGGTCACCATTGACCAGAAACTGAACTGGACCAGCCATATAAATACTGTGGCTACGAGAGCAGGTCGGAGGCTGGGTATTCTGCGGCGAGTGACTCACCTCCTGACTCCCCAAAGCCTTTCCACCATCTACAAGGCACAAGTCAGGAGTGTGATGGAATACTCTCCACTTGCCTGGATGAGTGCAGCTCCAACAACACTCAAGAAACTTGACACCATCCAAGATAAAGCAGCCTGCTTGATTGGCACCCCATCCACCACCCTAAACATTCACTCCCTTCACCACCGGCGCACTGTGGCTGCAGTGTGTACCATCCACAGGATGCACTGCAGCAACTCGCCAAGGCTTCTTCGACAGCACCTCCCAAACCTGTGACCTCTACCACCTAGAAGGACAAGAGCAGCAGGCGCATGGGAACAACACCACCTGCACGTTCCCCTCCAAGTCACACACCATCCTGACTTGGAAATATATCGCCGTTCCTTCATTGTCGCTGGGTCAAAATCCTGGAACTCCCTTCCTAACAGCACTGTGGGAGAACCGTCACCACACAGACTGCAGCGGTTCAAGAAGGCAGCTCACCACCACCTTCTCAAGGGCAATTAGGGATGGGCAATAAATGCTGGCCTTGCCAGCGACGCCCACATCCCGTGAACGAATAAAAAAAAAACCAATGCAACAAGTCCCAACTGCTCCCGCTTGGACTGGAAACTCGACATCTGGGAAATCATGACCACGATCCCTCGTGCTACCACTCAGTAATTAGTATGTTGGTAAACAAAACAGGCATAAATTGCAGCATCCAGATTTCATAAGGATGTATCACTAGCTAGCTACAGATACTAAGGTAAAGGCAGGGCTTGTCATTTCTGACTAGGATTGTGTCTGTTCTTTAAGTACCACAGCAAACAAATGATAGAGACAGCAATGACCTAGGTGGCACGCTTCACTGCGGCATTCTGCCTCCGCTACTGCCCTAGGTAAGAACACAACCTTATCGGGAGTTATTTTAACTCTGGCTGCTGGTGTTTAATGGGCGATACCGAATTGGTAGCCCATTATACACCATTCCTGATTTCCCTTTCCATTAAAGTCAATGGAAGGTAAAATGAGAGAAGTGTATAAGGGGCAGCCAATTTGATATCTCTCATTTTACATCATCACCCAAAGTTAAAATGACCCCCATCCAGTTTAAATGAACCAGTTTCAATAAAAGTTTAGTCCAATGGTGAGGTGCTGGATTCAAAACCATAAGCAGGGTTTACAATAGACAGTTCCAGCCAACTCTACTTCTGTTACGTGTATAATTGTTTTGGCGTGGGAGAGGTAAATTAAACCTTATTGTTCCACTCTCGCTGAAGGATTTTGTTAATTTCTGTTAAAACTTGTTTGCATCAGTATGTAGCTACAATGGTCATTTTCATTTAAATATGTAATTTTACAGTCACCACATACAATTCACAATTAAGCATGCATCAGTATTTTCATGTAGTTCAGAAAAAGTGCATTAACCTATCATTTTCTTTTCAGATGCTGATAACCAGTCTTGTATTAACAACATTTTCTGCTTTCATTTCAATAGCCTTCATTCTCACTTTTACAAACTATTCACTACTATATTCTGCCTAATGTAAATGATTACTAAAGGTTGTCAAACTGTAATCGAAATGCAGCATCAATCCATTTATATAAAAGGTTTTCAGAGGGCCCATCACACTTTTTATAAAACAGTAAATCACACTGAACAACCTTAAAAAATGTACAAAAAAAGCAAAAGAAAGCCAGTCATTTCCTGCTGTTTTTTTTCTGACCTTGAGTTACCTGGGGCTCGATTTTAGGATCGTGTTTCCGGCAGGTTTCCAGCGGGGGGGCCCCGAAAATCCCGATATCCGGTCACGTGACCGGATCGCGCCGAAATCCCGCCCACTTCCGGGTACCACGCTGACGTGCAGGGCTGCGCGCGCAAGCCCCGCTGGTGGGAATCCCGCAGGCAATTAAAGCCAGCGGGGTTCCACTTGAGAGTACTTACCTTGCTCGTTGTGGTCAGTTAATGAGCTGAAGCAGCTGTCAAAAGAGGAAGTGTGGGATTTTCGGTTCAAGGCAGTGAGTTTCCCACACTGGGGGAAACAGTCTCCCTCCAACCAGGCGTGTTGCAGCCAGCAGCCTGTGGCAGGTGCAAAGGTGCGCTCCACGGGGGAGAGCCCTCACCCACGCAGGAGGCCACCGCGTCACATAGGGCAACCCCTGCCCTCCACCACCCCCCGCCAAGCCAGAGGACAGACCGACACGAAACCGCAGCCCCAGTCCGAGGAACCACACACCTACCCTGCACAACCCCTCAGACCAACACCTGCCAGTTGGGTGGTGTGTGGAGACCCTCGGAGGACGAAGAGCATGACCAGCACCAGCAGCCTCGCAGTCCACGCCGTCCGCCGCAGAGACGTGGATCCCCCCAACACGGTGTTGTTGCACGCCCACCTGCACAGCAGGAGGGAGGGCTACCGCAGAGAGAGACGCGTCGCAGAGGGCACTACCCTCGCCACAGGGTCCACAGACCGAGGCACAGCTCCCCGGACCTCTCCGAGCAGCAGTGCACAGGGAGGCGCAGATTCGCTCGACATATAGTCGTGGAGATCTGCAGCCTCTTTCATGCCGAGCTGCTCCTGGCTGGCCCCAGCACCAACTGCTTACCTGTCGCTGGCAAAGTCACCACTGCCCTCCACACCTTCTCCTCCGCATCCTTCCAGGGTGCAGCCGGCTACACCGCCGATGTCTCTCAGTCGTCTGCGCGGACGAGCCCTGCAAATACACCTGCACCTACTCTGCAGTAACACGATGGGTGGCATCAGTGGTGGGTCCTCATAGTGATACCCAGGAGCAGGCATTATTGGACACAACGGACAGGATTCGCGGAGACATGGCAGTGGTGGTGTCAATATAATGTGTGCTGTTTGTTGCTCTGAAATTCAATATGGGTAACACCCATGACAAACCCTCAGACACCCTTGTGCACCCCCTTCATGCTGACGAGACGTTTGCCTTACGCTGCCTACTGCACATATGTGATGCATGCCCTGTGGCTGCAGCACAGGTGGTGGCAGGTTGAGTGAGGCTGGCCGTGAGGGAGATGCACGAGAGGGTGAGTATGGGATGGAGCAATGAGATTGTATGAGGAGTGGGTTGCGTGTTAGTGGCAGGGTGAGTACTGGCGAGGTGAGTAGGTGGAGGTAAGATGAGGATGGGGTGTGAGTGGGTATGAAGGGTGATGTGACAGAATAGTGTTGGCGGTGCCGAAGGAGATGTGGGGTGGGGGCAGTGTTGCGGCAGACGGAGTGTAGGGCAAAGACTTCGTGTTCTCACTGCGGCTGACCTACTGCGGTCATTGCAGCGCCTCCTGCACTGTATGCAGGTGGGCGATATGTTGGTGGCGCAGGTGACCCCCTCTGCCACCTCGAGCCAGGCCTTCTTGGTGGCAGAGGCAGACCGCTTCCTCCCGCCCGCCGGGGGGAAGATCTGTGTCCTCCCCCTCCTCCTCACCCCATCTGATGACACCTGGGATGAGGCATCATTAAACTGGGAGCAGCCTTCCCCCTGGGCTGCTCCATGCTGCAATTTGTCCCATTGGTTGCAGCATCTGTCAGTGGAGGACTGCCCCTTTAACTAGAGAGCCTCCAGCTGACAGATCGTACTGTGCATGCGCAGCCCGACCGACGCGCAGGCCAGCGCCGTGGACCCCGGAGGAGCAGGTAATTGATTCCTATTAGTGGGTTGCCTGCTACGATCGCGTGGGCAACCCACTAATTTCGCCGAGCGTGTTGACCACGCTCCCGGAGGACCACCCGCTGGGAACCCGCAGGCCTGCTAAATTCGGGCCCTTGGTCTTTCCTCCAGGAGGGGAGCCAAAGCTGTTGCTAATTTGCAGAAACTTCTTGCAATAATTATCTTTTACTTGAGCTCAGGATCTGTTCAAACTACTTGCCCACTGGAAATACCTGAGCAATGGCCTGTAAGGGATAAGCCAGGTTACCACCTAAACCCATAACCAAGCTGCAGACCCAGGCTGTCCAGGAGCAATACCACATCAAATCAGCAGTTAGTCAGTTAGTCCATTGTTCTTACAATGGATGGATTATGTTTCTCTCTTAAACTGGATAACTGAATAAAACAACATGGAAAGTCAGCTTATCACTTATCCCAACTTCTAGTCACAGTACATTGCTCCAGATAGAATTATTTTACTTTCTAATGTGGGTGAGAAGAGCATTCATTTCTCCCCTAAACAAAACAAAAACAGCAAAAAGAAGACAAACCAGTCAGATTAGATGACAGCTTTTTCTGCTCCACCCCTAGTCATGCTGAGTCCATTTTTGTGGTTCATAGCCCACATTTTTCTGGGTCCCCTCCTCTTCACACCATTTATAAAAGGAAATATTACACAACTGATGGCACCAAACTAGATGGATAATGATTATGAGAGATTGATAGCGTTCAGTGGTATCTGAACCAATTAAGCAAATAGACTAAGGAATGACAGATGGACTTTAATGTAAATATAAATGTAAAGTTGTACACATTGAAACAGGAAGTATATAAAAGAAAAGGACTTGCATTTATATAGTGCCTTTCAGGACCTCAGTACACCCCAAAGTCCTTCACATCTAATGAAGTACTTTTCAAGTGTATTCACCTTCTGGCTTAGATATGAGTGCTACCACTGAGCCAAGGCTGACACCAAAATACGTAAGGAAGGGGTATCTGAAAATATCCTGTCAGTGTGAAGCCACTATTATCAAGCCTATCCTGATCCCTTGCTGAATTCAGCATTACATTCTCACCCTCCTACTAGTACTCACCAATCCATCAGAAATAACATCACCTCATTCAACAATTATGATACCAAAAATTCTACATTCCTAACAAACAATTACATCAAATATTCGCCACAAGTTTTAATTTTCCTTCCGCTTGCACTAATATTGCAAGTCAGGAGATAAATGTTTTTACCATGTATTATCTTGCACGAAAAAGAAAACTTTACTTGAAGCCATTAAAATTATTGGAATGCATTTTCACTCGGAAATGAAGAACAAAGCTGTATTATTCTTTGTTATTTCTGACAATCTCTAAGGAAGTCTGCAGCATAAAAACCAATTCCAAAGAACTTGCCATTTACACAGAATCATTGGATTATTGGAACTCCTCATCATGTTACAAATCTTATTCTGGAATGAATCTATTAAGGATTCAACTCTGACACATGTGTAAGTTAACACATGGATCATCCTGGTACAAAAATATATCCTATTTTATGAGATTCAAGTATGATGCTGGTGTTGGACGGTTAAATTGACAGCACAGGAGAGAGATGCAGTCCATCTTTGATGTGTGCTGCCTATCTTTAGGCAACTTGATGCAGTTCATTTTAAATCTGAGATTGATAGATTTTTGTTAACCAAAGGTATGAAGGGATATGGGGCTACGGTGAGTATATGGAGTTAGGTCACAAATCAGCCACGATCTCATTAAATGGCGGAACAGGCTCAAGGGGCTAAATGGCCTACTCCTGTTTCTATGTTCCTGTGAAAATCTACCCCCTTGAGTCCAAAATGGGACCCCTGGAAACTGCATGGACTCCTCGGTACAGAATTCTGAATCCAGCATGTAAACATTGCCACCTTGAACTTTAACAGCGGCATCTAGAACCAATCATGCTGAGGGTACTAATGCAGATATAATGCAACAGGGGTATAAAATGGCACCAATGGCTTTGCAGTGCCAGAAGATATATCATGGATGGGCAATCACTATGACATTATAAATCATTCATTAATTCAAATTCACTTTAACTGAATAAGACTGGGATAGCAGGGTACTGGGATGCAGCCAAGATTTTAGGTATGAGGAAGGACAAAGACTAATTTCATAGCAGCTGCTTTTCGCACTGGTTGTGCCAAATACCATGGTTTAAAATTTGTTCTCTAATAGAACTGGTCCCTGTAATAAACAAAAAAACATTGCTGTAAAGCAGAGAGAGCAGAATATTTTATGATTGCATGAAAGATCAAAGTTGTTTCTTAAAATAAATGTTAAACTTTACACAGGATATTTGCATTTCTGCACCACATATGAAGCAGTGTATTGGCTATTTGTAGAATTTTGAGTGGAATAAGAGCCTGGAAGCATGCTGCAAACTTAAAAACTAATGAGTTCTTAGATACATATGCATGGGAGCCATGCATAAATAAAGGAAATTATACTTGAGAGGCTGCGAACATTATGATAAATGTATGTATGGGACAATTAATCAGCTCCAACACCAAAACAGTGGAAGGAAAAACAATTTTGCAGGAAAACGTATTTTCCTTTTGTAACTTACAAAATAAAAGCCTTTAGCAAAGGATTTAATTGGAATTAACCCTTTGTTGAGAACTCTGGTATTTCTGCACCAGTAAGAATGTAACATGAGCTAAAAAGATTTAATTAGCCCAACACTGAACTAACTCAAAATGGCTGAATTTGCATTTTATATTTTGATGAAAGATTGCAGCTTCTTAAAACTGGTTGGAGTGAAATGATTACAAAATGCTGCCTAGTTCTATGTATTTTTAAGTTTTATTTAATAAGCAACATCAGAATTGACAGAAGATAACATAGATCGGAGAAATGATGCGCTTGTTTAAAAATATTTTATTTATCAAAAGGTTAAAAAATTCCTTACAAAGCCATCCCAACAAAGATCAAGTTCAGAAATATCTGAGGGTAGAAATGACTGTCAGTGATGTGATCTACGGATCTTAAATGTGCTCACATCAAATCCCTCTCTTCACTATTTTAACAGAGGCGTTAATGGATTGAATATAAATGGGTTGTTGCCTCTGTTAAAAGTGTGGAGAGGGATATGAACACACCAAGCATTTATGCGGTAGCAATGCTGACAGTAATTTCTATCCTATACTGTTTTCATGATTACACAAATGCACAATGAGAAGCCCAATTATATACTTGCTGTAAATATAAAATCTAAGATTTAGGATATAAATTAATGTAGTCAAAATATGCTAATCAATAAGATGCTAATGTTAGCCATATTGCAGTATGTGCCTCCGGGCTTTCATTCCATTGTTAATATTCTTACTGAAAGAATCACTGGTGAATGCCATTCATTCATAGTCAATGGACAGAAAGTCGATGATATATCTTTTTTTAAAAAAAATCAATTTACTCTCGTGGCCAGAATACAACCCTGCTACACTCTTTGCAGTTTCGTCAATAAATAGGGCATACACTCATTAAATCAGAGCAGATTACAAGAACCTCACTAATGGGGTAGGCAGTGCTGTGTTCTACCCCACTGTACTTTCTCCTCTTGGATCCATGTTCGGACCTAGACCTAAGGGCCAGCAATCGAAATGTCCAGACATTGCAACTTTCAAAATCCCACTGAAGCCACAGTCATCCATCATGTCAGCACAATGCAAAACATTCCCTTATTCAAATCATGTCTTCTGCATTGTTTTCAGGGAGGTCACACTTGAATTAGGAACAAATTGTTGTGGCTTTAATAAGGGGGAAAATGGACTTGTGGAGGATGAAGGATATTTAGGTACATCCAGGGATAACTGGAACTTCTGCATTTTCTGTATAAATGCTGTGGAGAATCTGAAATTTTGGATCGTTTAACTCTGTTTCCAGCAGACATGAGCCACACCTTCTGGACCCCAGTTATAGAACATTAATAGCAGCAGCTTGGCTTCCCCCACCCCTCCTACCAGCCCATGGTCAAAAATTACAATTTTGGAGGGGTGGAGAAGAGAAGGAATTGCAAAAAAATACCCCACCATTTCTTTTTGAAAAAATTATTATCTATTGTGAGGAGCTATAGAAAGAGGGACAAGAGAGGAGAAAGGGGAGCATAAGAGAAGTGTACTGATCTTAAACCTTTCAGCATCATATTAGGAGTCGACGTCGTAATCCTTGTCGCCGCTTCCAATCCAATCTATCCATTTATGTAAACGTTTTGAGAAGGTATGTCACACTTTTAAAAAGTATAAAAAAGGCATTTTGGTCTTTTTCTGACCTGGATTCAAAAATTTGCAAGCACCTAGCAATCTGCAAACTCCCTCCACCAAACAGCAATTAAACTCTGGTTGACCTCAGGTTTGAGTTATAGATTTCATCACAGGGGGTACCTGAGCAGTGGCCTTGAAGGAACAGACCAGGTTATCAGGTAATCATCACCAAGCTCCAGATTACCTGCAAATAACGCCACAGGTCATCTAGTGTTTCCTGAAAAGCTCTTACACAAAAGTTCTGGCTTGTTGGGGAGTTGGGCTTGAATTTCACCTTTGTTTGCTCTATCTGCAGTGCCAACTGCTCTTTACAGCAATGCTGGAGGTCCTGGAAAGGCTTGATTGGAATGTTAATAGTCTTTTCATCCTTCAGTGGTCAATGCATTAAAGAGGGCCATTTCTCACTCATTGTACTATGAATTTACAATTTGCACCCTGGTAGGGAGAAAGACTGGCTACAGAAAAAGTCAGTCAGCAGTAGGTAGGCCTTTCCATGTGGTGTTTATTCTTGTGCACGGAAGAAAAAAAAATTTGCTTCCATTACTGGAAAGCTGTTTTTCCACACCGTTCACCTGAGGAAGGAGGAAGCCTCCGAAAGCTTGTGGAATTTAAAATAAATTTGTTGGACTATAACTTGGTGTTGTAAAATTGTTTACAATTGGAAAGCTGAAGGATGGGAAGAACTACTGCAGACTCCAGCAAAACACTAGTGGGTTAGCAGGTATATGACTGATGTATTGTTTATTTTTAATTTTCTAATAGTTTTGTTGAATGGCTCCTTTTGTGTGTGTTTTTCATTCACAGATTTCCACACAGATGAGACGTTTTATTGATGATACGCACCTAAAGATAGGATCTACTTCGTCCTGCAGCCTTTCACTGTAGGCCGAGTTTAGATTTGATAAACTAAAGTTCATGTCAAAGAGCTGACAATACAAAATATATGTAAAATAAAAATTAAAAGATCCAATTACACAGAAAATTAATCTATTTAGTACTTAATTTTCAAACACTCAAAACGCTATTGCTTAGACCATAAAACATGGGCAAAACTATGGCAGATGGAGTTCAATGTGGGGAAGTGTGAGGTCATCCACTTTGAATCTGAGAAAGACAAATCGTAATTATTTTCTTAATTATGGGAGACTCGGAGCTGTAGAGGAGCAAAGGGATTTAGGTGTCCATGGACACAAATCACTAAAAGCGAGTGCACAGGTACAAAAAGTAATCAAAAAGGCTAATGAATTGTTGGCCTTTATCTCAAGGGGGTTGGAATAAAAAGTGATGAAGTGATGCTTCAGTTGTACAGAGCCTTGGTCAGACTCCATCTAGAGTACTGTGTTCAGTTTTGGGCATGGCACCTCAGGAAAGATATATTTGCCTTGGAGGGGATACAAATTCATCAGAATGATACTGGGGCATAAAGGGTTAAATTATGAGGCCAGGTTGCATAAACTTGGTTTGTATTCCCTTGAGTTTAGAAGATTGAGGGGTGATCCAATTGAAGTGTTTAAAATGACAGAGGTTCAATAGGGTAGATACAGAGCAACCACTTCCTCTGATGGGGGAATCCAGAACATGAGGGCACAATCTTAAAATTAGAGATGCTATTTAGGAGTGAAATCAGGAAGCTCAAAGGGTAGTGCAAATCTGGAACTCTCTCCCCCAAAAGGCTGTGGATGCTGGGTCAATTGAAATTTTCAAGACTGCGATCCATAGATTTTTATTAGGTAACAATATCAAGCGATACGGAGCAAAGGCGGGGAGACGGAGTTGAGCTACAGATCAGCCATGATCCAACTAAATGGCAGAACGAGTATCGAGGAGCTGAATGGACTACTCCTGTTCCTATTGCAGTTCTTATTAATGTATTGATTTCACAAAGAATATAATTGAACATTTTTTTCTCCCTCGATCCCTCTGTATTGAAGATGGTGGTTTATGCTGCTGTGCAGTTCTACAGGTCCTGGCAGACCCTCAGTAGCTCACCCAAATGGCCATGCTACAAGTGTGAGCCTACACAGTTAATGTCAGCAGGCTACTCAACCACAGAGGGATCATCAGAATGGAGTCCAATTCTGTCCTTAAACAACATGGACTTTCCTATAGGGGGTCTGTGGATAACAACTAGGAACAGGGATCCTGATGCAGTATAACGCCATGCACTATTGCACCATGCAGTGTCGCACCATGCAGTATTATAACATCATGCAGTGTAACACCATGCAATATTATAAAGCCTTGCATTTTCGCACCACGCTACGTAGCGCCATGCAGTGTTACGCCATGCAGTGTTACGCCATGCAGTGCATTTACCTGCTGAGTCATCAAATGTTTAAATCATTGAACTGCAAATATTTCCTATGCTTTTAAAAAAAAAATCTGATGCAAAACTATTGTCCTCAAAGCAGTTACAGGCCAATATCATACTGGACAAACCTTGTAAAATTGTTTGACCCTCATGGGAAGTCTAAACCCTTCTTTAAATGTTTCCATTTACTGAGCTATATCTCACTGAAATTTATCTTCATAATGAAGGAACTGTTTTCTTTTCCCTCAGAGCTTGAGGAATGGCAATTGTTTCACGGTCACGCATGAGAAATTCCTGCAAGTATTACAACTGTCAGTGTTATTTGGGAATGCGTAACACTTTGCAAAGAAAGTGGAGCCGTGCCAGTGACCAGTCTCACAAAACAGTGATTGAGTGGGATCATTTTAATCTGCTGTACAGTTATAACTAAACTATTCATTAAGTGCTTAAGCAGAAGCGGCTCAGTGGCCCTAACTTGGAACAAAAGGTCAACCCCCCAGCCGCACTCCAAGGACACAAACCAACACGTTTTTTTCCCAGCAATTCCGTGCCAATCTTAAAGTAGAACCGTCCACAGGATCTACAGTAAATGAAGTGAGAAAACAATTTTTGGGGTGGGGGGAAATTAATTTCTTAAATTAACAAAGTATTTAACGTATCTGCAAATTCACTGGTTTTCTATCCTCCAATAATTGAATTAAGCGCATGTGACCCATCTTATTGTTCAGAGAGAGCTGAACTGCTTTGAGTTGCTGGATTTCTTCCGCAGCGTAGCATAGCAACACTCTTTCTACCAGATAATAATGTATAAAATTGTTCCTTTGTGGGATGGTGGACATGAATAGTGCAAGAGAATCGGCAGAATGGAAAGAAAACCCACAGCCAGTAAAGCCTTTCTGCTGAATAATCACAATGGCCTGACACTGCTGTCACTTGGTGCATCACAGATTCACTGCTGTGGCTGTGTCCCTGCAGGAAGTGTCTGCAGTTTCTCTGGAGGGTTTTGAAGAGCGGTGAAAGCAATAATGACACAATTTACCTTACAATCTGTTTGAGACTATTTTCTGAAACAACTGCAATTTCTTTTGGAGAAGAAGGGATACCATCAATTGTATTATCATTTGTATTAGATTACTATAGAAACAGCTCTTTAACTGTACGACTTCAATGTGATACTTTAATTCGCTGTGTACTGCTTTGTGAATTTGTGAATTTACTCCCAGTCTGGCAACACCTTGATTTTGAAATTCTCATCCTTGTTTTCAAATCCCTCCATGGCCTCGCCCCCTCCCTATCTCTGTAACCTCCTCCAGCCCCACAACCCTCCGAGATCTCTGTGCTCCTCCAATTCTGGCCTCTTGCGCATCCTGATTTTCTTTGCTCCACCATTTCATTACGTTAAAGGCACTTTATAAATACAAGTTGTTGTTGTTGTGCAGTTCTGCTGTCAGTGGCAAAATAAACAAGGCGATACTGGTGCCAGTTGGTAAACACCTCCAAAAGCAGCACCTCCAAAGGCAATATAAACGCTTGGGGCTGGATTTTCCTCCACTATACTGCTCGCAGTACAGCGACGGGAAATGAAGGGAAATGAGGCCAGATCCCCTCCTCAGCCAGCACTCCGGGGACTTTCCCTCCACCACCCCCAGCAGGAAACGGCATCCTGCCCCTCTGCTGCATTTAAATGACAGTGGGGGAATAGGGCCTGGGAAACCAGGCAAATTTCCCTGCCTTTTGGCTCAACTGCCACCGACCCCCAAGGACAGCCAGGAGAGGGGTGGCAGTGGCGGGTACCCTACAATAGCCATTGTTGCAGGGAGAAAAACCTAGTAATTTCTCCCTTTCTTCAGGCCCCTTACCTGCAGCTGGAAAGCCTGTGGCGCAGAGAGCTTCTCTACTGGGGACGCCTCTGCCTCTTTTAAATGTAAACAATTTTACAACACCAAGTTATAGTCCAGCAATTTTATTTTAAATTCACAAGCTTTCGGAGGCTTCCTCCTTCCTCAGGTGAACGTTTGTGGCTGCTCTACCTTGAGGTGCTGCTGCGGATGTTCTGCTGCAGCATCACTGGATTTTGCTGGCCTGCAGCAGTAGGGTCCCTCTGTGTGATGGGAGCCAAATCCAGGCCATGCTGCCAGAGGCTAAGGTTTGTTTTTTAAGTGGTTGCAGGCTGAGCTTTGAACCACTCATGCCTGCCCCCTATAGGCAGCTTACACGCCTGCATTTGTTTAGATGCTAGTATTGGCACTATAGAAACCATCCTGCATTATAAAGGGCTCAATATCTTACAGCACAGAGAGCTTCAGCCAGCACTGCAGAACTGCTTCCTGGACTAGTCCTGCAGTTTAAATGCACCATAACGTACAAGGTCAGGGAAAGAAGGAACTTAAATTGTAAGCAAGTAACAGAAACTTCCTAATCCCAATGTTATATTTGTGTACACTGCCCCGCCCGTTAGATGCCCATGACAGGTAGCATTCCAAGTCAATGAGTGGGTTATCTGTCCCTATTTCGCTCCCTGATTTTCCTTCCCTTCAATAGGAAAGTTATCTCCTTTGCTTGAACTGCCAGCCACCAATGGGCACTCTCTGCCTGGAGAATTAGAGGCACCAATGACACTCTGCCACTTTGTGGTGCCCGACTTTCATACATTGGCGCATCCACTTTACCAATCCTAGATTTGGAGAGTTTAAACAATGTGTAATTGAACAGATCACAGAAGCCTGGAGTGCTGCTGCCATCAGACTGAGGTTTAAATAGCAGTAGATGTTAATTTTGCCATTCCCTTGCATTGAATCTGCCAAGCATTCATTTATTTATTAAACCCCAAAGTACAGCATTACTCCTTTCCTGAATGAATGAATTCCATCCTGCGGTTGCAAAATTGCTGGACACTCACCACTACCTGCCCAAAATGGCCATTATCCGTATGCGGAGATTGACAGTGAGTGTTGGCAGGCTATTCTCCCACATGAGTCATCACAGCTGAGAACAATCCTGTCCTCACTCAATGCCCATCCTCATACACTTTCCAGCAAGAGTCACGGATGACGATTAATAGGAATCATTCGAACACTGGCCAATATTCCCTCCCTAACCTAGAGGGGAAACTAGATATGTTGAAACCAATTGCAGTGCCTCTTACTTCCACCCTGGCTAAGACCAACTAACTCAGCACCTTCATAGTTTGTATGGCTCAGCTAATCCTAAAGTACCTCCTTAAAATCACGCATTAAAATAAGGAGTTTGTTGCAGTATGGCAATTTTCTTCAAATGAGGAAATCACAACTGAGAAAAAGACTGGATTTTATGCGCCATCAACAAAAACATCCCTGAAAGAAATACATATAAAAGAAAAGGATATCAGGGCTCGGAAATAAAATAACTGCAAACCACAGAAATCACTTCCTGTATTTGCAATGATTTCACACCTGATGGAAAGTAAATCCCCACAGAATTGTTACTGTTAAAACCAAATTCTCTCTTCTACCAGGCGAAAGCATTATAGAAAAAAGAACAGAATTTTATATTGAGCAAGTTGCTGATCATGTGACTTGGCAGCGTTGAGAGTTACAGATTGCACCAACTGACAGACCAGTCAACAGTTCACTGGTGAGCCCGACTGGTATAAAACCAGATAGACGACAAATAGAAGTCTGAAGAAATCCATGTCTGGTCACTATATGTTTGAATAAGACCAAACCAGAACTAGTCTGGGTACAGGCTGTGTGCGTGTGTGTAAGAGAAATATAAAATAATCGTAAACCACCCAACAAACCTTTTTATTGCACATTTGGGCATTGTCCAAGAACCAGGATTTAATTTGGCTCTCGTCACCAGTGCCTTATGGGACTGGAGGCTGCTGGGAGTGCGAGACTGTTACAAATACCACCTACAAATTATGAGAGAGAACAGTATTAATGAGGAATATGATACTGGGGGTCTAGTAGAGATGAAAGACCTATCATTGACAAACCCATTGCTATCAGCAGGCTATTATCCTTATTGGTAGCATCTCTGAAGTTTTTTTTCCCAACTCAGCTTAGTTGGTAAAAGAAAATATTAAATGTAGAATGAGACATCTTTCCCTCGAGCACAAACGTTCTATAATTTGCAAACTGCAGCGTCTCCTGAGTGCACTAGCTAACAGCAGTCGATTGCGTTTATTCTATAACACTGGGAAGTTTTCCAAAGTGGCAGATCTGTTTTAAGGAATTCAGGCTGTAAACCTACCGTGGATTATTGATTGGTTTCCAGATTCAATACTTGAGGAAGAGGTGCGCAAACAAAAGAGGTGGTTGGAGATTTGAGCTACATTTGATAATTAAACACAACTCAAAGTTGCTGAAAAAATAGAATTATGACTCCAATTTTGGGACATTTTCCAAATTGTTATTAATTATCACATAGTATACCATGCTTTCTATTGATCCAAAAGATTTTTTAATGAAATACACATTTGAGGCAGGAAGTGATGTGGCTGCTTTTGTATTCAATGGTGTACACTGATGTGGTGTCACCTCATGCAATTGTACTATTGATTCAGTCTTCTTGATGATAGATTGACTGAAGTTTACCACAGAAGACAGGTGCCAGTTTAATCCTGGTTCTGTTACAATGTTTTGACCTTTAGAGTGGGGAAACTGGCTCTCAGAGGCAGCTGGCAGTCAAATCTCATTAAAGCTGATTTTCATAACACAAATGCATATCTGTCTAAGATATTTTCCTCTTCTATTCAATATACTTCTAAAGAACAGCTGTCACCATTCATGCCAACCTGCCATTAAGAGTCAGATTTACAGATGATACCCTAATTATTAGATTGTATGCCGGCCAAAATATATTTGCTACCCCAAATCCCTCAAAACTTACAACACCACTGCACATTTGTAACCATTCCTCTCTCTACTCCACAGCTGGTGGTAGAGACTTCAGCCGTCTTAGTCCAATTCTCTGGAATTCCCTTCCTAAACCCTTCCACCTCTCCAAACCCATCTCTTCATCCAAGCTTTTCTCCGGTCTATTTCTTTACGCCGATCCATGAAGTGCAGTAGGACGTTTCTTTAAATTAAAAGGTGCTATATCGATGCAAGTTGTTATTGATGCAACATGTACATGTGTGATGGTGCTCTGAGTATCAGAGGAGGCTAGAACATTAATTTATGTGGGCAGTATAAGCTAGCCAGCAAAACTAAGGCATATTGAATAATACTGCTGTATGGGGTTGGGCTTTTTAAGTGTACATTGGTCATACTTTGTTCCTATGTTTTACTTTTTTTTTAAAGTCAGGGACTAAAGCTTCTAACAGCAATGGTGGGGCAATGGGAGCAGCTACAGTGGTGTTGTGCTTTTTGAGGAGCCTGGAGCAGCCAGTAAATTTTGTCCAGTACATATTCAAATAACTAGAGCATTCTCTACAATTCTGAAGAATCTGACTCACATTGGAAGGTTAGTATAAATGTGCCATTGACTAGTGTCCTACCATGCATTGGATATTGTGTGTCGACTTGCCTTCTCAGTGATATCATGCATTGTGAATGCAAAACGCAGTCGTCTGTCCCCACTGTGCTTCCTAGAAAGTCTGATAAAGCAACCTTCAGAAAGCCTTTTTCTCCTTTCCTTTTTTGAAGGCACTGACTGTTCTGGTGGTGCATTCTGGCAGTTCATTCCCATAGCGCTGGCATTCCTCCAGCAGCTCATCTAAGTGGCCATTCTTCGTGAACAATGAGTTTCAGCAGACTATTTGACTGTGTGAAGCAGCACAGTGCAGCCCAATCCCATCCTCTTGTAATGCCCACACATATGCATTTTCTAGCAGAGGGGTCACTGGCTGGAAACCCTGTCCGATTTCTCCCCTCAGCAGCCCAGGATCTTGTGAGAGATTGTAGCAAACGAACTGCTGTCCCAGCAGGAACAAGGGAGTGACTGAGAGACACCAGTATGTTTGCAGATATCACCCTTTGTAACATTTATAATTATGTGATAATTCACATGCTTACTACCAGTATCCTGCTATTAAAAGACTAAAAACTGATATAATGCCAAGAATATATCTCAACATGAATTGAGGACCCACCTTGTATTCAATCATTGTAATTGCAGGTGGTGATTTCCTCAGCATACACCTGTTGGGTTGGGCCTTTGTGTGGATATTGCAACTGTGGAATAATATGGGCCTACAGCTTAGGGCGGCAGTTTAGTTGTTCAACTGTGTTATTGCCAGTCACTTCTAGCATCACGCAAGTTCTTGGTGTACTCAAGAATACAATACTGGGAATTACAAGAAGTGGGTTTGAGTATGGCATGGAAAAGTATCATTTCTCATATTGGAGTCTTTTTAAAATAACATTTCCCAGTATTTGTCTTTCATTAATGTATTGGGAATGTTGTGATAACTTTAATTGTGTCTCTTTTTTCCTTAAACTGAAATCTGCCTCTAGAGAACCAGTGATTTGCAGCATTGTGAAACCTGATCACAAGGCATAGTTCACAACGTGAAAAGAAAATCGCACTGCTCTCGAGGCTACGACCATTATACAAATGATTCTTTTGATGGCATTATAGAAATTATAGTGGGACATTCCTGCTGCCCTCCCCCTTGATTCCCAAGCACATCTCTGGGAATTTCCTTGAGGGTTCTTCTGACCAGTTACAGTAACTTTGGCAGAACAACAGCCTTGGCTCAGTGGTAAACACTCTCGCCTTTGAGTCCGAAGGTTATGGGTTCAAATCCCACTCCAGGGATTTAAGCACATAATCCAGGCTGATACGTCAGTGCAGTACAGAGGGAGTGCTGCACTGTTGGAGTGTGTCGTCTTTCAGATGAGATATCAAACCAAGCAACTGTCCACCCTCTCAGGTGGATGTAAAAGATCCCATGACACTATTTTGAAGAAGAGCAGGGGAGTTCTCCCCAGTGTCCTGGCCAATATTTATCTATCAACCAAAACCTAAAACAGATGATTTGGTCATTATCTTAGAATCATAGAAGTTTACAACATGGAAACAGGCCCTTCGGCCCAACATGTCCACGTCACCCAGTTTAAGCTAGTCCCAATTGCCTGCACTTGGCCCATATCCCTCCAAACCCATCTTACCCATGTAACTGTCCAAATGCTTTTTAAAAGACAAAATTGTACCCACCTCTACTACTGCCTCTAGCAGCTCGTTCCAGACACTCACCACCCTTTGAGTGAAAAAATTGCCCCTCTGAACCCTTTTGTATCTCTCCCCTCTCCCCTCGTTATAGACTCCCCTACCTTTGGGAAAAGATTTTGACTATCTACCTTATCTATGCCCCTCATTATTTTATAGACTTCTATAAGATCACCCCAAACCTCCTACTCTCCAGGGAAAAAAGTCTCAGTCTATCCAACCTCTCCCTATAAGAGGTTGCTGTTTGTGGGACCTTGCTGTGCGCAAATTGGCTGCCGCATTTCCTACTTACAACAGTGACTACATTTCAAAAGTACTTCATTGGTTGTAAAGCATTTGGGACATCCTGAGGTCGTGAAAGGTGCTATATAAATGCAAGTTCTTTCTTTCTTCTATGTTTCTAACTCCGGTTGGACGCGTAAATGGCGTTTCCGCTGATCTTCCATCAAAGTTACTGCGACCGATCAGGAAAACCTCTGATGAAATTATTTAGCGATGTACTTTGTGCCTCCTGTATACTTCTGGGAGGACTCGTGCTTCAGCCTCACCTAGAACACCTAGATGATCGTTACCCGGACCATAAGAGAATAGATTTTCACTCATTACTACTGCCAGTGCCGAGCTTCACATCATGGGAGTACAAATCAAGAACTTGGACAAGGAGTTCAGTGCACCTGACACGACTGTCCATCCTAATGAACGGAAAGTCGTGTGAGGCACATTGACCTCTGCACCCGGACTCCTGGCACATGCTCCTGTCATGTGAAGCTCTGTGCTGAGACTGCTATTCACAAAATCTACCCCATGGTGTCAGCTCATTGGAAATATCTGACACAATGAACCCCTCACAAGTAACTTCCTCTGTCTTCCTTGTACAATCTACAGGCTTTTTAGAACTACACTTGATGTCACCTGAACAGCCACTTTCTTTTCTACTCTCCCACCATGGGCCTTAGTCCTTCTATCGGGTTTCTCAAATTGAAATAAACCCATAAAAGTAACAAGCTTAAAATATACATTAGAACAGACGAACAACAGAATGTTAGAATGTGCCATTTCTACACTGCAGAGAGAACAGGAAGGGTGGCTATTCTTTACAAAGCATCTCTCGATGAAACTGGCCATTTCATTCTCTCCAATTACTGTTATTGCTTTTTCACCACAAAAGCTGTTTTTTTTTAAAAAAAGGTATGCACATGAATAACACCTAGTGCGTCCATATCATCTGAATCTTAGAAAAGAGAAGACTCTTGTTCACTCTTGGATCACAGACCGATGGATTAAAGCACCTGGCAGCCGTCCCAACATCCCCACGAACAATAACAGCCATCCCTGATCCTCTTCAATGTCAGTATAAATACTCCAGCTGAATTGAAGCCCAGAGTTGAGTTTTACTCTGATTTCCTTTCACAATCATCTCCATCTTTCTGGCTGCCAACATCAACACAGATCTTATTACTTTAGATCCGTGTGTGTAGGTTTAGATCCGAGAACTGAAAGCAGCTCCTGAGGAAACCATGTCCTGAGCTAACATGCAGTTCCTTAGAAACAAGGTGCTGAAGATTATGCATGACGGGAAGAACAAAAGGCAGATCGAGAATGAATCTGTAGATGCAGAAAAATAAGATTTCAAGATCAGGTAATAAGAGGAAAGAGAAGAGATTTGAGTTGTCAATCTTGGCAAAAAATGTTGCACTAGCTGGTGTATTGTTTTGGTGGAGAGGGGGCTGAATTGATGAGCAGTGCAGGTGATTTGATGCAGTGTCCACTGATGCACTGCGGAGTTTTTATTTAAAGAATCACAACACTGGGCAATTTTTTTTGGTGGGTAACATTTAGAAACATATGCATACAAGCACAAGTTTGTAATAATTGCTTAAAGCCGACACTTGACAGCTCTGCACATAACAGATAAACAGATATGCGTTTTATAAATCATAAAGTTAAATGCTCCTCCGTGCGCTGCAATTAACCTCAGAGCAGCAGAATAATGCCATAGTGAGGGACGCTCAGTAATACAGGAGGCCTGTCGGGAATATGGTTGAGTTTTCTCGAACTAGGATTTTGTGAATTTTTTTCTCCTCCATTTTTTTCCACTTTGTCCACCTCTTCCAAAGGCAGCATACCTTCTGTTTCCCTGTTTGATACAGAGTTCCGAAACTAGGGTCTATATTTTCCTCTGCTCAATAATTTTAGTGATCTTTTATGTCCACCTGAGAGGGCAGACGGGGCCTCAGTTTAACGTCTCATCCGAAAGTACCTCCGACAGCTCAGGGGGGACCTCAGACCTATGCCCAATACCAGTTCAATCCTTTCAAACCCCATAACCTTTGTCACTAATTTGTGTCTGTTCTGATGCCTGCTTTAACCAGGATTACTAATGGTTGGTACCCAGGTGAGTGATGCTCCTTATGTAATAGTTGTGGACCATTATATTCTCCTTGCTCTGTGAAGAGAGCAAATGGGACAATATCCATTTGGGCATTTTATTGTCATTACAGGTACTATTATGCACTTGTACGTAGTATCTGTGGACATGTTGATGTACCATATCATGCAATTCATAGAATATACATTTAATATAGTAGATATCAGTAGTTCTGTGCACCCATCCAATTTCTGCAGTCCCAATCTTTTTGGACTGTCCTTTACCAAATAACTCCCAGATATTGTTTGCTCCTATGGGGTGAGCCATTCTAGACATATAGTCACCACATTGTATGATATTATTATGCATCAGTTCTTCCTTTGAATATAAGAGCGTTAGGTATGGAGGCATGGAAATTCCTTCCTGCAGTACAACTTCATTTGCATAATACTTTCAGTCATACTACTATATTTGCTACCTCTTTGCTATCATTTCCCAACATCAGTACAGCACATTTTCCATACACCTTTAAAAACAAGTACTTTCCTTCATGACCAGATGTGTCCTGTGCTACTATTTAACAGTGAAATTCAGATCTTACCTTTGTGCTTTTCGTTAAGTCATCCAACATCTCCCAAAATGTTGCCAGGTCTTCTGAGTAGACCGAGGTCAACACCACACCGCCCCCACCCCCCCATTTTCCCCACCCCAGGCAAGGTCCAGAAATCCCAGGGCAATGTAAAAGGAGCGGACATCCCATAGCCGACTCTCTGCCCCGTTTTCCTGACATAATTCCTGAGTTGAGAAGGTGGGCAGGCATTAAGGCCACACTGCATCCAACCATTAGGATTCGCACAAGAACAAATCAGCATGGCCTATATTTGCTTCATGCCTCTCTCTCCACTGGTCAAACGCAGGTCTCTCCCCTCCCCATTTCTCCATAGCCTGAGTCAGATCGGATCTTACTATATTGCTTCGCCAGCTCATTTATTGTAAAGATTTTTTTTTTTAAATGGGAGGTGTGAATATTTACATTTTGATTGGGCACTTGAGTAAAGATTTTTTTTTAAATCAAAGCCCACCATTTTAATAAATTCTGAATGATTCATTCCCTTTAAATTTGAAGCACCTTCAGAAGTTAATATTTAGCAAATTATCATGTCAGCATAAAGAAAACCACAGACTATGGTTATCATCCTTGCTGGGAACAATTCTCTGACATTAGCTAACTGTGAAACAATTGCCAAGTGTCAGTGATACAAAAATACTTGTCCAGCATTTGCCAAGATAAACAGAAAGAGAGAAGCAAGAAGTACCAATCTGATTCATACCATATTGTTATTATCATGTGTATGTTTGCAAAGGAAAATTAGTTCAGTCACCCATTGCCTAATGATGATGAACATTTATTTGCCCACTAATGTTTTGTTTAGTACTGAGAACGTGTGCTGTAATCCAGGCTCAGTATTTGAATCTGTGAGGATGGGATGAGAAAAGCTGCTTTACACTGCCTTCTCTCAATAGCAGAGTAAATAGGAACAACATTTATTTTGCACCTACAGGCTGCAAATATCTGTACATCAGGCATGGCCATATATAAAACTCGTTCAAAACAAGTAACAGACAGAAGGGTGTAGGAGGCAAAATGGTTGAGGGAGGGTGATTAATACCGGCATTTGTCCAAATCAGGACTAGCGTAAAGTTTACTCCTTTGGTTAAATTGATATCACGTCAAATATAATCCACCCAATTCTGCAATTGGAGGTTGGGTTTCAGGTAGGAAATAGTTTCTGAATGTGTACTTTTTATTGAATGTATTTACATCAAACAAATAACCAAATATTTTACAATATAGAAATGTCCTGGTTGTCTGTTTTCTTACTTGTAAACAACTTGAGGTGATGACCTTGCTGTCATTGAGTGCAAGAGACATGCAGTTATAATGTGCATGTGTAAATAAGTCATAGAGCAGGCCAAAATGATAAGTCTCTCTGGATATTATCCATGCTGGTTTAATATCTGGAACAGAGGTGCATAATGACATTCTGGTGAGGTCGACAGACTGAGATAGTCAGTCTAAGCTTCATTCCACTGCACATTACAATATCATTGTAGCATCTGTTAATGAGTTCATTAAACGCAATGCTCAGTCCAGCAATTTAAATATTTTTAGGAACAATTGGCACAGAGGTGATTTCTGTTACAGCTAATGCATGTACTAAGTGTTTGGCCTGCTGGGTTCTTCCATCCATCTGTGCATTATGCCTTCTGTGCAGAGAAGATAAAAATGCACTGAAGAAGCAAATATTTTTCATTATGCAATTTAGACAGTAGAATACTTATATGACCTCTGTTCAGATCATACCTTGAATACAATGGACAGTTCTGGTTGTTGAGAAACAAGGGAGACACAAGACTGATCCCTAGTATCAAGAGTTGGAGTGACGAGGAATGACTGGGAAAGCTTGGGCTTTTTAGTCTGGAAAGGACATGTCGGAGAGGCGATCTTACAGAGGTACATAAGCTAGTCAAGGGAATGGAAAAGATAAATCTGGAATATTACTTTAAGTTAAACTTAGCTTCAAACTAGTAAAAGGTAAATTTAGGACTGCTATCTTCACACGAAAGGGACCTAAGAGCGGTACGAAGACGGCAGAGCAACCACTGCACCTGCCCATTCGTGCCAGCGTGAGGCCCAAGCCATTTTGAGGCTGAGGCCTCATTAGCATGGCACTGGCGAGCTGCAGGCATCAAATGGCCACTCTGCTGCTGCTTGGTTCTGGGACAGCAGGAAATCAGTCGGCTCCCAGGCGTATGGGAAAGGCCTTGAATGGGGCGGAGATGTTTTGGGGGCCCAGGAGGAGCACTCCACCTCCTCCTGGCCTCAATAAAAAAAAATTAAAAGTTTGCTGGCCTGTTTTATGAACGGCCTCCAGCAGTCCCTTTAAGGACCACTGGTTAGACCTCTCAATGCCTGAATCAAAAGGGCAGAGCGTGCATTGTGTATACTCCGCCAATTTGTACTTTCAAGTTGCAATTTGGTTCCTACAACTGACATAGGACCCCAATTTGTATACTTAAGCAGCCTCCCACCTGTTTCAGGCAGGCAGGCTGCTTGCCCATATACAGGCCCACTCAAAAATTGCAACAGGTGGGCCTTAGCCATTAATGGGATGGCCGTGGGGCCCACTTGATTTTCAAATGCTGGTTGCCCATTTTCCAGTTGAAAACCGTCCCCATAGAATGATCAGTTTATGGAATCAATTTCCAAGAAGAGTAGTGGAAGTGAAAATCCTTGAATCTTTTAGAAAAAAAGGGGAATTTTAGGATCTTTCCAGATGGATGAACTAAGATGAGTCAAATGGCCTTCCTCATTCCATAACTATCTTGTGATTGTGAGGTAAGCTACACATAAAGCTTTGAAGCTTGCCCGCAGAAAGTTTATGAGAACATTTGAAAGTTGGCTGAATACACGTAATTGTCAGCTGTATGTGGAAATCATATAGGCTTCAATTGTTCTCAGCTCCGTCATTCTAGGGTCGCCTTTTTTGATGCGGTGCCATATTCATTAATTTCCTTTGTGTTGCATTTGCAGAAGGTGACTGATCAATTTGAGTTAAGTATACTGACTGATTCAAGCAACCTCATGTGACATCTGTAATTTACTTTGACTGTCGTCAACAACTACTTAATATATGGGAATCTCCATATTTGGCAGGAGACATTCATTTGTGCTCATTCGCACCATACCACGTTTCCTCAAGACTGAGACTTTTTTCCAGATAGCCTTCAAAACTTTCCTGGTACGTGACCATGCGCTGAAATCCTCCCACTAACTGGGTATTGGTGCCTTGTCCCTCAGCTCTGTAGACTGCATTGCGCTGTGCCCTCATGCCATCTACTGTAATTTGCAGAGGCCAATCCACAATTCTTGCATTACGCCCTCTGCACTCTCCCCGCATTTCTCACAGAAATTGCACGCTCCACAGTTAGGCTGAATTCTTGCAGTTGCTTTCTGAATAGGCATCTCAGCTGTCCTACACCTCTAGCCCACCCTAACATATCTGAGCTTCAGAAGGTGTACAGAATAAAGGTTAGCATTCCTGTAAGTGCATATGAAAAGGCAAAAACTTCCATTTTATATATTGCCTCTGAGCCTAAAGTCATTTCACCCACACAATTTCTTAGCGTTTGATGCTCTTTTTAAAAAAAATGCCAGTGTGAAATTAAGCGTATCAAAGAATGCAGCAAACCTTACTGAAACAACCAGGGGATCAGCCTGAGAAAAAGACTAGAGCGCCAGATTTAGGCCCGTCTTTTGAGCCCATCTGATATAGAGGAACTGTGAGCATACAAGACACAGATCATAAAGTCACTGAACGTGTTACCATCATCTTCACCCTTACATATAATTAAAAAATAACAAATGAGATCACCAGAAAAAATGTATTTGGTTGTGCTTCATTACGATTTCTTTATTGATTTTTAATGTCTGTAAGCTTTGGAAAGGGGGAATCAATCATTTGGTGAACAGATTGCTTTCAACATGAGGAAACAGAATTTTTAATCTGTTTTCAAAGTCCTGTGACTGCATGAATTCACTAATGTTATAAATGCCCTAAATAACCTGAAGGGGGGGCACAGAGATTGTAAGGGTTAAATCTTCTTACAGCTTATATCAAAAACACTATGTAGCCAGTAGAAAGAGAAAGTTCATGACTGCAGCATTATTAACTCTTGGATGACTTCAGTAAATTCCATACTGAGCTTTCTACTTTTCCCAACTCACACTATATATAAGAGAACTGTAAGCAGCAATGCCTTTTTCATTCTCATGGTATTCTGGAATACTCAAATAAACTTAGTGTGAAGCATTTTTTAACTTGAGGATATGTGGCTGACAGTGATGGATTAGGAAAACAAACCACTGAATAACGCTGAGCTATATAATTTGAGAACACTGGCACAAGTTGCTTCCACTAAGAGGGGTTTATTTTTCTTTCTTCAGTGTTGCTCAGTTACATATTTCGTAGATACAGTGCAGCTCTTTGGTTTTTGTACAATTGTTCCAAAAACCCAATAGTCCTAGTTAAGGCATGTGTGCCCATGAGCACTCAGGTGCAAAGATAGTCCATCTCAAGTTCTCACAATCAAAGTAGGGAGGGAGGAGGCACGTGTGGAGCATAAACACTGGTATGGACCTGTTGGGCTGAATGGCCTGTTTCTGTCCTGTACATCCTATGTAAATCTTTTTTGCCCTGAAAAGGTAGGGAGAAGATTGTCCAGGTAGGTTATGCATTGCAACCTTGTTATTTTAACTTTTCACCCCACCCTAATCTCAGTGGAAACTCTATTATAATCAAGACAGGATCTCAATAAAATCTCAATAATTTGTTGTTTTTAGTAATGAGATTTTACCCCTCAAGCGGTCTTCATACCTATGGTTGCAGATTCAAGAGTCAATGGGGGTGATTTTAATCTCCAAGAACGAATGGGTTGAGGGTGGGTGGGAGTTGAAAATAATTGTTTTTTTGGGTTGCGACCCCAAAATTTTCGGACTTTGCATTCCCAGTGGGAAGCCTGTACTTTTACGCGCCGATGTTAAACCTGGAAATAAAGCCGGGTTGCGGTCGTGACTCAAAAAACAATTATTTTCAACTCCCACCTGCACCCAACCCACCCATTCTTGGGGTTTAAAATCACCCCGAATGATAGGCATTGTAGCAATATATGCAAATAATGTTATTCGGTTTCTAAAGCCCCTTAATTAAACAAAGTCAAGTCATATCACAATTCCATTTCCTTTATAGGACTTCAAAAGGCCCATCTGTTTTCTTATGGCTGACTCCAGTATCTAGCCAGCATCAAAGCACTTGGAGCAGAGGAGAGGCTGTACTCTGCAGTAGGTGACTTTAGCTAGGTACGTTTTACAAAAGCCCATCAAGGCAATCAAAAAACATTCACAATTTTATCTCAGGATGTGGACGTCACTGGCATTTATTGCCCATCTCTGATTGCCCTGAGAAGGTAATGGTGCACCTTCTCCTTGAACCTACAGTAGTGATTTGATACAACTGAGTGGCTTGCTAGGCCACCTCAGAAGACAGTTAGCAGTCAAGTACACTTGTGTGGGACTGGAATCACACTTAGGCCAGATAAGGAAAGGATAGCAGGTATCCTCCCCTAAACCTGTTGGATTTTTACAACAATCTGACAGCTTCATCACTTTTACTGATACTAGCTTTTTATTTCCAGATTTTTAAACCTATTCAAATTCTCAAACTATCACCTTGGGATTTGAACTCACATTCTCTGGATTACTAGTCTAGGCTTCCAGATTACTAGTCCAGTAGTTTAACCACTGCACTACTGTACCCAATGATATTTGACACAATATTTGACATTGTCTTCTGCTCAGAATCCGTTCTCATGCTGGAAGATTATCAAGTTGGCAGTGGCACTTGTGTGTTTTATTTTGAACATAACATGACAGATTTATCTCGATCCATTGATACCAGCCTGAAACAAATACCCACACTGCTGGTTGCCTTTCAATCCAGCATCCACAAATTAGAGTAGTCGCTCCACATTTACAATCTCTACACTACTTGCATGAGGACTTTTGCTGCACATTTTCAGTTAATGCTAATTAGGATCCAACAGTGTAAACAGACAGACAGCCTGTTTCCAGAAGGTTTTTGTTGCCAGAATTAGTTCAAATACTAGATTCATTCAGAAGTAAAACTGGGTGGGGAGGGGGTTCGGAATAAGGAGAAAGGGGTTGCGACGACAATGCCATTGACATTCTGTTCATTTTACCACTAGCAATGTATTCTCTGACGACCTTGGAGAATCTTAGATATTAGACATTAAGGTGAAATTTACAGTTTGTTCTACTGTTTGGAAGACGCCGGTGAGAAGACAAAGAGGGATCGAACTGATGAGAAAAGCAAAAAAAGTACACCAAAAATATTCCAGTCACTTCAATGATAATTCAGTAAAAGAACTAAGCAGATGTTCCAGCTGTTGTTCTTTCCGGAACTCTACCTAATTTTATGATATATCTTCTTGTAATAAATATTCAGATTTTGCTCGGCACTTTCAAAATAAAATCATAAAACGTTATTTGCTGGCTTGAAGTGCATTAAATCCAATTATAAATCAATGATAAAATGGTTCAGATAAACAAGATATGCACTGTGAACATTACAATTTATCCCATCACCTTCAGGCTCCCTGCATCACACATTGTCAATGATGAAAAGCTCCTGATTTTAAACTGAGGACAATATTTTACACATTAAAACAAAACGCAACTCTGATGTCAGGGTGGGTTTTTTTGCAGCGGGAGAGGGGGTGGGCAATTTTCAAATTTTTGTTTATTTTACTTAAGGGAACTTTTGGCCTTAATTTGACTTGGTTCGTGATAGAATCCCTTTAAATTAACTTTCACTGGAGTAACGCTTGATAACCCACTAGGGCTGACATATTGAATGGCAATAAACTGAGCACACTTCACTGCAGCTGTGCCTTCCTGCCCACCTGCGGCTCAGTCCCCAGTTCCCAAGCAGTACATTACACAGCGACAGACGCACTAGGCTTCTTAGTGCATCTATCACTCCAGCTGATCCAGGCACAGGGTGGAGAGAAATGGAGCTGCCTGGATTAGGGAGTGAATTCCCTCATTATGTTTAAATTTTTAATTAATGCTTTAAAGAAAAAAATACTGCCAGGAATTAAGGTACATTCAAAACCCCAAAGCAAAACATACAATTCATTTGAATCATTTGTATTTAGTTTTAATGCTCGAGTTTCTTTTGATTGCAAAATTTATCCACAGCAAATTTTAAATAAATAAACAGATATATTCAACTTCGCACCAGGGAAATTTTTTCTCCCCTTTAGTACAAATAGCCAGTACAGCAAAATAATGAAATGTGGAGAGGAACAGTGAGAGAATGGGAAAGTTTAGAATTGAGTGCATTTAAATTCAATAAAAACAGAAAAAGCTATAAATACACAGCATGTCAGTCAGCATCTGAAAGGCAAAGCAGATCCCACTCCAAACGTTAACCTGTAATTTCTCCTTCACTTTCAGATGCTGACTGACCTGCTGTGCATTTACATCATTTTCTATTTTCATTAAAGATTTCCAGCATGCGTAGTTTCTTTCTTATCTCTGGCTTTTATTTTAATTTTTTTTCACATTAGAGTGTAAAAGAAAGGTAAAATGTTGCAAGGCCCTTCATCAACCAGCCAATGATTATAACGGACGGAAAATTGTAGTACCATGTCCGCAATTTTCTGACATCCACGTTCTCACTAAATTAAGCCTTATCATAGCATCACAGAAGCAAAGAAGGAGGCCATTTGGCCCATCAAGCCCATGCTGACTCTTTGTAAGAGCAATCCAGTTAGTCCTATTCCCCCGCTTTTTCCCTGTAGCCCTCCAAATTTTTACACTTCAAGTATTTATCCAATTCCTTTTTGAAAGCCAAGATTGAATCTGCTTCCACTGCCCTTTCAGGCAGTGCATTCCAGATCATAACCACTTGCTGCGTTAAAAAAGTTTTTCCTCATGTCACCATTGGTTCTTTTGCCAATTACCTTAGATCTGTGTCCTTGGTTCTCGGCCCTTCCGCTAATGGGAACAGTTTCCCTTTATTTACTTTATCTAAACCCTTCATGATTTTGAACACTTCTATCAAATCTCCTTTTATATATTGGGATAATAATCCCTCTGGTTGGCTGTGTATAGCAACACGGTAAATATATTTGTGACAGTTTCCTCTGCTTGGTATTTTTAGCAAAATTATTAACATCTCCACAAATGCATTTACGATTTTGCTTCACTTAAGGTTGGAAATGACTGTTGGCCACATTAGCGGACAGACACTTAATATGTTCATGTTCATCAATCTGTTTATTTTAAAGGAGTTAATACTTCACTAAAATACCACACAGAGGAATGTTATACAAATATGTTAAGCACCCATCCCCTAATATCGCCAACAGTCATTTCTGGACTATAGTTAACCACAGGAATTCTTAGCCCATTGTTTTCCATCTGACAGGGGCAAGCTTGAACACCATAGAATTTGTGAGCTACAGTGAATGCCCAGAGGACTTCCAAATCCATTTGAAAATAAAGAGGCCAGTGGAAACTTCATTGGTCCGACCAAGACTGTAATAGAGGTTGTATTGTCCTAATGACATTTCCTGTTTGGGTCAGGGTTTGGAGTGGAGTATTGCTGTTAAATTGACATTAGTGTCATTATGCTCTGCCACAGGCTTATGATTTATTAAAACACAATACAATCGTTGTGCAGTAAGTGAAGTATTGATTGTGCATGTGGTAAAACTGCTTGTACTGCTTCCTGTGCAGTAATAATCCAGCTATTGTTCTCAGACTTGGTTCCTCTTTATTAATCTGCATTCCTATCCGTTGATCAATTAATAGGCTTTGCTAATCAAGAGGGCAAAGTCTCAGTCTGTCATCTGACCTCATGGCCACATGGAGGGAGGGATCAAAGGGTCGCAACCTTTGTAAGTTCTCAAGCTGACAAGACATATAAACAGCTTGTGCCCCAATTCCAGGATAAATCTGTTCTGAGAACGAGCTGTTCACACTCAGTTTTTGGGCCCTGGCTGTCTGTAAGTGACAATTTCAATCAAATGTACTAAATAGTTGTTCAAATAAGTGGCAACGAGTTTGTTATAGGTAATAGAATTCAGTCTTAATTTTTAAAAATCCTGCGTTATGGGCCTGCAATGTTCTGTTTAGACAGCTAGCTCAAAACTGATCTGTGCTGGAATCATGTGGGAGTTAGTTTAATTTATTAAAAGAAAAAAGGCCAGACCGTGTCCTGGCAGGATTGGGCCGTGGGCAGCTCCTCAACATAACTGCCTGTATTCCAGAAATAACAGACAAGCTCATTTACATAAACACATCAAATTGCAGCACCTTTGAATCAGGACAGAGTGTTGTCCTTGCCCTCTTTGTTCAGGGGGATCCCTATCTGGTCTGACTAGTGTAAGCATCTGAATACTGCCCAACTGACCCCCAGTGTAATTCAGAATGGAACCAAGGTCAGGCTTGTCAGTACATGTAAAAAAAAGGTTTTAAAAGTCAGTAAAAAAACATTGTAAATGCAGCAGTTTTCATGTCCCTGCATAAATATCAGCATTCCCTTGTATCCTAAGAATTTGTTAGAATACATTAGCAGCCTGTGATAATCAACATGGGTGGAAGGAACAGCATAGCATGTTAGCACAGAGTGAAGGGATTCAGATACAATTTCCCCCTCTCCAGCAAGTTCCCAATTTCAGCTATGGGGAGACCCGGGCACTGCCCCACTGGGGAGACTGGGGAGAAGATGTGGAAGAGTAACAGTATTTCCATGGTGCCCATTGATGGCTAGCTGATAAGCAATTCTGGCAGAGACATGGGACCTTGTTGCCTATCCATTCTCTGGGTTGTATTGTCTGGTGAGTTCTAAATGGGATGAAAAGGAAAAAAAATAGCTTGGTGACTGGAGCACTGAAATTACATCACGTTTACCACAAGCTCTTCAATTAGTTTGCGTAAAATATTGTCGCTCGAGAGGTCGTGCAAAATGTCAATCCAGTTACCTTAAAATATATCAGGATGTATAATTGTAAGAGGGAGCAATCGAGTCATTTCTTCCCACAAATTAATTTTCGTTTATTTGTAGTGTACAGCACTCCATCTATCATAGAGCAATCTTTATGGTGAAATTACAGTTGTCGGATAATTGTAAAAGAAATTAATGACATGTTCAAAAAAGCACAGGTACACACCTTGAATACTTTGAGTGGGCTTTTTGTTTAAGAAAAAGGAACCTCCGACACATGCCTCATTCTCCATTCAATTGCACCTGTTGGAATACCTGAGGGCTGATTGGTTTTAATCAGCCAGTCACTCGCTAGCTGAAGATAGTCGGCATATTTACAGATTTTGCATGAAAAATATAAAAAACGCTGGATCCCCAGTCTCTGCTTTGTTAGCTGATCTCAACCGGGCAACAGTAGGGATTCTATAATTGCAGAGCCATGGGGAAAGAGCAGGGGAGTGGGACTAATTGGATAGCTCTTTCAAAGAGCTGGCACAAGCACGATGGGCTGAAAGGCTTTTCCGCACTGTATAATTCTAATTGGCCTCACTACCCCTAGGCTGAAGGTGATGACAGGATGGGGCTCAGCTGTAATGTCCCCCTCCATGCTTCCCCATTATCAAATAGCCATCTGGCATTCACTATCTATGCTAGCACATGAAGAATGGTCACTGAGTGAGGTGCTGCAGAGTACCCAAACCCTGTGTAGATGTCCCCTGGAATAAGCGAGTGTCCTCAGGAAACGGAGGAAGAAAATTAGGAGAACAAATAAGACTTTGCACATCAGGCAGAGGGGAATGGTATCAAACCATCCTCCATGCTATTTACAAGTAAGAGCTTTTTCCAAGAGACAATCCAGGCATTATATCATCAGTCATATTGATTTTCTTCACAACAAGTCACCAAGCAGTTCCTGGATCACCTCAGGCTAGTACTGGAGTAATGACATCTGCCTATTCTTTTGCCCCCCACCACAGTTTAGTACATTGCTCAGAATAATGCACTGGACTAGAACTATGAGGACAGTAAGACACGCTTTGGAACATAGGAACAGGAATAGGCCATTTAGCCCCTCAGGCCTTTTTCCCCATTCAATGAGATCATAGCTGATCGGTGACCTAACTCCATATACCCGCCTCAGCCCCAAATCCCATATCCAAACAAGGCATGGGAAAACAAAATAAATGGTGAGATGCAGAGAAGTGTAGAGCAACAGAAGGACCTTGGAGTGCATGTCCACAGATCCCTGAAGGTAACGGGACAGGTCGATAAGGTGGTTAAGAAGGCATATGGGATACTTTCCTTTATTAGCCGAGGCATAGAATATAAGAGCGGGGAGGTTATGCTAGAACTATATAAAACACTAGTTAGGCCACAGCTTGAGTACTGCCTACAGTTCTGGTCACCACATTATAGGAAGGATGTGATTGCACTAGAGAGGGTACAAAGGAGATTTACAAGGATGTTGCCTGGACTGGAGAATTTTAGCTATGAGGAAAGATTGGAAAGGCTGGGGTTGTTTTCTTTGGAACAAAGGAGGCTGAGGGGAGATTTAATTGAGGTGTATAAAATTATGAGGGGCCTAGATAGAGTGGATAGGAAGGACCTATTTTCCTTAGCAGAGAGGTCAATAACCAGGGGGATTATATTTAAAGTAATTGGTAGAAGGATTAGAGGGGAGTTGAGGAGAATTTTTTCACCCAGAGGGTGGTGGGGGTCTGGAACTCACTGCCTGAAAGGGTGGTAGAGGATGAAACCCTCATCACATTTAAAAAGAACTTGGATATGGACTTGCAGTGCCATAACCTACAAGGCTACAGGTCAAGAGCTGGAAAGTGGGATTAGGCTGGATAGCTCTTTTTCGGCCGGCACGGACATGATGGGCTGAATGACCTCCTTCTGTGCCATAAATTTCTATGATTCCATGATCCCCTAATACCTTTGGGGTTAACAAAAATCTATCAAACTCAGATTTAAAATTAACAATCGAGCTAGTATCAACTGCCATTTGCGGAAGAGAGTTCCAAATTTCTACCACCCTTTGCGTGTAGAGTGTTTCCTAACTTCACTTCTGAAAGTCCTGGCTCTAATTTTTAGGCTATGTCCCCTAGTCCCAGGCTCCCCAACCGACGGAAATAATTTCTCTCTATCTACCCTATCAGTTCCCCTTAATATCTTGAAAGTTCAATCAAATCACCCCTTAATGTTCTAAATTCAAGGGAATACAACCCTAGTTTGTGTAATTTCTCCTCGTAATTTAACCCTTGGAATCCAAGTATCATTCGAGTAAATCTACATTGCACTCCCTCCAAAGCCAATATATCCTTCCTAAGGTGCAGTGCCAGAACTGAACACAGTACTCCGGGTGTGGTCTAACCAGGGCTTTGTATAGATGTAGCATAACTTCTGCCCCCTTGTATTCTAGTCCTCTAGATATAAAGGCCAGCATTCCATTAGCCTTTTTGATTATTTTCTGTACCTGTCCTTGTCATTTTAATGATCTATGTACATGGACCCCTAAGTCTCTTTGGATCTCCACTGTTTTGAGCTTTTCACCATTTAGAAAGTTATCTGATCCATCCTTTTTAGGTCCAAAGTGGATGACCTCACACTTACCTACATTGAAATCAATTTGCCACAGTTTTGCCCATTCACTTAATCTATTAATATCCCTCTGTAATTTTATGCTTCCATCTACACTGCTTACAATGCTATCAATCTTTGTGCCATCGACAAACTTGGCTCTCTATCCCATCGTCCAAGTCGTTAATAAATACAGTGAATGGTTGAGGCCCCAACACAGGTCCCTGTGGGACACCATAAGTCACATCCTGCCTTTGATTAGGAGAGGAAAGAGAGGGGTAAAGGGGGTAGCAGAGAGGGAAAGAAGGAGAAGTGGTTTAAAGAAGTGGGGGATAAGCAGCAAGGTTATAAATGTAGTATTTTTAAATGTCCAGATTCTGAAATAATTTTGTTCAATGTTTTGGTGCAGAATTTGTTTCTTCCTTTTTCTCCTCTCCTGTAAGTGATGAGTTATGCTAAGAGCCATAGGATCTGGTAGCTCACTAGTACTTTGTTCAAGTGAACATTCTGCACGCGTAAGCCTACAGCGTTAGTATTTGCAGGCTATTCAACTGTACGACATCACAAAGTCCAATCTTGTCCTCACCTGACATCCATACACTTTCCAGTACGATTACTGCATCGTGTTAGGAGAAAGAGCCCTGAATTTCCCCTAATTCAGAGATGCTACGGCTAATTGCAATTCCCCTTGTGTGACCCTGGCTGAGACCAGCTAAGTGCACAGGCCAGGAATCAAACACAGGACCGTCTGGTCTTGTTTCCCTCTCTTAAACACAAACAGATTTAATGTTGCAAACTGAACTAGTATTTGATTAACATCAGCTCTTTGACAAACCAAGACAACTTTTCAGCATTATACTAAAAAAACTACAGGATTTCAGTTGTTCAGTTTATTCAAAGCTTGCTGCATTTTGAATTCTGACTTAACATGAGAAACTTTACAAAAAAATTGCATTAATTTTATGATGAGAAACAGGAATTAGTAAAATTGATATAGCTAATCCAGTGCCCAGATAGTTATTGCAGTTCAAAATGCATTTTCCTCTTGCAAACCCTTTTCAAGTTTAACTCTAATAATATCAATTAGTTACAATATGATTATGGATTTAAAAGTTCTTTTAAATTAAATGAGAACACAGGTTAGGAGAAATGCAACTAAAATGGAAGTTGTGTTTATCAGCATCCTCGGTCAATGCATGTTCTCATCAACACTGGGTGCCTATGGCTCTGGGAACCAGCAAGAGGTCAGAATTAAGCCCTAGTCTATTCATGTACCAAATCTCATCAACATTCCTTAAGTACTCTTGCTGAAGGGGGAGGAAATTTGTTATCTGAAACCACAGGTTCCCACACTATAGACTTGTGTGAGGGGCAAAGGCCCTCGCCAAAATAGTCTGCTTGTTTACAAAAAGAGGAAAACACGTTCAATTATCTTCCCATTTTACAAAATGGCACAGCTCACTTTCTACCAAATTCCCTCTTGGAACTTTGAACTTACAATACCGCATCTTTAGTTCAACTTGTTTTGCTTGGCTTTAAAAAAAATGGTATTACTGAATTGTGAAGGTGGGTTTAATTCACTCTGATGCATAGAGAATCAAAAAATGATTTTGTAAGATTACATTACACAAAAAGCCATTACAAATAACAGGCACACTATGTATAACAATAAATGTATCAAAGTAATTTTGAATGGTATGTGGTGAAGCACATAATAGCTCATTCATACAGTGTTTATTGTATTTAATATAAAGACCATTGCCTGAGGTTTTCAAAGTGCTTTATTGAAAACTACCACAAAATAAAAGTGCAATAAAAATAGAAAATACTCTGAAATATATCTGAAAAGAGAAAAGACAGCTCAGGATATAGGATACAGATCCTTGGTCAGATCTGACCCACTTTATTATCTCTTTTCAGATGTCCACCAACCAGCTGTGTATTTCCAGCATTTTCTGCTTGTATTACAGATTTTTTTTAAATTCCGGGAAATAAAACTGTATTGTAGCCTGAAGTGAATAGCTAGAATTACTTGATTCTGATTATTTCTCTTTAAAAAGTTAATCACATTATTACTTGAATGACTTGACTTTTTACAAGAAATGCTCTGAAAGTGAATGACACGTCACTCACTGGTAAGTGGCACCAAACACTGACTGTGGCAGGAACAGGTACAACACCTAGCTGTAATTGGTTTAACTGAAGGCTCCTATTGAAAAAAAGAATGTAGCATTCCTTTATAAATCTATTAAATTTAATTAGAACCTTGTTTTATAAATCAATTACAACTGCCCTAACTCGCCCTATTAAACATGCATGGGTAATATAGTATTTCCCCTCTTATGGTCTAACAGATTTTATGGTCATTGAATCTGAGTAAATCAATACAAATCCTTGCAGTTCATATTTCCTGAAAACAAAAATCCCCAGAGTAGCAAAACATGGAAAGTGCAGCCTTTGCTTTCAATGCAATACATATCGGGCCACTTTAAACGTGAAAGATGATCCTCACGGGCGAAAGCAATGGTTTCAAGCTCTCTTAAGGCTATTGATGCAGGAATTCAGCATTGGAAAGGCTTATTGTAGCTTCAGACAATACACCTCATGGGAAAGAGGACTGAAAGGGACAGCAGGGAGCTGCTAGACTGGAAGAGACCTCCGCTGGGTCCTAATTCCTGTTCCATAGCACTGATTACAGGTCTCTTTTTATAAGGAGATGCGCTAAATAGCAGGCACTAGAGGCAAAAAGCATTTACTAGATCATCCTGAATAAAAGTGCTATTACCCCTTAATATAAACGCAGATTACAATTATAATTTAAAAAAAAGGATCGACAGCAATCTGTAAGGAATGAGGTTTTCACTATAGGAACCTACTGACTCCACCACCAACATACAAAATTAAATGTTTTCTCCCCCCTACATTTAGAAAAATTTGCCTTTTATTTTTATCCATCTTTTACTGAGAATCCAAGGTGAAGCACCAAGGCCCACAATGCAAGGCATCCTCAAGGTTGAAAACATTAGGGGGAAAAGATGAGATCAATCAATAAATAGTGTTTAGGTGACACCCAGCTCCAGAATTCGTGGAGGGAGGATTTTGTTTCCCAGTTGGGAAAGGAGACATTCCAGCTCTTCTGCCAGTGCCACCTTTTTTATTTTACTCTCGTGTGGGAAACCGCAGCTGTAGGTTCTCATCCCCAATGCAGCCTGCTCCTATTTCCATAACATTGTGCAGTACAGTGACTGACAAGATTTGGCTCACTAATGTATTGGTCACTGAGCCGAGAGCCACAGAGGGCAGCAGGACCAAGTGAATAACAACATTATAATAATAAATATACACGTTTTATCTCTTGCGTTTCAACATCATACTTAAAAAAACACTTGTGAAGTTAAAGATAAACAATGTGGCCCATTTAATAATAATGTTGTGAATATATGACCAATCCATCAGATTGCCTCCACATATTCATCTTAAGATAAAGTGATCTGGTTGGACATTTGAATCAACATCCAAGATGGACACTTTATAATCAAATCAAACTCACTGTCTACCTCAGCATGGGGTAGAGGGATATGGTTCAGATTGGGCCCTGAAATAGCTGCTGAATGACAGGGCAAACTGAACAGCCTGAATGGCCTTTTCTGAGGCCCGTATTATATTTTCAGAGCACAAATACATTTTTAAAAAATATTTCTGTGGTTTAAAAGATAACTACTACCAACAAAGCTCCTGCACAGTACTGATTTTGAGGATGTAAACAAACAGGCAGAATATAATTGATATAATAATAGGAAGAGATATAATGTTTTGGCACTAAAATGGCTCCACTGTCCAAATCAGTGCTGGCCAGTCAGATGTATTCAAAGTTCTATTAAATGCCCACCACCACCTTCTCAGGGCAACTTGAAATGTAGCCTTACCAGTGCTGCCCACAATCCCAGAAGACATTTTTTTTTAAATGCCACAGGTACTGTTCTGAAATGTTTCCACATAGTAGCAGGCTAGATTAAGTTACAAAGGGAAAGCACGAAGTGTACTTTCCATAGACAGTGCTGATCTCAGCCATTCCGCCCCATGCTGTCATGGGGAGGGCACTGGGTGGGGAGACAGGCAGAGAACAAAAGTTCCTCACAGTCACTCGAACTCCTCCTAGTGGCTAGTTTCAGAGCAGTATTAGAAAATTGTAAACAATTTTACAACACCAAGTTATAGTCCAACAAATTTATTTTAAATTTCACAAGCTTTCGGAGGCTTCCTCCTTCCTCAGGTGAATGTTGTGGAAATGGTATTAGAAAAGGCCTGGGAGTTAGATAGGTCGCACTACTGGCGCTACAATATACAACTGAAATCTTCTTAGTGCCCCAGGGCTTAATGTTTTGTAGCTAAAAAAAAAGTAATTACATTTTTCCTGTAAGTTTTCACGAAAAGGGTTTGGCAAACCTTTTGTTTGGGGAGGCAAAAGAGACGTGTGGGACCTTTGTTGCAATGACAACACATATAGGATTTGTTACTGGATCACACAGGAAAGGTTTGCTGAACAGGTTTTCATAAAGGCTGTCCCCTCTCTAAATAAGTTTCTTTAGGGATGTGTCAAAAGGTCTCGGTCTTTTATCTTCCTCCTCCCTTGCTCTTGGTTAAAAATGAAGGAGCCGTTTCAGCGCTGTGCATGGCGTGGCAGGTTTCTTCCAAGTCCCATTTTGGCAAAGATCAGCGGCTGGTGGAACCGAACAGACCAACAAGGGCCTGTCAGGAGGGACACCACAAACACTGCAGGCGTCTACACAACTGAAGCAACCTGTAGGACTTGTTGCTTGTATGTTGTTGTTACTTTCTACTTGGTCATCTCTTTCCAAAATTCTCCAAGTTTTTTTTTGGTCTAAATTAATTGAATGATGTCCCTTCTGGTTGTCAGTGCTGGTGTATTATGACATTTATTAACCATTTACATTGACACTTTAATTTCAATCTGCCCAACTGTTGGATGCAGGTCAATGTAAATCACAATCGACTTAAGCAAATTAATAAAATGTTAGCACACATTTCACTCCAAAAGCGACCAGGCTGAGCTTGTAACTGCAGTGCGTTTGTCTGGTTCTTCGGTGGCTGTGACAGGAAATGTAATTCTACTGAATATCGTCAAAAACAAGAATGCACGGCACTTTGGTTTGCAGCAAATGACGCTATATTTCACTGACAGGAACCAGTTAGTGTGAGTGAAGAGTGTGCAGATTGGCGGCAGCAGATACCGTGGTGACAAATTGGATGGATCCAAGGATTGCACTGATTTTGCGCAGTGGCGCACAGATCGGCTATTGCCTTAGTTTAGTGAACGCGGGATATAAGCGGGCTGTTTTCGGGCGGCAGGGGGTCCTCGTGTCACTCAGTAGCCGGGCATCACTGCATCAGCAGGACAGCGACACTGGGTTACAGGGACATACAGGGGCTCTGGGCTACAGGGACATACAGGGGCACTGGGCTACAGGGACATACAGGGGCACTGGGCTACAGGGACATACAGGGGCACTGGGCTACAGGGACATACAGGGGCACTGGGCTACAGGGACATACAGGGGCACTGGGCTACAGGGACATACAGGGGCACCGGGCTACAGGGACATACAGGGGCACCGGGCTACAGGGACATACAGGGGCACCGGGCTACAGGGACATACAGGGGCACCGGGCTACAGGGACATACAGGGGCACCGGGCTACAGGGACATACAGGGGCACCGGGCTACAGGGACATACAGGGGCACCGGGCTACAGGGACATACAGGGGCACCGGGCTACAGGGACATACAGGGGCACCGGGCTACAGGGACATACAGGGGCACCGGGCTACAGGGACATACAGGGGCTCTGGGCTACAGGGACATACAGGGGCACCGGGCTACAGGGACATACAGGGGCACCGGGCTACAGGGACATACAGGGGCACCGGGCTACAGGGACATACAGGGGCACCGGGCTACAGGGACATACAGGGGCTCTGGGCTACAGGGACATACATGGGGCACTGGGCTACAGGGACATACATGGGGCACTGGGCTGCAGGGACACGAATCGTTTTAACCAAACGGTTATTCAAAAAAACAACTAATTTCACTTACCTGAAGTGTCCCACATGTTCAGTTCGATTCTTTGCTTGTCGATTTCGAAACTCGCCGTGTAGTTCTCAAACACAGTGGGGACATAATTCTAGAATGATAGGCAAACAACGTGATATTAAAGATCGGGATTTTAGAATATTAATTTTTTTTTAGAAAAAAGAGATAATATTTAACAATTAGATGCAAGTAGCAAATTAATTTATTATGAAAATTAGACTTTAAATTTGACAACTTGTTCGTGTATTTTTTTAAAAACTTACCATAGAGGGCTAAGAAATTGGAAGATCACCATTCCGAAAACACACACACACACGGAGATATTTCAATCTAGAAACAATGTAAACTTTCATACTTTTTACTCTTTCGCAACCCAAACAGTGTTGGTTTCGAAGTTATTTTAATGCAAATATCGTTGACGATTTAAAATCGAAGAATGTATTATATTTAGAATGAAATGTTGCAGTATATGACATTTCGTAGTACTGTAATTAGTTAAATAACTACTGATTTGGGACAAAACTTAATACAAAAACTTCTATTTTGTTTCATTTCTTCCTAGTATAATGTGAACACGAATTCTTAGTAAGATTGTGCTAGTTACTCAATATTCAATTAATTCAAATTTTAGATCACTTCGGGTGAAGAATTATAAAATATTTACCTCTGGATAACAATCCTTAGCAAATACGTGTAATAAAGTAGTTTTTCCACATTGTGCATCCCCAACTACAACAATCTTACAACGAGCGATTTGACTCTCCATGGCTAAATTCTGGTCCTGATGGCTAGTCCCTTCTTTCATTTACAAATTGCTTTCAACCAGTAATCCAGACTGCGGTATAAGAGCTCCCTTTGCTGTTCTTCCCTTTACTTCCCTCCTTCAATCCGATTGCCTTGCTTTCTCAGGGCTGTAGACTATGAGCCGGGAGCGCCTCATTGAGGCTAGAATCACCAATCAGTGCAACGGTCCCAGAGATATGCAAATATGGGCGGTACCTGGGCGTGGCCATCAGTTGGGAAATAATTAAATTAAAAATGAGTGGATTAAGTCAAATTGAATCAAGTCTCCCAACTTTGCACAAAAGTGTCAAAGACAGCCTGTAAAGTGGTAATTTTGATGAGACGAGAACGTTGCTTTCGATGCCAGGAGAGATCGTGGCATTAAAAAGAAAACCTGGGCTGGATTTTATAGGAATGGAATGGAACAGTTTGGCTGTCATTTTTTTTAATGACATTTAAACTCTTTTGAAGAAAACGCACATATAAAACATGTACATGTGAAATAAAAATAGATTACATCATTTGATACTCCTACCATATAGACACATACAAAAAAGAACCATAATTTGTGAAACCACCAAGTGGTTCAGCACCAACATGCAGTGCCACAGAGTGGTGGAATGTGGGTTTGCATCTACCGATTCCCCCTCAGTACTGATCGCCCAATCTCAGTGCCAGTGCTGTGAGAACATGCCAGGGTAGACCCATCGTTTCAACCTGTTCGTGCCCCACGGAACTTATTTCTTCCTATCTCGACTCTTTTTTCTCCCCTTGTCCAGTCTCTTCCGACCTACATCTGCGACTCTTCCGACACCCTCCGCGCTTCAACAGTTTCCAGTTTCCCGTCCCTAACCGTCCCCTTCTCACCATGGATGTCCAGTCCCTCTACACCTCCATCCCCCACCAGGACAGCCTGCAGGCCTTCCGCTTCTTCCTTGAACGGAGGCCCAACCAGTCCCCATCCACAACCACCCTCCTCCGCCTGGTTGAACTTGTTCCTACGTTGAACAACTTCTCCTTTAAATCCACTCACTTCCTCCAAATAAAGGTGTTGCTATGGGAACCCGTATGAGTCCTAGCTATGCCTACCTTTTTGTGGGATACGTGGAACATTCTTTGTTCCGGTCCTACTCAGATCTCCTTCCTCACCTCTTTTTACGGGATATTGATGATTGTATCGATGCCGTTTCCTGCTCTTGCCCTGAACTGGAAAATTTCACCAACTTTGCTTCCAATTTCCACCCTTCCCTCACCTTCACATGGTCCATCTCTGATCCTTCCCTTCCTTGACTTCTCTATCTCCATTTCTGGGGATAGGCTGTCAACCAATATCTACTATAAGCCCACTGACTCTCACAGCTACCTTGATTGCACTTCCTCCCACCCTGCTTCCTGTGAGGACTCTATTCCCTTCTCCCAGTTTCTCCATCTCCGTCACATCTGTTTTGATGATGCCACCTTCTACACCAGTGCTTCCGATATGTCTTCCTTTTTTCTCAACCAAGGATTCCTCGCCACTGTAGTTGATAGGGCCCTTGACCGTGTCCATCCCATTTCCTGTACTTCTGCTCTCACCCCTTCCCCTCCCTCCCAGAACCACGATAGGGTCCCCCTTGTCCTCACCTTCCACCACCAGCCTCCACATTCAACATATCATCCTCCACCATTTCCGCCACCTCCAGCGCGATGCCACCACCTAACACATCTCCCCTCTCCTCCCCTTTCAGCATTCCGAAGGGACAGTTCCTTTTGCGACACCCTGGTCCACTCTTCCATCACCCACAACACCCGCTTCCCTTCCCACAGCATCTTCCCGTGCTAGTACAGGAGATGCAACACCTACCCTTTCACCTCCTCCCTTCCCACCATCCAGGGCCCCAAGCACTCCTTCTAGGTGAAACAGCGATTTACTTGAGCTTTTTTCAATTTAGTGTACTGTATTCACTGCTCACGATGCAGTCTCCTCTACACTGGGGAGACCAAACGCAGATTGGGTGATCGCTTTGCTGAACACCTCCGTTCAGTCCTTAAGCATGACCCTGACTTCTGGTCCCTTGCTATTTTAATTCTCCGTCCCACTCCCACTCTGATCAAGATGTAGGGTTTGAGGGAGGAGAGCGAGATAGTCATGAAGAGAGGTTTATGGAGAGAATTCCAATGTGTAGGGTCAAGACAGCTGAAGGCTCTGGCTGAGGGTGGAGTAGAGGGAGGGGAGGATGCAAAGGAGGTCAGAGTCAGAAGAGCGAAGGGCGATGGCAAGGAGGACATTGAACTAATTGGGTCTGGAGGTGATAAAGGCATGAATAAGATTTTCATCAGCATTTGGATGAGGTAAACAGGGAGGTGAGCGATGTTGCGAAGGTGGAAATATGTGGTCTTGGTGATGGCCACTTGGTGTGGGCTTTGAAGCTCAAATCAGCTTCAAACATGACAACGATACTGTGCACCACAGGGTTCCGTCTGAGCAAGCAGCCAGGGAGAGGAATGGAGTCAGGGGCTAAGGTGCAAATTTTTTGGGAAAGCAGGAATGAAGAGAAAGGTAAGGGGAAGTGCAAAGGCCTAAAGAAGACTATGGGAGGTAGGTAGCCAAGAATTGAAGGAGAATGTATAGTAAGATAAGACAGGGGAAGAAGACCAACAAGAGCAGAAACAACCAGACAAACGACCCAGAATCCTAGAGCAAAAGCAACTTTAAAAAGAAGCAGAAGACAGGACATCTCTCTGTTAGGCATGGTTAATCAGTAACTTGACAACAAGGAGAATAAGAGACGGCTGCTGTTTCTTCTATGTTACACCAGCAATGGTGAAGATAAACTGGGTAGTATAAAAAACGTTAAGATGCTCAGCATATTGAGCATATTCAAGACTGAGATCAATAGATATTTGGACACTCAGGGAATCAAGGGATATGGGGATAGGGCGGGAAAATGGAGTTGCGGTAGAAGATCAGCCATGATCTTATTGAATGGAGGAGCAGGCTCGAGGGGCCATATGGCTTACTCCTGCTTCTGTTTCTTATGTTCTTGATGCTGACAAAAAAACTGTAAATGAAACTGACAATTGTAAATGGAAATGCCAAAAAATGAAATGCTGCAAAAGATGGTGTTTGGAACAAAGATAATGCAAAATTGTAAATTAAATCAGTGAACTGAATGTAATATCTGCCATATCTCAGGACTGGTATGTAAAAACGAAAAAGAAAATAAAAGATGTTAAAAAAGTGTTTGGGCCCAGGTGGTGTAACATCCATATGTCAGTTTTGTAAATTGTAGTACCTCATACACTAACTACATACTTCACTTTTACAAGAACCTCCAGAGTTCAACTCTGATTAACAATTTATTTTGTTCTTGGAAGCCACTTTATTTTTCCGTTTTTCTCTCCATTTCTCCTGAAGGTAGTGACTCATACTGGGGTGTTAGTCCACTGGTGGCAGCTGCCTCTTACACCTTATCCGAAAGGTCACTCTTCATGTGTGAGTCTCAGCAGTGAGAATTGGCAAGCTAGTCTACCACGGGTGCATCACTGCTGAATCTGGTCCTGTGCTCACTGATGGCCACACACTTCCCAATAGGGTTCATTCGATAGCGATCAGGAACAGGTAGCCTGGCTGATTTTTTTTTTTGTTTCCTTGCTTGAGGGCAATGAGATAATGCACCACTACTCTGACTGAAATAAAAACAGAAAATGCTGGAAAAGCTCAGCAAGTCAGGCAGCATCTGTGGAGAAAGAAACAGAGTTAACGTTTCAGGTCGAAGACCTTTCGGCAGTTCTCCACAGATGCTGCCTGACTTGCTGAGCTTCTCAAGAATTTTCTGTTTTTATTTCAGATTTCCAGCATCCGCAATATTTTGCTCTTGACTACTCTGATTGAGATCGGCTTTGTCAGTACATGCTAGGATTTGCGTAGTTTAGTAATATATTATGCACTTACCCAATGAGCCAACAGAAGAACTAGTAAACTGATTCCTTGAGCTCTCTATCTGATCTGAATATAGTTTGTTTGTAAAGTTTGTAGTTTGATTAGATCCTTTACAGATCCATTTACAATGTGTAGCTGGCAGCGCTCCATCTGTTCTTTAATGCCACCCAGAGGTGGTGGGGGTCTGGAACTCACTGCCTGAAAGGGTGGTAGAGGCAGAAACCCTCAACTCATTTAAAAAGTACTTGGATGTGCACCTGAAGTGTCGTGACCTATAAGGCTATGGACCAAGTGCTGGAAAGTGGGATTGGGCTGGGTGGCTCATTTTTGGCTGGCACGGACACGATGGGCCGAATGGCCTCCTTCCGTGTCATAAATTTTCTATGATTCTATGTGCTGTAATGATACCACAAAAGTTGGAGACATGTAAAGTATTTCTCTGGCATAACAATCCCCTACAGAATATTTTCTTGAAATCAGTTTCTAGCTGAAAATAAATAACAAAAGAAAAAAAAGAGTTGTATTTGGATTGTACTTCTTACATTATTAGGATGCCCTTTGCAGCCAATGAATTAATTTTGAAGTGCAGTTAATGTGCAGCAGGTTTTCACAAAATAAGTAACTAGATAACAGGGCTGATCTTCCTGGGTCTCTTCTGCCCGGATGCTAAACAGGAGCAGTGCACCCGAAGTGTGCTGCACCTATCCAGCCCTGGGAGCATCTGGATTCAATAGCCTGCCCTCTGGCAGGGTTTAGCACGGATTGTAGAAGCAGGAAAATCAGGAGCAGTTGCAGGCCTCTTTGGCCTTGATGATCGGGACCTTCTGGCAGCCAATTGCAAATAAATAGCCAGAGGGTCCAGATTGAGGTCCAAACTTCTGGGGGAGGTATAAAATAATTAGAGGTGCCTTACCTGTAGATCTTCACCCTGCCCCTGGGACCCCTAAAGTCGGGGCAGGCCACAGCACCAGATTTTTTTGGGCACCCAGAAAGCTATATTGGACGGAAATATAAGCAGCAAGCCAGGCACACTACTTCCTGCCTCGTTTACATGGTTCATACGGTATCCATCTCTACAGGAAAGTCCTAGAAATCCCGAGGCACCATTGAAGGTTCTCCCTCCCTTTTTCCTAGCCTTTGCACCCACAGAACTCTCAGCTCCCAATTACTCGGGCCAGGAAAATTGGCCCAATCTGCTTCTGGAGATGTTGGTTGAGGAATGAATGTTTGTCGAGACACAAAGAGAACTTCCTGCTCTTCTTCAAATAGTGCCGTGGGTTCCTTTATATTGATTTAATGTCTCATCAGAAAGACGACACCTCAGATAATGCAGCACTCCCTTGGTACTGCACTGAAGTGTCAGCCTAGATTTATGTGCTCAAGTCCTCGGGCGGAGCCAGAACACACAATCTTTTGACTCAGAACTGAGAATACCATCACTGAGACAAGCTGACACTAATAAATATTACTGAGTTATAATTTTTTGGGAGGAACTTAGTTTGATAACACTGGGGTAGAAATTGGTATGCATTGCACCTGGGTGCAAAGCATATTAATTTAGCAGTGGGACAATCTGCGCAGGCTTAGGAAAACTGCTGTTTTGCTGTAAGCACAATTTCAAAGTTTGAAAAGAAGCCCAAATTAGAATATTGTTAATGCATTTATTTTAAACTCATTCGTTTTTAGGCCAAAACTAGTTATCAGATCTTGGCTTTAAATCATGTGAAGATACGAAATGGATTCAAATAGGAAAAGTACATTTCAGCCATTCCACCAAAAATTATATTTTCACTGTAATACTCTTCTTGGGATCAGTGCAGTTCCCCGAAATCATTGCTCTTCCAAAATGCAGTGAAACAGTACCTGGAATTTTCCAATGTACAATCTCTTGGTGCTTTTATAATTCTATGATTCTAATGGAAAATTTTCTACAGTGTAAATAGTTTTATGCTACTGTGTATTTGGTATAATTTGACAAATTGTTGAAATAATTTGAATTGCACAGCACATGGACCAGAAACTCACTTGTGTAATTTGATCTGTAACATGGTCAACTATGAAATCTGGCCTACAACAAAGTACTCAATTAACAAGAGATAATGAATAAAATGAACAGGAGTTAATACAATGGGTGGAGATAAAATAATTTCAGATTGTTAATGTCAATTTACTTAATACAATTCTTCACTTATTTACATAATTGCAACTGGATTCTATAACCAAAGGTTAATCTAGTCTAGGTATTGTTTGAATGAAGGAAAACAGAGTCTTCTTACAAAATTATCTGTTGCCAGTATAATTGATTGAAAGTTGGCTATAATATGGGTCTTTTTACAAGTGTAGACAGTGTTGCTTTCGTAGGTAAACATGGCAATCAATTTGCAACACAGCAAGATCCCACAAACAACAAATGAGATAAATGACCAGTTAGTCTGATTTTTGGTGGTGTTGGTTGAGGGAGGAATGTTGGCCAGGTTACTGGGAGAATCCTCATTCTTCTTCAAATAGTGCCATAGATCTTTTACATTCACCTAAACAGACATACAAGGCCTTGTTTTAACCGCTCATCCAAAAGACCGCACCTCTGACAATGCAGCTCTCCCTTAGCACTGCACTGAAGTGTCAGCCTAAATGATGTGCTGGAGTGGGGTTTTAAACCTGCAACCTTTTGGCTCAGAGACAAGTGCAACCACAGAGTCAAGCTGACACTTAGTGGAAGCCAACAGCAATAAGCTATGCTGCCAGTTCTGTACCATTCTGTACTCAGCCGAGGCAGAACTCCACACACCTCTGTTGTGGTGCCAATTAAATTTTGACTGTCTTGTTGGCTCTTTTCTAACATTAAAAATAGAAAGTGAGTTTCTTGGTTTTTTTTCAAATTTTAAAAATAAAGATTTAAAAGATGATTTTGCACTTGCTGCAACAACACTGCAGCCAGTATGAAGCTAGAGTGGTGGAAGAAGCCTCCAGCTTCTTGAGGTAGTCTCACATTTGTCAAAATTCAAATTGCTCTCAGGTTTCAAACCACAGATATACTGATTTTTTTCCATTGAAAACTTGTAACTTTGCAAAAAACTGTAATAGACTGGTCTTTTTCAATTAACTGTCCCTTTAGCGGGCCAAACAACTTTATTTTAAGTTCTTTACATTACAGAAGTCTGTGTCTAAAATAGGAGTGATGCAATATGTGAGTGTCGGCCTTTCATATTTAGGATTTTAATTTTAATCTATCCTAATTAAAAAGGATAAACTTCTCTAATTGTTGTTAATGACTCTAATATTAGTCTTAGCAATTCTTATCAATGGAAGTCCACACTGCTCATAGTTTGACACAACTTGGGCAGGAAGGACTAGTTAATGTAGAAAATAACAATGTGTGCAGCAGAGGGTGCTATTCTGAGGTTGGCACAATGCATATAAGACTCAGCAGTATACTGGAGGGAGTGCACATTTCGGGAGTTTCTGCTTATTTATGCCAGTAATATCAGCGCAATCCAGACGGAATCGGCCAAATCAGCGCAAAAGATCGGGGGAATTTTAAACATAGGTGAGTTATGCCCACAACCACTTATGTTTGTGTTTTCCGCGATCTTTTACACTGGTTCAAGATTCAATTCACTCGGATCAGGCGCCGCCCACAAAACTGGCCATGGTATTGTGAGTTTCCGCCGATTGCACTGGTTCAGGAAGGGTCTTCAAATTGCGCTCACTTTCTTAGAACATAAGAATTAGGAGCAGGAGTAGACCATACGGCCCCTCGAGCCTGCTCCACCATTCAGTAAGATCATGGCCGATCTTTTAACTCAACTCCACTTTCCCACTCGATCCCCATATTCCTTGATTCCCTTAATAAGAACATATTTTCTTAGGCGCACAGGCACTAGTAGGTATGTTCTAAAAGCTTTTCATATCAAAAAATATTTAATTTACTAAGAAACTGATTGGTATAGACCAATGAAACTATTAAATGGTTCAGTATAGTTTTTTAAGTCATTTTCAGTGATTTTAAATCAGTTTACTCACAGGTGGAGGACTGGACACCCTTATTAAAAATGCTTATTTTTGTTGATAAACCCATTTTCAGCTGTTTTCATAAAACTGCACTAGGTTCCCACTCATAAATACATCAAGCAATACTTTTTAATGGAAAGAAAAAAATGCAACAATTACGCTCTATTACGTTGCCCGATTGCACTGGAAGATTTTACGTTTGTGATTATGCAAATGAACTTTAGCAGAAACTTGAACTGTAACCTAACCAGCGCAATTTCGAGTACATTTTGGGCGCAATTTCCCAATTGTACCCAAAGCAGACACTTTACCCCATAATGTTTATACCAGGTGCATAAAAGTGCAAATGTCCTATTCCCACTGACATCTCTCAACTTAATTTGCACAAAGATCACAGTTATTTTTTCATTTTGTTGTTTGAAACATTAAAAGGCTTGCTCACTCTCTTTATATTCATTGGACTAAAACATAATAAAAAAAACAAATTAATTAAGATGAATCATATTTGCATAAAATAAATCTGCCCTCTGTGTTGGTCTTCAAAGCTCAGATTCAAGACCACTGAAAATCTATGGGTAGCGGACACATAACTAATGTTAGCTATTATACACATCGAGGGCATACAGTCAAGAGCAGCAGGAGTGCATTAGTCCATTTACACAATAGGCCAGTTTAAAGAATCCAGCACTGCATTTAGTATTCCAAAAGACAGTCAGATTCATATGCTAATTTGCTGAATCAAACATCCTTTTGAATGCTAAACAATCTGATCTTAACCACCATGCCCCATCTCAATCATTGTTCTCAGTTTCATTTAGTTCGATGCTGTGGATGGGGCACTCAAATGGAGAACCTGACCTATGACTGTCATTCTCCCTTTTTTTTGTTCACATTGTGTAACCGGTCCCATTGGAGGACCAATAAGCGTGATGGCCCGATGGCAGATCTCAAGACCCATGAAAATTCATGTCCTGCACTGTCTCACAGGCCTCGTGTTCACTTGCTCCATACTGTCTGATTCTATCTGCAGTGGGAGTACCATTTGGGTGCTGATGACAGCAAGTAAGGGAAAAGTAAATCAAATTGATGCCAAAATCATCAAAGCAACCTGAAGTTTGGGAGTTCATTGCCTGTTTAAAATGGGCAGAAACTACACTGTCAAATCTCATGCTCCTAGAGACAGGCCTGCTGCCTTCCTAACTCATTCATTTACTCTCGTGGCTGGTTAACAACCGTACATTGCTTTTTTATTCTTTTCCTTTACTTAGTTCTGCAGGGACCAGTGAAAGAACATTAAAGTTTTAACAAAAAAAGTATCACTGTGGATGCACTGTCTGGTTGTGCATACACACACACCACACAAACAAACACACACACGGGACACACAGAAACAGACATACACACAAATACACTAGAGACAAATACACACACAAAGATTCACAGACACAAGCTTACAAACACACGCACATACATTCACACATACAAAGGCACTTTTCTTCTTTGGCAGTCCCTCAGGGTCGAGGATGACTTGCTTCCACTCCAGGAGGGTGGGTTCTGCGGTGGCTGAATAGTCCAATCCTGGAGCCGCAGACTCTGCCACAGGTGGGACAGGTAGTGTTTAATAAGGTGGGTGAGACGCTCTGGATTCTACGTGCTCTTTCCGCTGCTTACACTCGGCGTCCACGTGCTCCACACGGTGACGCTCGAGGTGATTGGCGCCTTCACGGATGTTTCTTCTCCAGTTTGGGCGTTCTAGGGCAAGCGATTCCCACGTGTCGGTGGGGATGTTGCATTTTTTAGGGAGGCTTTGAGAGTGTCCTTCTAGCGTTTCCTCTGCCCTCCTAGTGATCGCCTGCCATTGCGGAGCTCGGAGTAGAGCACTTGTTTCGGGAATCTTGTGTCAGCATGCGGACAATGTGGCCCGCCCATCGCAGCTGGTTGAGTGTGACCAGTGTCTCGATACTGGGGATGTTAGCCTGGGAGAGAACGCTCACGTTGGTACACCAGTGGATTTGCAGGAATTTGCGGAGGCAACGTTGGTGATATCTCGCCAGGGATTTGAGGTGTCTGCTGTACATTGTCCATGTTTCTGATGCGTACAGGAGGGCGGGGACCACGGCTGCTCTGTAGACCATGAGCTTGATGCTGGAGTTGAGGTCTCGGTCTTTGAACACTCTGTCCCTCAGCCGTCCGAAGGCTACACTGGCGCATTGGAGTCGATGTTGAATTTCATCGTCGATGTCTGTTCGCGCCGAGAGGAGGCTCCCGAGGTAGACACAAGCATAGTACACAGACACAAGCATACAAACACACATACACATACGCATACAATCACACACAAACACACACACACAATCACACACATACAGTCCTTGCACGTGTGCAATGTATTGTTCAGTTTTCTTCAAATGGCTCCCATGCCATAAGTAGAAGGGAAGCTGTCCATGGAAAGGAAAGAATGGGCAGGAAGGGAGTGGCCCAGTAAGGTAGTGGCGATTATAGAAGTAAGAATGCTGTGAATCATAGAATCATAGAAAGGTTACAGCACGGAAGGAGGTCATTCAGCCCATCGAGTCCACGCCAGCTCTATGCAAGAGCAATCCAGCTAGTCACTCTCCCGCCTATCCCCGTAGCCCTGCAAATTTTTTCCTTTCAAGTACTTAACCAGTTCCCTTTTGAAGGCCATGATTGAATCTGCCTTCACCACTCCCTCGGGCAGTGCATTCCAGATCACAACCACTCGCTGTGTAAAAAAGTTTTTCCTCATATCACCTTTGGTTCTTTTGCCAATCACCTTAATGATATGCCCTCTGGTTCTTGACCCTTCCGCCAATGGGAACAGTTTCTCTCTATCTACTCTATCTAGACCCTTCATGATTTTGAATACCTCTATCAAATCTCCTCGCAACCGTCCCTGTTCCAAGGAGAACAACCCCAGCTTCTCCAGTCTATCTACGTAACTAAAGTCCCTCATCCCTGGAATCACTCTAGAAAATCTCTCTGCACCCTCCCTAAGGCCTTCACATCTTTCCTAAAGTGCGGTGCCCAGAACTGGACACAATACTCCAGTTGTGGCCAAACCAGTGCTTTATAAAGGTTCATCATGACTTCCATACTTTTGTACTCTATGCCTCTATTTATAAAGCCCAGGATCCCGCATGCTTTTTTAACCGCTTTCTCAACCTGCCCTGCCACCTTCAACAATTTGTGTACATATACCCCCAGATCTCTTTGTTCCTGTACCCCTTTTAGAGTTGTGCCCTATAGTTTATATTGCCTCTCCTTGTTCTTCCTAACGAAATGTATCAATTCGCATTTTTCTGCGTTAAATTTCATCTGCCATGTGTCCACTCATGCCATCAGCCTGTCTATATCCTCTTGAAGTCTATCACTATCCTCCTTACTGTTCACTACACTTCCAAGCATTGTGTCATCTGCAAATTTTGAAATTGTGCCCTGTATACCCAAGTCCAAGTCTTTAATATATATCAAGAAAAGCAATAGTCCTAGTACCGACCCTGGGGAACACTACTGTACACCTCCCTCCAGTCTGAAAAACAACCGTTCATCACTACTCTCTGTTTCCTGTCACTTAGCCAATTCTGTATCCATGTTCCTACTACCCCCTTTATTCCATGGGCTGCAATCTTGATGACAAGCCTACCATGTGGCACTTTATCAAACGCCTTTTGAAAGTCCATATAATACCACGTCAGCTGCATTGCCCTCATCTACCCTATCTGTTACTTCAACAAAAAACTCTATTAAGTTAGTTAAACACGATTTGCGTTTAACAAATCCGTGCTGGCTGACTGCTAATTCTGTCCCGGATTATCATTTCTAAAAGTTTCCCCACTACCAAGGTTAAACTGACTGGCCTATAGTGTCTGTTAAATATTTAATGATAATATACCACCTCATGATGTACAAAAACGCACCATACAATTAATATACAGAAACCCAGCTTCCCTGATGTCCCAGTGAGTTTATCAGGTGAGATACTGAGCCATACATCAAGGAAGGGCAGTCAGCCCACAGCCCGTCTACAGGCCATCCACAGTCAGCCCACAGTCTGTCCACAGTCAGCCCACAGCTCATCCACAGTCAGCCCACAGCCTGTCCACAGTCAGCCCACAGCTCATCCACAGTCAGCCCACAGTCTGTCCACAGTCAGCCCACAGCCAACCACCATAGCCACCCAGTAATTGTGTAACAAAGTTGCATTCAGCATTCAAGATTGTAATACAGACTTAGAAAACTTAAGTTTACAGTCTGTATTTGACATATCACTAGTATTTTCCAGTCTTAAAATTATCCCTTTGTGACATGACCATAAGATCAACCTCTCCTCTTGGAGTAGGCTGGTTGCCGTGGCATCAGACAGTTCTACGATCCTCTGGGATGTTCTGGCTTCATCTTGGAGAACTCCTGTGATAAGTTGTTGTCCATGGTCATTGCCTTCTGTCGTCAGTCATCCTCTTCACTTCCTAGCTTTTGCTAACCATGCTATCGTTCTCTGTGGCTTTTATACTATACTTTCTCTCCATGTTTAGAAACTTAAGCTAATAATGTAACTATTTCAATACACCCAATGATTTTCACTTATGTTCAGAAAATTTTTAAACTTTTCTTAATCTTCCCATATCTAATGTGAAACACCTTCTCAGCTTTTTGAAGACATGCTTCGGAAACTCTTTACATCCTCTCAAAACCTAATACTTCCAAAAACTTTCTGAGTCTTTGAAAACCTTCTAACCTTCCTAAAAGGCTTCTGAATCGGGTGATCAATGTGTCACCTTAAATATCTTAAAATATTGCAAAGAGATTATAACTAAGGGACCAATCAAGATGGTCAATTCCATGACATGGATCCCTTTCAAAAGGCATCACTCAACTGATCAGACACATGTCAGAAAGTATAACTGCCAGATTTTAATTAGTTTCACAAAAAGCAGATCCCCAATTACGCATTTCGCTCTTTTTTTCTAACTGCTTGAATCACAATAAGGAGACATATTTTCTGATATCAGTGCTGTTCTAACATCTCATTATCTTGCTCAAAGACCACATTAATCAGTCTTTTATTGTTCAGTGTTGGCAGCCCAGCTCAGACTGGTACATGTGTGTTAATTAGGAGCACCTGGTCACATCGGAATGTGTGAACGTCTTTTCTGCTCTTTCAATTTAGTATACCGTATCCGCTGCACACAATGCGGTCTCCTCTACACACAATGCGGTCTCGTCTACATTGGGGAGACCAAACGCAGACGGGTGATCGCTTTGCTGAACATCTCTGCTCTGTCTGCAAGCGTGAGCCTGACCTACCGGTCGCTTGCCATTTTAATTCCCGGTCCCACTCCTACACTGACCTCTCTGTCCTCGACCTCTTACACTGTTCCAATGAAGCTCAACATAAGCTCGAGGAACAGCACCTCATCTTTCGTTTCGACACTTTACAACCTTCCGGACTCAACATTGATTTCAATAACTTCAGATCATAACCACTGCTCCCATTTTTTCAGTCAGCTAGTGCTGGTAATGGTTCTGCTGCTGCCATTTACAGCTATTCCTGATTAATCTTTTGTTTCTTAACCTGTCCCATTACCACCTTCCTTGCCTTGCACCATCATCCCTTTTGTCATTTAATCACTCCTGCCCTCTACCCTATCACAGATCTTCCCTTTTGTTCTTTCCTCCCCTCCCTTCCCTCCCCCCTTTCCCTGTCTCTGTACTTGCTCAAAAACTTTAACTTTTTTAACATCTTCCTGTTCTGACAAAAGGTCTTTGACCTGAAACATTAACGCTGTTTCTTTCTCCACAGATGCTGCCTGACTTGCTGAGCTTAGAATCATAGAAGTTTACAACATGGAAACAGGCCCTTCGGCCCAACATGTCCATGTCGCCCAGTTTATACCACTAAGCTAGTCCCAATTGCCTGCACTTGGCCCATATCCCTCTATCCCATCTTACCCATGTAACTGTCCAAATGCTTTTTAAAAGACAAAATTGTACCCGCCTCTACTACTGCCTCTGGCAGCTCGTTCCAGACCCTCATCACCCTTTGAGTGAAATAATTGCCCCTCTGGACCCTTTTGTATCTCTCCCCTCTCACCTTAAATCTATGTCCCCTCGTTTTCGACTCCCCTACCTTTGGGAAAAGATTTTGACTATCTACCTTATCTATCCCCTCATTATTTTATAGACTTCTATAAGGTCACCCCTTAACCTCCTACTCTCCAGGGAAAAATGTCCCAGACTATCTAACCTCTCCCTATAAGTCAAACCATCAAGTCCCGGCAGCATCCTAGTAAATCTTTTCTGCACTCTTTCTAGTTTAATAATATCCTTTCTATAATAGGGTGACCAGAACTGTACACAGTATTCCAAGTGTGGCCTAACTAATGTCTTGTACAACTTCAACAAGACATCCCAACTCCTGTATTCAATGTTCTGACCAATGAAACCAAGCAAGCTGAATGCCTTCTTCACCACCCTATCCACCTGTGACTCCACTTTCAAGGAGCTATGAACCTGTACTCCTAGATCTCTTTGTTCTATAACTCTCCCCAATGCCCTACCATTAACGGAGTAGGTCCTGGCCCGATTCGATCTCCCAAAATGCATCACCTCACATTTATCTAAATTAAACTCCATCTGCCATTCATCGGCCCACTGGCCCAATTTATCAAGATCCCGTTGCAATCCTAGATAACCTTCTAGCTTCTCCAGCATTTCCTGTTTTTATTTCTTTTCTGTTTTATTAGGTTTCCCAGAATGCAAGGATTAGCCATTTTAACTGAGGGTATCCCAGAATGCACCAGAATGTCTTACAGGAGGTGGCAGCAGGAGGAGAGCTGACAGGAATGGGAGAGACAACAGCAGGAGAGCTTACAGGAATGGGAGAGACAGCAGCAACAGGAGGAGAGCTGACAGGAATGGGAGAGATAACAGCAGGAGAGCTTACAGGAATGGGAGAGACAGCAGCAACAGGAGGAGAGCTGACAGGAATGGGAGAGACAGCAACAGGAGGAGAGCTGACAGGAATGGGAGAGACAACAGCAGGAGAGCTTACAGGAATGGGAGAGACAGCAACAGGAGGAGAGCTGACAGGAATGGGAGAGACAGCAGCAGCAGGAGAGCTTACAGGAATGGGAGAGACAGCAGCAACAGGAGAGCTGACAGGAATGGGAGAGACAGCAGCAGGAGGAGAGCTGACAGGAATGGGAGAGACAGCAGCAACAGGAGAGCTGACAGGAATGGGAGACAATTTTACAACACCAAGTTATAGTCCAACGATTTTTATTTGAAATCTACGGACTCACAGATGACCCTGATGACCAACATAGAACTGAGGGAAATAAGTTGTATAATGTGTTTTTCTCATTTAACTTTGATTATAATGTGCCTCGCCCACCACCAAAAGTGCAGCACCCTGGAAAGTGTGAGCTACATGGTGCAATGTCTCATATTATTTTCTCTTTCTTTTATAGTCTTGGAGATCTGCACTGTGGCAAAAATGCATTATTTATGCCTGTAGTTCTCTTTCTTTCAGATTACTGCCTCTGTGTTCAAAAGCAAAATACTGCAGATGCTGGAAATCTGAAATAAAAACAGAAAATGCTGGAGAAGCTCAGCAAGTCAGGCAGCATCTGTGGAGAAAGAAACAGAGTTAACGTTTGAGATCAAAGACCTTTTGTCAGAGCCCTCTGTGTTGTCAGACTGCTTGTCCGATATCCAGTCTTGGATGAGCTGCAATTTCTTAAAGTTAAACATTGGGAAGATAGGGTTGCCAATTCTGGTTGGAGGCATTCCTGGAGGCTTGATCGTGTGACATTCTGGTCACGTGATGTCCGATCTTGTGAAGTCTGCAAATGTTTAACTTATAAAGGTTGGGTCCCCCATAGTTGAGTATCTTTGTTCATCGTTCATGCCAGCAGCTGTTGTGTAAGAAGTTCTGAGAACCAGGAGAAGGAGGGAGACTGAGGATGGGGAAGAAGGGAAACCAAAGATGGGGAAACGATTCACAGAAGGGAAACCAGAGTGGGAGGAATTTTGATTCCACCAGCAACTAACTGAAATTGCATCAATAACTAGTTGTAACAATCAGATTCCCCTCATAACCAACAGTAATAAAATAACTCACTGATAGTACTAGGGGTAATGCCCCAATATCCTATTGTAACTTGTAGTAATCCTATAACCTGCTGATATTCACCCTGGAAATACAGCCAGAATCCCTCTTCCAATAGGCACCATCTCTCTCCCCATCTCCTTGGATTCTGGTTTGGACTTCGGTTCCATGTGAAGGTGACAACTCTGAACTGGGAGCCTCAGCAGAGCTGATCCATACTTGGAATTCACATGTCAAAACCGGCTGGCATAGACCAACCTGAACCAAACTGAAAGGTCGCACAAAGGACGGTGTGTGGGGTCCTTCTTAGAGGGCACACCGTCCTAAAGTCAGCTCGGTGCCGATATTTCTAAACCACTCCCTGGGCTCGGACTCAATAAAGGAGAGTTTTCATAGAATTATAGAAATTACAGCGCCGGAGGAAGCCATTAAGCCCCCAGTGCCTGTGCCGGTCTCTCTTGTAACCCCATTGCCTCAGATCCTTTCATAATCCTCCTTTTCAAATTTTTATCCCATTCCCTTTTAAATGATGTTCTAGTCTCTATCTCAATAGCCATTTGTGAAGCATCACATGGTTTAATATGATAGTGTGTACCATCTACAAGATGCACTGCAGCAACTTGCTAAGGCTTCTTCGACAGCACCTCCCAAACCCGCAAACTCTACCACCTAGAAGGACAAGGGCAACCGATACACGGGAACAACAACACCTGCACGTTCCCCTCCTAGTCACACACCATCCTGACTTGGAAATATATCCCCATTCCTTCATTGTCGCTGGGTCAAAATCCTGGAACTCCCTAACAGCACTGTGGGAGAACCTTCATCACATGAACTGCAGCGGTTCAAGAAGGTGGCTTACCACCATCTTCTCAAGGGCAATTAGGGATGGGCAATAAATGCTGGACCGGCCAGCGACGTCCACATCCCATGAACGAATAAAAGAAAACATGCACCCCACACAGATGGTTGATTAAAATTCCAATGTGGAGAATGCAATAAAGATGTACATAAACTTCTTTTAGCATTATACTTTGTGAAGAAAATTGTAAGCATTTATCACTCACTTAAGGTATTTTATTTGTTTCTTCCAAAATTGCTTTGCTGATTAAACCCACAGCTTTCTAATTGCAAGCATTCTGTTTTATTTTTAACCACAAAAAGCTAGTATTTACTCACAGTTGAATCCATCCAATTTTTTCATTTAATCTCAGGGGGGAGAAAAAGAAACCTGAATATCAGTCGGCTTACTTGTAAACCTCAAAGTCAAATTCTTGATGGCTAAGGGCCCAAAATCCAGCCTGCCAGTCGACCCTGGCCCTGACCCTGACCCCACTCCAAATCCTGAAGTCGGCTGATTTACGTGAAGAGAGTAAGTGCGAGTGTTCCAGTGTTCCCTGGGTGTACGTCCTGTAAGGAGAATCGGGAATTTCTGAGTTGCCCCTGGCTGATCTAAGAAGTTCCCATTAGGAAACCAGCATTTTGGGTCGCACTTCCACCAGGCAAGTGGACCTGCGTGTATAGGCATACTCTGCATTGGGGGCAAAAAGAAAGAACTTGCATTTATATAGTGCCTTTCATGACCTCAGGATGTCCCAAAGTGCTTCATAGCCAATGCAGTACTTTTGAAGTGTAGTCACAGTTGTAACATAGGAAACTTGGCAGCCAATTTGTGCACAGCAAGGTCCCACAAACATCAATGAGATAATGACCAGATTATCTGTTTTAGTGACGTTGGTTGAGGGATAAATGTTGGCCAGAACACCGAGGAGAACTGCCCAGCTCGTCTTCGAATAGTGCCATGGGATCTTTTACGTCCACCTGAAAGGGCAAACAGGGCCTTGGTTTAATATCTCATCCAAAAGACAGCATCTCCGACAGTGCAGAACTCCCTCAGTACTGCACTGAAGTCTAAATGGTATTGAGCCATTTACAGAAGAAGTTTCAAGGATTCCTCCCAAGGCTGTGCTGAGTTAGTTGATCTCAGCTCGGACACCAGTTTGGGTGCTACAGTTGACCTTAGCATCCCCAGACTAGGGAAGGGAAAATTGGCTGAAGTTCCTGTTCTTGATTGCTATCTGGCAACCCCTGCTGGAAAGTGCGCGTTTGAAGACACTGGGTGCGGACTGGATTGAGTTCTGCTGTGATATCTCCTGCTGTTGAATTTCCTGCCAAAACACATTCTCTAGGTTCACACGTCAAGAATGGTAACTGGAGCGGCATACTGGAGGACAGCCAGCACTCCTGGAACCGTAACCCAGGAAGTCAATGAGATAAATTTTCAGCTTACCGCCTGGGCATAAAACTAACGTGGTGGGTCGGCTTCTTATTATAGAAACAACCCGATTTTCACAGACGTTGAAATCGATGGAAATGAAAATCTGGCAGTTTCTATAATGGGCAGCCAATCTGCAACATTGAGTTTATGCTCTGTTCTGGTCACCACATTACAGGAAAGATGCGATTGCAATAGAGAGAGTACAGAGGAGATTTACGAGGATGTTGCCAGGACAGGAGAATTTTAGCTTTGAGGAAAGATTGGATAGGCTGGGGTTGTTTTCTTTGGAACAGAGGAGGCTGAGGGGAGATTTAATTGAGGTGTATAAAATTATGAGGGGCCTAGATAGAGTGGATAGGAAGGACCTATTTCCCTTAGCAGAGAGGTCATTAACCAGGGGGCATAGATTTAAAATAATTGGTAGAAGGATTAGAGGGGAGCTGAGGAGAAATTGTTTCACCCAGAGGGTGGTGGGGGTCTGGAACTCACTGCCTGAAAGGGTGGTCGAAGCAGAAACCCTCATCACATTTAAAAAGAACTTGGATATGCACTTGAAGTGCTATAACCTACAAGGCCACGGATGAAGTGCTGGAAAGTGGGAATAGGCATGATAGCATGATCGGCTCTTTTTCGGCCGGCACAGACACGACGGGCCGAATGGCCTCCTTCTGTGCCGGAAATTTCTATGATTCGATGCCCAGAAGATGAAAAACTACCCCAATGCCTTCAAAAGAGGGGGAACATGGGCCACTTTTTTAAAATGTCAAGTCTCCCTGCCTTAGTCTTGCAATCATTCCTGGCTATCCACTGAATTCCTGAAATCTTGCAGTAATGACATCACATATTTAATCTTCCGGCACTGGCACCGTGGAACATTTTGAACTGTCAACATTCACAAAAGGAAGCCTGTACTGCACCGGTAAAGCCTATACTACATGTGGAGGAGGGGAAGAATGACAAAGAAAAATTGCACAAGCCACATTCTTACAAACATCCTCCCAACCGTCCACAGGAAGCAGTACAATGGGTCAGACCATTTCTTTTGTTATAAGCAACACTAGTGTATATATAAAAAAATAAGATATCTGGATGGGAGAGATTACAGTGGAAATTATCTCATTTTGGTAGTTTAACTATAACTTCACTCTTTCACGATCATGACCTACATTTTAGTGATTCCCATTGTGTCAACATAATATAGCATCTAATTTTGCTCCTAAGCCTTAAGACTAGAATAAACTTGGAAAATTGCTTTAATAAAGTGTCTGGATCTTTTTTCACGAGATATTATCTTATTGGGGGAGGGGGGGAAACACAATCTACCAAACCTGTCCTTGTTTGGGGGGGAGAGAAGAGCCAGCAAAATCATGTGCCACTTTAACCACAATGGTGTCACATGAAAATGTCCCAATAATGCATTTTGACATAATGTGTGTTTCCAAGCCAATGGGAGGGAAAAAAGATAGTTCCCTTTAAAGGTCTCAGTTTTTAAAAAATTATTGGGTAATATAATTAGTATTTAAAAATGCTAATCTAAATATAATCATCACTTGATTTATGCTTCGATGTTTACAAGTGTATAGTAGAAAAATCAAAGCGTGACACGCTTTAAAAATCAATCCACTGGTTACTAATCCAGTGACGTTCGAGCTGCGGCTTTAAACTCCAGCGCCGCGTTTTCATTTCGCTCAATAGCGCTGAGCGGTTGATCAGGAGTAGCTGAGATTTGGCGTTAATTGTCTGCAGCCGTTCATTTCAGTTGAAACTGACGAATTCGGCCGGGTTTCTTTAAAGATTGGCGGTCGGTTTTTTTTTTCCCGTTTATATATATATATATATATATTTTTTTTTTGCGTGTTCATAAGAAAGCAAAAAAAAAACAAATATGTCTGTGGAAGAAGTCAAAGAACCCCAATTGCAGGAACCGCAGCAAGAAGCCAAAGAGCCAGAACCAGAACCACAGCCAGAGCCAGAGGTCTCTTACAAAGCCATTGTGCTCACTGGCTTCGGGGGTTATGATAAATTAAAAGTCGAGGTCAAGAAGGGTCTCCCGACTCCTAAATCAGGTGAAATCCTAGTCCGAGTCAAGGCTTGTGGCTTGAATTTTGCTGATTTGATGGCCAGACAGGGTCTGTATGATAGACTCCCTTCTTCTCCTCCATTGATCCCAGGCATGGAGTGCTCTGGTGTTGTGGAAGCGATCGGGGACGATGTGACCAACAGAAAGGTAAGGTCTTACCTGAAAACTGTTATTTCACCCCCCACACCACCACCACCAATTTTTTTTGTTTGTTAATTTACATTGCTCAGATCTCTAAGCCACCGCCCAAGTCTCGGAGGACAACAGGGTGTTGAGGTGACTGCGCATGAGTAATTGTGAACTTCTGTGAACCCAATGGAAAAATCAGGTTCAAGAAGTGGGAGTTTGCAATCTCAGATTGTGCTTTTCTTTAAATGAAAAGCGAGCATAAACTATAATTTTTTTTCCCCCATTACAAATGTTCCAGTCAGAATCTGTAGACTTTTTGTTCTAAACCTAGGCTCGGTAGCCTTTAATATAACGAGGGGCGTGAATTTAAAATAATTAAGATGAGAGCAGATAAAGGGGTTTTATCGTTGGCTACAAACGCTATTCAGACCTGCAGCTGTGTGTCTCTATTCTGGTTTAAAACCATAACCTATCTGGCAGTATGTTGCTCTTAAAAGAAAATAGAGCACCATATGTTGAAATGGGTTTGGAAGTGATGCCACTCCCATCATTTCCCTTCTATTGAATAGAAATTGGAAGGAACTGCTCTCTTGCCTCTACACTTTCTCTCCTCTTCTCCCTCTCTTCTCCTCCCCCAATATGTCCATTACTGGAAAAGCCTCCATAGAATTTGACATTTATTATTTTTGAAAACATTTGCTTTCCTACAGGTTCTGTCCATTTTGTGTCATTTTGGCTCTCCCTTTTCCTGTTGCCATACTATTAACTGAATATTTTTGAAGATTTTTTTTGCCCTTTCTGCTGCCCCACTTCAAGTGGGGCAAGTGACCTGCTCCGTATTACAGTTAATGTAGCATTCAGTTGGTTGGTAGGAGGCATGCAGATTGAATGGGGATTCTCTGTTGGTCAATTATTTTTCTTTCTTTGCTCCTGCAGTGGGAGGTGCCAAGTCTCTCGGCAGCTCCCTGACCTCTGGGCACTCCCTGCAGCAGTGTAGTTGATTGCAGACATTTAGCACTTCCCATTCTTTGCTATGTGTAGCAATAATTGCTTTTTCTTTTTTTTTAAAAAAAGTGTTTGCACTTGTGTGCAATTCAGTAACCCATTTTTTTCCTGGGTAATTCCACCCTGTTCATCTTGGAATGTGCTGGCTCCTTCCTGGCTTATGTCTCAATGGGTATTGGGTACCATTTTAGGTGTTACTATTCATGTTTAATGCTCAAAACAACAACTTTCCTTCAATGTGGTAAAATGTCCTGAGGTGCTTCACAGAAGTGATCAGACAAAAATGGATGCTGAGGCAATGAAGGAGACAGTGGGAGGGGTGACAAAAAGCTTGGTCAAAGAGACAGGTTTTAAGGTGGGTCGTAAAGGAGGGGTGAAGGGCTTAGGGAAAGAATTCCAGAGTGTGAAGGCGAAACCACTGAAATTAGGGCCACCAATGGTGGGGTGAGGGAGGAAATGCATAAGATGCCAGGAATGGAGAGTTATGAAGGGGTTGTAGGACTGGAGGAGATGGGAAAGGGTGAGGCTATGATGAGATTTAAACACTGGTTAGAATTTTAAATTGGAGAGTGAGACTTGGTGCAGGTTGGAATATGGGCAGCAGAATTTTGGATGAGCTGTAGTTTACAGACAATGAAGTAGGTGTTGGCAGGCTATTCAACTGGGGGAGGATCATTGGCTGAGGCTAGTCATGAACTTGCCTGTTGTCCAAACACCTATATTTAAAGCAGCAGTTAATGGATTGCAGTAACCTGGATAAAGTTTCTCTTTTTCCCCTTTTTTAAAAAATTTAATAACCCAGGGACACCAAGACCAACTGTAGCATCTGTGTTTCTGTTTAGACTGAGATCACTTGGCACGGACTGAAGGTTTATATGGTTTGGCTACTTTGTGGATAAATGAGATGAGTAGTGGGGGAGGGGCAGTCCCAATTCAACACCCATTGTTGCATCTGTATGTGAGCAAGATTAGAGTGCATGGAATTCAACTTTAGCTCAAGGAGGATGATTACACTGTTCATATCAACTATAGTGGTAACCTTAAGGGAACTATTTGCTACAGTACTGCATCAAGAGTTATACATATTGAACAATTAAAAGTGCACACAAATGTACAAACATACCAAAACGAAGGACAGGCAAAGTCTATCTCATCTATCAAGCCTGTTCCACACTGCCACGGTACAACATGACTCCCATCTGACCCTGTCTCTACTTGCCAGTCATGTGACTTCCTGAGCTAGGCAAAAAAATCAGATGGAAAACCTTGGGCCAACCTAGGAAAAAGCTGGAGAAATTCCTTTCCGGCTCCCGATCAAACAAGTTCTAGGAGACATTGGTAACTGGGAGAACCATCCCCAATGTACACTTGCCTACCATATGTTATGATTGCCATCCTCAGGAACTCTTCCAATTCCCTTTTGAATGCCAATTGTAAAATATTTGATGCTTCTACCTTTTTTTGTGTACATGCAATTACAAGGAAGCTGTCCTTGAAGTGCACTTTAGGAAATAATGTTTGACTGCTGTCAATTAATGCAGAGGGAATTTCATTAATCTGCATTTAGCTGCACAAAGTCCAACAGTTTTTAATTTGTAGTTGCACACATGATGCTTTTCTTGTGATACTTGACCAGCAACTTTTAGGTAGTGTATAAGATTGGTCTGCACAGTACATTTCAAGAACAACTGTAAATGAGATGTATACCACCTGAGGTGGAAAATGTATATGGACACTAGTTATAGAGGAATTTAAAGTACACCGTTTGTAATGGAAACAAAGAGCATGTGGGTGTAAGACTGAGATGAGACAAGGGTTCAGTCATGGTATAGTGGAGTACTTAAATGATTTTCCCTTCTGAAGATGATAGTAAGTAGGTTGCCAGAACAATGGAGGTAGAAAAGGTGGGTTTCTAGTTGTAAAACTAGCAATGAAACGCTATTGGTAAAACTGGGCCTATGTAAGATCATAAAATGGCAGGAATGTATTAAGCAAGATGAGGTGGTGGTAGAGGATGCAGTGGCCTAATGATGTGATGCTGATGTTGCATTAGTGGAAACCAAATGTGGAATATTGTGCAGTTTTGTTCACCAAACATGTGCCAAAGGCAGAAGGAAGAGTTCAGAGAAATTGGTTGGACATTGCTGAGTAATTGAAAGGGAGTGAGGGAAACAAAATGGGGTTATAGGATCTACATTAAAGTCACAAAAGAAATCTGTGGGATGGATGTAGAAAAATCCCTGTGCTGAACTAAGATATTTCATACTTTGAGATGCGTGTGACACTAGCTAACTTTTTTAAGCTTTCTTGACTTACGGGTGTAAAAAAAAAAATTGACCAAAGACTGCTAGGTTCTATAATCCATACACTTCATTGTATCAATTCAGCAGTGCCTAATGAAGTAAAATTGCTTATTGTTAGAATAGATTGTATTCCAATAACTAATTTTGACTTTCCTTTCAAAGGACATGCAACTTTTACAAGTAGTGAATAATGACAGGGAGTTGTGTGAAATATAATGGATTTTAAGTTTTTAAACTTTTTTTATTCTTCCCCCTCTCAAAAATGAGTATTTCCCTTATCTTGAAAAGGATGTTGGTCCAATTTGAACTAGCCCATTATTGCAAACTTGTTGCTGTGAACAGATGCTAGTTCTTTTAGGTTTGGAAGAAATCTCTACAAACTCAAGTGGTAGTGTCAGTAGCACTAAAAATCTGAGGTTCTTGAGTGTGCTGTGGGTGCAGCTGCTTGGGGGAGGGGGAAGTAGGGAAGTACAGGGAAAAAGAAAAGGGCTTTTCTTCCATTTGCAGTAACACACTTGCTGCTTCAGGATACTCTGAATTGTGGACAAATTTGCTACTGTGCCTGAGCTAAGTGGGCTGATTTTTAAGAACATAAGAAATAGGAGCAGGAGTAGGCCAATCGGCCCCTTGAGCCTGCTCCGCCATTCAATAAGATCATGGCTGATCTGATCCTAACCTCAAATCTAAATTCATGTCCAATTTCCTGCCCGCTCCCTGTAATCCCTAATTCCCTTTACTTCTAGGAAACTGTCTATTTCTGTTTTAAATTTATTTAATGATGTAGCTTCCTGGGGCAGCAAATTCCACAGACCTACTACCCTCTGAGTGAAGAAGTTTCTCCTCATCTCAGTTTTCAAAGAGCAGCCCCTTATTCTAAGATTATGCCCCCTAGTTCTAGTTTCACCCATCCTTGGGAACATCCTCACCGCATCCACCCGATCAAGCCCCTTCACAATCTTATATGTTTCAATAAGATCGCCTCTCATTCTTCTGAACTCCAATGAGTAGAGTCTCAATCTACTCAACCTCTCATATGTCCACCCCCTCATCCCTGGGATTAACCGAGTGAACCTTCTTTGTACTGCAAGTATGTCTTAAGTATGGACACCAAAACTCTTGAACTTCCTTCTATCATCTCATCTGAGATTAGCCAAGTGGAAGGAATCATTGTGAATGACTGACTACATCTTATCACTCTATGCTACAGACTATTGGTCCACCAGGATGTTGTAGCTGTACCATCAGGGCTACTAGTGTAGCAAACGTCTCCATGGTACTGTTACTGCTGTTGATTGCTTCCAGTGGGTAGGATTGTTCCTGTTGCAGATTTTCATGATGTCTGTGCTTTATCTGCATCTATAGCAATCCCACTAAGTCCCAATAGAATACTGTGTAGAACAAGGGTTGGACTATCTGTCAAGGTACAATTTGAACTTTTTTTTAAAATTGGGAGTCTAGTAATAATATCAGGCCACCTGGGATAAGTGTTGCTGTTCTGTCACAGATCTCTGTAATGCCTAAAAAAAATTATGACAAAACAATTAAAAGACAAACATCTGAAATGCTGCATAATCCTAGAAAGTGTCCCGCAATAGTAATGATTAGCTGTTAGCCTAGTCTGTCCCTTTAAGGCATTCCCTGTGAGGAAGTGATTTTAAATAGAGCCCTGAAGTCCAAGTTTAATGGTTGTTGAAGGAAATGTGCAGATGCTTTTTATATCTGCAGAATGATGGACACTCAAACTTTCTAAATAGATAGATGAAACTTTGCAAATAACTGCCTAATTGAGTCAGCATGAAATGAGTATTTTACAGTTGTGGGCAGTAATCAAATATCTGGGTTCCGAAATGAACAACTGCTATACTTTGACATACTTAAAAGAATGCAATGCTGTGCTTTAACTTCCAGCTATTTGCTTAAGTCTATCCCTGACTCTGGTTGTGTTTCTTTAAGGTTGGTGACAAGGTAATTTTAATGAACAGAGGAGGACTGTGGGCAGAGCTGGTTGTAATTCCAGTCAATCATACCTTCCTGATGCCTGATGGGATGAGTTTTGAAGAGGCAGCTGCTATCCCTGTCAATTATATCACCGCATATATGATGATCTACGACTTTGCAAATCTGCGTCCCAATCAGAGCATTCTCATCCACATGGCAGCTGGTAAGAGCTCCTGTCAGACTGTCTGTCTAATGTCTCCCTTTGGTTTTATGTATACAGTAGGAAATTGCATTGTATCTTCAACCACATTGTAACCAGAAATTTCAAACCAAATCACTGTTGGGCACCAGTGACCCAAGAAAGAGTAAGATTTCATAATTTAACAAAAAAACCTCCCAATCTATTGTATAGTGAAGAATTCTGTAACAAATCTTCTGAACTCTAATTTTGCCATGACTGTCATTTTCTACCAATGTAGCTAGGTTGGCTAGTAGTTTTCTCTTGCATTTCTTTTTTAAAAAAACACTTGGATATGCTCAGCAGAAATACATTTTGCTTCATGCATAGTTAACAATGCCTAAACCATAATAAGACAATATTCACACTCAAGCCATGTGGGATACAGAAAATACTTTGTGAGTTCTCTTAGGCTAGGTCACAAGTGGGGTGGATTCTGTATATGGTCTGTGCATTCCAAGTATTGATAGTCTGGCAGATGTTTCATTATTTAAAATTTGCTAAAGCAGAAAAGCCTTTAAGTTTCTGTCTACTTCAATAGAAGTTAAGCAATGTTGCAACATTCCAAACGATGGCCTGAGCTGCTATAGTAACTTGTTATCTCTTCCTGCCCTACCCATAGTTTTAAGAAATAATGGCTGTTATTGGTAAAGCTGTAGGAAATAATCAAGTCTGAGTTCTGAAATCTTTTGATACACTTGAAAGAATGTTTTCTAGATATTGCATGAAGGAATTTTTTTTAAGGGTGATTATCACTTAGAATAGCACAATTACACCTTCCATCATGTACCTTTTTTTTGAAAGACGGAATGGGGTAATGTAAACAAATCATATTCATGTTTGAATGGTGTTAATAACCTTTTGCTGAGCCAAAATCCAGAAAAGTGTCTTGTTTGGCCACTCCCAAATGCCCTGAAGCAGTGAGTTGCCAGTTAATTCATGATGTGGAGATGCCGGTGATGGACTGGGGTTGACAACTGTAAACAATTTCACAACACCAAGTTATAGTCCAACAAATTTATTTTAAATTCCACAAGCTTTCGGAGGCTTCCTCCTTCCTCAGGACAGAAGGAAGGAGGAAGCCTCCGAAAGCTTGTGGAATTTAAAATAAATTTGTTGGACTATAACTTGGTGTTGTAAAATTGTTTACAGTTAATTCATGTAAGTGTGCACCTGAGAATTTCATGTATGAGCTGACTTTTCTCATGGCAACACAATTGGCACTGTCAGTTGGAAGCTAGGCATAATGGAGGAAGGGGTCAGATGGTTAATCACTGAGTCACTTGCCTGGTGCTGGAAGCAGATCTGTAGCCATCTTCCATAGAAACCTGAACATTAAGGGGCTGAATGGCCAATGGCCTACCCCGTTCCTCTGTTCCCATTTTGACAGGCTTTTTTTGTTGCAACTGTCATTTGTCCCATTGCACCTACCTGTGACATAAACTGTATTCATTTCTGATTTTTATTTTTGCAAGCCATGAGGAATTTTTGATCTTTGAAAGCTTGCAGTGTTTTTGTCCTTGGTGGCTGGTCCACCTTGTTTGCCAATTTATTTATAGTAAAAATTGTTTGCTTTGGGAGATTATGCACCTAAACCTGCTCTTGCTTTATCAGCACAGCTATCCTGTATGGAGAGGAACCGTTTATTTAGGTTTTACTATAGACTGAAGCAAAGGTATTTGTTACAAGATTTGAAATCAATCACCAAGCAACAAGTGGGCAGTTGACTGTACACCTGTGAAACTGGGCAAAGTAAAAGGGGAAGATCACAGAACTTGCATCTTACTGTAATTTGTAAAATTCTTAAAAGCAACAGTGTCCATAATTTGCCAATTTCTAAGAACTTGCATTTATATCAAGTCTTTTGCCCTGAGGATGTCCCAAAGTACCTCCCATTTAATGAATTACTTTTGAAATGCAATCACTTATGTAGGCAAATGTGGCAGCCATTTTGTGCACTGCAAGTGCCCACAAACAGCAATGAGATGAATGTTTTTGAGGGAGGAATTTTGCACAGGACTGTAGGAAAACACTTTTTTTGAATAGTGCCATTGGATCTTGTACATCAGATGTGATCTGAAAAAAAATTGCAGTTGACAGTGCAGTACACCATTGAAGTCCCAACTTGGGTTATAAAAGGAAGTCCTGGAGTAGAATTTGAACCAACAACCTTTGGACTCGGGTGAGAATGCTGCCAACTGAGCCAAGTTGACACTTAAATGAAGACCTGGTATCATAGAATGTTACGGCACAGAAACCAGCAATGGAAATCATGCCAAAAGACATTAGCTTCAGTTTATTAAAGCTGTTTCATGCATGGCATTATGACTTGGGTAACTTTCCCCCTTTTGAACCAGACTGCAAACTTTAATTAAAGCATGCATGCCAGGTGCAGGTACAAACACCCGTGACTGCAAACTGAGACTGGAAGATACGAGTTGTGCACAGGCTTCATGTGAAAGGTTCAGTTTGTGAATGTTTAACAGCACCTGTTTGAGGCGATCACATTTCAGAGTCCCACTCCTGTTGCTTTTTGACCTCTTATCGGCAATTGCTTAGTAGTAATATAGGATAGAAAAGATACTGTAGTACTTTTTAAAAAAAATTACATTCTTGATTGCAATTTTTTTTCAAGTAACTGTCCAAACCTGTTTTACTTCCCAAATATCTCATTTTAAACCTACAGCTTTGGTGAATTTTCCCAGTTTACGTTTGGCAGAGTGGGTGAGTTATCATGGTAATAGGCTGTAGAGTACATATACACTAAACAAAGGATCTTTAAAATTCAGTGTTTGCTGGAGACTGATAAAGAATGTGCATGTACCGTTCACATTCTCAGGATGTCTCAACATGCTTCACAGCTAACAAAGTACTTTTTTGAAGTGTAGTTACTGTTGTAATGCAGCCAATTTGCACACACTAGGGTCCCATGAGCCACAATGAAATAATGACCAGCTAATATGTTTTTGATATTAGTTGAGGGACAAATGTTGGCCAGGAAACAGGAAATGTCCCCAGCGCTGTTTCAAATAGTAACTTTTTTTTTACATCTACCTGGGAGGGTAGATGGAGCCTCAGTTTGACAGCACCTCTGACAATGCAGCACTCCCTCAGTAGTACACTAAAGTGTCATCCTAGATTATGCGCTCAAGTCTCTGGAGTGGGGCTCGAACGCACTACCTTCAGACTCAGGTGAGAGTGCTGCCACTGAGCCAAGACTGATTTCTATAAAGAATTGCATGCACAGGACAAAACCCTTGTGGTGTTTATATTGAGGGGTATGAATTGGTAAGTGGGGTGGGGGGGTGCATGGTTTAAAGTAAAAGCTACAAGGATGTCAGTGTCCTGCTTGTGGATGGAATGGAGGCCTTTGGTAAAGTGGTCCTCAAATCTTTAATCTATACTTGGTCTCCTTAATGTAGAGGCAACCAGATTGAGTAATAGCAAATACATTACACTAGATTGGAGGAAATTAAAGTCTCATGGAAGGTGTTTTTGAGACCCTGGATAGTGATGTGGGAAAAGGTGAAGGGACAAGAGCAAGCAATGTAGCCTTTCCAGAAAGCTGGGTGGGATGAAACATAACCTACATAATTGTGGGTACAGGTTTGCTTTTAATAGATATCTCCTGGAAAACCAGAAACGGGGACTAAGTTCCAAAAGGGAAGGATCAGATAAATAACGTAAGGGTGGAAATTGAATGCATATATCATTAATATAATTCATGATATCAGAGCAAAAGTAGGGAGATGGCACCAATATCAGTAATGGAGGGTGCCTGAGTCTGATTGGAACAAAGTGCTTAAAATATGCACATATAGTTGGGACCCATGTTGGTTCCCATAGTGATTTTTATTTGGAGGAAGTGAGTGGCATTAAGAGCAGTTGTTCCAGGCGAGGTCAAGTTGAATTGTGTGAAGGATGTTAGTGGATGGAAACCGGTTCTGCTGTTCAGGGAAGAAGTACAGAGCCTAGAGAATGTACTAGTGAGGGTTGGAAGTATGGAGGGACAGTTATCCCTTGTGAAAAGACGACATTTGGGGCTGGAGAATGAATTCCTCCCTTAGGGGTATCTCCTGTCTTTTTTGCCCCTTTTGTTTCCCCCCCCCCCCCCCCCCAACACACACCTTTCCCTCTTCCACCCTACAAAGGGATTTGCTTATCTCTTTTGAAGAAGGGTATACAGCTTAAAACATTAACCTGTGTTTTATCTACTTTTAATCCATGGTCTGTACTATATTAGCTGACCTCAGCCAGGTAGCAATAAGGTGAGGGCACTATAAATGACCATGTGACCCCAAGACAGGGAGAGGAAAAAGCAGTCCAGATTCCCATTCCTGTTTTGAATTGACTGTGTGTGTGCATGCATATTTATTATGTGCTGGTGAAGGCAGGGATCCACTTTTTGCTGTCATGGCTTTCAGGCAAATGGACTGCTGGTGTTCACTATTGGAAAGTATAATAGTTGCTCGATGAAGGTACCAGAGTCAGCCCACTGTCTCCCTCAGATTTGCTGCATTAAGGGACGAGCAAATGCTGATGGTGGAGCAGGGTAAGAAGCTTCATGATGGAAGGCAAAGAAACTGTTTTATATGGAAATTATGTGACATAACTGATGCGTGTTGCTGCTTCCAAAACACCTTTTTTAAAAAAAAAATGAGGATGGTAACCTTTTTAATAAAAGCAACAGTCAGGCAACACTTGGACTAATGCTATTCCAGCCTGAAATCCAGATTGTTTATCACATCTCTGAACACAAATGACTGTTGACCTGTTCCTGGAAGGAATACACCATTGAGCTGAGTGGGGTGGGAATTGTGTATTAACTTTGTTTAATACAAAATACCATTTATATCTAGCAGTTTGTGTGCAACCTAAAATCATGACTCAAACTGGAAACAAATGTCTTAAGAACCGATTTGATAAATTAAATTTTAGTTGAAGGTTGGTGAGATTTGCTGTAATGGATTGTGGTATGTTGTTAGTGTTAGATTTAAACAGATTCTTGGGTGGATGCCATTAAGGAAAAAGACTGTACAGTCTTTCCTGAACAAATGGCTGTTCCAAAAGTAGTTCAAGGCCATGTTAAACTCTGGTTTCCAGTAGAATTAGAGGAACAGTAACTTCATGGAGGGGGGGAAAAAAATGTTTGGCAAATCTTTGTATGGGTGGGAGGGTGTTTAGAAGAGAAGAGCTCAGCCACTTCCTTCATATATTCAAGTGATAGTGATGGTACCGTTTTGATATGTTAAAAGAAAAAAAGACTTGCATTTATATAACGCCTTTTGCGACCTCTGGACGTCCTAAATTACTTTACAACCAATGGAAGTACTTTTTTTGGAAGTGTAGTCACTTGTAATGTAGGAATGTTCTGTCATTATGTGTTTGTTTGCAAAGGTTTTTTTCATGAAAGTGGTTACTATTAAAGTAACTCTGGTCCATATTGGATATGACCTGAGTTGTTCCACTTTGCTACTTGACCAAACCTGTTAGTTAAACATGGCTTTGAACTGCTATCCAAATGTGATTTCCATCGTACAGGGACACTTTCCCACCCCTCACCCCATGATACATTGGCATTCAACTTTGAGCCTACGGATACCTCTTGATGCAAAGTATCAATTGGACTTAGTTTCTATTGGTAATTTCCAACGGCCCAACACTTCATTGTAATTTCAGTATCCGAAGCCAGTCTTGTGTATTTGCATCTGCCTCTGTTTACAGCAAAGACTGAGTCTAGGCTAAATTATCAAACAGAAATTTTAATTTTCAAGTGCAAGTTTTGTAATTTTTTTCCAAAATTTTTAGTTCTGATAAACCCCTGTCCTCTTCCCAGCTCCCCTCTTTCCTTTTGCAATATCCACTCTGCCTACTTTGTTTTTTCTGCCATCATTATCTTTAACCATTAGTGCAAGAGAAGTTAATCATTTTTTGGCCAATAAAATCCAAACCAGACTTGCACTCTTAGCTTTGACTAAATTCAGCTCAAGCATTCACTTGATCAGATGGTTTGGTTAACGTCCTACTCACCAAACTTTTAATTTAAAATCCAGTCCCAGCTTCAGAGCCTCAATTATTCTGCCTGTCTATCTACCCATCTGCCTTATCTATATAAGCTTTATATGCTTTCTGCAAACTCAGGGAAAAATGAATGGTTGGTGCCCTTTTGTGAATAAAAGGTTTGACATCCTACCAGTCTCAGAAGTGATATTTCTCCAGAGGCTTGGCAGCAGGTCGCCCACTCTCTCTTGGTTAGGGAATTGTCTTTTTTTAAAAAAATGACTAATTAAAAGTGGGCATCATTTTAGCCTGTACTTGGCAGAGAATCTGGTTTCAATTTTGATTCTATTCTTGAGTAACATCAAGAATAGAATCCTTTACAAAAGGCATTTAGTCTGTTTCAAGTGATCAGCCAAATTGAGCAATGCTGAACAACCTTTCTTAAATCTATAAAAGAAGTGGTGCTTGTTTATTTTTCCCATGCCATACCTTGACTCCCCATCACTGAGGGAAAGGATTCTGATGCCTTTCCAAAAGATTCACTTCTGCCTACTGATGTTTCGATCACTATTATTGGAACTTTTGGGATTTTATTCTCTGGATGTTTTCTGTAAATCAGCATAGTTAAATTAGAATTGCAAGGAATGAAAACTTCAAGCATGGTGCACCTTGAACTTCATTGTAACCTTATTTGACTTAACTTTATTGTAACACTTGCTGTCCAAGGGCTAATAGTGTTTATATGTATACTTTACCGTTATGCAGAAAAAAGATTTGGAGCTCAAATTTTTTGAAGGATGGTGTGTGATTGTTACCTTTTTTTATAATCCCTTAAAAGCTTTTGTACAAAATGGCTCTTAATCCAGTTTTCATGAATGTGCCTGAATTCACCATTCAAGTCCACTAACAAAAGTTGGGTGGCCCTGATGGATTTTCTTGTGTTGCTCGTTGCAGGTGGTGTGGGGATTGCTGCAACACAACTGTGTAAAATAGTTAAGGATGTGACCATCTTTGGCACTGCCTCGGCATCTAAACATGAAACCATCAAAGAACAAGGTGTGACTCATCCAATCGACTACTCCACCTTGGACTATGTTGAAGAAGTTCGAAAGATCTCCCCCACTGGTAATGGCATGGAAAGAGAAGTGAAATTAAATTCATTGGCCAGAAATAGCAATTAAAGTTGACTGGTCTGTTTAAACATCCTGTGCTTCATGTCTATATAAATTTTAATTGTGTGCAGCAGAAGAGCTCTTAAATTAAATATTGGACAGAAAAATAGCTATAAAAGTCTTGCAGGGATGTGCACCCCATAGCATCTTACATTTAAAATGTTGGTTTAATGCAGACCTTTGTTTTTCCTTTTTATTAAAATATTGGTTTGCATCATTTCACTGATTATTTGCATAGTGACATTTTGAGACGATTTGATTAATGTTTTTATCTATTGCTGTAGTGGAACTAATTGCCATGATGTAACTGCTGAGATTTCACTGATTTTTGTAATTGTTGGGAATCTGCAACTTTTTTGTTTCTTTTCCCTTTTAGGTGTTAACATCGTTTTAGATCCCCTGGGAGGAACTGACACCACTAAAGGCTTTAATTTGCTCAAACCCATGGGAAAAATCGTACTATTTGGTAAATAACATTGCACCAGTCAACCACTGGAATATTGAATGGGAAGAATTGTTCTAGTTGCTGTATGTAGCAACACTGATGTGCTCTTTTTGAATGTTTGTGACATTGCTATACATACTACTTTCCCTTTTTATTGTACTGGCAACACTACATTTATTGCCTATCCTAGTTGTCCTCAGAAGGTGATGATGGACCTTCTCCTTTTAAACCACTACTGTCCTTGTGGTGGTTGTGCTCCCACAATGGTGTTAGTGAATTATTGACCCAGTGTGCTGGATGAATGACAATATATGTCCAAATCAGGATAGTGTGAGATTAGGAGAGGAGGCAGGAGCTTGGTGAGTTTTTTAAAAATTTGTTCCTGGGATGTGGTAAAGCAATATTTTATTTCCAGTCTCTCTCTGCGCTGAGAACACTTAGTGTGGGACTGGAGTCATGTGAAGGCCAAACTGAATAAGGATGACAGATTCCCATTCCTGAACCAGTTTGGATTTTTAATGATGATTCAGCATCTTTCATGATCACTTCACTAGATTTATTGAGTTCAATTTCACAAGATACCATGGTGGGATTTGAACTCCCTCCAGATTACTGGTCCAATACTATAACCATTAGGTACTATACCTGTAGTGCATCCTGTAAATTGTACACACTGAAGCCTTACTGTGTTGTAGGGTTCCCAACCCTCCTGAAATAACCAGGAGTTTCCTGGAATCGGAGGGTGTTCCTCTGAGCACTGCCTCCAGCAGCCCGGAGATCAGCTGTTTAAATTTCTTGCCGGAGTGCACTTGCTGCCCCCCCCCCCCCCCCCCCCCACCCCTACTCCTTGACGTCACTGGCTGCTGTTGGAAAAGCTTCCATGCAGCTTTGGCACAATGAAACCGTATGTGCGAAAGGCAATGGTTGAGTACAATGTTTGAAATGGTATACCTGAGGGTGTGGGAGTCCACATCTTTGCGCCAGCTCAATGGGTCACACAGAAACGTAGTCAACCTTGAGGAATGCGTTTGATCTTTCCTGATACCAGCAAAACTCTTCCTCCATTTGCAGCCAGGTAGCCTCCTTAAATGCAGCTTGCACCTGTACTTTTTTTTCTGAAGTACCTGCGCTTTAGTAGCTTCCTTTTGGTACAAATCCTGCAGCAGGACCTCCTGTCTTTTCAGCATGATCGGGAGTAGTGCTACCCATTCGTCTTTGCTATCCCATTATGATCAGTTGCTTCTAACCCCACCACAACTTCCCCTTTAATGACTAGCTGCAGCCCTTTTTAGAACCTGCTCCCTCACCAAATTTTCTGAGCCTCAGCCAAGTGTGCTACAGGTAAAGCTCTCTGGTCGAGCTCTTCCTGTACTTGTAGCCTATTCAAATTAGAGGCTGGGCTCCCATTGGAAAATTGGGCTAGGCCAGCCCAGTACTGCAGGTGTTTGTGCAATTTGGTAGCTCAACCCCATTTTATTTATGGTGCATGATGTTGGATAGTGAATGCTTGACAAAGAATTTGCACTTGTATCGTGCCTTTCGGCATCTTTTAGCAAAGTGCTTCACGTACTGACTTATTTGAAGTGCAGGCACAGTTGTGAAGCCAAATACAACAGTCAATTTCTGCAGAGCAAGGTCCCAGAAACAACATTTGGATAAATGAACAGTTAATCTGTTTGGGTTGGATCTGGTTATTAGTTCATTATTATGGTAGAGTGGTGTTTATTTTGGTCAAGTAATTAAAAAGACAAATGGTTGCCAATACACATTTATTAAATGATTTTATAATGTCACTATAGTGGCTAGTGAAAAACATGATAGTGACACATAGGCATTTTTTAAATGGTTGTGGTCCATGTGGTGAAGGCCAATATAAGTATAAGCCTAATTCCTCATGACCGAACAAAATAGTGTTTTCTCTGGAAATTTGCCAAAACTTGTAATGGCTTCCTTCACTAACTCTGGAGATTTCAGTGCAGTTCTATGTACAGGATGCCTTTGTTGCTGAGTGATCCAGCATTACATGGGAGGGGAGAGAACAGGAATTGTGTTCTACAAATCTGTATATTGTGAAAAGTAACAGGAAAAACTGGGGAGTGGAAGCCTGCAGCCTGTATTTGTACCTGACTTTGCAGTGAAAGTAACTGCCAAAACTATTAAATCATTGGTGCTTCAGAGGGGGAAAAAACTTTGTAGACAAGCTAGTGTTCACTTAGTTCAGTGCAAAAAAAAATGCAATCCCTCCCAAAAAAATATTGAAATAAAGCCAGGAAATGTTCATTAAACAGTTGTTTGTGACATGAGATGTTTCTTGTACAGTGGAGCTAGTTTTTTGGTAGCTTGTCTAGATTAAAATGTAAACCGCTCCTTAAGAGGGAGGTTACTTTTAACCATGCATTTTTGTCGTATGTTTGTGATGTATCAGCTTTGTGAGAAGCTGGTGTTGTCACCTGCTCAGTTTTGGGCCGGACAGTCTAGTTTTGAAGGTGCTATGGTAATGTCTAAAATATAAATGGGACAACAAAAATAACCTGGTAACTTTTTTGTTACTTCTATCTCGTGTGAAAGCATTAATTTGAGATTAAGGCTTTCCATTCATTTTCAGCAGTGTAAATCAGAATTTTGAGTCAAATTCTTATCTGCCCAGTCATTATTCTTTATTATCCTGTCCCCTGGTTTTTGGACTTTCAAAGTGTACCATCCCCTGTATACTACCAATGCACAATTTTTTCCTGGATCAGTTGTATTTTCTCCCCTTTTTTTTCTCCTCTGGTTAGACATCGACATCTGTTTCACATCCGAAGTTAGATTGGAATGTGACTGTTTCACTGGCACTGTTGTTGGGGCCCTATTTCCAGCACATTCTCTAGTTGCTGCATCATAACTCTTGAAGCCTAAGCAATATAGTACTTATGGTGTACATTGTACTGTCTCAATAATCTGATATTCTTTGAAATCTGCCATGAATCAGAGTTGCACACCATGCAGCCTGCTCAATTGATTGTTGATTCATTACCATTCATAAACAAAGTCATAGTTAACTGGCATCAAGCCAGTTTTGCTTCGCTATGTTACTTAGTAAATCCCAAAGTGACCAACTAGAACCACTAATGGCATTTAATAAAACTTTTCGGTCTGAATTCTATGTTTGCATTTTAATTATCCAAATTGTGTTTTCCTTTTTTAAATTAGATATGTTCCACTGGGTGATTGAACCTAAACTGACCTTGTGGTTAATTCATTATGTCCCTGGGACTATTCATTTGAGAGCAGGCAATTTGTACTGAATAAGAGTATGTGAATCTGAAACAATAATTGAAACCAGGGATCCTATTATATGCTTGGATATTCGTTTTTTAAAAACAGTATGCAGGGAGTCATTTAAGACTATGAAAAACGCACGTTGAGCTGTGTTCAATGTTCTGATACACTTGCCTGCTGTTAAGTGTATTCTCTTGGGAAGGTAAGAGAGCGAGGGGACTAGAGGTGCAATGGCTTAGCACATTAACCTTTCACTTTGGGGTCTGAAGTTAATTTCTGCTGGATTGAAGGTCTCTTCACTCTGCAGATCCTGCATGAATGAATTGGAGCAGTTTCATCCCAGTTCTTAACTGGCATGAGCCCACATCACAAATACCCCAAACTTGCCATTATTTGGTCTCATTCAGAGGCCATAAAGATGGTGACATAAATGCCAACCTTGATAACCCTAAAATAGCCAGCATATTGGCCTATGATTTATAGTTGCAGTGGGAGCACAGGCCTGTTATAACCTCATTTGTGTGCAGTCGAGTCCGATTCTTGAGCGGTGTTGATGTTTCTCGCCACTAAGCAGACTCTGAATGTGGAAATTGGGACAAGTTCAACTGGTACAGAGAAGGAGAGCTCTTCTGAGATTGAGGCTGAGTACAGAGAGCATGATCCTGACCAAATCAGAAAAAGTATTCAATTACCCCACTCTAATATATCCATTTTTAATGAACAAAAAATTCACTCAAGTCAAATACTGTGAATAAAAGTGTATGTGTGTTGGTTAAAACTCTCTAGGGTCATCAACACTGCAAGACGTTCACTTCATGATCAGCAACTCCTACATGCTTCTGCACTGCTTGTCCCTATGATGCTCAACGACGCACATGAGGTCAATGTTTGTTCGCTTCTCCTTGAAGGCTATTCAAAGAAGCCAAATTGACCTTGGAGCCCTAGCACTTTTAATGGGAATGCAGTGGATGCTTTAAGTACAATTACGAGCAAATGAATCTAGTTTTGTAAAGAGCAGCATTTGTTCTTTGCTCATAAATATGAGGAGAATGGCATGGCGGAGGAGGAGCAGAGCAAAGTCTCTGGCTTGTCCCACATGTCAGAACACTGCTATTCTTGTAGCAAGAAGACAAAGACTTCTACATTGCAGGCTGAGTGAATATGTAGTGGTTTACACATCAAATGTTTACAAAACCATTTTAGGACTTTCTAGCTTTTGCTGTGTGTAATGTGTACATACTACTGTAGATGTTGCTGGCAGTAGGGTATGACTGAAATGGCATGACCCGGTCAGAACACCCTTCAGATGGAACGTTGTGCTGCTCTGGTCTGGATTTTGCTGGATATGGGAAGCACTCCAGATTCTAAATGACTACTGATAGAGCAGAAAGTGCCTTTTCAAGCACAATTGGCTCTTGAGACCTTCTAAGGCTATCTGTGTTGTTAATCTATCCTGCATCATGTGCATTCCTTTTTTTTATTGTTTATTAAAGTTCTAATTGCTTTGGAATTGACTCTTTTTAAATCAGGTGCAGCAAATCTGCTGACTGGACCGAAACGCAGCCCGTTGGCCATGGCAAAGATCTGGTGGAATAAGTTCAGTATTAATGGCCTGCAGCTGTTGCACTCCAACAAGGCTGTGTGTGGCTATCATCTGGGCTACCTGGAGGTTGACCAGATTACAGATGTTGTCACTAAGCTGCTTTCTCTGTACAAAGAAGGGAAAATCAAACCTAGAGTGGACTCTGTGTGGTCATTTGAGCAGGTAAGCAACTTAATTAACAAACGTGGCATGATGTGCCCTGGAGGTGTTAATATCTAATGGCTTATCCACACCTACATTGTTCCTGGTTTGTACATAAATGTCATCCTCCAGTGTTGCAGGCAATCCACCATCTCCTTTTTGTTTGTTTTTCTTCTTGCTGGGATACTGGCCCAATGACTTGTCTGTGTCTGTTATTCATGTGAGTGTTGGCTGACTATTTGACCACAGGATCAAAGTGGGAAATATATCTGCACTTTAGTAAAACCCAAGTCACCTTTTTTATTTCTCTTCCTCGTTCCTCCCACCCCCACCCCCACCTCCATTAAAATAAACCCGTTCACTTGTGAAGTTAAATGAATTTTAAAAATAAATACTTGGATTAAGAGTCCATGGAAAGATACCTGTGCTGTGCTAATCTCTGCCACTGCCCCAGATGAGTGCTTCAGTGCCTCCAAGATAGGGAAAGAGAAAAGTAAGCCATTGTTACCACTCCTGAGCACTATCCAGTGACACTAGCTTGGATTGGGCTTGGCTGTACTGCCCCATAGTTTAAATAGCTTGCCAAATCTATCTATTTTATGAATGAAGAATGGCCACTTGAATGAGTTTTTGAGGAAGGAAAAAGAGAAAGATTTGCATTTATATAGTGCCTTTCAGCATATCCCAAAGTGCTTTATAGCCAATCAAGTACTTTTGAAGTGTAGTCACTGTTGTAATGTAGAGACCTGCCAATGGCTAAGGAACTATACCAAAGCATGAGTCACTGCCTTGAGAATACCTTGGGGGAAGAGAAGGAATGAGCAGAATAAATGGAGGAACTGAAGCTGGGGGCATGTGGTGGTAGGAGATGGAGGGAATGAATTGGGCAACAGTGGAAGCTTTATGGACAGAGACTTGTATGGTTTTATTTCCCTGCTCTGATTGTGGTTTTCCCCCATTGTGCATCACTAAAATAGGATTGAGAGTCTTAAATAGCAGCCTAACAGCCTTTTTGTAAGTAGAGTATTGACCAACTTGGTCAATTTTCACTTTAGAACCTGCTTAGCTGCATCTTGTTGATTTGTAGCATTGCCAGAAAGGAGGCCTTTTATGCAGCACTGACCTTTTCTCTGCTGTAGTTGTATTTGTTTTGTAGAGCATGTGTTTAAATATTAAAATCTAGCCTACATAACATGCTGACTGCATTGGGTGTGAAGTATTTTGGGCAGTCCTGAGTGTGAATTTTATAAATTGAAGTTCCTTTTCTTTAGCACCGAAAAGACTGGAGTCTGGCTGTTCTATTACAGCAGCATTTTGTGTAAAAAGAGGCGGAGGCCTACATGAACCCAAATGCAGTTGGCTACAAGTTCACATTTTGTTATAAATTCCTGAAATAGAAACTTTGAAGCTCTACTACTAAAACCAGCAGATATGTTGGCTTTAAGTGAGAATTCCTTTGGTCTCAGAGGGCAAATTTATAAACGCTGCCTTCTGGAGCTCCATGGTAGCTAAATGCACGATATGATTGAGGCATTCAGACCAGGAAGGGCCACCTGTAGGATTATTGGTTTGTGCCGTTAGCTGATTCCAGGTAGAGCAGCAATGGGGCATGATAGGTTTTAGTGTCCTAAGCCTGAGGCAGCTTAAAATTAGCCAGGATTCCTGCTCAAGGTTGTGATCCAGTGATGCTGCTGGAATGTATGAGGATGCTTATCCAATTCCCTTTTAAATGATAGTCTTTGTCTCAATGGCCACTTGTGATAAAGCGTTCCATGACCCTCTAATGAAAAATGTCTTTTACATTCCCCCTTCTTTAACATCATCCTCCTTGTCATTGATTCACCAACTATGGGAACAGCTTTTTACTATCTTGAAACCTCAATTTTGTAAACCACTTCTTTTTCCACTTGCTCTAGTCAAAAAGGCCCCAAATTGTCAAGCCTTATTTCTGAATTGACACACTGAATTGTACATGTGTGTAGCTTTTAGGTTTAAGTTTAAACAAAAATGTACCAGCATAAACACTAAAAGTTGCATCTATGCTTGGACATCTGAAACCTAAGCTTCTAGCACCTGGCTACATAGTCTTAACATAAAACCACTATAAATATCAGAATTTGTATTCCCATACCAGAAGGGTCTTTATTAAATATTAGATATGTATGCACACTAGGTGCTATCTTTCAGCTGAGGTGTTAAACCAAGTTTCTGTCTTCCCTGTCAGGTGGATGTAAATGATCAGGGGAGTTCTCCTGGTTTCCTGGCTAATATTTATCCCTCAATTAACATCACTAAAACAGATTATCTCACTGCTGTGCACAAAATGACTGCCATGTTTACAACAGTGACTACAAGTCAAAAAAGTACTCCATTGACTTTAAAGCACTTTGGAACATCCTAAAGGTGCAATTATAAATGCAAGTTCATTCTTTCTATACTAAACACATTTGACACAGCTCTTAAATCCTATTGCACTATAGTCTGACTATCTGAGTACCAGTGTTGATGTTAGCTTGGTAACTAATACATACACTGACTTAAAAATGCAACTCGAGCATGACCTCAAGATCATAAAAGCTTTATTGGCTGTTAACCTGGTAACTGTTAAAATAGGAAATTTAATGTTCCATATTGGCAGTTTGAAATAGTGCCAAATAACTTCTTAACCCACCTGATCATCTCCCTATTCTTGAGCCCTAGTCTAAACCAGCAAACATGTTACCTGTAAATATTGTGCAGTATTTGGTTACCATATCACTAGTTAAATATGTACAATCCTGACCACTTAATCTTGCCATGTGCACTAACAAAATCCAGTGATCTAATTAGGTCTTTGCTGAAAAGAACTCTAGTGGCTTTTCTCTTGGCATTTGCAGGAGTCTGTATTGCACTGTAGAAAAGATCGCCTAGGGATATTTAACAAAAAAACGCCAAAGCAGGAAACTTTGTATGTGAAATTCAAGTAGTCTTAAATGTTTTAAGAAGCAGCTTTTCAACATGATTGTACAACCGAGTAATTGGGACTCTAGCAATTCATTTGGCAGCTTTACAGACATAACCTCTAGAAGCCTGTGATCTGAGAATTGTGAAGAATTTAACTTCCTGTGAGACTTGGACAATAGTGGTGCATCTGTGGGAGTAGAATTTTTAATTGACCTCCAAAGTAGTGAATGTTGATGAAGACAGAAAGGCCCTCTTATGCGGTTGTAATATCTTCTGTCACTAATGGATATAACATTTAAGATACTGGCACTATATCTGTTGGAGCAGAGAAGATTAAGAACTGAGTTATAGAAGTTTTTTTAGAAAGAATAAGTAGAATAGTTTTGATCGTCAGCAGGGAAAGTCTATGCCCTCTGACTAGTGAGTCATTGTCATTGAGAGTGAGGCGAGAGGTTAGGTGAAATTTCTTTACACAGACTTGTTGGAGCATGGAATGCTTTGCCATACAATAGTTGAGGCAGAGAGCATTGCATCTTTTTAAGGGAAACCTATTTAAAGCAGAGGAAGATACAGGGCTATTGGCGAACAGGACAGCGGGTTTAGATTTGGATTATCCTAGCAGAGCTACCATAGACATGATGGGCCAAATGACAGTCTGCTGTAAATTTCTATGGTTCAACTTGCTTCAAGATTTGAATGCCTAGATGAAAAATTGAGCATGACCACCAATATGGTCATTAGTAAATAGTGAACCAGTTGGCAGAGATGCCAACATTGAAAATGTCAAATATTGAGATTTATTATGTATGGGGAGCTTTTGCACAGGTTCAGGTTAGTGATCTGAAGGGTTGAACCCTCTGAGCAATTCAGAGACACAGTTTTAGATGGAGGGGAGGGGGAGAAGAAAATTTCTATCTGAGTTGGTATCTGGGTTTGTGCCATAATTTTTGTTAAATTTAGTTGTCAGGCACTTTAGAATCAAATTAAATCCCTGAAAAACCTGTTCCATTTAACACTGCACTGTTTTTCACTCTTTAAAACCCTGAAACTCGAGGCAGACTTGTGGCAATGTCAGCTTTGTTGGACTAACAAAGCATTGAAGGAGCAATAAAGAAAGACACTGGCCAATGTGAGAAGATGTCATGACCAAATTCTGTAAAGGCAGATCTCTGTTTGAATTCTACATATTCTACAAAATTGGGTCCATTTTGAACCTAAGATTGCCACTGCTGAAACTAGGGCTTGAGATCTAAAGGTACTGGTCATATTGAATCTCTTGTTCATCTGTCATTGAGCATTTATTTGCAAACTTGCTTTCTCTCCTCCTCAAAAATGGTGACTCAGGTTTAGTGGGTGCTGTTCATTCTTTTGTTGTTGTTGTTCATGTGAATCTTAATTCTGGCATGCTTTTGTTTCTTGCAAAGCAACATAGCTGAGTGGCAACTCTGGCCATTTTTGTTTCAGCTACTCCAGGGGTATTCAGGTTAATTGTACAGCCCGTTCTGCCAGCTCAGCTGAAAATGCAAATTGTGGGTTTGTTCTCAGACCTGTGATTATACTTGAAACTTTGGTTGCTGCTTATACAAATGACCTGCTTAGTGTGGTGGTAGGGTGACTCCCTGTAGGAAGGAACAATCAAAAGGACCTCCAACTGGCTGAGATGTTTTTTTTGTCCTGGGAGTAGGTGCGTGTCCTATCGAGCACAAATGGTATGCAGCCTTGGAGAGGGGGAAGGGATGCTCGCATGGGGGAACCAAATGAAGTGTGTATATACTGTCGAGCTGTTTTGGGAGAGGAGGTATTCAATTTTTAGTGGTTTGCTTTTTTTGTGCTAAAAGCAAATGGAAAGGTGTCCTGATAGGTTTGACACCCCAGCAACCCAACAGTGCTAAAGGTTAAATAAAGAGCAAATAGTTGGCAGCTGTGGTGGTGTTGCCTCTTGAGTATCACAGTGAGGTGTTAGGAGGAGCTGTACGCTCTGCATCACTGTCCAAACAGCTGATTTGCTTTATCTTTTGAGCATGGAACAAATGTTTAACTTGCCACTTGTGACAGTTTAGGAAGTTGTTGGGAAGGTACCGTTCACCATTTTAAATTGGATTAGTCAAATTCAGTGTAGGATGCAAACTCTTGCTTTGGACTGTTGCATTCAGTTAAAGTGCCTTGTGTTAAGGTTTTGACTTTTTTTCTTTTCACTTTTACTATCATTGATTTTAAGTCTGTAGTTGGCTGATTGACAAGTTGGGAAAAATATTATTCTGAATTGGGTCAATGAAGGTAAATCCATAAGGATGAATTCTACATGCATGTCCTACTTTTGCATTCTGTGTATGGGGCATTCTTTGTGTTCTCATAAAGCCACATTATCACAACCTCTGTCTTGCTGTGAGTTTCATGTGTCTATGACTAAAAGTTGAGCTTTCCAGTTTCTTGTGAAGTCCCTTCCCCCCTAATTAACCTGTTTTCCAGGAGGATTAAAATTATCCAATTTTCTGAATTCATAAATCTACTTGTTTATGAAGGGTTTCACCCTGGCACTAACCTGACTTTTTTTGGATGTTGTCTAGCCTGGTGTCTGTCTCTAACCATTTTAAGTTTATTACTTGATTTTTCAGCACTTTTTTTCTCTTGTTCCATATGATCCAATTCAATTCTGTTTTTCTTTGCACTTCTAATTTAACTTTGTCCTGTAAGTACAACTGTAATGATTGCAATTGGGAGCTATGTCAGCATCTCACTGTGCCAATTTTTTTTAATAGTTCCCTTTCCTTTCTTCCCCCTCCCCAATCATGTAAGTTTTTTATTTAATGTTAGTGGAAAGTGACAGAACAGGCTTAATGGACCAATCTCAACATGATGCAACCTACACATACCATTGATCCCACTTCTACCAGTCACAATCTCCTGGGAGAGGTGGAAAAAACCCTTTGGCCAATTTAAGAAACAACTTTGGGGAAATTCCCCTCCAACCTACAAAAATAATAAGAGCCTGCTCCAGGAAGCCATGGTGACTGATATCACCAGTCCCCATTAAACCACCCACCTTCTATAACTTTGTCTTCCCTTGAAGTCTATGCTTTTCCAAAATAAAAAGCACAAGTTCTCTAAGCCTGTCCTGGTGGAAAAGGGCCCTCAAACTTGGGTATCAGGCGAGTAGCTCTCCTGTGAACCTCTTTCCTGGGCTCGATAGTCTCCACCGCATAAGGGGACCAAAACTAGATGTGGCTGGACCAAGGACTGTACTTCCAGTTTTATATTTAATTGTCCTAGTATTACATCCGATTGCTTTCATAAAAGCCTTGTGATGCTGGTCAAGGACCTTCAGTGATTCTTGAACTGTAGCTCCCAGGTCCTTCTCCCACTCGAGGGCAATTAGGGATGGGCAATAAATGCTGGCTTCGCCAGCGACGCCCACATCCCGTGAACGAATAAAAAAAAACTTAGCAGCCTTGAGTGCACAACTGTTAATCCCAACTTTTCTAATGAGATCCATCCTGGAAGTGTATTTTGTTCCTCTGACCATCTCTTTCCACTCACCCTGGAGTTCATCAAATAAACTCTTAATGCTTCATTCTGCAAACTTCTCACCTTTTTTGTATATTGCTCTTAATTTCTGCTGCACAAAGGTGAAAGTTTCTCACAGGAAATGCTACTTGCGTTGACAAACATATCTCTGCAGTGCTGAAGGAGAGGGTAGAAATATACTAAAATTCTAATGGTTTACAAATCTCAGATCACTGTGCAAACTTCTAACACTCATGCTGCCAGTGACTGCAGGCAGAGTAGGAAGGATCAGTGATAATTGAGGGTCATTCATTCCTATTCTATGACTCACGAGTTAGAGATGGTTTGAAGGAAGGGTTTGTTTTCTTTCATCGAGGCAATACTTCACTGCCCTCTCAAATCCAGGGAGCGTAAAGTAGAAAAGAGGGAACAGTTATGCCAAAAATTATTAAAGATGCTTTTGTTATAAATTTGCTGTAAGTTTAGGTTTAATATAGGATCTGTTGGAAGAACCATTTTTGTGTGTGGAGTGAGCACCCCTCTCTTCCAATGATGCTTCAGAACTGAGAAGTGAAGCTCACCCGGTCTCATAGCATCAGTGTTCTACATAAGTGACATTGTTCCACCATTGGCCTTTTTTAACTGCCAGAGGAAAGGAAGCACATGTAATGCCTAATGTATTATACTGATTGGGGGGGGTGTAACTGGTGTACCCTTTAAGGAATAATTGCTGCAAATCTAGAGGTCATCTACAGATTGATTGCAGTTGGTGAGGGAAATTTGCATATTGGCAGGTAACTGTCGACTTCTGACTTCAGGTCAGAGAAAATCAGCATGAAAAGATTACATTTTTTTTTAAATGATGCTTTTGGCACTTAGAATTATGACCCATGAATCTGGACAGGCACTGGATTTCATATCTATTATGCATGCCCTTTACTTGTGCACATCTCTAATAAATCACCGACACTCCTTTTAAAAATTCTGGCATCTGTAGATGTTAATAACTACACTGTGTGTAGAGTAGATGTGCTGATATAGTATCTCATTAATGCAATGTGCTTCTCGAGGAACCTAATTAAAAATCTTAATAGTTTTGTTTCTGTTGCACAACAAAGTAAATTCTTCAAACATTTCTCCAGTTAAAATATCTTGCAAGTGAAGTCATTTCATAGTTCCATAACATTTTTTATTCTTTACTCTGCTGGCCTCCTTGTATGTATGGGAGTTAAATTGCCAGCAAATGAAACAATTTGGTTTTAGCATAAATCATTGAAATGTTTTCATTTTTTATGGCCCTACATCTAGTTTAGTAACTGCATAGAACAGGAAAGTTCCAAGTTTGATTTCCAGTTTGTGCTGAATTGGCATGTTTTGGGTGAAGTTGGGGTTAGAGTGCTACATTTGATTTCAGCAGCCCTGGGCTAGAGAAGGTGAAACTGAGTAAAGCCCTGCTCCTGATTTGAGCAAAGTATGTGTGTGTGAAACTTGAATAAGGACAGCATTGAGTTTGGTTGTGATGCCACAATAGTTGAAAAGCCTACTGACATTTGCTGTTAAGACACCATGTGAATGATTGCCAAAGTGACTAGAAATGGGTGCTTTTGCTCTTTCTCTTTCCACTCCCTTCCAAAGAAGTAGCTAGGTTAATTCAAAGAACTTTCACATTTTGAGGAGCCAGTAACAATGTGTAAAGCTTTATTACTACATGAGATATCTTTTAGTGCGATTTTAATTTGCTTAAGAGAAAAGTGATGGTGTTTGCTTGTGTCCTGTGTGTTAAAACATAGTATTGTTAACAATAGAATTTACTGGACTCTATTTGTCACCAGTTTCCAGCCATTGCCTCTGGTTGAAGCTGACTGTTCGCTACTTCGTCCTGGGCTGAGCTTCCGACCCAATCCTCAGTCACCAAAACTGCCTAAGTCCACGTCTGTGACATCGCTCGTGTCTGCCCCTCCTTCAGCCTCCAGACTCTCCTATTCCAATGAACTCCCGGCCAGCCTCCCACCTCCACCCTCCCAAAACTTCAGCTTCTCCAAAACTACACTGCCCGTGTCCTAATCCACACCAAGTCTGCTTACCCATCACCTCTGTGCTTACTCCCCTTCATTGGCTGCAGGGCCCCCATGCTTCAGTTTAAAATTCTCATTTGCATGCTCAAATCCGTTCCTGTAATCACCCCGCCCAATCTTTGTAATTTCCCTCAACCCTCCGAAGAACTTTGTGCCCCCCCCCCCCCCCCTACAAACTCTGGCCTTTTGTGCATCCCCGTTCCCTTCACCCCATCATTGGCAGCCCTGCCTTCAGCTCTCTAGACCCTAAGCTCTGGATTTCCCTAAACTGCTCCATCTCTCCCCTTTTCAGACTCTCCTCAAAACTTGCTTCTGACCAAGCTTTTAGTCACCCCTCCTAATATTGGTTTGGTGCCAATTTTTGTCTGCTTACACTTCTATGAAGTGCCTTGGGATATTTTCCTATATTAAAGGTGCTAAATAAATGCAGTATGTGTATGTGGAACAAACTGGCTGCTGAAACTAAAATTTCAGCAAGACTCAAAATTTGGACCCAGCCAGGTTTGCAAGTTTGTTCCAATAGTTCTAGAACTAGTCAACAAAGCCCATCTTTTCTGTTCAGGAGATGAAGTCACTTAAGTTGTTTCCTGAACTTCCAGTTGCCTTTTTTTCTGTAAATATGGTCAGCTGCAGCATCAAAAGGAAGGAACGGGGACCAGTCATGACGAGTCATACCTAGCACGAAGGAAGATTGTAGTGGTTGTTGGAGGCCAATCATCTCGGCCCCAGGATGTTGCTGCAGGACAGTATCCTAGGCCCAACCATCTTTAGCTGCTTCATCAATGATCTTCCCTCCTCATAAAGTCAGAAGTAGAGACATTCGCTGCTGGTTGCATGTGTGACTGCTCAGATAATAAAGCAGTCAGTGCCCGCATGCAGCAAAACCTGGATAACATCCAGGCTGGGGCTGATATGTGGCAAGTAACATTCGTGCCAGACAAATGCCAAGCAATGACCATTTCCAATAAGAGTTTAACCACCTCCCCATGACATTCAATGCCATTACCATCGCTGAATTTCCCACCATTAACGTTGGGGGTCACCATTGACCAGAAACTTAACTGGACCAGCCATATAAATACTGTGGCTACAAGAGCAGGTCAGAGGCTGGGTATTCTGTGGCGAGTGACTCACCTCCTGACTCCCCAAAGCCTTTCCACCATCTACAAGGCACAAGTCAGGAGTGTGATGGAATACTCTCCACTTGCCTGGATGAGTGCAGCTCCAACACTCCTCAGAAGCTCGACACCATCCAGGACAAAGCAGCCAGCTTGAATGGCACCCCATCCACCATCCTAAACGTTCACTCCCTTCACCACTGGCGCACTGTGGTTGCAATGTATACCATCCACAGGATGCACTGCAGCAACTCGCCAAGGCTTCTTCGACAGCACCTCCCAAACCCATGACCTCTGCCGCCTGGAAGGACATGGCCAGCAGGCACATGGGAACAACACCATCTGCACGTTCCCCTCAAAGTCACGCACCATCCTGACTTGGAAATATATTGCCGTGTCTTCTGTCGCTGGGTCAAAATCCTGGAACTACCTACCTAACGACACTGGGAGAACATTCACCATACAGACAGTAGCGGCTCACCGCCGCCTTCTCGAGGGCAATTAGGGATGGGCAATAAATTCTGGCCTTGTCAGTGACGCCCACATCCCATGAATGAATTAAAAAAAAACTATCCTGTAAGCCAATCCAAAGTTTTCTGGCTCCAGTTTCTTCAGTAACCAGTTGGCTGAAGAATAGAGCAGTAGGCTTCAGCTTCACCTATTGCTCCACAAGAGGAGAAAATTTAAGTGAAGGGCAGTGGAGAATACAAAAATCCAAGCAGTTGAGCAGTTGAACATGGGACTTTCGCCTCATGGAGCACTTCTGGGCTTGTCTATCCTCATTCGTAGGTTTCCCAAACTCTCGGCAGGCCCTGAATAAATCACTCCTAACCAGAAGAGTGCTGTGCCTCAGAGCAACCTGGCGAGATTAATGTTGTTCTTATGAAGAAACATTTATCCGCTTCAAGCAAACTTCCCTGGGTAGAAGTGATGTATCTGCAGCAGGAATTCTTTCATCTTACTACAACAACTTGCCTTTTTATATGGGAGGGTTATCAATCAAAATTTGACACCAAGCCATGTAAGGAGATATTAGGACAGATGACCAAAAGCTTGGTCATAAGAGTAGGTTTTAAGGAGTGTCTTAAAGGAGGTGGGGAGGTTTAGGGAGGTAATTCCAGAGCTTAGGGCTGAGGAAGCTGAAGGAATAGCCACCATTTTCCCTCCCTCCCCTCCCCCCTCCCCAAAATTAAAAAAAGAACTGCTTTAAGTGACCTTGTGAACTGCCATGTTGTCTGTTCAATATGCTGTATGTTCTCAATGGAGTGAAAATCAGGTGGGTTCTATAAAGGGTGTGCGATCAGCCGTGTCAGATCACCGCTCAGGCAGTGAAGATGAAAACATACCCCATCATGTAGTTTGGTGACTTAAGATTTTATTGCCTAAAAATCTGAATTATTCTTTAAGATATCACTGCTACTCATAGTAAAAAATGAATAGTGCCACTTAAAAGAAAACTCATGCACACTTCTTGCAATAAAATTTTTACAACAGAAGGAGGCCATTTAGTTCATTGCACCTTTGCTGGATTTTTGAAAGAGCTATCCACTTAGTCTCAGTCACCTTCCCCTCCTATCCCCGTACCCTTTTAAGTTTATTTTATTCAAATATTTATCCACTTTTTAAAAAAAAAATCTCTTCTACATTGTTTCCACCACTTTCTGGTAGGACACTCCTTGTTCTAACAACCATATTTTTTTTAAAACTACACTATGTGTATATAATCTTCCCCATGGTTTTTTTGATGATGGTCTTAAATGTTATGCAACCTAATTATTCAATTTACCATTAGAAATAGTTTTCCCCTATTTATCTTATCAAAACCCCTCCATTTTAAACATCCTGCATCAGATCTCCTTGACATTTTTCTGTTCTAGTGAGATGAATGCTAGTTTACCTTCTCCATCCCTGGTATTTCAGTGGTTAACGGTGACTGAAAACTGGCTTATCCCATTGTATTGCACAACTATGACCCTAATCAGTGCTAGTGATGCTACGAATTGCAGCTCAATGCTTTGGCTTGATGCCATGATGTGTTACTCCAGTGAAGTGGAAAATTGACTTTTTAAAAAGTGCTCAGGATTCTGTTGTACTTATGAGCACTTCATAAACAAAAACACTTTGTTTTTAGAAAATGGGTCATCCTTTCCTGTACTGCTAAGATTTAACAGCCAAGAAGTGGCGCTGTATCTGTGCTTGGAAGCATTTGTGCACCGAACTCTCCTCTGGTCATCAATGCGTGTGATTCCGGACAAACACTAAATCTAGTCTTGCCCGCTGCAAATCAATTCTGTAGCTCCCAGTCTCGGGCTGGTATAGAATTGTAGAAGGTTTCTGCGATAATGGTTTAATCTGTAAATCAATTCCTCCTAAATCACTGCTGTATTAAATATTTGACCCCCTACAAAATAAACTTTAATGGGTGAAATGGCGTATTTTGACTGACATTCAATTGTCTGAGCACATTGTAAATCAGAACAATTACTCCATTCCTGAATTCTCCCTTTTTGGTTTTATGGTCAGTAAATGCCAAACTTGGCTTCTGCAACATTCTGTTTTGTGTAGGGTGCCATCATGTGGTAACTCCACAACTACAGGTTAAAAGGAACTGCTCAGGGAGCCTTCTATCAGATAGGGCTTGTACTTCTCTTGAGTGCTGTAGGAAGTTACTTTGTGGACGTAACTTTTTCAGATCTGGTAATGTGCTATTGCTCTATATAGCACATTGGGTGTTCCAATGGCTCAACCTAGCAATTAAGTGTTTTGCTCCCTTTTTTAAAATTAACTATAGTCTTGTACTTTGTAACTGGTTTTAAAGTGCTCACTTTATGCACATATTGAGAACATTATTGGAGGATTTTAGACTAATTGGCAACTGAAATGTACTCTTGTTGGATCCAGGCTGTTTTTGTTTCCATGTATTAAAATATTGTTTTTTGGATGACACTTATATTGACACACTGCAGTTTTTATATTAAAATATAAATTGTAATGTAGACCCAGAGTGGTGGTGGTACAGTTTGCACTGATGTGAGTTGTGTAATATTTTGAGTCAGGTAGTCAGTGATGCTCCAGCTTCATGCCAGTAGTGAAACTGCAGCTGATGCAAAGTAAAATTGCACAAGTAATCCATTGGGCCACTGGGAACTTTTTTACTGTAATTCACCAGACCTAAGCAAATGGAGGGAGGAAAGAAAAAGTGCTCGATCTGCTTCCTTCTCAAATGAGATGCAATTTGCCTTTTTAAAAAATAATTGGTTAAGCATGTCTCTATATAATTTGGAAGAACTTAATAAACAATGCCTGCAATCTAGAGTGTCTTTGTCTAGTATTTCACTGCCATCACTACACTGATGGACTTAATTGATGAACTAAAGGCTTGGATTTGATGTGTCACCGGGTGCTTTTTATTTTTCTGGTCCCTTCCTCCCCAATTTAGGATTTTCAAAAATTTCTGTTTTTGCAAAGCTACCTTCAACTGGGAGGGCAGAGTAATTAAGATTATATTTTTTCTTCCCCCACCCCCTTCCCTTAAGTGTTCCACCCAACTGAGTGATTAAAATTGCTCCAACTGTGAAAGGTCTATTCAAGTGCCAAGCAACCCTGGTACTTAAAATGTGACCATCTGCTTAGGAAATCAGCTCTATAATTGTCACTTGGCAACATGTGACTTTTTAACACTTAAGACTTGACAGATTTTCTAGTGGACCAAATTTTTAGCACCAACTTCAATGAGATTTTAGTTTCTTGGATTTAAAATTTTCCTCATTGTGGAGAGGAGTTAATTTTCTTTCCTACTAAATATTTAAATTGACTGTGCCTGCTCAACTTTTTGTTTGGATTTTTAACTAATGAAATGTTCAGTTTCACTTTTTAAAAAAAAAACCATGGGAACCTTTTTTTTTTGAGTTTGACAGTGAATCTTATAGGTATGAATTTCTTTTCCTCTGCAGATTGGAGATGCTATGAAGCAAATGCAGGAGCGCAAGAACATTGGGAAAGTCATTCTGGTCCCTGAAGCAAAGAAGACTGAAAATTAAGAATCCAACTATTTCCAATAGAAAGCAGGGAATAACATTGTGAATTGGCTAAAGGTGCTAACCTTTTATGACCTGAAGATGGACAGATGACTAACTTAAGCTTGAAGCAGGGAAGCAAATCCATACTGACTGACTACTCATGTAATCGGACCTATTTAGAGCTGGTTTTGCTGCTTGCAAGATACTATCCTGATAATGGGCTTTTCATACAACTTTTATCCTGTAACTAGCTTGTATTTTTCCTCTTTCCACCCCCCCCCCTCACCCCCACTTAAAATGTTCCATCACAAACATGTTAAAAACATCTCAAACAGACTTAAAGTGGTTCTACTGTTGCACCCTTTGTGAAATGATTCGAGACGACTACTGTGAATAGTCCTTATGGCCCTACATGTAGATCAAAGATCCAGCATGAGAGAACCGATTCATGCTGGTTAATAGCATCCTTTAGCCAGAGGCACAAGTTTGACCACTTGCTGTGGACAGCATGGGTTGGTTAATTGTAAAATGCTCTGAAGCTACTTTTAATCAATGGGCTTGCTCCATGCAGCTAGACTGGAGATGCCTGACTTCCAGAATCTGCTAAATGTGTCATCTGTGCAGTGCTTGTCCTCTCCCACCCACCTTCATGTTTCACCTTGGCCTCGATTTGATTCAATTATTCTTTTTCTTCCTTGCCGCCCCCGCCCCCCACCTTCCAACTGCTGGCTCCTGAAGATACCATCTGTCCATGTATAAAACCTAAAGGGTTAGTACTAACTGATTCACAGTACAGAGCTAATAGAGATGGTTGATCAGTTTGAACCCATGGAGGTGTTAATTGTACATGGGGTTTTAAGGACTCCACTTTTTTTAAATGCAAGGCTGTAATTGATCACAGATGAACTGTTTACCAGGGTTGTAACTGGGGTTGTGCACAGATCCAGACTAGTTGATTTCGCTCAGCAAGATTGGGAGCAAACGAATAGCAAACTTTCATTTTAAAACCCAGCTAAGTGGCATTAATTTTCTTCATGTACTAAAAGCATCATGGGGAAATAGTAACCTCTAACTTAATTTCTTCACAGGAGTCAGATTTTACTCCATGTTGGATGATAGCGATTCAGAGCGGAAGCAGTTTGAGCCTTTTAGTATGTCATTATAATTTACAGTAATGTTCCTTTTTTTCCCAAAGGGGAGCAAAGTCCCAATCTGAACTCCAGTTTAAAGAGTCACTAAGTCCTGCACTAATTATGATCTGGCTGGAATGATGATCAAATCCTGGAGTAGCTGCACATCTCCAGCTATAACCTTGACAAAGGCGATGATTTATTTCTGTGCTGTTTGGTCTAACCTGGAATTAATGACCAGTCACTTTGTTCTTTTTGCTTAATTAGTACAAATGATTTTTGTCCCGTGCACTGCTGCCCTCGTCCTTTTCGTCCCTGTGATAAAATGGGTCGTGCTGCTTAGAGCTGCTGTGTTCAAAGGTGCACTTCTAAGTACGTGCTGATCTAATTGCACTTATGTTTGCTTGCTCCAGTTTAGCATGGCTTGTGTTTCTGTTTAAAGCAGATTTAACTGTTATTCCCTGGCTGACAAGGATTAATTTTTTTTTTTAGAAGCCTCTAACTTTAGTGAGGGTACAAGGTGCACGAGTAGGTGTGTGGGGGGAGGAGAGGGGGAAGGAAGTACTTAATGTACTAAACTGGACCCATATTTAGAATGGAAACTCTACTGACCAACCTAGGGGACTGGTGCCTCCAAATATTTAGATTCCATCCTGGAATGCTCCAAAGCATCCATGTGTATTCCATGTTTTTACATGGGGAAATAAAAATCAACCTCCTAAGCTAAATACAAATCTGGATGGTATGTCAGTGTTATACACATCCAGGACTGACTATTTAACGCATAATAAAAATGTGACACGAGGCAATTGATCTCCTTGACTGAGCCACTAAGACCAATGTGAGTTACTCCATAAAACTCCTTTTGCTCTGTTTACATTACAAAAGAGCTTGAAGTGTGATTCTATGGAGCTGGAAGCTAGACCTCTTGCTAAAGCATACTTTGCCTATATTTTTGCACCAGGAATGTAGGCTTGGAAAAGATAGCTGCAGTGTGGATCTAGCAGTGGCACAAGCACAATTTGCCTCCTGTGATTAATTAATGATTCTATAACTAAGGACTCCTTCCTGCACTGGAGCCAAATTCTTGTCTTTACTTTTGGGTTAATGCCTAGATAGCATCTGGGCTTTTTAACTCCATCTCCTGCATGTGAGGATGGATGCCAAATTTCCCTCAGATTTGTCAGTAGGGTTTACTCGAATGCCACTATTCTGCACAGGGCACTTGGCTCTTCTTTGCTTGTTTAGTAACCTGGTCTGAATTTGGCATTTTATCTTGCCTGATAGCACCAAGTATTCTTAACCAAAATAATGAAGCTGCATATTAGTTTATAGTAATGTCGTGTATGCCAGAGATAACAATATAAGCTAACGGTAACCTCTGCCTATCAAATCTGCAATTGCAGGACAAACCACAGAGTACAAATCCAGTGCCTTGTGAAGGAGAGTCTTTTAACTAGTTTTATTCCATTCTCACACTGGATAAATCTACAGGAAAAATGAGCATTTGTGATTTGGTGGAAAATGTTTTTTGTCCAGATTCCAAGATGAAAACTTGTTTTAAATGCATTTTTCCAGAGCTAGTGAAATGTATTTAATATTTTCAATCAATATTAATACTCTGTCCTCTGAACTAGAGTACAGAATAATGTCCCATCTAATGAAGCTCTGTTTTAGTTCTTTCCAACTTTAAAGGAACCCATAATTTGCAGCCACTGCTTTAAGACTCAATGGACAACACTGCAGTGGGCAGTGAGGGGCCTGTCCCTGATGTTTTATCCCCTTTTAGATCAAATGTAGCTTTGTACCTAGATCCACAACTCTGCAAAGAATGGAAACCAACCTTTTATCTCCAACTCACTTGTTGCCTGAAGGATGAGATGTGGTTGATGGGTTTATTTTCAAGTGGCTAAATTGAGGGAGTTGGGATGAGCAAATTAGTGTATGAGCTTTCTGAAGAGTAGTTTACAGTATTGAGTTTCTTCCTGTGAACAAATGTCATATATGGTTTGAAATCATCTTCTTTAATAATTCTGAAACAGTTCATCAGAACCTTACCCCCACTAAATCATAGAATAATACAGCACAGGAGGCCATTTGGCCCATCATGCCTGTGCCAGCTCTCTAAAAGAGCTACCAATTAGTCCCACTCCCCTGCTCTTTTCCCATTTACAATTGGATCAATGTTTTACTTAAAATCAGTCCATTACTGCAGTTGCAAAGGGCTTTGATGTGTACTAATGAATGAGAAGATGCCTGTTTCTGCAAGGAACTGTTTGACAGATTACCAGTAGATGATTAAAGATTGGTCAGTCTGAGCCATCTGTTAGATGAATCCCGTAATCTTCTATTGCAGTATAGCGAACAAACTCTTGCCCCCACAGTTCAAAAAGGGTGATGGGTTAGTTTCTGTTTAGTGTTGGGGAGAAGGGAAAATGATTAGATAATAGGAAGCAAAAGGGATGATGGTAATATGCCCACTGCCCCACCACTAATATTTGGCTGAGTCCTTTTAGGGTGCAGAGCTTCATTGATAGGATAATCTCATACAATTCTGTGCCATTTATCACGAGTGGCCTTATTACTCTAGCCCCTTTCATGTGCTAAATTAATGGAAAGGAGGGATTTTTAACCATGTTTTGTTTCCTGGTAAATTGAAAAAAAAATTGGTTTAAACCCTGATGTCCTAAGATTTAAGTTTATAAATGTGATGTGAAAGGGGGAATTACCTTGTTTACTAACTACAACCTTACAGAAATAACTGGGGACCAAAGAGCACTTGAGCAATTGGAATCATTGCACATTAACCACGTGGACAGATGAGCTTGTCGCCTTGTGTATAAATACCAAGTTGGAGTTGGCCCATGTCGTCTTTAGCCAGAGAGGGAGCATTGTTTCCTTAATCTGTTTCCCTGTGGACTGCTTGGGAATTACCCAGGTTATTTTAGTAACAACACATCACTTGTGGCTTTACCAGGCAATTGGCCACTCACTGGTGATCTGACTGCTTATTCCACTGATTGTGTTATTACTGTTCATTCCATTACTGACTTTATTCAAATTTCCAACTTAGTCCCTATAAGGCTCCTCCGTCCCATTTACTGCTCTGAGGAGGCTGTGTGGGAACCACCCCACTTTTGGATCTCCTTGCACTGAACTGAATTGGTTGGTAGAGGGATTGTAGCTGGCATTGCAATCCATTGTACAATTGATATAAATTTTGCCTGGATTGTTTCCTTCAGGGTCCAGTGAGTAGCTGATCCACATAGCCAGAAGGGTTCCAAGTTGGTCCCAGATATGTACTGAGCTAACTCACCTAGGGAGCTGATACAATTGTCCTATGTACTTGTAGGTTATAGAGGGCCTAATCAGCTAAGGTTCCTGCCAGTGCAGTATCTTCTGGAAATGCACTGGACTGTGAAGCCTCCTGCAGTCAAATGGCCTTTTTTCCCCTCTTATTTCTCTTTCCCCTCCACCCCCCCCACCCCACACATGAATTATGGACGGGGGAGAATTGGAGAGAGACCAGAAAAATTGGCATCCACTCATCTGTCCACTGTGGTAGTGTTTGAACCTTCACATTTACACACTGCCTTATTCAAAGCTGAGCCTGAGCAACAGCTTCAATGTCTTATCTCCTAACTTCCAAAACAATGTGCCAATATGACTTGTGAAAACCAGGGGCCAATTGGTTCTGAATGTGATTTGGATGAAGTGATGTAATTTAACAGGTATCCAGTTCTCTGTGGTTCAGCTTGATGTCAAAGAAGGGATTATGTATGATATTTCAAATAAAACTTTGTCCATTGTCAGGATTTAAGAGCCAAGTAAGCCTTCATGTGGCTTATTACTTAAACCTGCCATCTTTGATTTACAGTTGTGAATCCCTTTTTGATTAGTGTTCAAATGCACATTCTGGAGCATTCATCTGTGTTCAGATGATTCATTCCAATAATATCTAAATTGTAACAGCAATTCAATTTTGTAAGTTAAGTGTTCGACTGCAATACTGTCTGCTAATGATCTGAAGTGTCTGATCACATTTCTGTTCTGGAGTAGAGAACCTTTAGGTAACTGAAGCATAAGATAAGCACACTGTCTTGATAAAATGATTAGGATATTGCTAGGCTGACATTTTATATCAATGCATCAGCTGTCTATGCTTAAGTTTTTCTTGTGCAAGCTATCTTGTTGCAACAGACTTTTTTTCCAAAGACTGGTATGGTAGCTATGGCAACAGGTTTTAGAGCAGGTGGTTCCAGCATAGGGAATCTCAACAAAGCTCACTGCCACTTTAATTAGTTCAATCCTCATTACAGCACAGACATTTTGTGTATGATTTATCAAGTCCAAATTAAGGAACAAAAATGTCAATGATCTTGGCCTTCAATTTATGACCAACAATCCTACAAGTCAAAACTGCTTGCTGGATCCAGTGAAGCATCCTCTCATCTTGTGCTGTTCACAGAAATAAACCTGAGTTGCACATGAAAGCCATTTTATTGGAATAACTAAGTTGGCAAAGGATTGTGAGATGCTTGCCAGTAAGTCGGTGGAACGTTTATGTTCCTATTAAATATGGCACTTGTGGAATCTCTCAAAGTCTGAAATAACATTGCCTATACTCTAAACAGGAACAGTTTGATTGAAATTTGATAACTTTATAAATGTAGCTTTGGTGCAAAGCTATAGTTTGTGTAAATGCAGCCTGGAGCTGGGGCCTAAACTGACACTGAAGTGAGGCTCAGAAGGAGTTTGACTCTGCATTTACACCACACAAGTTTACTTTTTACTGTCTGTACAAAGCAGAAACTGTGATATAAATGCATCCCCACCCCCCCCCCCCCCCCCAAAAAAAAACCTCTACTATGCCAATAAGTGCTGGCAGGGAGCAAATGCTTTGCCAAGGTAATTTTGTGTAATGCCCCCCCTGAGTGAAGTCTCGAGCTGCAGACCCAACACCTTCCCTGGGGCTCATTGCTGGTCACTTAGCACCAGTTCACAATCTGGCCCCTAAGTGTGCATAGTGGTTTTGTGATGTGGATTTCAGGAGAAGGGCCTTGATTGACTTTGAGCAGCTGTACACAGTCATGAATTAAGCAATGTGGAGATGTAAGGAGTGTTTGGTTGATATGTGGCAGCTGTGACTTGCTAATAGGTTGTGTAGGTAGGGAAGAGTTTTAGGAGGAGACTACTCTCTCCATGTGGCCGTCCATAGGTGACAACTCATGGAAAGGTGTCTGTGGATCTCTAGGGTGAGAAACCCTGTTTACAGTCCCAACTTTTGAATTGCAAACTGATGGGCAAAAGTCATCAAGATTTAAACTGCCATTTGTCGACTGATTCTAATCAAATAATTAGAATAATGTGATTTGTGGGTTTACCATAATATACTATAGAAAGAACATCTGCAATGCATAAAGTGTCAAAACAATTTTAACATGCAGCAGTAAGGGTCCCAAGATACTTAAATGAATGTGCACTTGATATTCAAAGAAAATAAAATGTGCATTTCTTTCAGGTGTCCTGGGTGTGTTTTGTATGGGGGTTACATTTATAGGGTGGCAAAGTAAGTTTTTTTTTTCTTGACTGCTTCATGCAGGAACCAATGTGGAGCTGTGGCCCTTAGCTTAAGATGAGACATCTGTAATGCAGAGGGGAAACAGCATTATCTGTTCAATAACTCAGGCTTGTCCTAATTGTGGAAAACTGGACATGTTACCTGGCTGACAGCAATGCTGGGTCTGACAGTTCCTCAGTTCTGTCTCCCAGTACTGCAGTTGGCACCTAAAACGTGCAAACTTAATATACTTATCTATCTAGATTTCGTCCACCCCTCTTTCTTGCGCCCGCCCCCCCCTGCAAACAAGATCCTCCAATGCTTTTCAGCATATAGAACAGCTTCAAGATGTGGTTTTGTAATGTTCACTTTTTTAAAATGGTAAATCTCCAATATCTAGTAGTGATATTGTGGCTTCACACTGGTAAGTTTATAGGATTGTATTCTTGATACCTTCATTATACAGTTTTGCCAAAGATAGCTCAGTATAACCACAATTCAACATTCCTTGTCTTGAGTTAGTTGGTAACATGACTGAAGATGGGCTAATGTAGCTTCTATCTGAAAACCAAGATAATTCTTTTCCTGTTGGGTGTAATATGGAGGGGGCTTCCTTTTTATAGTCTTGGTAAAACTTAAACACTAAGTCATCCTGATGTTGAATCAAGACATCAGCATTTGGTATACTGTACACTAGAATGGAATTTAAAGAATGTCCATATTGAGTTTTTTGACTTTGAATTTTCTTGTTAAATTTATAAACTTGTGATCAGAACTACAGTATGGAGCTAGTTTATGCCAAACATTGAACACTCAAATATTGCTTTGAACAAGCATAGTTAAAGTGAAATGGGGATTTTTTTTTACTGCAGCTTGTGCATTAGGACAGTGGCTTTATCTGGGCACATCTAGTCTCAAAAGGGTCACAACTGGAAAGTCACTTAAGGCAAGAACTGTCCTTTTTTAACAGGTCAAACATTAACTGCGCTTGGTTTATTCAGTGTTTTAATCTCTTAATAAAAGCTGCTTTTGTACGTGTGTGAGGCAGTTACATAAAACTGCAGTTGCTGTTTAGGTGGATTCTACAATGATATGTTATGCTGTTTATGCCAGGTGTTACCATATGCCTTAAATGTTTAAATGATTAATAAAATGCATACATAAAACTTGGTGATCTATTTGTCAGTCTGTGGAAGTATTAATCTCTTAAAGGGTGTGGTTATTTTGCTTTTGATCTCTCCCCTCTGCAGAGATGCCTTGCCTGCATTAATGACACTGGGATCTTGCTGTGTAAAGAACAGCAGGCATGAATTGCATCCTCCACTCTGGTTTTCAGAACTGTTAAACTACAAATTTGAGTAAACAACTTGCTGCTCAGCATCTAACATTTTTATGTAAAATATATTTCACCTGTTCCTTGCATTCTGAGCTAATGCTACATGCTCACCTTTTTTAAAATTGAGTTCCTACAATCTGCTTCAAGCTCATCCCCAAATTGAGGGAAATGCCTTCTGGTCACTCTGCTTTCAAATCTTCATGCTTTAGACCACCTATGTGTTGTGAACTTGAGAGTGGCGACTATACCCTGAACTGTTGTTAATCTCATTATCGTGAGTGTTTTATAACCAGAAGTTTTTTTTTATTTGAAATGTCTGACTATAACTGGAATGAGCTTGTCCCAGTTTTTGGGTTTCTAAAATGCCATCATTTTTCATGTAGTGCAACAAAGCTATCAATGAAGATCTAGAAAGAGAATTTGCATTTATATAGTGCTGTTCATGACCTCCTAATGTCCCAAAGCACTTTACAGTCAATGAAGTGCTTTTGAAGTGTATTTAGGGAAATGCAGCAGCCAATTTGTGTATTAGATAAATAACAGAATCGAACAATCCCCTGCACTTCGAATAGTGTGGGATCTTTTACATCCACCTGCAAGGGGAGATGGGGCCTCAGTTTAATATCGCTTCCAAAAGATGGCACCGCTGACAGTGCAGCACTCCCTCTGCACTGACTGCCTGGATTATGTGCTAAAGTCTCAAGTTCAAGCCCTGCTTCAATGACCGTATAACTCGGGCAGGAATGCTACCACTGACTCCTCCACCAACTCTTATCTTCGATTCTGTAGCTCTAAATGCACTTTCACATTTGCTGAAATTTATAAATGTTCATAATTAATTCAGATTTGATAGAGGTGTTCAAAATTATGAATGGTTTTGATAGAGTAAATAAGGAAAAACTGTTTCCAGTGTCAAAAGGACACAGATTTAAGAGGATTGGTAAAAGAACCAGAGGTGATATAAGGAAACCTTTTTTTTTAATGCAGTGCATTATGATCTGGAATGCACTGCCTGAAAGGGTGGGGAAAGAGATTAAATAGTCCCTTTTCAAAAGGGAATTGGATAAATACTGGGGGGTGGAGAGAGGAGGGAAGAGAGAAAAATCCAAATCCTGCTTATTTAGGGTAAATATTAAAATAAGTTATTCTGTGTAGCATTAAAATGTTTATTTTTACATCTAATTTGTACCTTTTTTCTACATTAAAAAAATTAGTTCACACAAGTAACAAAAGCAACAATGTCTTGTAGGTATATTGCCTTCAAGACATTTAACTTAAAAAAAAATTGAATTCACAAAGCATCACAGTAAAATTACTTAGTCACTGTGGAATCTGTAAAACATTTTTCATTCATTCATGGGATGTGGGTATCGCTGGAGAGGCCAGCATTTATTGCCCATCCCTAATTGCCCTTGAGAAGGTGGTGGTGAGCTGCTGCCTTGAACTGCTGCAATCCGTGTGGTGAAGGTTCTCCCACAGTGCTGTTAGTTAGGGAGTTCCAGGATTTTGACCCAGCGACGATGAAGGAATGACGATATATTTCCAAGTCAGTATGGTGTGATTTGGAGGGGAATGTGCAGGTGGTGTTCCCATGTGCCTGCTGCTCTTGTCCTTCTAGGTGGTGGAGGTCGTCGGTTTGGGAGGTGTTGAAGCCTTGGCGAGTTGTTGCAGAGCACCCTGTGGATGGTACACACTGCAGCCACAGTGCACCGGTGGTGAAGGGAGTGAATGTTTAGGGTGGTGGAAAGGGTGCCAATCAAGCGGGTTGCTTTTTCCTGGATGGTCTCGAGCTTCTTGTGTTGTTGGAGCTGCACTCATCCAGGCAAGTGGAGAGTATTCCACCACACTCCTGACTTGTGCCTTGTAGATGGTGGAAATCTAGAAACTACTTAGCATTATCTTTTTTTTTTTAAAACTAATTCTGAATCCAGCATATGGGATTCCTGAACAGCCTCTCCAACAAGTACTCCATAAAAACATGATCCAAAGCCATTTGCTTTACACAAATTTGCTCCATTGTGCATAATGGAGTTGAGACTGACTCTGACTTTGTTTGACAGCTTTCTACATTTTCAGGATAAATGCAAATTTTAAAAACAAAGTTTAGAGATAAAATGGAGCATTGCATAATGAAATAATCATGTAGTTAAATGTATAATACTTCCACGATTTTATATTGTGTATCTGACTTCTTCATTGAAGGCCATGTTTCTTCAAAACTGCCAAAACATGCTTCAAGTAACCTGCGTCAGGAAAACCATTCCTGTAAAGAAACAAGAGTGCTTTTTAACAAATTTTGTCACCGATCAGTCTTTAGAAATGAATCATTAGGCTGGGTTTGTGACTCTCTAAATTTCTATATCTTTTAAAGTGGGTTTTTTCTTCAGCTGTGTAATACAAATTGTGAAAAACAAACACATTTACAATTATAGCACCCATAACTTTCCAAAGCACTTCACAGCCAATGAGTTCATTTTGAATAACGGACAAATGCAGCAGCTACTTTGAAAACAGCGAATGAAATGAATGACAAGATATTGGTTTTGGTCATGTTAGCTGAGGGAGAAATGCTCTTTGTGTCACGACCTCTTTCACAACTAACTGAGCAGGTAGTGCCTTGCTTTAACATCTCATCTAAAAGATGGCCCCCTCTGATGATGCAGCCCTCCCTCCGCACTGCACTGAAGTTTTGGCCTCAAGTCCTGGAAGAGGGCTGGAACCTGCAAAGCTGACACTGGATAATACATCAAATTTCACTATTAACACGCAATGTATGTATAATTTGTTTAAGAATAATTCAATCCAAACTGGTTAGGGAACAGGATTCAAAAAACATAGTGTATATAGTGGTGCCTGGTCAAAAAGCCAGTGGATGGTGAGTTTCTGGATAACAACCTAAAGATATGAGATCAAATGTAGCTGTATTAGCAACCGAAATACAAGTTTAATCTGATTTTTAGCACACCAGTCAATTGTTTTTGCATTGAATTTGGTTCAAATAATTAAAAGGTTTAAGAGCAAATTCAATTATTGTGTGTACGTAGTAGGGAGCCACACTTGACAGGAACATGGTCAGAGATAGGGTTGCAATACTATAGCACCAATTTTCTGACCAGTGTCCAATTAACCAAGATTCCCACCTGAATAAAACCTTTAATGACTCTTTTAAATGACAGAGTAGAATTTAATGTGACTGTATTAACCAGACTGCTAGAGGTAGTGCAGAGAGAAAATGTAACTAGATAGTGGCTAAAGATCAGTCTTGTGGAGCCAGGGTAGAAATAATAAAGGGACGACCATAGTGAGTTGAATAGAGGGGGTGGGGGAAAAAGACTTGCCTAAATTTTGCTCCATTTGTAGCTGTTTTGTGAGGAATCTCATTCCATTCCACCTTGTGCCTTCCTGAGGGTGCTGATACTATTCTGAAGGTCAGGCCTCTATCAAAGGCTTCCACCAACAATTGTAAAATCTTTCTTCCTGTAGGGTTGTCAGGCAAAAAGGCTGTGAACTGGCCTCCTTCAAATGGTTGTCCTGGGCTCGGATCACATTTCTTAGAGGGGGAAAAACAAGAATTCAAACATTTCTGTAAGCAGCAGCAGCAGATTTTTACTCTGTGATAGACAATCTAATCAACAATTGCATTTTCAGGCAATAACTTCAGCGAATACATGGATCTCATTTTCTGAAGGTTTCCCCCTGTCTTAATAGAACTAGCAACTGCTTTTGAACTGCACTGATGGCAAATGGGAGCCAATGCAAATGAAAAATGGTACAATTTTTTTAAAAATAAAAGCTGATTAAGAAAGCCGATCCTTTTCATAGGAACAGAATCTTCGACTTTCAGGAACCTAACGGTGGCAACAATAAAAGGAAAATCAGCAACAGTCTAAAATGCAGCTCTGCCCAACAGGAGCACCTACCTATACAGTGTACATTCTAAACACACAGATGGGAAGTAAAATCAGTTTTAAGTCCCAGTGGGCTGGGATTAGAGTCAATGGAAATAAAAAAAACCAGGAAAGCTGTAAAACGAGTGACCGATTCGCTATCCCCTGTTTTACACTATCGCACAAAGTCAAAATTACACTGTGTATGTTATAGGAACAGGAATAGGCCATTTAGCTCCTCGAGCCTGTTCCGCCATTCAATGGGATCATGGCTGATCTATGACTTAATGCCATATACACACCGTAGCCCTATAACCTCAATACCTTTTGGTTAACAAAAATCTATCAATCTCAGATTTAAAATTTAACTACTGAACGAGCATCAACTGCGATTTGGGGAAGAGAGTTCCAAACTTCTACCACCCTTTGCGTGTAGAAGTGTTTCCTAACTTCACTCCTGAAAGTCCTGGCTCTAATTTTTAGGTTATGTCCCCTAGTCCTCGACTCCCTAACCAGTGGAAATAGTTTCTCTCTATCTACTCTATCAGTTCCTCTTAATATCTTGAAAACTTTGATCAAATCACCCCTTAATCTTCTAAATTCCAGGGAATACAACCCTGGAGTCCAGGTATCATTCTAGTAAATCTATGTACATGGACCTATGTACAATATGAATGTTAGAAATAAGCTTTGGCCAAATGTTAAGATTTACCCCAGGGAATTAACAATGTCCACAGCAGATGCCCGTTTAATGATTTTATGATAGGTTCTAAATCTGGAACCATATCTACATTGCAATTTGTCAGTTGCTGTTCTTCCTAGTTTCTACTATCAGCAGCACAAGACAAACTGGAAAAAAATTTAACTTAAACAATACAAGACTCTGAAGTTACCCATTATTATACTAATGACTTAATTTCCCTTAACTGCAGCAGATTACTTACCCGTTGGACACCATCAGGGATGTCATAGGTTATTTTCAAGGTCAGGTCTTTAGAAAATCCCGTTAAAGCAACATTCAGAACTGCACACTTCATGCTACCCAGACGTTGGCTTTCATTCTTAATTGAGTCAGCACTTTGACAGCATGCCGGACAAAATGATTGATTAATTGTGTAACATTCATTGCACAAAAAATGACCACAGTCCACCTTTTGTAAAAAGCTAGTACTTTTCTTACAACTATTGCAAGATGTGGTTAATTTGTTGAGCTCTTGTGCATCCAGTCCTACGGCCGGACTTCTGGGTTGATTTTGCTGAGAATTTTTCATGGCCTTCCTTTCTTGTGACATTGCTTCACTGCTCTCAACTTGCTGCTGCACATCTTTTTCTTGCATTTGGTCTCTTGAATTTGTAGCTGACTCATAGGCATGTGGACCACCTCTATTTTGTTGCAACACTGATGTCCTAGGGTAAGAAAATATTGGTAATGACTGTGTGCCATTGTCCACTTTATTGCGATGCAAGCTGCCTTCTTTATCATACCAATGGCTTTCCTTCATCAGTTTGTTGGTTGTAAAATGAAATTTATCAGGCAGTGCCTTCTTTGCCTTAACTCCCTCTACATCTCCAATCTGCTTGATCATCTTCTGACTTTTATAATCTGCCTGATCATGAAGAGACTCTAAACCACTGTACTCATCAAAAGGTTTTGGTGATCTCTTCTGATCCATAAGTGGATTGTGTTCCTGCCATGATGCAGGGCCATCATTCTCATTTGAATACTTTTTCAGATTCATTGGACCCTCCTCTTCCACATCTGGCTGAGAATTACAATTTTTTTTTGAATTTCCTGTTACCTTCCTGTGACCCATAGATTCAATAAGATCCCTATCTGGCTGAGATGAAGGATGTTCTTCTCTTGTTTTTGCAGGTTTTTTTGGTTTGCTGGTATCATCCATGTGGTGCACTGGAGTATGGAAGCCATTTGGCTTCCTGCCATGAGAAACCTGGCCCAATAATGAAGAATGTTCTGTAGACCCGCCACGTTCCTCTCCCTCTGTGTCTTTGAACTTTTCTGTACCAAGGAATGAGCATCGATTAGAAGCGGAGATGGATGCAGTACCTGTTGAGGGCAGGGCTTCCAAAAATGTATCTTTTAACTTGGGCTTAAAAGTTTCTATTACTTTCAAGCAATGTTCATTTGTGGCAACAACATAGAAACCTGCCTGACTTGTAATGAATTTTACTTCCGGAAAGATACTTTTCAGATTGTTGGACCATTGCTCTAGCGTTTTCTCAGTGTAGTCCTCAATGCCAAGGTCTGTGTATGAAAGAAACTGTTGAGTCAAATGCTTTATTACCGATGTGTAAAGTGACAAAATGTCCTGCTTGGCAGCTGTGATATTGGCTTTATTAAACGCTGTTAATTTTACGATCGTTATATCTCCCTGCATCTGTTCATTCACCGCAACTTCATTTTTGGTACTAATGTTTCTAATAGCAGAATCGTAGATGTCTTTCAGGTAAGACCATACAACTGAATCTATTGGGAGCTCTTCAGTGATGTGTACTTTTTCAGCAGGACTGACTTTGGTGGATGCTCCTTGGAAACTGTTGCCAAAGTCCCTGGAATGCTTCGATTTTAAGTATTCAGAAAAGCTGCTGGTTCTTCTCAGTGATGGTTTGGATGTCTGACCTTCTGAACTTTTGGTAGTAGTCACAGACTGGAGTGTCTGCGTGTTGCCCAGCAGGTCTCCGTGGTGAAAGAGAGTACCTGCTGATGTTTCAAAGTGGTATGGCTTTATAGGACCATTTGCTTTGTTGCTTTTCGGATACTGGAAAAGTTTGTCTCCTTTATTTGTACCAACAATGGAAAAGCCTTCATATCCCTTGAACAGAATGTCATCATCTGTTTTGTCAGGACTCTTGAGTTCCTTGGTCCGACCACTTGATACAGTAAAATCTTTGTACGTCTTAAAAAGTGTGTCTTCCTCAGTTTTGTTGGGTACAACAAACTCCCCTCTTCCACTAGTTAATGCTTTATCATCAGAGGTAAACATCTCATTGCCAGTAGTACTGAGCCAGGATTTTTGCTGTATTTCTGAACTCAACTGATACTTGGTATCCATCAGTGGACTATTTTTGATATTATGGCCTGTCAACAATTCAGCAGCTGCATGTGTTTGCACAGGATTCAGAACCAAATCGTCTTCAACTAGTCTGTTTTCTGCCTTCAAAGTACTGCTCTTTTCCCTTAGGCCGCTGAAGGTTGGAGCCAATTTGTGATCTTTTCTGGCATCTGTCTTTGGACAGCCTACTTGATTAAACAAATTGTTGCCATCAAATTCTTGCAGAGACTGAGAGATACTGCTGGCACTAGCCTGGTGACTTTCTGAGTGTCTGCTTGAAGTTGCATGCTTTCCTTTTTGAGATCTTATTGCCAGTTCTTCCTTCAAATCCTGCAGATATTTCTTGGCTAGAGAGCAATCATTTGAAGTGCCTATTAGGTAAAAATGGTTTTCATCTTCATTGAAATTTATTTTGGGGAACTGTACCTGAAGCCTTGCATAGATGTTCTGTAGGAGTTTGATATCATAAGTTAAATCTTTCTTGTTGATCTGTTCTTTGCGGAGCCTGACCTCAAAGTCCTGGTAGAGTTTAGAAAGTTCTTGATGTGCTTGCAGCAGTGATGTTCTGCCCAGAGAGTCAGAAGCCGCTTGCAAAATTAAGGTGGTGATGTCTTCACTGGTAATATCCAACACCTCCACAAGGTACTGATGCAGAATTTCCTGATATCTGTCTTTATGAAATTTCTGAATATACACATAAATATCAGAATCCATCAATAAAGTGTAATCTTCAAAATTCCCAGTGTGTGGCTCACTGCCTTGTTTCAAATCAGTGTCTCTTCTGACACTCCCATGTGCCAAACTTTGCATTCCAGTTTTAGTTTGCAATTCTAGATCTTCTCCCTTGGCATTAGAGTCTGCATTTGATTTCCGGACAACTTTTCTAATACTGTTTGAACTACCTAAAGGACTGTTTTGTAAGCCATCGTGTGGTTGTAGCTCAGTTTCATAAGAGTCGCTGCTTTGGTCGGGAGTTAAACTGAGCAAATGATGAATTTCTCCACTTAGTTCCTGTATGACAGAAAATATACCACCCACGGTGCATTGTTCTGCTTTCTGATCAAAACTAAACTGAACATCTTTATGTGTCCTCTGTAAATGTTTCATTAATCTTTTTCCCCCTGGAAGTTTTCCATAATCTATTATCATAGAAACATGGAGGATGACCTGCAGTAAAATAAGAGAAGACTCACATTGGTTATATTCTACGGCAAGCACTAGGGTTTGAAAAGATTCACCTGTTTATGTAAAATGAAGACCAACCATAACCATCCTGTTTTATTTAAATGGATGCAATTTGGTGAAATGTTAAATCAAAGGAGTATTTTCCGCTGACCCCTCTTAAATAAAATGGATATTTCAGAAGATCAGTGAAACTATAGAGGGATTTGGAAAAGTACACATTACAGAAAGAAAGTAATGCTGTGCCCAGAGTCAAATTCAGAGCAATACGTATGTAAATGTTACCAGATATGTGAAGTGTGATGTATCATTTGTTATAATCGCGAATATTTGTAATAAAATTCAATGAATGACTAGTAAATATAAACAATGTGGCACTGCACATAGGCAGTCGAGACGATATGTAGTCTAAAGGTGAAGCGGGGTTAGAGGCTGGGTAATAATTGGATCAAGGTGTACATGGTTCAGTTCCCATTTTAATGGCATACATTCTGTCCTTTTTTGATATCTGTATTATAAATTGCTATACCCACATTTAGAATGGAAAATGCCTATGTAAACTTGTCACACTGCAGTGCTTCCACTGTAAATGTGGTGAAAAAATTGATAAAGTTTGTACAGACAAAAGATTTTTGATATATTATAGATACAGTGAAACTTGTATAAATGGACACTCATTGAGAGACCTAAATAACTTGCATGGTGAAATATACAAGAAGCACTCTGAAACCACGGACACGCGCAAATTACGAACTACCGACAGCCTTCAATGCACCAAGCCCTTTTACAATTTAAAACATGGGACACAGGCTGTTGCAAAGCTGCTGTATCTGGAACTTTCACTGAGTCAGGATCACTTGCACTTCCCCTTGCAGCTTGCTTCCCCCGAGGCGGCGGCAGCAGGTTTTGTGAAAGAAACGGCTTTTTGTGGAATGGGGAGTTATGTACCCAGCAAGCATAACAGCAGAGAAACCATGCTATTTCCGGGATTGACTGCTTGCACTGCTCTAGCATAGGGATGGAACGGTTTCTCTGCAGCTATGGACGCTGAGTAAAGAACTCTCTAGTCTACTGTACATACAATAGCGTTTTGGAAATAAGGACACCTGCAAAAAAAGGACAGCTGATGCCAGTCCCTAAGGTGTCCATAATTTACAGGTTTCACTGTAGATATAAAACAGCATTCTTTGTGATCTTATTAATTCGGCAACAAAAAGTAATAACATAACATAAATTTAAGTCAGTCACAATACAAGAATCAAGATACACCCAACTAATATGATTCAGAAAGATTTCACAACAGTTTCGTAAAGAAAGCCACTGTGCAATGGAAATCAGAAAACAGTACATTACTGAGAGTATCTTGCTTCTTGCAAACATTTTCAAGTACATTTGCTATTTATCATCTAATAGCTGTAATAAAAGTGTCACATTTATTTAAAACATTCATAACATTTCTCCTGTATGTGTTGGACTCATTGCAGCATGTAAGGTATGGTTCAGAGCCTTATCTTGTACCACAGATGCAAAATCTAAACCTTTAGTTTGCACATCACAAGCGACCACCGTCACAAGGTGACACATGGTCATAAAATATGTAAAATATTTTGAGAATATTCAAGTAATTTATCAGTTACCTGATCAGCTTTGATCTCAGTACAAGCTGGTTCTACTTTTAATTTGTGATGTTTCCCATTAATTGCAAGAACATGACTTTCAATTCGGAGAACTCGTTGAGCCACTGAGTAAGGAACATAAAAGATTAGTTATAGTTAATACTATAAGCCGATACATGTACTAAAATGGTCTAGTTAATAGCTGACAATCAAACAGGATGTCATATGGAGGTGAAAAATGTTGTCCCTCTCATCGCAGGATCCTTTATTTCTTGAGCAGGCTATGTCTCACTATCCTCTGTCAAAACCACCAATACTTCAGCATCATCCTGGACAGCAAAGATATCCCCAGGCTTCTTTTCTCCATTGCCAACCATCTCCTTAAAACCCTCTCCCCTGCTCATTCCACCCTCACCTCCGACAAAAAGTGTGCAGAGCTCATAGACTTCCTGATCATCCAGTCAGCTGCCTCTGCTGCTTTCCTTTTTCCCACCACACCTGTCAGGCTGCCCCTCCACCGCCCTAACACTGAACCCGTGACCCTCTCTAGTTTCTCTCCAATCTCCCTCATGCCATCTCCAAGCTCATCTCATCCATGAGACCCACCTCCTGCTCCCTTGACCACATTCCCACTTAAACTGCTGACAACCCAACTTCCCTTCTTGGCCTCCATGCTAGCTGATATTGTAAATGGTTATCTCTCCTCAGGTATTTCCCCCTCCCTCTAAAAACCACCATCAACACCCCCTCTCCTCAAAAAAACACATCCTTGACCTCTATTTCCTCTCCAAACTCCTTGAACATGTTGTCACCTCCTAAATCTGTGGCCATCTGTCCCAGAACTCCATGTTTGAATCTCTTCGATCAGGTTTCTACCACTGCCACAGCAACAAAATGGCCCTACCCAAAGTCACAAATAACATCCTCTGTGACTGCGATCCAGGTGCATTATCCCTCCTTGTCCTCCTCGACACAGTCAACCACACCATCCTCCTCCAACGCCTCTCTGTTGTCCAGCTCAGTGGCACTACCCTCACTTGGTCCCACTCTTACCTATCCTATCGTAGTCAAAGTATCTCCAGCAATGACGTACCGCCCCCGTACCATTACTTCTGAAGTCCCCCAAGAATTCAGCCTTGGCCCTTTCCTCTTCCTCATTTACATGCTGCCGCTTGGCGACATCATTTGCGGACATGGGGGTCAGCTTCCACAAGTACACTGATGACACTCAGCTCTACCTCTCCACCACCTCTCTTGCCACTGATTCCATCCCTCTCTCCGGCCACTGACTCATGCTGAACCGGACTGTTTGCAACCTCGGCATCCTATTTAAACCTAAACTGAGATTCTGATCCCATATCGTCTCCATCACAAAGAACGTCTACTTCCATCTCTGTGATACCTCCCGCCTCTGCCCCTGCGTCAACTCATCTGCTGCTGAAATTCTAATCCAGGCCTTTGTCACCTCCAGACTCAATGCTCTCCTGGCCTGTTCTAAGACACCACAAAAATGTCAAAAAAAATGTTGCAAATTGCCAAATTTCAGTAACCCGCCGTGTAGAAAGGAGTAATGGTTTTGCCACTTTTGAACCAATACAACAGGTATTGTACTGCAGCCATAAACTGTAAGAATAAAAGAGACTTATAATAGTAATCACAGACAAAGAAATTAGTTCAGTTACTGATATTGTACCTTGTGACAAATTACATACCACAGAGTGTGATAGCATTAATTTATTTTATTTAATTTACTCAAACATTAGTTGTATAAGGGCAAAGGTTAACCATACGGCACAATGGCAGTCGCACCTGGCCTATTCTAACCTCTGTTAAATACTTATCTGGTGTACTGTTGATTTTCTATTCAAACTCAGTACAATAAGGAGAAGCTAGGAAGTACATGAGGGAGGAAGGAATAGAAGGATATGTTGATGGGATGAGATGAAGTAAGTTGGGAGGAGGCTCAAGTGAGGAGCATAAAACCAGCATAGATCTGTTGGGCCGAAAGGCCTGTTTCTGTGCTGTAAAATTCTATGTAATGTAATTCTGTGTAATAGTGCCAGGCACAAAGTGACAAATCTTAAAATAATTTCACAGTACACTACAAGTAGGGAACAAAACTAGGTTACGATGTATGCTCATAATATGGGATGTACATTTTCCGAGTTTCAGAAGCTGGTTAAGTTCCTGCATTGTACTCTAGGGTAATTGACCTGGGCGGGGCCTGATCTGATTTGCTTCTGTTGATTTCACTAAAACTGCCACACTGATTTGCTACTACGGCTGTAAACTACTTAAAAAAATTAATTGCAATTAACCCTGGTTTAATCGTATATTTCATTGATACTGTTGTCACTGGCGTTGCTAAATATTTACATGCCAGCTTTACTGTTATCGTTTCTGGCTGCTATGTTGGTCATATTGGTGTCTATTTTGGCCTGTTTGCTAATATATAAGCCTTGTCTTTACTATTAGCAGGGGGTAATCTGTCTGCTGGGGCAAAGGTTCATTATAAGCTGGATAAATTAGTACAAGGAGCATTGGTGGTTATACATGTTAGAATTAACAGCAACAGTCAGAGGTACTCAAAAATCTCTTACCTGGAAATTAAAGGGAAAGTAATGGAAAGTTATTTTTCAAGTCATTCCCAGCCTTTGGTAAAGGTAATGAGTTCCTGAGTAGAATGTTCAGTGTAATTGATCAGATTGGATCTTGCTCGACCCTGAACTCTGCTTCTAAATGGCTCAGGCTTTCCCATTCCCGCCCTTGCTCTGCTTCCTCCTCTCTCAGACTTTCCCTCTCAGTGTCCCATTCTTGCCCTGCTGCCTCCCCTCTGCATAACTTCTGCAATTAACTGTGTTAAAAAAATTAATCGTCGAAAGAATTAATGCCTTAATCGCAGAAATTAACTGCAATTAATTGACAGCCCTATTTGCTACCATTTGTTTGGGGAGAGTTTGTGAGCAGGCAGCATTCCTGGAACAGACTGTCTGATAAAACATCATAATTGCTTAGGGAGATCTGCAATTATTGCCTACAGAGCATATCCTTTGCAAGGAGTTTTCACAAGAACCAAGTTTCAAACAACAGTCAAAATGAATTAAAAACATAATCAGTAACACAACGATATTATTGCCTCGATTATTGGCATTATTTTAATGCTGGCATTACCCCGTTTATTTTAAACACTTTATTGCTGGTGTTAAAATAATTGCAGTTGGAAAATCAAGGCCTGTGAGATTACAAACAGGGCAAGATGTCTGGAAAGTCCTCTAAGACAACATAGCCCCCATTAATCAGAATCAACAATTGTTTAAAAAATACAGTCCACTCCTCTTAATTTGAAGTTGGCTTAATTCGAATTATCTCATCATTCAAACTCAAACTGTGTATAAAAAGCCCCCTGTGCTGTTTCATTAAAATTGCTTAATTTGAATTACCAGATAATTCAAATTTTTTTCGAGCAAAAAGGTGACCAAATTAACAAGAGTAGACTGTAATTAAAAGTTTTATAATTACAATTCCAAAATCACCAAAGGCTTCTCCAGCTGATGACCTGTTGTAAAGTTCTGGGTTTTAAATCAGTAGAAATAGAATCATAGAATGGTTACAGCACAGAAGGAGGCCAGTCGGCCCATCGAGCCCGTGCCAGCTCTTTGTAAAAGGATCTGCAAAGGCTGGAAATCTGAAATAAAAACTGAAAATGCTAGAAATGCACAGTAGGTCATTAAGCTTCTGAAGGAGAAACATTGCAGGTAGCCTGACCACGATGAAGAACACACCCAAAACCTTTTTTCTGGCAGGTGTCAATCGACATGCTCTGCATTTACAGCATTTCCTATTTTGAATTCAGGTTTGAATGAGCCTGGTTCAGTTCACCATAGTTTGGTTGACATTCTCTCATCTCTCTTTTCCAGAATGTCCTGCTTTACACCTTACCTTCTGTCTTTTCAAAGATAATATGAGCTGATGGCGATTCAGATGAGAACACTATCTCGATTATCTCGCCTCCTCCATTCTTGCGCCGTAAGAAATGAATCATGAGTTTGTCTTCAAGGCTCCGTTTTGAAATACCCGCGGGTAGATCAGACACCTGGATGGTTCTATCCATTTTAAACTGCAAAGGAAATATTTCGGTTAGACCTAAAAGTGTTACATGTACGTGCTACATTTCCCTACATTACAACAGTGACTACACTTCAAAAGTACTTCATTGGCTGTAAAGTGCTTTAGGACGTCCTGAGGACATAAAAGACCCTATAAAATGAAGTTCTTTCCATCTTTATTCACTGTGGATTATGAGTTTTATCAAACAGAAGCTGGTCCTTGAGGTGGGTCAGACATTTGCGTAGCACTTGTAGTGACGATTAAACTATAATTGGTGTTGGTTGTGGGGAAAGTTAATGGGGTCAGCTTTTTTCTCTATTTGTCAGTCAATTTACGGTGAGGAACATTGGGTACTAGATACAGAAACGTGGTAAGCACTGCCACTAAGTATAATATTGTATATCAGGTGCATGTAAAAATTAGAGGATTTGTGATGACCTAGTGAATTCTAGCATGTGTCCCTTCTACTTACACCCTTATGACACGTATTATAAATGCAATGGTTACTACAATGATCTGGACATAAAAAGTTCTCCTTCCAACTTTATACTGGTACTTTTTCAGGTGATCAAGCATTCGCCTTTAGCAGGACTTGTTCCAACAGGACCTGTTCCAACAGGACCTAGGCGTAAACTAAAAATAAAAACAGAAAATGCTGGAAATACACAGCAGGTCCAATAACATCTCAAAAAGACAGACTAATGTTGGTGAAGGCTCTCTATTCCAAACACTGACTTGACTTTTCTCTTTTTGATGTGTTTTTTTCTGATAGATTTACAGCATTTACAATTTTTTTGTTGATCTAATTATCTATTTATCTCTGGTTGTAAATTAGTTGTTTATAGTTAAATAGCTGCAGAGGTTTTAAATAATTTTACACAACCTGTCAATCACTGGGGGGGCAATCGGTGATTTTTAACCCTGTTACACATAGAAATCCAGTGGCCGTTGTGCCAAGTGTTTTTTAATATATTCATTCTCGGGATGCGGGCGTCGTGGGCAAGGCCGGCATTTATTGTCCATCGCTAGTTGCCCTGACTGAGTAGCTTGCTCGACCACTCCAGAGGGCAGTCAACTACATTGATGTGGGACTGGAGTCATATACAAGGCAGACCGGGTAAGGACGGCAGGTTTCCTTCCCTAAAAGACATTAGTGAACCAGTTGGGATTTTACGACATTCTGACAGCTTCAAGGTCACTTTTACTGATCCCAGCTTTTTATTTCCAGATTTTATTCTCAAACTGCCGTGGTGGGATTTGAACTTGCATGCTGTGGATTATTAATTCAGGCCTCTGGATTACTAGTCCTGTAACATAAACACTAGGCTACCATACCCAGTTAAGTAGACCGGGGTAAAACATTTTAAAGATAAATTTAGCCATATTGTTCATCTGGGTTTGAAATGTAGCCCAAAAAGGCCAACAGACAAGTGCTACAGAATTATAGAAAGTTATGGCACAAAAGGAGGCCATTCGGCCCATCGTGTCCTTGCCATCCGAAAAAGAGCTATCCAGCTTAATCCCACTTTCCAGCACTTGGTCCATAGCCCTGTAGGTTACGGCACTTCAAGTGTACATCCAAGTACTTTTTAAATGAGTTGAGGGTGTCTGCCTCCACTACCCTTTCAGGCAGTGAGTTCCAGACCCCCACCACCCACTGGGTGAAAAAATTTCTCCTCAGCTCCCGTCTAATCCTTCTGCCAATTACTTTAAATCTATCCCCCCTGGTCACTGACCCCTCTGCTAAGGGAAATAGGTCCTCCCTATCCACTCTATCTCCCATCATAATATTATACACTTCAATTAAATCTCCCCTCAGCCTCCTTTGATGCTAAGAAAACAACCCCAGCCTTTCCAATCTTTTCTCATTGCTAAAATTCTCCAGCCCTGGCAATATCCTCATAAATCTCCTCTGTACCCTCTCTACTGCAATCACATCTTTCCTGTAATGTGGTGACCAGAACTGCAAGCAGCACTCAAGCTGTGGCCTAACCAATGTTTTATACAGTTCTAGCATAACCTCCCTGCTCTTATATTCTATGCCTCGACTAATAAAGGAAAATATCCTGTATGCCTTTTTAACCATCTTATCTACCTGTCCTGCTACCTTCAGTGATCTGTGGACATGCACTCCAAGGTCCCTTTGTTCCTCTATACCTCTCAGTATCCTCCCATTTATTGTGTACTCCCTTGCCTTGTTTGCCCTCCCCAAATGCATTACCTCATGCTTCTCTGGATTGAATTCCATTTGCCACTTTTCTGCCCACCTGACCAGTCCATTGATATCTTCCTGCAGTATACAGCTTTCCTCCTCACTATCAACCACATGGCCAATTTTTGTATCATCTACAAACTTCTTGATCAAGCCCCCCACATTCAAGTCCAAATCATTAATATATACCACAAAAAGCAAGGGACCTGGTACTGAGCCTTGCGGGACCCCTCTGGAAACAGCCATCCAGTCGCAAAAACACCCGTCAACCATTACCCTTTGCTTCCTGCCACTGAGCCAATTTTGGATCCAACTAGCCACTATCCGTTGGATCCTACGGGCTTTTCTGACCAGTCTGCCATGTGGGACCATGTCAAAAGCCTTGCTAAAATCCATGTGCACTACATCAAACGTGTTACCCTCATCGACCCTCCTTGTTACCTGCTCAAAAAATTACATCAAGTTAGTCAGACACAACCTTCCCTTGACAAATCCATGCTGACTGTCCTTGATTAACCCGTGCCTTTCTAAATGACGATTTATGCTGTCCCTCAGAATCGATTCCAATAATTTGCCACGACTGAGGTTAGACTGACTGGCCAATAATTACTCGGTCTATCTCTTTCTCCCTTTTTAAACAACGGTACAATGTTAGCAGTCCTCCAATCCTCCGGCACCACGCCTGTATCCAGGGATGATTGGAAAATGATGGTCAGAGCCTCCGCTATTTCCTCCCTTGCTTCTCTTAGCAGCCTGGGATACATTTCATCCGGGCCTGGCAATTTATCTACTTTCAAAGATGCTAAACCCTTAATACTTCCTCTCTCACTATGTTTATCCCATCCAATATTTCACACTCCTCCTCCTTAACTACAATCTCTGCATCGTCCCCCTCTTTTGTGAAGACAGGCGCAAAGTATTCATTAAGAACCATATCCACATCTTCCGCCTCCACACATAGGTTATCTTTTTGGTCTCTAATAGGCCCTACTCTTTCCTTAGTTGTCCTCTTGCTCTTTATGTATTTATAAAACATTTCAACTATATACTGAGATTGGAAATTAATTACCAATATATCGGATTACAAAACTATAATATAAACATCTGCAAGATTTAAAAAAAACTTTTTTGGGACAGAATGAACGCACTTGCTGGGTTGAACAAGACTTGAGATCAATTCTGGGCTCAGAAGTAGGTCGCTGCCTCCTTGCTCTATGCTCTAGCGAGGCCTCATCCGTTCAAAGCAAACGCATCTGTGCTGGCGAAAGTATGAAGATTACATTCAATTTCTGGTCGAAGTTCGCTGTGCGCCATTGCAAACACATCGTATGCCAAACAGAAACTAAATCCGTCCCCACGATGGGTGTCTCCACTTCCCTGTTGAAGAAGCTTTTGTTTCTGCAAAAAGATAAATGCAGATTTTCCTGTTTTCTTTTCTTTTGGAGACCTCCCTCCCCCCTCTCCCAATGAAGTAAACCCCGAAAAGTTTGTGGATGTTCTTGTTCAAACTTCCGCCAAAGTACGAAATGCATCAAATTCTTACCTCTGCCGTGCATCTGCCTCTCGGATCCGCATTCAAAACAAAAGGGGAAAAAAAAAACCCGTAAACGCAGCCAGAATAGAAGTATCGAAAGTGAAACTCTTGGGTTTCGAGGCTGAGGCTGCCTGGGTTCAGCTCTGAATCTGGTCTCAATTGCAACAAGCACCACTCCCCCCGAAAAAAACTGTAAAACACACCGTCCCCTCGGCAAACACAGAGAACGTCAATTCTTTATCAAATGTGGACTTCATTTTTAACTCTTATGCTGTATGCAAGAATCATAAACAAGGATGCTCGTCTGATCTGTAGAGAAAGGGCAATGGGTCCTCCCTGGCACTGGGGGACGGGGCATTGACAATGGGATTGCCAATTCTCCAGGATTGTCCTGGCATCTCCAGGAATTTAAGATTGATCACCTGGAGACTGCTGTGAGCGACATGTGAGAAAAATCACAGGGGCATGATAAACAATTGTGTTTCTTTTCATTTGCTTTGAACACTTTCATTTATTAGTTATTGGAGCTGTGAGGGAGAGGCTGTTTGACTTGGGAGGCAGGAGGTGATGTGATGAAACCTCCAGGAATAGGTCCAATCAGAATTGGCTAACTGAGAGGTGGGGTAAATTTAGCCTGGGACCAGAAGGTGGGATATTGAGAGGATGGAGGGAACTTGGCTTAACCCTAGAGCAGAGGTAGTGAGAGGTGAGGGGGGTGTACCCTGGCACCAGGGGTAGGGGGGAAGTGAGGACCAGCGGACTCAGCTTGATGGGAGAGGGCATGAGGGGCAGATGTAAGTAACCTGGCACCAGGGAGGGGGTAGTGCAAGGAACTCACCTGTCACCAGGGAGCGGTAAAGAATGGGAGGAAGTCAGCCGGGGACAGTTGTTCTGTTATAGTCTGTTAGAATAGGCTCAGATACTCATAACGAATACAGTATTTTATTCTGAGGTGCTTCTCCTATAGTCCATCCACCTGTTTCTGGAGTCTGATGTTCTCTCTCCATAACCTTCCTGCACTGACTCCTCTTCTATTTACACACACTCAGCTGACCTTTTCTTATATTATACAAAACTGGTATCAAAACTGAATAACATCCCACATCTAAGAAATGTTCCAATAAATATTTATCCTCCTAGAACAACAGTTATAATTCAAACATCTTTTGAGGTGTAGACTTCCCAATCTTGTCTCAGGACCTTCACAGTCCTGTGCCTCAGGTTTCTAAATTACTCTCAGTTCCAGGTTCCAATTTTCTGCTTTAATTATCAGTGTGCCTGAGTGTGAGGTTAAAAGTCTGGGACTGTTTCTTTGAGGATCTGTACTGGTTTATTTTACAGAACCACTAGGTGTTCGGACGGCATACCATAAGACTGGCAACACTGGGACTGTGCGTGCTCATGGCATGGACACACTTGTGCTAGAGAGCTGGAGAAACTTCTTTCAAAAATAGGTTAGATAGGTGGTTGAGGGAAATGGGGATAAAGCAATATGGGAACAGGGCAGGCACATAGAATTAGGACTACTGCTTGTACAAAGGATAAGCATCAACATGAACTGGTTGGGCCAAACGGCCTGTTTCCATGTTGTAATTTCTATGTCATTCCAGCTAAGTATAGATTTCTGAATTCTTTAGTAGATCCTTTTTGGTTTTCACCCCTCTCTCTGCTTCCCCGTTACTCTGAATATTTAAGGGCACTTGTAAGGTGTTCCAAAAGCATACACCTTCGAATTACGATTATCTGACACCACTTATACACTTTGCACCCATGATGCAAATTTAGCCTTCAGATGTGCCTCCACTGCTTGAAATGTAATTGTGATTAATGGAGTGATTTTTATATATCAGGAGACGTCGTCTACAGTCAATAAATATCTACCTCCTTTAAATTTAAATAAGTCAGTTCTGACCTGCTAAGGACAGAAGGAGTGATAGGTTCAATTAAGTTTTATGTTCTCTTCTCTCCACACAAGACAGCTCCTAACGCTTTGTTCAATCTGTTTGCGCAAGCCTGCCCACAATACATTTCCTTAGCTTGTTAAATCCTCTGGTGTTTACAAAGTATTCTATAATATTTCAGAACACATTGAAGGACGCATCACTAGATGAGTGCCTTTAATAATCAGTGTCTTTGCCAAGGCAGAGTGTTTTATCTGTTCTCTGGATTTTATTTTTCCTACCTTTTTTCCTCTGAGGTTTGGATAAAGAAGAGAAAGCTTAGCCTTGCATTCGACCTATACTGTGTGTGATCTGGAAATGATCAATGTAGACTCTGGTAATGATGTCACCAGAAGGTTTCTTGTTCACTGTTTGCTTCTGTGAGCAGTCAACCAAGTCAAATTATATTTGGAACAAGGCGACAAATGGATTTGTGTCTAACATCAATTCGGTAGAATCCACTGACATGGCAGGGACTAGGCACTGTAACTGCAGACACTCTAGCCCTGATTTTAACTTGGACAGGGGCCGAGCAGGGCAGCAAACCATCCAGACCTTGGCAGCATGAGGAAGGAACAGTCCCTGGCGCTCCGGTAAGTGATTGGGAGGGGGTTCGGGAGGGTCTCACGGTCAGGGGAAGGGAGGGAAGCCCAGGGCTGAGGAGGCTGAAACTTTCCCAGAGATGCACTCCTGCTCCTTTTGGCTCCACATGGAAAGTAAAAAAAAAGTAAAACTATTTGCTTTTTTGGCATGTTCTAGCCCCTGCTCCTCTTCCCGCTAGGTTGGCCTGACGGAGGCCACAACAGCCTCCTCGCACAGGCCTCTGATTAAAATTGCAGTCGGGCCCCAATTATATCATCAGAAGTCAGAACCCTGCTGGCTTCCGGTGGGTGAATCCTCTCACCTGCTCAGGAGAGCAGGTTAAAATCAGAACCTGTGGGAAGACAGCCAAAGCTAGGCAGTGTCCTACAGTCAGTTTTAATTGCCTGTACAATTATGGTTTATTCTTTTCTTTTCCTTTTTACAATGTAGGAAACACAAACCATTACCACTGTAAAGAAAAATGAGATTCTGAAATAACAGCAAAGGTTAAAATAAAATTCACTGATTTATTTAGAACTGTTCTCCAAAACGTAAGTCTTACATCAGTGTATTATAGTACAGCAGAATATTTCTAATGGGATTATAAACTGTAGTTGGAATTTAAATTTAGATTGGCTAGAGCATGGTATAATAATTATAATAAACTAAGAGACTTTACCATGCCTCTTATAGATAAATTAACCCATGGTTAAGTATGCCATATGAGCCAGTTAAGAAACATTTTTACCATTACAGCGAGGGCACGTCCTCAACCTGTGAGATTTGAGAAATCTCTACAAGTGAGGCTGACTGAGAAACTTATCTTGTGAGTGGGCCCATTCATCAAAATCTTACCGCTAATCATTAAATATCTGGTTGGCTCTTGTAGTTTAATCAAATATTGATATAATGGTACAGTGATTGCATGCCAGCAGAAATATGCTTTTTGTACAAACACTATAAATGAGCAAAAATTAGTCAAGACTGTGTGTTTTTCAGCTGAATATATATATACTCTGGATAATTCAGCAGTTAAACTGAGCAAAGCAGAGCCAAATACAGGCCTAGATTGTTTAGCAAATGGCAGACTAAGTCCTGGAAGAGTTTTATTTGCACGTCCCCTCAAGTTCCTGAATGAAGACACATGCCCTGTGTCCTACTTATGTTTGTTTCTGTGTATATATCCATGAAAAATACAAAGCACATATTAAATGTATTCAAGATAATAGAACTACCATTCCCAGACAACCGAAAAGTGATGAAATGGGAAAAAATACATCTTCATATTCTAGATAAGTCATTAGAAGGCAAATGAGATATATTTTAACAAGCATGTTGGTTAATTGTTTACAAGAGGAATGATCAAAATCAAATGACTTTTATTGTACTATTATCCGATTCCCACAGGCAATTTGAATACTTTAAGTAACATATCAGCTTCAGTGTTTGACGAGTTCCTTTTTTACTACACGGAATCTGGCACGGGATTTGGGTCGGCCTTGCATTCCAGTTTATGTCTGGATTTGATCTGCATGTTTGAGAATTTGCGTACACTCTGGAACTACAATATCTTCAGACCAATAACAAGTGCTACTTGTTACCTCCTGATTTCCAGCAGTGACATTGGGGAGGAGGCTGTAGCTTTCAGAATTTCTTTCTTTCTCCCCAACCCTACCTTGACAGAAACTCAAAGACACAGCCCAGATTTTGGAAAAGGGAAGGTTCTCAAACTCAACATGAGAAAGTGCTGCTGTTGCATGTTCAATGTCTTGGCTTCTGTAGGTGGATATTAATCCAGGTGACGGAGGCTGGGAGTTTGGAGCACAATCCTGTTCATTCAGCATGGGATCAGAAGTAGCTAAAGAGATGACTAAAAAACACATGGCTGTTACAAAAAAAAAAGCCAAAACTCTGCTCAAAATATTCTTTAACCCTCAGGCTGAGGCTAAACTGGATTTGTAATAGTCATTTAAGCTATCAAAGTTATCCTGTGTTCACCAGATTTAAGTGTACCCAAAAATCCAGTTCTGTTGTTAAACCATGACTATCTCCCTTAACTTTTATTTTAACATATTCTACATGTATAAAGGTATCTAACTTAATAAATATTTCAAAGTTATCAATGAGGGGTTATGTTTTGATATTTACAGGGGCAATAGCTACATCTGATCCCATGCTGAATGAACAGGATTGTGCCCCAAACTCCCAGCCTCCGTCACCTAGATTAATACCCACCTACAGAAGCTGAGGCACTGAATGTTCAACAGCAGCACTTTCTCCAGTTAAGTTTGTGTTCCTTCCCCTTTCCAAAATCTGGGCTGCATCTTTGAGGTTCTGTCAAGATAGGATGGGAAGAAAGAAAGAAAGAAATTCTGAAAGCTATAGCCTTCTCTCCAATAATGGGGCCGTGTGTTCCAATTACAAACCTCTGCTTTCCAATTTAGTTGTTTGAGAGCAGGAGGGCCCTAGTGCCATTAAATGGTGGGGCATGAGTTGGCATCCATGATTCACACATCACTCAGTTCTTGGGCTCAGCCATGTTACACCAAACAGAGGAAAAGAGTGTCAGGCAGAACATAATTCCCATGGTAGTTCTCATGCACTGTCTGGTTTCACAGATGTGGAGATGCCGGTGATGGACTGGGGTGGACAAATGTAAGGAATCTTACAACACCAGGTTATAGTCCAACAGTTTTATTTGAAAATCACAAGCTTTCGGAGCTTACCTCCTTCATCAGGTGACGAAGGAGGCAAGCTCCAAAAGCTTGTGATTTTCAAATAAAACTGTTGGACTATAACCTGGTGTTGTAAGATTCCTTACAATGGTTTCACAGAGGCACAGGTGATGGTCTGGGAGCAAATTATTTCCCCTCTCAACTGGATGGGGCGGGGGGCAAAGCCTCTGATGAGTGCCACTGATGATGGGAAAACTGCACATCTGTCATCTCCTTTAATATAAAACCATCTACAAGAAACCAATATTTTACTTAAAGCTAATCGGAAAGCATAGATAAGTGTGGTAACAAATTAACATTGTCTACATATCAAATGGGAAAAGATTATAGTCATTTTCAGCTAAAGTTTAGTACTCTTTGGAGATAAAATGAGTGCAAATCTTTACACTTCATCATCCTTCTCATTGTCCACCTCAAAGCAGGCGATTGCACTTTCCCCCTCAGGGATGTATACAAATGCATCCACCTCTCCTCCACCATTACTGTGTTTCTGGAAGTGTATTTCCAAACTGTCCTGAAGGTTCTCTTCATCCATTATATCTGGAATTCCAGTAAGCAGCACACTCCTCTTGGACACAATCTCACATACCTGAAGGTAAAACAGAAAGCAACACAGAATGTTTCAAAAAATAAAATACCGCAGATGCTGAAAATCTGAAAATAGAAACAGAGAATGCTGGAAATACTCAGTAAGTCAGGCAGCCTCTGTGGAAAAAGACTAGAAGATATTACAGATGAACAGCACTTAAAAAAGGAACAGAAGTAGGGAAAGGTGGAAGGGAAAAAGGAAAAAAAAAACACAAACACACAGGAAGAGGAACAGAATGACCTGTGAAATGCTCGAGTGGAGAATGGGAGATGGTTAAATGGCAGACGTGATATTAGCAGGAGACAAACGGAGGCATAGTGAGAGAAATAAAAGATACAGAGACTTATAAGTGACACAGAGGTAGTGTGAATAGCTAAAGGTGTTAGAAAGGGAAGCACAAAAAGCCAGCAAGACAGCAGAAGGTCCAGTGGCGCAGAACTGGTGGAAGAAAAAAAAAGCACATCAACACTAAGGGTGTACCGAGGATGTTGTAAATGTTACTCCTGTTCCCTGGGCCCCGATCAGTATTCCAACCCTATAAAATAAGCAAACGATAAATGACAGGTTCAATACCTTTAGGTTCTCAATTTCACCACTAATAAATGGTGAGACCCTCAGAGGGATGCTTTTGGCAGATCCTCGAAATTCCACTTGGTGAAACACTTTCTTTGTCAAATTCTCAGCAACTGAAAGAAACATAAAATAAATTAAGCTCAGCTTTGTATCCAAATAATGTCTTGCAAGCGTTTCTGCCTCGAGCACTGCTATTCCTATTCATGTGTCACTTTTTGAAAGTCTCCAAAACCCTTCCGATTTTCCTTCCTTTTCTGCTCCCCTTCCCCAGTCCTCAACAGTCATTAGAGCAGAAAAAAATTGACTTGCTGTCGGGCCTCTATAAGTCTTGCTCAGTAATCAGGCACTACAAGGTGTGTGACAATGAAAGGTGGAAGGGGCTCTCTTCCTGTGGCCAGGACATCCAGTGTTCGATATCCCAGTGGTCCGACTGAGACCAGGAACTCACTTAGTGGGGCCCAGAGAAGCAATAATATTTTCACTGGTTTGTTCTGTTTGAATTTTGTGGGCCTTGGCCATTGGACTCAAAATCTGTGTTTTGAGCCCAAACGGCTTTTGAATTCACCAGGGGGGCTACAATTGGGCCCGTACTTTGAAGCCCCTGATCCCTCAGCTGGTTAAGGCAGTGAATAGCTGAGCTGCACAGACCTGGAAGGTTGCAGGTTTGATCCCTAGTCAATGCTGCGATTACTCACAAATTGAATTTTTAAAAATCATTTAAATCTGCTACCAGTTTTTAAAATCATACGTGCTTCATAGAGTTAAAGTCATATGTGAAAAATCTCACCCATAGGAACATAGGAACAGGAGTAGGCCATTCAGCCCCTCGTGCCTGCTCCGCTATTTGATAAGATCATGGCTGATATGTGATCTAACTCCATATACCCGCATTTGGCCCATATCCCTTAATACCTTTGATTGCCAAAAAGCTATCTATCTCAGATTTAAATTTAGCAATTGAGCTAGTATCAATTGCCATTTGCAGAGGAGAGTTCCAAACTTCTACCACCCTTTGTGTGTAGAAATGTTTTCTAATCTCGCTCCTGAAAGGTCTGGCTCTAATTTTTAGACTGTGCCCCCTACTCCTAGAATCCCCAACCAGCGGAAATAGTTTCTCTCTATCCACCCTATCCGTTCCCCTTAATATCTTATAAACTTCGATCAGATCACCCCTTAACCTTCGAAACTCCAGAGAATACAACCCCAATTTGTGTAATCTCTCCTCGTAACTTAACCCTTGAAGTCCGGGTATCATTCTAGTAAACCTACGCTGCACTCCCTCTAAGGCCAATATGTCCTTCCGAAGGTGCGGTGCCCAGAACTGCTCACAGTACTCCAGGTGCGGTCTAACCAGGGTTTTGTATAGCTGCAGCATAACTTCTGCCCCCTTGTACTCTAGTCCTCTAGATATAAAGGCCAGCATTCCATTAGCCTTATTGATTATTTTCTGCACCTGTTCATGACACTTCAACGATCTATGTACCTGAACCCCTTTGGACATCCACTGGTTTTAACCCGAGGGACTATTCTTCATGTGTGAGTCCAGGCAGTGATTCTCAGGGTGATATTCAATCACAGGACACGTCACAGCCAAACCCAATCCTGTCCTCAATAAAATTTACACCAGCAGGGGTAGGGAGTAGGGGGTCCAAGCAGTGGTCCATGGGTCTGCAAGCCCTAGCAATCCAGTCCCTAAGGTCAAAGAAACTCAGTTCTATTTCCAATTTAAAATTCTATGGGGATGTTTTTAATCTAACCTGCCCGGCAGGTATGGGATGGTTTCGGGTCAGTTGCCTGATTCACATCCCGCGCTCCTTTTTACACTCTGTTGACGTTAACTTCAGAGGCATTCCCCGCAAAACACCCAAGTTGATCACAAAGGCAAAAAGTCTAGTCATTCCTGGTCTACACACAGGCCCAGCAAGAATCACTGGATAGTGCTCAAAGTAGGAACCCTGGTCGACTTTCTCATTCTTAGCCCGGGGCACTGAGGCCAATTGTAGCCCACCACTCCAAGCTGAGATCAGTGAACTTAACACAGACCCAAGATCAAAGCTGAGACCTTCCTGGTCCGTATGCTCAACTATTCACTGTCTTAATCAACTAAGCTATTGGGGAAGCTTCATATACTCAACAGCAATAACTTTCATTTATATAGCACCTTTAACGTAGAAAAACAGCCTATGGGGCTTTACAAAGGCGTAATTAAATAAATGGATGCAGGAAGGTATGTAATATATACGCCAAGACGTAACAATGAGCCTATATGAAATCTTAATAAGATCTCAGTTAGAGTATTGTATGCACTATTGGCTCCGCACGACTGGAAGGATATTGAGGCTTTAGAGAGTGTACAACACAGATTCACTAGCATGCTGTCTAGTATGGAAAAAATACAAAGGTAAACTTGAATAATTGGGGCTTTTTTCACTGGAAAACACATTACCGGCTACTATGATCTGTGTTTAAAACTATGATAGGATGGGACAAGATAGAAAGAAGCAGACTGTTTCCAGTAGTTGAAGGGTCAAGAACAAGCAGCCATAGATACAAGATTAAATGTAAGCGATTTAGGACAGAGGGCAGGAGAAATGTCTTTACACAGTGAGTTATGAGGCTGTGGAATTCATTTTCAGTTAGTGGCTGAGGCAGAAACTATGTCAACATTGAAGATTAGATTAGACAGGTGGATGAAGGAATAGGGAACGGGATGGGTAAATGTGATTAGGACTATTTGCTCATGTGGAGGGTAAATGCTGACATGGACTGGTTGGGCCAAATGGTCTATTTCTGTGTTGTAACTTCTATGTATTTCTATGATCCAAACAAGGAGTTATTAGGAAAGGTACATTTCACACATTTTCGGAGGTTTTTTCCCAATTGATATCTTACTTCCTTCATCACTAAATTTAATTACAACATTGCCGGAATCTTCCAACAGCTCAATATTTTCCACTTCTCCTCCAGAATTCCTTGGTCTACTGAAGTGCAGCTCCAACTTGTCAAGTAGCTGGTCGGCTGGGAGAAACTTTGGGATTTCCGAAACCAGGATTCTATGTTTACACACTCGTGTCTGGATCTGCAGGAAAAGGTTATTTGTACATGTCAATCATCTTATTCCACGGAGGCTGACTACATATTTAGCACAGGCCAGAATGCATAACCGATCATGCGAAACTTACAAAAGCTCTCAACTTAAAGTCCATTCGGCAAAACCTGTAACACAGCATCTGACAGCTGCATTCTGAAACCACTAAAACGTGACAGTTGTTATGACGGCATCATCATTGTAACTGCTGAACCAAAAAATGCTCGGACAAGCAGTCGGACAAGCAGAGGCAGCGGAGGGGTCGAGAGAAGTGATGAAGAAGTAGAGCTGGGTGTCATCAGCGTATATGCGAAAGCCGATGACCTCATGCCTGCAGATGATGGCACCAAGAGGTAAAATGAGGAAGAGGAGGGGATCGAAGATAGATCCTTGGGGCACTTCGGAAGTGGCAGTGTGGGGGTGGGAAGATAACCTGAAGATGCTCTGGCTACGATTGGATAGGTCAAGCGTGGAACCAGAGAGGGCAGTTCCATCAATCTGGACAACAGAAAAAAGGACATGGATATTGTCCAACAAATTTATTTTAAAATCACAAGCTTTCGGAGATTATCCCCTTCGTCAGATGAATGAGTGAAAAGGTTCTCAAATCGCATATCTTATACTAGGCTGGGACAGCATCACACCAATCAAAAGGTGTCGTTGTTATTCAAACAGGCCAGTCACGGAGAACAGCACGTCCCAGTACACTGGATATACATTGTGTCAATTACACAGACAGGCAGAAAGAAACCCAAAATGGCAGAGAGAGAGAGAATATTAAAAAACATAATTTTTTTCCCAACGCTATACACCAGATACATCGACGACATTTTCTTTCTATGGACCCACGGTGAAGAATCACTGAAGAGACTGCACGATAACATCAACAAGTTCCATCCCACCATCAAACTCACCATGGACTACTCCTCAGAATCGGTTTCTTTCTTGGACACACAAATCTCCATCAAAGACGGGCACCTCAGCACCTCACTCTACCGCAAGCCCACGGACAACCTCACGATGCTCCACTTTTCCAGCTTCCACCTCAACCACGTCAAAGAGGCCATCCCCTATGGACAGGCCCTACGAATACACAAGATCTGCTCAGACGAGGAGGAACGCAATGGACACCTACAGACGCTGAAAGACGCCCTCGTAAGAACGGGATATGACGCTCGACTTGTCGATCGACAGTTCCGACGGGCCACAGCGAAGAATCGCATAGACCTCCTCAGAAGACAAACATGGGACGCAACCAACAGAGTACCCTTCGTCGTCCAGTACTTCCCTGGAGCGGAGAAACTACACCATGTTCTCCGCAGCCTTCAACATGTCATCGATGACGACGAACACCTCGCTAAGGCCATCCCCACGCCTCCACTACTCGCCTTTAAACAGCCACCCAACCTCAAACAGACCATCGTTCGCAGCAAGTTACCCAGTTTTCAGGAGAACAGCGTCCACGACACCACACAACCCTGCCACGGCAACCTCTGCAAGACATGCCAGATCATCGACACAGATACCACCATCACACGAGAGGACACCACCCACCAGGTACATGGTTCATACTCCTGTGACTCGGCCAACGTTGTCCACCTCATACGTTGCAGGAAAGGATGCCCCAGAGCATGGTACATTGGCGAGACCATGCAGACACTGCGACAACGGATGAACGGACACCGCGCAACAATCGCCAGACAGGAGGGTTCCCTCCCAGTCGGGGAACACTTTAGCAGTCAAGGACATTCAGCCACCGATCTTCGGGTAAGCGTTCTCCAAGGCGGCCTTCGAGACACACGACAACGCAAAATCGTCGAGCAGAAGTTGATAGCCAAGTTCCGCACCCATGAGGACGGCCTCAACCGGGATCTTGGGTTCATGTCACGCTACACGTAATCCCACCAGCAAAAAGGGGGAAAAAAATTATGTTTTTTAATATTCTCTCTCTCTCTCTCTGCCATTTTGGGTTTCTTTCTGCCTGTCTGTGTAATTGACACAATGTATATCCAGTGTACTGGGGCGTGCTGTTCTCCGTGACTGGCCTGTTTGAATAACAATGACACCTTTTGATTGGTGTGATGCTGTCCCAGCCTAATATAAGATATGCGATTTGAGAACCTTTTCACTCATTCATCTGACGAAGGGGATAATCTCCGAAAGCTTGTGATTTTAAAATAAATTTGTTGGACTATAACCTGGTGTTGTAAGATTCCTTACATTTGTCCACCCCAGTCCATCACCGGCATCTCCACATCAAGGATATTGTGGTTGATCATGTCAAAGGTACAGAGAGGTTGAAGAGCAATAATGCACCATGGTCACAGTCACAGAGCATGTCATTCGTGACTTTCTTTAAGGCCATTTTGGTACACACACAGTGACATAATATATATTGAATCGTTACATATGCCCAGACATAAAATATCATTGCCAATTTTTTAACCAGAAAACAGAAGGCACATTTACAGCAACTGAGGCTAGTTTGTTTCTAGTTTTCTCTTCGGAAGTAAAAGGCCCCATTGCTGTGAGTCAGCCACAGTGTCACGAGTGGCTAATCAACAATGTGATTGATTAACTGTACAGGTCCCATTCAAGACTAAGACTTACTTCAATTTCTTGTAACATCGGCAGCTTCAAGGGGTGAGCTTTTATCTTAATTCGACACTCTCCTAGATTAACCTCATGCTCTTGCATCTCCAGTATCTTATTAGCAACTGCAATTAAAAAAAAAATCAATCAAATGAAAAAATTCTTATGATATAAGTTGCTAACCAGTTTTATGTTTCCAAAAATATTTACAGGTAATTCCAGATAATACAATGTAAAACATCAAGACTTTGTATTCATACAGCCATATTGGTTCATAAAACTCAGGACCAACAAAGTATGAAATGTGTTAACTTTGGATGCATTCACACTACAATTATTGCTCTGTGACACATCTACTAGACATTTTGCATATGATTTGTAAATGCATGATATAATATTTACTACATTTCTTAGTGGTACCTACTGGCGGAATGTAAAAATAAAGGGGAATGCAGTATTCAATGTATTAACAGGCTGTCGAATTTGGAGATCTTTAGTGATAGAAATTGGACGGGGGTAAAATGGGCGCATCTAGGGCCAGTTTTGGAAAAGCAACGCCCTGTGCCCGTTAGGCGATAGGGGCCTAACACCTGTTTCAGGACTCCTGCACTAAATCGGTCAGCGATGAGCAGAGTAGGCTCCTGGGCTGCTCTGCTCAGGATTCTTCAGTGGTCACTGTGCCCTAGGCAGCGGCCGCCACCAAAAGCGTTTGCTCCTTCGCTACTTCCAGCTCCACAGCACACCTGAGGACCAGTGCAGGCCCGCAATCAGATCCTCTTCTGTTATCCTTTCACCGCACCCCCCACCCGCCCAGGACGTACCTTGGGACTCTTGCTGCCAAGGCAGAAGGCCTGAAATTGAAATCCTTACAATGGGGGAGCTGACTCTAGAAGCACGACAAGCGCTGGCAGCTCGCCCAAATCATTACCACGATGCCCGAGGCCCAATTTCGGACGTGCCTCGGCCATCCCGGTTGGCGCGATCTGTCTGTACGCCATTGGTTATGTGCCTGAAAATGGGACATAACCGGTTTTTACCCCTCAATCCTTTCTATGGTGTCTAATAATAACGCAAAATATAACTGAATCAAGGAACCTATTGCTAACTCAAACACTGTACTTATGAATCCTTACATTTTGATGGATACAGGTATCTCCGGCCTAATCAAAAACAGTGCAAGGAACCATTCAGTAGTTATAGCCAACAATCCTTCAATTTTGGTCACTGGGATCCTAATACAGGTAGCACAGGTAGATATTCAGTACCAACTAATCCCTTTTCCACTTCCTCACTGATACCAGATTGCATTTTACCTGCTTCATCGTCGAATGTGATCAGTGCGCATCCCCCTCTAACCGGATACCGAATGTTTGGTTTTATGTCAAATCTTATTCTTTTGGGATCTTCCAGTACATTTCCATTAAAAATCCACCGTTTCTGAGGCATACAGGAAGAAACCTGCAGGGATTTCAAGAAAGCCCAAAAGTGAATGTGATTGACATGGGAAACAAATATGTAACATTTTTGTAAACATATATTAGCATCAAGATGTAGACTGTAGACTATAAGACTTACTGTCCGATATTAAATGGTGACTACTGGCAGGACTGTTGTTAATGGGGTATCTGTCAGGAGTATTATCCACAAGGGCAGTCCCACTATATAAGATGATTATTCATTTTGTACAAACTGGAACATCAGCAAGCCTTTTGAGTGATGCTCCTTCTGGACAATTCCTTCTCTCTAAACTATTTCACCACAAAACCTGTTCTCAATCTTCCACACATTACCTTCCCTCTAGACAACCCCCGTGCTCTACAGTGCCTTTTCCCTCCCTATTGCTGCATTTTATTTTCTCTCATGTCTCCAGCCACAGGGTGGCAAAACAACCTGCTCACAGGCCTCTGCCAGTGCTGTTCTGCTGCTAAGAGGTAATCATTTGGCAGTCGAGACTCTCTCTTACCACTGTTTAAACTTCAGTCCTTGGCATTCTAATGGTTATGGGTATCCCAGGCCCAACAAAAGACAGTGTAGGCAACAATTCAGTGTTTATAGCCAATAATCCTTTAACTCTGGTCACTGGGATCCTAATACCAACACAAGTGCTATGTTTTTGCTTGATGTCTTCCCATGATGGCACAGCCAGTGTTAGAAACTTTCCACGTGAGGAAATTGAGAATATCAGCATATATTAGATTTTTCCGAAATTTTGGTGTAGAAGGAGGCCATTTGTGCTGGTGCTGGTTCACCCACCAGGTCTATCCACTCTAATCCCATTTCTCTACTCCACTTTCGGTCCACTCCTCTTCATTCAAAGTAGCTTAGTGCAAATTATCTGATGATTCATTTTTAAGTGTTAATTACCAATTTGCTGTTATTTATGTTGCTTAATTCAAATTATTGGACAATCCAATTTTTTAAGTTTCACCACCACCACCCCCCCCAAAAAAAAAGTTCAAATTATCAGGAGCAGACTTTATCTTCTCCATGTTTATCTAATTCTTCTTTAATGCTGTGATTGACTTGGCTTCAATAGTTACCTATGGTAAAGAATTCCATATTCTACCAATCGTTTTTGTGAAAACAAATCCTAACCTGTTCCTTTATACTTATAATATTAGTTTAGTTTATGACCCCTTGTTACTAATTCACCAACAAGTGGAAATAATCTTTTACTATTTACCCCTCCAATTTTGAACACTTATATTAGAACTTCTTTGACCGTCTAGTCTTTGAGAGCCCTGCTTAGTTCTAGTGCTGTACTTCTGTGACGCAGCAATGCACTCCCAGGCATCCAGATATGCCATGTTGCAATTGCCTCTGAAGAGATGCCTCATCTCCCAATATTTCCTCCCACTCTTTGTCTACTCACTCTCCAAGAACATGTGCGCTTTAGCAGATGATCCCTATGGGATAAAACTAGAGTGCAATTGTCTTTTTGGGAACATCCTGCTGTATTTAGATTTAGGTTCCTCACCTGGACACTTGAAAACTTTCAACTCTGTTCAACAGAAATGCGTTGGCAGAGGAGAACAAGAGCTTTTCAACATGGAAGCAACTAACCAAGTCCTCAGAGATCAATGGTACAGCATATTTATACAGACTGGCAGCTATTCATGAACAAGTGATGATATAACTTCCTCTAGTGCAGTCTCTAGCAGAGAGATGTCTAAAGTCATTATTCCAAGTGAGCCAGAGCAGTGCAATTGGTTCTGAACATTAAGCTACAGTGATCCCAGATTACAATCGGCTCTGTTGTTCACTATTGCTATCTTACCTTGAGCTGCTCCTCCAGCTCTGATCTTTCTTCTTCAAGCTTTCTTAACTCATCCTTTATATTATCTTGCTCCTTTAAAATAATGTCATTCTCTTTCTCTTCTTTGTTAATTTGTTCCTACAGAAGAACACACACCAATCAATAAAAATACTGAAATCATCGAGATTGTTTGCAGCACAAGACAGGTGCTAGTAATGAGCTCAAGATTCATGTTTCCCACTTATGTAGTACATATTCTAACCAAGAGGTACATAAGGTGGAGATCTCTATACACACTGGTCCTGTATTTTCTGAGAACTGAGCTTTTTTTATTCCACTGAAAGTAACAAGTTTAAAGGTGCTGAGAGTGATCCCAATATGTTGGCCCAAAGCTTAGAAACAACACAGAGGTAGCTGTTACAATTGTAAGATCAACAACAGGAAGTTTCAAAAAAATTGTTTAATTTTTTTATATTAAAGCATATTGGCTTAAAAATTACTGTTGGCGATATTAGCAGAAAAGCATTTAACACATTTACATACGAACATATGAAAATGAAGGGGCAGGAAAAGATCAGCTGGTCCATCAAACCTGCCCCACACTCACGTTGGCTGGAGCGTTATGACTAGACACTTTCCCTCTGCTCTTCCTCGCAGCCATGTAATCTCCCGGGAGAGGTAAAAACAGAGGAAAACCCAGGGCCAATAAGGGGCAGAAAAACACTGGAAAATTCCTCTAAGGTCATCAAAACAAGTCCAGGAGATCATATGGATTACGCATTTGTTTTCTGTTAATTCACTTACCTTCTATATGACGTGATCTCTGCCCCAGTCAAGAACTGGCCAGATCCCTCCTGAAGGCATGCAGAGATTCAGCACACACCACAACAGCTGTAGCATTTCACTGCCTGCTATTTTGATGAGGTATTAGCCCATTTTTAAAAAATAAGCTAATGCCTCCATTAAAATAGGGGATAGAAGAATATAATTGGAATCTAAGCATTTGTAGGTAATGTCAGCAACAGACATTTCTAGCCTATTTTTTGGATGAATATTCAAGGAGAAGGCCTCATGCTTCATTATTTATTTAACCCTTATTGCTACATGCATGTGAGGTAATATGACAAAACTGTGTACAGATGTTATTGCCACAAAACTCACCAATTCAAGTAGGCACCCAGACAAAAATGCTCAGTTTTTGCTTTAAAACAAATCTTCATTACTACAATTCAGTTAGTTTGAGCATTATTATGGAAAAGGACAGAGTTAAATCAGGAGTAAATGTTTTAAATTGGGGGAAGGCAAATTTTACAGAACTAAGAGGTGATTTGGCAGAAGTGGACTGGACACAACTACTTGAGGAGAAATCAGTGGCAAGCCAGTGGGAGGCACTAAAAAGTGAAATTCTACAGGTAAAATGCAGACACATCCCCTCAAAGAAAAAAGGTGACACTGCCAAATTTAGAGCCCTCTGGTTGTCTAGAAGTATACAGGGCAAGATAAAGCAGAAAAAAAAGCTTATGGCTGTCACAGAAAACTAATACTGCAGAAAGCCTAGAGGAGTATAGAAAGTTCAGGGATGACGTAAAAAAGGAAATAAGGAAAGCAAAGAGAGGGCATGAAAAAAATATTAGCTAGTAAGATTAACGAAAACCCAAAGATGTTTTATCAGTACATTAAGAACAAGAGGATAGCTAAGGAAAAGGTGGGACCTATCAGGGATGATAAGGGTAATTTGTGTGTAGAAGCAGAGGATGTCGGTAGGGTTTTAAATGAATATTTTGTCTCCATATTCACAAAGGAAAGGGATGATCCGGACGTAGTAGTAAAAGAGGAGAGGTGTGAAATATTGGATAAGGTAAACACAACAAGAGAGGAAGTACTAGAGGGACTGGAATCCTTGAAAGTTGATAAGTCACCAGGGCCGGATGGATTGTTTCCTAGTCTATTGAAGGAAGCCAGGGAGGAAATAGCGGATGCTCTGAGGATCATTTTCCAATCCTCACTAGATACAGGGGAGGTACGGAGGACTGGAAGATTGCAAACGTAGTACCATTGTTTAAAAAGGGTATGAGGGAAAGGCCGAACAATTATAGGCCGGTCAGTCTTACCTCGGTGGTGGGCAAACTATTAGCATCAATACTGAGAGATAGGATAAACTGACCCTTGGAAAGGCATGGTTTAATCAGGGACGGTCAGTATGGATTTGTTCAGGGAAGGTCATGCCTTACAAATCTGATTAAATTCTTTGAAGAAGTGACAAGGAGGATTGATGAGGGAAGTACAGTGGAAATTGTTTACATGGATTTTAATAAGGCATTTGACAAGGTCCCACATGGCAGACTGGTCAGAAAGGTAAAAGCCCATGGGATACAGGGAAATGTGGCGAATTGGATCCAAAATTGGCTTAGTAACAGGAAACAAAGGGTAAAAGCCCTTGGATGTCTTTGCGAATGGAAATCCGTTTCCAGTGATGTGCCACAGGGCTCAGTGTTGGGTCCCTTGCTGTTTGTGGTATATATTAACGACTTAGACTTGAATGTAAGGGGCATGATTGGCAAATTTGCAGACGACACAAAAATTGGCCGTGTAGTTGATAGTGAAGAGGAACTCTGTAGACTCCAAGAAGATATCAACGGGGGGAAAAGTGGCAAATGGAGTTCAACCCGGAGAAGTGTGAGGTAATGCACTTAGGGAGGGCAAACAGTAAAAGGGAATACGTAGTAAACGGGAATATATTGAGAGGGGTAGAGGAAGTGAGAGACCTTGGAGTGCATGTGCACAGGCCCCTGAAGGTGGCAGTACAGGTAGATAAGGTTGTGAAGAAGGCATACGGAATGCTCTCCGTTATTAGCTGAGGTATAGAATACAAAAGCAGGGATGTAATGATGGAACTGTATAAAACGCTTGTAAGGCCACTGCTGGAGTATTGTGCGCAGTTCTGGTCATCACATTACAGGAAGGACATAATTGCTCTGGAGAGAGTGCAGAGAAGATTTACAAGAATGTTGCCAGGGCTTGAAAATTGCAATAACGAGGAGAGATTGGATAGGCTGGGGTTATTTTCCTTGGAGCAGAGGAGGCTGAGGGGTGACTTGATTGAGGTGTACAAAATTATGAGGGGCCCAGATAGAGTAGACAGGAAGTACCTGTTTCCCCTAGTGGAGAGTTCAAGAACTAGAGGACATAGATTTAAGCTGATTGGCAGGATAGAGGGGACATGAGGAAAAACATTTTTACCCAGAGGATGGTGGGTTTGTGGAATTCGCTGCCCGAATTGGTGGTAGAGGCAGGGTCCCTCAACTCTTTTAAAAAGTACCTGGACCTACACCTAAAGTGCTGTAAGCTGCAGGGCTACGGACTGGGTGCTAGAAGGTGGGATTAGAATGGGCACCTGGTTGTTCTTCGAGCCAGCACGGACATGATGGGCTGAACGGCCCCCTTCTGTGCTGTATCTTTTCCATGGTTCTATGGTTCTATGCTTCTACACCATAAATGATTCACCCACAAGTTCACAACTTGCGGAGGTTTTTTGAATGTTCGTGATTCATGCGGGAAGTTTATGTCCTGATCATTTAAATAGCTTCTGCAAATCACAGGACTCAAGGTGAATCGCACATGTTGGAAACGCTATTATTTAAACTGATATGGTTTTCTAGTCCATAAAATGTAAACGTTCATAAATAAAAATAAATACAAACCACAAAATTGCCAACCTGAAATTTTAAATCCTGAAGCTGTTCTCCTATTCTGTCATCCTCGATACTTTGATGTAGTCTTTCAGTCCGGGCTTTATATTCCTTTGCCATCTTTTCTATTTCACACTTTACTCTTTGTAATTCAGCCTTGTCCTTTTGCACAGAATCATGATGGGCCTGGTAAGATAAAACAATGGTCCTCCACCATTTAACTTGTTGCCCCAATTGGATTGTAAAATTGCAAATGTCACTCCATTATTTAAGGAAGGAGGGAAGAGAGAAACCAAGAAACTACAATACGTATGTCACCCATTTTTTCATCTGTCATTGGACCACGACTTACATATTTTGTCTAACTCATTTTGTAGTTCCTGAGCTGCTCTAGTTTGGTCTCACCCCAATTTTTATTGAGCTTCAGAATCCAAATTATTAATTCACCATATGATAATTATTAAAAGTAGATTGCAGGCTCCATTCTCTTTAATTTTTTTCCCCTTATGATCATTCCTGTCAGAACTCATGTGGGGATAAGAATTTGGCAGGTCGCTTTGTGTAACGACATTGTGGGAATAATTTTAGCCCTGAGCCGGGAAGGGGCCAGGGGGGGTCGAATTACGGATGAGAAATCCAGAAGTACAGGTTTCCCGAACATCCTTATGATTTTGGCGTAAGGGCGTCTTTTTTTTTTTGACAGTTTCCTGCCCGACAGGCCGGCCTGATTGACAGGCTGGCCTCAGTCAGATGGGAGAAGAGCAAGGAAGAGGTAAGTGTTCAGTTAAGTCTTAGATCGGATGGAAAGAGGGGGGTGGTTGGTGGAGCATCGGCAGGCATGGGGGCATCGGAGGCAAGGGGCATCGGCGGGCATGGGGTCAGCAGGATGGAGGGGGTCAGTCATTAGGAGGGGGATCGGGGTTCATCGGGGGGAGGGGGTATCGGGGGTCAGTCACCCGGGGTGGGGAGTCAGTCACCGGGGAGGGGGTCAGGATCGGAGGTCATCCCGGGGTTCGCAGTCGTTGGGTAGGGAGTCGCGATCATTGGGGGTGGGGGGTTTCACAATCGTTGAGGGTGGGGGGGTCGCTGGAAATGGGCAGATTGGGGGGAGGGGCAACCAATCCGCTAAAATCATGCCCTATAATTATTTTTTTGAAAGTGCATTTTTGGTTTCACTAGAAATACTGAACACTAGAGAGCTTCTCAAATACATTTATGATGTTACAACACACAGCATTCAGAGGAATTTCTACTCGTGACGATTACAAAACGCAAACTTTTACTTTAAAATTTCACTTTAATCTGACCTTGCACTTTTCTATTTCCTGAATGATTATTTTCAGCTTTGAGGCATCATCCTGCACCAATTCCGGGTTCAAGTGCCTAGTGAAGATTTTCTGTAAAAAGAAACAGACATATGTCAAGCTGTCAGTTTGGCTTAGTTGGTAGCACTCTCACCCCTGCCTCAGAAGTTTATGGGTTCAAGCCCCACTATTGACTCAACCTGGAAATTAGGCTGATATCTCTAAGTGAGTGCTACATTATCAGACATGCTGTCTTTTGCATGATATATTAAACTGAGGCCCTTACCTGCTCGGGTGGATGTAAGGTATCAGATTTCAAGGCACATTTATAAAACTAAACGATCTACAGATTCAAAATCTGCTCTTCCTTTGCACTATGAAAACAAATAAAAAACTGTGGGGAATTCCTTTTCTGAAAACTTTTTTCTTGCTAATTATTTTATACAGTTTTCAATAAATGATTCCAAATACAGTTTAATTGGATAAAATCTCATGAACTGTGTACAAAGCAATTTGCATCCTGTGATCTAAGGTTGTATTCCAATTAATTTAAATACAAAATCCATGAAAAGTGTTGCAAAAAACATTTCAATCTACACAAGATTAATAAGAAATCATAGAACGTATTTTCACTGAACAGTTTGGTATCATGAGTTCTCCTGGTGCCTTCCTCCCAACATTCCTCCCTCAACCAGCACTGCCAAAAACAGATTATCTGGTCATTCATTTCGTTGCTGTTTGTGGGAGCTTGTTGTGTGCAAGGTGGAAGCTGTGTTTGTCCACATAACAAGAATGATTATACTTTAAAATTAATTTGTGAAGTACTTTGGGATGTTTTGAGGATGTAATAAGGTGGTATATAAATGTAATTTGTTTGTTTCTGTCTCTTTTCATCTTGCCCATTCAATGCAGAACGTTCTGTTGTGCATTTCTAGCACTTTCTGTTTCTTCAAAATGTGTTTGGTTACCTTTTTTCCCTTTGAAAACACGATGTTATCATGTCAAACATAGTGGAATATACCATTTGTAGGTGATGTCAGACCCCGCCTGGAGTACTGCATCAAGTTTTGGACACCGCACCTCAGGAAAGATATATAGGCCTTGGACGGGGTACAGTGCAGATTCACCATAATTACACCAGGACTTAAAGGGTTAAGTTATGAGGATCGGTTGCATAAACTTGACTTGTATTCTCTTGAGTTTAGAAGGTTGAGGGGTGATCTAATCAAGGTGTTTAAAATGATAAAGTAGATTGAGTAGATACAGAGAAACTATTTCCTCTGGTGGGGGAATCCTGAACAAGAAGGCATAATCTTAAAATTAGAGCTTGGCCATTTAGGAGTGAAATCAGCAAACACTTTATCACACAAAAGGTAATGGAAATCTGGAACTCTCTCTCCCAAAAGGAGGTGGATGTTAGGTCAATTGAAATTTTCAAGACTGAGATCGATAGATTTTTGTTAGGTAAGGATATCAAGGGATATGGAGTAAAGGCGGGTAAATGGAGTTGAGGTACAGATCAGCCATGATCTAATTGAATGGTGAAACAGGCTTGAGGGGCTGAATGGCTTAGTCCTGTTCCTATGTTTTTTCATCACTGTGACAAAAATTATGAATTGTAAACAATTTTACAACACCAAGTTATAGTCCAACAATTTTATTTTTAATTCCACAAGCTTGTGGAATTAAAAATAAAATTGTTGGACTATAACTTGGTGTTGTAAAATTGTTTACAATTGTCAACCCCAGTCCATCACCGGCATCTCCACATCACAAAAATTATGGGCAGCTCACCTGGTACATGTAAGCATGTTCACTCTCTCTCTCTCCAGAGAAAAAAAGAGTTTATCAGACATTTGTGCTCAGGAAGACGGCACAAAGATTTTTTTTAAATTATTGACTCACCGCATCAAAATTTTTAGATTCCATGATGAAATTTATGCAGCCTCAAGACTGTAAACCTGTTACAAAAATATAAAGTTTCACATTAAATTTCTCCACGAAACAAATCCAATGTGATGATGCCACTGTGAATGTTGAGTATAGATTATGGATTATATTTTGCTCTGTTTGCTATTGTTGGTGCAAAAGGTGGATACAGGAATAAAGCAGGTTACCCACTTTACAGTCATACTGAGGTTTTTGCCAACATTAGCACAGGTGAGTAAATGTACCCTATGTTTTTATTCCCCAATTTTTACCCCCCTTTTCCCGAAGGCCCTCTTGCTGGAGTACAGCCCCACGTGAGTTAGCAACCATTCTATACCTTCCCTCACACGGTCATTCTTCATGTGTGATTTCCTTTTGCTTCCTAGCCCACGGGCGGTGAGGCCAAATACAGTGCCCGAACTGTGATCAGCTAACTTAGCATCGACCAGGGATCAAACTCGGGTCCATCCTAGGCCATATGGCTTGGTACCACCACACATACTAAGCCATCGGGGAACTCTGGCCAGTTTGATGAAATCTGGTCATTGATTATCACTGCTCCAGGTCTGTGATTCATCCAGACCTTCTACAGCAGTAAATCTTGTGGAGGCTTAGTTATTTGAAATTGTCAGTGATTAACAGATTCTACACAAATTACAGCTGCCAGTTTTTGTCACATGAATGGAGATTGAAATTTTTCTAATCGCAACTGCTTGAGCCTGATAACTGTACCAACGTTTGGAGGGTCTGAGTTCAAAACTCAGCTTCGAGCAACATTAAATTTATCTGTTCTGATGAAAGGTCATTGATCTGAAATGTTAACTCTGTTTCTCTCTTCACAGATGCTGCCTGACCTGCTGAATATTTCCAGCATTTCCTGCTTTAATTTCAGATGTCCAGCATCCGCAGTATTTTGCTTTTGATTTTATTTATCTCCTAGAGCCATGTTTTGCAAGTTCCTAGCCAGAAAGTTGGGCAATACATTTAATCAAAGGAAATGAAAGATGCTGTAAGAGGAAGGGATCTCTAACACAGTCTGTGAAATGCAATGGGTGTTGAAAGACTAGAGCAGAGTTTCAGCAGCACCGTTGGAAAATCACAATAATCAAATATTAATATTGATTTTAAAATCTGATTTGTATCTTGCACTACTTAATATTAACCAAGCCTTGAATTTACACATTTTTTTATAAGGATAAACTTGGCTTCCAAATTATTCAGCGGAGAGAAGGTGGGACCGGAAATTACGGTATTTAAGACCTCATTAAAGAAGCTAAATTTTGTTCTCCAAAAACACAGGACACGGAGACTTTGCACAGTACCAATGAATCCTATTATATTCAAACATAAGTAAACCACTGCACACTGTTCTAAACACAGAAACAATGGCAATACTACTAATGCCAAATAATTTTACAATAGCGGGAACACATATCCCCACGGTGTTGATGGTAAATATAGAAACATAGAAAATAGGAGCAAGAGTAGGCCATTCGGCCCTTCGGGCCTGCTCCACCATTCAAAATGATCATGGCTGATCATCTAACTCAGTACCCTGTTCCCACTTTTTCCCCATCTCCTTTGATCCCTTTAGCATTAAGAAATATATCTATCTCCTTCTTGAATACATCTAATGACTTGGCCTCCACTGCCTTCTGTGGTAGAGAATTCCACAGGTTCAGCACCCTCAGAGTGAAGAAATTTCTCCTCATCTTGGTTCTAAATGGCATACCCCTGGTTCTGGACTCCCCAGCCATTGGGAACATCCTCCCTGCATCTAGTCTGTCTAGTCCTGTTAGAATTTTATATGTTTCGATGAGATCACCTCTCATTCTTCTCAACTCGAGTGAATATAGGCCAAGTCGACCCAATCTCTCCTCATACGTCAGTCCTGCCATCCCAGGAATCAGTCTAGCTGGGGCCCAAGCACTGATCCCTGCGGTACCCCACTAGTCACTGCCTACTGATACCCATTGACAAGTGTTTTGAGGACAACTGGTGCCCATGGAAATGTACCCCCAGCAAAGAGACAACACATGGGGAGGAGGTGTTTATTCGTGTGGTTGGGGGGGGATGCGGGGGAAGTAGAGATGGGCAAAATAGAGAGGGAGAGAGAAATAGGTGGAGTAGGGGGAAATAGAGGAGGGGCCGGGGAGGATGGCAAGATTTCTAAAAAATTATATTTACTGTGTTTTTAAAAAAATGTTGCCTTATTTACATTTTAAAGGGAATTTACCATTTTAACAATTATATACAGTAATACAAAGGAAAACAAAGCTGAAGATCGCCTTCTGTAAAAATGCAGAAACATGTTCATTTCTACCTAATCTTCAAATACATGTTACTTCGCAAAATATTATAGTAAAATAAGGATCAACACTTTCACTTTCGATTGTTTGGTAAAGAAATTGAAACTATCATCGCTTCGCCTTATCTTTTTTCCCCAAAATAAATTTCTCTAATTTACTGTAGAACATAAGATTCCCCCTCCCCCAGATATAAAATTAAAAGAGTTCATTATTAATATATTTTCTAATAACTAGTTGTGGAACTGGAAAGCTGTCCGTTACGTTTCCGTATCTATCTCGCGTAGATATTAAGTTCTTAATAAATAAAAGGCACTAAATACAAAAGAAAATGAGCATTTCTGGCATGTTGTTCACTACCAAAGAGTCGAAGGGAAAGCGGATCCCGAGATCTTACGGTGAAACTAACCTTCGGTCTGTGTACGAGCAGCAACACTGGCAGTTCCGGGCTCCAGTTCTTCACGTAACCACGTACTTCGCGCGAAAGTGAAACTCACAACCCCTTGGGTTGTTTCAACAATTCTGCAACAAAAAACCTAGGGCCCATCGCAAGGAGAAACCTCATCAACTAGGGATCTCAAGCACTTCAAAAAAGCTGTGTAACTTTTTTTTTTAAAAACATTGTCTCGGTATAAATTATTTGCCCATCTCGTCAAAATGCATTAGCTACCTTGTAACCCTTTAATAAAAGGCTTGTCGACATATTACCATCTAATCCTACATCACCTGTATGGTTTGTTCCACACACGTCCCAAAAAATATAGCACAGAAGATTTTCAGGATAGCGCTGCCTCCTCAAAACTTTTTACTCTTAAAACACTTTCTTGCACTTTTCCCGCCAACAACCTATTTTCCTCCTCTTCTGAAGGCTTCAGTTCCACAACTCTCCAATATTAGATACGAACAATTTTTCCAAATTTAAAATTGTTAAAAACATTCTTTACAAAAGAGAAAAAAACGCACCCTAGTTTTCACACCAATATAGCACTGGTGCACATTCTCAATACATTTACAGGAGGGTACATTGATAGCAAGGGAGAGAGGAATCAGTCTTGAGGCTCCTGTATTAGCAAGGCCAAGAAGTCACACGCATCCAGTCTCTTCCCATCGAGAAAACTCAGATGTTCACTTAAAAATCGAATCGCCACAATGAATATACCAAGTTGGTATGTCTGTAGTATTCCATACAAGTCGCCATTCTCTATGGGTCAGATTGGACAGCGATCTCCAGAAGCCAAGCCAGGTCCCATCTCTTGCATCCCGTTTCCCCCCTTCCTCAGGCTGTGAAGCCTGTAGGTTCATACTCCACCTGACTGCCGTACGCCTCCCAGACCCACTCCTCCTTGATGCTGCATGTGTTCTAGTCCAACTCCTCACCAATGTTGTACTTTCCAGCAGAGGTTACTGAACAGTGATATGGAGCAGGGTATTAAGATTCTCCTCCCAAGGCCAATTGTGGTCCCCTACCAATGCTGCAGACCCAACACAGACTGAGGATCAAACCTACTACCTTCTTGGTCTTAATTGCTAAGTACCACAATGTACATTCAGCAAATGAGTCACTGGCTGACTTCTACATCATTAAAAACACTTGTGCAAAACTAATAGGTACATTGTGTTCAGGAATCTTTGCTCAGAAGAACAGTAGGTAAATATAAGAGCATGTGTATCCAATATAGGAATATCAATGGAACCTATTGGAATTTTGTTACAATAATTACACTGACATTTCTATAATGTCCAGTAGGTATTACCCTTTATAATACTGCCATTGTAGTTAAGACTGCTTCACCAGCAGCAGAAAGCAACTCAAGCAGTGGCTTTCTGTGGCATCTTGCTAGATATCAGCACCAGCATTAAAAAATATAAATGCTGCCACCACTGATGCCAATTATCACTTTTTTAAAAAAAAATTGGAAGATGCAGGAAATGCAACTATAATAAAAATGACACCATGGTAAAAAAAATCAGTTATCAGCATGAGCTTGCAATAACTTTCATCTTGCTGTTTTTCAGACCCTGATATATTAAATACTTATCACATATTAACCCTGAAATGTATTTTGGTTGAAGAAAATTCAGGATACTTCATCTTGCTTCTCCTAATTAGCTGGTAGTCTTTTGCCATTCAAGCCTTTTTCACTGGTTGCTGTAAAACTCCAAATCTAAGGTGCTGCTTGTATAATTTCCACTTCATGCCAGTGTAAATGTTTGGTTGGTTTTGGCTGAAACTCTTCAAGCCCTGTTCTGCCCTAAAAATGTAGTGGGGCAGTATTATTGACCCTGTCCCAAATCCTGAGGATGGGATCATTAGTATAAGGGAGTGGATATCCACACCATATACAGTGGCTTCCCCCCACTGGAGGAGAGCTGTTGGGCCCAAAGACAATCTCAAGCATTGAAAAATTGGCCAATATTGCTGCTTGCCTAGTGATAATCAATCACTCTCAGATCAATTGCTGTTAAGAAAACATTGCAGTCCCACTTTTTCCAGATTGCTCCACGTGTACCTCCATGGTCCAGGCATGCTTTTTGTGTCCTCGTCTGCCATCGGGGCAGGTACAAGAAGCACCCAGCCCCTCTCATCAGAATTTCTTAAGAAGCAAAGACCCAACAAAACCAGGTCCCACTCGCCTAGATCCAGGAATTTCAGGATCCTGTTTAATTTGAGGCACAATTCAATAGCAGTTGATGGCACAACTGTTCAGTACTGATTCAAAGTTGTAAAGATAAAAAAAATCTAGTTTGCACACTGCAGTGAAAAATCATGTTATAAATTAAGCCAGAGGGGGTGAAAGCTGCAATATTTATTTTATAAAAGGAGGTAAATTTTTTTTTAAAATTCACATTCACTGTAGTTGTTGGTAATTTTTTTTGCATTCAAACTGCAAAAATTGTGAAGTTTCTTTTTCTGCATTTTTCTCATGCCAGTTTTCTCACCTCCATTCTTGAAGGAATCGACTGAGCTGAAATATGCTGCTACATTTGCCTGTAATCTGGTTCCCAAGTTCACATTATGCACATGCAAGCTTCACAGCTTTTCCCATCCTTGTCCTCCCGACATCTACATACATACATACACAAGTTTTCCAAGAGAAATCACTGAGTATCAATCAGGAGCAGAACCTCTAGTTAATTTTTTCCATCCCTAGTCCAAGAGCACAGAGGCTAACCGTAGTGCTTCTAATCCTGCCCTGGGTGATCAGCTAACAGTGCACAGAATGGGGATCAAACTTGGAAACTTCCTGATTTGTACAATTCAGCTGCACACTGGCTACACTTGTTCGATCGCTGGGGGAGCCAAAAAAGCCTTCCATTTCATTGGTATTTAGGCAGCAACTGTTGCAAACCTAGAATTTATCAGCCTGTAAAATATCTCAAGGTCTCTCAAAACTGACACTATTCAAGCTAAAATAGCAGACATTAGGCTGTACTGAACTGTTCAAAATCTGAAATGACATTAGTCATGGCACATGGATTAAAGAGAAATATATCTTGAGGACAGCACTCTTCAGTACAGGTCTGTGAAGTCAGCCGTGGCTCAGCAGTAGCACTCTCACCTCTGTTGTGGGTTCAAATCCCACTCCAGAGACTTGAGGACAAAATCTAGGCTGACACTTCAGTGCAGTACTGAGGAAGTGCTGCACTGTCGGAAGTATGTCCTTCCAATGAGACATTGAACAGAGGCCCTGGCTGCCGTCTCGGGTGGCCATACAAGATCCCATAACACTATTTTAAAGAGCAAGCGAGTTCTCCCCAGTATCCTGGCCAATATTCATCCCTCAACCAACATCATTAAAAGATCAGTTCATTATCACATTGTTGTTTATGGGACCTTGATGTGCACAAATTGGCTGCCGTGTTTCCTACATTACAGCAGTGACTGCACTTCAAAAATTAACTGCAAAGCGCCTTTGGACATCCTGAACGGCATTTTATAAAAGTAAGTCTTTCTTTTTACATACCCCAGCCTCAACCCAGTTTCCCCCCACAAAATTGTACATGTGGGAATAATTAACTTAATTTTCCAGATTTATTTAATGGTAGTTCCACTGTTTAAATAGAAAAAAGTACTAGTACAGCTTGTGCTTCTGATTACTGAATTCTTGGTCTCCAACATTCTTTGAAAAACATTGTTTTTGTTTGGAAGTATGCTTCCATGATCACTGGAAGTTTTTTCCTCTTGCTCCCCATTCCACCAATTTTCTCCTTCCCGAGTGCACTGATTCCTTCATGGGATACAGTTCCACAAGCATCACTTGTCCCCTAGTCTGTTAGCCAAGAGGCTATTCTAGACACTATCAGTGGATTATTCAGCTGCAGGAGACAAAGCTGAGACTGACCTGGTCATCAACCAGTGTCAACAAAGGTTTCTAGTTTGGGTCACTGGAGCCTCAATGCTGCTTCCCAAACAGAATCAGACTGTGGCTACATTGGGGTTTCATTCTAAAAAAAATAAATCCTTTCCACCATTTCCCCTTTCAACTTATTTTTCTGCAAGCAGGAAATGCATTTTTTATTGCTAGGCTTGGCACCAGTGCTAATTTGCAGCTACTAGTGCTTCTAGTTTACCTTTATCCTTCAATCCAAACATATAAAGTAAAATCCTGCTACACAGCTGTTTCAACTACATTTAGTTGGGTTAAACACTGGTTCAAATTGAAATGAGTTAAATGTGGGAAAACATTATCTGGTTCTAAAGAGTGCAAGTTTATGTCAGATATAGGGCATAACTGAACACTTCACATTATTCAGGCAAAGGTATTTGTTCATATATCACACTAATACGCAAAACATTTTAAATGAATATTTATTTATATTGATATACAATTTAGAATCGGAGCTTCTGGAAGAACCATTTGTTCTTTCCTGTCTTGTACCTGCAGAAGAATAAAAATGAATATATAAGTTAACATCTCAAAGGTAAGAGACCACTTAAAATTTCATTTTCACACCAAGCACAGTCCATAAATGATCAGTAGTAGTCGTGGAAGGAGAGACAAGGTAAGAATATCAGTTAGGAATGTCTCATACATGAAGGTCAGATAGATTCTTCTTCAGATGAATTTTAGATGTTAAACTGAAGCCATAATGGGCGTTAAAGGTCTGGACCCTTGGGTGAAAGTTATCATAGTTTGTACACAACACTTATACATGTAGAAGATATCATGGCAAGATAGACAAAGTTGAATTTGGGCAAATCATTTTAAATACTTTATTTCATTTCATGGACTGTGGATCAGAGGTAATTACAGCCTCCAACATTCGGTTTGCACTATTGTGTGTCTGGCAGCTGATTTTGGAAATAATTTGATTGAGTAGCTTGAATTAGTGAATCTAGTTAAAACCAAAATTTCAACAGTCTGAATTTAAGAGGAATGCTCTATTGTAAGATGTTATGGAATATGGTGATCTATACATAGGGAACCTGCAAAGCACACAAGACATTGCAACCTAACATTTTGAGGAAATACATTCACATAGCTATGAAGTTACAGTGCCACTTTCTTATTGGCATGCAATTTTAAAAATAACTACAATTTCTCTTAAATGTCACCTGTCTGTTGGTCAACAGCTCTGTTTTTAAACACATAAATCATTCTGTTTATCTACTGAGGTCAACAAGTATATTCACTCCGCAGCTACCTTCCAGGTTACGTACAACCCTTTCATTAACAGAAGAGTTAACCTTTAAAGACAGTTTATCAAAAACTTGCTGCCACCTCCAAAGTAGAGAGTGGGAGCTGGTAAAGTGAACAAGGCCAAGTACATGGTTTTATTATTTTTTTAAAGTTAAAATAAAAAGTAAAAGGCTAAAAAAATGGATTGGTTAAAGTTTTAAAAAAAGCAGTCAGAATGGGGGTGGGGGGAGTAAGGACAACAGGATGATCAAGTGTGAAACTGAAGTGTTTTGTCCAGTGAACTGAAAACAAACCAAAATGGCTGGCCCAGAGACTGAAATTTCCCTGTATGTTTGGGAAATTAAGGGTTAAAACATCTTATTTGACATAAGTCTAAATTTTGTCTTAAATCCATATTCAATTCATACCTTTCCTCAAACTTTACTTTGGCTTCCCGCCTGGCTTTGCGTTTCAAAGCAGGATCCCTAAAAACATCCTTGTTCACAATGGTCTTATCCAGGGGAATGTCAACAGAGTACCTGGGAGATAAAGAAAACAACTGAAGTCCAGCAAAAGGAAGTATCAACATTTAACATATTTAATACCACAAATTTAGGCTTTTTAGAATTTACACAAATAGGTCCCTTAGAGGATGAGACCGGGAAATTAATGGTGGGAAACATGGAGATGGCAAAAATGCTGAACAAATATTTTGTTTCAGTCTTTACAGTAGAGGACACTAAGAATATCCCAACACTGGACAAACAGGGGACTCTACGGGGGGAGGAGCTAAATACGATTAAAATCACTCAGGAGATGGTACTCAGTAAAATAATGGGACTCAAAGCGGATAAATCCCCTGGACCTGATGGCTTCCATCCTAGGGTCTTGAGGGAAGTGGCAGTAGGGATTGTGGATGCTTTGGTGATAGTTTTCCAAAATTCCCTGGACTCAGGAGAGGTCCCGGCAGATTGGAAAACTGCTAATGTAACACCGTTATTTAAAAAGGGTAGTAGGCAGAAGGCTGGAAATTATAGGCCAGTTAGCTTAACATCTGTGGTGGGTAAAATTTTGGAGTCTATTATTAAGGAGACAGTAACGGAACATTTAGATAAGCATAATTTAATAGGACAAAGTCAGCATGGCTTTATGAAGGGGAAGTCATGTCTGACAAATTTGCTTGAGTTCTTTGAGGATATAACGTACAGGGTGGATAAAGGGGAACCAGTGGACATAGTGTATTTAGACTTCCAGAAGACATTCGACAAGGTGCCACATAAAAGATTATTACTTAAGATAAAAAATCACGGGATTGGGGGTAATATTCTGGCATGGGTGGAGGATTGGTTATCGAACAGGAAGCAGAGAGTTGGGATAAATGGTTCATTTTCAGACTGGCAACCAGTAACCAGTGGTGTTCCACAGGGGTCGGTGCTGGGTCCCCAACTCTTTACAATCTATATTAACGATTTGGAGGAGGGGACCGAGTGCAACATATCAAAATTTGCAGATGATACAAAGATGGGAGGGAAAGTAGAGAGTGAGGAGGACATAAAAAACCTGCAAGGGGATATAGACAGGCTGGGTGAGTGGACGGAGATTTGGCAGATGCAATATAATATTGGAAAATGTGAGGTTATGCACTTTGGCAGGAAAAATCAGAGAGCAAGTTATTTTCTTAATGGCGAGAGACTGGAAAGTACTGCAGTACAAAGGGATCTGGGGGTCCTAGTGCAAGAAAATCAAAAATTTGGTATGCAGGTGCAGCAGGTGATCAAGAAAGCCAACGGAATGTTGGCTTTTATTGCTAGGGGGATAGAATATAAAAACAGGGAGGTATTGCTGCAGTTATATAGGGTATTGGTGAGACCGCACCTGGAATACTGCATACAGTTTTGGTCTCCATACTTAAGAAAAGACATACTTGCTCTCGAGGCAGTACAAAGAAGGTTCACTCGGTTAATCCCGGGGATGAGGGGGCGGACATATGAGGAGAGGTTCAGTAGATTGGGACTCTACTCATTGGAGTTCAGAAGAATGAGAGGCGATCTTATTGAAACATATAAGATTGTGAAGGGGCTTGATCGGGTGGATGCAGTAAGGATGTTCCCAAAGATGGGTGAAACTAGAACGAGGGGGCATAATCTTAGAATAAGGGGCTGCTCTTTCAAAACTGAGATGAGGAGAAACTTCTTCACTCAGAGGGTGGTAGGTCTGTGGAATTTGCTGCCCCAGGAAGCTGTGGAAGCTACATCATTAGATAAATTTAAAACAGAAATGGACAGTTTTCTAGAAGTAAAGGGAATTAGGGGTTATGGGGAGCGGGCAGGAAATTGGACATGAAGCTGAGTTCAGATCGGTCAATGCCCTGTGGGTGGCGGAGAGGGCCCAGGGGCTGTGTGGCCGGGTCCTGCTCCTACTTCTTGTGTTCTTTAGATTTGTGGTTGGGATCAGATCAGCCATGATCTTATTGAATGGCGGAGCAGGCTCGAGGGGCCGATTGGCCTACTCCTGCTCCAATTTCTTATGTTCTTAAATAAAACTGGAACTCTACTTGATCTGGTCTGAGAAAGCTGCAGCAGTGGTGGGGATGCTAAAATTGTCCCCTGGGTTAGGGAGGCATCTGCTTGAAGTACATGTATTTGGATGTCGCATGAGATCAGGATTCAGCTTGACTGTTATTTCCCCTCCTCCCTCAAAAATGTCAACACTCGTTGCCTAGGCTTACAAATGAAGAATGGCCTCTTGGGTGAGGTACTGGGTGGGTGGTGAGGTACTGGGTGGGTGGGGGGGGAAACCAGCACCTGTGGAATCATACTCCAAGAAGGGGGTCAACACATTCAGAAGGGGAGAAATTTACAGAAATAAGGAAAAACATAGTTTTTGTATAACCATCACCACTGTAGTAATTCAAGGCGACAGCTCAATACTGCTTTCTCAGGGCCAACTGGGTTGGGCAATAAATGTGGCCTTACTAGTACAACCCACAACCTGTGAACTATTTTAAAAAAGATATGCAAAAGTCTCCCACGACAATTAACCAATTAAACTGAATTTTATTAATTGAACCTGATGGTATTACAATTTGGGAGGGAAATTGAAAACCATTAGAGACTTTCAACAGAACCAACTATTGGAATGTCAAAACATCACACTATATGCAGAACTTTGTTCTAGGGATGGGGAGAGAGTCCTAGAGGTTCAAACATTGAATCAGCAAAAAGGCTTTTCTTTTGAAAACTAAATTTTCTTCCTTTGCAGGATGTAGGCTCCGTTTGGTAGCCTTCCACAGCTGACACCTGCCCCCCGGCACCGTGTCAGCGACTGTCCGCAGGCTATTTGACTGCAGCAGTCAAACCTGATCGTGTCTTAGCCCCAACATCCACACGTGTATCCAGCAGGAGTTTCTGGTCAGCCAATAGGAGCAGGAACCCCGACTGTTTTTTCCCTTTCTAGCTCAAAGGCGCCAAGTCCAATTTCTGCTCCAGCTAAGCTAAGGTAGCCTCAACACAGATGACAGATCAAACCTGGGACTTTCCCTTTATTTGCATAGCTCAGTTATTCAATACTTTATCCAGGTAAGGCACTTGAGAGCCCAATGCATTTAATGTTCTACACGTGCCCAAGAGTTCTTGACGCTGACGGCCAAAATATTAATTTGGAAGGTGTTCAATTTCCCAACATTATCATCTCTCATCTTGAGCGCCAAATTCAAATTTTGAAAGGGAGGAAGGACGCATGTAAAGAGACTTATTTGACAAACTAGGTCTCATTCTTCAAATGAAGGTTGCACTTTACATAGCAAAGTAAAGTATGCAACTGCTAAAATCCAACGGACATTTGCACTTTTAGATGTTTTGGTGAAGAACCTTTCATTTAAAAATTAAGTTTGCGCGGGGGAGACACTTTTGCACAAGGATCTGTAAACATATCAAGAGGCACCCTTCAAAGCAATAATAACTTGAAATTTCACTTAACTTGTAAGCATCTATCATTGAAAACTTTTGCTGCTATGGTCATGTAAATGTGTACAAAATGCTTTGTCTAACACCTACTGAACTCAATACAAAGTTTGTAGTGATGATTGCCCTCAAATTAAATTTTCATTACTTATCACTGCTTGTTTATGAGCGCCTGAAGCACTTCACAACTGCAAGTCTAAGCAAAATGGTCAAGCTGAAGTTTAGGCCATTTAACGCCTCCAAATAATTAATGTAACCTGTTTTCCAACTCCTACAGTCACACACTGAACAATCTTCACAACAATTCACACCACCAGGCCACAGCTGATGAGATAAAGTCAAATTTCCATTCTCCATATAAGTCGATGTTGTCTTTATACATGAATCCTGTGTTCTCCAATTAATGCGAAACAACAGTCCACCTACGTGCACTGGATTTAAAAGGTTCTTATCCAGCAATTCTGATATTCTGGTTAAAACCACCTGTTAAATACATCAACCAAGTTCTGTAAAACTTTCAGTAAACCACACATAGCTTTTATATTGAAAGTGCAGTCTCCAACCTTGGCCTTTTTCCACCTAAATGCAAAGCCTTCCATCTATGAGTGATCTTCTAGCCCAAAAGACACTTCTGAACCCATCACTGCAGCAAAAGATAAACTCATACGATTTGCACATACAATGACGTATGTTCCGACACCTACCTGGTTGGCATCAGGTGGTTGTAGTTGTACACTTTCACAAAGGACTTGATCTTGGACCTCTTGGCCACCTTCTTCTTGCCCATTTTAGCAGTCACTTTACGAGGGTAACGATCAATACCAGCAACAAGGGCATGACTGTACGGCCTGTCCGAGGTCCCATCATCGATGTTCTACAAGATGAGCACAATATTTAGATTATGGTACTACAGAATTGAAACAGCCAATACAAAAAAATATCTAGTTGTGCTAGCGCTCTAGGTCATGCGTGCAAGCCCCACTCCAGGACTTGGTGCAGTTTCACCTTGAGGTGTGGGTTCTATAGCTTGAGGACATAATCCAAGCTGACCTCCAGGGTTCTCCAACAGATCCCACTGCATTTGAATAGAATGCCCCAGTGCCTTGGCCAATACTTCACCTTTCAACCACCAAGAAAAAACAGATCAAATGGTCATACATTTCATTGCCATTTCTGGGATCTTTCTCTATACATAGCTGTTGTTGCTGCTACGGGAACAGTCACTGCAGTTCAAAGTAATTCAATGAATGTGAAGCCATTTTGAGATGTTTCCAAGAGAAACAATAAGGCATTATATGAATAGAAATCTCTTCTCTTCCCCCCAAGCATTGCAGATAAAATGAGAGATGGATGGATGTCAAAGGGGAGGGTGAGGCCTCCTCCCCATTAAGATATTTCTTAGTCATTACTATCCAGCTCTGCTTTTACCTCTCTGACCACTCCTTATTCAAATCATATCAGTCTGGTTTCCCTCCTGTCCACATCACCAAGGCTGCCCTGGTCAAAGTCATATACATCCTTGTGATTGTGAGCCCGCCAACAATATCCCTCCTTATCTTCCTCTCCATAGCCTCAATAGTTGACCACTCCCACCTGTCCCATTGCAGACAGCTACAATAGGTACTCCTCCTGCACCCAGTTGACCACATCCTGTGTGCCCAAAATCCCATCCTCATCCCCGCTTTTCCTCATCTACACATCACCTCTTGTGATATTATCCATGAGCAAGGCACATATGGAAGCTGGGCCAAATACCCAACTTCATCTTGCGGCCACCCATGACTCCATAAATGATGCTGTGCTTCTGACATCAAGCCAGAATTTTCTCCAGTGTCAGTGGCAAGAAAGGAGCCACCATATTCAGCTCCCACCAAAAACACATTTAGTGTCGAAAATCCCCCAAAGCATCTTGATGTTTTGCTACGAAAAATGTCGCTATATAAAGTACAAGTCATTTGAACGGATTCCCAGCGCCGTACAACTAGATGTAGCTCGCTGAAGTGCATTTATCTCTTCTTACTAAAGAAACTTAAACCCAGACTGCAGTCCAACTTTTATTAAAAGCCACATTTATAATATGAAATTTTAACAACAACCACAATTAGAAGAACTGTACCTTTACGATGACACCTTTGCGCCCAGCATAGCGTCCGGCCAGCACCAGAACCACCTTCCCAGGTTTCATAAACTTTCCCATTTCTGTAAAAACAAGACAGATGTCACAAAGGTAACAAGTCAAAACAAACGAACTTCAAGGAGGAGCAGGGAGTTCTCCCAGTGTCACGGCCAACATTAATCCCACAAGCACCACCAAAAACACATTTCACTCGTAATTCATCTCATATTTTGTTTGTAGGATCTCGCTAAAATTGGTTACTGTTTGCCTGCAGTGCTTGAACGTTGCACTTTAAAGTAATTCATTGGCTATGAAGCACTTTGAGAAGACCTATGGATGTGAAAAGGGGCTACATCAATCCAAGTTTTTTCTTTCCATTAAAAGGTGCCCTCGTGGGACTATTGTCACTGATGTGATTGCAATGCCGGATTCTGTAATGTGGTCCAATAATGCACCTTCCCCCAGTCAGTCCAGCCTCACTGACGAGCAAGTCAGGCAATGGCTTTTAACATTTACAGTAAATAACCCAAACCTAAGGCCTTCGATTGCACATCACAGATGGGGATAAATAGAAATGGAAAAGCTGAGGCATGTTGGAAAGTTCTTAGCTCTCACGGTGCTCTCGGGATTTGCCCGTTAAGAGGCTCCATCCGCTGCCCCCAGGCTCCGGTCTACAGGCGAAGCGGGAACTTGCACTCCTCGCGACCCAAACTGGGAGCCTGGGCTCCAGCGCGCGAGCCCAACAACCAACCGACCCTCCCGATCGGGCGCCGCAGCTCCGAATAAACCTTCAAAATTCACAGAATAACCGGGCACCGAACCGCCAAATAAGGCGCCGACCGCTTAAAGAAGAACCGTTTGTTTCATTGTGGGGTCAAATGACGAAGCTGCGGCGCGGCTAGACGGCGGATGGAAAGGGATTGAAATTGGTAAAGGTACCGGCTACCGCTGCTCAATGGCCGCCACACGCAGTAAAGGAAGTTTGCCGGGTCCCGCTGACCTTTGACAGCGTTCGCCCGATGACGTCAACGTCACTTCCTCAAATGTTCTTCTCGAGGGCTGAAAGATGTGCCAAAAAAAGTAGCAATTAAGTACATCAACTTGAACCAATAATTACACATCAAAATCACGTTGAACTTTGAAACATTTATGACATTTAGAATAAATATATTGCTGCAACATACCAAAACAAAAGAATTGCTGTTAAACTGTGGGATAAATAGCTGGATGCTGTGATGGGGCCACTGCAAGTTTCTTCTGGATGGATGGATCTTGCTCTTCTGCATCTATCTTATGACCTAGAGGGCCTCTACCTTCGTGATAAAGGTTCCTCAGCAGTTCCTTTTTTTGTGCATTTGTGAAGCACAATATGGGTAATTCCCCAATCCTGCATCTGCCAGTGGGGGAGTACTGTTTGCAAAGAACTCATTTTAGGAAATCAAGCATGTAGCCTATAATTTTCCGAGATGTGCTGGAGCGCTGCTTGGTGGGATCAGTGACTAAATGTTTAATAGTGTTAGTCATTTATAAATGTTGCCATTGCAAGAAGATGATTGCACCTGAATTCTTAGGATCGTATGGACGAATTGTATAGTTTATTACTTACAAATACAGTGACTGTTATGCAAGTCAGTAGTTTTCAAACTTTTCTGTATGAGAGAACCTATTGCAAATATTGATATATTCCCAGGGACTCCCTGTCCTAATTTCCAAACGACACGGTCAGCTACTCAAACAAAAATAGTACTTTCACTGTAAAAAAAAATCACTGAGCAACAGGAATATTGTGCCATAAGTCAAGAAACGGAAAAGTTCAGAAATGTGCTGAAATAGACAAGGATTTGATGTAAAAAGAGAAGCTCAGCAAGTCAGGCAGCATCTGTGGAGTTAGAAACAGAGTTCACATTTCAGGTCGAAGACCTTTTGTCAAAACTGGATTTGAAAAGGATTTGATGAGCTGGTGAACGCAGTGGGACATCCTTACATGCACAGAGGATCCAGTTATGTAAATTTTTATGCTTATGATGAAAGTGAATGCAATAGTTATTCTGTTCATAGCAAGACCCATAAATTGCAATTAGATGAATGACCAGTTAATCTTTCGGTGGTATTAATTGAGGGAGGAATGTTGGCCTGGACACTTGGAGATCTCCCTGTACTGGACTGTTAGTCTAGATTATGAGCTCAAACTCCTAGTATAAAGCTTGAAAGCACAACCTCTGACCCTGAGGTGAAAATGCTACCAACTAAGCCAAGCAGACACACAACAATCCCCTTTACAGGGAACAGTCATTAGACCAATTTCTAGCAGTAAAGGCAATTATTTGACACCTATAGAAATTCCCTGCTATCTGATATAGTACAGGCAAGTAATGGACAGAGGCCGTAAGAGCTTTCAACTCTTGAACAGTATTTTACCAAAATGTTGTTTTAGGGTAACTTTAAAAATCTTCCTGTGCACTGTGAAAAGCTAAACAAACGCATTCAAAATAGCAACTTTGGTGCTTTTATAAAATATTGTCCCCATACCAGGCGTTTGAGCTCATAGTCTAGGCTAACAGTCCATCTCAAAGGATTTTGTTACTCAGTTTATTTATGCTGAAAAAAACACCATCTTTCTGGGGCTTATTGCTCCCAGTTAGAGTGCTCACATCTGCTGTAAAGTAGTAACCCAAGCTTGGAGTAAATTTTAAGCAGAATTTTCCTGTGCACACAAGACTTCCTGCAGTATCTGGGAGCTCTGAGTGTTACCGATTGGCACACTCCAAGGTCAAGGAGTATGTGCTGCGGGACACACTGAAACAAGGTACGACCTACACAAAGGCTCTATGGGGAAAGGCCACTGTGTAAGGCCATCCCATCTTGTAATGTACACCATGAATCAAAAGAAGTACTGTGTTTGAATTGTAATATTGAGCACGCTTTGTGTACGATCTGTAACGTATTGGTTTGAATTGTAATATTTACATTGATCCATGTGCATCTTTAAATTCTATCAGTACACTTGAGGCCTTCCGCGACCGGTGGGCACCGCAGGGACTAGAGTGCATCATGGACACTGGGAATAATATTATTTAATTTTATCAGTTTCCTTTGTTTTATGTTTTAGTTCCTTATAGTTGTGCCCCTCTAAAAAGGGGGCACTTTTTGGTTTTTGTTTGATGACACTGGGGCAACTCAGTGCCTCCTTATTGGTTTAGTTAAAAAAGGCTGCAACCTGGGAAATCATTCACCTTGCAGCAGTTTTCTCTCTCATTTTCTCAACTTACTTGTGAAGATATCAAGGCTAATTTTGGTCCCCGTTTTCAGGCAAGAATGGGGAGGTACCATGACACAAATCACAAAGCATCACTCACTGCCCCACACTGATGTCTGGTCCATCGCCATTCTGGTGGATCTCTTGAAATAAGCAGCATAGGAACCCACCAAAAGACGGGCGGCTCATTAACCCACGCTAATCGGGGTGCTATATCAATAGGACGCCAATGCAATTTTCGGATATCAATGCTCCTCCTGGCCCCCCACTTTAACCCACCTGTACCTGCCAGGCTCCACACTGGAACTGCTGGTCATTCGGGCTCCTCTGATCGGCAGCTTGCCGATGGAATAGTAACGAAGCCCGATCTTGAAAACTGATCAAGGCTTCTCGCCGGTCACCGGGCGGTCAGTGGATGTGCTCCGCCTCCCTGATGTCCACCAAGACCAAAGATTAACCCAACTGACCTCTTCGCTGGGTTTTCACATGAGCTGCAACAGCGTCATACCACGAACATCAGGCAGATGGCGGTGCCCTCCTGTTTATGAATGACATTCTCAAGGTGGGTGACTACAGTGATACTTTTGCTAAACAGAACAGGGTGACTACAGAGTGATACTTTTGCTAAGCAGAACATCCTGGTTTACATGATGTGGAGATGCCGGTGATGGACTGGGGTTGACAATTGTAAACAATTTTACAACACCAAGTTATAGTCCAGCAATTTTATTTTAAATTCACTTAAAAATTTAAAATAAAATTGCTGGACTATAACTTGGTGTTGTAAAATTGTTTACAATCATCCTGGTTTAGGAATAGTTATGAAAATACACATTATAAGCAAATACTTAAATCTGTGCTTGGATTAATGCTGCCCGGAGAACATTTTGTTTAATTATAACCTAGGTTTACGCCACAAAACTTAAATATAGTGGACATCAGCAAGAAATCATCTTCAAGTGAGTGAAGTTAAAAAGACAGACATGAAGCACGATTGTTCACCTGAACAAGGCTCAGCCTATGGGAAATGCAATAACTTTTTTTTTTAAAGGGTCTTTTGTTTCTTAAACAAAAATGACTGCAACTATCAGACTTAAAGCAAATGACTGTCCTTCAGGTTCAGACGTTATAACTAAGACATCTCCTGACAAATCGTTAATTTCTCAACCTATGTGTAGCGGGATTTTCTGTCCACATATTGCAATTTTACGGGGAAAGTCCTTGAGGCAGTGAAAATGCCAGTGAAAAAACAGATCTGAGTGATAACAAGTCAGTTGCCCTGATTGTAACACATTTTCTGTCCCTTTTGAAATTATTTGGTCAGCAAAGCTCAGTCAACTACAGTCAATAAAGGAACATAGGAACAGGATTAAGCCACTCAGCCCTTCCAGCCTGTTCCACCATTTAATTAGATCATGGCTGATCTGTATCTTAACTCCATCTACCCGCCTTGGTTCCGTTACCCTTAATACCCTTGCCTAACAAAATCCATCAATCTCAGTTTTGAAATTTTCAGTTGACCCAGCCTCATCAGCTTTTTGGGGAAGAGTTCCAATTTCCACTACTGTATGTATGAAGAAGTGCTTTCTGACATCACCCCTGAACGGCACAGCTCTCATTTTAAGGTTATGCACTTGTTCTGGACTCTCCCACCAGAGGAAATAGTTTCTATCTACCCTACCGAATCCTTTAATCATCTTAAACACTTCAATTAGATCACCTCTTAATCTTCTATATTCAAGGGAATACAAGCCTAGTCTATGCAACCTGTCCTCATAATTTAACCCTTTTAGCCTCGGTATCATTCTGGTGATCTGCGCTGCATCCCCTCCAAGGCCAATATATCCTTCCTGAGGTGGGGTGCCCAGAACTGAATGCAGTACTCCAGAAGGGGTCTAACCAAAGCTCTGTACAGCTGTAACATAACTTCCATCCCTTTGTATTCCAGCCCTCGAGATAAAGGCCAACATTACATTAGCCTTTTAAAATTATTTTTTGTACCTGTCCACAGCTTTGTCATTTCCATGCTTGGACCCCTAAATCCTTCTGCTCATCCACAGTTTGTAGCTTCTCGCTATTTAGAAAATACTTTGATCTATTTCTTAGGTCCAAAGTGGATGACCTCACACTTTCCCACATTGAACTCCATCTGTGTTTTGCCCATTCACTTAATCTATTAATGTCCCCATGCAACATTCTGCTCCCAGCTACACTATTTACTGTGCCACCTAATTGAGTGCAGTCTGCAAAATTAGATATATTAGATTTATTCCTTCATCCAAGCCATTTATAAATAGTGAAAAGCTGCAGCCCCAGTGCAGATCCCAGGGAACACACCACTAGCCATATCCTGCCAATTTGAGTACATACCCATTATCCCAACTCACTCTTCCTACCTTCAAACCAATTCCCTATCCAAGCCAATAGGTTGCCTCCAATTCCATGCACTCATTTTTGTTAACAGTCTTTAATGTGGAACCTTGTTGAATGTTTTCTGGAAGTCCATATAAAGAACATCCATAGCCACCCCCTTCATCTATGTCACCCCCTCAAAAAATTCAACTAGGTTCGTTAGGCATGACTTACCTGTTATATCCATGCTGGCTCTCTCTGATCAGCTATTGTTTGTCCAAATGTTCAGTCACTCTGTTCCTAATAACAGATTCTAGTAATTTCCCCACAACTGATATTAGACTAATAGGCCTATAATGTCCTAGTTTATCTCTCTTACCCTTCTTAAATAGTGGAGTGGCATTGACAATTTTCCAATCTAAGGGGACAATTCCTTAAGAGTTTTGGAAGATCATGACTAACACATCAACAATTTCCTCACCTACATCTTTTAATACCCTGGGGTGGAAACCATCAGGTACTGGAGATTTGTCGATCTTTAATAACATTAGTTTCTCAATCACCATTTCAAAAAAATGTATATTGAATCTAGTTAGTTCCTCCCCTTGATTTATTTTTAATTTTCCTTGTAGCTCTGGTATTTTATCCTCATCCTCTGCTGTTAAGACTGATACAAAGTAGTTATTTAGTAAGTTTGCCATTTCCCGATTTCCAATTACAGTATCACCTGCATCAGTCATTAAGGGGCCCACATTACTCTTAACCACCCTCTCTTAATATTTGTAAAAACCTTTAGTGTTTTCCTGGATATATCTCACAAGGTTTTTCTCATATTCCTTTTTGCAGCTCTTACTACTTACTTTGTATCCCTTTGCTGTTTTTTCCTATCTCTTTGTCCGTGGGATCATTACTGTTCTTTGCATAATTAAGTTTTGCATCTGGCATATTTCTAATGAGTGGAAAAGTGTTACGGGACTTGAGCTCACAATCTTCTGACTCAAAGGTGAGTACTATCAACTGAGCCAAACTGACACTCATCCATTGCTGAATACATTTTTGGAAATAGGAACTGATTAGATAGCTAAAAATTGTAACTATTATACATTCTGACTGGAGAGGAATTATTTAAAATGACTGCACATATTGGATACTTAGAATTTTATTGTTTCTATGTGTACACTTTGGTACTTGGACAGAATTTCAAATACAGCAATTCATGCCACAAATTTATACTACATGATTTTACAATAAATCCCAAAATATACATTTACCTCACAATCATACGTACACATGAAACTATTAAATTATACGACTTTCACCTTCATTCTGAAGTTCATAAATGATAAGATATGACACAATGTGTTTCAGTATAAAGATCTGTGGGACAAAGAAATTAAGTTTAATCATGTATATGTACAACATAATGGTCTGTTTCAATCTTGTGCCATAATAGTGCATTTCCTGGAAAGGTGATTGAATTATTTTCATCAGTGAATTGGATGAATTTTTGTACTTAGAGCAGCACTTTAAAAATAAGGATATTGATAATTTAATATATATATTTATTCAGTATAACATGGCGATCTTGCGCTGCAGCCCACTCTCCATCAACTATAGTTTAGCCATACTCCTCTCATCACTTAGTTTCTTTAAAAAAACACTATCACAAGAATTTTTGTTTTCATTTTAAGAACAATTAGAGATTAAGGCCATAGTTTCTGGATGAAAAATTTTCCAAATTAGCCTGTATTATTAGTTGTATAGTTCAATTTAAATATATTTGTAAAGATTCTGTTGCATATTTTGTTGTAATAGAAACATAGAAAATAGGAGCAAGAATAGGCTATTCGGCCCTTCGGGCCTGCTCAGCCATTCAAAATGATCACGGCTGATCATCTAACACAGTCCCCTGTTCCCGCTTTTTCCCCATATCCCTTGATCCCTTTAGCATTAAGAAATATATCTATCTCCTTCTTGAATACATCTAATGACTTGGCCTCCACTGCCTTCTGTGGTAGAGAATTCCACAGGTTCACCACCCTCTGAGAAAAGAAATTTCTCATCTCGGTTCTAAATGGCATACCCCGTATCCTGAGACTTTGACCCCTGGTTCTGGATTCCCCAGCCATCGGGAACATCCTCCCTGCATCTGGTCTGTCCAGTCCTAATTGTCAGTTGTGAGACTTACCATTTGGTGGTGATGAGAGAAATGCTATAGGTATCACTCGATACTATCTTGATATGCAGCTAAAAGCAGCTTCTAAAACAAACACCATGAAACTCACATAAAACATGAGTTGGTAAGTGTCAATTTCAGGGTTAAAAGTCAGTTTAAAAACTAGGAATGATTTTAAAACCTGGGAATTTATTTTAGGAGGAAAATTGAAAACCTGAATATTGTATCTATCAGAGGAGGCATCTTTCTTCCATCTGATCCACTGGTCCAAATGTCACATAACAACATTGCCCAACCTGGCCTACCACAGGAGCTGCTGTTAGCTTCCCCTCCCCCACCAAACAAAATAGAGCATGTGTTTGTAATTAGCCCACAGTAAACATGAACTTTCTATTCCCTTCTGGGCAATGGAGAGTAGCAAGTTTCGGGGCAATGCTCAGTCTCAAAACATATCAAATTTACCACCGTGGATTGCAGAGCGAAATATAACAAATGGTATGTTGGACCAGACAGCTGTATGCTGAGGATTTAATGCAGATTATAGGATATTTCTCTACCCGAGCATTGTAGGATTTATAGTCACGTTAACTAAGTCAGTTCAGAAGGCATTAGTTTCCACTGAGGTCAGAGCCCACAGGTGTCTGTCCTGACGTTAATCAGAGGCCAGCAATCTTTCTCGAATGACCTCGATAACTTCCTAAGAATCCAGTCATCTTTAGAAAGAAAACTTGCATTTGTATAGTACCAGATCACGCCCCAAAGCATTTTACAACCATGAATTATTTTTCAAGTGCAGTAACTGTTATGTGGGTAAATAAATGCAGCACCAAATTTGTACGCAGCAAGTTCTCTCAAACACCACATGAGACGAATAACCAGTTAATCTGTTTTTGGTGGTATTAGTTGGGGAAAAATGTTGGGAACACCAGGGATCTTTAACATTTACCTGAACAGGCAGATGAAGGCTTGCTATTACATCTCATCCAAAAGACAGCATTCCCTCAGTACATCACTGAAGTGTAAGCCTAGATTATGTGTCAAGTCCTGGAGTGGCAAAAGTACTATCAACTTAAACCAGATATTCAAGCAGTATAACATCATCTGAAGCCCTGAACTGGTTTGAGCTTGTGAAGTGTAAATTAAGTCCCAAGGCCTAGACTCACTCTGAAGTGAAGCAGAACAAGACTTCCTCCTTCCAGGATTCTCAGACTGCTTCTTCTGGTGCCGGGTGGGGTGGGGTGGGGAGGAAGGGCCTGATGCCAGATTCAGGCTGCATTTACACTATACTTAAGTGTTGTTGTAAAGGGAAAGTACTTTCATTTGCGGATGACACCAAAATGGGAGGTATAATTAACAGAGGACTTTGACAAAATACAAGATGTTAACAAACTTGCAGAATGGGTGTGTAAATGGCAAATTAATTTAAATATAAGTAAGTGTGTGGTGCTGCGTTTTGGTAGAGGGAATAATGAGGCCACATAATCCTTGGAAAATAAAAGTCTAAATGGGGTAGAGGCTCAAAGGGATCTCGAGGTACAGATACACAAATCATTAAAAGTAGTAATGCAGGTTAACAAAGCCATAAAAAGTGCAAACAAAGCACTGGGGTTCATTTCTAGAGGAAAAGAATTCAAAAGCAGAGAAGCTATTTTAAATTTATATAGAACCTTGGTTAGACCATACTTAGTAGTGTGTTCAGTTCAGGTCTCCATATTACAAAAAGGATATCAAAGCTCTTGAGAAAGTGCAAAAGAGATTTACAAGGATGATACCAGAACTGAAAGGATATACCTATCAGGAAAGACTGAACAGGCTGGAGCTCTTCTCTCTAGAAAAGAGAAGACCGAGAGGTGACCTGATAGAGATCTTTAAAATTACAAAGAGGTTCGATAGGGTGGAAGTAGAGATGTTTCCACTTGTGGGTGAGTCCAAAACTAGAGGCCATAAATATAAGATAGTCACTAATAAATCCAATAAGGAATTCAGGAGTAACTGCTTTACTCAGAGTGGTGAGAATGTAGAACACGCTACCACACAAAATGGTTTAGGCGAATAGCATAGATGCATTTAAGGGGAAACTAGATAAGTACATGAGGGACAAAGGAACAGAAAGTTATGTTGATAAGGTGAGATGAAGTAATTAGAGTGGGAGGAGGCTTGTGAGGAGCATAAACACAGGCCGAATGGCCTGTTTCTGTGCTGTAAATTCTATGTAATACTGGTACAGTGTAGCATGAATGCATCATTAAAGGCACATTATTCTGTATAGAATCTTCTAAATGGGAATATGGTTGAATTGTGACAAAGGCATAACTAGTTTGCCAATTTAATATTTGGAAGAGACTTTGCTATAGTGGAAACATCCTGTAATTTCCCCCTTAATTCCAGTGTGCATCTAATCAGTGTACCGTACACTGTAAGCAGTAGCACTGCTCCAGGCACTATATTACCTGTACAGTCAAAATCCCACAGTTTTCAGTGAGAGACAGCATAAACATAATGGAAAGTGTGAGTAAATTGAAGGATTTTAAAAAAAAACCTTTAACCCAACAACTCAGAACAAGTACATTTATAAACCAATGAACTTTGAGAATTGAAGTTTCAATCTCCTAAGAATAAAACCAGGTAAAGTTATAAATACAGACTATTCTTATTAACTCAAAGTCGCTTTTGCTCGAAAAAAAAATCCAGTAATGTGAATTAAGCAATACAAAATAGCATGAGGCAGTTTGCGCTGGAAAGAAATGCAAGTTAACAAATATACACTGCAAGACGTTTGTGTTATAAATACCTTAAAAGCATACAAGAGCATGCAGCCGGGCCCTTTTTTGGGCTTGGCTATACATTCTGAGTTGGTCAGCTTTATCTTTGGAAAAGACAAAATAAATTCTTATCAAACTAACAGCAGTTGTAACATCAATGCTAAACAGTATTACAAATTTAAAGTAAAGATCTCAAATTTGGTTTGATTGTGAGAACCAGTAACAAATTAGCTGTTTTTGTTTTGCTTAGATCTTTAGCACAATGGAAAGTAAATTTATACATGCGATCCAAATTAACAAATATGCAAGACAAAAAATAATTATAGAATTCGTTCTTTCTGCTTTTTAATTTATGGGACAAGAAAATAACTTAGAACTATGCACAGAAATGGACATCTTTCATTCTGTTCCTAAAATTTCCTTCCATTTCAAAATGGAGATAATGCTGTACAGAATAATTTTCACATCTATATTACAAAGAACTTTTGCATTCCTATGCTCTACTGTAGTGTGTACTCTAAATGTTCCAGAGGAATGCAAAATTTCTGATCCATGTTTTGCTAAATAAATATAGTAACCAAGGACATTGCACAATCGTATCTAAATGACTGGACTTCCCTCCAAGTTTTCAGTCTGGATTCTGTAAAGCATTGAGTGCCTCAGCTCAAATTATAGCATGAACTTTGTGTCTAAAGTCAGTTGATACTGTTTTCAATGACCTCACAATGAAGTGATTAATTAATTACATTTAATGGTTAAGACATGTATGGTTTGCATATTAATTTAAAATAGTGCAAAAATGGGATTATAGGAAAGAAAATGATTTAGATATCAAAATTCTTCTTCCAACATGTACGATTTGTAACCTACAGACCAGGCAGCAGGACTGACCATATGCTGTATAACATTAAACAGAATGACTTCTCAACGGAGTACAGAGCTAGGAAACAGGGTGGGGAGAAGCAGACAAGAGAAAACGGAATTCCTAATTTTATCTCAGGACATCCTAGTCACATTGAACTTTACACCATAACTGAATATATCAGTACATGTATAAATTTTAAATAAATCTATGTATAAGATCTTTGTAACCAAGACATTTTAGATAATTGCATGATTGCAATCATCAAGTTACAGTTGGCTTTTACTGCCAAGAGTGACTGATCCTTGAGAAATATTACTGATCCCAAGTGTCTGAAAGAAAATGACACTCCCCTAATCAAAGGCAGGGCACTTACTGTACTCTGTTCAGGTCATACTCAAAGCCCAGAAAGTACAAAACCAATATGCATGACAGGAATACAGACATATCACCAAGGTCATTGGTACACAGGCTGCACAGCTAGTTTGATGTTCCAATGCACAATGCCATGGAGTGGTAGGATGTGGGTCTGTGCAGCAATTCCCCACATGTTAAGTTATCTGAGCTGAAACAGCGGGCTTGAAGCTTGAAGCCAGGTTCCTTCATAAGGATAAAAAGATACACACCACCCTGAGCTGCTCTTACATTCCTCCTAGCAGCTGGGTCACAAGCAACCTTGCACAGGCTCAAAGGTAGGCTACTTGCCCACTTTGGCTGAGGAATGGTGTGTGGACAGGGTAACAATTAAAAATGGCAAACATTAACATTTAAAATGAAATCCAAAGGTTAAGGAGAAAAAAAAACTTGCTATTGAACTTAATAAATATTGGGACAGGAAAATGTTTGCCCGAGAATTGCAAGATAGTCTGACAGAGGGGCCTCATTAAAAACGATTTTGAGTCTGCATTTCAGAATGCACTGAGAAATGTGGGAGAAGTGCTTATGCTTCTTAGCCAGGCTGCAACACCGATAACCTGTCTTATTATAGCAGACATTCCTCTGGCTAGCTGACTATTCGAAATTATGACGAGGATCATGAGAGATTCAGTGGTCATTTCTCACCTAGCTGCAAGTATTCATGGAAAATGAGTAGAACAAAAAAAACCAACTCCCTCAATAACAATGAACTACAGTGTCCCTTTTATAGAAAGCTTATTTAAACCATCTATCTGTAATATATTAAAAGTCTTACAATATAGTGTGCACTTCTTGCAAATGTCACACTTGCTTCCTGTAACAGTTTTCCCATCACACTTTGTTGATAACTTTATTATTATAAAGCAGCATATTCTAAGATTCAACATGAGCAGCGCCATGGTCAGTCATATTTTGTAAATATTAAATTCCAGTCTTTTTAAAAAAAACTTCTTTGTAGTCACTTATAAATTTGAATTAAAATACAATTGTAACTGACCTGTAGGAAAAAAAAATCCAGTCATCAATTTAACATACCTCAAACTTTCATTTGAGGCTGTGATATTCAAAAAGAGCAGCATAGGTTTAATTTGCAATGGATTTGAACATTTAAATCAATCTTTTATAGGACAAAATAGAATGTCTTGAATAAAATATACACATCATGAAACACTAAAAAGCATCTTTGATGTTTTTTAACTGTCGAACAGCAGTGTCGACTGGAAGATTGAAGTCCAGTTTGCTAAGATGACTGAGTATGTTGAGTGTACTCTCAAACCCAGTAGAAGCCATGTAGCTCCATGGCTGGTAGTGACTCTGGATAAGTGTCCCTGACTTACAAATCAGGTTTACCCAGGAAACCAAACGCTGCTCGTTCAGTGCCATGCATACCAAGGCCTTAAATTCTGAATCCGCACTGCGCTTGTAAGGGTCATGTTCGGTAAGCACAGTGTGAACTGCGGAAAGTAAACTTTGTTTAGGAGTCACAACACCACTTCCAGTCACTGGCAAGGCAAAGGATTGAGAGAGCTTGCGAGCAGGAGACTCCACAAAGGCTCTACCATTTCTGGTATTGTAGTACTTCACAAAAAGTTGCCAGGGGTGCATGGTTTGTGGAGAGGCTGTGAACGAGGGAAGGAGACATGCAATTGGTGCTAGGACCAAACTCATTCCTTGAGAGGAGGCATACAAACCATGGCCCATCAGGTCTCTGAGAGCTATTGACAACTCTTTTCGTACAGCTGTTGTAAGTTCATCCTTCCCACCAAGACAAATGTTACGGCTACTGATCACATGCTCTACAGCCTGTTGACGGCTTAATGCCAGCTGCTTTACTTTATCCACAGCATCTTCTAGTTTCTGTAGCAGTGGACTGTAGTTCTTGTTTGTCTCATCAGGCTGCCACAGTCCACGTGGGATTTGACCAGTTGCACACCCAAATTGACTAACAGCAAATATCTGCAGTACTGCCAGTGCTCTGCGCATAAGGTTCAACCCACTCTCCCTCATCTTTCTGGCTGTTTCTGGATCCACTGTAAAACAACAGAAAAGTCCGCTTTTTAAAAAACAAAATATACTGGATAATACTTACACATATATAATGCCTCCTCCTGTCAAAATAACTCTCTGTCTCACCGAACAAATTATTTCCGAAGTGCAGTGACAATCACAATAGTCCTTCACACCAACATAGATATATTGTAATCATATATTACTTATGGGTCCCAAAATGTAGCCTTGAAGAGTTTACAGAGTTGTTGTTGTAAATAAGGTGAAAATATTTCCCGGATTTTAAAATGATTTTCCATAAGCATTACATTTTACTTCCAAAATCAGGTTATTTAAACAAGATGAGGTTGTTTTTATCCACACAAACATTGGGGGAGGGGGTGGGGTGGGAAGAAGAAAAATGTTTTTGCATAAACATTGATTTGGCGATAGACAACAGCTCCTTTGGCAATAAAGTGCTAAAAAACAGAAGATGACTCAATCATCACAGTTGAATGGCACCGAGTTCTGTATACAAGACAAAGGCCAATAATTAACACTTTGATAAATTGTTCCGATTACGCTGTTGGCATTTTTGGAATATCCATATAATGTGCTATTTAAAGCCTGAAGGCTCTGTGGGAAGATGACTATGAAAAGATAGTTTATCTGGAATATGACAAGAGCCCCTCACACCCAGATATAAAATACATTACAAAAAGTAGACGTCACCATGATGGCTTCCACTTGACAATTTTGCACTTGATGCTTTAGACTCACTCGCTCCATGCACAGAGCACGTACACCTTCCATTCTCAGTCTGTGGAGGGCTTCCAACTTCATCTGTGTAATAAAAACAGAAGTGCAAAGACTACATTACTTTGGTAAAATTTCTTTTTTTAGGTAGGCATTTACGTAAAGTTTTCAGAGCTTTTTTAAAACTAATTTCATGAGCCTGGTGTTGGGACATGTATATTATTTTACTGACTGGGGAGAGAACTAAGATTTTCATTCCAGGGTATCAGTAAAGCAAATTAATATATTAACAGGGCTCATGTTGATTTAAGATTAGAATCAAAGTTACAAATCACTTATCATTTATGACCTTTGAGACTCAATAATAAAATGGCTTCTGGTAGTTTGTGTTGACATGACCTGATAACCTAGAATGGACAACGTCAGTTCCCTCTCCCTTCCCAGTCAAGTTAAACAGACAAACAGCAATATAAAACGTATGATGCTGAACAGAGTCCTTTTCTGAAGTTATAGTTCAGATGGTAACAGATTATAGGTTCTGACGACTCAGATACTTTTTGGGGGAAAAGAAAAGATCAAGAACAAGTGTTATGACATTTCACAATTGAAAATTCTATTGTTAGTTGCATTTTGGATAGTTTAATTTCACATGCTTGGTTTTGATTGGCATACACTTTCTGGTGCACAGCTCATTGTTTATCAAATCACACAAAAGACATTGGAGATTTTTGTTGATGGGGGAGGGGGGGTAAGGAGGCAAGGAGGGGTGTTGCCAGCCACAAAATTGTCTGCTGTCAGCCACTAATTCTTTGCATATGCAACACAAAATTTCTTAAGATTTTAGTTACAAAATTTTCTTTGATGTGTTGCTCAGCCTGTTATCCAATGGGATATTGACCAGTCGAAGGCTCTAACAGATTTTGGTCTTCCCTGCCAGATACATTAGCTCCAGTACAACATGTCTCTCAAATGTTTCGTGTGAATTACTTTGAAGTGCAATGGCATGGTATGTAGGCAAAGACAGCAGGTATCTTTGCGCAAAAACAGCAATGAGATAGGCGACCAGTTAGCCTATTTTTGGTAGTGTTGGTTGAGGAAAGTTCAGCCAGAGATTGGAAGAATTCCCTGTTCTCTGAATAGGGCCATGAAATCTTTAACATCCACCTAAAGGGATAGGGCGGGGGAGTGGGACTAGCTGGATTGCTCTTGCATAGAGCCGGCACAGACTCGATGGGCCGAATGGCCTCCTTCAGTGCTGTAACCTTTCTATGATTCTATAAAGAGGCAGATGGGGCCTTGATTTAACGAATCATCTGAAGGAATTAGTACTTTCACCTTGCTAGAAAGTAGTAACTTGTGAAAATAAAAGTGTACATCCAACTCATTTTAGATACTGCAGCAGACTCAATCAAATTCGGGGTTTCAGAATATTGGCACACTACTGGAATTAAAGTCAGTAAATTTAAACTCTCTCAAAACCACTAACAAAATACTTTAAATAATAGATCATACACTCCCTTTTTGGATATTTTGTTCCCTTTCCCAGGTTTCTCAGCATGTACAATTCCAGGCTAAGAGACCAGTGATCTGCCCTTAGCTGCACACCAACTTAGTGCATGAGAGCAACCGGATTCACTCTTCCACCAGTAAATCCGGTTGGCTTCTGCTCAGCAATTCCCCACAACAGTATCGTTGGGATTGAGAATTCCATACGAATGTCCTGCTGCTTGGTATAGTGCCTTGTGGCTCTAAAATACGGCAACTCCACGCCATCCTAACAAAATAAATCTTTAACCTGTAAAGATTCAGTTTGATCTCTTAAAAATGTTGGCAGCTAATTTCCCGTACTCAAAAAAAGTCAGGAATTCAGAACTTATTAAAGGCATGCAATTTTTCTTTAAAAGTATTTTGTTAATGGCGTTCACAGAGGAGAACATTTAAATTTAGTGACTTGAATTCCAGTCGTGTGCGAATACTGTGAAACCACTATGAATTGACTATGAATTTTTTTGGAGATACTGTCAGTAGAAGTTCTGACCAGTCAACTGGGTAAGTTCTACTCCCAGTAATGTCAGCAGTGCAAAATTACAACATATCCATTTCCAGACTACTCCTGATCAGTAATTATAATACATAAAAACTTGAGAACAAGGTGCGCTTAACAGAAACTGGTAAATGTGCAACATCACCCTATATAATATTTACAATTACATGGAAATTCAGGTGAATTCAGTTGTTTTAGATGTTCCTAACCCAGTATGGCAAGGAAATGCCCAATCTGTCTAATTTGCGGGGTTCTGGATTCCTGTTTCCATGACTTCAAAATAGATGGTTTCAGAATGGCTCTGCTTCACAGAGCATAAGAACACAGAATCTATTCATCTAATTTTACTTTTATACCAAATGAATTAGGAGAATTGAAACTTTAAAAGTATATAATTCCCACTTTAATCCTAAGCTAATTGATCTTCGGATCAATGAGTGTAATAAACCCCAGACAGCAACACAATAGTTCCACATACCCTGGAGAAAGTTAATGAACATTTCGAGGTCACGGATTTGTGTTTTAAGCTGGTCTACCAGCTGTTCTTTCACTCTCGCTGGATTCACAATTTGGGCAATCGCTGCATCAACACGTTGTCGGAGTTCTTCTGGTGACAAATTGCTAAAATCTTCATTTAGATTCACATCTAGCTTCTTAATCAATTCGTCTATGATTACCTGAAAAAAAACACACATCAATGCACATTTCTTCTGTAACCTCTAACTTCCCACCATATTTTTGGGTCCCATGTATAACTCCCACCTAAGAGGACAGGCAAGCATTCAGCTTCCAGGGTTCTATCAATGTAAATAGCCACTGTGAGGTTTAGTCAACACTACTTCTAATTATCCCTTCTCCTCTGGGCAGAGACGGGGGGGGGGGGTGGAATTGGATAGGGCCTGTTTTTGGGCGGGAGTAGCACAATCCGCTATTACCCCGCGCCCAATGCACAGGCAGGGCAGGATTTTTTTCAGGCCTGAGGACTTACCTGCAATCTGCATTGAACGAGGATTCCATGCAATTTGCACTTTCCACCAGCAGGGGGAAGCACCAATCTCTTAAAGGCAGGCAGTCTGTTAGAAATCTCTTAAAAGTAGCGGGTACCTGTTTTTTGCTGAATATAACAGCCTGCTGCACGGAGTCTGAACTGAGATCAGACATCGCACACATAAAGCACAGATGCAGGTCCCATCCCTATTTTTACATGCTGATGAGTTATGTTAAAACAATGAATAAAGGTTGCGCACCACTAAATCCCACATCCTCCAATCTGCATGCCAGACTGCACCAATCTGCTGATATGAGACTCCGTGCACCAAGGTTCTCTGCTGATGCACCAGAGGCCTTGGTGCAAGAGGTAGACAGAAGGAGGGACATCCTCTATCCGCAGGGGGGGGGGGGGGGGGGGGGGGAGAAAGCAAGAGGCCCTCCAGACATACACCCAAAAGGTAGTGACAGGCAGTAGGGGATTAAGTCAATGTGCCAGGCACACAGCATCATGAACATGGATGCAGAACAGGAAGAAGTTCAATGCTTTGACATGAGTGGTCAAGATGAGTGAGGTCAACTGTCAAGTGGCGTCTCCTACCAACTACACCACTAGCCGCACCCATTGCTCCATGCACTACACCCCCCCATCACCCACATACCAACAAACTCTTTCCATCACAGGCCACACACACTGGCAGCTATTCAACCATGATAGGCACATCACCCAGACACACGTCCCGCTTTCTTGCGGGAGAAGCTGGCACATATCAGGAGGCAACAAGTGGCGGTCACATTTTGCCCCTCGAGCCTGTTCCACCATTTGATCAGATCAGGGTGGACCTGTGACCTAACTCCATATATCCGCCTTAGCCCCATAACCCTTAATATCCTTGGTTCACAGAAATCTATCAATCTCAGATTCAGAATTCTCAATTGAGCTAGCATTAACTGCCGATTGCAGAAGAGCGTTCCAAACTTCTCCCACCCTTTGCACGTAGAAGCATTTCCTAACTTCACTCCTGCACGTCCTAGCTCTAAATGTTAGGCTATGTCCCCACGTCCTAGTATTCAAGTGTAGCTGACCTCCAAAAACAGTTACAAATGTCTCGGCAGCCAGAAGCAATAATCCAGCCACTAACCTGTAAATCCTGCATGGTCCCTTTAAATAGCGCCAGTGGGGGGGGGTCCTCCAGGCACTCTAAGACACGTTCAGATGGTTGGGATTAAGAATGTGCACTCAGTTGAGCGTTAACATAAAATGGCATGTATCACTTTAAATCAGCGTTGTACACTGATTGAAGCCATTTTCTCCTTACTTTACATGATTCCAGCGTTCGTTATCTGCACCTGTGCTAACTCCTATACCAAAATGGCGTCTGGTGCACGTCACGCTGGAAATGTGTGTGTGCATCCAAGACGCCATCTTTGATGTCGGAGAGGCCGTGTTGCGCCGAAACGACGGGTGCTACACAGCCCAATTTAGCGCCCAGGGGGTCTGTGTGCAAAGTCTCTGCTCTCTTTCCACCCCACTGTATATCTGATATGTGGCAAATTACGGCTGGTATATCTGATATGTGGCGAATTACGAAAAACTGATGTCTTGCCATTACACAGCCCAGCACCTAACGCTCTTGCCTCTGAGTCGGAAAGTTGTGAGCACATAATCTAAACTGGCACTTCTGTGCAGAACCGAGGGAGTGCTGCACTAGCAGAGGTGCTGTTTTTCAGATGAGACGTTAAACTGAGGCCCAGTCTACCTTTCAGGTGTACATAAAAGATCCCTCAGCACTATTTGAAGAAAAACAGGTGAGTTCTCCCGGTGTCTTGGCCAAAATTTATTCCTCAACCAATATCACTAAAACCAGATAATCTTTTCCATTTATTCCACTGCTATTTGTGGGAGCTTGCTGTGCACAAAATGGCTACTGTGCTTCCTACATCAGAATAGTGACTACACTTCAAAAGTACACTTGGCTGCAAAGTGCTGTGGAAATTCCTGAGGTTGTGAAAGGCGCTATATAAATGCAAAGTCTTTTTTTTCTTTCTTAGCTGATGTTACTTAGGAACATCGGAACAGAAGTAAGCCATTCAGCCCCTCAAACCTGTTCTGCCATTCATTTAGATCATGGCTGATTTGTATCTTAACTCCATCTACCTGCCTTGGTTCCGTAATCCTTAATACCCTTGCCTAACAATAATCTATCAATCTCAGTTTTGAAATTTTCAGTTGACATAACCGTAACAGCTTTTTGGAGGAAGAATTCCAGATTTCCACTACCCTGGTAGTTTAATTAGTTTTTGAGGTGCATCAACAGGTTAAACTTGGGTTTAACCTGCTGATGCATCTCAAAAAATAATTAAACTACCCTTTATATTATTGGTTGGTTGTCTTGAAGCTTGGGGAGGCCCAAGTCTAAACACTTTGAGGCTGTTGGAATTTTAGCACAGTTATTATTGGTTGATTATGCCTCTAGATAAAATGAGAAAATACATCTGCAGTACACGATGACTTTCAATAGTACATAGTTACAAGCCTTACCCGCTGGCGCTCCAGGACTATTGACTGTGGGAGGGAATCATAGCTGCCCTCCTGGTAAGCAAATGTCTCCAAGTCATCCAACTGTGTCTTTAGCTGTATAATCAGCTCCCTCTGTTTCTGACGCTGGGCCTCAAGTCGCTCAAGTTTCTCCTTTTCACTCTGAAAGGCAAACATAAAAGATGAAACTGACATCCTCAGTGTGTTTTCAAATGACCAAAGCTGTCCAAGCATTGGGAAAACTGCACTTAACGTCCAAAAACAAATACATAGCCATAGTATGCATAGAAACCATTTGAAAATATAGCTTTTCAGTGAACCCAGAACTCTTGAAAAAAAAAATCGAAGTCTGAACATTGACACTGAATTAGATTAAGTGAACCAAACTGGAAAATGCTGAGCGAAAGTTAACAAAATACCACAAATGCAGCTACTTCCTACAGAGAAACCCCGATAAATTCAAACTGTTGGGACAGGATAAAGCAATGGTCTAAAGCAATAGAAAGGTTATCAGTTGAACTCTTTGATTTGTGACCACAGCTTTGTTGCACTTAACCCTTTCAATACTGAATATTCTAGTAACTTTAAAAATATCAACTTCATTTTTATTTTAACATTTACAAAAATACCATAATTTTGCAATTTTCAAACATGGAATATGGTAAAACTAGAAATAATGGACAAGACCGCTCCCTTACCCCCCCGTTCAAACCGGCACACTCCCACCTACGTTCCAATTTCAAGCCAGGACAAATCTGCTGTGTTCCAATTTTATGCCGGCATGTGTTTCTCTCCTTCTCCAACTTCATGCTGGAACTCTGCTGCCCTTCCCCTCCAATTCACGCTGGCACTCTCCCACCTACAATTGGGTACCTTGTTCCTCTCCCTCACCTGTGAACTTACCCAATCCATCTTCTAATTGCTGTCACGAACTCTCTTTCTCTCCTGTTCCTACAGACACAGGCCAACAGACAGCACCAGACCTCACTGATGGCCTCCTCTACTAGCACACAGCACTAGATCCACTTTAATCCCTGTACTAGCTAGCTGAGGCCCAACATGAATATATGCATGGCAGACCAAAACTCCTACCCCACACCTACCCAACATATGGCACTCTCTCCGCAGCATTTCACTTCCCAACCATGCTAGCTTCAACCCCAACAGTCCCACTCCCCAGCCCTGTGACGAACCTTCCCCCCAACCCCCCGCCCTGATCGCAACAGCTGCAGCCCCAGTGGTCCAGTCAGCCACCTGCAGTCCCCAACTCAACATTGATATGAATCCTGCTATGTCCAACCTCACATTTTGAGACAGAACAGTCAATGTACACTTTTCCTGCACCCCTGATACAACCTGCAAGATTTATTTCAGACAAATAAAAACCTGTTGCTAAAAACAAGCCTGCAGATTGTAGAAGGAAAGGGAGTTCCAACAGTTGTGAGGTCTTTGGGGGGTGAAATAAAACTAAATTAACTTAAATAAATAATGTTTTAAAAAAATTGTTGTCAGACATAAGCTCAAAAGTCCTAGAGCATGGAGAACATGAACATGCAGGGCAAGCAATTCAGGCTATGTGTTTAAAGCACACAAGGACCATATGTACATGCAAATTACATTTGACAGTTCCTGAACCATGCACACACTGTAGTCTACTACTTTTGAATCAAAGTCACTTATTTCTCAATTAATTCAGTCTTTTTAGCACTAAATTTCTACTTTTGTGTATTATTTAATTCAAATTACTGGATAATTCAATTTTTAGTGCAAAAAATGAATGAATTATCAGTAGTCTATGTTCACAACATTTTCATTTGTTATGCAAAAAAATGAAACTTTGAATGTTAACTTACCAAACCTTCCTGTAGTTTAGGCAGGATCAATAAAAAAAACAGAAAATTACATTCATTTAATATATTACAATTACTTAATTTGTTTCAAATTTCAGGTGTTTTTAGTCACATGCTTCTTTGAATTTTATGTTTCAGTTTATTTATTAAACCATGCAACATGAGTAAAATTTTCAATCCTGTGTCTGAACACAAATCAAAATGGAAAACTTTGCCATTTGCAATTTTGGCCAGTTGCTGATTTTGATTACTCTTTAAGATTGCTGCTGATTAAGTTTATAAATGTTACTGTATCTCACATCTGTAGTACTTACTTTTCTTTGATCCAAAGAACTTTGTAATTTATGGCTCCTTGAATTGACATATATAAAAAAATCATTCACCATTAAAATTATAATTCAATGAGTCTTTGTGAAAGACCTAATATTATTGTTCAAAATTTAACATGTAAAAATGAAAATTATGTAGCTTTGTCTAGGTCACTTTTCTGAGTATTACTGTTCAGATATCACTTATGATGCTACCCCTTAATATCACACCTGTATGTACAATACATGGCAGCAATTCCACTAAATTAGGCAGGTTGGATTGCTATTAGCATTGAGGCCTTTGTTTTTAGAAATTTGAGTGAAAAGATCTTTTTTTTTGGGGGGGGGGGTGCACAGCAGACAAAACAGAAAAAAAACTTGTTAATACTTATCAGCATTTTTTGTTTAAATGTTAAATGCAGAATACTTGCCTGAATCGTCATAACCTGCCTTTTCTCTTTACAGATGCCGACTGATCTGGTGTGTATTTCCAGCTTTTTCTATTTTTAGGTCGGATTTCCAACATTTTCAGTTTTTTATTTTACCGTAGTAACGTGGGCTGTTGCTTCAAACATCCAGCAACAGCAATATTCTGAATATTTGATTCGCAGTTACAATCTTAATAAATGTTACTTTTGAAAATGCAAATAAGCATTCAAAATACACTTGATTCTCAAGTCTAATTCTCTGAATAGTATGACTTTAAAAAGATTAACCTTGATTATCTTGTTGATATATTTTCATTCTAAGTGACTTAAATCTAACCATTCAGAAAATCCAATAATAAGTATGGTAATAACTCCCATGAGAATTCCAATCAGTGCAACCTTACATTCAGAACAGTTTAATTACACAGAGAGGACTGCTCTGTGGGTTTATTTAGGATCATCTAATGCAATCTCTCAATTATCTGTCTTCAAAAACTTCAAACTGCAAATTGTGGAGGCAGTATCCAGATTCTTTCATTTTTGGAATACAGAACATCTGTACAAACACAACTTCTGTGACACTTGGGATTATTCTCACAATGGCAATGTGCTGAACATGCACAACACAATCTGAGATAGGACAATTATTTGTTGACAGCTGTTAAACATACAGAAAAGAAATGTGTTCTGCAGTTAACATTTTTTGTTAAGTTGCTGATGAGTATTCAGCAGCTCACTGGTGTATTAACAAGCTGTATCACAGATTACTAAAATTCTACTTAAGATCCACAATTCATGATGTATTCTGGATCTCAACAGGGCCATCAACAAGAGGCACTAATCACAAGTAGCTTTCCTACATGGAGGAACAGTGACTCAGTGCCACTGACTACTTTCAGAACTGTGTTAGCAGAGTCACTTGCCAACCTTTCAACTGGGGAACAGTGTATTGCATTGGGGGACCTAATGAGGGGAGAAAAATAATTGGAAAATACAAATGTGAGTATAGCATATAATGTGCTTTCCAGTAGAATTCTTACATTTCGGAATCTGATTTTATAAATTCCTTTAAGATACCCAGAATCACATATGGTCACATGAATTAGTGACAATTCTGCTAAGTTCATGAATTGTAACTAGTAAAATAGTTTGGGCCAAATGCCTCAAATAAATGTTTGTGCTACAATATTTGCACAATGTCTTCAATAACATGTGTAGACAATAAAATTAAATTAGGTGATGGTTATAATGCAAATATCTGTAGATCCTTCAATACATTAGTAAAAGTGCATCTAATTATCCAGAATCACATTCGATATACAAGTGGTAATGACAGGTAATTTTACACAAGTAACTGGTGACAGGTAATAGAATAGCTAGTGACTACAGAATTTTATACAGGGGCATTCTGATACACTGAACCCAGATCATATAGCCAGGTGAAACTTATAGTTAGGCAGTGTCTCTGAAATTCAGTCCACTATAATGACTGGCAGGTACATGATACAAACAAGTTAAAATCTCCCAAATTACCTCAGTCAACAATTGCCTAGCTAAGAAGGAGTTTTGTATAACGCAGGTGATAGATAACAAAAGTAATTTTAAAAATTGAGCTGTACATTTTATTACAGCGAGTTTTCAATTAAGAATGTACAATTAGAAGTACATTAGTTTGACAGATCTAGGTATTTTAATGTACTCTCAAGTTACAAATTGGCAAACAGCTGTTGACCAAAAAAAACACGGATGGAGAGGTGAAAGTGGGGGATGGAACAGGTCCTTGCAATAATGGGGTTATGGAATGAAGGGGTTTTGCACGTCAGATTTATAATGTATCTCATGTAATTAGTTTGTTGTGCATTATGTAATATTGAGAACTTTCCAATACTTTTTATTCCAGAAAAAGTTGGGCTTTTATATTTAAAAAAAAACTGAGTTGCATTCAAATTTGGCCAGACGTCTTTAAACGTGGACTTTCCAGATCAAGCTCCTGCAGCTGGTTTGGTGAAGATGATGTCCCAGGTACATGGGCACATCCTTACCGCATTGTCCAGGTGTTGTCCATCCAGAGCCCGGGTAACGAAGGGTTGCGGGCAGCCTATGAACGCGAAGTCCTCCAGCTCCTTCAGCAGCCGCTCCTTCTCGTCGCTCTGAGCGTTGACGATCTGCTTGAGCCGGAACTGGACCTGGGCGAAGTGCGAGGTGAGGGCGAGCAGCGACGAGTTCAGCAGCTCCTGCTCCTCCTCCAGCCGCTGCATCTTCTCCGCCATCACCGTCACCACCGCTCCGCTCGCCGGGCCCACTTCGGGCGGCCCGGCTCTCTCCCTCTCCTCTTCGGGGCTCGCCACCGCTCCGACCGGGGCCCATCGCTCCCCGGATAGCCTCTCAGAATCCGACAGAGACATGTCGTCCATCCTTCCCCGTTGATAGTAGCGGCTCCTTCAGCAGCTTCAAACAAGCCAAAGCCCGGCCGCCATTTTGCGGAGAGTGCGTCTGATGTCACACCGTTACGTCAGTGGAATGACATCACTCAGTAGCAACCAAACTTTGGGGGTCACCAGGTAATTACAGGTGTGGCAGAACATTCGGCCCTTCCTGGTTAAACTGTTCAGAATGACCCCCATTTCAGCACCCAATTGTTTTTTTTTTAAAGGCAGCCTCCACTTGCTCTATCTGAGACTCCATGTTTTGATCACTCTTTGGCTGATAACAACAGCTTGCATTTATATAGCGCCTTTAAGTTCGTAAAACATCCCCAAGGCGCTTCACAGGAGCGTTATCAAACAAAATGTGGCACTGAACCACATAGGGAGCTGTTCGGACAGGTAACCAAAAGCTTGGTCAAAGAGGTAGGCTTTAAGGAGCGGCTTAAAGGAGGCGAGGTAGAGATGCGGAGAGGTTTAGGGAGGGAATTCCAGAGCTTAGGGCCTAGGCAGCTGAAGGCATGGCTGCCAATGGTGGGGCAATGAAAATCAGGGATGCGCAAGAGGCCAGAATTGGAGGAGCGCAGAGATCTTGGAGGGCTGTAGGAGGTTACAGAGATAGGGAGGGGCGAAGCCATGGAGGAATTTGAAAATAAAGATGAGAATTTTAAAATCAAGGCATTGCCGGATTAGGAGCCACTGTAGGCCAGTGATCACAGGGGTGGTAGGTGAACGAGACTTGGTGCGAGTTAGGATATGGGCAGCAGGGTTTTGGATGAGCTCAAGTTTACAGAGAGTTCAAGGGAGGCCGGCGAGGAGAGCATTGGAATAGTTGAGTGTAGAGGTACCAAAAGCATGGATGAGGATTTCAGATGGGCTGAGGTAGAGGTGGAGATAGGCGATGTTACGGCAATGGAAGTAGGTGGTCTTGGTGATGTAGAGGATATGGGGTCAGAAGCTCATCTCAGGGTCAAATAGGACATCAAGGTTGTGAACAGTCTGGTTCAGCCTCAGACAGTGATCAGGGAGAGGGATGGAGTCGATGGCTAGGGGAACGGAGTTTGTAGCTGGGACCGAAAATAATGGCTTTGGTCTTCCCAATATTTAATTGGAGGAAATTTTTGCTCATCTCGGATAAGCAGCGTGACAAATCAGAGGGAGAGGAGGGGTCAAGAGAAGTGGTGGTGAGGTAGAGCTGGGCATCATCAGTGTACATGTGGAACCTGACGTGTTTTCGGATGATGTTGCCGAGGAGCAGCATGTAGATGAGAAATAGGAGGGGGCCAAGGAGACACCCATGAGGTAACGGTGCGGGAGCAGGAAGTGAAGCCATTGCAGGAGATTTTCTAGCTATGACTGGATGGATAGATAGAAATGGAACCAGGCTAGGGCAGCCCCACCCAGCTAGACAACAAAGGAGAGAGGCATTGGAGAATTGTGTGGTCAACCGTGTCAAAGGCTGCAGCCAGGCCGAGAAGGATAAGGAGGGATAGTTCACCACAGTCTTAATCCGTCCTAAATTTGCTTTGTATTAGTTTAAACCTGTAACCCCCATTGTCCTAATTTAAAGCAAATCTTCTGGGTTTATCTTTTCCATATCGTTTACAATCTTGTCCATCTCTGTAACATCTCTCGGATATCTCCTTTAAGGCTGGAAAGCCCATGTTTCTCCAGTCTTTACTCATAACTGAGACCTTTAAGATTGGGAATCATCTTTATGGTTCTTCTTTGCCCTGCCTTCAGTTTGATGTGGGCATAGGGTTGTGCTCTTGCACAGGGAAGCTTAAGTTTCTTAGAGGTTTAAGAAGCACTTTTCCCCCTTTCTTACAGCAAGGCTATATAATCACAGGACAGCAACAAACCCAAGCCCAATCCTGTTGTCACACAACATCCACACACAAGCCTTTAATCAGCAAGGTCCCTGGATAGCAATCAGGAATGGAAACCTTGTCTAATATTTTCCCCCTTTACAAGACATGGGAGCAGAGGCCAACTACAGTGGTACCTGGCCTCAGCACAGTTCAGAGATCAAACTTGGTATTCTCATGGACTGTTTACTTGAAAGACTCGCGTTTATATATTTATATATTCACGACCTGTGGATGTCCCAAAGTACTTTACAGCCAATTAAGTAATTTTGAAGTGTAGTCACTGTTGTAATGTAGGAAACGCAGCAGTCAATTTGCACACATCCTATAAATACCAATGTGATAATGACCAGATAATGTTTTAGTGATGTTGGTTGAGGGATAAATGTTGACCAGGACACCAGGGAAAACTTCCCTGCTCTTCTTCAAAATAATGCTATGGGATCTTTTATATCCATCTGAGACGGCAGGCAGGGCCTTTGTTTAACGTCTCATCTGAAAGACGGCACCTCTGACAATGCAGCACTCCCTCAATACTGCACTGGAATGTCAGCCTAGATTTTGTGCTCAAGTCCTGGAGTGGGACTGTACCCACAACCTTTTGACTCAGAGGCGAGAGTGCTATTACTGAGCCACTGCTGACACTGTACTTGTACCTTTGAAAGTATTTCTGAATGCGATAATCTGCTTAAGTTTTATGATCTGGTGTAAGCGTTGCTCAGATTGCATCTCTCAAAAATATATAGTTTTTTTAACGTTCCTGCTAATCCTTTTCAGCACTGTGGAAAAACAGCTGATCTGGGATTGAACTTGCTCCATAATGTATTGTGGCTCACTTCTGTGCATGCACCAAAACACTGTGCATGCACTAAAACATTGCACATGTACATAAGAGGTGATTTCCAAATTTTTGACACTTTATTTTGTGCACTTTGGAGGTTACCATAATTCTTCCTTTCAAGCCAAAAAGGTTTACTGATGTATTAAGTATGAAAATAAAAGTAGTTGTAGGAATTGCCATAGAACTTTATAGAGTAAAATTAAAATAACTATTACTACCCACTGCTAATGCACAGAGAAATATCAAACAGACATGTTAAACATTTGTTCGCTGTTATCTTCAGCAGTAATTGTTCCTCTTTTGACCCTGTTAGAAAGGTTCATATTCTTGCCCTGGAAATAAAAAATGCTACAATTGTTTTTTTAAAAAAGTAAAATGCACATAAATGTGGTTTGTAAGAACAGGCATGTGCAGCAGCACTTTGGGCTTTCAGGTGGACCTGACTGGCTCCAGGCTGAGAATTGCTATCTCTTATCAATGTTACGCCTCACATTTTTCCATGCACATTGAGTACTCTAATATAGACTAATATGCGAGCTCCCTCCCTGCTTACTGCTTGGTAACAAAGAGACCTCACCCATGTGTGCGCAAACAAACCAGAAACAGGTAAGTTACAGAATATAATCAGGCACTATGACTCACACAAATAACCCAATGATTCGCAGTGCGCTGTAGTAAAATCCTAAATGAGAAACAGTGTAATTTGTTTAAATTAAATAAAACTCAACACCACTTCTGCCCCACTCTATTTCCAAACTCTGGAAATTCTGTAAGTGCAATGACAGGAACGCTCAATAAAGCCAACTAATACTTTTTGCCAGGGAACATCCTCCTTATTTCAAAAAGTAGCTGCACCTAGTCTTGAAAAAAATAAACCATCACCTAAAACAACAGTTGGGCATGTCCCAGAAAGTACCTTTGAAGAAAATTTTAAAAGCTGCATTTTAGCAGCTTGTTTGTTATATACAACTTCTTTGCAAACAGTGAATAGAACTGTTACAACTTCAGCTTTCTCAAACCATCAGCTCATTTAAACCTATTCTGCCCCAAGTTTGTGTACAACTTGTAACAGTGGGAGAAAATAATATGATTTAACAGCCTTCAATACCACCTACTAACTGATTTGATTGGTCCTGACAGTTTTCATTGTGACTTCCAACTGATCTAATTGGTTCAGTTGACAACTATCAATCCCAATGAAAAAGTTTTTTTTGTGAACGGTTATCAAACTGACACATGGGTTGGAAGCTAAGTGTCAGTTTATGAAACGGAAGGTTAGCAGACAATTCACAAAATATTCTGTTTTATCTCGTGCTTTATTTTTACTATAACATCTTACTCATGGACTTAAAACATGGTCCTTCTTCCTGTAATTTTGTCTGCTTGTCTCCTGTTCTTATTACGACGATGCTTCTCAAGCAATGTTTTGCATTATTTTATAAAATGTTCTTTTTGTGAAGAATATCTAATCATATCTCTAATACAGTTTCATTGGTTCAATTTTTAAAATAAAATTTACTTAGAAATTACCATATTCAGAACAGTTCCTTTATTTTGCTTTAAAAAGTTGTTTGAACAGTTGAGAATTTACTAGGCCTGGTGAATGAATCATCACCAGTGCGGACAAGAGATGTGCTTCCGTGTTTTTTTTATATATCGAGAGGTTTGTTGTAGCTTTACTCTTGGGTATGTTAATTCAGAGCCCTCCTACTGTCGGTTTCGGTAACTCCTCCATTATGTCATTTTGGGAAAAACGTTATTTTATTTTTTTGAATCAACACAAGGTATTAAAACTTCTTTTCAACAGTTTTAATTTTAAGATCGAAAAAAAACTATGTAATTCCTTTTGACAAACGCCTTTTGCAAATATAATAGATGCATCTTACCTGCTTGATTTTAATCTTATCTAACTTTGTGCATGGATATCTAATCTGCTTTTGCACATATCATTTATGTATTTAATTTAAGAGAAGTACGGTCCCAGAGTGTTTTGATACAAAATGGAGCGCTGGTTTGTGGAACTCGAGGCAGGAATTTGTTTTCGAATATGTTTAACCAATCGATGAGACAGAACGGCAGGGGTCACGTTCGTTGCAAGGCTCAGACTTGCAGTCTTGTGTGTATTTGGCAGCTCCGACGATGGAGGGCAGCGCTTGGCTGCCGCTGTGGCTTTCCATTTCAGTCTGGGACGAGAACTTCTGGCTTCCTCACAACGTCAGCAGGGCACAGCTGGAAAATTCGCAGAACCCGGTCTACCCCCGGCTCAAGGATCTGTACTTTCTTCTGCCCTGGACCTGGGCGATCTACGTGTTGCGGCTTCTCTTCGAAAGGTAAAGGGAGAGGAAAAAAAATATACCCATGAGAAGAGAGTATGGCAAATGCAATCTTGTGTACGTGGATTTTTTTTTTTGGCAAACTAGCACTACTCTTTATATATGTTGTAAACTTCGAATGAATTATGTTTTGAAAGTACTTTATTTGGGAATTTTACTTTAAACCACCCCCCCAAAAAGACAATCATCCTCATAATTAAAAAAGAGAGGTTGTGTCAGCTCAGCTCGGAACTCCCAACTTTACAAGTAGATGTTCTGGCAATGTTCTGCCGACAGACGTCGCCAGGCAATTGCAGTTTATAGGCAGTGTCCACGCATAAACAGGCGTCTGACACATGGAAATCATGGAATCATCCAGCACAGAAGGAGGCCGTTCGGCCCATCGTGTGTGCCTGTGCTGACTCTTTGAAAGAGCTGTCCCATTAGTCCCACTCGCCTGTTCTTTCCTCATAGCCTTGCAATTTTTTCCTTTTCAAGTATATATCCGATTCCCTTTTGAACTTCTGAAGTTGGTTTCATTTTTTAACAATAACAAAGGGTGCGATTGATTTCTGTAACAGTTGATATTTGCTAATGTATAATACATCACTAAGCTCCAAGCACATAGTGTCCTTCCATTATGTTGATAAGTTTTGATGAAAAATGTTAAAACATGGTTTGGATTGTATCTGTACTCAAACTAATGAATATCTAATAACAATAGGTGATACTTGTTGTTAACTCCTGTTTATTATTAAAGGGTATTATTGTCAACTGCAAAGTTTTCCCCCCCATTTTTTTGCTAATTTTCTCTGCTGCCCACCTCATCTAAAGGCATTAACTCTTTGGGGTATAGCTAAATGCTCTGTAGTGTACCTCACCCAAATGCCCATTATTCAGGTGTAACCCTTGTGCCAATTGCTTATTTGAATGTTGGGGCATCACAACCAAACCCAATCCCATCACCCAACCTCCATACACATGTTTTAGCAGCAGTGGTCCCTGGATCGCAATCAGCAGCAGGAATATAGTGCCATTTTCCCTTCCTAACCGGAGCATTGAGGTCAATTTTAGCACCTCAACTGCTGCCCTGGTTGAGATCAGCTGACTCAGAACAGACCAGAAATCAAACCTGGGTCCTTCTAGGGCTCAGCTACCTCCTGGGTAAACTTGTTCAGACATTGGGAGCAATCTGTGAAGTTTGCATAGCTGGTAAAGTCAAGGTACATGCAGGGTAACATTACACTCTCAAAGACATACGGTTTACTTATCCGGATGAGTCAGGGTCTGTATAACAGCAAATAATCTTCTTTAACTTTAGAAAGTATATGAGGCATGTCTGGATGGTTGCATACATTTAGGGAGCACTACATATAATCAGGAGTGAAACTATTACTTGGGTGGCAACACACAGAGATGGCGGACTTGGGACACTGGTTGCTGGGCATGGACAAGGGAGAGGGAGTTTCAGGTTTATTTTGGTGTCAGGAAGGGCACAAGTTCAATTCCCGTTGTGTGCTGAGTTAGCTGATCTTAGCTGGGGCAGCAGTAGAGACTCTACGGTGAAAAAACAGTAGGGCAGTAATAGTAGGGGATTTCAACTACCCTAATATTAACTGAGAAACAGTGTGAAGGGTATAGAGGGTGCAAAATTCTTAAATTGCATTCAGGAGAATTTTTTTAGCTGGTACGTAGCAAGCCCAACAAGAGAGGGGGCAGTTCTGGATTTAGCTTTAGGAAATAAAACACTGGTTAGGCCACAGCTTGAGTACTGTGTACAGTTCTGGTCACCACATTAAAGGAAGGATATAATTGCACTAGAGAGAACAGAGGAGATTTATGAGAATGTTGCCAGGACTGGAGAATTTTAGCTATGAGGAAAGATTGGATAGGCTGGGGTTGTTCTCTTTGGAACAGAGGAGGCTGAGGGGTTATTTAATTGAGGAGTATAAAATTATGAGGGGCCTAGATAGAGTGGATAGGAAGGACCTGTTTCCCTTAGCAGAGAGGTCAATAACCAGGGGGCATAGATTTAAAGTGATTGGTAGAAGGATTAGAGGGGAGCTGAGGAAAAAATTTTTCACCCAGTGGGTGGTGGGGGTCTGGAACTCACTGCCTGAAAGGGTGGTAGAGGCAGAAACCTCAACTCATTTAAAAAGTACCTGGATGTGCACTTGAAATGCCGTGACCTACAAGGTTACAGACCAAGTGCTGGAAAGTGGGATTAGGCTGGGTGGCTCATTTTCGGCCAGTGCGAACACGATGGGCCGAATGGCCTCCTTCTGTGCCGTAAATTTTCTATGATTCTACAAATGGACTCAGTTTTCACTGGGTTGGAGAAAGGAAAATATGAGCAAGGTTCGTGCTCCTGGTTATTATCCAGTGGTTCCTACTGGAAAATGTGCATGTGCATGGGCATCGAGTGAGCAGTTCGATTGTGATGTCCCAGGAGCAAATAGCCTACTAAGACTCACTGGGAGTAATCTTGACTTTGTGTGATACTGTAAAATGGGTTATAGCGAATCGGCAGCCCATTTTACATCTCTCCCGATTTCAGTAGAAATAAAAATGGGGAGAGATGTAAAACGGGCTGCTGATTTGCTATCACCCATTTTATACTATTGCACAAAGTCAAAATTACCCCTACTGTCACAGTTCAGACATGAGTAATGGCTATTTGGGTGAGGTACTGAAGAATGGATGGGATCCCAGCTGACTTTTCCCTCCCTAATCAATGGGTGCTGAGGCCAATTATATTGCTGGCCTGGCTGAGATCAGCTAACACTGCATGGACTGGAGATAAAACGTGGGATCTTCCCGGTCTAGATGGCTTAGATACTCATCGTTCAAACTCACTCAGCCATGGGAGACCCTTGTCAACAACGTTCTATGATCAGCTACTAGGAGACTAAGAGCAAACAGAACCTCTTCTGTGAGATGTCTCTTGCCTGTGTCCAGTGGTGACTTACCCCTTCTTGAAAATGAAGTTGTGTATTAAATTTGCAGGACCAACTCAGCCCAAATATGTAAAGAATTCTGGTTTCTCCCTTATCCCCACTCCCTGTAAAAACCATTACATACTCAGTAATTGAACCAATGATAAGGATTCTGAATAGCACCTTTTACATCTCACAACCCAATGATTTTTGCCAACATAGAATTTTACAGCACAGAAGGAGGCCACCCAGCCCATCACAACTATGCCAAATCTCTGAAAGACCAATGCAATTCATCCAATTCCTTACACTTTCCCCATACCCTTTTAAATTTCTTTTTTTCAAATATTTAGTCATTTTCCTTTTAAAAGCTTCCACCACTGTTTCCGGTATGGCATTTCATGTCCCAGCATTCCTTTAAGTTTAAATAAAAATCTCTTAACTTCTCCCATTGTTCTTTTGGTGAGGACCTTAAATTTATTCCCTCTAGTTACAAACTCACCATCTACTGGAAATAGTTTTTCCTTATTTAGTTTATCAAAACACTTTATAATTTTGAACATCTTTATCAGATCGCCTCTTTACCTTCTCTGCTCAAATGAAGAGCCCCAATTTCTCTAGTCTCTGTACGTAACTAAAGTCCCTCATCCACGTATCATTTTAAGGAATCACTCCTGTACCTTCTCCATGGTTTTGACATCCTTTCTAAAGTAGAGGATTCAAAACTGGAAATAATTTCTAACTGGAGCCTATCAGTTTAGCATTATCTCCTAGCTCCTTGTTGTGCCATGCAATGCCAAGATGTAGGATCAAACTCATATTCCCCATTTGGAAAGTTTCAATCTATACTGTGCTGTCAAAGGGAGCTGCTGGGCTGAGGCATTAGGGAAAGAGAGAAAACTGGAAGGCAAATCTCACAAATACTAATGGCAGACTATATGGTACAATTGACAAATACTAGTGGCAGAATATATAGCAATACTGACAAATACCAATGGCAGACTATATAGAGCTATTGACAAATTCTAGTGGCAGACTATGCAGCACCATTAACAAATACTAGTGGCAGATTGTAGAGCACTCCTGACAAATACTAGTGGCAGACTATAGAGCACTGTTAACAAATACTAGTGGCAGATTGTAGAGTACTACTGACAAATACTAGTTAAAGAAAGAAAGGCATGCATTTATATAGTGCCTTTCATGACCTCAGGATGGCCCAAAGCGCTTACAACCAATGAGGTACTTTTGAGGTTTAGTCGCTGTTGTAATGTAGGAAGCGTGGCAGTCAATTTACGCACAGCAAGATCCCACAAACAGCAATGTGATAATGACCAGATAATCTGTTTTAGTGATGTTAGTTGAGATATAAATATTTGGCAGGACACCGGGGAGAACTCCCCTGCCTTTCTTCAAAATAGTGCCATGGGATATTTTACATCCAACCGAGAGGGGAGACAGGGCCTTGGTTTAACACCTCATGCAAAAGACGGCACCTCCGACAGTGCAGCACTCAGTACAGCACTGGAGTGTCAACCTAGATTTTGTGCTTAGATCTCTGAAGTGGGATTTGCACCCACGACTTTCTGACTCAGAGGCGAGAGAGCTACCACAGAGTCGCTGTAGCAGACCAGAGCATTCTTGATAAATACTAGTGGCAGACTCTATAGTGCTATTGACAAATACTAGTGGCAGACTATAGAGTACTAGTGGCAGAATGTAGAGAACTATTGACAAATTCTAGTGGTAGTCTATGTACTACTATATTGCAAACTATCGCCCCCATCTCCAACCTTCCTTTCCTGTCAAGTTCTTGAACGTGTTGTCGCCTCCCAAATCCGTGCCCCTCTTTCCCGCAACTCCATGTTTGAACCCCTCCAATCAGGTTTCCACCCCTGCCACAGCACTGAATCGGCCCTTATCAAAGTAACAAATCACATCCTTTGTGACTGTGACTGTGGTGAACTATCCATCCTCATTCTTCCCGACCTGTCTGCAGCTGTTGACACGATTGTCCACACTATCCGCCTCCAATGCTTCTCCTTGTTGTCAAGCTGGGCGGGACTAGCCTGGTTCTATTCCTTTCTATCCAGTCATAACCAGACAACCTCCTGCAATGGGTTCTCTTCCCGCTCCCACACCGTTACCTCCGGAGTCCCTCAAGGATCTATCTGTGGCCCCCTCCTATTTCTCATTTACTTGCTGCCCCTTAGTAACATCATCTGAAAACACAATGTCAGATTCCACATGTACGCTGACGACACCCAGCCCTACCTCACCAGCGCCTCTCTCGACCTCTCCACTGCCTCTGACTTGTCATACTGCTTGTCCGACATCCGGTATTGGATGAGCAGAAATTTCTTCCAATCAAATACAACTGGCAGATTATAGAGCAGTATTGCCATTCTAGTCGTAGACTATAGAGCACTGACAAATACTAGTGGCAGACTATAGAGCACTATAGACAAATACTAGTGGCAGACTATAGAGCACTATAGACAAATACTAGTGGCAGACTATAGAGCACTATTGACAAATACTAGTGGCAGACTATAGAGCACTATTGACAAATACTAGTGGCAGACTATAGAGCACTATAGACAAATACCGTGGCAGACTATAGAGCACTATAGACAAATACCGTGGCAGACTATAGAGCACTATAGACAAATACCGTGGCAGACCACAGAGCACCATTGACAAATACTAGTTGTAGAATATAGAGCACTACTAACAGATTTTTGGCAGCAGATCACTTGTCTGTTTGCAATTAATTTTCTTTTTCCCCTTCCCTAAATCTCTTCAAGCATCTCCTCTCTGTGGGTGACAGAATGGTCTGGAAATGTGCTTTCAAGCTGGCTCTACCAATGGCACTCTAGTTACCTACTATGAGAGGAATCTTGGAACAGTCTGGGGTGACTGGCTGTCCAATCTTTTCCTCCCGGTGAGAAAGCACTTGGCCTTCACTCAGTACTTCAGATGTGTTGGCAAGTTGTGTCCTGCCACTTCGTGGCATCAACCAATGACACAAAATTCTCTTTTTCTAAATAGTTCTAAAATTCTATCAATGGCAGACAGGACTTTTAGGCCTGATTGCCTTTTCCTGTTTCTAAAAATTCTTATAATTGAGAGCATGTATTAGATTTTGATGTTATAACTACGTTACCTCTGCTTGTTGTTTCAATGTTGTGTTTTTTTTTGTGCCAGATGGTCTTTATCACACAATAACATAATAATATAAATATGTACTATACACTGGATACCATAGAATGTATAATATAAATATGTATAACATAAATATGCACTATACACTGGATACCATAGAATTGTGCATGTATTATTGTTCAACGGGCATCCCATTTATACATGTGGTGTCATGTATGAATATATTTTAAAATTGCTGAGAAATCTCAACAATGTATGAATGTTATTTTAGTTCAAAGGGTTTAGTGTAAGTTTCACCGAGGTGTAGCAATATCTGACACAATCCACGATGGAGTTTGACAAATGCTGTAGTCACATTTTGGTAGGATTGACTGCAGTCCCATAAGATGTGAAATCACACAGTCACAGGGTCATTTTCACTCTATTAAAATAACTGCACACTGGTGGTATGCTGTGTTACCTGTGCTTATTGACGTATTCTCAAAATTTCTGTTTTTATGGTTTTAGGTTTATTGCAACACCATTTGCTAAGTTCCTTGGAGTAGACTGTAGGCCAGTCCAGAAGGCTCAGCAAAACATTGTTCTGGAAAAAGTGTTCAAAGATATAACTACGGTGAGATTATATTGACTAAGTCTTGGAAATAATTATTACAAGAGGATAAGTTTTAGAAGAACATACGTTAAATAAATATATTTGCACCAAATATTTACAAATATAGAAAATGAACTGTTCGTTTCTAAAATTAAGTGTCTCATAACACTCATCAACAGCAACTTGCATTTATATAGCTCCTTTAGGGTGGAAAAACATCCCAAGGCGCTTCAGAGAGATGTAATCAGACAAAATATGGACATCAGGCCAAAGAAGGAGATATTAGAAGGGGTGACCATAAAGTTTGGGCAAAGAGGTGGATTTTAAGGAAGCTTTTAAAGGAGGAGGGAGGTGGAGGGGTTTAGGGAGGGAATTCTAGAATGTGAGGCCTAGATGGCTGAAGGCTTGGCCACCAGTGGTGGGGAGGAAAGAGGGAACGGTACACAAGAGGCCAGTCAGAAAAATGGAGAGTTCTGGGACCGAGGGGGGTAGTAGGGCTGGAGAAGATTACAGAAGTAGGAAGGGGCAAGTCCATGAAGGGATTTAAACACGAGGATGCGAATTTTAAATTTGAGGCGTTGGGGGACTGGAAGCCAATGTAGGTCAGCAAGGATAGGAGTGACGGGTGATCAGGACTTGGTGTAGACAGGATATGGAGGGTAGAGTTTTGGATGAGCTGAAGTTTACAGATTGTGGAGGATGGGAGGCCAGGTGGGATAGCATTAAAATAATCAAGCATGGAGGTGACAAAGGCATGGCTTAGTGTTTGAACAGCAGCTGGGCTAAGGCAGGGTTTAAGGTGGCAATGTTATGGGAGCTTCTGGTGAAATCACCCAGTATATTTTATATAGTGAGGTTCAAATTCGTACACAGTGATTTATTTTCCTTATCCAAAATGATTGACTTTATTAATGGATTCTACACTTCAAATCTACACTTTGATACTTTCAGGTCAATCCAGATTTTTACCTCCTTGTTTTGAGTGCACTTTTACCTTGCTGAACACCGTGGTAATGAATTTCAAAACCACGAATGGACTGAATTGACATCTAGGAGAAGATCCTAGCTGATTCTATGGAGCTGCTCACTAAACAGCCTATCGTTGTATAAAAACTGTTATGTCTCCATGAGGCTGCTGTGGGATGGTCACAAAACTTTGGGTATAACAAAAGATAATTATTATATCAAAGGGTGGAATACCAATAGATTATGATGCCTATTGGGAACTTGGACTAGTAACCCAGAGAAATAATTTCTGATATTTAATCTATTTTATGTGGTCTTTTTAATCATCCTGTAGGAACCTGGTAAAAATCATCTGACTCGTTTGGCAAAGCAGCTGGATTGGGATACAAAGAAAGTGGTACAATGGTTCAAACTGCGGCGACATCAGGACAGACCAAGTCTTCTGACAAAGTTCTGCGAGAGCATGTAAGGAATCTTGCCTTACCACATTTTCCAATGTAGCATTCTGAGAATTCAAAAAAAATTCTGTTTCCTTCACCTGTAGCAAGTTGTTTCCTCCAGTGGTTTCCCCATTTCATACCCGCTGATGGCTGAGTGGGTGGGTGAACGACCTCCCTGCCAATGCCACTCTGCAAGCAATCCCCAGGAGCTGCTCAAGTCGGGGGCTGCCATGTTTCCACTGCTGATTTCCTTTGCTCCCAATAGCAAAGCATCTGTGCTTCATTTGGTGTCTTTTGGTGATTAGAATTTGCACAGATTGGGCTAGGATTTGCAATGACATAGATTGTTTTTCATATGCAGATGGCATGGTGGAGACAAGCATGTCCAAGCACTAACATATAGTGCAGATTTGATCCCTCGCTCTCTGCACTTCTTGATCTCAGCCATGTAGCAGCCAGGGACCTCAGGGAAGAGTCCTCAATAGGCTCTGCTCACACGCCTCCTAGCAGCTGACACAAGTGGTACTGACGAAAGCCTGGGAGCTGGTCATCTTTCCAGTGGGAAGTCCATGGTCAAGGAGGCGAAAAGTGAAAGTAAAATTGTGGGGTTGGGTCGAGGTGGAGGAAATTAATGAGTTAAAAATTTGAAAAAGTTTTTAATAAGACAGTAAATAGCCTTTGTGTGATGACAGTGTGGAAAGATTTTCTCTATCTGTAGGTGTAGCAAAATCAAAAAAATTAGACCTCATTGTGCCCGTTTTATGGGCGTAAAATGGATGCAACACGGTCCAATTTCAGGGACCATACTCCTACGCCCCAAGGACGCCTGAAAAACGTCCAACCTGAAATTGTGTCGGGCCATTTTTCACGCGGCCCTGGCATTAGGTCCCTTACAGTAAATGCGGGGCTTAATGCCTGTTTTAGGTCCCTTCACAGAAATTGGGTTGCGATGAGCGGGACTGGTGTCAGGCCTACCCCGCTCAGGGTTTTTCTGTGGCCTAAGCAGCAGCTGCCAACTGAGGGTAAGTTTTTAAAAAATAATAACGTTTTTAAAACCTTCTTGTGGAGCCAGGAGGAGCAGGAGTGCCAGCAGCGATCGGCCCCTCTCCCGTTATTCTGCGCCCCCTTCCCCCCCGGCACTTTCCTGAGGCCGCTGCCGGTGAGGCTGGTGGCCTGAAATTAGTTGCTGCAAAAGAGCGAGCTGCCTGTGGAGGCATGACACGCACCCACTGCTCGCCCCTATTATTTAGATGAGGCTTGAGGCTCAATTTTGGGCTGGCATTGGACCACTTGGTCCCTGTGCAGCACCGATTCTGGGTCCAAAAGCACTCCAATGTATTTATGAAGAATTACTCGTCCAATATTAGTTCAAACTTAGTCAAGCTAAAAATTAAGTAGGCTGGAAAAGCTGAAGCTTCCAATACTGTCAGAATCTTCAGTTATAAGAATGGTAGTACCACTGAGACTGGGCAATACTGAGAATCTGTGCAATGCAGGTTGCTCCATAGGATACTGAGTGAATATGCAATTAATTTCCGGAGCTACAGGTCTTTTCTATGGTAGTATATCATGATTAGTAGCATGCAGTACCCCAAATAGGGAATAAACAACAGTGAGCAGTTTGGAAATAACAAACTCAAAGGCATGTATTTAAAGAAAAATGTTTCTGTATTACAAATGTTTCATTGTGTTAGTAAAGCTTTGATTTTCTCCTATAGGTGGAAGTTCAGTTTCTATCTATGGGCCTTTTCATTCAGTTTTTATTACCTGTCAAAGGTAAGGGAACAAATCAGTTTAATTCCAGTTATTTAGCTTGAAACATGTATCGGCAATCATTTGCCACATGTGTGGAGAATAGATTTTTCTGGGTCACGTAGAATTTGATTTTTTTAAAATTTCCGTATCTATTTTCTCCACTATTGACCTCTCTTCTCTTGATGGCGTTCACCCCTTGCAGGGGTATGGTTCCACGGGCACTGGTTGCCATCTGGTACCTCACTCAAGTGGCCATTATTGAAGTCTGAACCTTGGCAGTGACTGTCAGCGAGCCATTTGACTGCCAGGGGTATCACAGCTGAGCCTGATCATATTTCACTCAGGCTTCACATTCACAGCAAGACTTGTTGGATAGCGATGAGAAGTGAGAACCATGGTTGGTTCCTAACCCCCCCCATTCATCCCAATTGAAGCCAGGTGTAGCCTTTCCCCCTTCTGCCTCCCTGACTGAGATCAGCTAACTCAATACAGACCAGGAATCAAACCTGGGATTGCGTTGGGCTGTATAGCTCAGCAAACTTGTTGGATAAATTCACTTGAGCTCTCAGAGGATCTTTGTTTTTGAAAGCTCAACCTTTATTTGCCCAGTGCTATTGCACAAATTTACAGATTTGTTAATCTATAATCGGTACCCAGTCTACAACTCCAGCACAAACACGTTTTCTGGCGGACTAGCATTCCGGAGGGAAACAGCTCAGCTGGGATTCTGCCAGATATTATTGTGCCAGTGCTTAAGGCTCGACTGGTGCAAACAGGGTGAGCATCAGTAGGATTTTCAGAGGTCAGTGTCTGAAGTGTAACTCATTTTCTTTTGTATTTTTTTTTCTTTGCTCGGCTTAATGCTTTATCTGCTGATCAGTTTTAAAGTTGGTATTGTACTTGTTTTTCTTGCTAGGCACTAACCTTGTGTCGGAATTCATGTATGTGTTTAAAACAAGTTCTCCATAAAAAGTTTTTTTTAAAGTTGTGTTTTATCCTGCAAGTATAATGATTTTTTAAATTAGTGTATACTTTTCTTTCCTCACAGAGTCCCTGGCTGTGGGATAGCAGAGAGTGTTGGTACAACTACCCCTTTCATGTGAGAATTATTTTATTATACATTGATTAACGTTAGTGTGCGGTGGCACAAGAATGCCTTTTGCATCTGTGATCCCAGAAAAGAATAAGTTCCTGGTCGTGGCCATGTCATCGTAAAGGGGAAAAGATAAACATTGGGAGGGTCATCATTGGTCACGCACCACGCAGTGATTCATTCAGAGAAGCATATTCATTTATCAGTCCCCTCTGTAGTTGGGGACCAGAGGCTTGGCCCTGCGAAAGGATTCCTTTGTTATTCTAAAAGCCATTGTTTTATCATTGTTAATACCAAGAGTCTGGGCTGTATCACACTTCTGGTTTGCTTCACACTTACTGCAGCTCAATCCCCACTTCACCTTTTCAGTCCAATGTGCAGATTATACTTCATTTGAAGTAATCCCAGTGGCCTCCCCTGGTTGCCTACAAAAGTCTAAACAACAGTTTTTTTCATCTCAACCCAAAAAGTAGGAATTGCATTTTTCTATATTTGCATGCATTGAACTAATATGTTATAGAAATTACTTTTCATATTTATTGGTAATTTGTTGATTTTCCTTTCTGATATTTAGGTCTGTTGCATGCTTTATTATACTTAACTGAAACTAAAAAATTTTTGAACTCATAACTTTTCTTTGTATGAAATTACTGTCAACCTACATCTACTTTCTTGCCCAAGCCATCTCCATACAGAGAAACATGTTAATTGCTGATCTTGCTGTTGACGAGTCTGCCTATCTGACAAGTTTGACCAGGTCCAACCTTCCAACATTTTTTCAGGTCAAGCTAGATTCTTTCACTGCCAGTAAGGGAACTACTTCGTGTTCTCATCTGGAAAAATAAACTAAGACTCATTCAGTTCCGACCCCATCCAACTGTGAAAACAAATTCATAAATTATTTTAATAAGAATACATCCAAAAACTTTTAAGATGGCAGCCGTAAGTTATTAAACTTTCTAAGTTATCTTCAGGATAAAGTAGAGTATATGTTACTTTTAGGTTAGCACATTATTTAAATGCTGATGTGCAGTAGGAAGAACTTCTCTACAAAATCTTAGCCAAATGGAACATCTGGTTTTATTTGGTTGTGTTAAGGACCCCCACCACAGAATAAATGTGTATCCCATGGTATGTGTCTGCCAATACACTTGCAGAATTGAAGAGCATTCCATTTATCAGGCTTTGTTCACTTCGATGACCAGACATGCAAAAGACTGGGTATCCGTGTGTTGTCCTAAAAGTGGGTTTGTGTCAAGCCAGGCTGATGTGGTGAAAGAGTCCTCATTTTACCAACCATTATGGTTCTAGATAAAACAAGCTTGGACATTTTCAATCTAGATCCTAGTGAGTGTAAGGCACAAAACCACTGATAATTGGCAAAGAGAGCCACACGGTTGGATGACATGGAAAACAAAAGCTATCCTGATGAAGTAAGAAGTATGTTTTCCTGAGGTTAGAAAGAAGAAAAAACTTGCATTATTATAGCATTTTGTCACATAGTCAGGACATTCCAAAACACTTCATATACAATGAATTATCATTTTGAAGTGCAGTCTTTAAGAAAATATTGGCACCACTCAAAAAAAAAGAAAATTGTTTGAGAACTGAAAGTTATATCCTGTTTTTATTTTCTTTTGAAGGAACTTTCACTTGAAGTCTACATACATTACATGATGGAATTTGCTTTCTATGGGTCACTGATATTTTCACAGTTTTTTGATGTTAAAAGAAAGGTAAGCCTGAAATTGACCTCACTGGTCATATGATGATGCACACACACCTTCTATTAGTGGCTCTTTAAAATAGCAGTCAAAATAATGACGTTACAGGGATGGTGTCTGGTTTTCAATGGCTGCTTGAATCTAACACACGTGCTGAGTTTTTCCAATACTTAGTAGGGTCACTCGATGGGATGCCTTGTCCAGCTCACTACAGTACCTCCTTGTTGGTTGCGTTTGGAGCAAGGTTGGTATCAAAATCGCAGAGAAATGTATAGCTCACTCATCTGGCTGTATGCCCAGTTGAAATCATTGGTATGAAACCATAGTCTAGAAAGGAAAACATGTGGGTAGCTAAAATTGAGACTGTGCAGCAGGGATCAATACCATATTTATTGAATTGGCAGATTGCACTGAATAACAGTGGAGTAAGTTATGCATTATGATGTCGTATTTTATCCAATGGGTCCCAGGCAGAAGGTGTGTAGGAACGGAGTCTGGGGGGTATAATTGCAATGCCTGTGGAATCAGGGGAGCACTCCTGCTTCTCCTGACTCCTCATGAAGGTTTTTTTTTAAAAAACAAATTGTTTTAAACATACCTGTAGTTGGGAGCCACTGAAAAATCCTGAGTGGGGCAGGCCCAACACCTACCAAGCTTATCGATAACTAATTTTGTAAAGGGATCCTTTAACAGGCGTTGGGCCCCTCATTGACATATGCATGAGGCCTAATGCCTGTTTTAGGCAACCGCTTAAGACTCCTAAAAAAAAGGTGCCTCACAAATTTAGCAGAGAGACTAATGCCTTCACAGGTCGGGTGCAGGCTGAACCACTGCTAAATTAGAATGCTTTGCATCCGTTTTACGCCTGAGAAACGGGTGCAATGCCTGCAGTGGAAATTCTTTTCAATGAATTAACATAACGCCATTATTTAGTTGTGTTGTGGGCTAACTAGTTTTAATTTTTCAACTTTTTTTAGTCTTGCAGAAGGGACACTCTCAGTAATGTGGTTGTTGTGTCTACAAGTGGGATGTATTCCTAGTAATTCCTCATGTTCCGTTCCTCAAATCTTAATTTGATGGTAGACATAAACATCGGAGGCAAAAGAGACCCTTATTAAAAATTTAGTCTCTACCATTGTTTAATTTTAATCAGAGGAATTATTTTGGGTGTTTCTGATTGTTTCCCTGTGTTGTGTTTCTGTTATAGTTGGGAGTTTAAACAGTCATTGCTTTCTGTTAAGCGCTAATAAGTAATGAAAGTTGTTTATGATAGATATTATCTTCCAGGCTGAACAATGTAGTATCGGGGTGTTCAAGCTTTTCTCTTCATTGACCACACAAGTGGAACCTCATGGAATTGAACAAAATAATGAAAATATAAAATAAAAGTCACTAATGGATCATAAAGCATACTCTCCACTTCGAAAGAAGGATCAAACTACAAGCACAGCTTCTGATTTTTGCAGCATTTGCCCTCTTACCTACATACCTCACTGTGTGTATCATAGTCCAAGGTTCCTCTCTGTAGGCTACACGCCACAGGCTTACAAGCTCCTCCCTCGACACCATTCAGACTAGTGTGACACATGGACAGGCCCTGTAATGCATTCAGAGCCCTCTGCAGCAATTTAATGGAGAACCTAAACTACAGATTTGGATTTTGCTACAAATTATCGCACACTAAGTTCAATCTCCACACAGATGGCCCAGACTGGCATAATGTCTTTGGGCAGCAAAATAAATTTGTTTGCTATGATTCTATTTCTATAAGTGTGTTGAACTATATTCCAGTGTGGTGCTGAGCAGTACAGGCCAGGAGTGTCATGGTCTGATCCCTGGCCTGTTCTGAATTTGCTAATCTCAGCAGGGGTAACAACACTTCACCTCAATGCCTCTCAGTTTGGGAGGAGAAAAGGCAGGCAGGATTCCTGCTGCTGATCATTATCTGGTGACCCTTGTAGGAAACTACATGGGTACAGACATCAGGTGAAGACAGGATTATAGTTTGCCGTGATGTTCCAACATGGTCGAGTAATGCACTGGAACTCAAGGTTCGATTTTCTGGCCGCATCCCGCCAGTTTTTCAGTGGATGGGGCTGACAAATTGCTTGGGGGCAAACTATGGCGTGTCCCATTTCCCCCCTTCCCCCTATTTTCCAGTGGGCAGGCCTAGCAACAAAACATGTGCCCAACCATATGTAAGTGGGTGCATGTAGGTGGTGCACAAATGAGATAAATATGTTCTCCAAGGTATTTCTGTCATTTGTGTCAACTGGATGCAAAAGGCCGCCTGTTAGGGCCAAGGATCCAACATTTAGCGGGTAGGAGGAGGGGGCAGAAAACTGATGCTGGCAGCAAGGGCATGTGCTTTGGCTAGCCTGGAGTATTGTTTACAGTTTTGGTTTCCTTACCTAAGGAAGGATATACTTGCCTTAGAGGCGGTGCAACGAAGGTTCATTAGATTGAGTCCTGGGGTGAGACGGTTGTCCAATGAGGAGAGATTGAGTAGAATGGCCCATATTCTCTAGAATTTAGAAGAATGAGAGGTGATCTCATTGAAACATATAAAATTCTTAGAGGGCTTGATGGGGTAGATGCTGAGAGGCTGTTTCCCCTGGCTGGAGAGTCTAGAACTAGAGGTCATAGTCTCAAGATAAGGGGTCGGCCATTTATGACTGAGATGAGGAAAAATTTCTTCCCTCAAAGGGTTGTGAATCTTTGGAATTCTCTACCCTGGAGGGCTGTGGATGCTCAGTCATTGAGTATATTCAAGACTGAGAGCAATAGATTTTTGGACACTAAGGGAATCAAGGGATATGGGGATTGGGCAGGAAATTGGAGTTGAGGTAGAAGATCAGCCATGATCTTATTGAATGGCAGAGCAGGCTTGAGGGGCCGTATGGTCAGCTCCTGCTCCTATTTCTTATGTTCTAGACAAATTGTGAGGGGTGGGGGGTGGGGATTTTTCTAATTTTGCTGGGATCTCTGAGACTGCAGACAACTTTAGCCTGCAGCAGGCCTGACACGACTATTTTATGCCTCCAGTATGTTAATAATCCTGGGGCCAGCGATTCGATTGGAGTCAGGGGTATCTCCGTGGCAAGTGAAAGTCCTGCCCCACTTGAAATACGCCCCAATTGGACAATCCAGACTTCACTGATCAGGCTCACACTTGAGCAAATTACTGGACAAGTGTGGTGCCTGTCAAACCATATCCGACCATGTCACCACCTGCAGGACAGAGGGGAAGGGGTGGGGGGGGGGCGGGGAAAGAAGAAGCAAAAAACAAATTTTGTCCCTAGAATATCAAACAAAAACCTCTTAAGCTTTGTGACTTTTTAAACAAATGCTTTACTTTTAACCTTGGTGCTAATTCTTCCCTTCCTTTTAACATCCCCACCACTCAATGTGGAATGCTGCCCTCTGGTTCTAGTTCAGTGTACTATTCTTTTTTTTTATTCATTCACGGGATGTGGGCGTCGCTGGCAAGGCCGGCATTTATTGCCCATCCCTAATTGCCCTTGAGAAGGTGGTGGTGAGCCGCCTTCTTGAACCGCTGCAGTACGTGTGGTGACGGTTCTCCCACAGTGCTGTTAGGAAGGGAGTTCCAGGATTTTGACCCAGCGACAATGAAGGAACGGCGATATATTTCCAAGTCGGGATGGTGTGTGACTTGGAGGGGAACGTGCAGGTGGTGTTGTTCCCATGCGCCTGCTGCCCTTGTCCTTCTAGGTGGTAGAGGTCGCGGGTTTGGGAGGTGCTGTCGAAGAAGCCTTGGCGAGTTGCTGCAGTGCATCCTGTGGATGGTGCACACTGCAGCCACAGTGCGCCGGTGGTGAAGGGAGTGAATGTTTAGGGTGGTGGATGGGGTGCCAATCAAGGGGGCTGCTTTATCTTGGATGGTGTCGAGCTTCTTGAGTGTTGTTGGAGCTGCACTCATCCAGGCAAGTGGAGAGTATTCCATCACACTCCTGACTTGTGCCTTGTAGATGGTGGAAAGGCTTTGGGGAGTCGGGAGGTGAGTCACTCGCCGCAGAATACCCAGCCTCTGACCTGCTCTCGTAGCCACAGTATTTATATGGCTGGTCCAGTTAAGTTTCTGGTCAATGGTGACCCCCAGGATGTTGATGGTGGGGGATTCGGCGATGGTAATGCCGTTGAATGTCAAGGGGAGGTGGTTAGACTCTCTCTCTCTGAATGATATACTGTAAACTGAGGGATAGGAAAAATTGGGAGGGGTAGTGCAGGTAACTAGTGATCTAATGAACATCAACAGCAATCTGAGGAGATTTTGCTTTCGATTCTATTGATTGCAATTTTCAGTACAATTCTAAGGAATTTCGACAAGTCGGCACCTCGGACATTGCAGCACTCCCTCAGAACTGCACTGGAGTCACAATCTAGATAATGTGCTCAAACTCTTGGTACGGGGCTCAGACCCATCTAACCTGAGAGCAAGAGTATTAGGCGAAAGCTCAGGTCCCTTAGCTGGGACTGGAATCTGCAGCCTATTACATTATTAGTGAGAACATCACTAACTAAGCCAACCGACTATCCCATGAGTGCACTGAAACGAGTCAAGATCCAAATAATCTGGATTACCTTTCACTTCTTTGTTTTTAGGATTTTGTTGTCATGTGTGTCCATCATCACGTCACCATTCTGCTGCTTACAATCGCTTATATTGCCAACATGACACGAGCAGGGACCATTGTTCTCCTCTTGCATGATGCAGCTGACATTGTTTTAGAGGTAGGTGTAAGAAACACGCATTGAAAATAGAACATTTTCTATTCATTTAATATATTTCTGCTTAGCTACAGTTTTCCATAGTTACACGACAGATACTCCCACGAAGGTATACATTACACACACAATTATGCATATCACTTACAGTCTAATGGAGTGATGAAAACAGTTCTTCAAAACTGTTGTTAAAAACGACAGATTCAAATGTATCTGGATCAATAGTTAAATTACTGTAACCAGGTCCCAGGTATCTGATTTCATTCAGCTAAATTGAAGTATTGTATTTTTTAAAAAATCATTACAAATTACAACATAGAAGAAGGTCATTTGGCTCATCCGCCTGTGCCGATATTTGCTTTTTAACTGGAGCTATCTCCTCTTATCCCTTTCCCTATTTTCTTTCTATTCTATCTATTCAAATACTTATCCAATACCCTTTTAAATGAGGTGATAGTTTCTGTCCCAAAGCCACCCGTGGTAAAGCAGACTATGTTCTAACAACACTTTGTGTGGAAAAAGTACTTCTACCTCACTCCTTGATTCTTCCTTTTTATGGCTTTTTCTACCTGCACTCCCACCTTTAAAAGTCTATTAGTGGAAGACATGGATCTTGTCCCAAATTGTGGGATGGTGTCATTTAAATAGTTGGGGTTTGTGGCCTGTATGGGTGCAAATGCCAGCTGGAGGTGCCACTCCGATGGCAGAGTGAGAGGCACTTATAGTGCTGAATAGAGAATACCATTTTTTATAATTCCCCAAAGAGAAATGTGGACCGTAATGTTAAGATAATCGATCCTCAGGATAATTTTCATGACAAATTATGCAAACGCACTCTGAAAATCCATATATACTACGTCTACCACATTCACTTTAATGTACACTGATTTCCCCAAAACAGTCAATTAAATTAATTAAAAAGGACCTGCCTTTATAAATCCATCTGACTGTCCCTGGTTAGCCATACATTTCTAAGTGTTCACCAATTTCATCCCATATTATGGACTCGTGGGAATAGGTCTTGACTATGTTCGATAGTGTAAAACGGGAGATAGCAAATCAGCAGCCCGCTTTACATCTCTCCCGATTTTTATTTCAATTGAAGTCATAAAAATCAGGAGAGGTGTGAAATGGGCTGCCAACTTACAATCATCTGTTTTATACTATTGCACAAAGTCAAGATCTACCCCTAGAAGTTTACCCACACATAACTGAGGTAAGACTAATTGCATTGTAATTTTCAGCCTTATCCTTGTCTCTTTTCTTGCCACTGTCCAGTCCTTTGAAAGAATTTCAGTTTCCAAAGACTTTTGAAAAATATATGGTTGGTGCTTCTGCTACCTCTTCCCCAACCTACTTCAGCATTCTGGGTTGCATACTGTTTGGGCTTGGCAGCTTTTCTACTTTTAGTTCTATTAACCTTTTTTTTAAATACAGTTTCCCTTTGAATATTTATCTCCGGTAGTTGCTCTTCCACATCGTCCTCAGATATTCCTATAGTTCCACTTTCAACTTCGCTGTAAAAGTCACGGCAAAATATTTATTAAACATTTCTGCCATTCCATCACTCTCAAGTACATGATGGCCCTTTTGTCTCTAAGTGGCCTCATCTCATCTTTTACTATCCTTTTACTTCTTATCTGCTTATAAAGGCCCTTGCTGTTTCCCTTTATGTTGACTGCCAATCTTCTTTCATACTCTCTTAGCCTCCCTAATCTCCCGTTTTGTTTCCCTTCTATACTTTTTATATTTCTTAAACTTTTCTTTTGTATCGTCCTCCTTATATTTATCATATGTCTCTTTTCTTAAACTTCACTTTTGCTCTTACATCTCTGTCTTTGATAAACCATCTTTTACGTTTGGTAAGAATATATTTAAGCTGCCCCTTGTCCAACCCATTTCTAAATATCTGCCACTGTTGGTCCATTGTTTGATCTGCCATTGTTTCCAACCAATTAGTCTGGGCTAGGACTCTTTTCATTCCACCAAAATTAGTTAATTTCTTGTCAAACTCTTTTATCTTTGACTCCTCTTTTTCTTTATATCTTTTTAATGTGAACCTTATTAAGTTTTGGCCACCATTTCACAGGTGTTCTCTAACCATCAGGTCATTTATATGTCTTGCTTCGTTACGCAGAATGAGATTTAGCATTCATTCTTCCTTGATGGCCAAACAACATACTACTTAAGGAAGTTATCCTGGATGTATTCTAGGAACCCTGCCTCATTTTTACCACAAATTTTTGCCTTATACTAGTCCACCTTCAAATAATTAAAATTACCCATAATTACAATTGTGTTACTACTCTATAAATTATTTAAGAGTCGGGGTTGGAGGAGTGAATGTTTGATTTTAACTCAGTGGGATGGAAGAAGAGCATTTAGAACGGCTTGTTTGCAGCTTAGCAACAACAAGAAAAGAAACTTCAGAGGAGAACTAGTCATGGTAGTATTGATAAAGATAATTGATAGAGAAAGACAAGAAATATTGAGAGAGAGTGGGGAGGGGGTGGATTAGAGGCTAAAAGACACAGTGGGATTACCTATTTACTGAGAAGCTTTTTCTTGAATGCTGTCCAGGAGTGCTAGAAAGTTTGAATACTTCTCCCCAGATAGAAGTATTCAAACCTTAGATGGAGTTGGGCATTCAAGAGAGTCTAGAGAATTGTTGAGAGGAAAAGAAGAATTTATGAAGAAAGATTAAACCAAGCTTCTTGGAGGCATGTTTCACAATGGAGGACATGTGGAAGTTTCACTTAAGGTTCGAAGAAATGTCAATAAATGAAGAACAAAATGTGGATGAAAACATCAAAAGAGCTCATAGCTGCTGATTAGACAGGCAAGAAGAAACTGTGGAAGAATTGAAAGAAACAAGACTTCTAGTGACCCTTGAAAGGCTTGAAAGGGATCAAGTTGTAGAGATTCAACAATCGCACCTCAAGAAGGCTAACGGTTTTCCGCACTAACGACAAGCATTCTGAAGGAAATTAGTGAATGTAGACTGTAAACATCAGCAAAACAGTGGATAGGTTGGATGATAAGTGGAGGGGTTATTGACATGAAGAGGGAACAAAGTGGGTGTACGAAGCTCTGGGGAACCTCTGAGTTAATGGAGAAAGAGTCAAGAGAATAATCTATCAACTACAATATAGAAAGAAAACTAGACAGCTGCGAACATAACTTTAGGAGGATTCTGAGAGCGTACCTAAGATTCATCCAGTTCTGTATGTAACTAAATTTGCTGAACATCAATTCATTTTTGTTTTATTTTTCTGTCAATTCATTTAGTCTTGGGAAGGTAGCATTTTTTGAACCTTAGATAGATTCCAGTTATGCTGCAGCTGATGTGATATCTAATTGATATAAAACTACTTTCTCAAGTTGTTCTCACATTGCTTGCTAAAATTCAGTGCAATGTTAGATCAGCAACTTCAGTCAGCAGTATAACTGCAACTTTTGCATTTGTGTTGTATCAACCCAAAAAGTGTAATATAAGTGGTCCAATAGAAAGTGGTGTAGCTGTTTTGGTCACTGAGAAATGGCACCATTGAGTGGTTTATAGATAAGGTGCAAAACCTAACCGTCTCCGCCTGTGAGTATATCATTTACATCTTTAAGTGAGAGTGAATGCCTCACTAAACTTAAAAAGTGAGAAAACTCCTTACGTTTCTGGTAAGCAGATTGTCGTGTTGAGTTCTGCCTCTACCAGTGCACAACACTGAAAACCATTTAGTCAATTGACTTAGCTACTCATTGGGTTTAACTGTGTAAATGTCATCTGGCTAGAAACAGTGGCAACTCCTAGCTACTCTGGGAACACCATTTGATTATTTATATTAAGAATGTGGATAACATGCTCTTTGAAAGCTACTACAAGTTGCATATTTATATGTGTGCCATGGACAATTTACTTTTCTATAAATTTTTATTGATATGTTCAGGACAAAAAAGGCACTAATTACTGTTTTCTTTTAATCTAGCTTGCTAAAATGGCAAACTATGCTAAATGGCAAAATCTCTGTAACATCTTCTTCTTAATGTTTGCTGTGGTCTTCATCGTGACCCGTCTGGTAATATTTCCCATCATGTAAGTAACATCCTCCTAAATTTTTCACAGATAAGCTACATTTCTATGGTCACCAAGAAGCGGTAAGATTTTCCAATGAAGTGGTTGCCTTTTTTTCTGTTTATATAATTTTTTTCTCCTCCTCCTCCTCTTTTGAGAGTGTTGGGATGCGGTTCCATAAACTCCAGATACTCTATGGTATCTCAACCAAATGTTCATTATTCATGTGTGAGCCTGGACTGTGAATGTTGGCAGATTATTTGACCCGGGAGCATATCACAGATGGGCCTGCACCAGTTCTTACCCAATGTGCACACACATCCACTTTTCAGCGATCAGACCGGGAATTAAACCTGAGACATTCTGGTTAGTACAGCTCAGTTACGTGTCACTATTACCAACTTAGTGGGAGCAAGGGGTTGCAGTTTTGGTTAAAATGGTCTTGTAGAAGGGGAGAAAGGTTACAAATGACAACAAATTTTCATTGTATTTAAACACATTGGGCTCGATTTTAGGGTCGGGTTTCCGGCGGGTTACCAGCGGGGTGGCCCTGAAAATCCCGATCTCCGATCACGTGACCGGATCGCGACGAAATCCCGGCCACTTCCGGGTACCGCGCTGACGTGCGGGGCTGCGCGCGCAAGCCCCGCTGGTGGGAATCCCGCAGGCAATTAAAGCCAGCGGGGTTCCACTTGAGAGTACTTAACTTGCTCGTTGTGGTCAGTTAATGAGCTGAAGCAGCTGTCAAAAGAGGAAGTGTGGGATTTTAGGTTCAAGGCAGTGAGTTTCCCACACTGGGGGAAACAGTACCTTTCAAACCAGGCGTGTTGCAGCCAGCAGCCTGTGGCAGGTGCCAAGGTGCGCTCCACGGGGGAGAGCCCTCACCCACGCAGGAGGCCACCGCGTCACATAGGGCAACCCCTGCCCTCCACCACCCCCCGCCAAGCCAGAGGACAGACCGACACGAAACCGCAGCCCCAGTCCGAGGACCCACACACCTACCCTGCACAACCCCTCAGACCAACACCTGCCAGTTGGGTGGTGTGTGGACACCCTCAGAGGACGAAGAGCATGACCAGCACCAGCAGCCTCGCAGTCCACGCCGTCCGCCGCAGAGACGTGGATCCCCCCAACACGGTGTTGTTGCACGCCCACCTGCACAGCAGGAGGGAGGGCTACCGCAGAGAGAGACGCGTCGCAGAGGGCACTACCCTCGCCACAGGGTCCACAGACCGAGGCGCAGCTCCCCGGACCTCTCCGAGCAGCAGTGCACAGGGAGGCGCAGATTCGCTCGACATGTAGTCGTGGAGATCTGCAGCCTCTTTCATGCCGAGCTGCTCCTGGCTGGCCCCAGCACCAACTGCTTACCTGTCTCTGGCAAAGTCACCACTGCCCTCCACACCTTCTCCTCCGCATCCTTCCAGGGTGCAGCCGGCTACACCGCCGATGTCTCTCAGTCGTCTGCGCGGATGAGCCCTGCAAATACACCTGCACCTACTCTGCAGTAACACGATGGGTGGCATCAGTAGTGGGTCCTCATAGTGATACCCAGGAGCGGGCATTATTGGACACAACGGACAGGATTCGCGGAGACATGGCAGTGGTGGTGTCAATATAATGTGTGCTGTTTGTTGCTCTGAAATTCAATATGGGTAACACCCATGACAAACCCTCAGACACCCTTGTGCACCCCCTTCATGCTGACGAGACGTTTGCCTTACCCTGCCTACTGCACATATGTGATGCATGCCCTGTGGCTGCAGCACAGGTGGTGGCAGGTTGAGTGAGGCTGGCCGTGAGGGAGATGCACGAGAGGGTGAGTATGGGATGGAGCCATGAGATTGTATGAGGATTGGGTCGCGTGTTAGTGGCAGGATGAGTACTGGCGAGGTGAGTAGGTGGAGGTAAGATGAGGATGGGGTGTGAGTGGGTATGAAGGGTGATGTGACAGAATAGTGTTGGCGGTGCCGAAGGAGATTTGGGGTGGGGGCAGTGTTGTGGCAGACGGAGTGTAGGGGAAAGACTTCGTGTTCTCACTGTGGCGGACCTACTGCGGTCATTGCAGCGCCTCCTGCACTGTATGCAGGTGGGCCATATGTTGGTGGCGCAGGTGACCCCCTCTGCCACCTCGAGCCAGGCCTTCTTGGTGGCAGAGGCAGGCCGCTTCCTCCCGCCCGCCGGGGGGAAGATCTGTGTCCTCCCCCTCCTCCTCACCCCATCTGATGATACCTGGGGTGAGGCATCATTAAACTGGGAGCAGCCTTCCCCCTGGGCTGCTCCATGCTGCAATTTGTTCTATTGGTTGCAGCATCTGTCAGTGGAGGACTGCCCCTTTAACTAGAGAGCCTCCAGCTGACAGATCGTACTGCGCATGCGCAGCCCGACCGACGCGCAGGCCAGCGCCGTGGACCTCGGAGGAGCAGGTAATTGATTCCTATTAGTGGGTTGCCTGCTACGATCGCGTGGGCAACCCACTAATTTCGCCGTTCGCGTTTTCGACGCTCCCGGAGGACCACCCGCTGGGAACCCGCAGGCCTGCTAAATTCGAGCCCATTGAATTTGAGATGTCCAAAATACTAAATATTCCACTTTAAATATCCAAATTTTGCAATTAAATGCTCAATGGATTAATCTGAAATTCCTCTCTTTGTTATATTGATGGAGGCATTAACAATAAAAATTAAATGAGTTCACACCTCCACTATGATAGCGGAGAGAGGAACTTCAGGCGAGCCTTTGTCCACTAATATCCCAAAGCCTAATATTATGGCCAAAGTTTGTTAAATAATTTCGATGAAGGAATGTACCACTGTCAGAAATAGCAAAAAATAAATTGTTCTATTTTTAACTAGTTTGCAAAAATTGCTTTTTGTCAGTGAAGCTGATATTCATAAACAATTGGGACATATCCATTTAAAAAAAAAATCTAACAATACCAAAAAAAAGTCATCATATACCATTGCAATGGGGACATTGTTGCAAATCTATTTTGGATTGAGAAAAAGTAACAACACATTAAAAATGTTTGAAGTTCCATATAGGAACAGATTTCCTCTATTTGCTGTTTGTATCGATTCATAATCTTGAGTATAAAGAACAGGTTTACAATTTCATTACAAATAACAAACAGAGGAAACTTTCCCCTATAGCAAGTAAGCCACCCTTTTGGGAAAGGAAGCTGCAGTGGATTAAATATCCCTGGGGCTAGGAGGAGAGCCCACTATGTATGACTGGTGTGTTTTTCCAAATCATTGAAGAGGAAAAGGTTCAAATTGATTTGCTTGTCTTGTGCCCTGACAGACTTTTAGTTTTCATGTGGAGGGAGTGAAATTTAAAAGTTTAAAAATTTAAGAATGGCCCTGTAACTTGAAGGTTTTGATTCCAAAACCGAAATTCAGAAGTTCAAATTCCAGGACTGCCTATCACATGAACTCACTTGCCTCAACTGGCTGAGTTTCACTGGTTCTCAGCGGTACTGCTGGTTGCTCCATTTCACAAGGCTTCTGCCATTTCTTGCTTAAGTTGCATGTCTTTGAGCAACTGTTGTGGTGATGTCTGTGGCAAGCTATTCCATGTTCCCAGCAGCTGAGGTGTTAAGAGTTCTGTAAAGGGGTGGAAATGGAATGCATAGCACCTGTCCTTACACTTAAAAAAAATAACCATTCCTCAGAAGCAGCAAAAAGCTGCTAAGCCATAAAACCACATAACTTTCTTCCTAACCATATCTGCCAAACTCTTATCTTTCTCCAAAAAATGCATCGGGGGTAAGGAGGCGGTGGTGGAGGAGGGGGATAATTTCTGTCTTTGCTAATTTTAGCAAAAATATAGAATGTATTAAAGTTCATTTTAAATAATTTAATGCATAATTCTTTCCAGGGGTCATTGGTAAGTGAGCCACATTTGGATTCAGCAGTCTCACTGGACTGAATACGGATTTTAGCCATGTCCACTTTTTTTCTGTAATTGGTGAGGATTGGAATTTGGACCAAATAATTGTGGTAGATTTTCATTCTCACTACCTGGACGGTAATCTGGCGGGGCAACTTGCCCACTCTTTACAGAACGTGCCTGATTTTTATTCCACTGATTTCAATAAATCTATAAAGGACGAGTGATCCATCCCGCTAGTTTATTGCACAAGTGGTGAAGACAAAAATCTATCCCATTTACACTGTATGTTTCAATGCACTTCCTTGGTAACCTATTCCACAACTCTGTTTTAACTTTTGGATTGAAAATATTCACTTGATTTCCTGTCTTACTTATAACTTCTTCATTTTAAAATATGTCCCTGGCTATTTGAAACCTTTGCCATAGTAAAGAACTTATTTGGGTAAATTTTGTCAATTCGCTTCATAATCTCGAAAATTTCAATGAGGCCACCTCAAGTCCAGAGTAAACAAGCCCAACTTTCTTAACCTTTCCTGATAACTTATCTTCCTGATACTGGAGTCATCGTTCTTGCTTGCCCTTGTGCCCTCACAGCTTCCTTGCTTCCACACAAACTACTTTACACTTACGCACCTTGAATTGCATCTATCCCTTAGTGGTCCAGGTAGCTAAAAGGTTTAATTACTTCTGAATCTGATTACATTGCTGCTCATTATTTTCTTGCTTCCTATTTTTGACATTGGAGTAAATTTTACAATTTAGCATTCCTGGTGCAGAGCTCAGTGTGACAGGACCTCATAAGGAATTTTGGGCACATAGGTCAGCACCCCCCAATCTCTGGCCCACATGATTTTCTGGAAATTTACAATTTAGTGCTCCCAGCACAGTTATGCATGGTAGGACTGCATGTCAGGGATTTTGATGATCTTATCCACGCAGCCTGTACAATTTTCCTTCCATAATGGACAGAAAATAATGTGTGCCACAATATAGGCACGTTGACCTCTACACCTGTCAAGCGAAATTCTGTGCCGGGAACATTAAATTGTAAAATAGACCCCATTATCTCCAGAGTTAGAAATTTTGATTGCAATACCCTGGCAATATCATTAATGTTATACATAAAATAGCAAACATCCCAAGACCTTTTGGGTGACCTCTTTCCAGTTGGAAGAGCTTCCATTTATGGCTACTCTCAGTTTTCTGTTTTTAAACAACATTAATTAATTATACATTAATTATCAAGTATCTGAATCGAGCAGTTTTGAGACAAAGGATGATTGACCCTTGCAGCTATCCATTTCATGTTGTTTGATGGTTCCATTTTGATTTTGTTTGTTCAGATGTCAACTTTCAAACAGAAATTTCAAAGGAACTAAAAGTGTTTTGTAAAGGCTGCATTATGCAAAGATAGGCAAAAATGGATTCAAATTTGATTATATTTTTGAATATTGCCCCTATGCTCTTTAACCCAGTGATGTGTTTATGTTTATTTTACAGAAGTATCAGGTCTGTGTTTTTTGAAAGCTGGGAGATCATAGGACCATTCAAAGTCTGGGGCTTCATAAATCTTCTTCTCATCACACTTCAGATTATGCACATCTACTGGTCCTATCTAATCATCCGTATGGTGTTTAAAGCATTTCACAAAGGAAAGGTAAACCTGACTTCTCTTGAAAATGATTATCTCAGTGGTATCATTAGATTACCATTAGGGAGCCAGACAGACAGTTGTGAAAGCAACAATACAAACATGACTTCACTGAACCTCTGAACTTGTCATTGTTCATTTTTGAGGGGGAGTAAAAATATGTGCTCACAATGACAAGTAATGACTGTATTGGGGAATGGAAGACTTTTTTCCCCATTTTTGTCTCCTATTGTCATTGGAATACTCAGGCTGGATTAAAGCAAAATCCCTTTACTTTGCCCCAATGATGTACCTTACCCTCATCCTCAAAAGACCACACTCAACTGTACCAGTGTGAAGTCTTTCAACCTCCCACACCAGGCCTCTCAGTGAGATTGCCAAGTAACGTTGAGGACCACATACACTAGGAACTTGGTTGAGATGTAAGAACATAAGATATAGGAGCAGGAGTAGGTCATATGGCCCCTCGAGCCTGCTCCACCATTCAATCAGATCATGGCTGATCTTCGCTCTCAACTCCAATTTCCCGCCCAATCCCCATATCCCTTGATGCCTCTAGAGTCCAAAAAACTATCCATCTCAGCTTTGAATATAGCCGATGACTCAGCATCCACAGCCCTCTTGGGTAGAGAATTCCAAAGATTCACAACCCTCTGCGTGAAGAAATTCCTCCTCATCTCAGTCTTGAATGGCCGACCCCATATCCTGCAATTGTGCTCCCAAGATCACCTCTCATTCTTCTAAATTCCAGAGAGTATAGGCCTATTCTACTCAACCTCTCTTCAGAGGACAACCCTCTCATCCCAGGAATTAATCTAGTGAACCTTTGTTACACCGCCTCTAAGGCAAGTATGTCTTTCCTTAGATAAGGAATCTTACAACACCAGGTTATAGTCCAACAGTTGGACTATAACCTGGTGTTTTAAGATTCCTTACATTTGTCCACCCCAGTCCATCACCGGCATCTCCACATCATGGCTTCCTTAGATAAGGAGACCAAAACTGTACGCAGTACTCCAGTTGGGGTCTCACCAATGCCCTGTACAACTGTAGTAAGACTTCCTTACCCTTGTACTCCAACCCCCTTGCAATAAAGGCCAACATGCCTTTTGCCTTCCTAATTGCTTGTTGTACCTGCATTCTAACTTTTTGTGTTTCTTGTACGAGGACACCCGAGTCACTCTGAACACCAGCATTTATTAGTTTCTCACCATTTAAAAAATATTCTGTTTTTCTATTCTTCCTACCAAAGAGAATAACTTCACATTTCCCCACATTATACTCCATCTGCCACCTTCTTGCCCACTCATTTAATCTGTCTATATCCCTTTGCAGACTCTGTGTCCTCCTCACAGCTTACTTTCCCACCTAGCTTTGTTTCATTAGCAAACTTGGATACATTACACTCGGTCCCTTCATCTAAGTCATTAATATAGATTGTAAATAGCTGAGGCCCAAGCACCGATCCTTGCGGCACCCCACTAGTTACAGCCTGCCAACCTGAGAATGATCCGTTTATCCCTACTCTCTGTTTTCTGTTCTTTAACCAATCCTCTATCCATGCTAATATATTACCCCCAACCACATGAGCCCTTACCTTGTGTAATACCCTTTTTATGTGGCACCTTATCAAATGCCTTTTGAAAATCCAAATATACTATATCCACTGGTTTTTCCTTATCTACCCTGCTAATTACATCATCAAAAAACTCTAATAAATTTGTCAAACATGATTTCCCTTTCATAAAACCTTGTGGACTTTGCCTAATTGTATGATTTTCTAAATGCCCTTTTACCACTTCCTTAATAATGGATACTAGCATTTTCCTGATGACCGATGTTAGGCTAACTGGCCTGTAGTTCCCTGTTTTCTCCCTTCTTGAATAGCGGGGTAACATTTGCTACCTTCCAATCCACTGGGACCATTCCAGAATTTTAGAAGATCATAACCAATGCATCCACTATCTCTGCAGCCACCTCTTTTAGAACCCCCTTTAGGCCGTCAGGTCCATTATGCGACATCCAAACTCATTTCATGGATAAACTTGGCTCAGTGGTGGAACTCCCACCTCTGAGTCAGATGATTGAGTTGAAGCCCCACTGCAAGATGTGAGCTCATAATCTAGGCTGACGCTTCAGCTCAGTACTTAAGGAGTGCTGCATTGTTGCAGTTGCTATCACACCCCCACTGTTCTCCCAGTATAGTTCTCATTCAGGTCAGAGGGCCATAAACTTGAGCATACCTGGCACACAATCAGTCTAGTCATTTATTGCCAGATCTGGTTCCAATGACAAACATTACTGTGCTTCGCGTTCCTCAGCCATAACTGCCTGCCACTCCAGGATTATCCTGGAAGGCAAGGAGAACACAAGACTCCTCTTCTTTAATGACCAACTGCCCATCTGTCCTCTCCAGCTACTGCCCAGTTCTAACCTACCTTTCCTCTCGAACGCCCTTGAACGTGTCATCACCTCCTAGCTTCAAGCCCATCTGTTCCAAAACTCACTGTTTAGAATCCCTCTAGTCTGGTTCCTGCCCTGCTACTAGTACCAAGACTGCCCTGAACCAAAGTCACAAATGAAATCCTCTGTGACAGCATGTGTGGTACGTGATTTGTCCTCCTTGACCTCTCTGCAATATTTAACAAGGCCAACTATGCCATCCTCCTCCATTGTCTCTCCAGATACCTAAATCTTAATGTTAGGAGAGGTGCTCCTACTGACTTTCTCCTAATGTTAAAATCAATCCAATTTCAGTTTAAAAGTTCACAGGACATCTAATGGAATGCCTGGTCATTTTTTTAAACCTAGTTTCACATTAGACTGAAGTTATACTGCATCCACTGCAAAGCTCAGATGGTGTGAGATGACCTCCTAGAGGTGCTGTAGCACTTCTTACCCGTAGTATGTTTGGGAGTTGGATCTCTTTTATGACTTCAAAGTTGCATTACCAGTTTTGCTTTGATGCACATTCAAAACTGCAGTGCATCAACACAAAAGCAATAGTATAATACCACCATATTTTTTTTTATTCATTCATGGGATGTGGGTGTTGCTAGCAAGGCCAGCATTTATTGTCCATCCCCAATTACCCTTGAGAAGGTGGTGGTCAGCTGCCTTCTTGACAACTGAGTGTCTTGCTAGGCCATTTCAGAGGGCAGTTAAGAATCAACCACATTGCTGTGGGTCACATATAGGCCAGACTGGGTAAGGACGGCAGGTTTCTTTCCCTAAAGGATATTGATGAACCAGATGGGTTTTTTACCACAATCCGGTAGTTTCATGGTTACCATTTCTGATACTAACTTTTTATTCCAGATTTTGTTTAATTAACTGAATTTAAATTCCCCAGCTGCCATAGCAAGATTTGAACTCATGTCTCCAGATTACTAGTCTAGTAACATAACCACTATGCTACCTTCTCTATATCCTCAGATAGATGGAAAGTGGTGCAGAATATCTCTGATAGGGTCAAATAATGGGATTTTGATTTCAGAACATCCATTTCTGAACCACAGGAAAAAAATGTGAACACTCCCAGTTGACCATCTAAAATGTGATTTTTTTTTTCTCTTAATGTTTAGGTGTCTAAAGATGATCGAAGTGATGTAGACAGCAGCTCAGAGGATGAGGATCAATCAGAACAAAATGCCCATGCAAAAACGTCGTAACAGCCTTTTGAAGTGACTGACCAAGAAATTCCACAGTTTCTCAGGATGCAAGTCCAAACGGCAAAAGAAACAGGAGGCTTTTTATTTAAAGAAAAACTGTTCTTTGCTACATGAAATGTGCATTTGTGACATAATTGGCTGAAAAAAATACATTGTGGACTGTTTACATAAACTTATCAAAAATATATTAAGTATGATGATGTTTGCTAGTTCAGAGTATTACACTGCGCTATTACGGTCCAAACTACGATAGTAATAATAATGAGGATATTTTAGCAGAAGTGGTACTCTTTTGACTTCATTTCTAAAATAAACTTTGTAGGCATGCCTTTCTAAACAACACAACAGAGCTTTCTCAGTTGCCTAATGAGTAAGGTAAAACGATCTTTTGAATTTGAATTTTTACATCAGAAAGAAATCGTTTCGATTCAGTACAAATGGTCTCAGTGGCATACCGTGCTGGGGGAGTGAGGGGCGGGGGTGGGAGGGGGTGATACAGCTGAAGTTCCTGCTCCTGATCACTATCCTCTGACTCCAGTGTATTTGTGTAGACGGATGAGAAGGATGTGAGGTGCTCTCCTGCCAGTCGTTGAATAGACAGCTGGCACTCAATCATCTAGACTTATTAATAAAGAGTGGTCACTTGGATGAACAACAACAACAACAACTTTCATTTATATAGCACCTTTGACATAGTAAAACGTCGTAAGGCACTTCACAGGAGCGTTATCAAACAAAATTTGACACCATGCCACACAAGGAGGTATTAGGACAGGTGATCAAAAGCTTGGTCAAAGAGGTAGGTTTTAAGGAGCGTCTTAAAGGAGGAGAGAGAGAGACAGAGAGGTTTAGGGAGGGAATTTCCAGAGGTTAGGGCCCAGGCAGCTGAAGGCATGGCCGCCAATGGTGAAGCAATTAGAATCTGGGATGCGCAAGAGGCAAGAATTGGAGGAGCGCAGAGATCTGGGAGGGTTGTAGGGCTGGAGGAGGTTACAGAGCTGGGGAGGGGCAAGACTATGGAGAGATTTGAAAATAAGGACGAGAATTTGAAAATCGAGATGTTCCCAGACAATGAGCCAATGTAGGTCAGCAAGCACAGGGGTGATGGGTGAACGGGACTTAGTGCCAGTTAGGATACGGGTAGCAGAGTTTTGGATGAGCTCAAGTTTATGGAGGGTGGAAGATGGGAAGTCAGCCAGGAGATCATTGGAATAGTCCAGTGTGGTGGTAACAAAGGCATGTATGAGGGTTTCAGCAGCAGATGAGCTGAGGCGATATTACTGAGGTGGAAGCTCATCTCAGGGTCAGATAGGATGCCAAGGTTGCAAACAGTCTGGTTCAGCCTCAGCCAAAGGCCAGGGAGAGGGATGGAATGGGTGGCTAGGGAATGGAGTTTGTGGCAGGGACCAAAGACAATGGCTTCAGTCTTCCCAATATTTAGTTGGAGGAAATTGTTGCTCATCCAGTACTGGATGTCAGACAAGCAATGTGACAAATGAGAGACAGCGGATGGGTCAAGGGAGGTGATTGTGAGGTAGAGCTGGGTGTCCTTAGCGTACATGTAGAATCTGACCTTTGTGTTTTCGGATGATGTCGCCAAGGGGCAGCATGTAGATGAGAAATAGGAGGGGGCCAAGGATAGATCCTTGGGGGACTCCAGAGGTAACTGCGCAGGCGTGGGAAACGAACCAAAGGGTGATCAGTGCCTGTGGAACTGTATCCCAGCATGCCTCAGAGCCTCCAGAAGAATAAGGAAGAAAGAAGGAAATATTATTCTACATTTATGATAAGTAATTTATCAGAATTATTTTTTCAGAAATTCCTTCCCACAGGACAAAATAAGAAGGGAGATCTTCCTGGGTCTACCCAGATGCGCTGGATCACCTGAGTGCAGCAAGTATTGGCAAAGCAGGCATGTTCCTTTACAGGTGGGCACCTTGACCTGCCCGATTTTCTGAAATTCTCTGCGCCCAGGTGATTCAGTGCGCATGGAAATCTCCCCAAAGTCTTATCTGCCTGTGCTGTCAGGCGAATCTCATTCTCCACATGGATTTAAAGGATATAACGTGGGGGGAAATCCTCCAGTATTTTGCACTCTTGATATTTGTAACATTTATGTGGGTAAATACTAGCATAAAAAAGTCCTGAGACTATAAAGAACCAATAGGTTATTGGGTTATAAAAATACATCAAAATTCTTTGTTTTCTGTGCAAAACTTGAAATTGTTAGAATAAAAACAGAAAATGCTGGAAACACTCAGCAGGTCAAGCAGCATCTGTGGAAAGAGGGAGGTAGGGCTTATCTTTTAGGTCGCTAACCTCCCTTTAAGCTGCTGCTGCAGGACCTTCACAAATGGTCACTTTGCGCGATTTCCCGCCTCCAAATTCATGAGCTGTCTACTGAGGGGCTGGTAACTCACCGACCGGATTATAAATGAGGGCCCAGCTAGAAAATCGATCGGGTCCCACACTGACTCCTCTGGGTAGCCACCGCATATGGCCCACAGCCGTCCGATTAGTGTGCGTGACAAAAGTTGCCTCCCCTTTGTCAATATGATGAATGGCTGCTTACTGGAGGTCTGATGGCACCTCTGGGACGATACTGGAGTGCAGCTTTCAGCAGAGAAGAGGAAATATCAGAAAAATAAATCTACAACTACACCAATAATTCACCAAAGGCAATGTTTCAAATGAGTTAAAAGAGTCAACACGGATGCATTTTGCATGTTACATCCCACATACAGTATTTTGGTAATATCATAGGTGTGGTCTGAAATCTTAAATTAGTTTCTGTTTTTAAATGGGGACTATTTGAACACAGAAAACACCTTAAAACCTATGATTTAATTTTAGGACACTATCTCTTCAGAGATGTTTGGCTGCCATCTTGAAAATCATGGGAACAGGAATTGGCCATTCAGCCCCTAAAGCCTGTTTTGCCATTCAATTAGATCACAGCTGCTCTGTGCCTCAATTCATTTACCCGCATTTGTTCCATATCCCTTTGTACCCTTACTTAACAAATATCAATCTTAGTCAAGAAAATTTCAATTGACCCAACATCGATAGCCTTTTGGGGAAGAGAATTCCAGATTTCCACTACCCTTTGTGTGAAAATGTGCTTCCTGATTTTACCCCTAAATGGCATTGCACTAATTTTAAGAGTATGCCCACTTGTTCTGGATTCCCTCACCAGAGGAAGTTGTATCTACCCTATCGAAACACTTTAACATTTTAAACACCTCGATTAGATCACCCCTCAACCTTCTAAACTCAAGAAAATACAAACCAAGTTTCTGCAATCTTTCCTCATACTTTAACCCTTTAAGCCCTGGTATCACTCTGGTGAATCTGCACTGTACCCCCTCCAAGGCCAATATATCTTTCCTGAGGTGTGGTGCCCAAAACTGATTGCAGTGCTTCAGACGGGACCTGGCCAAGGCTCTGTACAACTGAAGCATCACTTGAGATAAGGGTTAACATTCCATTAGCCTTATTGATTACTTTTTGTGCCTGTGCACAAGCTTTTAGTGATTTGTGTACATGGATACCTAAATCTCTTCGCTTCTCCACAGCTTCTAATCTCTCACCATTAAGAAAATATTACAATTTGTCTTGCTGGTTGGGGAAGGAGTTTAAAAGTGATGAATAGTAGTGGCAGCATATCTTTGGGGAGGTGGTATAACATTTTAAAATTCTGTCAGTTTCAATGTTTGTTCCACCATTCATTAACTTCTAATTATTATTTAAAGGACAGCTTCCAAAATCATGCTCATCAGTACCACTCCAGCTATCTAAATCAAGGAGCTAGTTTAAATTTCACACTAAATAAATGTATAAAGAGTTAAAGATCCCAATAGTGCTCTGGTTCTGTGCTGCATCTCAATGAATGCTACTGTGTACATATACACCTTTCACTGAGAGACCTCTAATTAGCTGCAAGATACAGGGCAGCAAGTATTGGAGAGAATTTATAGGTTAAAAATGTATATTAGCTTCATAACACATAAGTCTTTTGTTTTGGAGGGATATTGCCGAGACTGAAGAACTGCTGATGTTCACCGTTTAAAGTAAACATACTTTATCGAAATGGAGTTTGGATGGTCCTCCACTCTTGTGTGGAGCAGGGTACTTTGAAGCAGTACTACTATGGTGATGGGATTTTGATAGATGCCTGATACTGACAACAACAATAACTTGCATTTATAAAGCATCTTTAACGTAGATCCCACCAATGTCTCTCATTTGTCACACTGCTTGTCCGACATCCAGTACTGGACGAGCAAAAATTTCCTCCAACTAAATATTGGGAAGACCGAAGCCATTGCCTTTGGTCCCCGCTGCGAACTCTGTTCCCTAGTCACTGACTCCATCCCTCTCCCATCACTGTCTGAGGCTGAACCAGACCCTTTGCAACCTTGGCATCTTATTTGACCCCGAGATGAGCTCCCGACCACATATCCGCTCCATCCTCTTTATGTGGCTCGGTGTCAAATTTTGTTTGATAACGCTCCTGTGAAGGGCTTTGGGATGTTTTGCTTTGTTAAAGGTGCTTGGGATGTTTTACAGCAACAACAACTATTTGCATTTATATAGCACCTTTAACAAAGCAAAACATCCCAAAGCGCTTCACAGGAGCGTTATCAGACAAAAAGATTGATACCGTATCACATGAGATAATAGGACAGGTGACTTGGTCAAAGAGGTAGGTTTTAAGGTGCGCCTTAAAGGAGGAGAGAGTAGTAGAGAGGCAAAGAGGTTTAGGGAGGGAATTCCAGAGCTTAGGGTCTAGATAGCTGAAATCATGGCTACCAATGGTGGGGCGAAGAAAATAAGAGATGCACAAGAGGCCAGAATTGGAGGAACAAAGAGTTCTCAGAGGACTGTAGGGCTATAGGAGGATACAGAGGTGGGGGGGGGGAGGCCATGGAGAGATTTGAACACAAGGGATGGATAATAAATGCTGGCCTTGCCAGCGACGCCCACATCCCATGAACAAATAACAAAAAATGATTTGAACAGAATGGTTACAGTCTACTCCGGATACCAGTCATTTTGTGCTAAAAATGTAATTATCCAATCATTTGAATTAAGCAATCGCTATAATATTGCAAAGTCAGAATTCAGTGCTACAAAAAAATTGAATTATCAGATAATTTGAATTAAGTAACTTTGAATCAAGAGGAGTAGACTGCATGGGTTGCTATGGTTATAACTGCAGAGCACCAGAGCACAGCTGTTTATATTTTTTTCCAATTGTTGGTGCCTCACAGGTAAATGGTTTCCATTCGAGTTATCTCACACAAGTAGAATAAAAATTAAAATGTAATTAAAATAGGCACAAGTGACAATTTGGGATACAGTACATGAGTAATTTGAGACATGATATGTGGTAACTATAGCACTGGGGTTTTCCTCACGTCATGGCTGGGTCTGTTGTAGACTAATTGATGGAGATTGATTGCTATGATTAGTCAACAAGTCCATTATCAGTGTATCATGCGACTAGCAGGCTGGTAGAAGGCGAACTAGATGGACTGCGGCCTTTTTTTGTCTAGCAATTCCTATGTGCCTAAGTGGAATAAAAGGTGTATGTAAAGTGTGCAATAGCTATATATCACATTGTGATATTGATCACACATATTGTATAAACCTGATTATAATGTGGCCCATGTAGCTAGGGGTATACGTAACTAATGGAGTACCAATCAAACTATTTACACTGTTATAATCTTAGACTGGATAAAATCTATATATACAAGCCTTGCATATAGCAAGTATCTGCATCTGTCACACTTCAGGTGTCACACATGCAAACTATTGTGCCACATTGGCAACTGATTGGCTTAAATTTCATATTCATAAAACTCACAATTGTAGCGGCAAAAAAATGTGCCAATGAAAAACCAGAGCAAAAAAACCCCGACAGTCAAGAATAGAGATAGGGGAGCATTGATGGGCCTGATGGTTTTATCCTGTCCTTTCCATTTGTTCATATGTAAGAGCAGTCAGCAAAAGGCAACCAATAAAACAACCAGCAGGGAGAAGAATAGAAACCAATGAAATCATTCAAGATATTTTTTGAAAACCCTTTCAGCTGCTATCCTGTGTTACCTTAGATACACATTACTAAAAATATGGTTTCTAACATAATAAACACAAAAAAATTACATAATTCACAACAAAATCATTTAACTTACTTTTCGGTGTTTTAATTTCTCCAATTGTGTCTGTTCTCTGATACCTGACCCTCCTTTAGGCACCTGGGGCTTAAATTCCTGGGGTTTCCCACAGCTATCAACATTGGTAGCTGAATGAAGAGGGCTGGGTAAGAGACTACTTCCAGAATGTAACTGTCAACTTAAGGCTGCCTACTCTCTGCGTCTATTGAACATCACCAAAAATTGGAGCCGAGAGGCATATAACAATGTTTATGATTAACAACAAGATTGGCTATTCACAGAACATACTAAGACTGTCTGCCCGGGAATTGAAAAAGACCGATTCCCTTTGAAGATAGCCATGAATTTTCTTGTACAAAAACACCAAATAAAAGGAAAGCATGAATTTTTGAGTTCTAGCTGAGATACAACTTTGACACGAAAAAGTGTCACTAATTATATACAAGGACTTTTTTAATGTAACTACGTCACAATATATGCATAAATTAAATTCTGGGATCACTTCTGTTCAAATAACTTGGTCAACATAGTTCCTCGTTATATGGTTCAATCACAAGGGGCTGTTCTCAGCATGAAACCCCCGTGGGCAAAAATAAATATGCAAATGCTTATGATAAATAATAATTAATGGTAAGTTTTGTACAGGATAACATGAATTTGTAGTTTATGAGTGCTAGTGGCAGTGCAGACTGTATTATCCCCATTAAGGCGCATGGTAACTTCACTGCTATATTTAGCCTTCCAACAGTCCTTGCTAAATAAACATCTCTTTCAATGACAGAAAGCTCTACATTTCCCTTGGTCAATCTCGATTCTTCCCGACATTGCACAGTCGATGACTACATATCCCAAACAACCAAGAGCTTTTTGACTTTTGCCAGGAGCCCAATAAACCAGCGAGCTGAAAGGCAGTTGTTGGAGGCGGAGCAGGAGAAACATCGGGAAAGCAGAAGCATTCTCGAAGGGAGGGATCAACCAAAAATAGCAGCAGCTGTTTCTGCTTCACACACTGGAATGAGACACACTCTCAGCAAACTTTTCCAACCGTTTAATCTGCGACTGAAATTTTATACTTTTTTTTTCTTTGGAAGTTTTGGTAGGAATTTGGTGAGGTGACTATGTCTATATCAGAAGGAATTGATTACAGGTATGTAACGGTAATGATAATGTATGAAGAATGTACCTCCCAGAAATGCTAACAGTGATTTGGAACAAAGAATATTGTTATTTTAAACTTACACGAACTATCAAAATCAAGTGACTTGATATTCACTAGAAATGGCTAAACCCACCAAAAATCTTAACAATTTTATTGACTTGGTTGTAAGGTGCCACTTCATCTAATGTAAGTGCTGGGGAAGTTAATGTGCGGGGTGGGTAGTAAAAAGGAATGTGGTAATCGTAGGGGATAATATAGTCAGGGGGACCAACACTATTCTCTGCAGCCATGACCGAGAGTCCCGAAGGCTGTGCTGCCTGCCCAGTGCTAGGGTTAAGGACATCTCCTCGCGGCTGGAAAAGAACTTGGAGCATGAGGGGGAGGATCCAGTTGTCGTGGTCCACGTAGGAACCAACGACATGGGTACAACTAAGAATGTGGTTCTGCTGAGACAGTTTGAGGAGCTGGGGTCTAAATTAATAAGCAGAACCTCAAAGGTAATAATCTCTGGATTACTACCTGAGCCACATGCAATTTGGCATAGAGACAAACCGATCAGAGAGTTAAATGCGCGGCTCAAAGAGTGGCGTGGGAGGAAGGGGTTTCAATTCATGGGGCACTGGCACCAGTACTGGGGAAAGAGGGAGCTGTTCCGATGGGACGGGCTCCACTTAAACCAGGCTGGGACCAGCATCCTGGCGAATTGAATAACTAGGGCTGTAGATAGTGCTTTAAACTAAAAAGGGGGGTGGGGGATGAGTCAGGTGAGGGGAAATTTAGAAATCTAATGAGAAAAGTTAAAACAATAGAACAGTGTAATGACTTGGGTAAAGATAAGCAGAGAAGGGATAGAGAGTCAGGGCAGGTGGGAGTTGAAAATAGTTGTGTTTTTGGGTTGCAACCACAAAATTTTCAGACTTTGCATTCCCAGTGGGAAGCCTGTACTTTTAAGCACCCGGAAATAAAGCCGGGTTGCGGTCGCGACCCAAAAAACAACTATTTTCAACTCCCACCTGCCCCCAACCCACCCGTTCTTGAGGTTTAAAATCACCCCCATGGTTGCAAAATGACCAAGGTTGGGAACTAAATATTCCAGGGTACATGACATTTAGAAAAGACAGGCAGAATGGAAAAGGAGGGAGTGTAGCCCTAATAATAAAAGATGACATAAGGACAGTGGTGAGAAAGGACCTTGGCTTGAAAGATCAGGAAATAGAATCAGTATGGGTGGAAATTAGAAATAACAAAGGGAAGAAAACATTGGTGGGAGTAGTTTATAGGCCCCCTAATAGTAGCAATACTGTTGGACAGAGTATTAATCATGAAATAAAAGGAACTTGTAACAAAGGAAATGCAGTCATCATGGGGGATTTTAATCTGCATATAGACTGGGCAAATCAAATTGGCAAAGGTAGTTTGGAAGATGAGTTCATGGAAAGTATTCAAGACGGTTTCCTGGAGCAATACGTCATGGAACTAACCAGGGAACAGGCTATTTTAGATCTTGTATTATGTAATGAGATAGGATTCATTAGTAATCGCACAGTAAAAGAACGTGTGAGGAAGAGTGATCATAATATGATAGAATTTCACATTGAGTTTGAAAATAACTTAAGTCAGAAACTACAGTCCTAAACTTAAATCAAGCCAATTACAAAGGTATGAGGGTCGAGTTGTCAAAGGTAGATTGGGAAATTAAATTAAAGGGTTTGACAGTTGAAAAGCAATGACAAACATTTAAAGAAATATTTCAATATTCTCAACAAATATATATTCCATTGAGAAATAAAAACTCCACAGGAAAAATGATCCACCCGTGGTTAACTAAAGAAGTTAAGGAGAGTATTAGGTTGAAAGAAGAGGCCTGTAATGTTGCCAAGAAGAGTAATAAGCCTGGGGATGGGGAGAATTTTAGAAATCAACAGAGGACAACCAAAAAATTGATAAAAAGGATGAAAATAGAATATGAAAGTAAACTGGCAAGAAATATAAAAACGTATTGTAAGAGCTTCTACAAGTATGTAAAAAGGAAGAGAGTAGCAAAAGTAAACATTGGTCCCTTAGAGGCTGAGACAGGAGAAATTATAATGGGGAATTATTTTTTTTAATTTTTTTTTATTCGTTCACGGGATGTGGGCGTCGCTGGCAAGGCTGGCATTTATTGCCCATCCCTAGTTGCCCTCGAGAAGGTGGTGGTGAGCCGCCTTCTTGAACCGCTGCAGTCCGTGTGGTGACGGTTCTCCCACAGTGCTGTTAGGAAGGGAGTTCCAGGATTTTGACCCAGCGACAATGAAGGAACGGCGATATATTTCCAAGTCGGGATGGTGTGTGACTTGGAGGGGAACGTGCAGGTGGTGTTGTTCCCATGCGCCTGCTGCCCTTGTCCTTCTAGGTGGTAGAGGTTGCGGGTTTGGGAGGTGCTGTCGAAGAAGCCTTGGCGAGTTGCTGCAGTGCTTCCTGTGGATGGTACACACTGCAGCCACAGTGCGCCGGTGGTGAAGGGAGTGAATGTTTAGGGTGGTGGATGGGGTGCCAATCAAGCGGGCTGCTTTGTCCTGGATGGTGTCGAGCTTCTTGAGTGTTGTTGGAGCTGCACTCATCCAGGCAAGTGGAGAGTATTCCATCACACTCCTGACTTGTGCCTTGTAGATGGTGGAAAGGCTTTGGGGAGTCAGGAGGTGAGTCACTCGCCACAGAATACCCAGCCTCTGACCTGCTCTCGTAGCCACAGTATTTATATGGCTGGTCCAGTTAAGTTTCTGGTCAATGGTGACCCCCAGGATGTTGATGGTGGGGGATTCGGCGATGGTAATGCCGTTGAATGTCAAGGGGAGGTGGTTAGACTCTCTCTTGTTGGAGATGGTCATTGCCTGGCACTTATCTGGCGCGAATGTTACTTGCCACTTATCAGCCCAAGCCTGGATGTTGTCCAGGTCTTGCTGCATGCAGGCTCGGACTGCTTCATTATCTGAGGGGTTGCGAATGGAACTGAACACTGTGCAGTCATCAGCGAACATCCCATTTCTGACCTTATGATGGAGGGAAGGTCATTGATGAAGCAGCTGAAGATGGTTGAGCCTAGGACACTGCCCTGAGGAACTCCTGCAGCAATGCCCTGGGGCTGAGATGATTGGCCTCCAACAACTACAACCATCTTCCTTTGTGCTAGGTATGACTCCAGCCACTGGAGAGTTTTCCCCCTGATTCCGATTGACTTCAATTTTTGTAGGGCTCCTTGGTGCCACACTCGGTCAAATGCTGCCTTGATGTCAAGGGCAGTCACTCTCACCTCACCTCTGGAATTCAGCTCTTTTGTCCATGTTTGGACCAAGGCTGTAATGAGGTCTGGAGCCGAGTGGTCCTGGCGGAACCCAAACTGAGCATCGGTGAGCAGGTTATTGGTGAGTAAGTGCCGCTTGATAGCACTGTCGACGACACCTTCCATCACTTTGCTGATGATTGAGAGTAGACTGATGGGGCGGTAATTGGCCGGATTGGATTTGTCCTGCTTTTTGTGGACAGGACATACCTGGGCAATTTTCCACATTGTCGGGTGGATGCCAGTGTTGTAGCTGTACTGGAACAGCTTGGCTAGAGGCGCAGCTAGTTCTGGAGCACAAGTCTTCAGCACTACAGCTGGGATGTTGTCAGGGCCCATAGCCTTTGCTGTATCCAGTGCACTCAGCCGTTTCTTGATATCACGTGGAGTGAATCGAATTGGCCGAAGACTGGCTTCCGTGATGGTGGGGATATCGGGAGGAGGCTGAGATGGATTATCCACTCGGCACTTCTGGCTGAAGATGGTTGCAAACGCTTCAGCCTTGTCTTTTGCACTCACGTGCTGGACTCCGCCATCATTGAGGATGGGGATGTTTGCAGAGCCTCCTCCTCCCGTTAGTTGTTTAATTGTCCACCACCATTCACGACTGGATGTGGCAGGACTGCAGAGCTTTGATCTGATCCGTTGGTTGTGGAGTCGCTTAACTCTGTCTATAGCATGTTGCTTCCGCTGTTTAGCATGCATGTAGTCCTGAGTTGTAGCTTCACCAGGTTGGCACCTCATTTTTAGGTACGCCTGGTGCTGCTCCTGGCATGCTCTTCTACACTCCTCATTGAACCAGGGTTGATCCCCTGGCTTGTTGGTAATGGTAGAGTGAGGAATATGCCGGGCCATGAGGTTACAGATTGTGCTGGAATACAATTCTGCTGCTGCTGATGGCCCACAGCGCCTCATGGATGCCCAGTTTTGAGCTGCTAGATCTGTTCTGAATCTATCCCATTTAGCACGGTGGTAGTGCCACACAACACGTTGGATGGTGTCCTCAGTGCGAAGACGGGATTTCATCTCCACGAGGACTGTGCGGTGGTCACTCCTACCAATACTGTCATGGACAGATGCATTTGCGACAGGTAGATTGGTGAGGACGAGGTCAAGTAAGTTTTTCCCTCGTGTTGGTTCGCTCACCACCTGCCGCAGGTCCAGTCTAGCAGCTATGTCCTTCAGGACTCGGCCAGCTCGGTCAGTAGTGGTGCTACCGAGCCACTCTTGGTGATGGACATTGAAGTCCCCCACCCAGAGTACATTTTGTGCCCTTGCTACCCTCAGTGCTTCCTCCAAGTGGTGTTCAACATGGAGGAGGACTGATTCATCAGCTGAGGGAGGACGGTAGGTGGTAATCAGCAGGAGGTTTCCTTGCCCATGTTTGACCTGATGCCATGAGATTTCATGGGGTCCAGAGTCAATGTTGAGGACTCCCAGGGCCACTCCCTCCTGACTGTATATCACTGTACCGCCACCTCTGGTAGGCCTGTCCTGCCGGTGGGACAGGACATACCCAGGGATGGTGATGGAAGAGTCTGGGACGTTGGCTGAAAGATATGATTCTGTGAGTATGGCTATGTCAGGCTGTTGCTTGACTAGTCTGTGGGACAGCTCTCCCAATTTTGGCACAAGTCCCCAGATGTTAGTAAGGAGGACCTTGCAGGGTCGACTGGGCTTGGTGATTTGCCGTTGTCGTGTCCGGTGCCTAGTGGTCCGATGCCGGGTGGTCCGTCCGGTTTTATTCTTGTTATGACTTTTCGTAGCGAGATTTTACAACTGAGTGGCTTGCTAGGCCATTTCAGAGGGCAATTAAGAATCAACCACATTGCTGTGGGTCTGGAGTCACATATAGGCCAGACCGGGTAAGGGCGGCAGGCTTCCTTCCCTAAAGGACATTAGTGAACCAGATGGGTTTTTACGACAATCCGGTAGTTTCATGGCCATCATTACTGATACTAGTATTTTAATTCCAGATTTTTATTTAATTAATTGAATTTAATTAAATTCATTGAATTTAAATTCGCCAGCTGCCATGGCGGGATTTGAACTCATGACTCTGGATTTTTAGTCCAGGCCTCCGGATTACTAGCCTAGTAACATAACCACTATGCTACCGTACCCTTAGGAAATGGCAGATGTGTTAAACAAATATTTTGTATCTGTCTTCACAGTAGAAGACACAAAAAGCATACCAAAAATAGTGGGGAACCAAGGAGTAAATGAGAGTGAGGAACTTAAAACATTTACTATCACTAGAGAAAAAGTACTGGACAAACTAATGGGACTAAAAGCCAACAAATCCCCTGGACCTGATGGCCTATATCCTAGGGTTCTAAAAGAGGTGGCTGCAGAGATAGTGGATGCATTGGTTATGATCTTCCAAAATTCTCTAGATTCTGGAACGGTCCCAGTGGACTGGAAGGTAGAAAATGTTACCCCACTATTCTAGAAGGGAGGGAGAGGGAAAACAGGGAACTACAGGTCGTCGGGAAAATGCTGGAATGCATAACTAAGGAACTGGTAACAGGGCACTTAGAAAATCATAATATGATTAGGCAGAATCAACATGGTTTTATGAAAGGGAACTTATATTTGACAAATTTATTAGAGTTTTTTGAGGATGTATCTAGCAGGGTAGATAAAGGTGAACTAGTAGATGTTGTATATTTGGATTTGCAAAAGGCTTTCGATAAGGTGCCACATAAAAGGTTGTTACACAGGTAAGGGCTCATGGGGTTGGAGGTAATATATTAGCATGGATAGAGGATTGGTTAAAGGACAGAAAACAGAGAGTAGGGATAAATGGGTCATTCTCAGGTTGGCAGGCTGTAACTAGTGGGGTGCCGCAAGGATTGGTGCTTGGGCCTCAGCTATTTACAATCTATATTAATGACTTAGATGAAGGGACCGAGTGTAATGTATCCAAGTTTGCTGATGATACAAAACTAGGTGGGAAAGTAAGCTGTGAGGAGGACACAAAGAGTCTGCAACACAATATAGATAGATTAAATGAGTGGGCAAGAAGGTGGCAGATGGAGTATAATGTGGGGAAATATGAGGTTATTCAGTTTGGTAGGAAGAATAGAAAAACAGAATATTTTTTAAATGGTGAGAAACTATTAAATGTTGGTGTTCAGAGAGACTTGGGTGTCCTCGTACAAGAAACACAAAAAGTTAGTATGCAGGTACAGCAGGCAATTAGAAAGGCAAATGGCATGTTGGCCTTCATTGCAAGAGGGCTGGAGTATAAGAGTAGGGAAGTCTTATTACAGTTGTACAGGGCTTTAGTGAGACCTCACCTGGAGTACTGCATACAATTTTAGTCTCCTTATCTAAGGAAGGATATACTTGCCTTAGAGGCGGTGCAACAAAGGTTCACTAGATTAATTCCTGGGATGAGAGGGTTGCCCTATGAAGAGAGGTTGAATAGAATGGGCCTGTACTCTCTGGAGTTTAGAAGAATGAGAGGTGATCTAATTGAAACATATAAGATTATAAGGGGGCTTGACAGGGTAGATGCTGAGAGATTATTTCTCCTGGCTAGAGAGTCTAGAACTAAGGGGCATAGTCGCAGAATAAGGGGTCGGCCATTCAAGACTGAGATGAGGAGGAATTTCTTCACGCAGAGGGTTGTGAATCTTTGGAATTCTCTACCCCAGAGGGCTGTGGATGCTGAGTCATTGAGTATATCCAAGGCTGAGATGGATAGATTTTTGGACTCTAGGGGAATCAAGGCGGGAAAGTGGAGTTGAGGTCAAAGATCAGCCATGATCTGATTGAATGGCGGAGCAGGCTTGAGGGGCCGTATGGCCTACTCCTGCTCCTATTTCTTATGTTCTTATGGAATCTGAATGGCTGCCATTTGAAGTTCTTTATTTGGCCTACCTGTAGATGCTGGAAGTTCTCCATGTAGTCTTCATGAAGATGCTGGAAGTTCTCTATGTAGTCTTCATGAAGATGCTGGAAGCTGAGGGAGGGGTTATAAATGGCTGAATCTTGATTTTTATCTGGGTTGTGTACTCCAAATCCAAGATATACGTGAGGATAGATGACTGCATGGGAGATTGGAACCAAGTCGATCCTCATGGCAGATTCAGTAATCCAACACCTGCACCAAACAGGTCTATTTTATTTAGATTGCTGATTCAGCCTAATTAACTAAAGGGATGTGGAGGGGTAGACTTGACAATGGGGGCTGGAATTCTTCCCATTCAGCTTCAGATAATGTTTGTACAGTCCTAACTGGAGAGGCAGCATGAATCATACCAGTGCTTTGTGGTGACAAGCTGCATTGTTTTAGCTGGTTAAACCCCAGCAGCCTATATGCACTTGGGATTCCTCAACCTGAATTCGAGCCAACCTGTGTCTAAATTCTCTGAGCTTGAGTAAATGGTGTTTATCGCTACATGGAGAGAATGTGTAATCCATTTAAGGCAAACAAAAATTCTACTCAGATGGATTTCACAGTAATTTGATTTGCAGAATCCTATGCATATCAAGAGCTTTGGCGGATCAAAAAAAAAGAAGCTCTCCTTCACTCTGGATTTTCATTGTCATTTTCCCTGCCTCCGCTGTGCTCGAGCAGTTCCACGTGCACAAATCTTTCCAGAACACTCTGGTAAATTGGAAAGTTTGCATTCTTTTTAAGAAAAACGTTAGAGTCACTCACATATGGTCCCTTGTAGGTGTGACTTTATAATGCCATATTGGAGGAGCAACTTGATAGTTTTGTATTATTTGTGATAGTTCTTTAATTACATTTTGTCACATTTATCATACAGAATTCAAGATGCAGTGCACATCAATCTATTTTATTGATATATTTTTGAAGAAGAGAAAACCAGTAATTGAGCTGGAACTTGAAATTTACTAGTATTTTACCGACCTTCAATTGACCAAGTTCAATTATCTGGATTTCCATAGGGAATGCTTGAGTAGTGTCCTTAAAGGGCAGGTTAGCAGCTAAACTTTACACGCATGGTCCAGATTTCAGAGCAGTGCAACAGGAAATCTGCTAATGTTAAAATAAAGTTCCACATAGGTGTAGACTGTGGTACCTATATATGACTTTTGAGTTGTCACATCAGATTTGTATGCCCAAATAAGTGACTGTCATTCGTAATGAACTTTGTTACTCTAAAAAGTAAACCCAGCTCCATTGGTTTAAATGGGTTCACTTTATGTATTTGCTGTTTACGAATTTATCTTGTAACATTTTCCTGGTTCTGATTTTAGATTTTGAAATTTAACTTGTGGCTGTAAGAGTTCACAGCTCTGGTGACATGTCGAAATTTTCTTCCTGCACTAAATAGTAACTGAACTCAGTCTTACTCTACACACTATATATACATTTTTAGGTCAGGATTTCCTCATTCAAGCTTAGTAACATCAATAATGCAGCCGCACAATACACACCACAAAGGGGTGTTTGGTATGTTGATATTATCTGCGATGCACATGCTGACCAGTTCATATCACAGCACCATGGTGTAATGGAGCAGTGTCTTTTATAATGTGATGCCTGACATTTGTTTTGCCATTGTAAGGTAATTGTGTCAAAACAATGTAAGTGCACAGTTCATGTCTTGTTAGGGTCTTGATTAAATTCATAATAAAATCTGAAATTGGAGGGACTTCATAATGTACAATAAAACTATCATAACAAATTTTAGTGCCTACATTACTAAAACATGCCTAGGCAAGAGACATAACCTGTTAATTTTATTCATAATTCCAGTTTTATAGCACCAACTTGTACTTTGTGACCTTTTGTAAGAATCTGGATTTTTGTAGCTCTAGGCTGTTCAAAATCAAGGGCAATTACACTAAGTTATGCTGCCGGCTTCACATCGCTCTTTAGCCAGGGAAAACAGATATCTGAATGTGGGTGCTTGCAAACATGCGTGGAGGCTTAGCTGAGAACATACTATTCCTCGCAAGGAGGGAAATGAATGAAGGGTATGCTACCTACTCATAGGCCTACTAATGGTTAGCTCAAGAATTACAGAAACTTGTGTGCAAACTTGCATACATGCCAGTTGTTGCTCAGTTTGTAGCACTCTTGTCTCTGAGTTAGAAGGCTGTGGGTTCACATCCCACTCCAGGAACTTGAGCACAAAATCCAGCCTGATAATCTAGTGTAGTACTGACAGAGCACTGTACTGTTGGAGGTGCCCTCTCTTATGTAAGATGTTAAACTGAGGCTCCTTCTACCCTCTCAAGTGGATATAAACGATCCCATGGCACTATTTTGAAGAAGAGCAGGGGAGTTCTCCCCAGTTTCCTGGTCAACATTTATCCCTCAAGCAACATCACTAAAACAGATTATCTGATCATTATCATATTGCTGTTTGTGGGAGCTTGCTATGTGCAAACTCGCTGCCGCATTTCCTACAGTACAACAGTGACTACACTTCAAAAAGTACTTCAATGGCTGTAAAGTGCTTTGGGATGTCCTGAGATTGTGAAAGGCACTATATAAATGCAAGTCTTTTTCTTCATGTTGCAACTACCAGTTGGAATGTTTGGAGCATAGGGACTGAAATTCTTTTAATGACATAAAGGAGAATATCTCTGACAGTGACCGTAGTAAATTCAACATCTCATCTCTGTTGTCCTGCTCATTGGGACTGTCCTCCCTTGGTTCAAATCTTACCTATTCAGTCATAGTCAGAGCAGCTCCAGCAATGGCTTCTCTTCCTGCCCCTTGACTGTTACCTCCGGAGTCCCCAAAGATCTACCTGTTGGCCCGTTGCTCTTCCTCAACTACATGCTACACCTTGCCAACCTCATCCGCAGATGTGAGGTCAGCTTCCGCATGTTCGCTGATAACACCCAGCTGTAACTCTTCATCACCTCTATCGACACAGTCGCTGAGCTGTCAGACTGCATGTCCAACATCCAGTCTTGGATGAGCTGCAAGTTCCTCCAGTTAAACAGTTCATATCATTGCCACTGGCCACCCTCTCAGGCTGAACCAGACTGTTTGCAACCCTGAGTTGAGCTTCCAACCTCATATCCTTTCCATCACAAAGATTGCCTGCTTCCATCTCTGCCACATCTCAGCTCACCTGCTGGTGAAACCCCCATCCATGCCTTTGTCCAGACTTGACTATTCCAATGCTCTCCTGGCTGGCCTCCCATCCTCCACTCTCTCTAAACTTCAGTTCATCCAAAACTCTGCTGCCCGTAGCCTATCCAGCACCGAGTCTCGCTAACCCATCGCCCCATGTCCTCGCTGGTCAACATTGGCTCCATATCCCTAAAACCTCAAATTTAAAATTTTCAAGCCCATGTTTACATTTTTTCATGGCCTTGCCCCACCCTATCTCTGTAACCTTCACCAGTGACAACAACATGTATTTATATATCCCCTTTAATGTGGAAAAACCACCCAAGGTGCTTCACAGGAGCGAAATCAGACAAAAATGGACACTAAGACAAAGAAGGGGATATTAGGAGGAGTGACCAAAAGTTAGGAGGTCCTTAAAGGAAGAAAGGGAGGTGAAGAGGCGGAGGAGTTTAGGGGGGAAATTCCAGAGTGTGGGGCCTAGATGGCTGAAGGAAAGGCCTCCAAGGGTGGGGCAAAAGGGGCAGGGGAGGGATGCATAGAGGGACAGAGAATTCAGAGGGGGTTGTAGGGCTGGAGAAGGTTACTATTACCAGCCATACAACCACCGCCACCCCCCCCCCCCCCACCACAACTGTCCAGTCCTCCGATTCTGGCTTCATGTGCATTCCTCCCCTCCCTTCACTTCACTATTGGCCGCACTTTCAGCTGCCTAGGTCTGGAACTCCCACCCCAAACCATTCAAATTGTCCATCTCCCTCCCCTCCTTTAAGACCCTCCTTAAAACCAACCTCTTTGACCAAGCCATTTATCACCCCACCTAATATCTGCTTCTTTGTCTCAGCGTCCATTTTTTTGATTTATGCCTTGGGATGTTTTTCCAGGTTAAAGGTGCTATATAAATGCAAGTTGTTTGTTTTCCTCTTTAATTAAGGACCTAACAAAATCTTACTCTAACAAATTGAAAGTTCGTGATCGGTCCTCATTTACCTGTGTTGATTCCAGAGTGGCATCCCATAGCCACGTTAAGGATCACTGGCCACTCCACGTCCGATACCAATGGGTGGAGCATACATGAAGCACGCTCTGCCCATTGGTACTCATGCGTTTGTAGGGTAGAAAGTCCAATTATTGAAGTACACTCATTTAAAATAAAGGGGTCAACACCTATTTCTCATCAATTTCTCTCCTAACTTAGTTTTTAAGTAACCATCCAAAACTTCAAAATAAACACTTGCTTCTTTATGGTTCTACTTTTAAAAGCTAACAGTTTAATGATTTAGAGAATGACTGACTGCCGTCTGATTAACTTATATTTTATTTCTTCAGACAGTCAGCAAAGACACAGTGGTATGACCGTAAGAACTATGTCTTTGTTGAGTTCTGTGTAGAAGATAGCAAGGAGGTTGATGTTCAAATTGAAAAATTCAGACTGATCTTCAGGTAGGAAACCATTGTGTTTACTGTGACTCATTTATTTTGTAGTCATTAATCACTGGTACATGTATATTTAAATGATAATTTGAACTCACACGGTGTAATGGTGAACAGACAACATATGATACTAAGCTGCCATCGAATGTCCTACTCCCTGTCCTAGTATGCCTGCTGTCATTGGGAGAGGGGGGTAGAAGGATCCACAATTAGTAGACAGACCTTTTAGAGCAGTTCCTTAATCGATCTGCCAAAAAAGCTGCTTATCTTACCCCATGGATATTGCCTAAAACTCTACCTATAAGAAAGCTTGAATGTTGATTAAGACTAAATATTTTAACTGCAGCCAGATGGCACAGTGTTCTGGAGTTCCAATCTTCTGTGTCATGGAGTAGGAAGACTTATTCTCAGCTCAGTGGATTCTCAATTTCAATCATACCATTGTGAGGAGCAGATGTGAGATGCTACTCATAGAGAGAGAAATTTGAACTAGTTGCTTTGTACTGCTTTCACCTAGCTCATTGGCCATCTGTATAGTTGAGGTGGGAAAAAAGTTTGGCACGGGGACACTGGCTAGATGAGCCTAAATTTCCAAAGATTGTGATGCAGGGTAAGGAGGATGAGTTAAAATTAATTGTGCTCATTTTGATTTCTGAAGTGAGACATTTTGTTTCTGTTATGCATCTCACCCAAGATTGTGACTGTAACCTGAATTAACTCCTTGTAGTTGTGCATGACTGATGACTAGGAAACTACTAAATCAACTTTATTTGTGGGAAATAAAATATGTAGCTTGTAACTGCAGGTAATCATTTACATATTTATATGAGAGAATGTGAATTAATATAATTGTTGGCATTTTTTTCCATTTTAACTTTGACAGTTGCAAATCAGCAGATAACACAGAACTCTACAATAACATTGAACTGTATTCCAAAGTGGATCCAAATGTAAGTAGGTGCCTTGTGGAGAAACATCAATATTACCTGGATAAATTGATAGTCTAAGGCATGTCCATTGGCCATGTGTTCAGTGAAAAACCTGGCACTACAATTCTGAGTGATGTGAAGTTTATTGCTTTGACTCAATATTTAAATCCAGATTGTTTTAAAATAGATCAAAGTCATTTCCACTAATGGCCTAGTGACTGAAGGCACAGTCTTGTGTAGTACTAAGCTACACTAACCAGAAGATCCAACTTTAATTCCTTGTTAGTTGATTTAAAGCCAGAGCAGCAGTTGAGCTAGTACATTTGACTTTAGTTCCAGTGGGCTAAGGAGAAAAATTAGCTCGCTTTCATGTTCTTGTTTCTTTCCAATAATCCTTGCTAGAAAGTGTGTATGTGTCAACATCTGGGAATAGCCTTTTAGATTTGCATGTTTTAGGAGTGGGAATTTTGTACCCACCTGAGTTTTTCATGAGATATTCTCCTTTCATTCTTGTTTCAGCACTGAGCAATTCCTTCCCCTTGGCAACTTCAATCTTCTCCTCAGCTCCCCTTGCCTGCTGTCTTCCAAATTTCACTGTCCTCCATTCTCCCTAAATTTCTCCCTCCGCATAAACTTTCCTACCCATATTCAAGGCCATCCCCCTCAACTATGCTATCCCCCGTGGCCTCTCTACTCCAGTGGTTTCACCGTCAAAACTATCTTCAATCACTTTCTTCTATCTCTTACCACCCATGTCCCCCTACCTCTTCAATCCCACTTTCTTCTGCATCTGCTCCCAAAAAACTTCCCCCCCAAGTCGCTTACACTCTCAAGCTCCCTTTGGCCCTCCATTTATCACAATACCCCTACCGCTGTTGATTTGCTCAACCTCTGCCTCACCAACAATTTCAAGGCTTTCATCCCCAGCAAACCCCTCACTGTTTCTCAACCCTATCATTTCCCTGGCATGGCTCCCATCTTCACTCCTTCAAGTCCAAGGGGCGCAGACTTGAGCATATCTAAATATGGGTAAGATAAGTACACTGAATGATCCAGTTGTTAACTTTGGAAGTTCCATTAGACTTCATTGTAATAAATTGGATAGCTAGCTGGTGAAGGATCGAATACTAGAGCCTGGTCTTCAGTTGCTTCCAAGCCTTTATTCTCAGAGATCCACATTACCCACACCAGACCCGAGATAGGGTCTCATATAAATGGATACAAGAGCATCCCCAATTGATACGCACCACCTGAATACAATTAACACTCATTGATATAAAGCATATGGATACAATTAACACTCATTGTCATTAAATTGAAAACAGTACTTTTCGTTAGTCTTAAAGACCAGCTGAAATATGGGATAGAAATTGGTGGAAACATATCAGTTTAGCAAGTGTTGTTCCCACTGTTAAATTCATTGGTACCTTTTTTAGGCGTCCCAGCCAGATGCCTAAAACAGACCTTAGGCCCCTTGAATATGTTAATTAGGGGCTTAAGGTCTCTTGCAGGACCCCATCGAGAAATTAGTTGGCAATGAGCGGGGCAGGTGTTAGATTCTACAGTGGCCCCCGCTATTGAAAAAAAACCATTCTGTGGATCCAGGAGGAGCAGGAGCCCACAGGAATCACAATCACCTTTCCCCCCCGCCCCCCACCACCGTAGCCTGCTCTAATCCCCCCTCCCAGGACTTACCTGAGTGCCACTATTGGTGAGGCAGATGGCCTAATATTGATCTCTTCACTCAGACGAGTGACCTGCGGAGGTGCAACCAGCACTGGTAGCTCACGCTGAGTGTGTTCATGAAGCCTGAGGACAAATTCCCATCAATCCGCAGGCCTCTCGGTTCGGGCACACGCTGGTTGCGTAGCACCGAGCCTGGGCCCAAATCTGGCCCAGACTAATTTTTAGGCTGTATATGTCCAGACAGTGGAACAGTGGATATAGCTGAACATGGATTCCTATGTAGGTTGTTTTGGCCATAAATAGTGTATAATGTGATCATTAAACACTCCATAACTTGTAATAAAGCAGCACGGTATTCTGTAATGATGTGTTATAGGAATTTAGACATGATTTTTTTATTGTGGTTTAGTCACTTTTATTTTTCCTTCAATTGACAGGATTCGAGGCACAAGCGTTCAGATAGGTCGATAACTCTGTTCATGAGGAAAATTGATGGTAAAAAAGCATGGCCAAGATTGACAAAAGACAAAACCAAGGTGTGGTTTCAGGCTAATACTTGAATTGGTAAATTGGCTATGACTGGGAGTATTTTAGTGACATAATTATAACAATGGAAGATTCTATTTGTGGGTATTGCAGTGTACATGGAGAATGTGGTTTCCTTTCCCCTTCCTCCTCCCCCCACCCCCCCCCCCCCCCCCCCATGGGTTAAAAACGTGGAGATGAATACAGGTTTCAACATAGCCAACTATTGTGCACCACCAAGTGCCTGGAAGAAGCACTCGCAGAGGCCTGGAAACATTTCCTGGTTTTCGATTTGGAACACTACAGTTATGTGGTTTTGCTCACTTCATAATGGAAAAAGGGCAAAGGTAAACTGTTGCCTTGTAATGATAAAGGCAAGTTGCTGTCTTTTATGCACTTTGATCGGTCGTTTTAGGCATATCAGTGTGATTAGTGTACTTTAGCTCAGCATTAATATGATACTTCCACTTCTTGCACTATCTGGCCTTATGGGGAGAGGGTGATTTTTCAACTATGGTGCAAATTAAGTGGGCAAGGCGTCCACTACGACTGCCTGAGAGCACCAGCATGAGACACAAAGTATCTTCATGGTTTGGCCTCATCTACAAAATATCGGCGAGCTGCCAGCATTTGTGCTGCTCCTAGCCCCACAAAAATCATTTAGAAAATGTTATCTGTACTTTTTCCAGGCTGGCCTCCAGTGGTTGCTTTAATGTCTGCTAGTTAGGCTGCTTCACATTCAGTACCAATGAGCGAAACATATATGGTGAACGGTCTCCCCCCTGATACCTGAAAATTGAGTCTGAGTCCTACTTTGGCATAGAAACCTCATTTAAATATTGAATTAAGGCTCCCATCTGTTTCAGACAGGAGTGCTGACCGCCCATTTCAAGGCCAACACGAAAATCAAGTCGGTTGACCATCGGGGGGGCAGATTTTTTGTTTGCAATCTTTGTCTGCCGACCGCCCTATATTTCAGCATCAACGGAATGGTGGGCAAACAAAAATTGCGCCCCCATGATCTTTAAATGAGATTGACTGACTAACAAGTACCAGTTCTACTGAATTTTAGTTGCAAAATATGATTTTGCCGTGGACTTCAGTTGTTTTTGTAATCCTGCCTGAATTGGGTGTATACCCATGTTCCAAAGGCAAAATGACATCTCCATGCACTGGATGACTTGTTCCTCTACTGTTTACAGAATCGGCTGGAAGCTTAATCCCTTGTGAGTCTTATATAAACTCCTGTGTGTTTTTCTTCCACAGCATGCCTGGTTAGTTGTGGACTTTGATAACTGGAGGGATTGGCATGACGATGATGATCAGATGATTGACTTGGAACGCTATACAAATGTACGTTGGACTTCTGTGGAGTATGACCAGTTGCTGTTAAACAAACCCGCAACTCACCTCAGTTGCAAATGACAACTAAAAAAACAAATGTGCTATTCTGCACATTATCTTAAAACATGGAGACTGCTTCATTTGTATAAGTGTAATATTCTAAATGTGCAAAGCTAATTTTACTTCATGGCACTCTAACTATTTGACTTGCTGTTTTTCTATTTTCATCATATCGTTGCTGTTTTCCTCTTCGTTGAGGTGCTTCTAAATATTCTTTATCATTGGGCCTCCTATCACTTAAATGTATATCCAGTCATGTGACATAACTCATGGCAAGCAACACAAACTTATCACCATAACAAATATGCTGTGCAAAAATAACTATAAATACATGTCGGAATGTTGTGGCATGTAACAAAAGCTCTAAACTCTGTGAACCCTCCCTTCTTCTTGCCCCCTGATTGTGTTCATGGTAGGTTATATTATTAAAACAATCAGTATAACAAACATTTGTGCACATCATCACCGTCAAACCAACTTTTCTTCATTCTTTCTGGTTGTTCTCCTTAGAGCAGAGGAGGTTAAGGGGAGATTTAATAGAGGTGTTCAAAATCATGAAGGGTTTTGACAGAGCAAATATGGAGAAACTGTTTCAAGTGGCAGAAGGTCGGTAACCATAGGACACAGATTTAAGGTAATTGGTAAAAGAACCAGAGGCGAGATGAGGGGAAATTATTTTACACAGCGAGTTGTTATGATCTGGAATGCACTACGTGAAAGGGCGGTGGAAGCAGATTCAATAATAACTTTCAAAAGGCAATTGGATAAATACTTGAAGGGGAAAAATTTGCTGGGCTATGGGGATAGCGCAGGGGAGTAGGACTAATTGGATAGCTCTTGCAAAGCGCTGTCACAGGCATGATGGGCCAAATGGCCCCCTTCTTTGCTGTATCATTCTATGATTCTATGATTCTAAATGCTTAAGCCTTTTTTTTTCTCATTTCAAATTGGTTATTTTCTATTTTCATTTAACTATTCATTAGTTTGATTAAAGAAAATCTATAATATTTCTTCCTAATTTCACTTTTCCCTCAATTGCATTTCAACAAAAAAAACTTCTTCGAGGTGCAGTTGCCATGACAGTTTTCTGTCCTTCTCATTGTATACCCTCAACAATAACATTCAAAAGATAATAAACATAAATAATTTATCAGTTCTACCCATCCAAGCATGCTCCCAGCTGTGCCTCAGACCTGCCTGAGCTCAGGTATACTTTCCACTGATACTTCACAGCCCTATATGCCCAGTTGATGTTCTAACCCAAACAACCTCAATACAACTCCACAAGCCTCTTTGGGGTCCAGTCTCCATTACAACCTATGCATAGAGTGCAATTTTATTGCCACTTGATGCATCATGTATAAACTACTAGAAGCCATCCAATGGCCCTAGTTCCTGGATTTCCCATTCCCTCCCTCCCTCAGCACCCCCAACTCCTGCACTTTACTGCTCCCAGCTGACCCTCTACTAAGCCCAATTTCCTGATATACTCACCCAACTCTTTCCTTTTTTGCTTTGCATATGAGCCCTGCTCCTGTTGCTTTCCCTTTTGATATGAACTGCCCCTCATGCCACTCAATCCAGGTGTTGTCCACTAATCAGCTTCCTTCTATCCCTGCCTCCATGCTGTTTTTTCATCAGCCACTAATCATGCTAATTCAATTTTTTCCTCTTTGGTTGATATTTTAAAATATCACTGTTTTCTGTTCCGTTCACTTTTAAATTTGAGACATTTTAGGTTGTCTTCCTCACCAGTGTAAATCAATATCCCAGGTAGCAGTCACCAATTGTTAAGAATTTTGGATGTATCTTAGATTGTCTCTTAGGTTCAGCACTGGTCTCTCCCATAAGCAGGCCTTGCGTCCCTTACAATTAGGAGTTCACCCATACTACCCAAAATCTAGTTATACGATAGTCTGACCTTGAAGCCAAACACTGAAATCCCCTTGTAATAGAAATTGGATATTGTAATTCTTGCATATTGCAGTCCAAAAGCTGGACTGATTAACACTTTAGCGAGACACAGCCAGATACAAATTGTTAAATTGCTTTATTTTACAGTCAGTAAGTGATTAACCATTACAGCAAATTTCACCGTTAACTTGATCTCTGCCCCTCCATGTAATAAATAAAATAATAAAAATATGCCACCTTGCCTCTGTTAGTGGGCTAAGTAATACTTTCTTTTGGCCAGCCTTTTCACTGAATCAGCCCACGGTTAGTTCTTAAGGTTGACTGTCCTTTATTTGTCCCATCTCAGCAGTTCGTCCCAACCGACCCAGAACATATGTTTCTCTGTTCTTTTGTTCTCTCCATCGACAGGAAATCAAGGGCTTGACTTCTGCTAGCTCTCTGGGGACTGGATAGCTCACCTGTCCAATCAACCAGCAACTGGCCTCCTGGATGTTGGACATAGTGAGACTACCTGATGCTGCGTACCAATAATACAGTCCCTCCCAACATCTAATGCGAATGCCTGTTGGCAGTGTCTGAAATGTGGCAACATTTCACCTGTGGTCCCAGATGGTTAAGAATAAGTTTTGATGGCTGTCCATTTTATTTGATGAATGAAAGTTTTAAGATCCTAGCTGCTCTCATCTGCATGTGAAACTGTTGGAGTTACATTTGTTTTAAGGTATATCTCTACAGTCCCTTTAAAATGTGATTTATGAAATATATTCTTAAAGCTGGTCTTCATTGTTTGCACTTTTTTAAGTTGGAAATTGGAAGTTAAAACTGATGAGTAAATAAAACTCTGGCATGGAACCATATTTTTTTTTCTCAACTTAAATTTTTTTTTTCAGATGATGAAAGATCTGAATGATACTGGGCCACCTCCTGCAATGGATGATTTAGATGTAAATATTCAACCATGCTGAATGGGTTCTTAGTTAACAGAAACACGGAATCAAATTTCTTTCAATTTATTGTAGTTTTGTTATCTGACCAAAATGACGCATTGTGGTAAAAAGTAGAAAATGTCTGTAGTACATTCCCAACAGTGGAGATCACAGGGCAGACTACCCGTTCCTGGGGCTGTTGGATCACTTTGGCCCAACGCAAACAGAAAAATGGGCGGGGAGGAATTTTACGCTCGTAAGAGAGCCTGCCAATCGCTCCAGGTGTAAGAATTGGAACAGCTACCCTCACATAGTGACTTCCATTAGTGTGGAGCTCAGTTATGAGAAATGCGAAACTCCTTTATGGAGAGTAACTCAGTAATGCAACAACTGATATGCACCTCTTCAAAAATGGCTCGGACAACAAAAGCCCGAGAATGATGTACCCCATATGTCTGGGAGTGGTGTGTGTGCACCAAGTGATGAGTTGAAATGTCACCAAGACCATTTGTCTTGTGCTGCAGGGCAAAGGATTGATAATTTTGAATTTATTTTCCAGTGTTTTCTTTGGTTGTTTATCTTAGTTACATTAAAAGGGAACAGCATTCTCTTGGGAGAGGAATGGGCACATTAGTGCGGTGGTTGTGGTACTGGAGTTCAAATCCCACCATGACTGGTTGTGAAGTTGAATTCAATAATTCTGATCATTTGTAGCTGGCACCTGAATAAAAAAATGTTGTAAAAACCCAACTGTTTCATCAATGTACCTGGTCGGACCTATATGTGGTAGACTCTTTAAATGTCTTCTGTAGTGCCCTAGCAAGCCACTTACAACTATTTATATAAAAGATGGCTGACCATCACTGTCCCAGGGCAACTATGGATGGGTAATAAAAGTGGCTTCACCAGTATTGCCCATATCCTGAGAACATTTTTTTTTTTAAATTGAGGCAAAATAAAACAACATCAGCTACTGAGAGGGCATTTGTATTTGACACTGAAAATAGAGTATCGTTTTTCTTAATGAACATTTCCTGGAGTATTCCATTAATTGTACTGTAATTACTTTGATGCCTCTCTGACTACTGCTATAAATTTGCCATATTTAGATGTTTTACAACAATTGTGCTCCACTTATCCCTGTGACATGTCTTTCTGTACGTGTCAACAGATTTAATAAACAATTGTAATTTTCTGCAGGCCCGATAAAATTGCTAGATAAATATTGCTAAATATTCATTACAGCTCCATGTGGGAGGAGTTGGCTTCCCAGCCATATCTGATCCAAGTACTTAGGAAGGAATTTTCAACATGTTGGCCAGTCATCTGAAAGACAAAGCATCCCATACCGCAATTTGAACATCTCAGCTCCTTTGCACTTTCAGTACTTCCCTATTAAAAGAAATCTATTATAAAAATTGTGCAAACTAATAAACTATGAGAATACCCAGTTTCCATCATGAGGCAGGAAAGCATTCACAACTTACCTATGACTTTGTCCTTTGTGAATTTTCAGATGTCTTTTTCCTTTACTGTGAAATAAACCGAATGTTCTACCGTTCTTATTTTGTAAAACCCATGACCGTCATACTTTGCAAAAGTCAGTTGTTGACTGTAGGCTATTATAAAATATAGGCAATGTGTTAGAATCAAACCTTTATTTTGAAATAATTATAATTTGAACAGTTATCCTAATGTCAGGGGTGGGAAATTTTACTCCCAGGCTGGAAAGCGGCTTAGTGAGTGGCTGGCCTGTCTGGGAATGGCAGCAAGAGGCCCAGCCAATTTTAAAGGTTGGGCCTCATTAACATGTCACCGGCCGACTTCCTGCTCATCCTGGCCCCACAAAGGAAAGTTTTAAACTTATCTTATGGGCATCTCTGGTGGTTCGACCAGGTTCTTCCTGTCGAGGTGCCCGCTGACTACCTGGTTAAGGTGGCCTCAGAGTCCTGTTGACATAATAGGACTTCAATTTGCATAAATGTATAAGGCTCCAGCCTGACTCAGGTGGGCACCTCATACGCCTGAAAAATCAGGCTATTTAAAATCACGACAGTTGGGGGACAGAGTGGGTAACACCACTCCATTTTAACTGTCCCTGCCCTCCACACCCAGTTTCCACTGGGTGGGGGGAGTTGAAATTCCCCACAGGCAGTTGTACTTTGGCTTTCATTTGCATGTGCAGCATTTTCTGGTTTTTACATATTCATTTTACATAACTTCTCTCTTTCTAGGATGAGCCTCTGGACAGTGTTGAAGGTAAGCTCAAGAAAAACACTCTGTAAATTATAACACTATTGCTGGTGTGAATGCCAGTCGATTGCCTGTGATGTTGCTGCAACACCTCCACTGGGGGGAGAGTGTAATTACAGCAAGACAAGTTTACATGGGCAGATTCCATTATAAATGTAGGCATAGGAATTTATAAAGGAAAAAGTTGACAGGAAGCACATACAGACATAAGTTTTTTAATATATAGAGATAGATAAGATCAATCTAGAGAAAAAAGTTTTGCAGTAGAAACTGCTATTTTGGATTTGGTTTGGTACTTAGTTGTGCAAGAGGTTTTAGATTTTATCACAAAACAAGCTTATCGCTTCATTTAAACTTTCGGAAGTTAAAGCTTGCGTAAAAGTGGACAAAAAGGAAATGCAATGTCATAAATTGGACTCCTCCAAAACAGCAAGTATAGAACACTTGGCTGAAATTTATATACATGTATCTCTGACTGAATATACTGACTGTAAAGGCTAACTCATAACAGAAGCAAAATACTGTGGATACTGGAAACCTGAAATAAAAACAGAAAATGTTGGAAAAGCTCAGCAAGTCAGGCAGCCAGTTCTGATGAAAGGTCTTCGACCTGAAATGTTAACTCTGTTTCTTTCTTCACAGATGCTGCCTGACTTATTGAGCTTTTCCAGCATTTTCTGTTTTTAACTCATAATAGTTGAAGTTAACACCAATCTTGATTCATCTATACTGTGTTGGGTAGACCTCTTCCTAATAATCTGATGGGGAGAAGAAAAAAGCTAGGAACTTGAATTATAGAGGAAGCCCATGTATGAATGGGGGGTGGATATTATTATCGCTGATAGAGGCTTTTTGAATAAACTCTGATGCAAGACTGATATTGTCCTGAACAATTTGCATGTCTGTTCCATTCAAAAGAAAGGTATATACTCAATGTACAGATCTGAAATTTAAGAATTGGTTTTGTTTCTTCTATGAAAAAATAAAGCCTGGAAGGATTTATTTGGGGGAAGAAAGGGTGACGCACAGGTTAGCAAAACACCTAGACACTTGTAGCCAGTGAGTAGTGCTTGGCTTCAAAATACAAAAAGTAAGCTGAGAAAGGACTCTCATGCCCATCCGAGCTCACCGTAACCAGATCCTGGGGGAGGCAGAAACGCTTTGGGAAATTCCTCTCTATCACAGTTATCTGTGAATCACCAGGAAATAAACTTAACTAACTCTCACACCACTTTCCCCCAATAAGCCCAATTGTGAAGAAGTAGAGATAAAGGTGATTTTGAGAAATGCTAACATATTGGCTCAAACTTGTTATGCTTCCCTACTTAAACTGTAGAAATCTTAGTTCTTTTTCCAAATTAAGAGACTAACCATAATGTATGATTGTTTATATGTATCTACTAATAACATTAAAAATTAGTTATCTTATTAATCTACCAAGAATTTAACTGGGTTAGTTAAAAGACAAAATCATTCTGAAAACTATTTTAATTTTCAACTACCACCTCCAGAGTTGTAGCCAGAGAAGGATGGCAACAGCACAAAACTGGAAGAATCTACAAAGGATTCCAAGACCCTGGCAGAACAAACAGTGTGAATACAATCAGTTTATGTATTGAACTTTTAAATCTATTCTTGAAGAGGCTTTCTCTCAATTGCAATTGCTGAAGGTTGGAAGATTGTCTGATTATTGGATTTCAGGTGTAAGAGAAGACTGTTAAATCCAAACTGTTCAGTTCATGTCTTGAAACGGCTCCTGTATTTGTGACCTGGATTGTATTACACTAGTCTAATAAAGGAACTTATGAAAGAAACCCATTTGGTCGCAGGCAACTTTTTTTTGAAAGGCTATTCCAATGCAAAAAAAAAAGGACTAGGAAACATTTAGACTGTTAATTCTTGGGAGCTGATCTTTTTAGTACTCGATTGACAAGATTCAGTTTGAGGACTGAAAGCTGATTATAGACTATTAAGGATAGTATCCGACTAAAAACAAGGACATATAAGGTAGCCAAACTTAGTGGGAGGATAGAAGATTGGGAAGTCTTCAAAAGACAGCAAAAAGTAACTAAAGGATTGATTAAGAAAGGGAAGATAGATTATGAAAATAAATTAGCAAAAAATATAAAAACAGATAGCAAGAGTTTCTACAGATTTATAAAAAGAAAAAGGGTGGCTAAGGCAAACGTAGGTCCCTTAGAGGATGAGACCGGGAAATTAATGGTGGGAAACATGGAGATGGCAAAAATGCTGAACAAATATTTTGTTTCAGTCTTTATGGTAGAGGACACTAAGAATATCCCAACACTGGACAAACAGGGGGCTCTTGCGGGGGAGGAGCTAAATACGATTAAAATCACTAAGGAATTGGTACTCAGTAAATTAATGGGTCTCAAGGCGGATAAATCCCCTGGACCTGATGGCTTACATCCCAGGGTCTTGAGGGAAGTGGCAGTAGGGATTGTGAATGCTTTGGTAATAATTTTCCAAAATTCTCTGGACTCGGCAAAGGTCCCGGCAGATTGGAAAACTGCTAATGTAACACCCTTATTTAAAAAGGGTAGTAGGCAGAAGGCTGGAAATTATAGACCAGTTAGCCTAACAGCTGTGGTGGGTAAAATTTTGGAGTCTATTATTAAGGAGACAGTAGCGGAACATTTGGATAAACATAATTTAATAGGACAAAGTCAGCATGGCTTTACGAAGGGGAAGTCATGTCTGACAAATTTGCTTGAGTTCTTTGAGGACATAACGTACAGGGTGGATAAAGGGGAACCAGTGGACGTAGTGTATTTAGACTTCCAGAAGGCATTCGACAAGGTGCCACATAAAAGATTATTGCTCAAGATAAAGAATCATTGGATTGGGGGTAATATTCTGGCATGGGTGGAGGATTGGTTATCTAACAGGAAGCAGAGAGTGGGGATAAATGGTTCATTCTCGGACTGGCAACCAGTAGCCAGTGGTGTTCCGCAGGGGTCGGTGCTGGGTCCCCAACTCTTTACAATCTATATTAACGATTTGGAGGAGGGGACCGAGTGTACCGTATCAAAGTTTGCAGATGATACAAAGATGGGAGGGAAAGTAGAGAGTGAGGAGGACATAAAAAACCTGCAAGGGGATATAGACAGGCTGGGTGAGTGGGCGGAGATTTGGCAGATGCAATACAATATTGGAAAATGTGAGGTCATGCACTTTGGCAGGAAAAATCAGAGAGCAAGTTATTATCTTAATGGCGAGAAACTGGAAAGTACTGCAGTACAAAGGGATCTGGGGGTCCTGGAGCAAGAAAATCAAAAAGTTAGTATGCAGGTGCAGCAGGTGATCAAGAAGGCCAATGGAATGTTGGCTTTTATTGCTCGGGGGATAGAATATAAAAACAGGGAGGTATTGCTGCAGTTATATAAGGTATTGGTGAGACCGCACCTGGAATACTGCATACAGTTTTGGTCTCCATACTTAAGAAAAGACATACTTGCTCTCGAGGCAGTACAAAGAAGGTTCACTCGGTTAATCCCGGGGATGAGGGGGCGGACATATGAGGAGAGGTTGAGTAGATTGGGACTCTACTCATTGGAGTTCAGAAGAATGAGAGGCGATCTTATTGAAACATATAAGATTGTGAAGGGGCTTGATCGGGTGGATGCGGTAAGGATGTTCCCAAGGATGGGTGAAACTAGAACGAGGGGGCATAATCTTAGAATAAGGGGCTGCTCTTTCAAAACTGAGATGAGGAGAAACTTCTTCACTCAGAGGGTAGTAGGTCTGTGGAATTTGCTGACCCAGGAAGCTGTGGAAGCTACATCATTAAATAAATTTAAAACAGAAATGGACAGTTTCCTAGAAGTAAAGGGAATTAGGGGTTTCGGGGAGCGGGCAGGAAATTGGACATGAATTTAGATTTGAGGTTAGGATCAGGCAGCCATGATCTTATTGAATGGCGGAGCAGGCTCGAGGGGCCGATTGGCCTACTCCTGCTCCTATTTCTTTTGTTCTTATGTTCTTATAGCCACAAAAAATTGCGCATAGTGAGTTGAATACCTTCCAGAAATTCATTGACTTTACTATTTGTCTATGTAAAAATTAAAATCTCCAATCATAACCACATTATTTCTGCTGCATGTTTCCCTATTCTCCACATTTATACATTCTCCCACTACACCACAACTGGCAGGAAGTCTGTCGACAACTCCCACCAGAGTCTTGCATCTTTTACTGTTCCTTAGTTCTATCCATACTGTTTCCACTGCCTTGACCACCCTTACTGATGTCCATTTCTTCCACTCCTGTGATTTTGTCTTTTATCAATATTGCTACTCCTCCTTTTCCAATTTCCCTGTCCTTTCTGGAGATCCTATAGCCTGGAATATTTAGCTCCCAATCATGCCTAGATTGTCGCTGGGTCTCTGTAATGGCTGCTACATCATATCCTTTAAGCTGAATTTGTGCTTCTAACTCATTTGTCTTATTTCTTCTGCTATATACATTCATGTACATAACTCTTATTTTAGTAACTGACCCTGCTCTACCTATTTGCTTTTATGGTGTATTTCTCACATTTTTGACCTATCACTTGTTTGGTTGCTCATGCTCTGCACATTTCTATAAGGCAATTTAATATATTTTTTACATCACTCCTACTTTATTTTTAACAAGTAATTTAAGATTACATTCTATAATCTTTTCTGTTCTCAGATCTTTATCTCCTTTTGTACTCTGAGCCTCATAATCCTGAGGAGGATACATTCTGGCCATAAATATGAAAGAGTTGTGCACCTTTTATAGCTTAACAGACTTCCCTGTTGCACCAGTGTATTTGTTTTACAGTTAGCTATTATTTCCCATATAGAATTCGGGAGGCATCAAACAGATTTGATGTTAACTAAAGAAGTGTTTTCTGTTGAAGATCTTTGACAGCTCTCTGGTGAATGATTGCCCAGCTGAGGTTTATGAGAGAAGTGAAGCCCATTTGTGTGGTTTCCACGCTGATCCCTTTGTTCTGGACCCTTGACCTTGTGCCTGGTTGGGAGAAGCAGAAAGTGTGCACTTATTTTTGTGCAATGTTGGGACAATCTGAAGCACCTTTCACAGCACCTTTGTGCATCACAGAGATCCCAATTGTTTAGGGGTACGGTTTTCCTGCAATGAAAGGTATTGGTCATGAGGCTTTTTTTGTTTGTGAATAGCAATGCTGAACCAAAGAAGACAGTAAAGACAGTGGCTTGAAAAACAGAATTCCACCAATAGTCTTCTAAGATTAACTGTGATACTACATGACAGAGCAATGCTCATGTTCATGTGTGCTTGGAATTCACTATAGCCTAAAAATCAGAAACTGAAGGGAATAAATTCCACATGAAAATCAATCTTGAAATTTCCTTAATCTGGAGAATTTCTCTCTTGACTGACGGGGGACTTACAGTGTGATTTTAGTGATGTGGTTACATAGTGTAAATTGGGTGTTAAGGCTGAACTGACTCCAAAACAAAGGATCACTCAGGTGTCCAGTTGGACCCTGACTCAGGATTCAAGCTTCATTTACACTATTACTAAAGTGTCAGTGTGAACCAAAACCTCTTTGCACCACAGCTACAGCTGTAGTGTATGCGGCCTGTGTTTTTTGTTTGTTTCTGTGAAAATGACCAAGAGACTTGAATGCAAGCTAAGACAGTTGGAACAAGCTTCCCCAATTCTGCGTTTGTGTTCTTAGTGAACATGTTTGAAATCTGTCTCTGTCCCAGACTTTCACTGGATGGCTAACAACGTAGCATGAGTTTGAGGACATTACATCAGATATAATGGAGATAGCGGCCTTGATAACTGTCAGCCACCTTTTCTGTTCCTCAACCTGCCCCAATTATCTTCTGAGACTCCTCTATTTCCCTGATAATCCAGCTTGCTGACTGCATTTCTCAGCAGCAAATTCAATGCTGCTCCCACAAACTAGAGAAAGCAGGGGAACGTCAATTGCAGGCAGCGCTATACCATACAAGTGAAAAATCCTTACTTATCTATAGCAGAAATCTGTCTCTGCAAAACTTAGAACCCAGTTAGGGCCCGGCAATACTAGTGTTTAATTTATTGGCTGTGTCAAGTAAAATTCAGACCCTCTTTACACAGTAATCAATCGGTACGCTCATTTGGTGCCAGTAAGAGAATGTGCAGTACTTGCTCCATTTCATACCATCCTGACTAAGTAGTATGTTACATATTGTTCACTGAGGACAGCAATGTTTTCAGTAAGTGTGGTGAGCTTGTGATTGTAAGCTGAAAACATTTTGATAACTGCATATACATATTCCTCACAGAAGGTGGAAAAACTATCCAGTTGTTATCACTTCATATTTGCAGCAATTTATTTCAAAACACCAGTTGCACACATACCCCTTGTTGACGCATGTGGGGAACTGCCATGGCTCACATTTGAACCTCTGCTAACAACCATGCGTTTCGTCAGTGTTGTTGACACGGTTGTGAAAGGAATAAACACAAATGTACATGTCCGTGCCATCACCTTCCATAACAAGGAGATTTCAAAATTCTCCTGGCGTGGTGCTAATGATAACCATTAGTGTACATCACTTAAGGTAGAATGTAATTGAGGTTGCAGCTGGAATGATTCGTGCACTATCTGAGCCTTGCACCATTCCCTGAGGAATAATGATTCCCCTGGGTCTGAGCTAACGAGACCTAGCCAAGAAATTCAACAGCTGAGCTGACTCATTGTTCAAGCTATAAAGGTACCGACTGAGGCAAGTAAGTTACTAGCATTCTTGTTTGAAACATAGCCTCTGTTGGAAATATTGTTTGTTTTCTAAATGATGTAAAGGTCCTCAAATGGGCAGAATGCAGACATCCATTTTTTAATGCATGTATCTATACACAAAGCAAAATTGTAGATTTTACTCTTCAACTAAAGAAACAAAAACCTCTCCAAACTGTATTGTGTTTATAAAAAACATATACAATTTTTTAAAAAGAAAAAAGACTTGCATTTATATAGTGCCTTTCACAACCTCGGGACGTACCAAAGTACCAATTATGTACTTTGTGAAGTGTAGTCACAGAGGAAACGCGGCAGCCAATTTGCACACAGCAAGGTACCACAAACAGCAATGTGATGATGACCAGATAATCTGTTTTTAGTGATGTTGGTTGAGGGATAAATATTGGCCAGGACACCAGGGATAACTCCCCTGCTCTTCTTCGAAATAGTGCCATGGGATCTTTTACGTCCACCTGAAAGGGCAGACAGGGCTTCGGTTTAATGTCTCACCTGAAAGACGGCACCTCCGAGGTGGCAGCCTAGATTTTGTGCTCAAGTCTCTGGAATGGGACTTGAACCCACAACCTTCTGACTCAGAGGTGACACTGCTACCACTGAGTCACTACAGACACCTAAACAATACAGTTTCTTATATATGTTTTGTGTGGCTATGATTTTTTAAAATTCTGCACAATCCACTTCGCAGTCATAACAGAGCTTAAGGAGATAGTCAGCATTGTCCTTGTCAGGTTCTCAAGCTGATTTCCGTTCTGTAGACAATTTACCCTTTTAGTGATGCTAGTAGATTTGCTGTCCAGTCACTATGGAGCAGCAAACAAAACAAATAGAATGTTTAATTATATAATCAAATCAGTACAAGTCAGAGGACACTGCAACTGTACAGTTCCCTGGTCAGAGCATACCTAAAGGAAAAATAGCACCCCTTAAGGGCAGTCAGCAGCCATTATTCTTTTAGTCCATTAGGCACAAAGGCCCTTTTCAAAAATTGGCCACTGGAGGCCAAGCAAATGAAGGGACATAGAACCTGGTTGGCCTTATTGCAAGGAGAGAGCCCCCCATTTTAGAAAAATGTAACTTTTCACATCTGACCCCTTCATCAATGCCCATTGTTAACGGGTGTTGAGTCTCTGGAGAGCTGCTCAGGCAGTCATGGGTTGGACTCCAAATTTAAATACAACTCTTGGTTTTAATGAGACTTGCATACAGCCATTGTGCAGGCTCCAAGCATGCTAGATGCTTCCTGCCAGAATCATAACGCACTAAACGCATATTGCATTGAAGAAACCCCAGGCCTTTCTCTCTGAAAACATGGGGCCCTGGCGCCTGAAGCCATTACATTCAGTTTCAGGCTGTCATGCTGAAATTGTGTAGTGTTCTGCCCAGGCTGCTCTTTGACTACTGCATTCAGTTCTAGCCATTGATACAGAAGAAAAACATCAAGCTCCAGAAGTGCTGCAGAGAGGACCATAAGACTGATCCTTAGTGTCAGAGAATTGAGTTATGAGGTGAGGATAGAAAAACTTGGGATTCTTCAAACTAGAAATAAGGTGAATGAGAGGAGACCTTATATAAGATAAAAATTAGAATTGAAAAGGTTAATTTAAAGCATTATTTCAAGTTAAATCACAGTTGCAGGAGAAGGGAACATTGGAACAACATGTTAAATGACATACTCAGAAATGATGTGAGAAAGTACTTCTTCCCACAAGATGGCTAAAACTGAGTATGGTGGTGGAGGCAAACACTGGACTCATTCAAGTGATGGTTGGATGCTTGATTGGGGGCATAGGTTTCTACAGAAGGATGAGCTATGAATGGCTTCCCTCATCTGTACTTTTCTTTTGGTGAAAGATTGGAGAAACTTGAGCTTTTCAACCTTGAGAGGAGACAAGAGGAATATAAGATAGTAAACTGTACAGAAAAAGTAAATGTGGACTTGTACTTCAAACTAAACAATGGCACTAGGGCAAGGAGGCACGGGTTCAAACCGTGAAAAAGCACGCTTCTGTCTGATGTCCAGAAGCTCTTCACATGCTCTTCTTGAGTCCCACATTCCCCCTTGTACATTTTGGTCTTCAGACTCTGGCCTTTTGTGCATCCACCCTTCCTTTGCACCATAACTGTTACTAGAGCTTACGGCTGCCTCAACCTGACTCTTTGCAATTTCCTTCCTCAACCTATCTGCCTGTCCATCTCCCTCACTTCTTTTAAGACCCTATTTAAAACCCACCTCTTTGACAAACCACCCTCTTAATGCCTCCTTTGCAACCATTTTTGTCAGATTACATTTCTGTGCAGCACCTTGGGGTGTTTTTCTACATTAAAGGAGCGATATAAATGCAAGTTGTTGATGTTGAAATGCTGTGGGATTTTTCACTAAAATTGCTATATAAATACAAGTTTTTATTGCTTATATTTGTAGGAGGGCGAAATTGTTATTTTTAAGAATATACAATGAGTTGGGTGAGGAATTGTAATGGTAGCTGCAACTCTTGAGAATATTTTTCCTTGAAATGTGATTGAGTAGAATTTTTGTTTTGGTGGAATGTGATTGGGGTGAAAATTAAATGGTCTTGCACAATATGATCGATGAATAACAAAAGTACAGAATACAAAATCAGGGGGAAAAGAAAGAAAAAATAAGGAAGAATACACTGAACCAAAGAAAATTGACTAATTCATTATGGGCATTTCACAGATAATGTTTTTCCAGTAGGACATATGTGGATTATATATTACTTTTTAAAAATAGTTATCCCGTTTAATACAGCACAAAAACAATTGTTAAAACTCCACGTATTCTGCCCTCACTGAATGTTACAAAAACGAATGATGCAACCAGTCACTGGAGCGCGTGCGCGTTTGCGTCTGTCCCACGCGCCGCTCCCTACTAAGATCTGCGCATGCGCCGGGAGGAAGCAGCTCCAGAGTGAAGGAGGAAAGTGTCAACTTTATAAATTTGTTTTCTTTAATATTTAATTTAACGCTTCGGCGCAATGGCGTTTCAGTGTCAAAAGCAATGCTACATGAAGGAGGTAGGAATACGGAAACAAACCAGAGAGGGCCAGCACTGGGGAAGTAAATGGCCATTTAAAGACGTGTTTCTTACCTGGAAGGGGATCTTAATCATTTCAGAGACATGGAGTATTTAACTAGAATGGGAGAGCACAGGTCTGGGGGGAGTCGTGTGCCTTTTGTACAGCAAGTGCATGCAGTAGCTCAGTTATTGTCTTTCCTTCCTGTAATTTGCTCGCCTTCTCTCTCTCTTCCCCCAAGGCTGTTTCCACAGATGTCACCTTGTCACTTTTACTGATCCTAGCTATTTATTTCCAGGTTTTTTTAAAAAAAAATCTAAATTCAAAAACTGCCATGGTGGGATTTGAACTCGCATTCTCCAGATTACTAATCCAGTAACAATGCCACCTTGTCCATCTAGCCATTCTGCATCGGAAAGACTGAGAGTGTTGGTAGGCTATTTGACTGTGGTGGGTTTCACAGATGACCATGATTCTGCCCCTACTTGATGCTCTCACATTTCTAGCAGGGGTCATTGGATAACGGTCAGGTAAAGGAACCCTAGCTGATTTTTTTGTTTCTCCTTTCCTAGCTCAAGGGCACTGAGATCAGCATAAATGTTTATTCTAAGATGCTATTTTCACTCTCCAGTACCAGTGAAACATAGTATGTGTCTTTGCAAGTTAGAGCAGCTGGTATACACGTGAGTGTATTTTATTTTGTTGGCCCCATAGGCCGTACCGGCTGGCTGGTACTGTGCAGAAACTGGCCGATTTTCCGCTGCACCAAACATAATGATTCAGGTCTCCCGACTGTGGCCTTGGGCGCGCTGCCAATATCAGGTCCATTTTAGGGCCGACTTGAAAAACTCCCCCATCATGCCACTGATGGAACTCCCTCTTTAAAGTGTTGCCATACCTGTTGGTCTCTTGAAGGGGGGGGGGGGAAGAGGCAGGTTGATATTTGGGTCATAGAACCTTCATCAGACCACAGTACTGGTGGGGTCTGAGCCCATATTGTGGTCTTGTTCTTTTTCTCCTTTCATGTTTGGTGGACCCATCGTGTTTCGTTTTCATTTTCTATTTTTAATTTCAGATCTGCTGCTTCTGAAGCTTTTCTCCTCTTTGTTACTTTATTACTTATGCTTTTGCTGTACATGGACTTCTCCTGTGTCTTTTCACCCCCTCACTGCCCATTTACACCTTTTTTTGTAATTAAAATAGAAAAAGCTGGAAAACATTCAGTAGAAGGTAACATCTGTGGAGAGAGAGAAACAGAGTTAATGTTTCAGGTCAATGACCTTTCATCAGAACTCTATACTTTTTTGTTCTTACTGTATTATCTCACTGACAATCTCATATCAGCTTGCAGACCATTTACCATATTAACTTCCTCTCTGTGAATGGTGCATCTGGTGGTTCTCTCCGCCTCCCTCTCCTCATCCTTGTTTTTCTCTCTCTTTTTCCAACCTTACTAAAATGCCTGTTTATCTCTTAGTCGATAGTCCGATGAACTGTACTCACCCGAAATGTCATAACCTGTCTTTTTACAGATGGTGAATTTTTCATATTTATTTCAGATTTCTAGCATGTGCAGTTTTTTCCTTTTTTATTTCATTAATAACTTTTTAATGTGTGTTTTCGTATTCTGATATGGTGACATACTCTCGCTGTTACTTCTCTGTATTTCTTGCTGTTTGTGTTTTATTTTCACAATGCTTTTCATTCCAGTTTGAGACCTCGGTGGTATCATGTATTCCAGCAGAGTTAAAAGTCGCTGTTAATGGGAAAAAGGAAGTTCTGAAAGGTTTCAACGTGATCCTTGAGGACACCTTACTGTTTCCAGAGGGAGGTGGACAGGTCAGAATGGTTTGTTTCTCAAAGAGCTGATGGTTTAAGGTGAATTGACTGCGTAGTGATGTATATGAACATACAAACAATGACGAACAGAAAAAGACTCTCTGGTCCATCCAGCCTATCCCACACAAGTGTGCAACTATAAATTGTACATCATAATATATAGACTCTGGGCCCCCAACTCCCTCTCCTGGGAGAGGCGAGAAACCAGATTAAAAACCCAGGCCATTTTGGGAGAAAAAATCTGGGAAATTCCTCTTTGACCCCCCCACTTAGGTGATCAAAACTAGTCCAGGAGATCACTCTCTGGCCCTGATAATGTCACGCAGTGCCTACCTTTTGTACAATGTGAAAATGGCAGTTTAACGAGTCAGATCAGTGATTTTAAAGTAGCAAGAGCTACTGCTACCTGCCTGCCTGCGGTTGGGGAGGGCTCAAACTCATTTTGAAGTCTACAGTGCAGCAGTGTGACTCCAGTCTCATCATGTTTGCGTGATGATACAAAGCTAGATGGGAAAGTTAACTGAGGAGGACGCAAAGAGGCTGCAAAGGGATATAGACGGGTTAAGAGAGTGGGCGAGAAGGTAGATGGAGTATAATGTGGGGAAATGTGAAATTATCCACTTTGGTAGGAAGAATAGAAAAGCAGAATATTTTTTGAAAGGTGAGAGACTAAGAAATGTTGGCAGTCAGAGGAGTTTGGGTGTCCCTGTACACGAATCACAAAAAGTTAACATACAGGTACAGCAAGCAGTTTGGAAGGCAAAGGGGTTGGAGTAGAAGAGTAAGGAGGTCTTGCTGCAATTATATAGGGCTCTGGTGAGACAACACCTGGAGTACCGCTTTGGTGTCCTTGCCTAAAGGAAGGACATACTTGCCTTAGAGGTGGTGCAACAAAGGTTCACTGGATTGATTCCTGGGATGAGAGGGTTGTCCTATGAGGAGAGATTGTGTAGAATGACCCTATATTCTCTGGAGTTTAAAAGAATGAAAGGTGATCTCATTGAAATGTACAAAATTCTTAAAGGGTTTGACAGGGTAGATGCTGAGAGACTGTTTCCCCTGGCTGTAGGGTCTAAAACTAGGGGTCATAGTCTCAAGATAAGGGGTCGGCCATTTAGGACCGTGATGAGGAAAAATTTCTTCCCTCAAAGGGTTGTGAATCTTTGGAATTCTCTACCCCAGAGGGCTGTGGATGCTCAGTCATTGAGTATATTCAAGACTGAGATCGATAGATTTTTGGACACTAAGGGAATCAAGGGATATTGGGATAGGGTGGGAAAGTGGACTTGAGGTAGAAGACCAGCTATGATCTTATTGAATGGCGGAGCAAGCTCAAGGGGCTGTATGGCCTACTCCTGTTCCTATTTCTTACGTTCTTATAGAGGGTGTTGGATGAATGCTCAATGTTGTAGCTTAGCAACAAATTATCTTAAACACTTTTTGTACCTATGACCCTGTTTGTTCAGTAAATGTTTGTCCTTGTGTTTTCATTTTCACTTTTAGTAATTCCCTTTGAATGATGGGCATACAAACGTGCTTGTGTCATCACTTTGATGTCCACAGTATACGCACCTCCTGGCACCTTGAACTAACTTTGTAATTGCTGAAAAATTAAAAGGGTCTACATGACTACTGCGGTCTTGAATATAGACCAGTCTCAGATCAGTACGTGCAGTGTTAATTAAAGTCTTAAAATAAAGTGGCAGAGAGGCTAAGTCAGATATTGAGGCTAAGTGGGCCAGGAATTTGACATGGCGCCACTCTCGAGCAGATATTCAGCTTGGGTAGTAATTGGTTTGGAACCTGGTGTAGAGGTGAATTTTATTTAAGGGGGAAAAAAGTAATCATAAAAGCAGCAACAGAAAAACTGGCTACCACGAGCTGTTGTGAGGATCTGATTGATCTAGCATGAACCAATTTTGCCTTTTATTGATGCCACATGGACCAATTGACAATGCTAGAGTTCACTACAGTATTAACACAACTTCTAATGATGTAGATAGAATAGCTTGATAAAACTTTAACTTGTATTTGGTGTTTGAAGCATTTTCAATTTTATTATTGGTGGAATTGAAGCTTTGCTTGTGCTCAGAAAACAATGAAAACATTTTTTTGAAAGCTTCATACAATTTATTTCTTAAAGCCAGATGACCGTGGGTTCATAAATGACATCGCTGTGATAAGAGTGACACGACAGGGCCCCGAGGCGATTCACTTTGTGCAGTCACCCTTGGAGCCTTTGTCTAAGGTTCAGCTGAAGATTGACTGGGAAAGACGATTTGATCACATGCAGCAGCATTCAGGTACTCAGTTAACCCTTTCAGTGCAGCCTTTTAGGTGCGCTAGGCTTTCGAAAATAAACCTTTCATTTGATCACTTCTAAGCAGAGAGGAGCATCTCCCCGCTACACAGATTGCTTTTTTCCCCAAAAGAGAAGTTCATTTGCACTAATCCGTAATGACCATAGTGATAAAGCATCAAATACTGAACCTTCAACAGGGAATTTACAGTCCAATTCTAGTCTGACACTCCACTGCTAGATACACTGCGCTGCCTAGGACACACAAATGTAGAAATTTGTCTGCTCAAATGACTTACTGAGAAAAGTAGCATTTTTGATGTGCATTATTTTGGCCGAATGAAAAAGTGCATGACCCTGAAAATTTGCCACTGTTCAGGCTGACTCCTGCCATAACTTCAGGAGGAATCTGCAGGAATGGCTCTAGCTATGCTGAGTCCGGGCTTGTGTTGAGGTTTCTGGGATGGCCTGTGTGGGCAGAGCCTCTGCCCACCCCTTTAAGACACCGTCAATGTAAAGGGGTGGTGGAGACTGCAAACATTGGAGTTCCCGAGTCTCAAGCTACCTTTGGGACCCCGCCTGTTTGTTTGGCTTAGGTACCCACCGACGGTTGTGGGGCCCATCAAGGGTGGAGGCCGGGATCATGGCTATGACCCCTAAAGATTTGGCCAGCTAGGTTTTTTTCTTTAAAGTAGCCTCCAGCTTGCTAAGGGCATTGAAATCACAGAACCACCCACCGACCCTGTGAACTTTGACATAGTCTGCAGTGGAGGTCTGGTGCAGGCACGTCTCAGCAGTTATGCCAAGAAGCTTTTACCCTGCGGATTTTGGGGCCTGTTTCTTTTTGAGTATTATTAAATGCCTGATACCTTTTGATTACTGAACAAGCTTTTCACTTTCCAAAATGTTTTAAAATTTTGGGTTTATCACTTTTGCATTAAATTATGATTAGCACATTTTTTATTTTTAGAATAAATGTGCATCTTTTGTTGCATTTTGTTTCAGGACAACATTTAATTACAGCCATAGCAGATTTGATGTTTGGTTTCAAAACTGCCTCATGGTAAGCATAGAATAAGTAAAGTTGCGAATATATACAGAACCATTTCCTGATTATACTTAATTTTTTCCTCCAGTTTATATTGTTGAATAATCATGTAACATATGTTCATTTAATGAGGAAAGGCCATTAAGCCTACTCTATCCAGAGCCAATGTCTGATTATTCTATCATGGGCTGCCCTCCCACGTCACTTGTTGATCCCCTATTTTAAGGAACACTATGTTCCCTCTCCACCTCTCCTGGATAAAATCAAACCATGCCGTTAATATCTTTATAAACCTCAATTTCCCTCCCCCCCCCCCCCCCCCCCCCCCCACTTTCAACAGATATCAATCCAGCTCCCCTTTTAAAGGTGTCAAGTTGATTTTTGAACCAACTCCCTCCTCAATAACTTTGACTCAAATGTCCACTATTCTAGGAGTGGTTATTTTTTTTTTCTATTCTCCAATCTTGGTTATGAATTGTGTCCTCCAGTCTTGTGCTCAATGTCCAAGCTAAATAGCTTATTTACTTCAACCTTATTGATACCTTTCATTATTTATGGACCTGAATCATGCCTCCCCTCTCCTGAGAAAAATAACTTTAATCATTCAAGCTATTTTCCACAGCCTAGTACCCTAAGGACTGGAACCATCCTAGTCAGTCTTTTCAGAACATGAATTTTTTGTTTACCAGTCTTGCTGAAATTGTGAGCAATGTTATGTTTTGTGGGATATAAAACAAAATCCCATCTGTTTTCTAGTGGTAATACTGTCCCAGCCTCCCATAGTGCAGCAAAGGTACAGATAAAGGGAGCTCTATTTTGAGAGGCTGGTGGTAGAAGGGCTTAGGAAAACAAACCTTAAATTTCCGGGCTTGAATCCAGCTCAGACTGATGGGATCAAAGGTTTCTCTCTCTATTGGTTATTAGGGTGCTGGTTGAGATGAGACTGGAAGGGCTTTTCACCTCACCAGCAGAATACCCAATCTGCAAGTGCTGGATGTGGACACCAGGTTCAAAAGGAGAAATTGTCCCATTTCCCACCACTGATATTCATCAGCTTGATGAGAACAAATTCACTGGAGTATTTTTTTTAAAAGAGAAACTCCCCACAAACTAGCCAGCACATGGTTCAAAGCACCAGGAAATTTTTTTTTCTTTGAGAAAGCTATTGAAATTTGCAATTTAAAATAAAAAGGGTTGGTTTTTGCTTTGGGATAGAATCCCCACTATTCTACAAGTGATATAATTCTGCAATGTATTGTGAATTAACAGTAATACCAAAATCACAAATGGAAATAAGTGTGATACTGTCATAATATTTACAATATTCTCATTCTTTCAGCTGAGTTGATATAGCCCTGGCCTTATGCCGTAACCTTGTTTTTAAAACCTTCCCTTCCCCACCCATCCCAAAAAAGGCTCTTCCTGTTATGCAGTACAGAGCTGCATGGTAAAACCTGTCAGCTGTACTGATGGCTGTAAGGGAAAAAATGACTTTGGTAAAGGAAGATAAGATCTCAAATGGGAAGGCTTATCAATGAACAACAACCAAAAGACTTGTCTTAAACGTTCATGGTGTATGGTGTTAATCTGCATCCTTGAAGATGTTACAGCCATCTGTTTTCCAGAATATTTACTGATTAAGGATGAGTTTTGTCTTGCCGATGTGTTCACAAATATTGTACATACGAAAATGACAGGCAAGAAAAGTGACAGGCAAGACAGGCTGGTCCATCAAGCCTGCCCCAACGCTCATGATAGCTGGAGCATCATGACTATATAATTCCCACTCCTGCAGCCATGTAATCTCCTGGGATGGGGAAAAACTCAGGGCCAATAAGGGGGGGAAAAAAATCTGGAAAATTCCTCTCCAATTCCCTCAGATGATCAAAACCAGTTCAGGAGATCACATGGACCATGCGTTCGTTATCTGTTAATCCACATACCTCCAAATGATGCATCCTCTGCCCCAGTCAAGAACTGGTCCAGGTTCTCCATGGTAATATAAATTTATTTAGCAAAATAAAATACCCCAGTAGCTTAGGGGAAGACAACAAAATGTAATTCATTTTCTAATGTTGGAAGCCGTGCTGGAACAGATCTGTAATTTGGGACCATTAATGTTGTTTTGCAGGGAGCTGGGTCGGCAGCGTAGTTTCATTGAACTGGACACGCCTTCTATGACTGGTGAGCAGGTTAAAGCTCTGGAGATAGCAATAAATGAGAAAATCAGGGAGCACATTCCTGTCAATGTACGAGTTGTATCTGTGGATGATCCAGAGGTAGAAAAGGTAAATGATGATCGAGAAAGATTTTGTTTTCAGAATTGATACTTAGCTTGCCTGCCCCACACCCCCTCCAGTTTTGTCCCTGCTGTCCTGAGTGCACTGACTCATAACTGGGTTTTGGTTCCATGGGATGCTAGTACCTAGCCTAAGTGGCATCCTTTATGTGCAATGCGAGCCTAGGCACTGAGTGTTGGCAGGCTATTGTTTAGAGCATCACAGCCAAGCTCAATCCTGTCCTCACCTGGACTTTTCAACAAAGGTCACTAGCTGACAATCAGGAATAGAAACCTTGGCTGATTTTTCTCTTCCCCTTGCCTAGCCCATGGATGCTGCAGCCAACCGCAGTGCCTCAATTATTGCCCTGGCTCAGAATTGCAATCTCACCACAGAGTGGAAATTGAACCTGCGACCTTCTGGTCTGTATGGCTTAGTGCTACTTTAGAGGAGCTTCAGGTCAGTAACAATTAAGGAAGATTTACTTTTCTTGAGAAGATCCTTGGTGACTAAAGTGTATACAGTGTATATGGTACTAACTAAAACTAGATCGATTTGGAAGTGTAAATGAATAACGAGCAGCTATGGTCAATGAATGATTGAATTTATTATTGGTCAGGGCACACCCATATTAAATAGCATTTGTCATTAAAACACAATGAGCTGCACTACTCAATGCACCATGTCATTTAGAATCAGGAAGGTGGTGTAAATCCGCAGTACTTTTAGAATTTAAGTAGCGTTCCTAAAAGGAAAGTTCACTATTGAGAAGCACAATGGCAGAAGACAACTTTAGTCAATTAAATCTAGATTAACGGTTGCGTTAGAGTGTGTAATGCAGGCTCAGGTTACATCTTAAACTGGGGGACCAAGTCCAAGGAACTTACGCACACCACCTGAAACCCAAGATTGTATTACAGCTCTTCACTGACTCCAGCTTGGTTGTTCTTTTAAGATTAGTTTATTTTTTTGTACTAACATGAGATACTGTGCAGCAGAGTCTGTTATCATCTTGCTGAGATGTTGCTAGTTACTATGTCGGATGACAGATTTAGGGATACAGCACTGGTTCTGATACAGTTCTTCACTTGGATAGAGGAGCAAAGGGATCTAGAGGTACTGGTGCACAAATCATTAAATGTAGCATCGTGCGTTAATAAGGCCGTAAAAAAGGCAAATCACGCCGTGGGGTTCATTTCTAGAGGGATAGGATTGAAACGCAAAGAAGTTATGTTAAACTTGTATAGAACATAGTTCTGGTCTCCATATTATAGAAAGGATATAGAGGCATTGGAGAGGGTGCAAATAAGATTCACAAGAATGATACCAGAACTGAGAGGATATACTTATCAGTAAAGGCTGAACAGGCTGGGATTCTTTTTTTTTCTCTAGAAAGGAGAAGACTGAGGGGTCTTTACGATAATGAAAGGGTAGATGTGGAGAAAAATTTCCACTTGTAGGGGCGTCCAAAACTAGAAGTCATAAATATAAAATAGTTGTTAATAAATCCAGTAGGGGATTCAGGAGAAACTTCTTTACCCAAAGAGTGGTAAGAATGTGGAACGTGGTACCACAAAGAGTAGTTGAGGCAAATAGCATAGATGCATTTAAGGGGAAACACATGTGGGAGAAAGGAATCGAAGGGTATCCTGATAGCGATGGACGAAACAGGGAGGGAGGAGGCTCGTGTGGCACATAAATGTCGGCATAGACCAGTTGGGCCGAATGGCCTGTTTCTGTGCTGCAGTTTCGATGTAACTCGATTAACTTGTGTCTGGAAGGGTCAGTAATAAAGTAAGGTTTTACTGCAGTGAGACTAGGAAGTTATAAAGAGGAAGGCCTCTGTACTGTAACATTGTTTTGCTGCAGTTGCTACAGCTGTAGCAGAATCATTCTCAGTGTTGTGAAGATGGTAATGTTACAAATACTGCGAACTGGAAATTTCACCTGGGCCTTGGATGTTGAGGATTCCCAGTTACTGTGGACAAATTTTATTTGTGTGAGTGAAATGCATCTTCGGAGTTGCAATTTTCACCCTGCTCTTGTGTTGCTGCGATACACCAGAGTGCACTATGACAACCCTCTCACAGAACAACCTAATAACAATGATGTGTGAGCGATGGGGAGAGAAAACATCAAAAGTTGAAAGCTTTCAGTTTTTTTCAGCGTTTTATAAATCTGAAGCCGTCCTAAGCTAAAGGAGTAGTTTGGGATGAGTTTTTTTTCCTTGCATTTCTAAAGGAGACTGGTGTTTGCGGCAGGGCTGGAGGGGGATGTTTATGATAATGAGCTTGGATATTGTGGCTGGAGTCACTAATACAGCCAGGCCCAGACCATGGCAAATGACCGCCTGTTCTAGGTGCTCGTCATTGGAGACTGGACAGTGAGGGGAAAACTTTCCTGGGCAGTGCTGCGCCAATTATAGCTACAGCAGGAATTACAAATCTACAGTGGGAAGTTAAGGGGAGACAAAATAATTTTTTGTAGTCATAAATAACAGAAAAAGGAGGTAAGGATAACATAGGAATGTAGGCCATTTAGACCCTCGAGCCTGTTCTGCCATTCAGTGAGATCATGGCTGATCTGTGACCTAACTCCATATCCCTTAATACCTTTGGTTAACCAAAATCTATCAATCTCAGATATAAAATTAACAATTGAGCTAGTATCAACTGTCATTTGCAGAAGAGTTCCAAACCTCTAACACCCTTTTTGTGTAGAAGTGTTTCCTAACTTCACTCCTGAAATTCCTGGCTCTAATTCTTAGGCTATATCCCCTAGTCCTAGACTCCCCAACCAGTGGATCTGATTCTCTCTATCTACCCTATCAGTTCCCCTTAATATCTTGAAAATTTCAATCAAATCACCCCTTAATTTTCCAAATTCCAGGGAATACAGCCCTAGTTTGTGTAATCTCTCCTCGTAATTTAACCCTTGGAGTCCAAGTATCATTCTAGTAAATCTATGCTGCACTCCCTCCAAGGCCAGTATATCCTTCCTAAGGTGCAGTACCCAGAACTGAACATAGTACTCCAGATGTGGACTAACCAGGGCTTTGTATAGCTGTAGCATAACTTCTACCCCCTTGTATTCTAGTCCTTTTAGATATAAAGGCCTGCATTCCATTAGTCTTTTTGATTATTTACTGTACCTGTCCCTGACATTTTAACGATCTATGTACATGGACCCCTAAGTCTCTGGACCTCCACTGTTTCGAGCTTTTCACCATTTAGAAAGTACTTTAATCTATCCTTTTTAGGTCCAAAGTGGATGACCTCACTTGCCTACATTGAAATCCATTTGCCACAGTTTTGTTCATTCACTTAATCTATTAATATCTCTCTATAATTTTATGCTTCCATCTACACTGCTTACAATGCTACCTATCTTTGTGTCATCAGCAAACTTGGATATGTGGCTCCCTATCCCGTCATCTAAGTCGTTAATAAATGCAGTGAATAGTTGAGTCCCCAGGACACATCACTGTGGGACATCACTAGTCATATCCTGCCAATTGGTGTATCTGCCCATTATCCCTACTTGCCGTCTCCTGCCGCTCAGTCAGTTTCCTGACCGTGTCAATTTGCCCTCAATTCCATGAGCTTCGACTTTAGCTAACAGTCTCTTTTAATAAACAAATTATTTGCAGCTTAAGCAAGTACTGCAAATTCACAGTGGGAGATAAAACATTTTTTATAATGTAAATAAGATGAAAGAGCACAGTTACTTGTATCTTAAGCGGGTTTTGTGAAGTAGTAGATAAATAGTATTATAAAATATCTGTGAGGCATGTATCTTTCAGTTTCAATAAGTTGGATAATATTTTTACCTTTTGTCAGTCATGTGAAATGTTGCTTCAGTAAATTTTCGGTACTACAGAAAAAACTGAAATGCTTTCGTACTTTGGCTGCATATCAAACATCAGAAACTGTGCTCCAAGTTCCACTATACCAGTGTGCAATGCTATAGGAGATCTATTGTATTAAAAATGATGCAGAACATTTCATTGGTATTTTTTATTGCTGCCAGTAGTAAATGTTTGCTCCGTAGGTGAGAAGTCGGGGTTTACCAGATGATCATGCGGGCCCAGTCCGAATTATCGACATTGTAGGAATTGATGCAAATATGTGTTGTGGAACACACGTATCGAATCTCAGTCACCTCCAGGTAAGAGTATGTCAACGTCCATTAAAGAGCAGTGCCGAAAGTTTCCATTTGCTCTCAGTAAATTATGGAGTAGCAATTTACTTTATTTCTTGGAGACAGGAAGGAGCAAATTAATGTGGATGTGCTTGTGCCTTTAAAGTTCAGTTACTTTGATGTAATTTCACACTGGGTAATGAGAAATTTTCTTCACAGTAAGATGCATGGTTCTAGTGTCAGGGATTCGCAACTTACTACCGTTGTGCTATCTTATCAACAGAAAATGTAACTTTCATGAACAGCCTAGTAACCCAGCTACAAATTTTAGTACCAGGGGTTTACCTTCACAGGTGGTCAGTGGCACATTGATGTTTCTGTGACTTCTGCACCTCAGCTCTGTGAAACTATGTACTGGGACTTGGCTCTGATTTAGGACCAGTACACTACTGATCCCATAATACCAATGATCACTTGTTCACTGTTCTTTTCTAAAATCATTACTGATTTTCTGTATATACTGACAATGCCACGTTCCAACTACACTAATTGCTCAACACTCAAGCCTCGAGTGGGCAGCCTGAATAACAACTCAATAACTTGAATTTAACTTGCCATCCAGTGAGCCAAAGCTTCTCATTCTGACACATCCTTTTTCTCCTCAAAATATGTTTAATTTCCCCTCATATTAAATGAAATAAATGTTATTTTATCTACAAACCTATAAGCTAATTTGAGCACAAACTAGACAATTGCAAAATTTTCAATATATTATAGATATATAACAATTTTTTTTGTTTACTAGATGCTGAGCTATTTATTTAGGCCTTTCCCATATTGCTTATGACTAAGTTTAGCGTAACACCACAGCGTTGTTACATAATCCTCAATCACCCTCCCTCCAGAGTCAGTGATACTTTCAACATATGAAGATCGGCAGAATAGTTTTTTGCTGTGGATCTGATTGTAGCCCTGATAATCTGTGTGTCTTGGTTTATTATTCAGGCCATTAAAATTTTAGGGACAGAAAAAGGGAAGAAGAGCAAAACAAACTTGATTTTCCTGGCTGGGAACAGAGTACTAAAATATGCAGAGAAAAGCTATACAGTGGAAAAGGCTCTAACGTCGCTTCTCAAGTAAGTGGACTGGTCTATTTATGGAATCGTACCCATTTCTAAGGAAATTAATACAATTATTAAACATCAATGGGATAAAAATACATTGTCTCTGAAATATAATAATGTTAAACTTTAATAAACCCTCGACAATTTATATACTAACATTACAGTATTGGGGTGTGAATCTATGGCTGTAGCTTATGGCTTATTAATGAGGACAGATAACCAGGCTGAGCAGCTTTGATTCATTTTGCTGAAGGTGAGAAAGCTGGGGCAGTCTTAAGTTCTGAGGATATCTAGAGCTGCTTTTATATCACTGGGTAGGTCTCAGGAGAGCGATCTAGGTGGGTAGCTCTTTGGTGTTTACGTTCCAGTAACGTGGATTGCAGCGTGTAAAGCATGCACAGCCTGGCCGTGATGTTTTGGCCAAGCAGCAGCAGTCAGGAAGACTTTTTTTTATGAACGGGGTCTTCCAGGCCGTAGGTCCTTACAAAGCTGCCAAGTTAGGTAGCAGTTGGCATTGACTGCAAAACCCAGGAAACCTGCGTGTCAGGAATTGTTGGAACAAAAGCAGTACAATGCTGGAACAGGCTCAAGATCCACTTTACAAAAGTATCTTAAGTAGTATTTTTTCTAAGGACTGTTGCGGGGGGGGGGCTGCAGAAATTCAATCCAACTATGGTCAACTCTTCTCTGTCTTGACAGAATGTAGCAAGAATGTCTTATGCTGTTCAAAATATTGATGTATAACGTTGAATAGATTTTAAAAAAAAATTTCTGTAGATTGATGCCTGTTTATAAATGAGCTTTGAATTGTGTTCACTTAATTTTACAGGAATGGGCCAGAGGAACATGTTGAAGTTGTGGACAAGCTACAAAAGTCAGTCAAATTGCTACAGAAGGTATTACCAAAAATTCAGTCTGATTGTACGTTGCCAATTAAGAACATTAGTTTATTACTATATAATATAAATAATGTCGAGATAACTACAGTGCAAATGTTCTTTAAGGAACCTGTTGGGGAGAAAAAAATAGCCTGATAAGAGAGATTAGCAGTAGTGCTCTGTCAGAAAATTACATTGAATCCATTTTTGAACTGTAGGAATAGTTTACATCTAGAATTTTAAGATGTGTAAAGTACAGAGACTTGAGCACAAAAATCTCGGCTGACAGTGCAGTACCGAGGGAGAGCTGCACTGTCGGGAGATGTTAAACTGAGGCCCCGTCTGCCCTCTCATGTGGACGTAAAAGATCCCATGGCACTATTTCAATGAAGAGCATTGGAGTTCTTCCTGGTGTCCTGGTCAATATTTCTCCCTCAATCAACATCAAAAACAGATGATCTGGTCATTACCTCAATGCTGTTTGTGGGTTCTTGTTGGCAAGTTGGCTGCTGCTTTTCCTACATTACAACAGTGACTACACTTCAAGAGTACTTCATTGGCTGTAAAGCACTTTGGGACGTCCTGAGGTCGTGAAAGGCGCCGTATAAATGCAAGTCCTTTTTTATATGAGAATCCGATTGCAAAAGACAACAGGCTGAAGATTAGCATTTCTTTATCTGTTATTTTAGCAGAGTGGTTAATGCCTGCATTAAAATAGTGGACAGAAGAATATTACATGAACACTTTAAGCATTTGTATGCTAATATCGCCAACAGTAACTTCCAGGCTAATACTTCAAATTTCACATATACAGTGAGTTCAGCAGTAAAGGGATTCACTGAGTGAGTGGAAATGCTTCTTATGTTACTGCAACATAATGAATGGGTTTACGATTTTGTTCCTCATGGTGCACAAAAGAAAGCTTCCCCCAAATGTACTTTTTCAGTTGGTTATGACTGAATTAGCACCAGTTTTGAATAGATTGAGAAGATTTATTGAAAAGGGAATTATAGAAGTTACAACATGGAAACAGGCCCTTCGGCCCAACATGTCCATGTCGCCCAGTTTATACCACTAAGCTAGTCCCAGTTGCCTGCACTTGGCCCATATCCCTCTATACCCATCTTACCCATGTAACTGTCCAAATGCTTTTTAAAAGACAAAATTGTACCCGCCTCTACTACTGCCTCTGGCAGCTCGTTCCAGACACTCACCACCCTTTGAGTGAAAAAATTGCCCCTCTGGACCCTTTTGTATCTCTCCCCTCTCACCTTAAATCTATGCCCCCTCGTTATAGACTCCCCTACCTTTGGGAAAAGATTTTGACTATCGACCTTATCTATGCCCCTCATTATTTTATAGACTTCTATAAGATCACCCCGAAACCTCCTACTCTCCAGGGAAAAAAGTCCCAGTCTGTCTAACCTCTCCCTGTAAGTCAAACCATCAAGTCCCGGTAGCATCCTAGTAAATCTTTTCTGCACTCTTTCTAGTTTAATAATATCCTTTCTATAATAGGGTGACCAGAACTGTACACAGTACTCCAAGTGTGGCCTCACCAATGCCCTGTACAACTTCAACAAGACATCCCAACTCCTGCATTCAATGTTCTGACCAATGAAACCAAGCATGCCGAATGCCTTCTTCACCACCCTATCCACCTGTGACTCCACTTTCAAGGAGCTATGAATCTGTACTCCTAGATCTCTTTGTTCTATAACTCTCCCCAACGCCCTACCATTAACGGAGTAGGTCCTGGCCCGATTCGATCTACCAAAATGCATCACCTCACATTTATCTAAATTAAACTCCATCTGCCATTCATCGGCCCACTGGCCCAATTGATCAAGATCCCGTTGCAATCCTAGATAACCTTCTTCACTGTCCACAATGCCACCAATCTTGGTGTCATCTGCAAACTTACTAACCATGCCTCCTAAATTCTCATCCAAATCATTAATATAAATAACAAATAACAGCGGACCCAGCACCGATCCCTGAGGCACACCGCTGGACACAGGCATCCAGTTTGAAAAACAACCCTCTACAACCACCCTGTTGCTTGGAAAGATGTATTGTTCTGTGAAAACATTGCCTTTGCCCTTGTTAACGTCACATCTGAGCCCTTCTGTTTCAACTGCAAACAATATCCCATTTCCATCCATTTCTGTGGAAGTGTCATACATTTTGTTTTCAAACACTAAATCTTTGGTAGCAGAGTTACGGGCGACTGATTGATTTGCAAATGATGAATGATTATTAAAGTTTATGCCATCATTTCCACCTTTTTCTGTTCTGTTACAAACAATTTTAACACATATGCTTAAGATTTAACAAATTCATACTCCTGGTGTGAGATTCACATGCTGAGAGTATATTGGGAATTTGGGAGCAGAGGTCAATAGGACCTTCAGGATTTTGCAGCCATTTACAATTAATGGACAGGTATATCAAGAGGCCTGCTGTCTTCTGCTGCGGAAATCCCAACGTACGCTCCCTGCACATGTGACTGCACCAGGTGCATGAATTTGTAAATCTACCCTAAAATCATATTTAGGGTTTTAGATTGGACTTTCTAAAGCTGTCACCACTGCTGTATATATCTATTTTATTTTGTTGGGAGAAATTCAAACCTTGGGAGGAACTTTCACACAATATTTTTTTTTCTCTCTGTGCTCTAAAGAACAATCTAAACTTGCTCAGGGATTTGGCTCTGTTGACAGCAAAAAGCTTTAAGAGTGATCCAAACAAGGGCAAGATATTTGTCTTGCATAGGTGAGTAACTTGATATTCTGCCAATATTGTTTGCATATACAGTAAAGATGATTGTTGTTTAGAACGCAGCTCATGAGTTCTTTCATTGAATACAATGGCAGCTTATGCAGGTCACAATCTTGCTTTTTTTTTAGTATGCCATGTACCATGTACTAAAAGGGATGCAGGTCACATAACATGCACATCCTTACTTGCAATTGGAGGATGCAGGTGTGGGGAAGGCAGAGTTTACATGCTGTGCAAATAGGGAGTATTTTTGCACTTTGTTAGATCATTTTGAAATAACATCAAAAGTGGAAATAGTTGCCAGGCTGCCTTTTGGGAAACAAGTCAGATTCAGGAATGGTAGCAATTAGAGATAGTGTGGGATTTGGAGAGCATTGAAGGCAGAGGCAAGGGAGTTGTTGAACAGGTTGGCAGAAGGGTGGAAGGCCAGAGGAGAGGAAGTTGGGAGTTACGGATACTTTTTCCAGGGGCAGAGGGTAATTGTAGAGGGGGTTGAAGGAGGCAAGGAACATAGATGTTAAGGGAAATGAGAAAGTGATCAGAGATGGTTTTGCTGAATGTGGTGATCTCCAGAGGTGGTACGATCTCAAGCAGACCTCTTGAGACGATAAGTGCAAGGAGTGGGCGTGGATGGAGAACTTTACATGGAGGGTAATGTTGAGTGAACGACAGGAGTGCAGAGAGGGAGTAAGGGAAGTGAAGGTTAAAATCAGAGATTGAGGAGTCATTTAATATAACGCTAAGTGAGAAGAGTAGCGAAGAAATATTGGTTAGAATGTTTCCAGGGAGCTTAGGAAAGGTAGTAGATAAGAAGGATTTTAAAGGAGAAATGGAAAGGCTGGTGGCAGCTTAGGTGCTGAAGAAGGAGAATGTGTCAGAAGAATAAAGTTCAAGATGTGACTTGGCAATGAAAGTTTAGGCTGAGTGATGTGGTGGAATATATAGCAGGGCAGGATGACCTTAGTAAGAGGAAAGGAGTCACTATCTGCGAGCCAAATTTCAGCAAAAGCTTTTCGTGGACTCCTCTACGATAATATTGTGGATGATGAAAGCATGCATTTTGAAGGCTGATATAGAGTGGATGGGTAATAGGAGTCCTGTGGAAGGAGGGTCAGGGCAGAAGAGAGGGGAACATTGAGCATACTGGGGAGGTTGAGATGCTCTGGCGGACAGGCTTGAGAAAGAAGAATGGGGCAGAGGAGATTTCTGCTTTGGTAGAGCCAGCAGCAGGGACTGAAGGGTGTGGCAGAGGATGCCAAGAGCAGAGCAAAAGGAAACCATGGTTCTATCAAGGAAGGACTCAATCCTATGGTGACAGAGGTAGAAGAGGTCAGCAGAGAAGGAATGATGAGTGGATTGAGGTATGAGGCAGTAGGACGAGAGTAGGAAGTGAGTGATAACAGGATTCAAGAAAATAAGCCGTGGCATAAGAAGAGGAGGAGGGAACAGAGCAGTCAACAAGAAAATTGAAGAAGAAACAATTCCAGGGTGGCAGCCAAAGTGTGCACACAGTGGACACTGAAATGGCTATGGGCTACGCGTACAAACTGGGTGATTTATGCATGAAAATGCAATTCTGTGATAGAGTGCATCGCAGGTGCTCAAAAGTCTACGGCCTGCTGGTGATCAAAGCAAAATGGACAGGTGGTGGTTGAGGAAATCTGAGCCTGGTGGTGGAGAGAGGAAAAGAATCTGTGGTCTGGTTGTGGTTGAAGTGAGTCCAAGCTTAAAGATGGTTGTTGAGAGTCCAGGGCCTGATGGACATCAAGGAATGTCCAGAGCTCAGCTGGCTGGTTGGTTTGAAGTCAGATTTAGGGCCTGACTGGCTGATTGGCTGGAGGTCTGGGCAAAGGTCCAGTTAGCTGGATTTTGTGGTCGGCTGGCTGGAGGTCTGAATCTGTGGCCTGGCTCACTGATTGCTTCTTGTATTTAAATAAGCAGGGTTTCCTTAAGGCAATTTGTGGGGTGGAGTTGGGTAAACTTTCACACCAACTATGTTCGGCTTAAACTGTGTGTCAGCCGTGGCTCAGTGGGTAGCACTTGCGCCTCTGAGTCAGAAGGTCATGGGTTCAAGGCCCATTCCAGAGACTTGAGCACAAAATCTAGGTTAACATTCCAGTGCAGTACTGAGTGAGTGCTGTTTTTCGTTAAACCGAGGCCCCATTTGCCCTCTTAGGTTGACGTAAAAGATCCCATGCCACTATTTCGAAGAACAGCAGGGGAGTTCTCCCTGGTTTTCTGGTCAACGTTTATCCCTCAACCAATATTACTAAAACAGATTATCTGGTCATTATCATATTGCTGTTTGTGGGATCTTGCTATGTGCAAACTGGCTGCCGTGTTTTCTACATTACAACAGTGGCTACACTTCAAAAATACTTCATTGGATGTAAAGCACTTTGGGATGCCCTGATGTGTAAAGCATTATATAAATGCAAGTCTTTCTACCTCTACCTCTATCTCTATCTCTCTCCATATGACTCAAATGGTAGGCAAGATGGGAGGGCATAACTAAGTAGCATAGATTGTTTTGTAAAAAAAAACTTTCCTCCTTTTTTCCTTCTTTCAATTCACCCTCTTTTCAGTCTTCCCTTTCTTTTGCCTTCCCTTCCTCTCTTTTTCAGGATTTTTGTCTGAACCTCTTAAATCCCTTTTTGTCAAGTGCTCATTAATGTAATTCTGCGTTGTGGGCTCAGGCATTGAACAAATGAAACTAGGTTTGTTATATAAGTTATAAAAACAGAAAAAGCTGGAAACAATCAGCAAGTCAGGCAGCATCTGTGGAGAGAGAAACAGAGTTAACGTTTGTTTCGTTATAAGTAAGTTGTGAGTGGCATACGTCTGGAGGATCTTGAGTACGTCAGCAAGTCAGGAACTGAAACTTGTTTCTTAACTGGTTATTACAGTCTGTGGAATTATGGATTTAAAAATTGAGTACAGAGCACTCCGACAGGATCACAGAGAGGTTTCACAAATTCTACATTATATTGAAGTTTTTTTCCTAATAAAATTTATTAAGAGATTTTTAACTAAATACTTTGCAAGCAGGTTTGTTGATGGACTAGAAGTCCTTCTGTCTGTTAGCTCTGAGGGTCCGGTGTTAAATGAGTTTGAATAGCTTCAATCTAGTTCTTAGTGAGCATGGGCCCATAGCGCACAATTTCCCTAATTTGGCACTAAATTAACTGAGTCACTCAGAGAAGTTGTAGAAGGGGGATTTCCACTCTATTACATATAACAACCCTTTCTTTAGAAATGTGTTTACAATTTCATTTCACATAACGCATAGGTGAAATCTCCCAAGATGACTGGTGTGGAAAATGGAAAAGTCATACTGGGTGTCCTGTTCTGAGGTTGGGGTAGATACACATTGTTAGTGTGGTGTAGACAGAGCTTTACTTTGTGTGCTGTACCTGACCAGGAGTGTTTGACACTGATATTGGTGCCTGATGTAATGTTTTGTTCCCAGCACTAACATCCCTAAATTTGGTGAGCACAAAAATTCACACACACAGAAAGTTTAATAAAACTTAGTGGGAGTACTACAGTATTTACAATAAGTGTGGCCAGCTGTCCATCTTCTCATACTGCCATTGTTTTCCATGGGAAATATATTATGTATTATGAATTGACCTTTTAATGTTATGCATATTTCTATTCATCTTGTTTCAGAAAAGATGGCGACAATGAATTTATGAACAGTATAGCAAATGAAATTAGTGCTGAGGTAAGGTGGGCTATCTTTATTAACTAAGTCAATGTAAAATGGAGATTATGAAATCCATTTTTGTTCATTCAACAGATTCTTACTGATGTTTTCATTAGTCCGTCATCCTGGTTCATTACCTGTCTCTTACTCCCACTAATGTTTACCATTCTCTTCATATTGTATTGCTGGGCTCTCAGCCAGTTTGTTTTGTTTTTGCCCCTTTCTTTCTTATTGTGTTTCTACCCATTCAAATCCTCTGCAATTTCTTTTACTCTTCTTCAATGAATAATTCCCACCCTACCCGAATGTGGGTGTTCTCGCTCTCTTGCTACTGTGGAGTCGTTCCTTCTGGGTCTTGTTAACTAGTGGTCTACAGTTTCCTGTGTGACAAGTGCTAATCTAGTTCATTGTACCCCTCTTCTAATGGCATCAAGGGTCAGGAGTGAAATGAGTTTGGCGGTCTCGATTCGTTTGTTATTTTCACAAGTCTACAGCCCAAAACTAGCAGTAATTTGTCAATAATTGGTACTAAATTGGCAGTCGCATTCAGTAAGGCCACAGGATAGCTGGTTTGGAAACTAGTGCTACTCTTGTGTAGTTGAGATCATAGAGCATTGTTGGATCAAACTTGCGGAACTTTTCATCTAATCCAATCTGTACTAAACCTATCTGACCTCTGACTGTTCGGTCAAATGCAAAAGCAGAGCATAGTTACATTCCCCAGTAATGATGCATATCACTTTGGTAAACACAAAAAAATGTAAAACACCTTAAAGATCAGCTGCTGTTTATTGTGTTTCATCCTCAGGTAGTGCTTCTGTTCCTAACAGTTGGTGATGAGAAAGGAGCAGGATTATTCCTGTTAGCAGGTCAAGTGGATGCTGTTGAAGCAATAGGATCAAAGTAAGATTATATTGCCTGGTTTTTGTAACTCTGTTGAGGCAACTTGCGAAATGGCTACTTTATTGCACCGTATATTTTAGAAGTGTATTTTTTCTCACAGTATTGATAGTCTATGTAATTATACTTTAAGTCTCTTCAGAGTGAACATTCTGTAACTGTCACTACTGTGACACTATGGGCATTTAGATTTCAGCACTAGTCGGTCTTAACACTCAAATCCAATACTCATAATGACTTCTATCAAATCCTCCCTGGTTTGGAGGTCGGAAACTTGGTAATAGTAGTATCTCCCTTCATAGAGCAGAAATCTGACTTACTCCTTTTTCCCCCGCAACGTACTTTTGACTAAGTATGTAACAATGCTGATGTTATGGTTGTAGTGGATTTTGCTGGTTCATCCTCCTAGGTGCAGGAAGCTGGGGGGTTAGTGAGAACCAAGGAAACAATAGAGGACATCTAATTATGTTTTTAATAGAATAATCCCATTTCTACCATCTAAGGTGCTACTGTTAAAAAAAAAAGTTGCTTTCTTTTTGTGGCCTGGGTTTCAATTCCACACAAAGTTGGCAGTTACTGATAAGAAATGTGAATGAGGTTTGTCAGTTCTCTGCTGCGTTACTTTAGTATGAGAATTCTAATTCTCCTTTTAAGGGTTGGAAGATAGAAAGTGACGTTCCATTATAGTAGATACCCAACTCCTGGGAAGAGGGTTGAATTTCTGCCTCATCCAATCAGGTTAGCAACTGTGAGAAAGGGAATGGAGCTGAGGGAAGGTAGGGAAAGATTGTTAATGCAAACCAAAAATGTCATCAGACACTGTCTGTCGTAATAAGTAGTGAAATCAGAGATGCAACACATACTGTTTATTCAGCAAAAGCAGTTACTAGAAAATAGCACAGTTTCAATAGACTTGGCAGGAGAAAGTAATTCACCAGCTGACTATTTAATGGATGTTTTGGTTTGGTTTTTGAATGCAGGGTTGCTCAAATCCTTGATGGAAAAGGTGCTGGAAAACGGGGACGTTATCAGGGTAAAGCAAACAAGATGAGCAAACGGCCAGAGGTGGAAGCGCTCCTGCAGCAATACGTGAGCGCACTGGACACAAAAGAGGAATGAACATACAACAAAAACTGATGTAAATCTACATGTACAGTACCTTTACCTTGTCTGAAAAATTTGTCCTCTTACCCATATGCAAAGTGTTCATTTAAATTTAGTCTTATGGTACATTTACACTCCACAACTAAACTTGGGAGTGTGATTTTGGTATCAAGGTCCAAACTGACTCTGAAGGGAAGTGGACTGAGATTACCTCCTCCAGGGGCTCTCATTGCGACGTAGTGTCGTGTCGGGCCGGGCCGGGCCCTGACTCCAGATTCAGGCTGCATTTACACTGTCACTGAGGTTTTAAATGTGAAGTGAAGCTGCTTTGCATCAATGCTACAGTTAGAATGTGAATTCCCCATTAAACAAAGTGTTATACTATTCTGTACTTGGCTTGCAGCACAATAAATACAACATTTCTGTCACTAAAAGTGAAGTTGGAATGTTTTTCAGTTGTAAATGTAAGGGAATTGTGTTCACTATTTTGCATAAATTTTAAAAATATACTCACTGAAATAAGAATTGGTATTATAGTTTAGCATGTTTCACCCAATAATTCTGCATGTCGTTATTTGTTATATGTTAACTACTGCCAAACTATAATTCCAAGTCCAACACTTTTTTATTGCTACCATTAATTGCTGCTCACATTAGTATTTCTAAACATTTAGAATTCTAATTTAAACAGGAACACAATTAAAGGACTGATGAGCAGAATGTGTGTTGACGGTGATACCAACTAGTTGCTTTACCAGCTTTAGACTTCCCCATGAGCAGGCAGGGAAGATTAACTCAGGCAATCAACGAGGGGAAAGGGACGAACAGACCATCAATGCTTCAGTGGGTGGAGAGAGACAGAGTGTCAGGACTCCTGCGTAGAGGCAGCAGCATCGGTACTCAGTGTAACATCTCAGTCTGTCCTGCTGTTTTGCAATGTTTCTTTCAATTTAGCACCCAGTGGACCAATAACACAAAAATATTCTTGAGCGGTTTATAGAAAGATCACTGACAATATACTGTACACAAAATATACCCATTTAACAGGTATATAGATGTGCACTAAAGTTCAGAATATCATAGCAATTGTTGGCAATGCTTGTAGTAAAATTATTTGGAGAATTGGGCTTAAACATGCTGCATAAACACAGCTCTTCAGATTACCACAGATAGTACATATTGCTAACAATTTTACAACACCAAGTTATAGTCCAACGATTTTTATTTGAAATCTACAAGCTTTCGGAGGCTTCCTCCCAGTCCATCACCGGCAACCCCAGTCCATCTCCGGCATCTCCACATCAGTACATATTGCTGATAGTGTATCCACAAGCCTTCAGGTAACTTTATAGTAAAGCATGGGGCTTTATTTGTTAGAACAACATAGATAGAAGTATTTAAAGTTATGAAGGCATGGGACAAGGTAGGTAGCAGCAGACTGTTTCCAGAAATTGAGGGGTCATAGATACAAGATTAAATGTAAGAGATTTAGAACACAGAGCAGGAGAAACTTCTTTACAATAGAGAGTTGTGAGGCTTTGGAATTCACTTCGAAGGTTAGTGGTTGAGGCAGAAACTATGTCAACATTCAAGATTAGATTGGATAGATGGATGAAGGAAAAAGGATAAAGAGATATGGGAACAAGGCAGGCAAATGTGATTAGGACTCTTCCTTGCGTGGAGAGTAAGCGCACACATAGACTGGTTGGGATGAATAGCCTGTTTCATGTTGAAGAGCTTTTCATGCTCTTTTTATAGTCCAGATTAAAAATATTTTCAGTGCACTCACTGTCTAAAACAGCTTCCTGTAGATTTACAGTTCCATTGTTCCTTTGACATTTTCAGACCTGGCACCAAGTCAAGCTGCTTTTTCTGCTCTAATCAATGCACGATGTTTTGGCTTGAGATCGAGAAAATCACTTTATAGTGAGTCTAGCTGGACTGCAATTCTTTGACAAATAACATCTCCACAAAGCGGTTTAAAAGTCAATGCTGCATAGAATTTGCTGCTTTCTGATGTTCAATTAGAGCATTGGGTCATATATCCTGGGGCAAACAACTGGTATTTGCATTCAAGCACTTGAATAGTAAGATTTGTTCTCTTGGCAATAGATTGTAAGAAAAAACAACACATTTGAAAAACTTTAAGGAGAGGGTTTTAATTCCATAGTAAAACAGTAGACAGACAGTGCTGGCAGCATCTTGGACTACCAATGTCTGGCACCATAGATGGAGGGATTCAGCTTGTTAGTTATATTGCTGTTAGGAGGGTCTGAGCAAACCCTTAGGGTGAGAGGGAAAATTGGATAAGGAATTTTTGCTTGATGGAGTTCGTTTTGCAGTCCTGCTTGGTGGAGAAGAGTAGCAATGACTGTGACTTGGGAATCAACTGCAATGTTTTTTTGGTCAGTCAATTGACATAGAAAACCATTTGTCATGTTTAAGAGTCTCCAAACCAAGCTACTGAGAAAATTTCATAGGTAGAGTTTGTTTTTCAGATATAAAGTGCGCACTCTCCCTGGGGGGTACGTCCCACTTACTTAAGTCCAGAGAAGTTAGGTACAGGTTGGCACCTTACAAGGGGGTACTGCTGGAATTGAATCAGCTAAAATGGCCTACCGTACCAGCTTGAAACATTCGTAAACTACTTACTGCTTGACAGGTCCACTCTAACTGTTAGGACTTTGGTTTTCAGGTTTATCTGGACCAGAGTAGGTGAAATCCCAGCTCCCAGAGATAGACCTATCCCTCAAGGTCTCATTAATAAGCTTCACCGGTCAATCTTCAGTAGTGCTGTTGAGTTCTGTGGACCAGCCTGGCCCAGCTATTGGATTGGGCTGTTGCCTTAAGTTCTGGAAGATTTTGCTAATAATGCATCACGTCTAGAACTAGTGAGCCGATCCATTATCTTCATTAGGTTACAATTTAAAATATGCCCGTATGACGCGTGGGCAGTCAGACATTCTAATCCTGGAGGCATTTCCACAAGCCTGATCCCCGACATCAGAGGAGTCGGTTTGACACTGGAAAAAGGAGGCCTTTTCAGTCTTGAAAGAGGCAACTTAGAGGTCAGCTTATAGGAGATAGTAAATGGATTAGAAAAGGCAAGTCCAGAACCATTCTTCAAATTAAATTGTGTCAGTAGGGGTGCAGGTTCATATTACCAAAAAGCAAACTTAGGATTGATGGCGGGAAGCTGTTTCTCACACAAAACATAAATGGCACTTGGGTTAGGCTTCTGAGTAAGTAACGGAGGTAAAAACTATGAAATCATTTTAAGCAGCAGCTGTAATGGGAAAACTGCAGGCTCTTTCATAAGAGGTAGGATGGACTGAATGGCCTTCCTATCTTATGATTTAAACTGGGGAGGGGTGAAGGAGGAGAAAGACCCTACCAAACATCTGCAGAAATCTGAGACATGTGTGTGTAACACTGCTCTGAAAGTGATGGTCTTTGCATCTGCTGCACATTCACTTTATCTGCTTGGCATTTTGCTGGGTTTTTTTGTGCCAGTTTTTTCCTCTTCTGACAGCTCTAACTCTTGCTGAAGTCCAATTCCAGCAGGCTTCTGAATGCTGAAATAACCATTTGTGTGTGAGCTATTTGACCACGTTAAACATTACAACCATGATTTAACCTAACATTTACATATGCTCTCTCCAACAAGGGACACTATAGCATTAAGAGGTGGGAGTCCTGGCTGATTTGCACTCCCGCCCAGTCTGACATAGCCCAGGGGCTCTGAAGCTGAGATTAGCTAATTCAACACAGACTGCGAATTGATCCCTGGACCTTCTGGTCTGTATGACTGTATCACACCATGTGGTGCAGTTACCCACTAAGCCATCGGGGAAGCTGGTGCTGAGCTTTATATTGAAATATTAAATGAGATATTATAGTACCAGCACAAGCTCAGCAAAATGTGTTTGAGGATTACTTCAGCACAGAGAAATGCATACAGTTGTGTCCTTTGCCTCTAAATTGGTCAGTAGTGTACAGTCTGCTGTTGGTCACCAAATGGTACACAAGTCATTCTGTGACAAGCTAGCAGATGAGGTGGAAGATTGTTTTATTTCATTTTAATGGTGTAACTCATTGAAGCCACTTGCTTTTATTGACTTTGGCAAGCACCGAATAGGAAGACCTGTATTAATAGTAACATTTGGGATTTAACTAATCTTACTTAAGACAGAAGTCTTAAACCCAAGCGACCTCTACTGAAATTACTTCTACTGAAATTGCATTTAGCGCTTTACATCCAGCTATCGGGCTAATTTTAAACAGTGATTATAACTGGATCCTACCATCTTTTCCATGTAAAATTTAGATAGCATAAGATTAATCTTAACAAGTTGCAGTGCGAATGGTCGTAAACATCTTTACACCAGCTGATAGGATGGTTAGTCCTATGCAGCCAGAGGGTTTAAATGGGCTCCCACAACCCATACAGCGAGGGGCAGCTAGTCCACACCCAGCACGAGTATCCCACTGGGCATTAACCCAGAATTCAGAGCCAAAACTCCCATCTCCACTTGCTGGGACTGTGGAGCAGGGTTCGAACACTGCACCTCCTGACCCAGAGGCAGGAATGCTACCAACTAAGCCAAAGGCTTGCTCCTATGAACAGCAGGTTTAGAACTCTGGTAGCATCCTTCCTCAGAACTCTACTATAGCCTGTGCTACTTTGCAGTCTATTTATTCTCTCAAAAGAAAACTGTTGATTGATGCACAGCTTGTGTGGGCAGTAATTCCTTTCAACTGTAGGTGGCAGCAATCCCATTATGCTGTTAAACTGTACTCTGGAGGGATTCGGTCAGCTGGGTGAGGTAGTGCCATTGGTTTCATTTACATTTTCCAAAGGAAGCAGCAGAGATATGTTAAATGAGTGATTTACATTTGCATTCTTCAAAAAAGTACTGGCTGGTATTAAATTGCATTGTTCTCTTGCCTTTGAAATTCTCCGTCCAGGAGGCAATCCACCTCCAGAATTCCTTTAACGTTCCACCCAACTTTTGGTTTATTTTTCTCCTTACAGCTTCCCCACCACCCTAGCATACACCATTCCCCAGCTGAGGGAGGACCTGTTGTCAGGGCTCAATTATGCACTGTTTGCATTTATATTTGAATGCCCTATTGACATAGTGTCAATCAATGTGTTTACTTTGCAAAATATATACATTACACACATAATCACAGAACTTGACCAAAATGAAGATGTGGAGGTTATTGAATTGATTACTATGTATTGTTGAGTTTTTTTTAAGGTGTGAAAGATTCAGAATTCTTGAATACTGATAGGGTTTATAAAGACTGTAGTGTTTCTCATGAGTGAACTAAAACGCAGGATGGTATTGATGGTGCAAAATTTTCTTTGTTGCGGTGAAAGAAAAGATTTGTATTTATATGGCGCCTTTCATGACCTCATGTGGGCATCGCTGGCGAGGCCGGCATTTATTGCCCATCCCTAATTGCCCTTGAGAAGGTGGTGGTGAGCCGCCTTCTTGAACCGCTGCAGTCCGTGTGGTGAAAGTTCTCCCACAGTGCTGTTAAGTAGGGAGTTCCAGGATTTTGACCCAGCGACAATGAAGGAACGGTGATATATTTCCAAGTCGGGATGGTGTGTGACTTGGAGGGGAACGTGCAGGTGGTGGTGTTCCCATGTACCTGCTGCTCTTGTCCTTCTAAATGGTAGAGGTCGCGGGTTTGGGAGGTGCTGTTGAAGAAGCCTTGGCGAGTTGCTGCAGTGCATCCTGTGGATGGTACACACTGCAGCCACTGTGCACCGGTGGTGAAGGGAGTGAATGTTTAGGGTGGTGGATGGGGTGCCAAACAAGCGGGCTGCTTTGTCCTGGATGGTGTCGAGCTTCTTGAGTGTTGTTGGAGCTGCACTCATCCAGGCAAGTGGAGAGTATTCCATCATACTCCTGACTTGTGCCTTGTAGATGGTGGAAAGGTTTTGGGGAGTCAGGAGGTGAGTCACTCGCCACAGAATACCCAGCCTCTGACCTGCTCTCGTAGCCACAGTATTTATATGGCTGGTCCAGTTAAGTTTCTGGTTAATGGTGACCCCTAGGATGTTGATGGTGGGAGATTCGGCGATGGTAATGCCGTTGAATGTCAAGGGGAGGTGGTCATTGTCTGGCGCGAATGTTACTTGCCACTTATCAGCCCAAGCCTGGATGTTGTCCAGGTCTTGCTGCATGCGGGCTCGGACTGCTTCATTATTTGAGGGGTTGCGTTTGGAACTGAACATTGTGCAATCATCAGCGAACGTCCCCATTTCTAACCTTATGATGGAGGGAAGGTCATTGATGAAGCAGCTGAAGATGGTTGGGCCTAGGACACTGCCCTGAGGAACTCCTGAAAGAGTGAATTGGAGTAGGAGACTTTGTAATGATTCGTGATTGCAACAAAGTGAGAATGCATGGAGAAGAAACATGTAGGATGTGTGGCATATTGTACATATCGTAAGATAAAAACTGAAGTAACACTAATTTAGAGCAAAGAAATTGGAAAGAACGATCTAGTATGGAAACAATCTCAACAGCGTCACCATTTCCTGTATAATCATTCACTACAGTTAATTGTGCAAGTTCAGCTTGTCTAATCACTTAATGATCAAGCCCTGTACTGTGTAACAGATGACAACACAACATGCTGTGATCAGTCCGTAAGCATGCGGAATATGCATGCACTTTAAGCACGTGCAGTCTGCATGCTCCAGCCAAGCCGTGATTTTTAGTATGGAGGTTTACATCTCATGACCCTGGAGAAATTGCAACTTTATCAAAGAACTAATTCTTACAGTGATCTACTATTGTGTTTGTACCAAAAAAAATTGCAGACAAAAAGAAATACTATGAATGCTGGAATTCTGAAATAAAAACTGAAAGTGCAAGAAATATACAGCATGTCGGCATCTGAAAAAGAATGATGTGGAGATGCCGGTGATGGACTGGGGTTGACAATTGTAAACAATTTTACAACACCAAGTTATAGTCCAGCAATTTTATTTTAAATTCACAAGCTTTCGGAGGCTTCCTCCTTCCTCAGGTGAATGTTGTGGAAATGAAATCCTCATTTCCACAACATTCACCTGAGGAAGGAGGAAGGAGGACTATAACTTGGTGTTGTAAAATTGTTTACAAATCTGAAAAAGAAAGAACAGGTTAAAGTTTCAGTTTCTGACAAAGGATCGCTATCTGAAATGTCAACCTGCCTCTTCCGTTTCATCCTGAGTACTTTCAGAATTTTCAGTTATTTCAAATATTTCTACCACTATGTGTCTCAGATTCAGCTACACATGAGGAGTGTAGAAAAGTATGCCAGGAGCAGCACCAGGTATACCTATAAATGAGGTGCCAACCTGGTGAAGCTACAACACAGGACTACATACATGCTAAACAGCGAAAGCAGCATGCTATAGACAGAGCTAAGCGATCCCACAACCAACGGATCAGATCAAAGCTCTGCAGTCCTGCCACATCCAGTCCATGAATGGTGGTGGACAATTAAACAACTAACGGGAGAAGGAGGCTCCGTGAATATCCCCATCCTCAATGATGGCAGAGCCCAGCACATGAGTGCAAAAGACAAGGCTGAAGCGTTTGCAACCATCTTCAGCCAGAAGTGCCGAGTGGATGATCCATTTCGGCCTCCTCCCAAGATCCCCACCATCACAGAAGCCAGTCTTCAGCCAATTGGATTCACTCCACGTAATATCAAGAAATGGCTGAGTGCACTGAATACAGCAAAGGCTATGGGCCCCGACAACATCCTGGCTGTAGTGCTGAAGACTTGTACTCCAGAACTAGCCGCGCCTCTAGCCAAGCTGTTCCAGTACAGCTACAACACTGCCATCTACCCGATAAAGTGGAAAATTGCCCAGGTATGTCCTGTCCACAAAAAGCAGGACAAATCCAATCCGGCCAATTACCGCCCCATCAGTCTATTCTCAATCATCAGCAAAGTGACGGAAGGTGTCGTTGACAGTGCTATCAAGCGGCACTCACTCACCAATAACATGGGGAGCGGGCAGGAAATTGGACATGAAGCTGAGTTCGGATCGGTCAATGCCCTGTGGGTGGCGGAGAGGGCCCAGGGGCTATGTGGCCGGGTCCTGCTCCGACTTCTTGTGTTCTTTAGATTTGTGGTTGGGATCAGATCAGCCATGATCTTATTGAATGGCGGAGCAGGCTCGAGGGGCCGATTGGCCTACTCCTGCTCCAATTTCTTATGTTCTTATGTTCTTAACATGCTCTCGATGCTCAGTTTGGGTACCGCCAGGACCACTTGGCTCCAGGCTTTATTACAGCCTTGGTCCAAGCATGGACATAAGAGCTGAATTCCAGGGGTGATGTAAAAGTGACTGTCCTTGACATCAAGGCAGCATTTGACCGAGTGTGGCATCAAGGAGCCCTAGTAAAATTGAAGTCAATGGGAATCAGGGAGGAAACTTTCCAGTGGCTGGAGTCATACCTAGCACAAAGGAAGATGGTAGTGGTTGTTGGAGGCCAATTATTTCAGCCCCAGGGCATCGCTGCAGGAGTTCCTCAGGGCAGTGTCCTAGGCCCAGCCATCTTCAGCTGCTTCGTCAATGACCTTCCCTCCATCATAAAGTCAGAGGTAGGGATGTTTGCTGATTGCAGTGTTCAGTTCCATTCGCAACCCTCAGATAATGAAGCAGTCCGTGCCCGCATGCAGCACGACCTGGACAACATCCAGACTTGGGTTGATACGTGGCAAGTAATATTTGCACCAGACAAGTGCCAGGCAATGACCATCTCCAACAAGAGAGAGTCTAACCACCTCCCCTTGACATTCAACGGCATTACCATCGCCAAATCCCCCACCATTAACATCCTGGTGGTCACCATTGAGCGGGAACTTAACTGGACCAGCCACATAAATACTGTGGCTACAGAGGCTGGATATTCTGCGGCAAGTGCCTCACCTCCTGACTCCCAAAGCCTTTCCATCATCTACAAAACACAAGTCAGGAGTGTGATGGAATACTCTCCACTTGCCTGGATGAGTGCAGCTCCAACAACACTCAAGAAGCTCGACACCATCCAGGACAAAGCAGCCTGCTTGATTGGCACCTCATCCACCACCTTAAACATTCACTCCCTCCACCACCGGCGTACCATGGCTACAGTGTGTACCATCTACAAGATGCACTGCAGCAACTTGCCAAGGCTTCTTTGACAGCACCTCCCAAACCCTCTACCACCTAGTAGGACAAGGGCAGCGGGCGCATGGGAACAACACCACCTGCACGTTCCCCTCCAAGTCACACACCATCCTGACTTGGAAATATATCGCCGTTCCTTCATCATCGCTGGGTTAAAATCCTGGAACCCCTAACCTAACAGTACTATGGGAGAACCTTCACCACACGGACTGCAGCGGTTCAAGAAGGCGGCTCACCACCACCTTCTCAAGGGCAATTAGGGATGGGCAATAAATGCTGGCCTTACCAGCGACGCCCACATCCCATGAATGAATAAAAAAAAAACATCATCACTTTTGTCATTTGATCACTCCTACCCTCTACCCTATCACAGACCTTTCCTTTTTGTTCTTTCCCTGCCCCATTTTCCCTGGCTCTGCACTTTCTTAAAAGTTGTTAATCTCTAACATCTGCCAGTTCTGATGAAAGGTCATCGCCCTGACATGTGAACTCTGTTTCTCTCCCCACAGATGCTGCCTGACCTGCTGAGTGCTTTCAGCATGTTCTGTTTTTACTACTTAGGTTAATAGTTTGCTGCTTTGAAAGTATGCTGCATGGACAAGTTGTTATCAGGAATGTGAGTTCAAGATAACAAACTGAACTGCATTTCCTCAGAAGGTAGGAATAACACAAAACAAATTTATTTTTGTTTTTGGAATTAGCCACTTAATCTAATAGAGGTTTTTAACCCTTACAATAGCTGGACTCAACTTTGTGTTGTGCATACTTGTCCATATACAATATTTCTGTTAGAGATGCTTAATAAATAGTATTCTTTTTGTTGTGCTGTGATGCAGTGATTTGGAGCAGCAGTGAATTGTCCCATGGACTGGTAGCATTCAGAATAATGCCTGCAATCCTACTGTATGGTAGGGGCCTTCTCAGGTAGACAGCAAGCAGAAGACAGACGCTTTCCCACAAATAGGGTTGCCAACCCTTCAGGATTGTCCTGGAGTCTCCAGGAATTAAAGATTAATCTTCAGGATACTGCTGCGAGCAATCCGTGAGAAAAAGCATAGGGGCGTTAAAAATGTCATCTTATTTAATGTTCTTTGACCACTTTCATTTATTAGTTTTAAAAATATTGGAGATGGGGGAAAAAGGCTGTTTGACTGAGTGGGGCAGTTGGAGGTGGGAGGTCATGTGATGAAACCTCCAGGATTATGGCCAGCCACTACCCACTGGAGTGAGGGGACATTAAAGAGAAGACTCTTAGATTGCATAATTGTATTTCCCAGTGTTAACGGGGCAGGGAGCTCCATTGACTGGGTTGGTGTGTGGGGCAGACTCAACTAAACTGCTTTTTGAAATGTTGACATACATAATTTAGAATGTAGTAAGAACCAGATTTTAACATATTGGGCAAAAATACAGCCTGTTGGGAGGTTTCTCTTCCCTTGGACTAAGGCTTTAAAAATAAAATATTGGCAGTGCAGAGCAGATCAGCAACAAGAAAGAGCGACAGGCTAATGTTTTGAGTGACCCTTCATCAGGACCGATTGTGAGGCCTTGCTGGTTTCTTGTTTAGGGCTGTCAATTACTTAACGGAAAGTATTTGCTTCACTGTTTACTGGGAAGGAAGCCCAAGCAAGTTGGGATCAGGCTATTACAGTACAAAGAACCGAAGAATGTGTTGTGAAGCAGACAAGCCAAAACTGTCACACAACTTGGGTTTTGAAACAAATGTTTTCACTGTCAGTAGTACTCTTAAAAAATGAAAGAGTTATGTAGAACTCCAATTATCATTAACATGTTATTTTGCACTCTTTTGTTCCGCTTGACTCGGTTGGTAGTGCTGTCATCTCACGATCAGAAGGTTGTAGCTTGAGCCTCATTTCAGGACTCGAAAACATAACCTGGTGCACTCTACAGTGCAGTATTGAGAAAGCGCTGAATTGTGGGGGAATTGTTTGGATGAGATATTAAACCAAATCCCCATCCGGCTGCTCCAGTGGTTCGGGTGGACATCAAAGATACCATGGCACTATTTGAAGAAGAACAGGGAATTCTCCCATGCCAAAACCAACATTCCTTCTTCAACCAACTCCACCAAAAAGACAGTTTAATTGGTTACATAACACGTTGGTCGTGGAACTTTGCTGCATTTGCCTCAATAACAACAGCTACTGCACTCCACAGTTATTCATTGTAGGTGAACATTTTGAGATATTCCTCAAGAGATGTAATAAGACACTGGGCGTGAATTTCCATGGGGGAGTTTCCTTCTTGTCCAAGTAACTTTGGTATTAATCCATTTTTACAGGCTTTTACAGATGAGCAAAGAGAACACCGTGGAATCGATTGTCTCGAGTGCTGATGATATTTTCAGCACAACTGGCATTGAAGAGTTACCGAGCCTGGCAGTGTGAGGGATCTCTCAGTAGAGATGGAGCAATGAGCCCAGTGATGCTTCTGAGGTCTTCTCATTTCAACTATGTCCATTTTTGCTCTGTTGCACTGTCTAGCTCAGCAACTCCTCTCCGTCAGTTCCTCTGATATCTGATCTCAGTTTTCAACTTAAACAAAAATAATTGTTAAAAAAACAATAGAACTTTGGTGCAGAGAAAGGAAGCAAACCCAAAGGATTTTGATGCTAATCAAAATTTGTTGTAATTTGATTTTTAAAAGCAGAACCAATGATAAACTTTAGCCACATATTGGGCTCCTATAAATAGTGTTGCAATATTTTGCATTCAAATGTAATGTTATCTACCATAAACAAAAGTGGTGGATGTGTATCTGATAGTTTATTTAAAAACAGCGATCAAACATAAGAACATAAGAAATAGGAGCAGGAGTAGGCCATGCAGCCCCTCAAGCCTGCTCTGCCATTCACTAAGATCATGGCTGATCTTGGACCTCAACTCCACTTTCCTGCCCGATCCCCATATCCCCATATCCTACAGTCCAAAAATCTATCTGTCTCAGTCTTGAACATGTTCAATGACTCAGCATCCACAAGCCTCTGGGGTAGAGAATTCCAAAGATTCACCCTCTCAGTGAAGAAATTCCTCCTCATCTCAGTCTTAAATGGCCGACCCCTTATCCTGTGACTATGTCCCCATTTACAAGACTCTCTAGCCAGGAGAAACAACCTCTCAGCATCTACCCTGTCAAGCCCCCTCAGAATCTTGTATGTTCCAATGAGATCACCTCTCATTCTTCTAAACTCCAGAGAATATAGGCCCATTCCACTCAATCTCTCCACATCGGACAACTCTCTCATCCCAGGAATCAATCTAGAGATCCTTTGTTGCACTGCCTCTAAGGCAAGTGTATCCTTCCTTAGATAAGGAGACCAAAACTGTACACAGTACTGCAGGTGAGGTCTCACCAAAGCCCTGTACAATTGTAGTAAGACTTCCTTACTCTTGCACTCCAACCCCTTTACTTTAGTGTCGAATGTGCTTCAGATGTCCACAATAATGTGACAATATTGGTTTCTAATTTTCATTTTTCCCATTTTTCCCATTTGGAACTGGAACACTGATATTCATCATTCAATTCATTATACAAGATGGTGTGTATGCATCAGATTCTATGTTGATGTAATTAATATACTGACCCTATTATTTTACTGAAAAATCAGCCTCACATGATCAACAGTTTAGTTTATTGATGGACTTCCTGAACAGTAAGAGAAAACCAGCAACAATGAGAGGTTTTTTTTAAAAAAAGAATCACCAATGAATGTGCTGAATGAATCACCAGATGGCAACAACTGTACAGAAATAGTGGAAATCCAACTTCGAGGGAGCAGCAGCAGTGGGAATCTGTTTCATTCTTTGCTTTTGGTGTCTGTTTCTGTAAATGTTTGGAATACTTTTTGTACTTGGAAGGTAAGTGCTGATGACATCAATGGGGAACAATCTGGAAGAATTCCAACAGAGTTGATGATATAGCACTGAAGGGAACTCCACTAAATTGATAGCCATGTGATTGATAAGACAGTCACTTGCCAGCATTGCATTTCTGAAATTTTATTGGCTCAAAAATGAAAAACTGAAGCTTTTAATCTTTTTTTCCCTGCATTCTCTGTGGGCTGAAGTAAACTTAGCTCAACTGCAATACAAACGAAACAGATTTTTGCTTATCAACCTTATGTGTATGGGAGAGGGGGACTGTGTGAGAAATGTTTTGGGATTAAGTTGCAGTTCTTGGTTAGACACAAGAAAAGATAATTGCATTGGTGCATCAACCCTCGGTACCAAAGAGTGATAGAACATATGCTGTTTCACCACAATGATTCATGGAATATGGAAGAGTAACTGAAAGACACTAAACGCTGTTTTATCGTTTCTGTTTTGTCGCTGTTCTCAGTCAAGTCTCATCTCGGTTTGTGAGCTCGCTGCTCTTTCTCTGATTTCTGTCCTATTGTCCCTTTTACCTCTCCAAATGGTTAATTGATTCCACCCCCACCCACTTTGTCATTTGATTTACTCCATGTCCTGATTTTCACAATGTATATGCTTTATTCTAGCAAAGAACTAGTCTCCTTCTGTGCTGTAAAAGACAGGTTGTATTGGCAACTGGGAAGCTATCCGAGAGGAACTAGTTTCATTTCCATTGATGCCACTTGGGAATTCTTCCATAAACCTCACCAAAACCAAAGTAAGAATTTTAACATTGCCATACTTTCACTCCATCATGTAAACGGCTTGTAGGAAATCCACAAAAAATATCTGATACAGTTAATAAAATATTGAACAGCTGAAAAAAAGGAAAATAACAGAATGCTGTAATGTTGAATTGTTAGGTTGGCGTCGAGGACTAATTTGTTGCAGCCTGGCGGATGAGTGTGTGTGCAAAAGTGCATTTTGTTCGAAACCAGGCAGGCAAAAACTTTCTTCTATCTAATATTCAATCAAACTTTTAAAGAGGCATTGTCTCCATGAAAACTTGTTTGTGAAGTCTTTTTTTATTTGCAAGAGAGTCATGTGAACATGAAAAGCAGGTTGTGCTAATATCATCAGTCCCTTAGGAATTTGTCACGTTCCTCATTAAAAGTCCATAGTATGCCCGTACTGACCACATCCACCATCAAGTATCATCTTTGTGGCAATAATACCACATACAGGTGGAGAAAGAGTTTACCAAACACTTTTCTTCATGAAGACAGTGCTCTGTATAAATTTCCTATCAGTGGATGTGACAGACCAAATAATGTTGGTGTATTTTTTAAACAGATTTGTAACTATAGAGGAGGAATGACTCCTAGAACAAGTTGTGTATGTGGGACCTGCAGAGAAGCTGGTGACCTTGTTCAGGTAACTGCCACATGACATCAATTCTGAAACCCTCCCTGACCTTGCTGTTGACATAAAAAATACAAGAAAACACAGAAAAATGCACCAAGTGGCTGAGTTAATGAGTAACTTTTGTACTATGTGCACAAATTAATCTCCAGCTATATCAACAGCCTTGGTCTTCCTGCTTTGTAAACACCCAACACTGCCAGACTTCAACATATCTTCCAGTGAGTTTGCTGGATTTTTTAATGATCTTCTGTGACCATAGAATCAAACAGATGGAAATATATTCTCCCCCCCTCCCCCGCCTCATGTTATATCGCTCTGGTGGTTAGTAGAATTCAAAATTCAAAATTCAAACTTTACCTCCTCCTAAAAATATTTTTAGCCCTCAGAGTATTAAGTATTATATACAGTAGATAGTTTGCTGGATCAGTTAAATTTAACATGCTATAAAATAACTTTTAGGGAAGGCAGTCTGTTTTATACTTTAGGTTCAATGTAGATTCACACTCATCATTTACCACATGGCGAGATATTGAACTCAGTGGTGGCATCAGAGGCTGCGCTGAGGGCAAACTTGGCTCTTTATCAGAAGAAAAGAATAGAAGAATGGAGAATCAGCCAATTTGGGCGACTGTCACACACCTCTTAGTGGTCAGCTGAAAGTGGCATTAGCAGAGTCCTGACTGGTGCCAATGGTACTTCTACTAGACAAAGCACTTCCTATAAGTTAATGCTTGAAACTACCTGTGTGTTCTGGCCATATAGCAGGCCTGTGATCACTGCCATGGATGTGTGACATTACATTTGTTCAATAGGCAAGTTTTTCTTCTTATTTCCTGTGGTTCTTGACTTCTTAATGAAATTGCTGAGGCTGGGACATTACATCATGGCATTTTACTACTGCCTATTGGGTCCCAGCACTCCTCGCTACTTTGGTGAAAGCAATAAGCAGTGGCAAGCTGAGCCCTCTGTACTGTAATATCATGTGATGACATGAAGAGGCCTGTCCAAATTTCAAGGCCAACTTCCCCATGTAAAGATTTTTATTTTCTTAAGTACTGGAAAGATGATGTATTTTTCATGGAAACTCAAAGATCAGGCCATTGATTATCTTTGATTAGCCCTTGGAGTCAGTCTCAGAATCAGGTCATTTGGAGTTGATGTTAGACTTGTATCTTCGTCGACCAGTTGATAGAGTCTTTTCATATTGAGATTTAACATGGAGATGTGTTTCACTTTTCTTTTGGTTGTCTGCCTTCCCCATTTGCCACAGTATTTCTACTTTTTGCATATTGTTCACTAAATTACAGCTGTGAGCTAATTCCAGTGCATGGCTCCAAGGATATGATGTAGTGCTGTACTACAGAAGATACCTCCTTAAACTCTAAATCCTTTGACTAGTGGCAGGATGTTAGTTAATAGCTTAAGGTAGCAATTTCTTGCTTGAGACCGTTCGAATTAGCCCTATCACACAGCCAAACCTTGTGCTTGATATTCCTTTCAAAATACCAACGAAAGGACATTTGGATACAGATCAAATAATGGTGAATTGTGCCATTTGATGGGTGCTTTCAGGATTGTAACGACATCTAATTGATCGTTACCTCCATTTCTAAAGCACACCAGCTGCCTGAGGTTACTAGTGACTGAGCAGTAGAGGACGTCACATACACTGTGAACTGTGTATTTTGCTATGTAGGCAATCTTCAAGGTGAGAGCATATCTAAAAGATGATAACTCACATCTGACAATGGTGACTGACAGGTAAGGGAAAATGGAATAATTTAACAACAACAACTTGTATTTTATATAGCACCTTTAATTGAGAAAAACATCCCAAACACACTTCACAGAGAGTGTGCTAAAACAACACAAGTACAAAGGAAGCTCCCATCTAGCTTGCAGGAGATTGCCAACCCAAGTTTGAACTGAACAGAAACACTGCCACCATTTGTTAGTTTCCCAAAGGAGGTCATAGAAGAGATAGTCAGTCTCATTCTCTACCTTTGTCATTAAAGGAAAGGCAAGAGGGGTGGAACAGGGTGATGTGCTCACGGAGGAGAAGATGCTAGAGGAGCAAGGGGAAAAGTTAACGACCCCACCACCACCTCAGAGGTTTGGGCGGGACAGTTGGTGCAATGTAGAGCCAGGTGGAGAGGCTTTGAGAACATGCAAAGCATTGCTACCCATGAGCCAAGTTTCAGTCAAAGCCAGGATGTCAGTATGATCGTGGATGGCAATGGCCTTGAACAGACATTCTAGAGCTGGCACAGACATAATGGTCTGAATGGCCTTCTTCTGTACCATAAATTCCTATGATTCTATGATAGAGAGAAGTGGCAGGTGGAGTGAGTGGGATGGGAAGGAGGTTGATGGGGTTAGCTCCCAGTAGATATGCTAGGTAGGAAGGTCGGGAAAAGAGGAGGATGGTGCAAATGGGATCACTGTTCATAAGGAGGCAGCGATGGGTGCCTCAGAACAGAATGTATGGTTAGTTGATATTGCACTGGCTCCAAATTTATTCAGGCATGAAACCCAGAATCACTGCAAGTGTTCCTGTAAAGACTTATGCAGATGTTAGATTCATTCTATAGAAGGAAAGTATATACAAGGTCTGATATTATATGAGGTTTAACAGGTTTGTGTAGGTTTTCCCCCCATTGTTATTTAGCCCTACACATTTTTTGCTTGTCACACATTAACTTCACGTACTGAAGTCCGTGAATTTCAAATAAACAATCTGTACAAGATAAGAAAAGCTGAGTATGGGAAAATCATTCATTGTCGGTGAAATGTTAACATGCTCTTATTTTGTACCATGAGAGGGAAATTTTGATTAATACATGCATGTGAGATTTAGTCATCTTCCAGGCCTGTAAGGAATTTCACATTATTATCTTAGATGTTTTCCTTCGGTCTTTCTCAGGAGATTAAATAAATGGACAGAGTTATAGCTGCAATTATATTGAGACCAGTATCCACCAGTGCGATGTGCAGTCAGCAGACCCTCTGGTTATAGTGTATGCTGACTTGAGTCTGACCAGAACCCTGGCCCAGCGATAATGTAGCCCTGTGTGCGTGGACAGCTAATTTTTAATGTTCAAGAGACTGGGTGAGAAATTCCCCTGGGGATTAATGGACTGGCTGAGCACTTCTGAAATGCAGCTTTACACCAGCTGGAAATAGCTGCAGCCTGTGCCAACTCAAAATGCTATGAAACGCCATCTTTGGGAGGGGGTTTCTCACACATCTCAGCTTTACTGCTGTCTGACAAGAACCTGGCAACTGAAATATAGTGCTACTTTTTTGTGTTAATGCTTATCCTAATCTGTTTTGCATTAATATATTCAAGAAGGAGATAGAGATATTTCTTAATGCTAAAGGGATCAAGGGATATGGGGAAAAAGTGAGAACAGGGTACTGAGTTAGACGATCAGCCATGATCATTTTGAATGGTGGAGCAGGCCCGAAGGGCCGAATGGCCTACTCTTGCTCCTATTTTCTGTGATTCTATAATACAAAAGTGACCATTTAACTGCAACCTGAGAAAATATAAATTCATAGTCTGTTGGAAAGTGTGGGCCTTTTCTTACAATCCTTTATATGCATGGTGAAAAATATGCCGGGGTGGGAGAAAGAAAGAGCTAGTTTGGTCAAAATTGTTTGAAGTTTGGTTTTGCTTATTATTTTGTCAAAATTTATAAAAATGCTAAAAGATGTGGTTGATTGCACTTAGAAGGTGGGAAAACCATAGATAGGTCGGTGTAGTTGTGGAGCATTTTGTTCGAAGCTCTGTCGCACTTCATGAATTGTAAACAATTTTACAACACCAAGTTATAGTCCAACAAATTTATTTTAAATTTCACAAGCTTTCGGAGGCTTCCTCCTTCCTCAGGTGAATGTTGTGGAAATGAAATCTTCGAATCCTACGCATTTATAAATCACAGAACAATGCCTGGTGATTACTGCCCGTTGCCAAGGCAATCACAGTGAGCAGACAGAGAGGTGTCACCTACAAGGCCACCGAATATACAAACCCCCCCAAAAAAAAAAGAGAGATAGGCAGAGACATAGAGACATCCAGAAGGAAGACAGCAAATGACCCGTTATATTAAAAACAGATAACATTTGTTCGCTGGTGGGGTTACGTGTAGCGTGACATGAACCCAAGATCCCGGTTGAGGCCGTCCTCATGGGTGCGGAACTTGGCTATCAATTTTTGCTCGATGATTTTGCGTTGTCGTGTGTCTCGAAGGCCGCCTTGGAGTACGCTTACCCGAAGGTCGGTGGCTGAATGTCCTTGACTGCTGAAGTGTTCCACGACTGGGAGGGAACCCTCGTGTCTGGCGATTGTTGTGCGGTGTCCGTTCATCCGTTGTCGCAGTGTCTGCATGGTCTCGCCAATGTACCATGCTCTGGGGCATCCTTTCCTGCAACGTATGAGGTAGACAACGTTGGCCGAGTCACAGGAGTATGAACCGTGCACCTGGTGGGTGGTGTCCTCTCGTGTGATGGTGGTATCTGTGTCGATGATCTGGCATGTCTTGCAGAGGTTACCATGGCAGGGTTGTGTGGCGTCGTTGACGCTGTTCTCCTGAAGGCTGGGTAATTTGCTGCGAACGATGGTTTGTTTGAGGTTGGGTGGCTGTTTGAAGGCGAGTAGTGGAGGTGTGGGGATGGCCATAGCGAGGTGTTCGTCGTCGTTGATGACATGTTGAAGGCTGCGGAGAACATGGCGTAGTTTTTCCGCTCCGGGGAAGTACTGGACAACGAAGGGTACTCTGTTGGTTGCGTCCCGTGTTAGTCTTCTGAGGAGGTCTACGCGATTTTTCGCTGTGGCCCGTCGGAACTGTCGATCGATGAGTCGAGCGTCATATCCCGTTCTTACTAGGGCGTCTTTCAGCGTCTGTGGGTGTCCATCACGTTCCTCCTCATCTGAGCAGACCCTGTGTATTCGCAGGGCCTGTCCATAGGGGATGGCCTCTTTGACGTGGTTAGGGTGGAAGCTGGAAAAGTGGAGCATCGTGAGGTTGTCAGTGGGCGTAGAGTGAGGTGCTGAGGTGCCCGTCTTTGATGGAGATTCGTGTGTCCAAGAAAGAAACTGATTCTGAGGAGTAGTCCATGGTGAGCTTGATGGTGGGATGGAACTTTTTGATGTTATCGTGTAGTCTCTTTAGTGATTCCTCACCGTGGGTCCATAGAAAGAAAATGTCGTCGATGTATCTGGTGTATAGTGTTGGTTGGAGGTCCTGTGCAGTGAAGAAGTCCTGCTCGAACTTGTGCATGAAAATGTTGGCGTATTGGGGTGCGAATTTGGTCCCCATGGCTGTTCCGTGTGTTTGGGTAAAGAACTGGTTATTGAAGGTGAAGACATTGTGATCCAGGATGAAGCGGATGAGTTGTAGGATGGCCTCTGGAGATTGGCTGTTGTTGGTGTTGAGTATTGATGCTGTCGCAGCGATGCCGTCATCGTGGGGGGATACTGGTGTAGAGTGCCGAGACGTCCATCATCATGGCACTTCATGAAGATTGAAACGGTTAAAGTGAGTATTCAATAAAATTAACTGTTCTTTGAATTGCATTAAAAACTTATTTGTATGACAATGCCACAAACAACTAACAATCAGGAAGGTCATTGTTATTTTCGATACCTGTGTCATTCCACTTTAAGAACTATTTTCCTTGTAAATCTTTAATCAATGAATGGCATTCTGATGTGCAAAGAGGGGCAGCTACAGAATGATCAGCTAGCAGCCTGTAACCTATTGTGAAACAATTTGTGCATGGAGCTACTATTGTTCATTCCTTGTTCTGTAACACTTTTAAAAAGGTCAGAGTGTGCCTGGAAGAGTTAGCAATCGCTTACTTGAAAGATTTGAAGGACCTAATATTGAAATAATGAACAAATAATTTACGGATTTATAGGGGGGATTCAAAACAGAAACTGTAAACAACTTGGCAAGGCAATAATGTCCTATTGTTTGGGCAACCTGTTATCACCCACAACACAATCTGTTTTAGTAACACAAGCCTTAAGGTCGTGTTGTGCGATATGACAAAAATGTTAACATGTTTGTATGAAATTCCTCTATTTCAACAAAAGCACTAGTCATTTTATGGAGTAATGCCTTTGTTGCTAATAAGACAGCACAATTTGAAGGCAATCATTTTTTTTTAATGCATCTCGACATGTTAAAAAAAAGCCTGAAAAGGAAAAGAAAAAATAACAACCGGCCATTAGCGCAAGTGGTTAGTCATTGAACTCCCAACAAGAAGGTTAAAATGGAATCCCAGTGTCACCTGGCACTTAAACTGGCATGCTTTAGTTGAGTTAAACTTTAGCATTTCTCAGTTAAGCTGCATGGTGGAGCAACAAATGACAGTGAAGTTGTGCGTTTTGGGATGCAAAACATGGCACCACTGTTTGCTTCACAAGTCTGACCGGCAGTGAAGACAGATGGAAAGTAAAGCCGAAGAATGAATTTAGTAAAGTCCAGGAGAATTGCTTTAAACACCCTGCGTCTGGTCAGATATAACTGGCATAATCAGCACAGCTACAGTTACTGTGAGTCTGTTCTATGTAATCTTGGAAAAATTCTCATCTTTAGTCTTGCATGACGCATGTTAATTTTGAACCTCAATCTGTGTTCAGAATCGAAGGCAATAGCCTGATTCCAATGACAGAATTTATGCTTCTCAGCATTTTAAAAACCTTGGATTATGTTAACCCTCCTCTCACCCCTCCCCTCCCCTCTCCCCATCACACATAAAACCACCACCATCCTCTTTTTTCCAATTAAAGTAACTTCCCATTCTGCTTTATCTGTCTGGGGAGGTTCTTCTGATGCCTTTCTCACGCAACCGCCTGGATACAGGAAAAACCTTGTTGCCTTTTAGGCAATTCCCTCTCACCTGAAGCCTTTAACTTCTCTCTATCCATTACAAACTTTCTTTTCACTCTCCAATTTATCAATATTACTATGGTCAGTGCTTCTCTTAACTTTCCTCTCTTGTTCCTCCTAAGATGTAAATTCTCTATGCTACATTATCTCCCTTCTCCCTGCATCTTCACTGTGTTGGAATCAAGACTCGATGCAATGACTTCCTATCCACCTCATTCTTTTCCAGGATCTCAAAACTGTGAAACTCGCTCAGTCATTCCTCCCTTCTGCAATCATCTGATTTTTAGAACCTAAGCTTGGTGCCACCTACTCGCTGTTTTCTGATTTATCTCAGCTTTTATTTTAAGTCTTGGAATTGTCCTTGTACGTCATTTGTGAAACCTTTGAGGCCTATCTGAATGGGATTGTCTGTTTAGTGCTAAATTGTTGGCACTTTTGCATTGGATTCATGCTCGCTGGAAATGGAGCGAAGCATTGAAATTCCTACTGTCAATAAATGTAGCCAAAGATGTGAATAGAAAAAGGAAAATAAATGGACTTTTTGATAAAATTATTGATAGGTTTAAAGAAACTCAAAAATGAAGCTATTTGAACTCATTTCATGCTAAACCACAATGAACAGCACCAAGAGGAGTCTTCATTCCATCCATCTCAGTGGGATTGGAATCCAGATTCCAAAACTGAAAGGGCAGTGCTCTACCCAGTCCAGATCATTTCACTTCATGTTTTACATTGGTTTATTTTAGTTTTTTAAAAATTCAACCATAACTGCTGGGGAGGGGGTGGGGGCGAGAGCATCACACATTCGCCTGATCCTGTCCGCACCCATCTACTACACATTTACTTCAAAAGGCGGTTATTGGTACAGTGATCAGTAAAAGGAACCCTAGCCAATTTTTCCCCTTTCTAGCCCAGGACACTGAAGCCAACTGTAATCCCCCAATGTCACCTCAGCTTAGTCAACACAAAGCAAGGTTCAAAACTATGATTTTCCTCAGTAATATACCAGATGGTACAGAATCACCGATGGGAACAGTGTCGCACATTTTATTAAATGCATGTAAATCCAGATCAATTCCCTCAGGCACCTTTAGTGGTAGTCTGAACGCTAGAAAACTATCTCCAAACTGAATTGAATAGTGACAACAGCGATGATTTTTTCACCCCTGTAATCCAGAAGCGCTACTAAAACTTATGATAGTTTGGATGTTGTCTGTAATTTATAAATTTGTTTCTTTTTACAAGGTTGCATTTCCTGTTAATCAATTTCTATTTGCTCCGGTTAGTCAGTAACCGTTAATGCCCTAACAGCAGTAAAATCAGACAGTTTGTGAAATAAAGTCCGCTCTACTATAAACAAGATAAAGGGACCTAATCCATTTTGCAACCCAAAAGCACCTGTGTAATTAAGTATTAATATAGCTTGCAAAAATTGGGGGTAATTTTAACCTAACTCATTGGGTTCAATTTTCAAATTTAAAAATGGGTGGGTTTGGGGCCGGGGGGGCATTGAAAATTGCCACCATTTCAGACGCGCCCCCAACTCGCCCATTTCCGGTTTTTACTGGGGCAGGACGAGGGGCGGGCGACCAACTCGCTCCTAGGAAGTGGGTCGGACCTTAAAACCTTTCAACGAACTTTCAGGCCTCCATTTTTGACTAATTCCCAATTTCAGCCTCAGGAGGCTGGGATTCCCGGGCCTTCTGTTTTACGCCTCTTGACAGTTGACCTCACTCACCTTGACCGCTCATGTCAAAGCATTGAACATCTTCCTGCACTGCATCCATGTTCATGATACTGTGCGCCTGGCATTGACTTCATCCCCCGCTGCCTCCCACTGCCTTTCAGGTATATGTCTGGAGGGCTTCATGCCCACCCCACACCGTGGATATAGGATGCCCCTCCTGATGTCCACCTCTTGCACCAAGGCCTCCAGTGCATCAGCAGAGAACCTTGGTGTACGCACTTTTGTAGGCCTGGTACAAACTCAGATCGGAGATTAATATTAGACGAGGTGTAAAACCAGTGTTCCATCTGATCCCGTGGGTTTCCCGCACAATGGGGTGATTTTAAAACAGAGCCGGGAAGGGGGCGGGGGGTCAAGTTGAGGTCGGGAAACGCATAAGTACAGGTTTCCCGGACGCCCTTACGATCTTGACATAAAGACGTCTTTTATTTTTTTGTCAGTTTCCCATCTGACTGACCGGCTAATTGACAGGCTGGTCTCTGTCAGCTGGGAGACCAGCCAGGGAGAGGACATCTTCAGGTAAGTCTGCAGGTAAGTGTTTGTATGGATTGGAGGGAGGCATGGGGCGGCATGGGTGGACACAGGTGGGCACGGGGGCATCAGTGATCCTCCGACCCCGACCCTCCCCCTCAACGATCGTGGACCCATGCAATGACCCCCGATCCCGACACCCCCCATGACTGACCCCCGATCCCGACACCCCCATGACTCGTGACCCCCGCACCCGCCTATGCCCACCCATGCCTCCTATGTCCACTGATGCCCCTTACCCACTGATGCCCCCGTGCCCACCTGTGTCCACCCATGCCGCCCCATGCCTCCCTCCAATCCATACAAAGACTTACCTGCAGACTTACCTGAAGATGTCCTCTCCCTGGCTGGTCTCCCATCCGACAGAAACCAGCCTGTCAATTAGCCGGTCAGTCAGATGGGAAACTGACAAAAAAATAAAAGACGTCTTTATGTCAAGATCGTAAGGGCGTCCGGGAAACCTGTACTTATGTGTTTCCCGACCTCAACTTGACCCCCCGCCCCCCTTCCCGGCTCTGTTTTAAAATCACCCCATTGTGCGGGAAACCCACGGGATCAGATGGAACACTGGTTTTACACCTCGTCTAATATTAATCTCCGGGAATGGAGGGTAAAATCGGACGGGATGTAAAACCAACGCTGAACCCGATTACGTCAGTTTCCGGACATGCGTGTTAGATTAAAATTGTCCTCATTGGCATTCTAGAAACCCTAAAACTCCTAACATAAGAAGTTAATTTGAATAAAAGGCTACTCAGTCTTTTGAAATACCAGTGATCATAATTGATTAGCTCTATTACAGAAAGCATGTTCTGGAAAAAAGATTGCAAAACTAGCCAAGGTGATGTACTGGTTAACCTAAAGGGCCAGAATCTTTACGGAAACCCCTCCCCACCAGTTTGCTAATTTGGAAGCAATGATGCAGCTCACATCAAATACATCGTTGCATCACAAAAATGTCATTGCGTGACTTGTGCGTGGCGTCATTGTGATGGAAATGAATTACATTGAATTACGCTGATTGGATGCTCTCCCTCCCAAAGCATAAATACAGAACTCGCTGAAGTGGGATCCATGTGCCAAATCGGGATATACAGCTAACTAGTAAGTCAGATCTTTAACCCATGAAGGTGCCTGAGATACTTTCAGCTGACTGTCGCTATCAGTTTGTAGAGGTAAAACTCTAAGACTGCAGTATATTGCCACTTTCACATGAGTGAAGTGGTTTTGGCTGCACCTCAGTGTAAAAGTGGTAATATAAGTCAGGAGACTACTGAGCATGCTAGAACATGAGGTGTCCGACCTCCTCCTCACACTGGTTCATGTGGCATGTAACTCCAGCCTAAGTGCACTTACTTTGTGGTTTATCCTTCCATTTCTGCAATGTGTTAGAATTAGAGGACTGACTGAACATTGCAGTAAATACACACGCTTTGCCAAATGTGCACTATGCTGTGTGAAAACAGGAGTTTAGCTAACAATCTGAAGCTTGTACACACCCCAATATCTCCTCCAATACTCCTGCTTAAACATGTAAGGTGCCATTATTGCTGATTTGTGACACAAAAACAAACTATTTAGCAAAATACTTAAATCATTAAAAATCATTATTATTGCATAAATTAACATTGGCTAAAAGCTGATCACATTGAGATACATGTGGGAACTCTAAGGCATACCAAAGTTCGTTTAATTAATGACCTGATAAGTAGGAAAAAGCGGAGGACAGCGTTTTAATGAGTAACTTTCCATCTCAAATAAAAGTACTTTAAACTGCTTAATGTTTTTTGTGCAGTCAGTGGTTCTTTATTGGAGATAAGATGAATGTATGGAAAACAGTGCAAATCCCTGAATAGTAGGTTTTCAAAAATATTCAGTGAATTCAGTTAAATCCACATACAGTATCTGTGGAACTTTTATAAGTAAATATTTACCAAGTCCCAAATTGCTCCTCATATAGCCAGGCATTTGTTGACGATCTTACTAAGTAGTGCATCTCAGTCTGAGCATCATATCAAGTTATGTGAGGAAGATGGTTAGAGGGAGGTGTGTGATTTAAATCGTTCTGCAATAACTTAAGAACTAAGCAGGTGTGTGACCGAATTACTATAAACGCAAGTTGAAAACAGGAAATATAATTAGAAAAGTAAACCTTTAAATAAAATGGGTGAGAAAAAAAGATTAAATGTAACAGTTGACCAAATGTTGAAAGCATCATCGTACTGTATGGCAGTGATTAGCAAGGCAAAATATACAAATGGTATACAAATCCACCCATCGACTATAATGTTCAAAGAATTAGTGCTAATAGCATATGGAGAATTGGTAAGAAAAACACATTATAAGGAATAACTACTTTGACTTAGTTATAAACTTATGGAATAAACTGCTACTCAGCACAGTGAATACTAATTGAGTTGAACCATTCAAAAAGGCTGTGCCAGGGCAGATGGATCATGAAAATATTGTGTGCAGATCCTGAAAAAGGATCTAAAAGACAAAGGAAGCTGGATGGATGAAATGGTGTCTTCTCATCCCTGCTTCTACATAACCGGCCAGGAACCAATCCAATTTTTATACGTATTACAGCTATAAAGAATATGCATCTTTATCTATTGACTATAAAAGATTATTTTACATTTTTTTATTCATTCAGTGGATATGGGTGTCGCTAGTGTGGCCATCATTTATTGCCCATCCCTAGTTGCCCTTGAGAAGGTGGCAGTGAGCCTCCTTCTTGAACCGCTGCAGTCCATGTGGTGAACATGCTCCCACAATACTGTTAGGTAGGGAGTTCCAGGATTTTGACGCAGTGACCTTGAAGGAATGCCGATATGTGTCCAAGTCGGGAAGATATGTGACCTGGAGGGTGTATATACTGAATTCCTGAATATGAGTTTTGGGTTAGATGTCTACACAGTCTGGAACATCCTGAAACAGCCTTTGTGATACTATGGAGATCAACGACAGGATATTTTGTTACACCCCTGACTATTTCAATGTTATTTGAATCTAATCATCCTTAGTAAAGTTATGGTTCTTTTAAGCTAATCTGTGACAATTTTCCAGCAAAACCATCATTAAATTTTTCAACGGTAAAGTTTTGTTCAACATGGCACAACATTTACTCTTAAAACTCTAAGGAAGAAACATTTGCATGCTCAAAATAGCATCTAATTAAACATTGAATTCTGTAGATAAAGACACTACGGGTGCTAAATTGAGCCGTCTTGGTATAGGAGTTAACGCAGGCGCAGATAATGAACGCCAGAAGCGTGTAAAGTAAGGAGAAAATTGATACAATCAGTATGCAACGCTGATTTAAAGTGATAGATACCATTTTGGGACCTAATGCTCAACTCAACACACAGTCTTAACCCCGACCATCTGAACGTGTCTTAGGGTGCTCGGAGGACCCCCAGCAGAGCTATTTAAAGGGACCATGCAGGATTTACAGGTTAATGGCTGGATTATTGCTTCTGGCTGCTGAGACATTTGTAACTGTTTTTGGAGGTCTCCTATACTTGAATACTAGGACCAGGGGACATTGCCTAACATTTAGAGCCAGGATGTGCAGGAGTGAAGTTAGGAAATGCTTCTACACACAAAGGGCGGGAGAAGTTTGGAACGCTCTTCTGCAAACGGTAGTTGATGCTAGCTCAATTGTGAATGTTAAATCTGAGATTGATAGATTTCTGTGAACCAAGGGTATTAAGGGATATGGGGCTAAGGTGAGTATATGGAGTTAGGTCACAGGTCCACCATGATCTCATTGAATGGCAGAACAGGCTCGAGGGGCTAAATGCCACTGCCACTTGCTGCCTCCTGACATGCGCCAGCTTCTCCTGTAAGAAAGTGGGACGTGTGTCTGGGTAATGTGCCTGTCATGGTTGAGTAGCTGCCACTGTGTCTGGCCTGTGAGTTGTGGGTGGGCAGCTTGCAACAGTGGTAATGTGCAAGGGTGAGAGGAAGCATCTGATTGGAAGAGTTGAATACTGATGGAAAGAGTTTGTTGGTACGTGGGTGATGTAGTGCGTGGAGCAGTGGATGCGGCTAGTGGTGTAGTTGGTAGGAGACGCCACTTGACAGTTGACCTCACTCACCTTGACCACTCATGTCAAAGCATTGAACATCTTCCTGCACTGCATCCATGTTCATGATACTGTGCGCCTGGCATTGACTTCGTCCCCCACTGCCTCCCACTGCCTTTCAGGTATATGTCTGGAGGGCCTCTTGCCCACCCCGCCTCCCCTCCCCCCCGCGGATATAGGATGTCCCTCCTTCTGTCCACCTCTTGCACCAAGGCCTCCAGTGCATCAGCAGAGAACCTTGGTGCACACACTTTTGTAGACCTGGTACAAACTCAGATTGGCAGATTAGTGAGGTCTGGCATGCAGATTGGAGGATGTGGGATTTAGTAGTGCGCAACCTTTATTCAATGTTTTAACATAACTCATCAGTGTGTAAACATAGGGACGGGACCTGCATCTGTGTTTGCGATTTGTGCGATCGCATTTGTGCGATATTTGATCGCCGTTCAAACTCCGTGCAGACAGCAGACTGTTATTTTCAGCAAATAACAGGTACCAGCTACCTTTAAGAGATTTTTAAGGGACAGCCTGCCTTTAAGATATTGGAGCTCCCCCTGCCGGTGGAAAGTGCGAATTGCATGGAATCCTCGTTCAACGTTGATTTCTAACCCTGATTGCAGGTAAGTCCTCAGGCCTGACGAAGGTCTCGTCCTGCCTGCGCGGGGGCCATTGGGCGCAGGGTAATAGCGGATCGCGCTACCCCCACCCAATAATAGGCCCTATCCAAATTGTTTTTCCCCCTACAAGTCAGAACTTCGATATTACTTAAATTATTTTAAGATATTAATTTAATGAGGGCAATTGAGGGAGTCACCTTGTTTGCCTAACCTGTAAAGAATTTATGTAACAGCAATTTCACTAATTAGATTAGGTGGGGAGCAAAATATAGATTTCCACAATGCAAGCGATTGATTAGCAAGAAGATAAATTAAGTGGTTTATATATTTTGTTCAATCAAAGTTTTTGAGATGTAGTATTGAGTATATAGTGAGACTGCCATCACCTTCCTTTCCTTGACGCACTTAAGTACTTCAGTCTACATTAATAGTTCACAACCTGCATTTGAAAGCAGAACTCCAAAAGTGAAAGGCTACTTTAGGTTGTTAATTTAGATCCAATACAGTTATCTAATACAAAGTACACCTGGACCCTGATAAATCATTTGTTTGCTAATGCAGGTTATACTTGGATCAGGATTATTAGTGGATTTTGGTTTATTAGTGGCATTATGCTGCCTCTTATCATAACTTATTTGAATCTGGGGTCTATTTTCATGGACTGAGCCAGTAGTTCGAATAATTAGCCACTAATTATTACCTAGACAGGTTAATATCGTACCTTCAAACAACTTTGTTGCAGACTTCTGTGAAATTGTAGATGAGTTATTTTCCACTCCTTCCCCCACACTCAGTGCAATCATTTTGGCACAACTGGCCAAAACTCTAGGGGCTTTTTACTATGTCAAGACGAGGTATTGGTATAGGTCCCAAAGGTTACCTTATCTAAGGCCAATCTATGATTTGATACCATAACCACATTTAACAAAGTAATCTGATGTCACCAGCCCAACTTAGCAGTTACGAAGCAACCCCCTATTGCCAACTTTGACATTTTATGTTACACCTGAATGTGTTTGAAAGGAATTTAATTCAGATTGTGCTGGGAATATACAATGTACACAGGTTAATCTGTAGTTACTTTTATCTTAAAGCATGACAAAATATACTTTTCTGGTGCATTGATTTTTTTTTAAATGAACAGATACAGGTAATAGAAGATTGCATGGAGTTTGAAGGTGTTAATTCAATCAAAGTGTTCTGATGGTATCACAGACTCCAAGACCAAAGCTTGATTATTTATAAACACAATTCACAGTTTGAAGGGATGAGCAGTGGGGATGGTGGGAGTTGAGGCTGAACAACAGACGCTGTGAAGTGTCCTGCTGTCTGTGTGTAGTAATGTTATAAAGATGTTCTTTTTGAATGCATTTATGATATCTCTACACACAGTGATCAGAAGAAATCTTTGCCCTGTGTTTCCACACTGGGGCCTAAGAACTGTAGAGCAGATGGCAGCCTCATTGGAAGACCAGCTGCATGATAAATTTTAACATTTTTAAAAACTAAGATATATTATTTAACAACATCAGTTACAGAGGCATATTTGTTTATTGAGCATTCAGGGGCAGGATCTTATCCTGCAGTATCCCTTTAGTACCCTGACTGCTATTTATAATGAGGCATATATTTTGTTTAAAGTTTGCTTTCTACTTATGATTAACCGCTATGTGGTGGATGCACTGGAGATAGTGGGTGTGACAATATGGGTGACATCAGATTTGAATGCAAATGACATCATGTGACTATTAAAATTAAACAAATGCAGATGTAATTTGATATTACCATTGCAAAGAAACAGTTTATAGTGCTTTGAGGACAACATTTTACACAAATATTAGAAACAGAAGACAAAGAAATTGCAATTTGATTTTGAATCTCAGCTGTCTCTTTCTCATGGGTGAAGTGCTGGACTGATCACATCACAGAGCATTGTGTGGTGGAATGCAGCACACATCAGCATCACTCTGGTGGAACAGCATCCAGACAGCCAACCATGAAATGGAACTGAAGCAGCTACAATGAAGTCTGCAGCCTTATTTAGCCATTCTTGCCCAGGCCGAGGCCTGGCAATAGATGACAGCAGTCAGAAAGGCAATAGTGAAAATACAGTGGAATATAAAGAGGTAATTCAAAAGCTTTAATATACAACATAATAACAGAAAACATTTTTACAGATATTACATAACAGAAGGTTGACAATTGTATCCAAAAGGTTAGAGTACACTGCTTTTTATTTGATTACCCAGTCCTTACTCTCCTGCTCAACTCCAGGCTGATTTCCCTCCGCGTTGAGTGAGCTGCAGAGTTTCACACCTTTCTTTTTTTGCTGTTGTGTGTGTAAGCCAGTCGCTGATGCCAGTTCCAAGGCACAAGACAGATGGAGTGTCAGTTTTCCCCACTGATCACATGCAGCTGTGTAAAGTGTGCACCTGAGTCACTATACTATTAGTAAAAGCAGCATAGTAACTCTTTGTGCACACCTTTCTCAGTTGCTGCTTTGAGAGGGGATCGCATATCTGGCTCATACTGTGACTCAGAGCAGACATAACTATCTACTGTATTAAATAGGCCAGCTGTTTGTTTCTCCTCATTCAGGAACAAGGTAACTAACTAGATAGTTACACATTCAGAAATTCACCAATTGGCTTCTTTGCGTATCTTTATTTTTTTTTGCGTAATAAAATGATGAAGAAACTAAATTTGAAATAATATCTACAATTTAATAAAAAAAATATAAATGCCAAAAAAATCTGTAATGAGAAACAGAGACAGCACAGAAAAATAAACAGGAAACCAGAAGGTTCATCAGCATCTGGAAAGAGAATTGATAGATTAACATTCTAAACTCATTCTCTGTCTGTCTTTCTCTGTCTCTTGCTGTCTATCTCTTTGTCTGCCTCTCGCTCTCTCTCTCTGTCTGTCTCTCGATCTCTCTGACTATCTCGCTGTCTCTCTGTCTTTTCTTTTTTTTCAGATGCTGACAGACCTTTGTATTTCCAGTATTTTCTGCTTTTTTTAAACACTCAACAGTGCTGGGGAGGCCACAAGATGTTTCCAAGTTTTGTAACTTTAGGACTCTATAGTTCTTTCTTCTCCTGTCGGTTTGTAATTTGTGACACACAGTACGGAATGATTGCCACGGCTGCCAGAGGCACTGTGGCACTTTTACAGAAAGACAATAAATAAAATAGGAATTCCTTCTGCGTCGGGGGCTTCACCGAGTCAAACAGGTGCAGGACGATCAACGACGTCACAATGCAACTTACTCTGAAGTTGAACTGCTGGCCCCTCTTTCCTTTGCAGCTTTCTGCGTACATGGGGGAGTTGAGAGCTAATCCCAATCCAAACAAGGCTCCCAGGTTCCTGACCAGTCCAGCGAAGGGAGTGCTGTCGATGTGGATCCACTCTGCTCGGGCGCACCATCTCTGGGCTTTCTCCACTGACCACAGCAGGTCCACTCCCAGCACTTTCAACAGCAGGTAAAAGCCCAGAGCGAAGGAAAACAGGAAGAGAGTGATCTTCAGATACTTCTTGAGGGTTGCATTGTAGATTGCATTAATTCGACCAAACATTTCAGCCACAACCATTCCTATGTATAGAAATTCACAATTAATATTTCATCAAATAATTAATACCATTGGTAGACAGATAATATATATACAATATAAATGTGTGCCAATAGAAAAGCCTTTTTTATGAGTATCTGATGTATCTGAAATGTAAATCCTCACCATTTTATACATTTCTCCACCCAGCTTTAATGCTACGGTATCTGTTTTCCATGCAGAATATCTTTCACACACTTAAAAGACTTGGTTCCATCATAGTCTCAGTAACATACAGCATATTAACCTTATCACAAAGTGTCAGATTTAGGGAATGCTACCAGACAGCCATTGAATCAATTATGTATTTAATACCCTTAGAACTCAATTATGTAAAATATCACCAAATGGGTGCAGAAGGTCAAATTAATGTAAGTTAAATTAATTCACGATTAATAGAGTTATAATGTTATGTTTGCAAATGAAAGAAGGAATACTGACCTGAAATGACCCCCAGGAAGACCTGATGAGGGAAGTGAGTGGCCACAAATACTCTGGATGTACAGACACAGATCTGAATCACCCAGAATGCTGTCCAAAGCAGAACATGGAGACACCTGAAAGAAGGGAAGGTGATTATTGTACAGCTAATCAAAGAATGAGTCCGTTAGTATGAAATAGTGGAGAGGGATATGGCATCAGTTATCCTCCATCCAACCATATTTATTTTTATGCATCAGTACTATAGATTAAACTAACTAGATTGTAGTGGAGGAACAGTAAGTTGAGATCTTAACACACAAGTGCTTACACTAACATTATTTAAATCAACTTTGTAACTGCTGTAGGCAGTTTCTCAATAAAGGAAGATGGGTATTCATTAAAATGAAAAGACAAGAATTAGTAAAGTAAGTTTTTACCAATCTAACTGTATTTTTTGGAAGTTTAACAGTTATTTATTTGACTAAAGTTACACGAATATATAGTTATTTCACTGGGTATTGTGTTTAGTAAGACAGATGGACTACTGGCTGTAAATAACCCCTCCCCCCAGACCTGGGAAGACCTGCTGTGGTGGATGAATGGCCACAAACACCCAGGAGCTCAACATAAGTGTGCACTTGGTACAAGATTCATAATCATAACTAGCAATTATGAGAACTAGAGTCAACACACACATTTTACAACTGTACAGACATAAGTATTTAGACATAAATATTTCTAAAACATTTATGAAGATCAGACTCAACATGATAAATGTGGCAGTGTTGATTTTAATCATAATCAATCAATCTTTATGCATACACCCGTACAGTACTGACATACAGAATTGCATATATGCTGAACTGCATCCACAACTCATGTACAGACTGCATTTTATGTACATGAATTCATATAATTCTATACAAACCCAATACATCGAAGCAGTACTGTACATATCTACACATATACTTGCATGTGCATATAATATTTTGAAGACTTACCATTTTTGGAAGCAGGATTGCTTTTTTTTTAACCCAAAGGTCAGGAATGCAGTGACCATCACATACCAGACACTGGCTGAGCCCATTGCGTGACCAGATGGACTGCCTGTCAATCATATCATTAAAAGGCTCAATTACAAAATGGCAGTTTCTGTTGCTAAACATTCAAGTTTACTTTTCAATGTTTTCAAACACTTTATCAATTTAAATAATAAACCATAACACATTTCAGTATGATCCACACATGAATTATATTTGAAAAATTATAAAACTGTTAATGAAATAGCTGCATTAGAAGATGAACCCTTATAGACCCAGCACCTAATAGTAGAAAATAAGAAGTTTGTGTGTTAATAATTCCACTGCTTTAAGAATGTTGTGTTGTGAAAACTCATTTATTAACTTTTACCTAATTTCAATAACATTTGAAAGGCTTTTTTGGATACTGCAGTTTAGATTTTCTTTGTCCTTTAATTAGCCATCTGAAAAATCTTTCCTGGATTATCATTTTAATTATGGTAGCTAACAGATTAGAAACATTAGAGTGGTATTATTTAACACAAAGTAAAAGGCTAAAAATGACTAATGAATTTAATTTTAGTTGTTAATATTGATATACAATGCGTGATTCACTTTGATTACAGAATATCAAGTAGCATTGGACATGAAACCTTGATAGTGAAAGGAAGTCAAATGTAAAAATAATCAAAATTTAAAACTACAATTTTTGATGTTTAATACAATAATTTGCCAGTACCTGGTCCTGTTTCACAGGTGATGGGAAACTGCTGTAATAAGGGAAGAGAGGAATTAGCATAAAACTGAGTCTCATGGACCCACCAGTAAGGTCTCTGCCCAAATAAGAACCTGTAAAAGAAAGAGAGGAAAAAAGGTTACTATGTGGGTAATATCTCATATGTAATTTGCTAATTTGCTTAAATATCTGTATTTATGATCTGGAATACGCTGCCTGAAAGGGTGGTGGAAGCAGATTCAATCATGGCTTTCAAAAAGAAATTGGATAAATGCTTGAAGGGAAAGAATTTGCAGGGCTACGGGGAAAGAGTGGGAGAATGGGACAAACTGAATTGCTCTTACAAAGAGCCAGCTTGGGCTTGATGGGCCAAATGGCCTCATTCTGTGCTGTAACCATCCTATGATTCTTTACTAGTTGTATTTAACTCTTCTAATTGGAAACTTCACTTACAGATAAGCACAGAAAATTTGAGTCACTGGCTTAGGAAGAGTTAAAAGGATATGACACGGGGTGGACAAAAGCTATGGAACGTAAGGCATTGGAATCCCATTCAGGAAATTTAAGTTGGAACCTAACTAGTGACCGGAATCCCCTGTTGAGATTTCCTGGCTCCTGCCAAGAGTTCAATTGAAGTACTTCACGCTGGTGACACACTTCATAGGGGAACAGGGGAAGGAAAGAGTTTCCAACTCTATTACAGTGCTGCCAAAACACTCTTCTCAACCAGGAGTAAGATCAGATTAGAATTCTTTTGAGCTTGTCTGCTTTGGATGCTGTCCAAACACCATGAAATGTGAACTGACACATAAACACCTGAAGCTGCTCTCAAGTAATAATTTGTTTCCTCAAAAAAAGTCCAAATGTTAAAAAATGAACAATAAGACATAAATATTAGACTTAAAAAGATTTATGAACCAGAGAAAAGACCAAGAAAAAAACGTATAGATATAAGTTCAAAGAAAGGTTTATAATTTTAATATTATCTATAATTTATCTTAATATCTTCATAAATTAAAAATGGAAGAATATTTACTACAATATTTACAAATATAATTGATTCTCAGATGGTGCAGAGTGACAGAGTGACAGAGCTCCAATATGCTGTGTATGGACTGATGAGTTCTTTTCTGCAGCTGCAAATTTCCATAAAATATGTTCTGAATCTTAGCGTGCCATCAGGGAAGGTGCCTCACAGAGGTCGTAAAGGCCAAGCACTTTCTTCAGGAAAGTCAGAGTTGGTTCTCTATTCCCACCCCTGACCCCCTGGCAGCAAGATATAGAGCAACACCGCCAGTTATCTAGAGGTCAGTTGTCTGCCTACCCCTTAGCACAGGGTAAAGTGGGCTATAGACAGACCAAGACAAAAGAAAAAGATGCCATTAAAATATTTTAAGTTATAAACGTTTAGCATTTTCTAAAACTAAGATTGAAATAAAAAAAAGAATTTATTTGTCCTCAGTCACAAGTGCCCAGGTCTTAGAACTTAAAGCAATTATATTTACAATAGTCCCAGTCTGCAATCTGTCATGTATTAAAGTCTATTCCATTGCTCTAAATGAGATCTTTAATAACACTCCAAGGAACTTCTCAGAAAATACTTACCATTTAAAGATGAGGTTGAGCCAGTCTCCAATGACTGCCACCCAAATGAGTTTGACACCCACCACTTCACACAGGTGGAACCAGATGGGAAAGAAAACAAAAAAAGTGTTTCTCAGGTCCGCAGCAAAAGAGATAAAAGTGAACCAGCTCTGGGAGTCCTTGTAATTCAGCTGTAGATACTGCACCAGTTCTACCCCGGAGCTGTGGAGTAGGTCCATCCCAGCGTCCATTCTCTGCACGTTCAGAGGGTGCTGAAGGTTTTCTCGGCTTTCAGTTCGGTTTCTGGTTTTGCTCTTGGGGATTTAGGATTTATATAGGAGATGAGCATGTTTTTCTATTTTGTAATCAATTCCGTTTGCAGCCAATGATCACAAGACTTTGAGCAAACCTGGGCAAAATAAGGTCAACGGCCTTTTTGGCAACAACACCTGCGTCATTGCTGTGATTCAAGCCGCAATCCCAACGCATGAGCAGATCCACAAGGCCAACTCTTGTGAAAAACATGGGAGCTTGATAAACCCATAATATGCATCACAGAAAAAGTCTCCACTGCTTACATCATTCGTAAACTAGATAGAAGAGGGTGCACGTAGCAATAGGAAATTTGCTGACAATATCAAGTAATGCAACCAGATGACTAGCGTAAGAGAGACTGGCATAATTCAAAGGGATTTGCAGAAATTAAATGTACGAGCTAAGGAGTCACCAGTGGATTTTGATGTGGATAACGCACGTTAATATAGAAAATATGAGTGGTCGAAAATGGGGAAAGAAGTTTTGGGTGTACTTATTGACAGTTCATCGTGAATATCCCGTTAAAGTGAAAATGTTATTCACATGAACTAGATCTTGAGGGAATTTGAAATAGATTATTCAACCCTTATAACTCATTGGTAATGCTACATTTAGAATATGAGGAAAGAACTGCTTTGGTCACTATGTGTGCAGGCATTATAATCAAATTATTTTTGAACCCATTATAATTTCACTGCACCTGATGACCACAGCCCTTCATCCCCATTGTGTGTAATTGGGGATACCCTGGACAATGATACCTTCTGTTGGCTATCTGTAGTGAAATCATAAGTTGAGTATAATGAACATGTTTGTAAGTACTACAATTAATGAATGGAGGAAATCTCCCCCCCTCCCCCCCCCCCCCCGCCCCACATAATTAGAAGAACATTGGTGCAGTAGAAAGAGTTCTGAAAAGAGCAGCTAGAATGATTCTGGGACTTCGGGATCAAATTATTTTTCATTGAGGGAAAGAGGATTGAAAGCAGACACAGTTTCGACCTCTGAAATGTTGACGGACATGGATGATATGGACATGAGCAGCTAATTTGACTTGGATTGTGGTTTCAGAATTAGAGGATGTGAGTTCAAAATAAACAAGCCTCCAGTAAGGCTGATTAATAGATATGTAGAGTAGAGTCCCATCAAAAAGAATTAACACTGTATCATTTAACTAGAAAAAGAGCAAGATAGATATTGCTTAACAAAGGGTTTGAAGATTACAAGGATAAATACAGATAATCAAGTGCTCTACAAAATTGGAGTTCCATTGCTGCTAGGCCCAAGGAAACAGAATTGGTAGCAACTGGTCAGCGTTGAATATTGGAGGTTGTAAGACTGACTGAAATGTTGCTCGATTACCTTCAGTCCATAGAAATTTATCAGAGCTCTATCTTATTGATATCTTACCTGTAGTTGGCTACCTCCATCAGGAGTTTCAGTATAATTCACATTAGTTTGTGGCTTGATGGGCAAAATCGCCTGTCCACATTCCATGGTTTCTTATGCTCGTATGAAGGCACAAAGACTCTTAGTCGTGACTGAAGAATTGGGTACCAGCTCTCTCCTCTGTGGCATCTATTTAAAATGGTGTTGGCTATTTGGTGCACTAGAAACAATATTGTCTTGGAGTCGTGACACATTTTCTCCACACAACTTCAAAGCTCTTTTCTCTGCACAGTATCTTTCAACATTGTTAAAGTTCGAGGCTTCACTGCATTAAGTTTTTGTCTGAGGTTTCTTTGAGTTAGGCATTTTTATCAAACATCCCTTGAGCCCATTCAGGGAACCTTCTCTGTAATCTGGTGTGAAAATTAAAGCAATAAATTTTGGTAGTTTCAAAAAGCTTTCTATTGTATGGAATAATTTACTGCTGATAGTAAACTCACACGTAACTGACTTTTTTTCCAATCTGGCAATAGCGGAGCACTGTTATAATAGTAACCACCAAAAATGTCTTAGCGGTCACCAATCTGACTATAGGAACAGTGACAGATGAAGGGACATGGACATGAGGTAAACCTTCTGAACTCTTATTTCCAAGGGAATCTCTAAGCTACTTTATCATTGGAATTCATTTCACTCAGTGCTGAAATAGTGTTTTTCTACTTTTGTTATCATTTCCACTGTCAGTCATTGATTACTACTTGAAGCAAACCCAGCAAAAAAACAGAGTCAATGTCCTTTCTGTCAACAAGACCTGCGTCATTGCAATAGCTGGGATTAAAGCCCTAACGCACATCCTGATTCACAAGGACAAATCTTATGAAAATCACCTGGATTGTTTGCAGAAAAGAAATTGAGTTTTGAAGAGTGTTTTTTTAAACAGTGTTTAGTCAAATTTTAATTCAGCAACCAACAACAAAATTATTTCGAAATCCAATTGGTTGTTGAAGTACACTAGCCTCTCACTATAACACTCTCTGATGTACCACACGTTGTTTAGTTTCCTTTCCAATAAGGAACCCATAGGAAACACCATGCCTAATACACTAATGACAAACAACAAACTGTCTGTTTATCATTGACATTGATGTCTCCATGGTATCAGTGCCAAACCCACTACCGACAGATCGTGGGAAGTCTTGACTGTTGGCTGACAAGTGGCTATGAGATAATCCCAGGTATTTTGCTTAGTATCATGCGTTTTTGTATGGCTCATAAATTGCTAAACAGAAATGGCCCAGTGTAATGTAACACAGCAGAGAGAATACAGTGGAATTTCAATTAAACACAGCAATTCTTGATTATATACCAAAACTTTTGGGAGAGTTCGGACTTAGTTGTGCAGAAAACCCAGTAAGAATTGTTGAGTTTTTAAATTAATTTTTCATAGACTCTAGATTCCTGATCAGTAGGATTAATCATTTTTATAGTGATGTCTACCATACACCTCTGATATTGAAGTTTGGGTCCAGGAGTTCAGTGGGAATCAAGGAATTGGGTCCAAGAGACGAGCTAGCATTTTTTAAAGAGTATATACCTCACATATAAAATGGAAAAAAACATATATGTTATCAATACATAGCGGGAACTTGATTAGATAAACAAAATCAATCAATCAGAAACTAAAAGCTCACAGATCTGACTAAGTAGAGAAACTTTTGATTATCTGACAATTTCCATTATCCGGATGGTGGGAAAAGGCTACATGATAGTGGATAATTGAACTATGTATGAAGCTTTATCAGATTGTCATGTTATTTCTAACAGATTAGGATAGGATTTCTTGGGGTTCATTTTAAGCCACGTGGACCAGAAAGTGTTGAAGGATTATACAGGATCTGTATTGTAACATGGTCTGTACTATAACATGGTCTGTTTTTTTTAGCCAGCAATCCAAATTTGTTGCTGTGAGTGAAATAAAAAGATGAGCCAGGGTGATGATGCATTTTTAGTAACATAGTTTTGTTTAATACATCTTAAAGATAAACTGTTAACTTTATTTGGTTTTGTCATTTTAAACTCTGAATATCCTGTGAAATGCACATGCTTTTAAAACTCCACAGAATTGCAATTGTACTCTTACAAATGAAACATGTTCAATTAGCCCTGGATAATTTGATTGGTTTGGTTTTCTGTAGTCATTAATTAGAAGATCTAAGATTAACACAACACTAAATTATGATGCAGGCATATGTTAAACAGGGAGTGACCAGTATTAAGAAATACATCTTTGGGTCTGTACACACTTCCAACTGACTTCATACTTATGACTTGGGAATAATATCTGGAAATTGTGAATGTGCAGGAGCAGTGCGTTAGTGAGATATGACTCCCATCCCGTACCCACCACTTCAGTGTTGGAACAGATCGCCATCTCTGTACTAGAATCTTCTGAAGATGGAAACCCTGTTATGACAATTTTAACACCACTCTTTTCACGAGTAGGTCATACAGCTGGTATGATTTTTTTTCCTTCGATATTTCAATTTATCATTAGTTGATACACAGGGAAAACCTGTAATTTTCTATTCAATTCAGTTCAGCAGGAGCCAAGGACTCTATTAAGGGGGAATAGAGAAAAATGGAAGCAAAAAAATTGGGTAAAGTTGCATGGATTTTAAAATATGGATTCATAAGATTTTTTTGAAGAGTTTGTAGAAGGCCGATTACGTTGAGTGTTACTTTGTGTTCAATCGGGCCAGTCAACATGTTCCCATGTGGTGTGTGCTTGTCTGAAGCATATTTCAATAAGTACTGGAAAAGGACCTTGGGGTAAAACTCCTGTTGATATTTTTAGAAAGAAAATTGGCATGCGTACAGGATGAGATTGAGGGGTATGTGCGTTAGATTGGTGTATAATCCTTTCTGGACCTTCAGACTGGTCCAATCTTTTCTGGCCCCAAAAGTTCCCATGTTGACTGTTCTTATGCACACAATGAAATTTTCAGTAAAATTATCGAGAGTAAAATTGTTCCCTACTTGCATCAAAATGGTACTGGTAATAAAATAGGCAATAAATATTAAGCAATAAAAATAAGGCGTGTCCTTATCCAGATGAAAATTGTATGAATTTTGGTCTTTACCCTGCCCTCTGTATTTTTAGATATAATTAGGCTAATCAAGGGAAATGTACAGTTATGCACCCTTGGAGAAATAAAAGGTGGGTATATGATTCATAAGATAGTTACAAACTTAAAATTTATATCAGTTGACAAAATGCATATCCTTAAGGTTTCTACTTTAAAAGGCAGAAGAAATTGTAATCCGTGTTATTTGACAAATAATCGAATCACATTTTCATCAACTCGTAGCTCAAACGGTCATCTTCCTTGCAATCTCCTGCTTGGCTTCTGTAAACTCTGTCAGCAAAGGAGTGGAACCATTTTCAATGAGAAAAGGTCTTTCATTTCACTTTAGGGAACTGTGCAATATCGTCTTGTTAGCAATGATTAGTGCATTCCTGAGAAGTAAGAGGAATTGGTTGAACAGCTAGAGTACAGGTGTCACACAGACCAACACATCTTATGCACATTCAGGGCCTCACGGATAAATCAGAATAAATCCCTTGACCATTTAACAGAATAATTGCACATCCACAGCTGATTAATGAAGTTTGGAAGATTTATAGCAGTTAAATGGCTTGAGAAATGTTAAAAGATTACTATTGTAGGCGCATCATGATTGTCTGATACTTATTCATTACTGTTGACAAAAGTTTCACATTTCAAACACTAGTGTTCCCTTGCTTCATTAGTGGTTCAGGATTAGGCTTCTTGCTTTTCTCATGAAAAAAGGAATTTCACGCTAGAGTGTTTTATTTACCAAGATTGGAAACATGCCATCTGAGCTGCCATGGCTGCAAACTTATGCCATACTGCTCTGTGATACAGCGGCCCAGGTATTCCACCCTTGAGGCACATTTTCAATGTTTTGGGACATATGCCTGCCACAAATATGTTAATGACCCCGGGCGACTTTCTGACCTCTGGGTCATTAGCATAGATATGGCAGTATTGAATATCACCTGTCACTTCTGGCGGGGAGTCCGATTGGGCGTAAAAATGGGCGGGGACACTGCGGAGCACGTGTGTGACTCACTTTCTACCCTCACTTGCGCCAGTTCCACCAGAAACTTGGCGGAGAGAAACTGGGAAACTCTGGGCACTGACCAACTAGCACCATTTAGCTTTCAATGCTCATAGATTAGTTCAGTTGGAAGCTTTATCACTAGATTGCAGTCTGTGCCAAAATTTACAAAAAGAGTTTCAGCAGAAGAAGTTCTCTGACCTTTATTGAAGTATAATGTTAGGTGTTATTAAGAATACTTTATCAAACACTTTGAAAAAGCAACAAGACTTTTCCCATATTTTATTTCAAGGATTCAAACATTGCAAACCAATTACAAAGTGAAGCAAGAAACCTGCCAAATATTTAACAATTAACAGTCCAGCTATTAAAATAAATTGAAGCTTGCAGAAACATTTTTAATAAGAAAATATCTGTACACTGGTTTTCACACTGATTTAGTATATTCTCAATGTGATCTTTACAGAATGGTGCGCTGATTACCTAGTTGTGCATATTTATACTGTAATTTAACATGCTTCTGGGCTTTTAGTGAAAATTCCCAGCAATCACAGGGTTAAAGTTTGCTTTCTTCAGTTTGAAAATAAATGCATTTATTAAACATTATAATTATTTTAGTTTTTAAAGGAATTGGTCAGTCTTAGACCTCTGTTACCACATCTAAAATTGAACAATGTGAAGTGCAATAATGTTAAAAACACTTAAATCCTTCCTCTCTAGTTGTTTATTAGCTCAATCAATAAATTCAATGACTTGGGTGTTTTTCAAGCAAAAAGGTATCCAAACATGTTTGCGTCAGCCTGACGTGATCTTGCTTTGTTCGTTGACTCTGTGAGTCTAGCTTTTGAGTCCAAAGATCACTGTTTGCGCATTATACTGCTGGCTACTACTGTATATAACGGATCCACGCAGCGCAGCAGGGAAGAGCTAATCCAGAACAAAGGGACAGAGTGTGAGAGAGGCTCCACTACCTGAAGTTCCCAAAGGTGCAGTGAATGAACACTGGGATGGACCTGCTCCACAGCTCCGGGGTAGAACTGGTGCAGTATCTACAGCTGAATTACAAGGACTCCCAGAGCTGGTTCACTTTTATCTCTTTTGCTGCAGACCTGAGAAACACTTTCTTTGTTTTCTTTCCCATCTGGTTCCACCTGTGTGAAGCAGTAGGCATCAAACTCATTTGGGTGGCAGTCATTGGAGACTGGCTCAACCTCATCTTTAAATGGTAAGTTTCATAGGGGAAAAATATCTATCTATCTATCTATCTAAATATCTAAATATATATATACATATATTCTATTACCTGCAAACCTGGGGAATAGATAAAATGTTTCCGAGAACCAGACCTATGCAGAACAGGAATGGCTCTGCTTGTATTTACAAGCCAGGAACAAATTGAAATCTATAAACGGTTTGTTTATTATCAAATTTTCATTTTTGTGGAATTGGCTGTACAACTGTAACCTCAATGAATGTTGGAACATTTCTGGCCTGCATCACTCGTCTACTCACTGGCTTAACCAGCTGCGCCCAACGGAGCCTGTCTCCATTGTGAAGGTTTCAGAGAACAGGTGGGCCCTATTTTTGTATATCTCTTCAAATCTCTCCTCTTGTCTCCTGAAAGTGTTGACTTCCTCTGGGCTGCTTCTGTGCAGAAAGGTAATTTAACAGCGGTGGGGGGAGGGGGGGCATCATTACCCAATCCCGTCCTCATCAGATGTTTACACATGGGTACTTTCCAAGATGTACTCTGGTTGATTGTCCCCTTACTTAGCTCAGGGACACTGAGGTCAACTGTAGTGTTACAATTGCCTCCACTGTGATCAGCCAATTCAATCCAGACCAAACAAACAACCCGGAATCTTCCTGGTCTGTATAGCTGAGTACCACACCAAATAGTGTGTTTACCCATTAACCTTTGTGAAACTAGGGCAGCTATATGTTTGCACTTTGTATTCTCATACACAATTAAGAGAATATTATCCATGCTGACCTTTCTGTTTTGTTCTTGCCCACTGCCGCGATTGAAGGGGAACTCTTCCAAACATGGAGGCTGCACTTTATTCAGAAGTTGGTCAGTATATGTGGGATTGTGAACCCATTGAAATATAAAACCCAGCACTGCACCATAAAGTAGTTTTAAAAAATAACAATGGGCTGTGCCCTTGATCAATCAACATCTGTGATTTGAATACATTTTTAAATTTAAAAATAATGGAAGGATGGAATGAGTCCTGTTCTTTTCAGCACTATATGCATCCAAAGTGCTTGTATGTGTGTGGACATTGAATAAGAGAAGAAAAGGCTTTGACCCTCTCGTGGTTCTATAGCTTACTGCCACTCATTATCACATGAAGAATAGTCACTTGGGTGAGAGGCCGGAGGGGCCCAACTTAAATCAACATCCTCAGGTCAGAAGGGAAGAAAATTGGAGAGATAAATAAAAAGTGACATTTGAGAATATTGACCAGAACTGGGCATTTCCAGCCTGTCCTGTATGAGCTATTTTACTTTCACCATCCCAGAACTCTACTTATATTTGAAGGAGATACACCACGGCGGCATTAATTCAGGACGCAGTTACACTACAAATTTACCGATTTTTACTGATACAAATTTATCCAGATTTAAGGCCCAACCTGATTCTGAAGCAAAGTGGAGTCAGAACTCTCCTTTGATCCAGTGTTAGATCAGGCCCTGACTCTGGATTTAGGCTGAATTAACATTCTAACTGTAACATTGGAGTGAAGTTTAACTGCGTTACATTGATGTTACATTTGTAGTGATGATGAACCCTTAGGCTTCTGAGACCACAGTTATGTTTATTTAACTTTGTTTAAATAATAACCTTTCGGAACCGTATGGCATTTAGTGAAAGATATAGATTCATTTTGTTAAAAGATTTTTTACGAGATGAATAAACAGGGATCAGTAATTAACAAGACCAAGGCAACATTCCGAGATAACCTCACAACAATCAGGACTTAGTAAACAGGAGACTCTTAGTCCCTAAGTTTCACAATAGTTCCAATTGCTGTGGTCAGCTCGTTGTTCAATGTATTATTAAAAAGCAAATCTTATCAGTGTTTTCTAGATGCTCCAGTGTAAATGTTTAGCAAATGTCCTATGTTATTACGTTCTAACATGTATTGTGTTAGTTTAGCCGAGATTTTGAATTATCTGAAATCCAAATATCTATACGTAAATCTGCTTTCTTTCAATATGTTTTTTCTCCCCCTTTGCAGGATATTATTTGGCCAGAGACCTTACTGGTGGGTTCATGAAACTTCCTATTATGGCAACTCATCTGTTCCTGTGTTAGAGCAATACCCCATCACCTGTGAAACAGGGCCAGGTACTGAAAAACCAGCACACTTCTAAATAATAGAAATTGTAGATCTTAATAAACCAAAGATTAGATTTTCTTCAGCGTTCCTCGTGACGTAAAGTTGATGCCAAACCTTGTCCATTTCAGGGAGCCCCTCGGGACATGCCATGGGATCAGCTGGGGTTTGGTATGTGATGGTGACAGCAATTCTGACTGGCACACTTCAGAATAAGCAGCACTGCGTCCAAAACTGGTGAGTCTCTGAAACACTGGCCCTACTATTTACAGGGAGATGGGGAGGGAGCGGGGTGCCTCTCTGCGGCCGGGAAACCCAGAAATACGAGAAAGGTGGAGGTCCTGCCGAAACTAACGGAAGGACCTCATCAGAATTATTTTTACTTAGTTTCCCCCTTGACAGCCGGCCAGATTGAGAGGCTGCCTGGCGCGGGAAGGCCTGCTGTACAAGGCCGCAGCTGGGGACTGGAGAGGAGGGAAGGTGGAGGGGGCGATCGTGGTGGGGGGATAGATCATTGAGGCGGGGGGAAAGATCATACGGGAGGGCGGGTAGACATCGCGCTGGGGAGGGGGTAGAGATCGCGCCGGGGAGGGGGGAGGGGGTAGAGATCGCGCCAGGGAGGGGGGAGGGGGTAGAGATCGCGCCGGGGAGGGCGGTAGAGATCGCGCTGGGGAGTTGGCAGATCACGTCAGGGGGTCCGGGGGGAAGCACTTCTGCATCTCCTGGCACACAAGCAATGCTGGAAAAGCACTTACCATCTGGATCCAGCAGTTCTCACTTCCCTTTAGCTGCTGGGTTTCCAGATCCCCGGGAAACCCATGCTGGAGGCGTTAAATCCAAATGGCTGTTAACATATTATAACGACAGACCCATCTCTCAAGAGCAGGTTACTTGCCCAACCCCCTACCCATCCCGGTTAAACCGGAAGTCGGCACGTTCGTGGCAGGTTGAGGTTGGGTTTCCCATTTTTAAGAATTTAGCCCCCCCCCACCACCCCGCCGCTCTTCTGCCTGTCCTGAATGGTTAAAATTCCCCCCACTGAATCTGTTAACATTGATAAATTTTAAGCCAATTTAGGACTAAATTGATACCTTAGATTGGGCCCTTGAGCTATGAAGAAAGGGCACAAAATAATGGGGACATTTACATGGAAGAAAGAAGGCTCAGAATTGATCTGAATGAGATGTCGAACATACTAAGGGGTGCAGATAAATTGAACCATAATAATATGTTTGACAGTCACAAACTTTACAACAAAAGGATGGACTCACACTTAGAAGAGGGAAGGTAATCAGACAGTTAACTACTTTACGTAGGGGTTGGTGAATTTATGGAACAGACTGCAGAGGAGGCAGATAGTGTTGTCAAATTCCAGACGGGACTGGTGAGATATTTGGCAGACAAAGCAACTCATGCATACGAGAGAGAGGGAGAGAGAGAGAGAGAGAGATTAGTGTAAGGAATTTTCAAACTTTGGAACAGGCCAGATGAACAACAGAGGTCCTGTACATTCCTATGTATCATTTAAACATTACAGGAGAATCTAAACACAAAATGATAAACAAGTATCATAGTTTTTTGAGGCTGGGACTTGTACTTTCCAATGACTGAGAAAAGTGTAAATAGATATAATAAAACTTTGACCCACATTTACATTTTAGGAATCACATAAACGGGCTTCGAAAATGTTGTAAATTATATTTAAAGTTTTGTTGCAACAAACTCTTCAAATAATAAGAAAGTATTTCACAGTTAGTGAATAACACATTCTTTTCACCCTTTTGTTCTTTAAGCAAACTCTCAGCCAGTGTTTGGTTTGGCTGTTGTTACTGTAAAATGTGAGTTCATAAGATCATCTAGCTGTTTGTTAAGTGAGTCCATTGTTCTGGTCTCAATCACCCTTCCTGGCCACCCTATTGATAGCAATTCACAGTCAATGAAATACTAACAAAGTGCAGTCACTGTTGTTCTATAGCCAACATGGCAGCCAATTTGCACACAGCAAGGTCCCACAAACAGAGAATGACATGAATGACCAGTTAATCTGGTTTGGTGATTTTGGTCGAGGGATGAATGTTGATCAGGACACCAAGAGAACTCTCTACTCTTCTTTGAGAATTGTGCCATGGGATTTTTTACATTCACATAAGGCGAACAACCAGATCAGATAGATGGGGTAGATGGGGGCTCGGTGGGCTCGGTTTCACATCTTAACTGAAAGATAGCACCTCCAACAATACAACATTTACACAGTATTACATAGCAACTTCCTAGTTGGCACAGGCTGTAAACACAGGCTACAAACTAAGGTCCAGTAAGCTCTGAACCCATGAAATATTGGCAGGTGAATGTAGGTAAGCATTGCAAGCTCTAAGAAGTGAGTAGAACTCAAGCTTCAGGCTGCAGAGAAAGCAATAGGGCCTGTGGGTATTTCTAAGGTAAAAAGGAATGTGTCTGGTTAAGGTTACTGATTTCTTTGAAAATTAAGTTTGTTACATTGACAAAACTCATGTCAGCCCAATTTTACCCTGTGCCTGTATGATAATGTACTGTACTTCACCTTATAAACAATTGGAGTATTTAATAACATCATGAACAGACAGTAAAACTAAGCACTGGTTAAGGATTGTTATTTAACAAGAACAATTTGTTATGTTAGTAGTCTGTGCTGTTTAGACACTCTACCAGTATGTGTACTTAAATCCTAATTATCTTGTTATGTTGTCATGTGCTGTAATCTCTGCCTTCTCTATTTCAGGTGTCTGCGTGCTTTACTATGGGGGGTCTTCTGGGTGATTCAGATCTGTGTCTGTACATCCAGAGTATTTGTGGCCACTCACTTCCCTCATCAGGTCTTCCTGGGGGTCATTTCAGGTCAGTGGAAGCATTCGGTAATTCTTCCTGCATCACTGAAAGACCACAATATGGGTAGAGAATCCAATCGGTGCTGTTCTTATACAAAATTTCTCTCTGTTTATTTAAAACTGGTCAACACCTCTGTTAAACTAGCACAGAGAGGAATGTTTATACAAGTGCACTCATATGAGAACAGCTCAGATCGAAATTTCCAAGCTTACATACACAAAGCACAACTATTGTTTAATTATTGTCTCCTTGACTAGAGATTTAGCATATAGGTATTTTGATAAATAATTTTAGCTAACATTGCAATAACATTACAATTGGAATGACTTCTCCCTGTACAATTAAGAAAGAAAATGTAATGCGTTATCATATTCTCAGGATGTCCCCAATGCTTCACAGTCAATGAATTACTTTTGAAGTGCAGTTAGCAAACCTGCAGTATTCAGAAGCTTTTTGTTGACTCATAGATGGCTGTGTAGAATTGAGATGACAATAATTCCAGAGGCAGCTTACATAACATTGTGAGCAGTATTAAAGTATTATCTGTGCTGATAAAAGTTTATATTCCCATAAACACTATAGGGTTTAACTTCCTTTGCTAAGCATGAAATCATAGAAAGGTTACAGCACGGAAGGAGGCCATTCGGCCTGTCGAGTCTGTCTTGGCTCTCTGCAAGAGTAATCCAGCTAGTCCCGCTCCCCACCCTGTAGCCCTGCAAATTTTTTCCCTTCAAGTACTTATCCAATTCCCTTTTGAAAGCCACGATTGAATCTGCCTCCACCACCCCCTCAGGCAGTACATTCCAGATCACAACCACTCGCTGTGTAAAAAAGTTGTTTCTCATGTTGCCTTTGGTTCTTTTGCCAATCACCTTAAATCTATGACCCCTCCGTCAATGGGAACAGTTTCTCTCTATATACTCTGTCCAGGCCCTTCATGATTTTGAATATCTCTCAACCTTCTCTGCCCTATGGAGAACAATTCCAGCTTATCCAGTCCATGTATGTAACTGAAGTCCCTCAACTCTGGAATCATTCTAGTAAATCTCTTCTGCACCCTCTCTAAGACCATCACATTCTTCCGAAAGTGCGGTGCCCAGAACTGGACACTAAACTCCAGTTGTGGCCGAACCAGTGTTTTATAAAGGTTCATCATAACCTCCTTGCTTTTGTACTTTATGGCTCTATTTATAAAGCCTAGGATCCCGTATGCTTTCTTAACCGCTTTCTCAACCTACCCTGCCACCTTCAACGGTTTGTGCGCCCCCAGATCTCTCTGTTCCTGCATCCCTCTTAGAATTGTACCCTTTAGTTTATATTGCCTCTCTTTGTTCTTCCTACCGAAATGTATCACTTTACACTTTTCTGCGTTGCTGTGGTTAATGCACTTGTGTAATATTTCTTGTGCTATTTCTATGCAGTCGTCAAATTATTCATTCTGAATTGAAGGATTTTTACACAACAGTGCAACATCCTGTTCCAGCTATGAAGGAAATTTGTAATTTATAATTTGAGATATTATTTACAAAAAGAAGTGTTGTAGTATTGTCCCTGGAAAGATTTCATGAAGATGTGAGGCCATCATGGTGTGGGGCAGGCTTAATGGACAAGCTGGTCTTTTCCTGCCTGTCAATTTCGTATGTTCGTAATATACTTCTTACTGTTCTAAGGACTATTCTTGAGCCTTACTTCAATGAATGGGGCCTGGCTTTATAAGACTGTTTCCTCTCCTTTTCTTTTTTACTGTCAATGTTATCCCTTCCTCCTTTCCTGAAGGTGTTGACTCCTTGCTGGGACAGGGTTCCATGGGCACTGGAGACCCACCAGTACCTAGCCCAAATGACCATTCTTAACTTATGAGCCTTAACAATAAGCTTTGACTGCCAGTTTGCATCACAACTGAGCCCTATCCTGTCCTCATCCATACACTACCACTCGAGCATGAGTCGTTGGATAATGACCAGGAGCAGGAACCCTGGTCAATTTCCTCCTATCGCACATGGAACACTGAAACCAAGTAAAGTGGCCCTATTGACATCCCAGCTGAGGTCAGCTAACTCAGCACAGATTGGGGTTTGAATCTGGGCCTTCTCTGTTTTTTATGGCCCAGCCACCCACTGCCTTAACTTACTAAACAATGGCAGGGGGTGGGGGCAGCTCAGTGAGCTCCTGTTAATACTCCATATGCTGTTATAAGGCCAGTAACAGAAAGTGTTTACCTCAGCACGACTCAATCTTCCAATTGTTGCATCCATTAACTATAAATAAGAACATAATAAAACATGATGTGGAGATGCCGGTGATGGACTGGGGTTGACAATTGTAAACAATTTTACAACACCAAGTTATAGTCCAGCAATTTTATTTTAAATTCACAAGCTTTCGGAGGCTACCTCCTTCGTCAGGTGAACGATGTGAAATGTATAGATATATTGAGAAATGTATAGGTTTAGTGAGTTGTGCTGAACACAGTTGCTCGCAAATTAGCCAATGTCCTCTATCTTTAGCAGCAAAAATTGCATTGATATAGTGCCTTATCACGCTGGTCAGAAACATCTCAAAGCCATTTGCTACATTGAATTACTTTGAAGTACAGTGACTATTGTTACGTAGGCAGGCACTTTGCGCACAAGATCCCATAAACAACAATGAGGTGAATGACCAGTTTAGATTTCACATCGTTCACCTGACGAAGGAGGTAGCCTCCGAAAGCTTGTGAATTTAAAATAAAATTGCTGGACTATAACTTGGTGTTGTAAAATTGTTTACAATAATAAAACATGGCCATTCAACCATCAAGCCCACTCTTGACCCAGACCAAAACAAGCAATGTGCCCTATCATGGACTCTGCCCCACTTACTTAATCTCCTGATGGAAAGTTCTGCAAAAAATTTCCCTGACCACTAAAAGTAATGAATCAAAACATATATTCCAGAATATTTGTCTATTCTTACATCTCCATTATTTCAACAGGTTACTTTTGTCATCTGTTACTTGACCACAGCAGCAGAGCAGCCATTTTGCCTGTTTAATGATTTCTAACTACACTGATCCAATTAACCTTTAATCCTATTCCAAACCAGATATATTTTTTTCTCTAGTCTTTGTTTTATTAGATTGTTGAGTCAATAGCATCAAAAATGGATAAACTGGTCATTCACCTCATTGTTGTTTATGGGATCTTGTGCGCAAAGTGCCTGCCTACGTAACAATAGTCACTGTACTTCAAAGTAATTCAATGTAGCAAATGGCTTTGAGATGTTTCTGACCAGCGTGATAAGGCACTATATCAATGCAATTTTTGCTGCTAAAGATAGAGGACATTGGCTAATTTGCGAGCAACTGGGTTCAGCACAACTCACTAAATCTATACATTTCTCAAATAATCTTCGTCATAAATTATAAGTCAATGACTAGAGGAGTTCCATATTTGTTCAATATCAAAACTTCACAACGGTTTCTTGGTCTTTACAATCTCAGTGTTAACTTTTGTACTATTTTATGTTCAGGAATGGTTGTGGCTGAAATGTTTGGTCGAATTAATGCAATCTACAACGCAACCCTCAAGAAGTATCTGAAGATCACTCTCTTCCTGTTTTCCTTCGCTCTGGGCTTTTACCTGCTGTTGAAAGTGCTGGGAGTGGACCTGCTGTGGTCAATGGAGAAAGCCCAGAGATGGTGCGCCCGAGCAGAGTGGATCTACATCGACAGCACTCCCTTCGCTGGACTGGTCAGGAACCTGGGAGCCTTGTTTGGATTGGGATTAGCTCTCAACTCCCCCATGTATGTAGAAAGCTGCAAAGGAAAGAGGGGCCAGCAGTTCAGCTTCAGACTAAGTTGCATTGTGGCGTCGTTGATTGTCCTGCACCTGTTTGACTCGGTGAAGCCCCCAACACAGAAGGAATTCCTATTTTATTTATTATCCTTCTGTAAAAGTACCGCAGTGCCTCTGGCAGCCGTGGCAATCATTCCATTCTCTGCATCACACGTTATGAACCAACAAGAGAAAAAAGTGCTATAGATTTCTAGAACTGAAATATTTGTACGTTAAGGGCTTTTAGTGAAGTCACTCTAAGAATCAAATCAGTTTGACTTTGGTTAGTTGTACTTTGGGCCAGAATCTGAATTCAACAAATCTGACAAAGGTACAGGGCTAGCAGATCCCACTGAAAAGAATGGTTTTGTTAGACATGTGACTACCCAGATGATCCAGAAAAATTACATGCATCGGATGTTTCCTGAGAAAGAACTGCTTACATCACAGACCAGCAGTTGCATTTTTAATTAGTCCTGTTTGTTTTGTAATCCTGTGCCTGTATTCAGTTGCATATTATCTAAGTCAACCCTCTAGATATCAGTCACCCTGCATATTACTGTGTGGTAAAATGAGAGCATAAAGGGTTACGTTTTGTACTCCGATGTTTGCCTTCAATAGGCTCCGTATCAATAAAGCTATTTGTTTAAAGGGAACACTTGCAGCTCCCCTGATAACCCAGTGAGAAACTGTGCACATGGTGTGTTACAGACCCGTTCAGATCAGACAGGTCTCACGTACAATCCCTATTCTATGTTGAAGCAGCTGGAGTATGCATGTGTGGATGAGGATAGGATCGTATTCAGCAGGTGATTCACCCCATGATCGAATAACCTGCTGCCGCTCAATCTATATGCTTACACATGAAAGAAGGGCCAGATGGGTAAGGTAATGGAGGCATATTGGTCCCTGTGGAGCTGTGGGGCATGAGTCAGTGAGGGAAAAAAAGGATATACTGCTTGCATACCAGTTCATGTTCTACACATCTTGTTTGACATGAGTAATTGGATAAGGGAACACTTTACTCACTACGGGATAATTCTGGTAAAGAGCTTCTTCTCTACAGGGATCCAACTATTCAAAACTTGTGCTGTAATACAAGGATTTGAAAATGTACATATCTCAAATGCACTACATCTACAATGGGATAAAGCATTTTTTCTGTCTGTGGGTGGATGATTATTTATTTTATATAGGTGGTTTTTATCATGGAGAAAACAATTGTTAAGTGTTTTAGAAGACCAATTAGCTAGATTAACAAATTGCCACCATTTTGTTCTTTTTCACTGTGCATGTCATTGAGTAATTGTTTTGTTTTCAAGGTTTTATTATAATAAATATTTTGGAAGCAATGATGCTGTTTTACTTTTCATGTATTTTTATTTTTTGTGGTATTTTTGTTTTATTAATTTCTTTCCCTCCTTTAATTTCCTAGCACTATGTACAGCCCCAGCTGAGAGTACAGGCTGTAGATCGGTTCCTAGGCCTCTGTTAATCCCACTCTGTAGTCAATTGCTAGAAGGCCCATGACAGTAGATTAGGACCACTGGTCCACAGATTTTTCACAGGCTGACTATTCTCTGCTTCATGCTTCCCTGCGTTGGCATTGGTTAAGATTGTAAATTCACCTAGTGGGGAATCATAGATGTACACCCATGCCTTGCCTGTCTGTCATGTCCAAGTATTTATTTATCTTTCTATCTATTGTATCTTATTGTATCTTGTATCAAAGTAAAAGGTGATGGGGGGGGGGTGGGGAGGATTTACCGTCACAATCTCGCCAGAATTCAGGCAGGACTGTGGCGGAAATGGCAGGAATACGAGGCTATCAAATCTACAGTCACTTCACCACCCTGACTGGGATTTCCCTTCCCCCCCCCCACTCCCTGCTCACATCAGGATTGGCATTGCCCGCTATTCCCTGCCCGCCACGTGCAATTAGCAGCTTCCACCCTAATAACTAACACCTCCCGGGGCAACCGTGGCAAAGGCAGTGTTGGACCCTGGGAGCTGCAGTAACTGCCCAGAGTTCCCCAAATGCAGGGAGAGGGTCTTGTAGCAGCCTCCTCTCCCTGCAGTCAACCCCAGAGACCTACCTTGGCCAAAAAGTTAAAATGGGAATCTTCTTTCAGATGGTCTGGGTGCTTCTGCCCCTTTAAGTTCCCTCACTGGATCTTTTGGTGCATGTGCAGTGTCCCCACTGCAACACTACTGGGATTTTCTGCCCTTGCACTGGTGAGCTCCCTCTTGACAGCAGGAATTCCGCTTGGGCTGCTCTACCTAATGCCATTCACCCTTAGAGCACCAAAAGAAACAAGGGCTGTGTTACGAGCCACTGGCTAATATATTTAACAGCTCATCAAGGCCTGAGGTCAGAACTTAGGAATTATAGGTCAGTTAGTTTGACTATGGATAAGTTGTTGGAAGACACTATTAGAGATGCACTGTACAACCACGTGGAAAGTGTGACAATTTTTAGAAGATTCCAACAAGGCTTTTTGAAAGGGAGGTCCTGTCTCACTAACTTGGTCGAATTTTTTGAAGAGCTGACAAAGCTGGCCCTGTAGGTGTTGTGTCTCTCAATTTCCAAAGATGGTCTTCAATAAAACACTGCAGAGAAGACTGTTCAGTGAGGTTTCATCCTGTGGGCTTGATGAGCAGATTTTACTGTGGATAGCAAATTGGCTACAGTCTCATAGGCTGATGGTAGGCAATTGGTGGAAGTAGCTTTGTATTGGGTTTGGTAACTGGTGAGGCCCTGTGTTGGGGACCATTAGTCTTCACCAAATTTATCAATGTTTTGGATGAAGGCATCGAGGGAATAATTCTTAAGATGGCTGATTATGCAAAGTTGTTTGTGGTAGTTAGGAATGTAGGTGAATTTAATAGACTGCAGGCTGATCCGGTTACATTAAAGCAATGGTCCCATATGTGGCAAACCTTCACTGTGAATAAATATAGTGTGGTGTATTTGGGCCACGGTAATTCCAGGCATGTGTAAACCATACAGGGTTATCCACTGTAGAAGACAGAACAGGAAAGGGATCTGGAGGTTGTAGTTGACAAAACATTGAAAAGTCGACAACCAATGTCACGAGGCCAGAGGGAAAGTGAATAAAGTGTTAGGGTGTGTTGCTAGGGCAGTTCCATATAAAACTAGAAATGCAATACTTACCTTATACAAGGACTTGGTATGGCTATATTTAGAATATTGTGCCCAGTTTTGGTCCCCTCACATGGAGGAGTATATCGAGACTCTGGAGAAAGTCCAGAGGAGATCCACTTGAATGATACCTGAGGGTTCTTGACTATCAGGATAGTCTCAGGGAACAGTTTTTTTTTCCATTGGAGAAATGTAGACTTTGAGGTGATATAATTAAGGTTTTTAAAATGATGGTGGGAATAAATTCTGTTCAGATGAATAGGATATTTTAGTAGATAGGATTGGGAGAAGTGGGGCATCAGTATAAAATACAAAAACGTAGAGTTAGGTTAGATATTAGGAAGTATTTATTTTCACAGACCGCTGGAATAAATGAGCAAAAAATGCACTAAGAATGGATTCACTTGAAAAGGGAGTTTGATGAGTTACTGAGAGTCGAGGATATCTTCAGTTATGAAAGGGGGGAGAAGGTAGTTGTAATTCTTGATATCAGCTTCTCAGTCTCCTGGAGCTTGTTTGATTTGGGGTCGGAGAAGAGTTTATTTTCCTAAATAAAAACAGAAAATGCTGGAAACACTCAGCAAGTCAGGCAGCATCTGTGGAGAAAGAAACAGAGTTAACGTTTCAGGTCGATGACCTTTCGTCAGTCTGACGAAAGGTCATCGACCTGAAACATTAACTCTGTTTCTTTCTCCACAGATGCTGCCTGACTTGTTGAGTATTTCCAGCATTATCTGCTTTTATTCCAGACTTCCAGCATCTGCATTATTTTGATTTTGAGTTTATTTTCCGAAATTGGTCTAAGGTTCTTTTCCATGTTTTTATTTTGCCTCTCCTATGAGATTGTGTGACTGGTTGGATTGATGGAGCATGTTGGCTGCACCAGGCTGGGTGGATCAGTTAGTCATCCCCTGTCCTTTTTGTATGTTCCTAACTCACAGTAGACCAATGTTTAGAATATTGTGCCTAGTTTTAAGTCCCCTCAAATAGAGGGGGATATCAAGCCCTGGAGAAAGTCCTGAGGTGGTCCACTTGAATGATGCCCAAAGGTTCTTGAGTTCAAGTTCAATCTTGAACTAGTTTGATTCCTGGGATGAGAAGGTTGTCCTATGAGGAGAGATTGAGTAGAATGGGCCTATAGTCTCTGGAGTTTAGAAGAATGAGAGGTCATCTCATTGAAACAGACAAGATTCAGAGGTAGGGTAGATGCTGAGAGGTTGTTTCCCTGGCTGGAGAGTCTAGAACTAGGGGGCATAGTCTCAGGATAAAGGGTTGGCCATTTAAAACTGAGATGAGGGGGAATTTCTTCACTCAGAGGGTTGTGAATCTTTGGAATTCTCTGTGGATGCTGAATCGTTGAGTATATTCAAGGCTGAGATAGATAGATTTTTGGACTCTAGGGGAATCAAGGGATATGGGGATCGGGCGGGAAAGTGGAGTTGAGGTTGAAGATCAGTCATGATCTTATTGAATGGCAGAGCAGGCTTGAGAGGCTGTATGGCCTACCCCTGCTCCTATTTTTTATGTTCTTATATTCTTTTGTTAGAAGGGTGGTGGATTCAGACAGAGATGTAGGCCTGGAGGAGGTTGAAAAATTAGGGAGGGGTGAAGTCACAGGTAAACAGCATCTCAGTTTAGTTGGTTACCTGAAGGATGTTGTTATGTTTGCCCATAGTCCCTACACTTGAAAACTACTTAATTGTGTGAGGCACTTGGAGATATTTCCACATCATAAGGAGCTCTCTGAATATAAGTATTATTATTTTTTTAATTGAGCCAGAAAATGTTAGGATTGACGATTTCAATTGTTTTGGGTCCCAACTTTAAAAACACCCATTTCAACAGATTTTATATTTTAATCTGCTGATAAAGAAAATGTCAAATTATTTGAATATTCAAAATGCTTTGCATAATTAAAGAAAGTGTCACTGATTTTGACCATTTGCCCCTGATTTTTTTAGCCGGGTGCCCCTGATTTCCAAGTTTGCAGATTAAGGGTTATTGTCCACACACACTGCTTTCAGCAGGAGGCCACTGAACAGTAATCAGGAGTGGGAACACTGCAGTTTCAGAAGACCCTTACTGCACAGCTGAGCCTGCCTATTTTGCATGTTCCTCATTTGTGGGGCTATCTGTATGGACTGTCAAGAGCCACCTGCTGCACAGTGTCAGTATTGCAGCACCAAATTTAAACACTTCTTCATGCCACATGGACAGTCCTATTCCTAAATCTTCAAGATTTAACCCCCAACACAAGCTTATATAAGCATCCATAGAAAATGTATCCTACTCACTTCTAATGGGGAACCTGTTATTTAGTGTTAATTCGAGTTATTAGAGCTGTAAAACATCTCTAATAGTTATGAGATAGACATCTTATCCAATTCATTACAAAAACATCTCTTATATGAGACATATGATGGCTTATTTGGCAAATGCACAGCCCTACAGATTAAAGGGTTCACAGGTTTGACAGGCTGTGTTTAGCTGCTCTCTTATCGGGGCAGGAGAATGCTTGTAACTATTGGTCTCAGTATCCCTGAGCTAAGGAGGAGAACATTTGGCCAAAGCTCCCATTCCTGGTCATTATCTAACGATACTTGCTGGGAAGTATGTGTCACCATCTAGGCTCACATTGTGAAATTATGGGACTTCACCCTGCCTGAGTCAGGAACGGACCAGAAAGAATTGGAGGGGGAGAACGTCAGGCCACCGAGGGGCCGTTATGTGCATCTTTAATCTTAGATAGAGCTGTTTAAAAATACACTTCAATCAAAATCAAACATTAAATGATCAGGATTAAAAAGAAAACCAAAAATGTCCAAACTGAGAATCCATGTAGAGCCAGAGAGAATACGTGCCTGCTCACAGTGAAACCTGAAGAGAATGGAGAATGATTAAGTTTTGAGATTTGTAGGGCTAGTGTAAACACCGCAGAATGAAACCTCGTTACTGGAAACTGTGGTGACCGCAAAAAAGCGATTCTTCTTCTCGTTGATTTATCTGGTTCAGGTTTGAACTGCTGCTTCTGGCAACAATGGAGCTATGGCCAGGATCACAAGAGAAGCTAATAACGAAGTTACAAGATACTCTACTGCAAACCGTATGGGCCTTTCACATTTGTAGTTAATATTAAAATGAGATTTTAGTCACTTCAAAGTCTAATAAAGATGAAAAGAAAAATATAATAAAACAATTGCACTGAATTGGCTGAACTGAAGAAACCTAAAATCAGCTGTTTATTGTCCAATTCCAAAGATTATTTGATGAATCAATAAGCCAGATACCGAAGGCATTTTCAATGCGAATGTTCTAAACACACTTGCGTCAGCTTGAAATAATGTTACATTGTTCACTGACTTTGGGTCAAGTTTGCAAGTCCAAAGATCACTCTTTGCACACATGTTTATGCTGGTGGTTGTATATAACTGACCCATAGAAGAGAGTTTCAGACAACAAACTGAGAAGAGGCAAAGAGAAGAACAAAGAGAGACAGGCATCTTCGCTGGACTCTTTGACAGTTTCTGAACATGCAGAGAATGGACGCTGGGATGGACCTGCTCCACAGCTCCGGGGTAGAACTGGTGCAGTATCTACAGCTGAATTACAAGGACTCCCAGAGCTGGTTCACTTTTATCTCTTTTGCTGCGGACCTGAGAAACACTTTTTTTGTTTTCTTTCCCATCTGGTTCCACCTGTGTGAAGTGGTGGGTGTCAAACTCATTTGGGTGGCAGTCATTGGAGACTGGCTCAACCTCATCTTTAAATGGTAAGTATTTTCTGAGAAACTCTGTCGAATGTCGTAAGAGCCTTAAAGGGCTTTCAATTCTAGGCGTTGATTGCCCTGCAACATTGGGTGGGTAGGACTGAGGAGCAGTGTGCATTGCATTGTCACACTTGACAATGCTGACTGCCTGGTAATTATTGTCCCTCCAACTTTCCCTGTCAGCTGTAAGCCCGAGTTACTGGTTAAAATGCCTGTTTTTTTCCCTCTCTGTAACTGACTTATCTATTCTCAGCTTAAAGTAAGGCATACCCTTCCATATCAGTTTCCTCATGGAACTCTCCTCAGCTTCAGCTGTGTCCATGTCCCATTCTCCTATCATATGTGTCCCCCCAAATACACAAATGCGTGTTGACTCCTCTTATGGAGGATGCATGTTTCTTTTTTTTGATCATCTGATATTGATTTGTTTAAGTTTCTTGGACCCTTATTGGCGTACAATAAAATGTTATTGCCACTTTGGTATGTTAGATGTCCAGTCATTCTACTGTGGTAAATGCGGAGAACACAGATAGCGCTGAGGATCTCGGAACTAGAAATAGCAATCTCCCACCCCCCCCCACTCTCTCCTGGCAGCTTCCTCTGAGTTGGAACTTATGCGCAGGGATGTGAAGAGAGAGCAGCCACACCTCTGACTCCTGATCCTCTCTCGATCCGTGCGACCCACGGGTGCTGACAGTTACAGCTGTCACATGCCTTACAGCTCCACTCCTAAGCAGCTATATCAGAAGTCATGAATCAAGTGTAAAGTCAATCAACACTGTCTCTTCCGCACACCAGGAGTTCAGATTGCAAGTCGCACCAGGCATCAAGTCTGATCCTGAAATGACAAGTCAGTGTGTTCTAGTTCATAGAAACATAGAAAATAGGAGCAAGAGTAGGCCATTCGGCCCTTCGGGCCTGCTCCTCCATTCAAAATGGTCATGGCTGATCGTCTAACTCAGTACCCTGTTCCCACTTTTTCCCCATATCCCTTGATCTCTTTAGCATTAAGAAATATATCTATCTCCTTCTTGAATACATCTAATGACTTGGCCTCCACTGCCTTCTGTGGTAGAGAATTCCACAGGTTCAGCACCCTCTGAGTGAAGAAATTTCTCCTCATCTCTTCTAAATGGCATACCCCGTATCCTGAGACTGTGACCCCTGGTTCTGGACACCCCTGCCATCGGGAACATCCTCCCTGCATCTAGTCTGTCTAGTCCTGTTAGAATTTCATGAGATGTCTCAACCTAGAGGGTCCATTTTAACTTGTATTGCCCGGCGGCAACAGGGTGGTAACGGCCTCAAAATGGGGTCCGTTAAGCCCGATGATGCGGCCGGTGCCATTTTGAAAGGGGCCCGAAACGCTTGCCTGTTTCAGGTGGCAGGCCCATTTCGATATGCAAATTGGGGTCATAGGCCCTGATTGTCAGATTAGGTTGGAAATGATTGGAGTGTGCGTCATACACCACGATAGTGGAGAGGGGGCCCAGCCAAGGAAATTTGATATTATTTTTGTGGGGCCAGGAAATAATCTGGACCCCCCCCCCCTCTTAAAAATGCCCTTTCTATAATATATCCCTTTCTGGTAGATGCTTTTTTTGTATGCATTCCAAAGACAGCATTTACTTGAAAGTGTGTATGTGCGGATGTGGGGTGAGGCAAGGAGCCAGCTCAGCTGTGAAACTCCGCGATAGAATAACCCGCTGACCCTCGCTGCCCATGCTCATTCATGAAGAATGGCCATTTGGGCAACAATGCAACCAAACACCAGTATTAGTACCACCTTCAGGTGAAAAATTGAAGGGAATTATTTTTTATTACAGACAGTGAGTCTGTTCATAGAATCATAGAATCTTACTGGACACAAGGAGGCCAGTTGGCCCATCAAGCCTGTGCAGGCTCTTTGAACGAGCTATCCAATTAGTCCAACTCCCCTACTCTTCCACAGAGCCCTGCAAATTTTTCCAATTCAAATACATATCCATTTCTCTTTTGAAATCTGCTTCCACCACCCTTTCAGGCAGTGCATTCCAGATCATAACAACTCGCTGTGTAAAAAAAACGTTTCTCCCCACCTCACCTCTGAAAATTATTCTTCATTTTTTTTTGCAGGATATTATTTGGCCAGAGACCTTACTGGTGGGTTCATGAAACGTCCTATTATGGCAACTCATCTGTTCCTGTGTTAGAGCAATACCCCATCACCTGTGAAACAGGGCCAGGTACTGAGAAACCAGCACACTTCCAAATAATAGAAATTGTAGATTTTAATAAACCAAAGATTAGATTTTCTTCAGCGTTCCTGATGACGTAAAGTTGATGCCAAGCCTTGTCCGTTTCAGGGAGCCCCTCGGGACATGCCATGGGATCAGCTGGGGTTTGGTATGTGATGGTGACAGCATTTCTGACCTGCACATTTCAGAATAAGCAGCACTGCGTCCAAAATCGGTGAGTCTCACATTCTGGATTTGTTGATACTTGAGATCTCCAATCTCTGGCTATACAAAGCCCCGAGCAGAAATAGTTACTTTCTAAATAAGCATGATTGTCTGAATTTGAATGAGAGTACTGATCGACATGCACAGTACAGCTTAATCACAATTACCTATAGTTACAAGTTTTCACTTGTGGGGGAGTCTAAAACGAAGGCCCACAAATATAAGAGATATATATATAAATGTTAGAATGTGGAACTCGCTACCACAAGGAATAGTTGAAGCGATTAGTATAGATGCATTTAAGGGGAAGCTAGATAAGTACATGAGGGAGCAAGGAATAGAAGGCTATACTGATCGGGCTAGATGAAGTAGGGTGGGAGGAGGCTTGTGTGCAGCATAAGCACTGGCATTGACCAGATGGGCCGAATGGCTTGTTTCTGTGCTATAGATTCTATGTAATTCTATAATGCATTGCTTAAGGAAATACTAGACTTTGTTTCAGGGAGTAACTTGAGATTTTTTTTTTGTGATTCCTGTTGGTGGGGCCTCTACCTGAGCAGTGGTGCAAAGCTTGAATCCCACATTGGGATCTTAGGTTTAAATCCCATCCTTTGACCAATATTAGACCTCAGCTGCATCCAGTGGGAATGTCTCTCTAGTTGCTAGCTGGGCTAATACAGGATGGAAAATCAGGAACAGTCATTCCTTCATGACCTATCTCCACAATAATTATAGTTCAGAAATAAAAAAGAAAGTGCTGGAAATACACAGCAGGTCCGTCAGCATCTGAAATGAGGATCCTACCTGGCCTCGGAGGTCCCAGCCGGAAAATGTGGGAAGTTGACTGACGGGATTTAAAGGAGGCTTGGGAGTTAAAATACCCCAGGCCTCATTTCTGGAGCAGTGGATGAGTTTCTAACTTACACCAGTACTCACCCGCCCAAAACTGGCCCAGAGTTAAAATTGGACCGATAGATTTAATTAAACACTCACCGTTGCTTTGTTCTGAAGTTTCCCCCTTCTGTTACAGGTGTCTGCGTGCTGTACTTTGGACGGTATTCTGGGTAATACAGGTCTGTGTCTGTGTATCCAGAGTATTTGTAGCCACTCACTTCCCTCATCAGGTCTTCCTGGGAGTCATTTCAGGTCAGTGAAAACATAATTTACAGATCGCAAAATTCAATTAAAGATAAAATTGTGCTAGATCATAAATAATGCTAATTATACCATGTTATGTACAACCTATAACTGTTAATTTTAAGTATTGAATAAAGACATAACTAGATATTTACAGTTAGTGTGATTATATTTTTATGATTAGAATTAATATAGAATACATCTCCTCTCTGTATCCAACCGTCTAATGCTCGTCCCTGAAACAAGACCCCTGAAAACTCCAGCCTGCTGCCTGCATGTTCGAGGCACCCCAAGGATCGCCTCTCTCCCCCCAGATCCAACCTGCTGCCAATTTCTCGACTCCCTTACCCTGCCCCTCCCCCTCTCCACCCCCCCCCCCCCACCCCCATCCCATGTGATGAGCTGCAGTGGGGCATCGATATGATGCCTGTAGTTCAACGGCAGTATTTAAAGCCGAATTAGATTCGGGCCATGATTCCGCCAACTTTGCACCCGTTTTGGGCACAAGTCGAATTTCTTGGCCACAGAATTGAATGCCTATAAAAGTCACCGAAAAGTTTTAATCCAATGTAATAAAAACAGGATTTGACTTATTCAGTCACCAAAAAATAGTGGCCTTGGCGAGAAGATAATATATAAATACAGGTCTTTCTTCCACAAGCTTTTCGAATTAATTCATAAACATGAGGCTTTGTACTGATTTGAGGAACTTCACTGATTCACCTCAGAGTTAACTTTTGTACTATTTTGCGTTCAGGAATGGTTGTGGCCGAAATGTTTGGTCGAATTAATGCAATCTACAACGCAACCCTCAAGAAGTATCTGAAGATCACTCTCTTCCTGTTTTCCTTCGCTCTGGGCTTTTACCTGCTGTTGAAAGTGCTGGGAGTGGACCTGCTGTGGTCAATGGAGAAAGCCCAGAGATGGTGCGCCCGAGCAGAGTGGATCCACATCGACAGCACTCCCTTCGCTGGACTGGTCAGGAACCTGGGAGCCTTGTTTGGATTGGGATTAGCTCTCAACTCCCCCATGTATGCAGAAAGCTGCAAAGGAAAGAGGGGCCAGCAGTTCAACTTCAGAGTAAGTTGTATTGTGGCGTCGTTGGTCGTCCTGCACCTGTTTGACTCGGTGAAGCCCCCGACGCAGACAGAACTCCTATTTTATTTATTGTCTTTCTGTAAAAGTGCTGCAGTGCCTCTGGCAGCAGTGGCATTCGTTCCGTACTGTGTGTCACAAATTACAAACCGAGAGGAAAAGAAGCTTCTATAGATTTCTGAAGTGAAACATAATCTCAGGAAATAGATAATCAGATAGTCAGAGGAATTTAAACAAAAACAGTCTACATTTAACTGGTTCATGTACACTAAACAAAAGCTGCTGCACAGCTTTCTGCTCAAAGCTCACTTTTATCATAAATTTTATGAGGCCTAGCAGAAAGCACAGATAGAATGAAGTCGGGCTAAAGTGTTTTCAGTGATGTGTCAACGCCATGTGATAGCTAGACATGATTGTTGGTAATAACAACGGACAAAAGCTTAATTCTTTTGTATGATAGTCCTCTGTCCATTACTTTCACAGAGACATTAGAACATTTATTTTAAATGAGTTAACACCTCTGTTGAATAATGTGACAGAGGAATGCTGTAGAAATGTTTTTAAATTATTACTATTTGCTGTAAACTGTGAACTGGAAGTGGCAGTCTGGAATGGTCCATTCGGGCAATTTGAAATTTCGTTTTGAGGCCAACTGTACCCATTTTGGATCATTTTAATTTCCTCGGTGGCCTATATCTTTTAAAGTGGATCACAGTGGTATTATCTGTACATAATCGACACTAACTCACCAGAGGTTCACTGACCATAATGCTGGGTAGCTGATTAAGACCCGAGGCAGTAATAATTTTTTTTTATTAAGCGTCTCTTGGCTGGTGGTTAGTAAGGATGGAGGATTTAGGATTAGGGGATAGAGATGATGGGAGTTTGGGGGTAATTTGCCCAATATCTCCATAATGTGTGAATATAGGCCTGATGTTAACCCCACCTGCTCAGAGGGAACAATGCACGCTGCGGGGGTGGGCTTAATATAGCAGTGGAGGAGGGGGGCTCCCGAAGTGTTCCTGCCAACACCCCCCCCATCTTAACTTACCTGGATTCAGGCATGGGAAGGCCACCTGCCTCAGAGGAGTGGGGGTCCTAATTTAAATGGTGAAGTCACGTCCTCATGACGATATTGGGGCGTGCACGCTATTTTAACAGTAGGCCCGACTAAGGCCTGTACAGTCTCATACCCAACAGTGAAAGCTGGCAGCAGGCAGCGACTTGGCCACAGGATGCCCTGGTTAGTTCATTTTTAAAAACATTTTATAGGTTCCTTGTGGGCCAGGAGGAGCACTCTTGCTCCTTTTCGCCCCACAAGGATACCTTGGGCCTCCCCTGCTCCGGGCTTCATCCCCCCTCCCAATCGTGAACCTTACTGAATCCTCCCCCCCCATCCTCACTTATCTTACTGGGGACTGTTTCCGTGGGTTTCCAATGGCAGCCTGACCCCGTCCCCTGGACGGATCGCCATGCACTTAGGACCCCACCCCCCCAATTCCTGCTCTGGGGCTATAATTGGGGCTATAAGCTACATTGTGTTAGTGGTCCATCCATTTTGTCCCACAAGAGATGTGAAAGGTGACTGCAGTAGAGTTACATGTACTTGGTCCATAGCTTCCTAAGGGGGAAGCTAATAGGCAATGGGGCAGTAGTGATGCATCTGTCCCATCTGCAGCATACAACTGAAAATAGCAATGGTTCCCACCCCTTCTCATTCACAACGATTGTGAAATTAGAGAGCAGCTTTGCCTATTTAAAAGAGAAGGGTGCAGTCCAGTGACCTCTCTGGGTCGTATTCCACGGGATTAATATTTGGACAGTGATTTCTCAAATACTTGAATTTAGACCCTTGGAGCATGGCAAGATCTTGAAGTGTTTCTTATTTATTTTTATTGATTGTGTTTTTGTTTAAGGCTAGATATGAAGTACATGACAAGAATAAAAATGTATTTGAAATAAATGATGACGATTAAGTTTCTTATCATTGTATAGCTTGTAATGTTTGATTTTGTTATGAAAGTTTTACAATAAAAATATTGACATATGCTGGTGCTTCTCTCATGCTTTCGACTGTGCAGTTAAGTTTGCTATAGATCAGCTTTGCATCAACACAGGCTGTGTGGTGTAAATAGGGTGCAAAGTTACCTGATGTGCACTCTGTAGTGTCAGTGCAGAGGACAGGAACATTATGCCATGTAATGCACATGTTAGTTCGAGCTGTGCCCTTTAAAGCCATGAGGTCTAATTGCTGTGAACCCTGAGCTCAATAAGAGGTTAACAGGGTTCTCTACAAGGTCAGAGATGATAAAAAAAAGAAATGATTGGCTTTTTTAAAAGATTGTTTTGCATCTGTAGCAAAGTTCAACATTTTAAAGTGTGACTTCTGAAGTGTCATGGACTTGAAACATGAGTGAAGTATTTATCACTTCCTCCCATAATATGCTTGTGAAAATATATGGCTGCAAACATTACTATGCTCCTATTTCCAACCTGTTGTATGTTAGCGTACCATCTCCAGTTGACGGTTATGCATTTAAGTACGCTGCACTTTATAAGGAAACATCTGAACTGTAGCATATGTCCAGAACCATACCTCCACATCAGAGAGTTTGATTCTGGGTAAGACTTTGAGCCAGATTGAAACTGTAACCAAGTTAACTTACAAACGCCTATATTGTTCCTAACTTGGATCCTTTTGAATTTGGATTTGCTTTGGTTAAATAAGTTTGTATTTTTTGGCTGTGATTCAGGAGGTCAGTGCACAGGAGGTCATCTGTTTAGTAACATGGGTGTCCTACAACAACTCTGTTTGATTGGGTGATGTTAATCCTATGGAGTCAATCATTTTCTGACCTTTGGGAGGATACTAGTCTGTGAACTGACTGCTGATTCCCACAATCTCTTTGAATTTGACAACAAAAATTAAAAAGCTACGATTTCAGGAAGAGAGGTTGCTGCTTACTCTGCCTTAATGTATTGTGACATTGGGGATTACATTCAGGAACTTTGCAAAACAGGAACCAGACTTACATTGCAGAGATTGGGACACAATATGACTTTATTATATAACCATTAGTTCAAATCCACAGCGATTTCACTCTTAAGACTTCTTTGTGACTATCTCTAGTAACTAGACTTCAGGGTAAGAATTTTCAAAATATTTAGACACAGGTAATTATAAACATATCAGCACTACATAAATAATGCCATGCAATAATTTATTTGCTTATCCTTCAGCAGAAAACAATTACACTCAGGATGCCTTTGCCCACACCAGAACTCAGGGCTAAAATTAACTGGAATTGTCTGTAATTGAGGAAAATGGCTGAGCAGTTTTTAACACAATCATTTAGATTTACCCCAACTGCAATAAAGAACACCCCCATTTAACAGTTTGTTACAATACCTGGGATTTCAGTCACAAATCCAGGAACCTTAGAACCCCCAAAAGGCAACTCAAATTCAAATGATGAAGAATCCCAAATGTTCAACCTAGAACTTAAACCCTTATCAGATTTATCATTTTGTCCTGAATACATTGTTCTCATCTGAAGTTATCAGTAAAGATTTTTCCAATTAGTAAGGATTATTCCATTTAAGGGTAAAATTTCTCCAAATACATTAATGTCACTGTTAGTGATGGGACAGGAGTTGTATAACTCGATGTCACTGGGCTGGTACTGCATTTAAAAGCTCCAACCTTGGAATACATCAAATCGGTCAAGTACAAGTATAATGGTCAATATGACATTAATACAGTCGGAGCGATTTCATTAAAAACTGTTACATAGAATTGCATAGATGTTACAGCACAGAAACAGGCCATTCTGTCCAACTGGTCTATGCCGGTGTTTATGCTCCACACAAGCCTACTCCCACCCTTCTTCATCTAGCCCTATCAGCATAAACTTCAATTCCTTCCTCCCTCATGTACTTATCTAGCTTCCCCTTAAATGCATTTACAAACATGGGACGGTATAATCTCAATACCAGTGCCTACTTTCACATTAGCAAATATTTAAACAGCAAGCAGCAAAGGTACAACTGAATATCTATGAAAGCTAAAGAAATTATTTTGTATTCTTAATTTAAAACATCCATGAAAACTAAGGAGATCAAAAAGCAGCATGAAGCTTTACACTTGAATTATTTGATCAATTAATCAACAAATTAAATAATTCAATTACATTTTGGACATTAAGGGACTCAAGAGATATAGGGATAGGTCAGGAAAATGGGGTTGAAGTAGAAGATCAGCCATGATCTTATTGAATGGTGGAGCAGGTTTGAGGGACCATAAGGCTGACTCCTGCTCCTATTTCTTAGGTTCTTATGTTCGCAAGTATTCTCCAGTTAAAAAAAAAATAGTTCAAACATGTTTGCTGTGCGTTTTGTTCTTTTTGCCTAGACTTTTGTATCTGCACATGAATTTACGCAGAGGACGATAGTCACCTAGTACAAGGCTGCTCAAAACAACAAATCTAGGCCAGGACAAAGGAAAAGGAAGAGAGGAAAGGGAGAGAGACTGAGAAAGAAAGAAAAGCCATAGAGAAAAAAGGAGAAAAAGACACCAAAAGATCAACTGAAGAAAGCGGAAAGAGAGAAAACAGAAGGCAGAGGCGAGGGCAAGAGAAAGAGAGGGTCCATAGTATTGTTTACAGTGAATGCCAATCCCTTCTGCTATTTAATCTGCTGTTAATGATGAGATAAGGGGGCTGATCTTCACGTTGGGTACGCCCTATGCGCCCAACTTCTCGGGCATAATGGACCAGAAATAATGGGGGGCGCGGAGACCCACACTACCAGGAGCCTCTGCCTGTTTGCGCTTGACATGCATTTCCAGTGGGCTTGGGGGCCCTCCCAACAAACCTGAAACAGGTGGGAGCTTTGTGAAAACATGCAAATGATGCAGGAATGATGTTATATCTTCTTCTGTGTCATTTTCCAGTATGACACCTGATTGTGATTATGCCCATATATAGTGAGAGCTCAGGCTTCTAGGAGATCAGATGCAGGCGGAAGTTCATTTATAGAACAAGGTAAAAAGATTAAATAAACAGTTTTAGGACCATTTCTTCATAAATTTTCTCATATATTTTCTTCCAGTTGGGTTTTCATGACCCTTTGTGGCAATGGGTTTGCAGCTCAGTTGATGCCACCAATTGGTTTATCAATGAGAATTCCCTTATATCTCAGCTTTTTAGAGAAAGGAGGACCAATGAAGAGATGCCAGACTGGTTCGGCTACACCAAAGGTTTTCTGTGCCCACCCACCGTTATTCTCATATTCACCACTACAAACAGAGTTGAACATCCCTGGCTTTGGCAGAGGATTAGTGTAGGTAACGTTTGTATCACATTAGTGCCATGTAATGACAATCTCGGACAGGAGAAAGCCCAGCTATCTCCCCTTGACCTTCAATGCCGCAACCATCATCAAGTCCCTCACCATCAGTATCTTGGGGGTCACCATTGACCAGCTGGATACTCTGTGATAAGTCGATATTAGGACGACTGCTTTTTTTGATATATATTAATGATTTGGACTTGGGTGTACAGGGCACAATTTCAAAATTTGCAAATGACACAAAACTTGGAAGTTTAGTAAACAGTGAGGAGGATAGTAATAGACTTCAAGAGGACATATACAGGCTGGTGGAATGGGCGGACACATGGCAGATAAAATTTAACGCAGAGAAGCACGGTGATATATTTTGGCAGGAAGAAGGAGGAGAGGCAATATAAACTAAATGGTACAATCCTAAAGGGGGTGCAGGAACAGAGAGACCTGTGCACAAATCTTTGAAGGTGGCAGGACAGGTTAAGAAATCAGTTAAAAAAACATACAGGATCCTGGGCTTTATAAATAGAGGCATAGAGTACAAAAGCAGGAAGTTGTTTTGAACCTTTATAAATCACTGGTGCGGCCACAGCTAGAGAATTGTGTCCAGTTCTGGGCTCCGCACTTTAGGAAGGATGTGAGGGCCTTAAAGAGGGTGCAGAAAAGATTTACTAGAATGATCTCAGGGATGAGGGACTTTAGTTACGTGGATGGACTGGAGAAGCTGGAGTTGTTCTCCTTAGAGCAGAGAAGATTAAGAGGAGATTTGATGGAAGTGTTCAAAATCATGAAGGGTTTAGATAAAGTAAATTATGAGAAACTGTTCCCATTGGCGGAAGGGTCGAGAACCAGAGGACACAGGTTTAAGGTGATTGGCAAAAGGACCAAAGGCGACATGAGGAAAAACTTTTTTACGCAGCGAGTAGTTATGATTTGGAATGCGCTGCCTGAAAGGAAGGTGGAAGCAGATTCAATTGTGACTTTCAAAAAGGAATTGGATAAATATTTAAAGGGAAAAAATTTGCTACAGAGAAAGAGCCAGGTAATGGGACTAACTGGACTGCTCTTACAAAGAGCTGGCACGGGCTCGATGGGCCGAGTGGCCTCCTTCTATGCTGTACTCATTCTAAGTGGCTCATCTCCTTCCCGTTAAAGCCTCGTCACCATCTACAAGGCTCGTGTTAGGTGAGTGATGAAATATTCACCACTTGACTGGGTGGGTGCAGTCACAATAACACTCAAGAAGCTCTACACCATCCAGGACAAAGCTGTTCACTTGATCAGTGCCCCTGACATTGGACTGAATATCCACCCCCTCCACCATCGGAGCGCTGCTACTGCAGTATGTACAATCCAAAGGATGCACTGTAGCAACTCACCAAGGTTACGTCAGCAGCACCTCCTTCGTCTGCGACCTCCACTACCAAAAAGAGCAAGAGCTGCAAAGCTGTGGCAACATCATCACCTCCACGTTAACCCCCCAAGTCACACACCATCCTGACTTAGACAGATATCGTTGTTCCTTCACTGTTACTGGGTCAAAACTCTGAAATTCCCTGCCTAATACCATCGTGGGAGCACCAGCACCACAAGGACTGCAGCAGTTCTGGAGAAGGCCCACCAGAACCTTCCCAAGGCAACTAAGGATGAGCAATAAATTCGGCCTTGCCAACATTGTCCACATCCCAAGGACCGATAAATGCAGTGTTTCCTATTCCAATGGTAGCTGGGATAGCACATGTGAAATAAGTGAATGCCTGATTAACTGTATGCTGGATGCTGCCTCAGAAGCAGCCCACAGTACGTTATGCTTTCAGTACCCCTGTATTAAAATGTCATGTCATGTCATCAATGACGACGAACACCTCGCTATGGCCATCCCCACACCTCCACTACTCGCCTTTAAACAGCCACCCAACCTCAAACAGACCATCGTTCGCAGCAAATTACCCAGCTTTCAGGAGAACAGTGTCCACGACACCACACAACCCTGCCACGGTAACCTCTGCAAGACATGCCAGATCATCGACACAGATACCACCATCACACGAGAGGACACCACCCACCAGGTACATGGTTCATACTCCTGTGACTCGGCCAACGTTGTCTACCTCATACGTTGCAGGAAAGGATGCCCCAGAGCATGGTACATTGGCGAGACCATGCAGACGCTGCGACAACGGATGAACGGACACCGCGCAACAATCGCCAGACACGAGGGTTCCCTCCCAGTCGTGGAACACTTCAGCAGTCAAGGACATTCAGCCACCGACCTTCGGGTAAGCGTACTCCAAGGCGGCCTTCGAGACACTCGACAACGCAAAATCGTCGAGCAGAAATTGATAGCCAAGTTCCGCACCCATGAGGACGGCCTCAACCGGGATCTTGGGTTCATGTCACGCTACACGTTACCCCACCAGCGAACAAATGTTATCTGTTTTTAATATAACGGGTCAATTGCTGTCTTTTCCTTCCGGATGTTTCTATGTTTCTACCTCTCTAGCTCTGTTTTTTTAATTGGCATCTCCATATCATCTGTTTTTTTAGTTCTGGCCGTTTGTATATTCGGTGGGCCTGTAGGTAACACCTATCTGTCTGAACACTTTGGTTGCCTTGGCAACGGGCAGTTGAAAAGACTCTCTGTAATCACCAGGCATTGTTCTGTGATTTATAAATGCAATAGGTTCGAGGATTTCAGTTCCACATTCACCTGAGGAAGGAGGAAGCCTCCGAAAGCTTGTGGATTTTAAAATAAAATTGTTGGACTATAACTTGGTATTGTAAAATTGTTTACACCTGTATTAAAATGACATGCCAGGATCAGCAGCCAGCAATGGCCAAACCTTCCAAGATACCAGCCCTCATATGTGCAGGCACTGTTGCATTGACCCAGCAAGGACTGCGGGGTACTGTCATCACAACATCTGGGTCTTCAGAGAGCCAGAAGCAGAGCTGTGTTATCTGTTGCTAGACCAGTTGTAGTTACCAGGTAGCAAAGTGCTGGCACAGCTATTGACAGTGTTGAATGGCTGTGGCTTCAAGCTTGTCTCCATCTCCTTCTAAGCATCCTGAAACGCTGACCTATTGGATGGTGTAGTGAAGTGGCAAACAATGCCCCTCCCCCGCCCCTCATAACACCACATCAGCACCGCCTCTGCCTCCACTTTAGCATGATGTGGAGATGCTGGTGATGGACTGGGGTTGACAATTGTAAACAATTTTACAACACCAAGTTATAGTCCAACAATTTTATTTTTAATCCCACAAGCTTTCGGGGGCTTCCCCCTTCCTCAGGCGGTGTGGAAATGACATTTTCGAATCCTTCGCATTTTAAGATCACAGAACAATGCCTGGTGATTACTGCCCATTGCCAAGGCAATCACAGTGAGCAGACAGAAAGGTGTCACCTAAAAAGGCCACCGAATATACAAACCCCCCCAAAAAAGAGAGAGAGATAAGGAAGACAGTCAATGACCCGTTATATTAAAAACAGATAACATTTGTTCGCTGGTGGGGTTACGTGTAGTGTGACATGAACCCAAGATCCCGGTTGAGGCCGTCCTCATGGGTGCGGAACTTGGCTATCAATTTCTGCTCGACGATTTTGCGTTGTCGTGTGTCTCGAAGGCCGCCTTGGAGTATGCTGTCTTCCTTATCTCTCTCTCTCTCTTTTTTTTGGGGGTTTGCATATTCGGTGGCCTTTTTAGGTGACACCTTTCTGTCTGCTCACTGTGATTGCCTTGGCAACGGGCAGTAATCACCAGGCATTGTTCTGTGATCTTAAAATGCGAAGGATTCGAAAATGTCATTTCCACACCGCCTGAGGAAGGGGGAAGCCCCCGAAAGCTTGTGGGATTAAAAATAAAATTGTTGGACTATAACTTGGTGTTGTAAAATTGTTTACAATTGTCCACTTTAGCAGCCACGTTAATTTTAATGGATGGGAATTCATTGGTGGGGTGGGAGGCACATCCAATTTCCTGACCTTAGCTGTTCTGAACCAGGAGTCATTAGAAGTAAATAAATACGGGAAATCGCGACATTGATTGAATGTAAATAATGTTGTCTGTGTACAATGTTCTATATTAAATAAATGTAAGGAATCTTACAACACCAGGTTATAGTCCAACAGTTTTATTTGAAAATCACAAGCTTTCGGAGATTATCTCCTTCGTCAGCTCACTCACCTGACAAAGGAGATAATCTCCAAAAGCTTGTGATTTTCAAATAAAACTGTTGGACTATAACCTGGTGTTGTAAGATTCCTTACATTTGTCCACCCCAGTCCATCACCGGCATCTCCACATCATCACTATATTAAATAGAAATTGAAAATGCTGCATAGCAGATCAGAATCCGTAAAAAGGCTGGTTAATATTTTGGGTTCATAACTGATGAAAGGTGTACACCTGAAGCATTAACCTATCGTTTCTTTTTACTGATGTGGATAAACCCACTGAGTGTTTTCAGTATTTTCTGTTTTTATTTCAGATTTTAAGAATTTGCAGTTTCTCTCTTTTTCTTACAGCTTTATGTTGCCTTTGTTTAGTAGTTTTATTTTACTCACTTAAAATGTGCAACTAATGTCTGCTTCAAATATATCACTCCTATTGAAGAGTTATCACTCAGGAGATTTTCCACTTTGGTGTCCCCAGGGACTGCATATTGGAAAACTGCACATGCCCAGCCCTTATAGGATAGAAATTCTCTTTCTGTGAGTGCAGAATTGCCTGGTGTGCACTTCTGGCATGTGCTGGGAGCCTGAAACTGTCAAGGTTTTTTGCATTAATTGTATTTGTATTGTATTAAGTCTATGTTGAAATAGCTGGGATAGAGTATGGTTCTACTTCATAAACCAAAATATGTCACGTGGAACAATTAACTTAACACTTCTCTGGTGCTTACTGCTTTCTTTGCCTTTAGAAGTTCCTCATGGTCATTTGCCACACTGAGTGAAACACTGATAAACTATCTGGATAAAAACTAACTGAACTCTAGCCTCCATAATGAGGTCACTAGATGGGTGTGATCGCATGGATTAAGCTATTTGTACCTCAATGATGATTGACATCTTCTAGAAATAAACAAACTCATTGCTTCGTCAATCATATCTTTTATTGAAAACAGAAGAGATGTAATATTGTTACAAGTTCATTATACAGAAAGTTACATTGATTGTTATTAACTAGTAGTTACAAATATAATTGTTAATTGAGAATAAAATCTGGAAATTACCATGAATGATGTTATAATACGAAGGCTTAGCCTAATTTTATCAAATTGCTCTCCGCTATTTTAAGGGAACCATGAATCTATTTAAAATAAAGGGGTTAACATCTCCATTAACATATCAGAGAGGAATTTGGTGCTAGCATGTTAAGTCTTCATACGATTACGTTGCTCATCTTAATTTCCAGGTTTAAATCATTCCTGTGTTAGTGAGCCATCTGGAGTCCACCCAACAATTAACTAGCTTCTTTTTTTACTCCGTAATGGTCATTACAAACACTTGAACTATGGTATTGTTAGGGAACAGTGCCACCTCCTGAAGAGAATAATTGCTGCTGTACCAGCGAATGTGACTGTTTTCAAAATGTGTCTCAAAGCTGTCGAATTGAATTTGCTTTTAAAATTGTTATTTTTTTTCCCCACACTTTCTCCCCACCTCTGCTGATTTAAACTGGGGTAGAGTCTCCCAGTGCTTCACTCAAGGAGCTATTTTTGACATACCCAACAACTTCTCACACATATTTCCCAGCAGGATCACTGGATAATGATCATAAGCCAGAATCCTGACGGGTTTTCTATGTGATTCAAGCCTTCATGAAGCAGGATCTGACTGTTGTGCTCAACCAATCTGATATATGATATAATTTTGAACCGCTTAATGTGATGTGGATCCTATTCATCTGTAGCTGAAAGACAAGACTACGATGTCTGTCAGGTTTTATATTGTATTATTGTTGACATGTCGTGGCTACACTATCAAGAGTTAATACCAGCTCTGAATCCGCAGATGGATAATGATGTATTTACCTCATAACAATCACATTACCAGATGAAGAATGGTCATTCGACTTAAAAAGGTGAACTTATGAATTGCTATCATTAATCACGCCATTCAGTTCTCAAATGATGATGGTATTATATATTCATGTATCTTAGCAGTTGGTTGTAATTGCATGACCTTTGCTTCCCTCCATCAACTTCTTGTTCGTGGCAGGGGGGATATGGGGGAATGCTGAACATGTAATGATGCTGCACTAAGTTGTTACCATAGTGATGTTACTGTACAACTCCGTGCGTCGCTGAATATCAAAGATGGCAGCTGAAATTCAGATCCCACATAATTTTTATAAGATGGTTGTATCAGTTTCAAAACCCTGTCAAAACGATTTCATCTGTACATCATACATCTATCTGAATGGTAAATTATATTCACGTTATAAGATTGAGTAATTTATAGTGACCATGACAACAGGTATGCCACAACTCTCTAACCCTACGTAACCAGGCATTTCACAATTGCTAGCCAGAAAGCCTTGATGAATCAATACTGTTAACCTATAACCCACAGCAGGAAACACTCTGCTTTATCTCAGACTTTTCCTTTTATAGCATAATGTATGGGAAAGAGTTCCTAACCACAGAAAAGTTACACATTTTTGCATAAAACAACAGAAAAAATGGAGGCAACCGCACATCATTTCTGTTTTACTTTCATTGGAACGACTGCCTTCTTTAAGATAATCACAACTGCCCACCAGAAAATCGGCAATCAAATTTGAATCAAGATAGCCACTCTTTTTCTTTTAACCAGTGTTTTATTTTTCATCGGATTCTTAAGAAAATCTTCTAAATTAATGAAGAAATCTGTGTACAAAGATATTACACAAGGTCCCATGGAATTGATCCTGATTTACCACAGATGCAACCGTGGAAAAGAAAAGCATTTTTATGCTGACTGCATCACCTTATCTCATCAATGGAAATCTATCCAATCTACAAGGTCACCGTTTTTCAGAGATTATTTTTCCTCCAGGAAATGGCTGCTCATGGTATGGTTCCCATTGTGACAACTGATGTAGGACAGAAAACCACGGGTCCAGTCTGCCAAGTGTAGACCTGTTAATCAATAGGAACTTTCAACCTAAAGATGGCATTATTGTAGGAGATTGCTTCCCTGTTGCAGTATTATCAGTACTAACAAAAACACTTTTCACTTTGTAGTAGTGATCACTATCAGACATGGGACCTCCCTAGTGATGAGGTTCTGTGACTCAAAAGTAATACTGATAATGTCATGTGACCTCAGGTGATGAGGGTCATAACTCCATTTATACCTTTATTTATTGCTTTATATATATTTTCTTTAAGTGAACACACTAATGTGTAGTAGAAATAGAATAATCAACATGGCATTATTGGCATATGCCAAAGTAATTAAATTTGTGACACCATGAAATATTATACTATTATACATTCAGTCTAGGAGTTAAGGAGTTTCTTTCATTTTGGCAAGTTTATAATATAAAAACATAAAAATGTATTTAAAAATAAAGTTATAAAAATGTTTACAAATAGAAAGGCAAACTAACTGTAAGATATGATAAATATCATCGTTTGTGAAGCTGGCTGAAACTCACTTATGATTTAACTCCTTATTAGGAAGAATAAACGGATGGAATCATAGAATTCAATCCCCAAAATATCAGTAAAAATCCTGGAAAGATTCAAAAATCCCGTGTAATAAAAACAAAATTTGACTTATTCAGTCACTATAATCCATTGGGCCTAATTATAAACAGCCATGATTTTGGAATGCAATTCTCAAAACATTGTAAAAGTCCCAGAATCCCATGTAACAAAAATGGAATTTAACTTATTCATTTACCAAAAAAAATTAATTAGTCTGCTCAGAATCTGAATGCACAAAGCATTCGTAACAAGATAGATGAATTAATGGCACAAATAGAGATAAATGGGTTTGATCTAGTAGCCATTACTGAGACGTGGTTGCAGGGTGACCAAGATTGGGAACTAAACATTCCAGGGTATTTGACTTTTAGAAAAGGGCAAAATGGAAAGGGCGGGGGGGATGGGTAGCCCTGATAATAAAGGATGGGATAAAGACAGTAGTGAGAAAGGATCTTAGCTCAGAAAATCGGAATGTAGAATCGGTATGAGTGGAGCTAAGAAATAACAAGGGGCAGAAAACATTGGTGAGAGTAGTTTACAGACCCCCTAACAGTAGCTATAGTGTTGGGCAGAGTATAAATCATGAAATTAGAGGAGCATATAACAAGGGTAATGCAATAATCATGGGGGACTTTAATCTTCATATAGACTGGGCAAACCAAATTGGCAAAAGTAGAGGACGATTCACGGAATGTATCCAAGACAGTTTTCTAGAACAATATGTCGAGAAGCCAACTAGGGAACAGGCTATTTTAGATCTAGTATTGTGTAATGAGACAGGATTAATTAGTAATCTTATAATAAAGGCTCCTCTGGGGAAGAGTGATCATAATATGATAGAATTTAGATAAGGGCTCATGGGGTTGGGGGTAACATATAGCATGGATAGAGGATTGGTTATTGGACAGAAAAGAGAAAGTAGGGATAAACGGGTCATTTTCAGGTTGCCAGGCTCTAACTAGTGGGGTGCTGCAAGGATCGGTGCTTGGGCCTCAGCTATGTACAATCTATATTAATGATTTAGATGAAGGGGCCGAGTGTGATGCACCCAAGTTTGCTGACGATACTAGGTGGGAAAGTAAGCTGTGAGGAAGACACAAAGAGCCTGCAAAGGGATAAAGACAGGTTAAATGAGTGGGCAAGAAGGTGGCAGATGGAGTATAATGTGGGGAAATGTGAGGTTATTCACTTTGGTGGGAAGAATAGAAAAACAGAATATTTTTTAAATGGTGAGAAACTAGTAAATGTTGGTGTTCAGAGAGACTTGGGTATCCTGGGACAAGAAACACAAAAAATTAGCATGCAGGTACAGCAAGCAATTAGGAAAGCAAATGCCATGTTGGCCTTTATTGCAAGGGAATTAGAGTACAAGAGTAAGGAAGTCTTATTACAATTGTACAGGGCTTTGGTGAGATCTCACCTGGAGTACTGAGTACAGTTTTGGTCTCCTTATCTAAGTGATCTTACTGAATGGTGGAGCAGGCTCGAGGGGCTGTTCAGCCTACTTCTGCTCCTATTTCTTATGTTCTTACATTCTTATAAACAGCTAAAATTCCCGGTCTTTTCCATAGTTAAATTCTGGGAGATTAGGTATACAGGAAGCAAGTTCAGGTGTACATGCCATAGGATTGTCCTCACATCCTTCTGCTTCCTTGGAAGGATCTATGTAGACTGCGTCTTGAGAGTAAACAGATGGGTCATTGTTAAAGTAGTTAATTGGTTTTAAAAAGAAGCCAACGCCATTTCCGGTTGTGGCGGTGTTAGGGACATCTTCTGCATGGGGAATGTGGAGAAAGCCAGCTGTAATCCAGGCTACCAGGTCCTGTTTATAAATATGAAGAAAATAGTATTGTTACCAATTGGCATTTTCGTCATTTAAAAAAAAGATTTCCCACTAATTTTCTCCTCTCCTTTCCTGAAATACTGACTTGTGCCAAAGTCCAGCTCCTTAGTCACCATCCAGTACCTCACCCAAGGGGGATCATTCTTCAGGAGCAGGAGGCTAAGCTAGTGAGCAGATAATGGCATCAAGGCCTAACCCAATCCTAGCATCACCCAATGTCCGTAACCATGTTTCAGCAGAGTTAATCGGAATATGGAGCCCTAACAAAATGTGCCATCCTTAGCTCAGGGGTGCTGAGGCCAATGATAGTACCTCAACTGCTGCCCAGGCAGAGGTCAGCTAATTCAACACAGACCTTCTGCTCTGTATGGCTTAGTACCACATTGCACAGTGCAATTCCCTACCAAGCATCGGGTGTGCAAGAATGACCTGAGATTGCTCACCCACCACTCCTCACTTTCTGTGGGGAATTGTGGTTATAATCCATGTTCTGCAGATCCAGGACAAATATATCTACAAGTTGCTTATACACATATATGTATATATATAAAAACAAACCTCATTTTTAATGCTTTCATCATTAATAAAGTCATCAAAATAAACAGCAGGCGTCCAGAGGTTATTCTGATTGTAGATGCTGCTGCTTTTCTGCTCTTCATCTTTGTATTTTGTCACTGCCAACTGGTACCTATATTGGATGAAACGATATATATTAACTCACGTTGTTCCCAGAATATGCACAGATTCAAATGGTGGTGTACATTTTTTTTTCCTTTGTATCCGGTCTACCTGTATTATTAAAAGTTTTCCATCTGTAAGGCGCAGGAATATAGGCCTCAAAATTCCAGCACAGATGGAGATGTTATGAACTGGTGGTCTGCAGCCTCTCTTCTAACCTTTGGACAAAAGCAAAAAAGATGACAAAATCCCCCACCTACTTGTTCCTAGAGGGAAGTGTTTCTGAAGCTAGCAGAAGTTTGGTAGCCTGAGTCTGCCCTTAACAAATGAGAAGAAAAGGAAAGAATGAAAACCATACAGAAAAAAACAGTATTGTAGATAAAAAGGGGAAGCATGAAAGAGGCATATAGATTGTCAGTAATACAGAAAGACAGACATATAAGAAGACAGAAAATGTGTGAGAAGCACACAGAAAAAGTTACAGGTACAAAGAAGAGAGGAGAAAAGACAAGGCAAGACTTACACAGAGGAAAAGAGAGTTAGAAGTAGGTCAGACTAATACAGAGATACAAATATGAAAGCGAGTGACAGGCATACAGAGAGAGTAAAACAAGACAGAAAGTGGAAAGCAAACAGAAAACAAGAGAGAAAAAGTTAGTGAGTGACAGTCAAGCAAAGGGAATTACAGGAAGACAGAGTGACACATTTTTTCGTGAGCAAGTCATGGAGCATCAATTAATACACATGATAGTTCGCTTTTTTGTCCTTCCCTATAGCATGATAAACACAACACTATTCACTAACCAATGATGATATCAAGGGAAATCTAAAGCTCTTGAATAAATGGAATCTTGTGTAAGTGTGGATATATAAATTAACCACATTTACTAATACTTCTACATCTCCCCTGTGCAAAATCATAGCATTGTAGATGCAACTAAAACAGGGTATTTATTATAAATGACTCAAAAATATGAAATAACCAGGCCCCAACATAGTTTACCATTGCAAGGAATCTAAAATCAGTTGTATTATTTTCGTAACCTGGCAGGGCGAGAGTGCCAGACGGTCGGATAATATTCAGTGACCAAGAGGTAAATACCTTTGCCAGGAGATGCCTTTTTCTTCTGGACTTTCTTCTGGTACACTGTCAGGGTTGAAGCTTACCACTTGAATCCTGTATCCTCGAGGATGGCCCCATTGATTTTTCTGATCTAGATTTACAAAACTCAGATATCTGGGCATTTTTGTTCCAGCTCTGAAAGATGCTTTCTTTTCTGTGTCTAATATCTGCTTTTTCATTGTGGGCACATGTACCTTCTCATCACTTTTCCATGGGACTGATTTGAGTTCATACACAACGTCTTTTGTTTCAAAGGAGTTAATTGTTCCTAAAAGGAGAAAAAGTAAATAGGAAACTATGATCATCCAAAATGTAAAATGACAATACTGGATGATATTCTCATCTTCCAGCTATTCCAAGCAAAAGCTGGTTTTGAAATATGCATTCATAATATTCAGAATATAAATCAATATACCGCTGACAAAAGACGTTGGAACAACACATTCTGTTCTGAATCCTTAGTCGCCTTTATATTACAACTAGTGCAAAAGCTGAAACTCACACTGGTTGCCGTTATTTTGCACATTTTGCATTGTTGCAAAGACAAAATTGCTCCATAGCATGCAAAAGAAGCATTATAATAGTTTTAATAGTTATTAGTTCTAGTAGCTGTCTTCATACGAAGGCATATTCTGTAGTAAAACCCTGAAATAGTTTTGTCTTCAAGCTTTCACCCAAACAGCAGTGACACCCAATATATTGATGATGGTTATTTTCTAAATCTTATTTATTATTAAATCCTATTATTTTATTTATTATTTATTATTAAATCCTATTATCCTAAAATCTTATTATGTAATTTCCAGCCTCCTTATCAAGACTGCTACTTTTGTTGCCCACTTTGCAGGGCTATGGGGAAAGAGAGGGGGAGTGGGACTAATTGGATAGCTCTTTCACAGGCACAATGGGCTGGAGGGCTTCCTTCTGTGCTGTATGATTCTATGATTACACATCTTATCATATTTACAAACCAGATTAGATGCAGCTGTTTCCTGCAGAGTGTTGCATGACTGGCACGGTTTGTACAATCTGTTCAACACAGTAATTTAAAAGTAATCACTCAATCAAGCAGCTTGGTTTTTGGAACAATGCACTGCAGTTAAAAGCTTTACAGAAATTTGATTCAGTGGCAGGACACTCGGCCTCTTGAATCAGAAGATTGTGGGTTCAAGCTCGGCTGCTGCTTCAGGAGGTCAGAATACAGAGCGACATTTCTCAAGACCCTATATCACCAGCAGGGCCTTGAGCACAGCTTGTCAGAAAACCATGGCTATGTTACCTGAGATTTGATATCCATTGATTTCTTTGAAGAAAAGAATCGTGGGCAGTTTTCTAAAGAGATGCCTGCTGCAAGGATGGCCCTGCAGGGTGGCGTAGATTCTCAAAGCATTTTGCCCACAATTTAAGCCTACACTCCAGTGCGATACTGAGGGCTATCGCATTGTTGGAGGTGCTGTACCATAAAATGAAATGTTATGCCAACCCCCGATGTGTCGGAACAGGTGGACATCAAAGCTCCTGCTCCACTATTTAAAGCAGAGCAAAGAAGTCGCTTTATGTCCCACCAGCATTCCTCCTTTAGTCAACGCCATCAAAAGCTGACTAATTAGTCATTAATCTCATTTGCTGTTTGTGTGCAAAATGGCACTTGTATCACTGCACCCCAAAGGGATCACTGTCTTGTGTCTGCGGCCAGCTGCACTGCATTGCCTGGGCACAGCGGATATCAGAAAATTGGGCGGGCTGAAGTGCACACCTGTAAAGGAACATGCCCAATTTTCCTCCATTAAACGGATGAAAATTGGGTGGGTTCCTTCACAGATGTGCCCTCAGGCCTTCCTGACATTTGCTGATCCAGTGCACCTGGCTGCCGAACCAGGAAAATCTCCCCTCAAGAGTTTTGAGGTTTCTGAGGGATGTTATAAGCGGCTATACAAATGTAAGTCTTTCTGGTTTTTCTTTTACTCTATGACATTTCAGTGATTCAGCAGTGGGACCTGAGGCTCTCGCAGCTGTTCGAAGAAGCTGAGTAGTTTGTCAGTAGGCAGAGTGACTGCTTCTGTCACTGAAAATGTGCGTTCATGAATTTGACCAGTCAGTGAGCCTCAGTCCCACTCTCCTAAATTCTTAGACACGTTGATACTTGTGGGTTAAGTCAGATTTTAGTGCACCTTCAATGTTGAAGAAATCAATTTGTATGTTAAACTTGAATGGTTTTGGGACTATGTATTAATTAGTTTTTTTTAAAGAAATGTTACAATATTTGAGGGGAAATGAACACCAAAATCTTTGTAATGGTATTTACACAATGCAAAGCACCTACTAGACTTCATGCAGGTGATTTTAAACCCCAAGAACGGGTAGGTTCGGGGCGGGTGGGAGTTGAAAATAGCTGGGTTTTTTTGGGTCGCAACCGCAAAATTTTCGGACTTTGCATTCCCAGTGGGAAGCCTGTACCTTTCCATGCGACGTTAAACCCGGAAAAGACAGCCGGGTTGCAGTCGTGACCCAAAAAACAACTATTTTCAACTCCCACCTACCCACAACCCACCCGTTCTTGGGGTTTAAAATTACCCGCTATGTGTTCACTAGCTGAAGTTTTAAAAAGTCACTTGTAGTGTATTAAATGCATTCATCTTTGATATTCGTCAGGAGCTGATGCAATGTCAAATGACATGCACACCCACCAATACTTTCCAAAAAGGGGTGTTGAAGCTGGCTAGTAAATCATGCTTTTTGTATAAGCTTAACTGCTTGAAACTATTTTTAGCACCTTTAAGAAAAACTTAGCAACGCTAAGTTTCATGGTAATCTCTTGAATTGCCAGTAATGTTTACCAAGCACGATTGCCTTGTGTAAGTCCTTCGGATCAGTACAGATTCTCAGCTTGTTAAGTTTCAGAACTATACATGTACTTGATTCATAGGCTATGTCACTTACAGCTCTATTGTTACCAGGACATCAGAAACTCCCTCCACACATCAGGAAATTTTTGGAGAGTGCACATGGATTTACTTCAACACGGTATCTCAGGCCTTCAAACACATCATCATACTCATTATTAATTGCCTAATATATCACTGATTCTATAACTAACCAGTCATTAAGGTATTTACAGCGTGATGTAGTGTATGAGCTAGTAGCATCTACAGGAAGTTCAGGTTCTGACATGTCTCTGCACACAACAGGGGTGTGACAACTTTATCTACATTGTATGTAAATCTTTCTCCAATGAAGTCCAGTCTGATATGGCTACTGGATAAATGACAGAATGATTATACATTTTCAACCCAGCTTTGCTCCTTTAGAGAAAGAGATTATCTGTACTTCCCATAGCATCTGAGTTCTCTTTGAGGGGAAGTATATTGCAGGTAGCTCCACAATCTAGCTAAAATTTGATGTCATCCTTACCATTGACCCACAATGTCACAGACAACTGTTTTGGAGCATTTTTTCTCAAATCCTACACTTTCTCACTCATGTAACTATAATTGACATCTTATTCATCTGCTTCCATGGGCTCAGTTGCTCTTTTCCTTTGCTGTTTCATTGTCTTACATTTAGCAGTGAAATTATTTTTAAACCACACTTCTTATGTTTGTCTAAATGCTGGACACTTGTCTCTATCCACAAAACTCTCAATCATCTCACCATTAACCAGCTTGACTTTCTAGTCACTGAGTTTCTGACCAAGCAGTTTATTCTTGGAATTCAATTTTCACCTACCTGTACGGATAGCTTCATTGCTTCCAGTCTGCTTCATTTGAACCTCTGAGGTTCATCCACAGATTTAATTCTTGGCCTCTCAGCAGCCTCTCTCCCACACGACTATCCCTGAATCCAAACCCAAATTGATCACAAATCAGTGACTTTTTGGTCCATCAATATCACAAGAATCTGTAAGTTCTTCACGGTATAACTTAGCAGTCTATCAATTTCCCACTGATTTGATTTCTTGAGTTGAATGTATCTCATATGTGGGATCTCTCCTTGGCTGGAAAATTTTTCAAACTTGTTCAGAACATTCTGCATTTTCTTTTGATAACCTATGTGATTGTACTAAACAGCTCTACTGCTTATTCATAACTGACATGCCTTTGCTTGAACCTCTTCCAGATTTGAGTTGGATGTTCAATCAAATGTTGCAAATGTTCAACTGGCAGCAGTCCATGAATAGCCATCTCATCAAATGCTTGCATCATGTGTTGTGTCACCTTTCAGTGCTTCTGAAACCATGTAATGATGTCTCTTCTTCCACAGCAGACACACTACAGCTTCTTTGCTAAATAGTGGATTATTTATTACTGCTACATGACGCAACTGGCAAGCAGTTTTATGAACTTCAACCAGTTTGTTCTTGTTATGCAGTCAGGCTGTGAACTTGTCAACTCAGGCAGCTATTTTATTTCTCAGTTCAACATGCCTGTCTTATGGGCTTTAACTCTGGATTGTAATACACAATTCCTATAATGCTCATGAAGTACAAGTTCCTTTCAGAGATCGTCGCTATTTGTTAACTTCATTGAGATCATCTTCAGTTACAATCCAGTACAATCAATTCCCACATGAACTACAAAGAGTCTCACAGTCAGTACAAAATACTAAACTGATGCTGGTTTACAGCTTTGCAAATTGAATAGTATAACTGCACTATTGTGAAATTTTGTGTCGGTTCGTTTGATTAGGTGCTGTTTTCCACTCGAGTAGAAAAGGACTGAGTGAGATTCTCACCAGGAAGACTTCAACTCATACTAACTTTGCACAAGGTGCTAAACCAAGGAGCCAGCTACCTGATATAAAGCCTCGAAATTTCTGTCAGTGTAATGCCTTGGTCAGAAAACAATTATCTTTTATAAGTAAGCTCTGTGAGGTCTGAATCCCCAGGCATTGAAACTGAGAAAGGAATCATGCCACCCTCCGGACAGGAGGTGCCTGCTCTTCATCTGTCCCAACCACTTGCTCCTCCTCACCCATGTATGCTACTGATGCTAACTCCTCGAGCTCTACATTTTCCAGCTTCTGAAGCTTGTGAAAGTTGGTGAGGGTGGCACAGGGTGTTGTGAGGTGCGGGCTTTCTCAGGAACACTAGTAGTGCTCTACTGTCTGTTTTTCCAGGCCTAATGCAGGCTCCAAAAGGCATCTTCAAACAGAACGTGCATTGTAATATACTGTGGCTGATGTTTTTGTGGGAAAATATATGCTTGTATATCAATGAATGAGTAGGAGACAAGACATGTCAAGAAGGGAATGGTACTAGACTTTGGGGTAGGCCTTTGATTTCACCTTCCCCTATTCTCTTGACCAATTATGTCCAGGGTTGCCTCCTCAAAGGGAGTCAAGGGCTTGTATTTTCTGGGTACTCCTTCAATTTGGGGCTGCCCCTTTTTGTTATGTGCCATCCTGTCTTGCAAACAGAGAAGTACTCTTGAGATGTTGTTAGTGTAGCGAGCATTCAGTGCCCATCCTGCAGTTATCCTGTGTGACAGTAAATGAGCATGCATCATATGGCTGCCTCAAGCCCCTTTTTGATTTCTGTAGGACAAAAGTTTCAGTTTTGAGTTACTGTTTGTATTCGTGCCATGTTGCAGAACAGATATGGCTGTAAAGCATTCAATAGGCCCTTTGTCTCCTCGTAGGACACCACAGAATAAATTTGTACCAATGCTTTGGATGAGACCGCAGTAAATTAGTTACAAATGATCAATGTCATGCATATTTAACGCAATTCCTTGACATAGAATCAAAGAAAGGTTACAGCATGGAAGGAGGCCATTCGGCCCATCGAGTCCGCACCGGCTCTATGCAAGAGCAATCCAGCTAGTCCCTCTCCCCACCCTATCCCTGTAGCCCTATAAGTTTTTTCCTTTCAAGTACTTATCCAGTTCCCTTTTGAAGGCCATCGTTGAATCTGCCTCCACCACCCCCCACCCCCCCCACCCCCCCCCCCTACCCCCCCCACCCCCAGCAGTGCATTCCAGATCCTAACCACTTGCTGTATAAAAAAGGTTTTCCTCATATCACCTTTGGTTCTTTTGCCAATCACCTTAAATGTATGTCCTCTGATTCTTGACCCTTCCACCAATGGGAACAGTTTCTCTCTATCTACTCTGTCGAGACCCTTCATGATTTTGAATACCTCTATCAAATCTCCTCGCAATCGTCCCTGTTCCAAGGAGAACAACCCCAGCTTCTCCAGTCTATCCACATAACTAAAGTTCCTCATCCCTGGAATCATTCTAGTAAATCTCTTCTGCACCCTCTCTAAGACCTTCACATCTTTCCTAAAGTGCGGTGCCCAGAACTGGACACAATACTCCAGTTGTGGCCGAACCAGTCTTTTATAAAGGTTTATCATGATTTCCATACTTTTGTACTCTATGCCTCTATTTATAAAGCCCAGGATCCCGTATGCTTTTTTAACCACTTTCTCAACCTGCCCTGTCACCTTCAACGATTTGTGTATATATACCCCCAGATCTCTCTGTTCCTGTACCCCTTTTACAATTGTGCCCTCTAGTTTATATTGCCTCTCCTCGTTCTTCCTACCGAAATGTATCACTTTGCATTTTTCTGCATTAAATTTCATCTGCCACATGTCTGCCCATGCCACCGGCCTGTCTATATCCTCTTGAAGTCTATTACAATCCTCCTCACTGTTTACTACCCTTCCAAGTTTTGTGTCATCTGCAAATTTTGAAATTGTGCCCTGTACACCCAAGTTCAAGTCATTAATATATATCAAGAAAAGCAGTGGTCCCAGTAACAACCCCTGGGGAACATCACTGTATACTTCCCTCCAGTATGAAAAACAACTGTTCACCACTACTCTCTGTTTCCTGTCCCTTAGCCAATTCTGTATCCATCTTGATAGAAAACTATTCTGTAGCCTTACCTTGACAACTTTCTTCAGATCTGCCATTTTTCTGACCTGTACCCTGACCAATATTTATCCCTCAACCAACATCACTAAAAATCAGATTATCTGGTCATTATTACATTGCTGTTTGTGGGACCTTGTTGTACGCAAATTGGGTGCTGCGTTTCCTACATTACAACAGTGACTACACTTCAAAGGTACTTAATTCGCTGTAAAATGCTTTGGGAAGTCCTGAGGTCATGAATGGCACTATATAAATGCAAGTTCTTTCTTTCTGGCCTGTATCTAGGTCTCTGAGTGCTGCAGAAAGTATTGTCCCTGTCTAATATCGCCTGCCAGGCTTGTTGAGCAAATATTTTTTGAGGAGGGCTCTCTTCCAACCCTCCTTACCCACACTTCCTGTAAGAGGGCTGCATTGTCAAAGTGGACAGTTTGTAGGGAAGAAGCATCCATTTTCCTCCAATTTCTCATCTCAAATCACTGCCCTATTTTCCCAACCAAAAATGAAGCAGTTTCAATCACTGCTGTAATCATTTAGATGGTGTTCAGCTGTTTAACACATTTGACCACTGCATTGGCCTGGGTGGTATGGAGCCAAGAGCTCACATGAATGACACATAAAAAGAAAGAAAGACTTGCATTTTTATAGCGCCTTACACAACCCAAAGCTCTTTAGAGCCAATTTAGTAGCTTCATAGCTAGGAATATCAAGGGTTAACAGCCAAGTAAGCCTACTCTCAAAACCATCTGGAACACAGTGTTAACTTTTGCTTAGCTACAGCAATTTCTAGGCTACACTGGCGAGTCAAAATGTCACCGTGTTAATTGCAGAAAATATTTTAAAACTCCCAAAATGACAGCTCACTATCTTAATATCAAGGCAAATACATTATCATTCAATATAAGGCCCTTGAAATTACATTGTGGAACAGTAGCACACCAATGCTTAACATGAAATTCCTCTCTGCTATTTTAACAGAGGTGCTTCATTAAAACAGATAAAGGAATGTCATACCTTGGATTCCATCATGCAGGGTAAGTTCAAAGTCATATTTACTTTTGATTAAAAAAATACATGACTAATTCTGTACTTTGGTTCTGATATGTATTAGAGGAGTCTCTCACCCAATTTTTGGAACTGTCCATGGGATGTAGTTTACTGAGCAACATAGGTCAAATCCATCACTGGCAATTCCATTCAACTAGATCCTTTCCAGTGCCTCTTAAGTCTCCCATATGAGATTCTGGTTGGCCCTGCAACAGACCACTTAATCAACCTCCAATTTTACACTATCCCATTCATGTCATGTCAAGCAAAATTACCACTGTGGTGCACCTAAATTCACAAGCTCTGGCAGATGGTCCAGTCTAAACAGGCTTATCCGCAACTATACCAGGACAATTCCTACAGAGGTGGTCTCAACTTCTGGAGTATTGTGTGTGGCAAGTTAATCTAGACCAGATTGGGATAGTTGTTGCTCAACTGATGATGCCATTGGCTGGGTGGGTAGGAGTGGACTTTAGGGTATCTGTATCTCTGTCTTCTTGCCAGATTAAGTAATACTGTGATCTGCATCTATCCAACTGCAGCTTCCTTGATCTTGTCCCTTACCTCTAGCGATGCAGTGATTTTGTACTCAGTATGTGAACTGTAGACTTTTCCACAACTCCCCATGTGACCATTTGTGATCCTTGCTATATATCTACAGTCATAATAGGGATCGGTGTACATTGCCAATATTGTTTATTCAAATGAATGGATTTACACTTATTCCCCTTTTCATTTCTCATTACTCCAGCGCTATCCTTAATCTTTGATGATAGTCCTTTGCCGCTTACCACATTGCCTCCGCCTTGTGGTATTCAGTATTCATTCAACAATCAAGCAGGCAGACTTGTGGTATGGGTGTGTTATGGTGCATTTACACTACAAGTTAGCATTGGTGCAAAATGATTTCTGCTTCTCACCAACGCTAAACTTAGGGGGCGCTAAATTGGACCGTGTATCGCCCATTGTTTCGGCGTTACACAGCTTCTCTGACATCCATGATGGTGTCTTGGATGCGCACGCATGTTTCCAGCGTGACGTGAGCCGGACGCCATCTTGGTATAGGAGTTAGCGCAGGCGCAGATAATGAACTCTGGAAGCATGGAAAGTAAGGAGAAAATGGCTTCAATCAGTGCACAACCCTGATTTAAAGTGATAGATACCATTTTGGGACTTAACGCTCAACTCTATCATCTGTACCGACCATCTGAACATGTCATAGAGTGCCTGGAAGACCCCAACCAGCGCTATTTAAAGGGACCATGCAGGATTTACAGGTTAGTGGCTGAATTATTGCTTCTGGCTGCCAAGATATTTGTAACTGTTTTTGGAGGTCTCCTGGACTTGAACACTAGGAGGCGGGGACATAGCCTAACATTTAGAGCCAGGACATGCAGGAGTGAAGGTAGGAAATGCTTCTACTCGCAAAGAGTGGGAGACGTTTGGAACGTTCTTCTGCAGAAGGCAGTTAATGCTCACTTGTGAATGTTAAATCTGAGATTGATAGATTTCTGTGAACCAAGGGTATTAAGGAATATGGGGCTAAGACAGTTATATGGAGTTAGGTCACAGGTCCACCATCATCTCATTGAATGATGGAACAGGCTCGAGGGGCTAAATGCCACTGCCACTTGCTGCCTCCTGATATGCGCCAGCCTCTCCTGCAACAAAGTGGGATGTGTGTCTGGGTAATCTGCCTGTTATGGTTGAATAGCTAGTGTGTGTGGCCTGTGAATTGTGGGTGGGTGGCTTGAAACAGTGGTAATACGTAAGGATGAGAGGAAGCATCTGGTTGTAAGAGTTGAGTACTGATGGAAAGAGTTGGTTGGTATGTGGGTGATGGGGGGGTGGGGGGGGATAGTGCGTGGTGTAGTTGGTAGGAGACGCCACTTGACAGTTGACCTCACTCAACTTGACCACTCGTGTCAAAGCATTGAACTTCTTCCTGCACTACATCCATGTTCATGATGCTGTGTGCCTGGCATTGACTTTGTCCCCTGCTGCCTCCCACTGCCTTTTGGATATATGTCTGGAGGGCCTCTTGTTCCCCACCCCCGCGGATATAGGATGTCCCTCCTTCTGTCCACCTCTTGTACCAAGGTCTCGAGTGCATCAGCAGAGAACCTTGGTGCACGCACTCTCACAGACCTGATACCAACTCAGATCGGCAGATTGGTGAGGTCTGGCGTGCAGATTGGAGGATGTGGGATTTAGTAGTGTGCAACCTTTATTCAATGTTTTAACATAACTCACCAGTGTGTAATCATAGGGATAGGACCTGCATCTGTGTTTTACGTGTGCGATGTCTGATCTCCGTTCCGACTCCATGCAGACAGTAGACTGTTATTTTCAGCAAATAACAGGTACCAACTACCTTTAAGAGATTTCTAAGAAAAATTCTCCCTTTAAGAGATTGAGTTCTCTCTGGTGGTGGAAAGTGCGAATTGCTTTGATTCCACGTGCAAGGCCTGGAATGGAACGCTGATTGCAGGTATGTCCTCGGGTGGACCAAAACTTGCGTCCTGTCTGCAGGGGCCATTTGGCGTGGGGTAATAGAACATCACGCTACTCGTGCCCAAAAATGGCCCTTATCCAATTTTTCCCCCAGAGTGTAAATCTGGGAAGAGGGATTGACCTGACTCCAGAATAAAGTGGATGAGACTCCTCACAGGTATTCGTCTCACACCGTTCTCTAAACTTTTAAACTTCAAACTGTTGGGAAGGAGCTCTGCACATGATATATCCAGGCACATGCAAAACCTTCTTCTAAACAAGATAAAGTTTCAGCCAGGTACAAGCAACATAAACTGCCTGGCTATAACCTGAACTGCAGTTTCTAGTCTCACATCAATAATTGCAGTGCAAAAGCATCCTTTGACACTGGTTCCTCACACTTGTATGTGTCACTGTGACTCTGATCACAATGGATGGTTGAGTCAGTTTAACCTATTTTTCTTTTTAAACTTTGCTTATTTGTCTCTCGCTTTTCAAAATGTTGTTCATTTAAAAATCCTACATACATTTTAATTATCTTTTAAAGTACAGAATACCAAATAATGTAGTAAGCAGAAGATATTGACAATTTCCTTTTTCTGGGGAATTTAGGGAGAACTTCGCCCTTTAAATTTCTCACCACAGTAGTGGCCCCACCCCAAGCTCCATGGCGAACCACCCGAGGACTTACTTACAATCAGCTCAGTGTTGGTCAGGGGATGGGGGACAAGGGTCAGGGGATGGGGGGTGGGGGTCGGGGATGGGGCTAGCGGTCAGGGGATGGGACTAGGGGTCAGGGGATGGGACTAGGGGTCAGGGAATGGGGTGAGGGGTCATGGGATGGGGACTAGGGGTCACAGGATGTGGACTAAGGGTCAGTGGAATGGGAGTAGCGGTCAGGGTCAGGGGATGGGGACTAGGGGTCAGGGGATGGGGACTAGAGGTCAGGGGATGGGGACTAGGGGTCAGCAGATGAGGACTGGGGGTCAGCGGATGAGGACTAGGGGTTCGGGATGGGAGAATGGGAGTCAGGGGATGGGGGACTGGGAGTCAGGGGATGGGGGGACTGGGAGTCGGGGATAGGGACTAGGGGTCAGGTGATAGCGAATGAGGGTCGGGGATGGGGAGCTAGGGGCTCGGGGATGGGGAGCTAAGGGGTCAGGAGATGGGGACCTAGGGGTCAGGGGATGAGGAGTAGGGGTCAGGAGATGGAGGAATTGAGATCAGGGGATGGGGAATAGGGGACTCGGGTCAGGGGATGGGGGACTAGGGGATGGGGGACATGGGGACTAGGGGTCAGGGAATGGGCAACATGGAGACTAGGGGCCAGGAAATGGGGGACAAGCGAACGAGAGGATGTGAGACTAGAAGACTAGGGGTCAGGGGATGGGGACTAGGAGTCAGAGCATGGGGACACGGTCAGGGGATGGGGACTAGGGGTCAAGGAGTGGGGATTCATGGAGAGGGAGACAGGGGAATGGGGGTCAGTGGATGGAGGCTTGGGGGAGAGAGGGAGACAAGAGAATGGGGAGCGGGGGATAGGGGCTCAGGCAGGGGAAAGCGGAAGACTGGGGAATGGGGGTCAGGTGACAGGGATTCAGAGGGAGAGGCTAACTGGGGAATATGCATCAGGAGATTGGGGCTCGAGTGAGGGGAGAGCGAGGGAGACTGGGAATGGAGTGAGCGTCAGCATTTCAAGCAGAGCTGGGAGCAGCAGCAGTAGCAACGTGGTGAGTGGAAGTGACGCTAAGAGAGGAACAGCCAATAAAGGGGTGAGTGAAATGAGGGGACTTTACTGTGGGTAAACAGTAAACGGTGGGTGAATGGGAACAAGGGGACGGAGACCGAGGATTCTCACTGGAAGAGCAAAGGGGAGGAAGGGAGAAGGAAGGTTTTTGAACTGAGGCCTAGTAAATCATGGGGTGCTTCACCACAATTGGCTATTGAGGCAGAACATCATTTGAAAGGGATTGGGAAAAGTATTTGAAAGGAGGAATGTAAAAGGATCTGATGGAATGGGGTTACAGGACTGGCAGTGCTGGCACAGGCACTGGGGGCCGAACGGCCTCCTCCTATGCTGTAATTTCTATCATTTTATGAAAACTCTCCTTTATTGACTCCAGGCCTAGGGAGTGATTTAGAAATGTTGGTGCCGAGCTGAGTTTAGGACGATGTGCCCTGTGAGAAGTGCCCCAAACACCGAGCCCGCTGCCATCTATGCAATCTCTCGGTTGGTTCAGGTCGGTCTGTGCCAGCAGGTTTTGACTTGTGAAGTCCAGGTACAGATCAGCTTTGACTGAGTTACATATATATTACCAGTTACATATGGATTATCAGTGAGTTATTGTATTATTGTTGGTTATGAGAGACATTTGAGTATTATCAGTGTTACTATTAGTTATTGGTACAATTTCATTGAGTTAATATTAATTACTGGTGGAATCAAAGTTCCTCCCACCTCTGGTTCCCACCCACCCCACCTCCCCCTTCAAATCCCTCTCCCATCTTTGGATTCCACTCTTTCCTACCCTCGGTTTCCCATCTTCCCTGCCCGCGATAACATTTGCGGACATCATGTGATCAAACCTCCAGGAACACCCCCAACCAAAGTTGGCAACCCTAATATGTTCAAATGTGGGAGTACTGGCAGCTAGCTCTGATTCTGTTGTTCCTCTTCCTCCAAAGAAAAAATATACTAAGGTATTTCCATTGGGAAGCCTATTTTCCTCTCTTTGGAGGGAGGTGCAAATGGCAGACAACTGTTAAACCATCCAACTTTGTTTCAACAACAAAAAAAAATCACACAAATCAGAAAAGAAATAAGGTTAGAACCTTGCCATTTGGCTCCTAGGTCCTTATAATCCACTTCCACCTTTTCCGCCTGGACACCGGTTTTGAATGGGCAACACGGCGTCTGGCTGCAACTGAGTTGGTTCAGGTTGGAGAATGGGACGTCTGATATCCCAATATTCTTACTGCCTCATTTGAATATACCTGTCCAAACGCTTCTGATATCTGTCAGAAATGATCAATGAAAATTGGGTGGCTGCTAAAGAGGGTGAGGATTTGGCGTGATGGATCCCCAGCTCATTTCCCCTTTCTGCCTGAAAACCACCCAAGGAACAAGCAGTTAGTGGAGAAAAATCCAGGCTCTGGGGTTTTAATCATCAATAGAATGGCACTAGCATATTATTAAGAAAAAACATGATCATACCTTGCTGAGTGATCTAAAAAGTTAAAATGGACATAAACTTTTGAAATTAGTTTGCAACCTACCTGCCACATCCAAATCAGCTTTAAAGTGAAAGAAATGAGTGTGAATATTTCCCAAAATAAATTCTTCAAGCTTTGTTCCATATTTTAGTGCTTCCTCTGAAAAAAGCGAAGTTAGTGCATATCCTGTTGGATGCACCTTGGTCTCAATCACCCCATTGTGATGGAATATGAAATCAAAAACATAATCATAGTTCCCCAGGCTTGATATTGATCTTATGACCAGCACGCTGTCGGTTAAACCTCCATAAGAGGGGAGAGTATACCAACTTGAATAGTGACGTCTCAGGGGAATTTCTCGATTTTGTTCAAAAATACAAATGGAATTTCTTATCCGCCGGGGCTCTTCACTGTCAATTAAATGAAGGGTGTCCACGAATCTTGCAGTATAGGGACAGTCCACACCTCTCACAAGCTCATTAGAACTTTTTCCAATTCCATAATGGCTGTCTAAAAACTTCGTCCTCATTAAAGCTGGTGTATTCCCTCCGTAAACAGAATTTAGCTCCTGTATACTTAATTCATAGACGATCCTTTCCTTCTGGAATCTGATATCAAACAATTGCAAACCATTTATAGCACTATGTCGAAATGCAAAACTCCAACCAAAATACTCAACACGATTGTATAGAATAAAGTATCTTTTGCCTTGTGGCTCATGTTGCAAAGGGACGAATATTTTAGACTTCTCACGAGGTTTCAGCGATGCATAGTTGGGATCAGATTCCTTTCGATGCAGTATTATCTTCTTCACAAACCCTCTATCATACTGATCCACCAGCTCATCAATACTATCAAAGTACTGACCATTGTAAAGGACTTTCTTCACACTCCACTCTGAGACATTTGTGCTGCTGTGATCTATCAGTATTTCAAACCCCAAAGGATGCAGAAATAAACCACTGATTGTTCTAACAAAGGGAAACCAGGTTTCTCTGTCGCCTGATTTGAAGCCGCGAGGCGATGAATCCAGGTAAGTCAGCTTTCCCCCATCAGAGCCAAAACTTTCATTAAGAAGTCTAGATGCTTTGTCCAATCCCATTCTTGAAATGATCTGACCATATTCAAAGTTTGTTAATGGTCTGGAGTTAAAGTTGAGGTTCTGGTATTTCTGAGAAGTGATGTCCTTATGGTAGGTTGGACTAGGAAGAGGTCCCACGATGTATTCAGTTATATTGGGGTCAGTTTGAGCCCCAAATATCACCACAGCTCTGGCTTCCCTCAATGGTTGATCTGCATCCTGGTCTAAAAACATCAAGGTATCCTTTTTACGAGGGACTTGCAATTCGATCATGTAAATGAAATTATCGGATGGAAGTGCTTTACTGCAGTTCACTAGGTTCACCCCAAGTTTCTGTTTCAGGTACTGCGCAACGTCCATCAGTTCCCCAGAGTTGAGATCTGCAAACACCCCGCTCTGATCGCTCTGCCGATACATATCTTCCATCCCGTTATGTAAGCCGCGGTTCTCACAGCCTGCCGATCTCGATATCCCGGCCAGTAGTACCCAGTTCAGGGCTATAATCGCTACCAATGCTACAGCCAACAGAAGGAACAAAACCTTCAAATTCATGATGAACGGAAGAACTGGAAAAGTGTGAAGCAGCCGTCCTATAATTAACTTTATGTTTCAGCTTTGAGTAACTAAAACGCAGATGTTTTATATCTGAACCAAATCATTTCCGCTGATTGATTCCAAAGACTTTGACGCTCGTACGCTCAGTTCCCAGCGCGTTCTTTGTATTCTAAGATATTAACTGTTAACGCAACTCCTCAATTTGATTTTCAGTCTGTATACAAAACTGCAGAATAACCCTTTCCCAATAGACTTCAATTGAACTTTGCATTATTGATGTCAATGGAACTTCTTGGTTGTTTTAAATAGGAACGGAAATGAGGGATCATTTAGAACAGTTTTTAAGGATTTCTACTATGAAATTTGTTTGGGAATTTGAGAACTCCCCATAAATGTACCAATTTTTTAAACCAACAATTGGGTGCAATGATAATGTGACATCCATGCACATGTTGCGTGAAAAGAGGGAAGTTGTTTTAAAGTAAAAGAAAGAAGAAAGACTTGCATTTATATAGCGCCTTTCGCGACCTCAGGGCGCCCCAAAGCGCTTTACCGCGAATTAAGTACATTTGAAGAGTAGTCACTGTTGTAATGTTGGAAACATGGCAGCCAATTTGTGCACAGCAAGGTCCCACAAACAGCAATGAGATAGTGACCAAATAGTCTGTTTCAGTGATGATGGTTGAGGGATAAATATTAGCCAGGACATCAGGTCTTCCACACTTCTTCGAAATAGTGCTGTGGGATATTTTCCATCCACCTGAGAGGGCTCATCCAAAGGACAGCACCTCAGACAGTGCAGTACTCCCAGTACTGGAGTATCAGCCTAGATTACCTGCTCAAGTCTTTGGAGTGGGACCTGAACCACAAAACCTTCTGACTCAGAGGCAAAAGTGCTACCACTGAGCCAAGGCTAACACTTCAATCAACCTAATAAACTAGGAAAGCTCAAGTGGTTTAGAGTCAGAGTCGGTCGATGTAGGAGACAACCCAATGTATCAAGGATGACAGAAAAGGAAATGCTCATTTTGATTTGGTATTCATGAATGACCCAGAAAATGTACAAAAAATGGAAGTCGTAGCACCCAGGGGGACAGTGATGACAGAATAATAAAATTTAACCTGTTCTGCGAGTCAGAAATACCTAAGATCAGAAGCCAGGCAAATAACTTTAAAAGGGCTAAATTCAATGAAATAAAGAAACAACGGGAAAAAATAGATTGGGGGAGGTTGTTCAACAACACTTAAGCAGAAGACAAGTGGAATACCTTTAAAGGTAAAATGCTGAAGATACCAGATAAATATATTCTCAAGGCCAACAAGCTCCAGTGAAGTAAACATCACCCTAAATGGATTAACAAATTAGAAGTGAGATAAAAATGAAAAATAACCAGTGTAAATCATGCAGAGAGAAAGGGAAAGGGCTAATTGGATGATTATAAGAAAATGCAGAAACATTTTAAAAGGGTGTGCAAAGAGGCAAAGAGAAACCTGGAAAAAGGCACAGCAACTGAGGCTAAGCTTAACAGTAAAAAAGCTCAGTCCCACAACAGTAAGAGGGCAGCCAGAGAAGATGTGAAAATTACAACCGATGCAAATGAGTTTAAAGTGAGGATGAGCGGAAAAGGGTAAATATTCTTAATGACTACAAGTATTGACCTCTTCAAAGATATCTCAAGTATAATCAATTATTTCACCATATATGAGATGGAAGATTTGACAAGCTAAATTGGGTTCAGAACAAATAAATTCCCAGGGATACATAATTACTTATCCCAGAGTGATAATAGAGACCAGGGAGATTTGTGAGGCACTATCCATCATTATGAGGGAGATAACGGACACTGGGAAGATAGCAGTAGACTGGAAACAGGTTAATGTGGTGTTATTCAAAGAAGGTAACAAAACAGACACAGGGAACTATAGACCCATTCCATGTAAAATAATGTAGTTGATTATCAGGAGTAAGTCATAGGATCATCCATATAACATTAACCTCGTTAACAGCAATCAGCATGAATTCAGATGCGGAAGATCCTGCCTGACTATACTCCTCGACTTCTTTGAGTAAGTAACAACCCAAGTGGACTGTGATAATCCTTATGATGTGGTGTACCTTGGCTTCTCTACCTAGATTTATACCTAACTAGCCTTGCTTCAATCTGAATCACAAAGCCACCTGGCTGTCACACAGAAATATCATTGCCTTGTCCTACCTTGCGTACAAAGACTAGCTGCGTACACATTCCCTTTCTGCACAACTGAAACGGGCATGAATGAGGACATTAGGTTATTATCAGACCCACGCACACAGACACTGCCACGATAACAAAGCGAACACGCCCACTCGATAACAGCAATGACTTCACTGGCACAAGGACTCAGCAATTTCCCATAATTGCAAAATATACAGCGGTACAACAACATACTGGCCACCTTAACAGAATCTCACTGGTTTACAGTCCCCATTTGCTGCCCTCGTTGCTATGAATTGGCAGAACGTTTGAAATTTTGCTGCTGAGCAAGAACGACGTGAGTTACAACTTGAACCATTTGTTTTTGTTGTATAACACGTTTAAACATAGTTTTAATATAACACGCATTAATTGTACTAATATCAATACTCCTAACCATTAATCGCATGTAATTTAACTCTCCTACATTTTTTAATATTGTCCTAATTACAAAGTGCAAAATAGCAATTGTACTTAGCAAATATTAAATCGTAATAAGTCAACCAAACTTTTTACAAGGCATTTGAACCAAGCACTGTCAAACCAACTAGAGTTGTAGAATAGTTTTTCGTCCCCTTCGGACAATAGCTCATTTAAATCCTGCCCAGTCTTATCCATATTCTTTATGATCTGTACCAAATGGTCATTCTTTCGCTCTACGATTACTTGAGGTATCTTGTCCAACCTGACATAGAGATTTGGAACATGAGGCGTTCGTATTCAATGGATGTCCCTTGATCCTTGTATGCCTCAGGGGCCGTGACGCCTTTGGTTACTGCATAGCTATTATGTAACAGGAACAGGGATTGGACGCATTATATTTCTGACATCAAAATAGGTCAGTGGGGTTGGCACTAGACATGTTCCATTGTTCAGACCACAGCTTGGGTTTTGTCAGCTAGGGGCCGGTGTAGATTGGCACGGCACATGTCATTTTCCAAGCTGCAAATATGTTGTCGCATCACAGGTGCATACAAGATCAGGTCCATGATGGTTATAATATGCAAGATTGGGTTGATGGATTGGGGATCACGCAGAAATTCCATATTCCTTATCATCCACAATTATCTGGGTGTAGTTATCTCAGTTTGGGTTCCACCAGGAACCAGACCTCATTATAGCCTTGGTCCAAACATGGACAAAAAAGCTGAATTCCAGAGGTGAGGTGAGAGTGACTGCCCTTGACATCAAGGCAGCATTTGACTGAGTGTGGCATCAAGGAGCCCTAGTAAAATTGAAGTCAATGGGAATCAGGGGGAAAACTCTCCAGTGGCTGAAGTCATACCTAGCACAAAGGAAGATGGTAGTGGTTGTTGGAGGCCAATCATCTCAGCCCCAGGACATCGCTGCAGGAGTTCCTCAGGTCAGTGTCCTAGGCCCAACCATCTTCAGCTGCTTCATCAATGACCTTCCCTCCATCATGAGGTCGGAAGTGAGGATGTTTGCTGATGATTGCACAGTGTTCAGTTCCATTTGCAACCTCTCAGATAATGAAGCAGCCCGTGCCCGCAGGCAGCAAGACTTGGACAACATTCAGGCTTGGGCTGATAAGTGGTAACACTCATGCCAGACAAGTGTCAGGCAATGACCATCTGCAACAAGAGAGAGTCTAACCACCTGCCCTTGATTGGCACCCCATCCAGCACCTTAAACATTCACTCCCTCCACCACTGGTGTACCGTGGCTGCAGAGTGTACCATCTACAAGATGCACTGCAGTAAGTCACCAAGGCTTCTTCGACAGCACCTCCCAAACCCGCGACCTCTACCACCTAGCAGGACAAGGTCAGCAGGCACATGGGAACACCACCACTTGTACGTTCCCCTCCAAGTCACACACCATCCTGACTTGGAAATATATTGCTGTTCCTTCATCATTGCTGGGTCAAAATTCTGGAACTCCCTATCTAACAGCACTGTCGGAGTACCTTCACCACACGGACTGCAGCGGTTCAAGAAGGCGGCTCATCACCACCTTCTCAAGGGCAATTAGGGATGGGCAATAAATGGTGGCCTTGCCAGCGATACCCACATCCAATGAATGAATTTTAAAAAAGTTCTGAGAACAGAACAGGTTCGATAAAATAGTGCACTAAAACCACTGTACTTCTGTTTCTGGAGTTAAGGTAACTACTTCCTTTCTGTATTTTGTAGTGCTGCTAATAAAGTCATTAAAGACAAATTGTTACAATTAAATCCATTTTCCAAGTGTTTCCTCTTCCTTTTCTTCCTCTTGATCTTTATATCCATTCTCTTTCTCAATTGTTTTTTTTTCTACTCCTATTTTCTCCTCTTCCTCTCTTAAGACGTTGAAGAAATTATTGGAATAAAATTCCATGGGCACTGGTCACCTTCCATTACCTCACTATTCATCTGTAAGCCTTGACAATAAGTGCCAGTAGGCTATTCAACTCTCAAGGACATGACAGTCAAGCATGATCATGTCCTCATCCAATATCTATACATATACCCTTCTCATGGCTGTAGAACTTGTCCTCATTTTTCAGCTCCCTGAGGGCCAAAGGAACTCCCAGAGGAATGCTCATCCTAAGCGAAGGGTCTGTTGCCACTCATTTAAATTCCTTTGAATGGTAGCAGGGATAAACACCAAAAGATGAATTTCACCAAACTGTAATGCCAGAAAACACAATGCACTTAAATTACTGCAAGAAAATGAACACAACAATGTCCAGGAAATAAAGCCAAGGCCAATGGAACACACTGCCTTAAGAGGGCCAGCCAATTCCTTGTCCTGCTGTGCACCTGCTGTTTCTTTACACAGGTGCACAGTGATGATGAACAATTGCCTCTGGGCAATGGATAAAGATGGACCTGGATGCCCCGCACCCATTACACTTTTTTGAAGCCCTAATGAGGCTTGGACCCAGGAGCAGTGTGAGCCTCCAGCTCTCCCTCCAGTGCTGCCTGATCAGAAAATATTCAGTACTAGTACTTTTTGGGTGCACTGACTGCTTCCAATTTGCGTACCTGCACCACCGTGTATGGGAGCAGAAAATATATCCTATTATTACATCCAGGACAGCATGAAAATGTGGCATAAAATAGCTGACTGTTGATCTATATAAATAACATATATATTCAAAACCCGATATGCGGCTTTAGATAATTATTTGGCAATGCTATGAATATTTTTTCAATAATTTTACATTTATAGTGTGGACTGTATATAAAACTGAGAATTAACATATCTACATTTCCCACATTATTTTGTGTAACATCTAGCAATGTTCATTATATCTGAAAATACTTTCTTCTAAATGTTGCGCTGATGTTTCCCAAACCTTAAAACTGAAACTACCTGTGACGGAATCAGAGCTCCATCATATAGTACAGTTTTCTATCATTAGTTTCTTATCCTCCAATTGACAGTGGAATGGCTTCTGGCATCTGTATAAACATGGAAGATCAGTTTTTAGATGAAAGGGAATTGATTTGATTTCTCCATGGGGGAGTTGGTTAATATAAGTTTGGAGAACAAATTGTTAACTGTGGAGAGAAATTGTAAACAAACGTAACTGCCATGGACATAATGTGGAAACATTTGGAAGTGAATAGTATTTACAGAGTGAAAGAAAGGGGGACAAAGAAAGGGCCACACATATCCCTCCTTTGGGCCTCAATATGTTTTGGCACTATTTCAGTTTGCTTGCCAAGTTTAGCAGAGTTCTCTCTGTTAATTCTATTATTTACAGATGTGCGATGCCAGATGTTAACTGTCAAAGCCGTTTTAAGGATATAATGACTTACTGGTCGGACCAAGGCCCCAATATGGCAGGCAGAAAGTGTGCACACATTTCTGGCCAGATTTGTGACGCCCGCCATATTGGGTAAGGACAAACAAGCGGCCCCTTCTGTAAGATTAGTTCGCCTTGAGTCAGCCGGCACCAGTGCGGGCTGCACTCAGGGAAACCAGCCCTAGGGTTCACCTGCAACAAAAGTGGTAACTTACCTGAATGTGGAGCCAGGAGGAACAGGACGTGCTTCTTCCAACACCACATAAAAGGACCCGATCGCTGCTCCCAACCCCTCCCTTTGGCACCACTCCCCCTCCCACACCACCGCCGCCAATCCCGACTTGACCCCTGATCCACAACCCCAATCTCCCCATGTCTCCCGACCCAACTCTCGTGATGCCCAACCCAGGCCCTAACCCCTGACCCAGGCCCCCCATCCCAATCTCCAATCCACGTCCCGATTCCTGACAACACTTAGCTGAGGGCTGCTGCATCGCTAGCATTGGCCCAAACTTGGACTCCTCTTCACCAGTGGGCTCTTCATGCTCTGCCAGCAACATTGAAATGAGGCCTGAGGCTCAATATCGGGAGAGATTCAGACCTGATCATTCAGGCATGGGGCGAAATGGACCAAGCCCCCCATCCACCCAAAAATGGTTATAGCCCAACTTCTAGACCATTGTATTTACAGAAACGTGCAATATAAATTAGCATGCCATCCTTTGCAGTGTGTACCTATTGTTTCCCATATTATTCTGTGTAGCATCTGTAACATTCATTATATTTGAAAATTCTTTTGTTTAAATGTGTCACTGATTTTGTTCCCCATACTCAACACAGAAAATTTTTGTGACAAATAATATGACGAGGAGGGCAATTACTCAGTGTTTACCCGCAATTAAGGATTTACTGACTACACAGAACATTTTTGAACTGAGGAGCAGTGCCTTTGATGGCTTCGTCTTACTATGGAGGTGGTAAGAGAGCTTTGTACACTGCTGGAGGACGACCTTCAGCCCCAATCCACAGTACGAACAGCTTTCCCTGTAGCACTAAAAGTTGCCACAGCATCGAACGTCTGTGTCATTCCAGCGTGGTGCAGATGACGTATAAAACATCTGTCTTCAGTGCAAAGATATATCCAGCAAGTGACAGGTGCCCTGTTCACACGAGCACTATACAGGTTCAAGCATTCAGATTCTACCATGTAGTGGGATTTGCCAGAATGCTTGGAGTAATAAATGAGACCTATGTAGCTCTTCGAGCACCTTCTGGCAGGAGTACCCCTATATAAACAGGAAGGCATTTATTCCATCAATGTCCATCTGGTGTGTGACCATCAACACTGCATTATGCAAGTGAATGCCAGATACCCAGGCACCAGTCATGATATGTTAATTCTGAGGCAGTCATCTGCACACCACCATTTTTTGCAGATGAAAACAGAGTAAAGGGCTGGCTCTCTGGCCATCAGTGATACTTACTGCTGTCCTGCCTAATGACTCCCTTGCATCCCAGCACAGCAGCTGACATAAGACAGCATGAGACCCATGCCACCCACAAGGACCATCAGAGAGAACATCATTGGCATTCTGAAGCAATGTTCCCATCAGGGGCCGTGCTGCAGTAGCCTGCTTGCTGTATCTTTCATTACATTGCCACGGAAAGAGGAATCCATCTTGAGCAGCAACAGCAGGATGATGAGGACCAAATACCAAATGCAGCTGGTCAGGAAGCAGAGGAAACCTCCCTGCAAGGGACCTGAAACAGCTGAAAGAGCAATTCATGAGGCTTTCATCACAGAAACCTCTGCTTGAGCCATTCATGGTACTATTTTCTTCACTCTCCATACCGACATCTTTACCAAACACAGCAGTAAGTTCATCACTTACAAATCTCTATTGCTCTTCTAGAAACACCTGACATCTTTTCTGTTGCCGATTCGCCAAATCCATCTAAGGACCTGACAGTCCACATTAAACAAGTGCAGTACCACAAGTAATTTATTATGAATATTTGCAAAGTGTATCAAAACCAATTGCTTGCCACCACAGTGCTTCAGCCTCCCAGTTGACGAATGCTGTGCTCACTTAGCTAATCCTGTGTTTCTTAGTGCAGGACTTGTGTCAGAAGCTTGCGTGGTGGCTGGCAGTTTCATTTCCATACGAGATTCTTGGGTTCTCGATCCCTATCAGTCTGGCACGCTGAGGGGCCTGCTTCAAGCTGTGGCACTTTCACTGATGTAGGGTTAGCCTGGTACTTCCTACTTATTGGAATCTGTGAAGTCTTTGGAGGCAGAGGGAGGACTGCATAGTTGCCACTGTAAAGACAGAAACCTCATCTTTCTGCAGTTCCATTCAGTCCCAACTGGAACCTTCTGTGTCAGACCCCATTGCAACAATACCATGTTGAAGCCAGGGAATGTAAGCAACCGCCTTTCTGCAGTGAAGACGACCTAGAAACAATCAGTATGGTTGCACATAAATGGCTGGACAAAGTTGGCAACACAATGAATAAATAACTGATCAAGTAGATTGTGTTTTTTTTGTCTTAAGTAGGGTTCGTGTGAAATGCATGGAAGGCCAAAGAGAATGCTGTAACTTTTAGGTATTTCAATGATTGCCACAATTTGAGTGATTTTTGAAAAACAAAATGGAGTAATTGGATTAGGAATAGATGTGCTGCTAAGTGACTAAATATTTGTTGTTGATGTGCTTGAATCTGTTCTACTTGATACTGCGCATTTGCATATTTTTATTACTTAAATCATCAAATATGATTTTCAAATCCAAATGCTATTTTAGTTACATGTTATTTGCTATTTTCAGTATGTTTGTGATTTAATTATTCCCATACATTGAGCTTTGAATCACAGATGACCTGGGTTTGGTTGCTTTTATGACAATTGCCAAGTAGAAAGTTGTTTCTATGTTTATTTTGTGTCTTTTGTGTTAACATGTTATATAACATCACAGAATTGTTATCATCTTCAACAAGATGTGTTTTTGATTCTCTTTGCTTGCTCTATAGAATTACATTCTCTTTTCACTTGATTTGATTTACCCACTTTTTAAGATTACATGGCTTTTCGGTTCCGCGTTCCAAAATGTATCAATGAGAGAATATTTTTCACTCCTTATCTTTTTTTCCCCCTGAAAGATGGTGTGTATAAAACAACGGATGCCAACAGCCTTCTGGTATCTCACACCATCTTTACGTGAAAGTCTGAGCAGTGTTGTCAGGTTATTGACGTATAGATTCTTGCAGGTTGCCAAAGTAGAATGTGCTCAACAGATGTGAAATCATTTGGCAGCTCACAGAAACTCAGTGATGCGAAATCATTTTGTTTTTTTTTAAGTTTCATGTCCTGAGCTGTTAGTCATTCAAATCTGGAGGTTTCTCATAAAAATATTACTGGGCTGATGCAGGCTTGAAACCATTATGTATTCATTCCAGATTTTAAAAAAACTGGAAAGGTGCACCCAAAATACTAACCTATTTTTCTCTTGTACATATCGGACACATCTGCAAGTATTCCAGCAGTTGATGTATTTATTGGACTCATGTTATGTGTGACAGTGTGTTGAACATATTTGACTGTCTTAAAGAACTTATTGTATTTTTGTTCTGATAACAGGTGCTTGGAGTGTCTGCTACAGGAATTGTAATTAAGTGTTAACTTGGCTCAGCTGGCAGCACTCTCGCCGCTGTGGTAGTAGGTTGTTGCTTTAATCCCCATCGCAGGACGTGAACATATAATCTGACATTTGAAGGCATTGTCAAAGTGCCATCTTTCAGCCTAGCTGCCTATTGTTGTGGAATTAAAAAAAATTTTCCATTCAATACTTGAAGAGGAGAAAGCTGATCTCGCCAATACCAACATTCTTCCCTCAACTAAAAACAGATTAACTGTTCAATCATTCATCTCATTTACTGTTTGGGGCACCTTGCCACACATAAATTGACTGTCATGTTTAACCGCAGAACAGTAACAACTGCATTTCAAAACTAACCCAGTGGTTGTGAAATGCTTTTAGACGCCCTGAGGATGTTAGAAAGTGCAAATTCTTTCTTAATGTATTTGTTGCCTGTGGTCATGACATTAAAAAACTTCAGTACTGTGGTCAACTTGGCTTTGGAAATTGATCAGAATACTCAGGGAAAGATTTTCATAGGCAGTATAAGGGCGCAATGGTTTAGTGGGATGGAAGCCTTTCTTGCAAAATTGGAAACAAGTTGCTCATGATTTTCTATTAAAATCATGAGCAGCTTGCACCCAATTTTGCAATAAGGGCTTCGGCCGTGCCAAGTTCTTACAGGCCAGCACTGTAGAGGAAAATCTATCCTTGTGTTTACTGTTCTGCAAATTCCCATTTGATTGTCTGCTGCATGGCTGCTCCACTGCTGGTCATTTTCTGGATTGTTGGTTTCAATTATATTTTCAGTTTGCTGCCCCATGCATAGTTAAGATAATTAGACTACACAGATAATGGGTTGTGATGGTTGTTGCTGCTGTGATGGGAAGCAACTTGCATTTATTTGGAATCAGAAGTACAATTTCAAAATTTGTTGACACCAAATTAAGGGGGGGGGGGGGTTTGTAGTTAATACAAAGGAAGAATGCGATAAAACACAAGACATTAATAAACTTGCAGAATAGATGTGTAATTGGCAAATGAATTTCACTAATGGTTAAGCGTGAGGTGGTGCATTTTGGTGGGAAGAATAAGGCCACATACTGCTTTGATAGTAAAGAGTCTAATGGGATAGAGCAAAGGGATCTAGGATTACAGAAACACAAATAACTGAAAGTATCAACACAGGTTAAGAAGGCCATAAAAAAAGCAAACCAAGCACTCGGGTTCATTTCTAGAGGGACAAAATTGAAAAGCAGAGAAATTATGTTAAACTTGTATAGAACCTTGATTAGACCACACTTGTGGAGCACTGTGCACAGTTCTGGTCTCCATATTATAAAAAGGATAGAGGCACGGAGAAGGTGCAAAAAAGATTCTCAAGAACTGAGAGGATATATTTATCAGGAAAGGCTGAACAGGCTGGGGCTCTTTAGAAAAGAGGAGGCTGTGGGGTGACCTGATAAAGGCCTTTAAGAAAATGTAAGGGTTTGATAGGGTAGACGTAGAGAAAATGTTTCCATTTGTGTGGGAGTCCAAAACTAGAGGTCATAAATATAAAATAGTCACTAATAAATCCAATAGGGAATTCAGGAGAAACTTCCTTACCCAAAGAGTGGTAAGAACATGGAACATGCTACCACAAGGAGTAGTTGAGGCAAATAGCATAGATGCATTTAAGCGGAAATTAGATACATACACAAGGGAGAAAGGAATAGAAGGGTTTGCTGATAGGGTTAGATGAAGAGGGGTGGGAGGAGGCTCGTGTGGAGCATAAACGCCGGCATAGACCAATTGGACCAAATGGCCTGTTTCTGTGCTGTGCTGTAAACTCAACATAGCACCTTTAATGTAGAATATTTCCCAAGGCAAAGTAACACAAAGTGAACAGAAGAGTTAGGAGAGAGATAGCAAGGCAGGGGGTTTAGGGACCGAGTTCTGGAAAGCAGGGGCAAGACAGCTGAAGAATCTACTACTGAGGGTGTAGCAGAGGAAGTGCAAATACAAAGGAGGCCAGAGTGGAAACACCAACAGGTACTGGCTAGGATATAAGGCAGGTTGAAGTTGCAGAGGTAGAGTGAAGTCGAGGAGCACTTTGTAAATCAAAAGATTTTGACTATTGCCATTGACTTCTGTTGGGCCTGGCAATGTTTGTACAAAATGTTCCAATAAAACATTCAAACCTCACCTTAACAGGTTCACTATTGCATCGAATGGCCATCCCATATTCACATTTAAGCTAGATATTTCAAAGTGCATTAATTCTGCACTCTTGCTTACAATTACATTTACTCATTTGTAAATAACATTTCAAAAAGGAGAAAATGTTAGCTTTTAAGAATTCTCAGTGAAAATTTCCCTCCCCCCATGTCCAAAGTATCATTAGAATTGGCAGGGAGATGGGAGAGTCCAATTCTCCTCTAACTCTCAATTTAACACACCTTCCACCTCAAGCAAAAGCTGTCCTCTATGTAAGGGAACACAATCTGCAATTACAATCAATGTATTTCCTTGGTCAATCCACCAGGAGCACAAGGGTAAAAAAAAAACCTTTTCCTGCTAGATTTTTCTTCTTCAACCCCTACCTCTCAGATGACTTAGTTGAGGTTAGTTACGGCTGGGATTCAAACACTCAATATTTTGGCTTTTAGCCCCTTACTTTACAGTTCAGTGCTAAAAAGTAAATGTTTCTGTTTCAGTTTTTGCTGAATGGCCCTGACCTACTGCATCCTGACTGTCTGTGCTATGAATATCTCCACACAAAGAACAGCAATTGCAAACTGATCCTTCCATTAAGTTTCTGTCCTACTGAGAAATTATTTTTCCATTGTATATTGTGAAGAAAAAAATCATTTATTAAAACATTTTATTGGGGTACACTTGGTAATATACAGGATTTTTAAAGAATAATTAGGGAGGTTAAATGGTCAAGCACAGTAATAGGACTATATTGCCACAATAAAATCCTCAATGCTAGTTACAATGGAATAGCTGCCACTCGCCAACTCCCTTAACAATTTTAACAAATATTTTATAAAAGATGATCTAAACCAGTCTTCTCATGGTATAATGGAGGAAGAAAGGTTTCTTCATCCACTGATCATCTCAAACCCATTTTTAAAAAGGGGATAAAGCTGCATCTGCTTATAAGTCCTCCATCTCTTCTATATACAACTCCAGAACAGGCATACAGGAGAAATTTGGACCAAAGATATCCAGAAAAGTTATTGAGGGGTTCAAAAGTAACCATGATCCGTGCGGATTTCTGCTAGGAAACAATAATTACAGGTACTGGGTTGGCAGAATGCAAATTGCCTCTATCTTTCTCTTTACCTTCCTCTCAAACACACTAATATTAATAGAAGTATCAAAAGGAAGTACTGTAAACTTAATTGGTGGCAGTTATGCCTTAAGAGTTGCCAAACTGGGGGATCACATTATTTTAACTGCTTTACTAAATGTAATAAAAGTGATAAGGCTGGGACTATTCCTCAGAAGAACACCAATTGTGATAACTAACCCATATGCTCCATGTTGTCTTTTCTCAACCAATACAGTTGCAGTTTGTCCGCTTATAGTATTTTAGCCTTATTAAGAGCCAAATCATTACTAAGCCGTATACACTTTCAGCAGCAAAGTTCAGAAATTGAGGCAAGAGTCATCTGGGACCACATCACTTCAGATAATTCATAAAGGGAATTACTGTGCCATCTTGCATTTTTACCCAATATAGCAGCAGTGGAGAATTATACAAATTAGAAGAGGTTTGTACAATACTGCAATAAATAATCAAAAACTGAAGTGAAGGCTAAAAGGGAACTAAAAGGGTAGAAGTGAACTTATTCCTTTAATACATTACTTACACTTCACTCCACTTAATTAGTGACTGATTCTTAAATGTTTCCTATTGTTCTACTCAGATCTTTAAACCACTATTGGTACTGGCCAAAGTTAATAACATTGAAAATTCAGTTTCTCCTCCTAAGACAATTAACTGGCCATCACGGGGGTTAACTTTACACAAGAACTGACTGTTAACATGGCAGTAAAAAATATTGTGGCCCCAGGAGTATGATCAAAAGCAGAGAAACATTAATTAAACAGGGAAGCGTGCAATGTAATAAAATAGCGACTTCCCCACCGAGGCAACATTTGCCTTCTGTGAACATCTAACCATTTGTTAAAGTGTTTTTGTTTTTTGATGGTAGAGCATTCCCCCCCTACCATCTGATGGAGGAAAACAAGGCTACCTCATCACAGAAAATAGAAACCAAACCAATCACCAGTCAAGGGCAGTTGACAATTCCAGACTACAGAATTAGGTTAAATACACTTCACTTGGAGGAAGACATCTTGAAAATTGTACTTTATATTCACTTGAATGAGTAATGAAAAAACACATACTCATTAGTAGAAAGAGAGACTGTTTTCTTTTAACTCAGTTGGGTTTCCACAGTTCAGTTTTTAAAAAAAATTCTGTTGGCTCCATGCTAGACTCAAACTTAATTCCTTTGTACCAAGTAATCATTTTGCACATTCTTTCTGAATTGTTATGCATTGTACATAAGTCAAGTAGAGTTGCAGGGCAGAAGAATTCAGCAGTGACGCAAAACACCAGAGGCCCCTGTTACCCAGATAAGAGTGGCGGAATTCAACATTAACAGAAAAGCTCCAGGCCCACAACGAAACCACAGAATACTGGGTTGACACAGCTGCAGATATATATATGGAAAAAAATGGAATTTATGCCTCTGCTTATATCGTTGTACTAAAAACAAGTTCTACTGCAAAGTAAGATCTATTTAAGACTGCAGGGAGGGCCTTGGAAAAGCACTCAGTCCCCTAGCACCTGTGACCTCAATATACAAATCATTTCAAGAGAAGTCAGGACCACGTTTGCACTGTTGAAAACAAAACCAGTTGCAGGAGACAGCTTCAGCAAAACTCATCATCTCTCAAATTTTGCAGGAGTCAACCATACTGTAACAGATTCTAAGTACCAATGTTAAAAGTTAGTACAGTCCTGGCAGAGGTAAATCCCACTTGCGCTGCTTTTCTCAGTAGCAAGAGGCCCACAGGAACTGTGGGCCAAAATACGTTCCGATTACCATATGCAAGTCACATTATGTGGATTTAACCCTTCTAACATCAGCACAATTTTCTTTAATAGCATCTTTTGCTGGAGACTTTTATACAATGATTTCAGAAGAATTTATAGTTACTAACAAATGGCTTGGGTTTCTTAGTCACCATCATTTGGTGTTGGTTTTGGTTACCCAGATGTCCAACAAAGGCTGGTGCAAGAGTAAAGGAAGACAGTGAGGAAAAAAACAAGACCAGTGAATAAAAGCAATTAACAAATTAAATGAAGAAAAATTAGAACTAAAAATCTAATGAATAGGGCAGTATTCTTAAAGTATAATAAAATACCCCATCATTAATCCATTTCAATTTAATGCTGACTGATGGCCATTTGATTCTAGAAACCCAGCAGATTGGCTTGCATGAAAACAGCATTACCTCAATTTGCATTAAAGCATCACGTTTTGTTCTGTAGCTCTCAACGCAATTCTCCTGTAACTCTCTGCATTATGCGAGGTAATCAGATTTCAAAAATGCAACAAAGTTACAGCATATATTATCAGACACACACCCCAACGCACATTATCTAGGAGGAATGTTTTATTAAGATTTTTAAATCATTTTGTAGTAGTCATGGTCTGAAGGTTGGGCTCACTAGAAATTTTTATGACTTCAAAATTTTTTTCTAAGCTTTTGATTAATGAGCACAACATTCTCAACCTTTGCAAGAAAAAAAAAGTGAATGGACAGTACTTAGCAAAGTGCAGAGATGGCGTTAAAAATTGGGAGTGACTTCACCAGAAAAGAAAACTGAAAACAAATAGTTAAACTGGAGAAACTAATGCTCAGTATCCTAATTTAGGTTAATTAGAAAAATCATAGCAATACGTAATTTACGTAGAATTTGTAACTTAATTTATCCCCACTATGGAGGCTCACACTAAGCGTACAGCACAACTTTTTATTTTTAAAGAACATTTTCAAATACTTCTCTTTTTAAAAAAAAACAAACAATGGTTGCAGGTGATCAGGGAAGGGAAAGGGAACAGTACATGTTCCGTAAAATATGGTGCATTAGTTGCTCCTTTCTACAATTTGCAGCCTGCAAACCTGTGGCTGGTGTTTTGTGGGTGGTTTCCTATATGTAAAAGTTGTACATGACTAATAATTCAGAATTTACAGGATATTTTGTACATCAGCTTTCATGAACCATAAGTTTTTTTAAAATGGGGGAAGGACGTGAAAGAAACTGAAAAATACCATGTTTTGAAATAAAACCTACTTCTAAACAGAATTCTTTGCTAAGATCACTAATACTGTACATTGCAAAGAGATTCTGTCAAGCAAAATGGGAAAGAATTCCTGAGGATTAAAAAACCTCTATACATCACAAAAATACAAGATGAATGGAAATCCTTTTTCAGCTACTTCACTAAAATGCAACTAATTCTGTGCTTCATTTTTCAACCCAATTCTCTCCATCTCAGCAAGACCAATCTCACGTAACAAGCCAAGGCAATCACGGTCTTATATTTGGGGTTACAAAGGTCAAATTCCAATTCACGAAGCATGCATGTTAGTACAGTGCATCTGCGTTGCTGTTCCTGGGTCGTTTGATTTTCTCAATATTTTTGAGGATCATGTCATGTAACGTTACCTGTTGGGGGGAAAAGAAAGTGATGTTTTAAATGTACAATTTTCTTCTTCCCTAGGGACATTGTGAACAGCAAGTTAGTATCTTTTCATCTATAGAACCTGGGTTCATATCGAACCTAGACTGCTGGGATGAAACTCTATCACACGTCTACCAACATGAGTTTGGACAATTACAACTTAGCAGGCTCAGAACAGAAAACGGTCATAATTTGGCAGTCTCACTAATGACAGCACAAGGACAGTCGGTGTGGGAAGTTGAAAAATTCACACTGATGCAGCTGGAGTCTTCTCTGGAGTTTTAGGTTAAGGCATATTGTTGGGGCAGAGTAGAACAAAGTTGACATCTGACCATAATCTACCTGACCAACTGGTTGCCAGAAACAGGAAAGTCATTTGTACTAAGGGGCTCACCTTCATGAACACAAAAAGAATTGCCAGAATACTTTAAAAAGTTTATTTTGTGTCCCACAGTGTGTTCTCAGGCCTTTGCCCATGTGTTTTCTCAGATGAGCAAGAACAGCCTGGGAGAATCTTTCTGCTTTTCCCCCAGAAAACATTTGGCATCTGCTGAGCACAGTGCATCAGGAATTCACTTGTATGGAGAAATTACAAATGTATTCCATTAATTGGTGGCATAGAAATTCAGAGATCCTTAGCGTCCAGGAAATTTTATAACCCCCATCTAGAAATCTGCATAACCCAAAAATGTCACTTACCATTAGAGTGCTCTTTTGTTCATTCGACTGAACAAAGCTGCAGGTACCAGAAACTGCAAGTAGCTCACATTTTTGGACACAAGGACTTCTCGCTGCATTTCCTCTTCAGAGCTATGCACAGAAAGTTGCTTTACATCACCTTGTTTTGGAGAATAAATCAACCAAAACTGTACTTGATGAATCTTTTAATATCTAGTTTTTTTTAAAAACTGAACAATATATGAATGCATAATTTCTGAAACCCAATCTGCATCAATCACAGAATGTGATGTAAGGGAACTTCACAAGTACAGCTCTGCAGCAAAACAAAATGGTGTCCCCATGCTCAAACTCCAGCTCTGTACAATTTGACACCAGCAGATTTGATCAGACCCAAAAACCTCAATGGTAAGTGACCTTTCAGTTTATCCACACCCAGCAGAGCGAGGCTGTTCTCAAACTGAATGGTGCGAACAATCGACATTGTGACATAATACAAGAAAAGCAACAACGTACTCAATTTTAGGAGCAAAAGGTGAAATTACGTTTCCACAAATCTTCCCCTCATTTTATGTTCTAGTCACAATTTCCAAACCAAAGTATTTTGATACGAATAAGGTGGGGGTGGAAGTAAGACAGCAGGAGAAAAATACTCAGCCTTTGTGGTTTGGACTTCTAGGTCTGTAAGGAATATTGACCGTGGTCAGTTGGATGTCTGATATACACAAAAACCATGACCATATTTAGAAGCCCCCAAACCAAACTACCGAAAAACTCTATACAGATAAAAGTTTCTGTTTGCACAATTTGGAGTGCACACTCTCTTCCTGTAGGGACGCATCACATTTATCCAAGTCCAGATAGCTTAAGCACAGACTGGTACACCACGGCTTAGGGGCCCTGAAGTGTAGTGGGGTAACTGGTGGAATTTAACCATTGAAAATCATACAGCCTAACAGCACTGAGAATTGGTTAAGCTTCCTGCTGCTTGTCCAACTAACACCGTCCTACTGGCTAGGGCAATGGTTTGCATGGTTATCTGAAACTAACTGGGAAGAATCCTAACCCACCGCTGGTGAGCCAGGCTGATTAGTTAATCAGGGGGAGGAAGTGAAAAAGCAAGGGATTACTGTCATGCTGAATCTATAGTACTTTTGAAAGCACAGCTTGAGACATCTAAAATTGAAAGTGATGATAAAAGTTTTTTTCAGTAGATCTGAACTGAATTCATACTTACATATTGATTTCTCAGTTCGGAAACAATTAATCGAAGACTGATGTATTCCTTTTCGTCAATTTCAGACACTGTGCGACGGTAATCCTCCTAGAAACAAAAACAGGTCAATTATTGCTCCAGTTTTGTTTCTCTCCAATCAGCAACACTGCAAACTGTGGTTAATCCTCAAGTATCCAGCACCTAAACTACCCACCAATCTTAATATCTTGAATTAGGCGATTTCAGCAGGCGCGGCAACAGGGATATTGCAATTGGCCTTAGTATTTGTAGGCTACAGGGGGAATTCAGCCACGATTTCCTGATCACAAAGTGTGCATGTATATTTGAAACGAGGACAGAATTTGGCTCAGCTGTGATGTTCCCCCTCCTCATAGTTGAATAGCTTATCAATACTCGCTATTTAGGCATGAAAAGTGGCGACTTGGGTGATCTCTGGCACCCAAAGAACCTAGACCCAGCAGGGGTTAATGTTTGAGAGAGGAAGGGGACAAAAGAGATGACAAACTGCCAAAAAAAGATGTCTTTGCTGGTCTTGTGTGTTGTTACAGAAATTCAAGACAGTCATCACAGAAAAAAAATACCAACCTTCAACACAAGGAAAACAAGTGACATTAAGTATTACACACAGTTCAGTAATGTATGTGGTGGCATGTAGAACTCTGTTTATTTAGTTAGGGATGAATGTAATTAGGACAAGATACCTGTGATAATGTTTTTGCTGAATTTTGTAGTCCTGGCAGAGTTCAGTGTTGTGAGATTTTTTTAAAAAATCACCGTTGCACTTCATTGTCACTGGGTCAAAATCCTGGAACTCCCTCTCTAACAACACTGTGGGAGTACCTTCACCACACGGACTGCAGCGGTTCAAGGTGGCGGCTCACCACCACCGTCTCAAGGGCAATCGGGGATGGGCAACAAATGCTGGCCTTGCCAGCGACACCCACATCTCATGAATGAATAAAAAAAAAATTATGAATCACTCTCAAGTCAGGTACTGCATGATTAGATTTGAGGTAAAGTTTCTTTTAGTCTGCTCCAACAATGGGATTTAATTCCAACTTCTGAAGAACATCTTGCATTGTGCTAATATGAATTTTCTATGGTGCACACCAGCCATCCTTGTGGCTGCCCAGGGTGGGACTGCAGTGGATCTCAATTAGTGGGAATAAAGTGGAGACTGTCCAAACTCATTCCATTTCAGCTCCAAAAAGCCCCTCTCAATTAGTCTGGGCTAGATTTCTACCCAGGCTGTAGAAGTAAAAAGGTTTTCAAAACCAGTGCACAAATTAGCTCCTATCTAATTGGGATTTTATAATGAGTTAATTAAGAGAAGGAATATCAGTGCTGAGTGATAACACATGGAGTGAAATTCAGTCAGCTTACAAAATGCTTTTCCTAATGCATAACTCTGCATCTAGCATTTGTGACTAATAGAATTACTTGTTTAAATTTGTATTTTAAGATACTATTCAATTACTTCTGATCACAAGCAATTAAAGCTTCAGTGTACCATTTAATCTGCTTTATTTTGTAAATTACTTTCTTCTCTTTTTAGGCCACACAAACCACTCTTCCAGACTCTTAATTCAGTCCTTAGATTTCTTCTTCCATGTGGATAAGCATTTAGCTTCCACTCAGGGGGTCCTACAGACAGACAAGCCGAGATCCGAAACTTGCAAGAAGTCACACAGATGAACCTCCGTCTTCTTGCGCTCTAGCGGTGTAATACACTGACTTCTAACTACTATGGAATTTTTTTTATACATTAGTAAAATGGACCTTTCTCCTCCCACCAATTTCTTAACAGAGCTCCATGAATTTCAGTCACAGTGTTAGGATAGAATATATGCAATATCTCTCAATTGCCATTGCGTTAAGAGATCAAATAATTTTGTATAAGTCTAGATAAAAATGAAAACCTAAGAAATTAAAAAATGTGATAATCTATTTGTAATTTTGTAGGGTTTGGTTACAGGAACCAGCTAACTGGTTATGCATGTACTTCATTGCAGATGTAACACTTCCCAGCACCTATTAATTTTGGTGACAAATATATTTTTGCATCAAAGTACAGTTTAATTTCCACTTACCACATGGGGATACTTAGCTACTTTGGACACCAATTTTGCTCTTGTAATGTAATATCTGGAAAGACACAAATAGTTTGTTTTAAATCAAGTTTTGTAAGCTTGTAGAACCAGAAAGCTGAGCATGATTTACATCCATAAAATTCATAAATACTAGTTATGCTCCATACATCAACATAATCACTTATTGCTCTCATGCTTTTAAATTTTAAAAAAAGAATATATGCAAATATATTTAAGTTTGTACTCTGAAAAGTTCTAGTTAAAATATACGAATGGATAAATCCAGATAACAATTTACACATCAAGATCTGTACTTACCTGGAGATCTGGTCCAAGTATGAAGCTGCTTCACTTTCAACTGTTCGAAGTTCTGCAACAGTCTCTTCCTTTAATTTTATGGGGGAGGGAAAACAAAAACAAAAGATCTAGCAAGTACTATGACATTATGGCTGCAACGTTTGTGTAAAACATTTAAACTTGGTTTGCCAAGTTTGAATCTTCGTTCAGATTACCTAATACTGTATCAAAGGCATAGTCACCATTGATTTACTCTGAGAAAATCTCCATTTCAAACTGGAATGTTTAGTCATTTATTCTCCCCACTGTTCCTTTAAATTCCTATATGGGCTTGGAAGTTGATGGATAACATGAGGGTTGGGGAATTTGGGATAGAGAAGAAAGGTACATTCAATCTCAAGTAACCCTCCTCTGAAAACATATGTTTAAAAAATAGCCTACATGAAAAGTGATATTCTTAAGTCCATAGCAACCGTAATGAGATTTGTGCCCTGGCCAAGAATGAATTTAAATTTAACTTTCAGTGCTAAAATTGGCATCAAAGAGCAAGAAAAGTTGCCAGTTCAGACTTAAAAAAAATGGCAGCCAGTCAGAGACAGATCCAGATATGACACCCGATAGGTCTGCTCGGGCCAGGACATAACGTAGTGGGTTTGTGTGTCTGCTCGCAGAGTTAAACAGCAAAGAACATCGTCTCTCAGGTAAGAAATTTTTCAGTTTTTCTAATGTTTCTGGGGGGAGTACTTTGCATTGGAACCATTACATTGTTCTGCATTTAAAGAAATAAATGTAATCCAATAAGAGAAGTCACGCTAAACCAAGGAGCATGCCCACCTATGAATAGCAGAAATGAAACTGCGCTAATAAAAATGTAATGCACACATTCATATATACTTGCTATCAGAATATACACACACACATGGATAAAGTTACTGTTTGTAAAATATGCCTTTGAAATAAGATTAGCTGTCCTATCACCCCTTTGTTTTCTTAGCATGACAACCAGCGAAAGCCGAGGGAACGACCACATGATGCAGTACATGGTCAACCTGTCTTTTCACATCTGGGACCAGGGTTTGAATGCAGTCCAGACTGAGGTGAAGTTGGCCGTACCTGCACCCTTGCTAGTAGCAAAGGTCTTGCATGAAATGGAAAATCTCAATGGCATTCTTTGAGGATATGCAATTCCACAGAACAAAGCTATCTGCAATTCAACAATTAAACTGAAAAAAAACTGCACTGGTACAGTAGGTGATACTCTTATTTGACTGTAGCTAAGGCAGAGTACAGGGAACTTTACAATGCATCTGTTCATGCTGCACTCCTGCTGGGAGTGCTTGATGCTAAAGTGGAAAGGTACTCCAATTCCAGCCGACAACTATCACCCCGGGATAAGCAGAAAAATTCATACCAAAATAAAGAGCAAAGAAGGGTGCAGAAAATAAGTGGGTGTAAATCCAAAATACTACACAAGTTATCACCTGAATAGAAACGCCAAAGTTGTTACCATCTTCTATCCTTGGTATCAATAGCTGAACCCACATTTTAACCTAAAGCATGTTCAAAAGAATGGATGTTACACAGCTGCACAATCCACATTTACAGGAAATGTTGATAGCATTAAATTGCAACAATATAAATAAGATAAAGTTTTCCCATCTGGAGTAGGGATCTATTTTCGCGTACCACACAATAATCCCATGTGGGAGGGGGAAAGGAAGGAATTAAATGTTTCTTGGCTTTTCTTACTGACTAGTTGCCAATAACCACAGTCTCTGGTTTCTATTGCAGTTGAAGTATGAAAAGGACTAGGTTGTGAGTTTCTTCATGCTGCTGCTTTCAATTCAACCACCTTCGGCTACGTCAATGCCGCTTCAAGTTGTTTATGCAGAATTCAGATTTGTGTGACTCAGTCCAAATATAATGTGCATAATTATATATTAACTCCGAGCATATGTGCATTAAGATTCTTTATCAGAGAAGTCAGACAACAAAAAAAAATACACTTTATAATCATTTTTCCTCATTTGCAGTTCAATCTGTTTTTGTTTAAAGGAATAGGATTAGACAGGCAATCAAAAGATCCTCAGGATGGGATGGTTGCTGTTTTACAGACAATAAATGAAGGCATGGAGCACTGGACATGGCTGCCTCTTGATTCTTAGCAAAATTGGTCTGAAGATGAACATTCTTCTCAGACTTCCCTATTTATTTTAAGTACTTCTGGACATCAAGCTGTATAGATAGTGAGCATCTTTAACATAGGAACAGGAGTAGGCCATTTAGCCCCTTGAGCCTGTTCCGCCATTCAATTAGATCATGGCTGATCTGTATCTTAATTCCATCCACCCACCTTGGTTCCGTAACCCTTAATACCCTTGCCTAACAAAAATCTATCAATCTGAGTTTTGAAATTTTCAATTGACTCCCCAGCCTCAACAGCTTTTTGTGGGGGAGTTTCAGATTTTCACTACCCTTTGTGTGAAGAAATGCATTCTGACATCAACCCGAAATGGCCTAGCTCTAATTTTAAGGTTATACCCCCTTGTTCTGGACTCTCTCACCAGAGGAACTCAGATTGATAGATTTTTGTTAGGCAAGGGTATTAAGGGTTACGGAACCAAGGTGGGTGGATGGAATTAAGATACAGATCAGCCATTTTAAGGTTATACCCCCTTGTTCTGGACTCTCTCACCAGAGGAAATAGTTTCTACCCTATCAAATCCTTTAATCATGTTTAATACCTCAATTAGATCACCTCATAATCTTCTACATTCAAGGGAATACAAGCCTAGACTATGCAACCTGTCATTATAATTTAACCCTTTTAGTCCCAGTATCAATCTGGTGAATCTGCAGAGCACCCCCTCCAAGGCCAATATATCCATCTTGAAGAGTGGTGCCCAGAACTGAATGCAACATGTCCTGCAACATGCAATTCATATGGGGGGGGGGGGGCACCAATAGCATTTGGCTGCTCAACTTCAATCCATACTGAGTGGACCTTTCCTCTGGACTCCCACCTCTCCTATCATCCACTTTCCTTCCATGATGAATCCATCAGTTTCCATCATTATCCCTCCAATGAGGACAATCCTATGTGTCAGGCAGGACATTTGGCAAAATTTTTATTCACCATGACAGCCTATTTACTTGTTTCCCTCTTATTTTTCTCCTCTCCTTTCCTGTAGTTTTTGACTCCTTACTGGTGTAGAATTCCTTGGGTGTCAATCACCCTGTAAGTATATTGTCCGAGTGAACATTGTTTTAGGAGATGTACAAGGCTGAATTAGGTCATGATATTTCTGATGAAGAGTGAGAAGCTACAGGTGAAACAATCCTGAAAATATTCACTTCCAATTGTCCGGGGCAGGACAATACCAGGAATTTTATCATACTTAGCGTCTACCGGGTTTGTATCACTAGAGGTCGAAGATTCCAGCTAAATGTTGGAGGGCTGCAGGGAGAATGGCAGTTTGTTCTACTTTATGTGCTCATTACCGGATCTGGCCCGCGATATAGTTTAATCCGGCCGATGTGTGCTGTAAGTCCTGGAATGGGACTTTTCTCCTATTAGCCCGGGAGAACTGGGCCTTTAAAACTTAGTGCCCCCCACCCCGTGCTCAGTTATGTCACCCCCTCCACCCCCACAGAGAGCCGTCTTGCATGTGGAATGATTGGGACTCGGGAGTCTTCTGGCCTTCAGCTGAGGAGGATGTGGTGCATTCTCACTCTCTCCTGCCCATTTAGTGACTTTTCTTTTAAATTGTAGAAGGGGACAACCCTATAAATGTACTTCATCCATATATTTTGCTGTTTGTGAAGATCGGAACTAGGGAGTTTAAGATCGGGACTGTGGGAGTCGGGAGTTTGGGACTGAGACAGTCAGGAGATTGAGACTGGAACTGCAGGGGTCGGAAGTTTGGGACTGGGCCAGGAGATTGGAGCTCAGGGCAGGGTGAAGAGGGGGCAACTGGGGAAGAGTGGGGTGGGGTGAACGTTTGTCCCAGCATTTTCTGCACAGCTGAGAACAGAGGTAGCAACGTAGTGAGTGGGAGTGGCACCGAGAGGAGCAGCCAGTAAAGGGGTGTGTGAAACCTGGGAACCTTACTGTGGGCAAATAGTGAAAGATTGTTTCCACTGGTGGTTGAATGGGGAACAAGGGGACTGAGACCAAGGATTCTCACCGCCCTCAGGGAGCATCACAAGCTCCAATTCATGGAGGAGTGAGATGGAGGAGGGCCGGCAGTGGCCTACAGTAGTGCCGTGGAGCTGGGAGGAATACTCATGCTCCTCCAAGCTCCAGAGAAGGGAAAGTAAAAAAAAAAAAAATTTCCCTACCATTTCCTCAGCGGCCCCTTTAAGGACCCCTGTTTAGGCTGCTGTAGAACTGGGAAAACTAGTCAGAGCTTGCACAGCACATACTCCACCTAGTTTATCACACATTTTTCAGAAGAGCCCTGAAATAGGCACAGGACTCTTCTTTGAATCAATCCAATGCAGGCAGCCACCTGGCACGTCTAAAAACAGCAAGGACCAATATGGCGGCAGTCTTGCTGTCAGCACTGATTAAGTGCAGGACCTCGCACCCAGAAACTGGCTCAACGTATACCAACACATGCTAAATTGCTACCCCAGTGTATCCAAATAACTGTTGCTGAATGTGGCCCACGCCAAGTGCCAGGATGTGGGATCAGGCCCACCATGTAAATTGAGTTTGACGCCCCTGATTTATGCTTTCATCTTGCTTTAAACCCACTTAATTTATTTTTCTGTTGCGTTTCTCATACTCGGAATTTATCTCTAGTTTAATTGTCTTTTTACTAGCTTAATGTTTCTGAGCTCAATGTATTTATCATTTCACAATTCATTTCTAAAAGAAAACATTTTATGGTACACTGGACTATATGGATATTCTTATTTTAATGCTGCTGCTATTCTTTTTATTGCATAATAAAAATGCCCATCCATGGGACGCCCCAAAACACTTTTTGAAGCATAGTCAGTGTTGTAATGCAGGCAAACACAGCAGCCAATTTGTGCACAGCAAGGTCCCACAAACAGCAATCAAATAAATGAGCAGATAATCTGTTTTGGTAGGAGAGGTAAATGTTGGCTATGGGATCTTTTAAGGCTACCTGAGAGGCCAAACGGAGCCTCAGTTTAACTTCTCATCTGAAGGATGGTGTTTCTGACAGAGCAGTATTCCTTAAGAACTACACTAGTGTGATCAAGTCTCAAGAATGGGGCTTGAGCCCAAGAACTTCTGACTCTGAGGCAAGAGTGCTACCATTGAGTCAAGGATGACACCTTGTCTGGCTATATTATCTAATTTGGCTAAAGTAGTCTAATTATATATAAAACAGCAAGAGAGAACTTTCCCTAGAGGCTGCAACATCCTTGCCTCACAGATTGGCCAGTAGAGGATATGGCCGACTGGTGGAATTTCTCACTGCCATAGCAAGTTAGTCCTACATGTGGCCTATTGGGGCTGTGCTCGTCTTCATCTGAACTCAACTGTAGAAGTGCAGCACCATGCCACAACCAAAAGAATTTTGTAATAAACCGTTTGCTAACTGCACATTACCCAAAAAGCATGCAAGGTTATAGTCGCAAAATATGTCACTTACTGTATTGCACTTTTCCATAAGTGTCCTGATTTCTGGTTTTATTTTCTCAATCATCTCAACCAGCTGCTGGTTGCTCTTCAGCATTCCATTTGGCATTACAAACACCTTTGTACCTGTAATTGCAAATTTAACAAGACCATCAGATCAAGCAGAGAAAAACTGTGCCTATTCAAGGCGATATTAGGAGGAGTGACCAAAACCATTGGTGGCCACATGCTCTGGAATTCCCTACCTAAATCCCTCCATCTCTCTTATGCCTTTTCCTCCTTAAAATCCACCTTTTTGGTCACTCCTCCTAATATCGTCCTGTTGGCTCGGCACCTATTTTTTTTCCCTAACGAATGCTAAAGGCAATATCTAAATGCAAGTTATTGTTGTTCTAAACCAACCCACCCCAACTCTTGGAGCTTTAAAATTAAGTCTGAATCACTGTATTTTTCCATTGCCTAAACTCCAGAATGTTACATGAATCTAGCCAATGTTACTCGTGTTCAGCAACTACATAAAATTGTCTAATTAATCATGGTTTCAGAGTCAAATGTTATTACAAACAATGGGGATAAAAGTTCACACAATAGATTATCCAGGCCCTGTATAAAGAAAACATATTCTTATTTAAAATCTAAATACAGACTAGAACGGAGCTGGGAAGAATGAACAGCTTGTAATAATGATGCCCCATTTTATGCCTTAATCCTTCAATTTAATTTTTAGAACACATTTGACATTTATCATTTACATTTATAAAGTCATTCTGTAATTTGATAGTACTACTGGACTTCAGATTCTCCACGCCCACCTTAAGTCTAGCCACCCACCTTAAGTCTAGCCACCAACCACCGCCCCTCCCCCCCGCCACCGAGGGAGATGTCAATATTGCACAATTGGAAAGTGCAATATACTATGTAAGTTATCTTCTGGCTCAAGGAAGGATAATTCAATAATGCCTTTGTGTTAAAATTATTGTATAAGCAAGCTGTGCAAATTCAGACAAAAAGCTTCAGCAGCTCAGAGCCCACATTAAAGAACAGACTTTGTGAAATAATGTTTGGACATAGAAAGTAAATGTCCTTTCCAAAAAGTAATCAACATAGGATTTCTGCACAAACACTTCAAGATGTTTGTACAAAGCAGCTTCACAGCTTGACGTCTGCACTATGTAACTTGGCCTCACAGGAAGTCTCCCTTCTCCTCTCCAAAGATTTTTTTTAAATGAGGGGAAATATTTAACATTCACACACCTTCAAATGGTTAAAACGCTGCTGTTGTTTCCCAGGCGAGCTCTTGGAAACTATACCATTTCCTGAACCTCATTAGTGTATAGTCATGAGGCTATTTATTTATTTTGGGAAAGCACACATTATTTACAACCTGGATTTTTCAGAGACTGTTCGGTTGATGTAATTGTCACAAAGCATTCTAGAACTAAAATGGAAACTATCAATTCAGGGCTCTCATTTCAGACTGTAATCCAGTGACTCGAGCTGGGAAACTTGGTTTTGGGGACATCAGATGAAAACAACATTGGGCTCAATTACGATGCCCATCACATTTGAATAGCTTGCCAGCACTCATTATATGCGTTCACACACAGAGAATGGCCAGTTACTGGAGGGCTGCTATCGCTCGTGGAACCCTATGCAAGTAACAGTCACCGCTGGGGAAGAAAAGGAGAAAGAAATTTGTTCGACTGCATGTTTAATATTAATCATTCCCAGAATGGGCCATAATTGTTTAAACAGGTGGAAAAGATTACAATCAAAAACATTATTTGGATCAGAATGCTGCCAACAGTAGAATAAATACTGCCCCACAGGTCAATGTGGTTAGAAAAAATTACTCGAACAAAATAAGGTCAGAAAACCAAGTGATCTTAAAGAGGCCCTTAAGTTAAACAGATGATACATTGAATCATTGTGTGAGAGGAAGCTTCCAGGGTGGTAATCTACAGGTTATTAACCCAGCCATGTGCTAGAATAGGGAACTCAAAGGGTTGGTGTAAGGAAGAGGGTTTCTGTTTTATGGAGCATTAGCACCAGTTCTAAGGAAGATGGAAGCTATTCCGGAAGGACAGGCTACACCTGAAGAGAAAGAGAGCTTCAGAACTGGCAAAACAGATCAATAGGGAAGTAAAGAGTCATTTAAACCAAGGAGGAGGAGGAGGAGGGCAGAGAAACAAAAGCATCCAGAAAGACCAAGCTGAGAAGGTAGAAATAGATGAGGTTAATGTCACAAATTTTTAAAAAATGAGCAAAAGGGATAGCATGTAGATGGAATAAAGGAAGTAAAGGAGGAAAATCAGACTAACCAGTTATAAGTAGAGGAGAGACTAAGATAAAGGTGTTAGCGTGGACAAGAAGAGTAGTGTTAAACATGCAATGAGAAAGATAAATTACATGTATTATAAGGCCCAGAGGAAATAAACAGGGGGAATTAGAAGCAATTATGTCACAGCAAGATATGGACAGTAACGCTAACAGGAACTTGGCTGCAAATGAGGCAGGAGTGGAAAATGAACACAAAGAAGTACAATTTCCATTTTGGACACAATCGGCAATTGGTTAAAGCCAGAGTTTCCGCCAAAATGCATTGCATAATCACAAATATAAAATCTTCCATGAACCAGCGCAATTCATCTGCTTAACAGAGCGGAGTCGTTTATTTCTTTTTCCTTGCAATAAAAAATATTCATTGATGTATTTAAGATTGGTAACCTGGTGCAGTTTTATTAATACAGCTGAAAATGGGTTTATCACAAAAAATAAGCATTTTTGATAAGAGTGTCCAGTCCTCCACCTGTGAGTAACCTGATTTTAAACCACTGAAAATAATTTTAAAAATCTATACTGAACCATTTACTATTTTCATTGGTGGAAACTTGCCAGTCTTGTTATTTCGTTCCTGGGGGGTGGCCAGTTTTGAGGGTAGGGCCGGCTTAAAACCCGTGCAAAATATCACAGAAACTCAAATTACGCTGGACGTAATTTACGCCCAGCATAAATAGAAATTCCTCGATCTCAATAAAACCAGCGGAAACTGCACCCCAAAGGTTATTACATATTTTAGGAAGGGCAGAAAGGAGGAGTGGCAATATTGGTGAGGTTCAGTCAGAGTCAATAGCGTCAAAGATCAAAGATAAAAAGGGATTGTTACATTTATGGGATTGTACCTAATTGTGGGGGGAATGGAAGAAATCTGTGGACAGATCAGGGAGATGAGTAGGAATAACAAAATTATTCTAGGAGATTTTAACTGCCTACTCAATTGATTGAAACAGGGAGGGAGTAAATGGAGAAAAAAGGAATAGAATTCCTAAAATGTGTGCAGGGCTCCTTCCTCAAGTAGTATGTTGGTATGCCTACAATGGGAGAAAGGAGTTAAATGTGGGTGAGCATCTTAGGAGTACTGACCATAATGTGATAAGGTTTAAGGTCCAAAAAGAAATGTAGGATCCTGTAGTGTTAAAACACACATAAAATTTACACTAATCCAGCCAGGATGACCCCATCACTCAGCAAGTAAACTCAGAAATAATGGGGGAAAAATTGGAGAGAGTCTGTTTTTGGGCGGGGAAAGCATGATCCGCTATTACCCTGCGCCCAACGGCCCCTTCGCAGGCAGGACGAGACTTTCGTCAGGCCTGAGGACTTACCTGCAATCTGCATTGGAAATCAGCGTTGAACAAGGATTCAATGCAACTTGCACTTTCCACCAGCAGGGGGAGCCCCAATCTCTTAAAGGCAGATTGTCTCTTGAAAATCTCTTAAAGGTAGCCGGTACCTGTTATTTGCTGAAAATAACAGTCTGCTTTCTGCTCGGAGTTTGAACGGAGATCAGACATCGCACACGTAAAACACAGATGCAGGTCCGGTTCCCATGTTTACAAGCTGTTCCAGTACAGCTACAACACTGGCATCTACCCGACAATGTGGAAAATTGCCCAGGTATGTCCTGTCCACAAAAAGCAGGACAAATCCAATCCGGCCAATTACTGCCCCATCAGTCTACTCTCAATCATCAGCAAAGTGATGGAAGGTGTCGTCGACAGTGCTATCAAGCGGCACTTACTCACCAATAACCTGCTCACCGATGCTCAGTTTGGGTTCCGCCAGGACCACTCGGCTCCAGACCTCATTACAGCCTTGGTCCAAACATGGACAAAAGAGCTGAATTCCAGAGGTGAGGTGAGAGTGACTGCCCTTGACATCAAGGCAGCATTTGACCGAGTGTGGCACCAAGGAGCCCTAGTAAAATTGAAGTCAATGGGAATCAGGGGGAAAACTCTCCAGTGGCTGGAGTCATACCTAGCACAAAGGAAGATGGTAGTGGTTGTTGGAGGCCAATCATCTCAGCCCCAGGGCATTGCTGCAGGAGTTCCTCAGGGCAGTGTCCTAGGCCCAACCATCTTCAGCTGCTTCATCAATGACCTTCCCTCCATCATAAGGTCAGAAATGGGGATGTTCGCTGATGACTGCACAGTGTTCAGTTCCATTCGCAACCCCTCAGATAATGAAGCAGTCCGAGCCTGCATGCAGCAAGACCTGGACAACATCCAGGATTGGGCTCATAAGTGGCAAGTAACATTCGCACCAGACAAGTGCCAGGCAATGACAATCTCCAACAAGAGAGAGTCTAACCACCTCCCCTTGACATTCAACGGCATTACCATCGCCGAACCCCCCACCATCAACATCCTGGGGGTCACCATTGACCAAAAACTTAACTGGACCAGCCATATAAATACTGTGGCTACGAGAGCAGGTCAGAGGCTGGGTATTCTGCGGCGAGTGACTCACCTCCTGACTCCCCAAAGCCTTTCCACCATCTACAAGGCACAAGTCAGGAGTGTGATGGAATAATCTCCACTTGCCCGGATGAGTGCAGCTCCAACAATACTCAAGAAGCTCGACACCATCCAAGATAAAGCAGCCCGCTTGATTGGCACCCCATCCACCACCCTAAACATTCACTCCCTTCACCACCGGCGCACTGTGGCTGCAGTGTGTACCATCCACAGGATGCACTGCAGCAACTCGCCAAGGCTTCTTCGACAGCACCTCCCAAACCCGCGACTTCTACTATCTAGAAGGACAAGAGCAGCAGGCGCATGGGAACAACACCACCTGCACGTTCCCCTCCAAGTCACACACCATCCCGCCGTTCCTTCATTGTCGCTGGGTCAAAATCCTGGAACTCCCTTCCTAACAGCACTGTGGGAGAACCGTCACCACACGGACTGCAGCGGTTCAAGAAGGCGGCTCACCACCACCTTCTCGAGGGCAATTAGGGATGGGCAATAAATGCCGGCCTCGCCAGCGACGCCCGCATCCCGTGAACGAATAAAAAAAAACTGATGAGTTATGTTAAAACATTGAATAAAGGTTGCGCACTACTAAATCCCACATCCTCCAATCTGCATGCTAGACCTCACCAATCTGCCGATCTGAGTTGGTACCAGGCCTGCGAGAGTGGGTGCACCAAGGTTCTCCACTGACGCACTAGAGGCCTTGGTGCAAGAGGAGGGATACCTTATATCCGCGGCGGGGGGGGACATGTACCCGAGTGGGAGGCAGTGGGGGACAGCCAATGCCAGGCGCACAGTATCATGAACATGGATGCAGTGCAGGAAGAAGTTCAATGCTTTGACATGAGTGGTCAAGGTGAGTGAGGTCAACTGTCAAGTGGCGTCTCCTACCAACTACACCACTAGCCGCATCCACTGCTCCACACACGACACCCCCATCACCCACATACCAACAAACTCTTTCCATCAGTACTCAACTGTTCCAATCGGATGCTTCCTCTCACCCTTACACATTACCACTGTTGCAAGCCGCCCGCCCATAACTCACAGGCCACACACACTGGCAGCTATTCACCATGACAGGCACATCACCCAGACACACGTCCCGCTTTCTTGCAGGAGTATGTGGCGCATATCAGGAGGCAGCAAGTAGCAGTGGCATTTAGTCCTTCAAGCCTGTTCCACCATTCAATGAGACCATGGTGGGCCTGTGACCTAACTCCATATACCCGCCCTAGCCCCATATCCCTTAATATCCTTGGTTCACAGAAATCTATCAATCTCAGATTTAGAATTCACAATTGAGCTAGCATTAACTGTCGTTTGCAGAAGAGCGTTTCAAACTTCTCCCACCCTTTGCGTGTAGAAGTGTTTCCTATATTCACTCCTGCATGTCCTGGCTCTAAGTGTTAAATACTAGTCTAGGGGACATAGCCTAACTATAGGAGACCTCCAAAAACAGGTACAAATGTCTCGGCAGCCAGAAGCAATAATCCAGCCACCAACCTGTAAATCCTGCATGGTCCCTTTAAATAGCGCGCTGGTCCTCCAGGCACTCCAAGCCATGTTCAGATGGTCGGGGTTAAGACAGTGCATTGGGTTGAGCGTTAAGTCCCAAAATGGTGTTTATCACTTTAAATTAGCGTTGCACACTGATTATATCCATTTGCTCCTTACTTTACATACTTCCGGCATTCGTTATCTGCACCTGTGCTAACTCCTATACCAAGATGGCGTCTGGCGCATGTCACGCTGGAAACATGTGCGCGCAGTCAAGGCGCCATCTCGGCACTTCGGGAGGCCGTATAGCGTCGAAACAACAGGCGCTACACGGTCCAATTTAACGCCCTATATCTTTTTACACATTGGGTTTATGGGCAACTTGAGGCTAGAAATCGCTACTCATAACCCATTCAATGAACTTTACATGGATAAGCTACCATTTGAAAACCTCTGTAAAGAAGGAACCATTAAACCTATGTTATGCAAGGAAAAAGTCCTCATTATATATAACCCTATTGACATATACACAGTTATCTCTTTACATTAGAAAAGCTAACACAAAAATTCTGAAAAATCATTGAATTAAAATATTATCTCAAGATCAAGATTAGCAAAAACTGCCTGTAGAATTTTGCTGGTAATTTTTTTTTTGGGGGGTGGAAACAGAAAGCAGATGTTTGAGGAACTCCCTCAGAGACATCTTTGTGTCAAGTTTTCTATTTTCTCTTGTCACTGTGACCAGGAAATTGCTCTTTTATTTCTGTATTGCTGCAATGTTTGGTTTCTCAAAGGAAAGCTTAACCATTTATAAGGAGGTTGAGAAATCGTTAACCAAAAATCCTTTTACATGCAAGTTTCTCTTACCTGGGCAATTACTTTCACCATCTTCCAGTTTTCTCTTCTTAATGTTACGCTGAAATTAGTTAAAGAAATATTTAAAATCAAATTCCAAGATTTGGGAAGGATTAAATGGAAAGTGTAACTAAAGAACAAAAGTAAAGAGTTAGCAAAGCCATGGAGACCTAGAGCAAAGGTCAAAATAATCTAAAAGGCCAAGTAGAATTACTTTAAAAAGGCCAAGGAAACAAAGAGAGGAGTGGAGTTATATAAAAGTTAAAGATAATTTAAATGAGCAAGAAGGTGGATTGAAAATAGCAGCAAGAGGATTATTGTCTTATTTATGTTTACTTATTGTGCTTTATATTTTCTACTATATTCTAATCACGCTCATTTTTTTTGCTTCCCATCAGTTTCTTGGCGTTGCTCTGCTCATTCCTGTAGTTCTTCCATCCTATTCCTCTCCTGTATATCTCAGGATATTAAGAACTTGCATTTATATAGCATCTTTCCCGATCTCAGGACGTCCCGAAGTGTTTCATTTAGTGGGGAGTGTCTGTATTGTGACTGGCTAAACAGGGGTAAAATATTCAACATCTGGGTATGCTTTGAAGGACACAGATGCTGTCAACAATGACAAGTAGCATTGATCTTTCCAAACAATTCCCACTTTTGAATCACCTCAATGTAGTTCCAATAGGATTGAATAAAGGAGTTAGATGCCATTGGAAGGGACATTGATTAGCACAGCACCAGACATTTTTTTGTCACCAGTAGTTGACTTGGTCTTAGTACTGACAACATACTACGTCAGTTCAGTCTAAATTTTTACATCTGTCTGGATCAAATCAGTTACTGCTCATCTTTCTTTAAAGTGTGGACAGCCACTGAACATTCTAAAGGGACGGTGTTGTCTACAAAGAGAACATAACTATTGATAAAAGACAACACTATATATTTTCCCATATTTCCACTTTCTTACCTGCCTGGTCATCACTGGTATACCCCAGGGCTCCATCCTTCATCTCCTCTAAGCATGAAGGTTGCACCGTGGCAACATTCATTTTGTTCTGTGCCTTCTCCAAAAGACTCAACAAGGTACCTGTTGTTATCTGTTTATAAGCAGTAACCCCAACGGCCCCATCCTCAACTTGCTGATTATCCCACCCAGCATGCCTGGTGGGGGATAACATTACCAATTTCTTTCCCATCCCGCTCACTCCACCCACAATTGCCCCCTTGGACTCTTCCAGCTTTATATTTCTGCTTCCTCTTCTGATTATAAGGCTTTGCTCTTCTCTCCAACTGTCTGCCAAATATCAAGTCTTAGGTAAACTAAAATTCCTCCAACTGTAGGCAGAACTGAAGCCACCCTTTTCAGCTCCTGTCAAATCCTACGCATCTCCCTCCGCTGGCCAAAGAGCAGTGGTGCACAACCTTGATGAGCTACTTGATTCTGAGCTGAGTTTCCTTGTTCACATCTAATCTCTTGCCAAAACTACCTTCTTCCAACTTTGAAATATCATCACATCTGTCCTTACCTCACTCCCCAAATTGTACTGAGATTCTAATCCACGTCTATCATCTCGGGGCTCGACTTCCTAGCCAGCCTCCCTGCTTCCTCTCCATAAATCACAATTCATTCAGAATGCTGCTACCTACTTCCATACCTGCTCAAAGCCTTGAACTATCACCGCAGTTATTGCCAGGCTCCAGGTGCTTCTTCAATTCAATTTCAATATCTTTGTTCTCACCTTCAAAACCTCATCCCACCCTCCCACTCACACCTTTCATTTTTCTGACACTGGCCTGCTGCTTGTTCCCGGTCCTTCACATTCCATCAACGATGGATACACACTCAGTATCATGCTCTCTGGGCCTCTATCCCAAAATCCCACTCCCTTACCTTTTCTCTTCTGTTTGCTACAGCCTTCTGAAGACATTTTTCAGTTGTTCTTTGTCCCCCAATTCTATTCTACCTATTCTTTCCTCTTGCTTGGTTTCGAAAAGCTTTTCCACTCTGAAATGCTCAGAGATAGGTTTCCAATGTGAGGAACACTATATAAATGTAAGTTCTTGTTGCTAATAAACATAACAGTAAAGTAAGTTTCTCATTCATTTATGACTAGTATTGGAATCCTCAGAAGAAGTCATATTTCCAAACTGCTCGGATACACAAGTCCAATTTTGAAAAATAACTGGGATGTTATGTCTTATTTTATGCTCTAGAAATGAGCAGAATAACTTGGCTTTTGTGCTGAGCACTGAATTAATCATCTTTTCTAGACTCTAATATAGATAGAATTGCACCAAGTATTTTGGTTCAAAACCAAGTCTTCTCACTCTGATAGCTAGCAGAAATCCAAGTAAAATTAGTCTGGACAGTCCAAAATCTAAAGCGGGTGTTGGAAGAGTGGACCTGGGTGTTGCAGAGGGAGCAGTCCCTTCGGAATGCTGAAAGGGGAGGGGAAGATGTATTTGGTGGTGGGATCGTGTGGGTCCACTAAACACATCGCCTCCCCCTCCCCTTTCAGCATTCCGAAGGGACGCTCCCTCTGCAACACCCTGGTCCACTTTTCCATCAACCCCAATACCCGGTCTCCTCCCCACGGCACCTTCCCGTGAGAGCACAGGAGATGCAACACCTGCCTTTTCACCTTCTCCTTTCCCACCACCCAGGGCCACAAACACTCCTTCCAGAAAAAACAGCGACTTACTTGTACTTCTCTCAATTTAGTATACTGCATTCACTGCTCACGATGTAGTCTCTTCTACATTGGAGAGACCAAACACAGATTGGGTGATCGCTTTGCTGAACACCTCTGCTCAGTCCGCAAACACGACCCTGATCTGCCGGTCGCTTGCCATTTTAATTCCCCGTTCCACTCTCACTCTGACCTCTCTGTCCTTGGCCTCTTACACTGTTCCAATGAACCTCAACGGAAGCTCGAGGAACAGCACCTCATCTTTCGTTTAGGCACTTTACAACCTTCTGGACTCAATTCTGAATTGCCATTTACAGCTCCTCCAGACCCATCTTTTGCTTCTTAACTTGTCCCATTACCACCCTCCTTGCCTTGCACCATCATCCCTTTTGTCATTTAATCACTCTTGCCCTCCACCCTATCGCAGACCTTCCCTTTTGTTCTTTCCTTCCTCCCACTTCCCCATGTTCTGTACTTGTTCAAAAACTTAACTCTAACATCTTCCAATTCTGACGAAAGGTCTTCGACCTGAAATGTTAACTCTGTTTCTTTCTCCACGGAGGCTGCCTGACTTGCTGAGCTTTTCCAATATTTTCTTTTATTCCTATGCATCGCATTGTGTCATGTTATTGATGCAATCTTAAAGATAAAACTCATATCCCAAAAGGAATAGCTTCCACGTAGCATTGGATTAGTGCTCAAAATTGTGGGGAAGCTTTAAATTGTGTACATCACAAGAAATTCTGAGGATTGCTGAAAACACCAATAGAAAGGGGGAAATCTCGAGAAAGCTACCTTTCCATTTAAACTGCTGTATATATCTTATCATAGAATCATAGAATGATACAGCACAGATGGAGGCCATTTGGCTAATCGTGCCTGAACCAACTCTTTGGTAGAGCTATCCAATTAGTCCCGTTCCCCTGCTCTTTCCCCATAGCCCTGTAAATTTTTTCAAGTATTTATCCAATTCCCCGTTGAAAGTTACTACTAAGTCTGCTTCACCGCCCTTTCAGGCAGTGCATTCCAGATCACAACAATTCGCTGCGTAATTTTTTTTCTCAGGTTCTTTTACCAATCACCTTAAATCTGTGCCCTCTGGTTACCGACCCTTCTGCTACTAGAAAATGTTTCTCCTTTTTACTCTATTGGTCGAGGTCAAAGATCAGCCATGATCTGAGTGAATGGTGGAGCAGGCTTGAGGCTTATGGCCTACTCCTGCTCCTATTTCTTATGTTCTTACAACTCGTCTTGATGGGTCCCCTCCATGAGTATCTCTCTGTACCAGTAATCTCATGGTCACTATATGTAGTGGGTTATGTAATATGATTACATAATATGTAATATGTTATGTAATATGTAATACATAAAGGGCAAAAGAGTAACTAGGGAGAGAGTAGGGCCTCTTAAGGATCAACAAGGTCATCTATGTGCGGAACCACAAGAGATGGGTGAGATCCTAAATGAATATTTTGCATCTGTATTTACGGTTGAGAAAGGCATGGATGTTAGGGAACTTGGGGAAATAAATAGTGATGTCTTGAGGAGTGTACATATTACAGAGAGGGAGGTGCTGGAAGTCTTAACGCGCATCAAGGTAGATAAATCTCCGGGACCTGATGAAATGTATCCCAGGACGTTATGGGAGGAAATTGTGGGTCCCCTAGCAGAGATATTTGAATCATTGACAGCTACAGGTGAGGTGCCTGAAGATTGGAGGGTAGCAAATGTTGTGCCTTTGTTTAAGAAGGGAAGCAGGGAAAAGCCTGGGAACTACAGACCGGTGAGCCTGACATCTGTAGTGGGTAAGTTGTTAGAGGGTATTCTGAGAGACAGGATCTACAGGCATTTGGAGAGGCAGGGACTGATTAGGAACAGTCAGCATGGTTTTGTGAGAGGAAAATCATGTCTCACAAATTTGATTGAGTTTTTTGAAGGGGTAACCAAGAAGATAGATGAGGGCTGTGCAGTAGACGTGGTCTACATGGACTTTAGCAAAGCCTTTGACAAGGTATCGCACGGTAGGTTGTTACATAAGGTTAAATCTCACGGGATCCAAGGTGAGGTAGCCAATTGGATACAAAATTGGATTGACGACAGAAGACAGAGGGTGGTTGTCGAGGGTTGTTTTTCAAACTGGAGGCCTGTAACCAGCGGTGTGCCTCAGGGATCGGTGCTGGGTCTGCTGTTATTTGTTATTTATATTAATGATTTGGATGAGAATTTAGGAGGCATGGTTAGTAAGTTTGCAGATGAGACCAAGATTGGTGGCATTGTGGACAGCGAAGAAGGTTATCTAGGATTGCAACGGGATCTTGATAAATTCGGCCAGTGGGCCGATGAATGGCAGATGGAGTTTAATTTAGATAAATGTGAGGTGATGCATTTTGGTAGATCGAATCGGGCCAGGACCTACTCCGTTAATGGTAGGGCGTTGGGGAGAGTTATAGAACAAAGAGATCTAGGAGTACAGGTTCATAGCTCCTTGAAAGTGGAGTCACAGGTGGATAGGGTGGTGAAGAAGGCATTTAGCATGCTTGGTTTCATTGGTCAGAACATTGAATACAGGAGTTGGGATGTCTTGTTGAAGTTGTACAAGACATTGGTAAGGCCACACTTGGAATACTGTGTACAGTTCTGGTCACCCTATTATAGAAAGGATATTATTAAACTAGAAAGAGTGCAGAAAAGATTTACTAGGATGCTACCGGGACTTGATGGTTTGACTTATAGGGAGAGGTTGGATAGACTGAGACTTTTTTCCCTGGAGAGTAGGAGGTTTAGGGGTGATCTTATCGAAGTCTATAAAATAATGAGGGGCATAGATAAGGTAGATAGTCAAAATCTTTTCCCAAAGGTAGGGGAGTCTATAACGAGGGGGCATAGATTTAAGGTGAGAGGGGAGAGATACAAAAGGGTCCAGAGGGGCAATTTTTTCACTCAAAGGGTGGTGAGTGTCTGGAACGAGCTGCCAGAGGCAGTAGTAGAGGCGGGTACAATTTTGTCTTTTAAAAAGCTTTTGGACAGTTACATGGGTATAGAGGGATATGGGCCAAGTGCAGGCAATTGGGACTAGCTTAGTGGTATAAACTGGGCGACATGGACATGTTGGGCCGAAGGGCCTGTTTCCATGTTGTAAACTTCTATGATTCTATGATTAAAAAGCATTAACCCGACATCTCATTGTTTCCTAGTTTTCGAGCTTGTTTAATGGGGCCTGGATACAGATTATCCTGTAAAAACCCAATGTATATTTAGCCTATTAGGAGGCAAAAACCTAACATTTATGGTGACCGTGTAGGCAGGACTAGAGACAATTGAGTGTTTAAAGTTGAGTATTTAATTTGGAGGATTGACCATCTCGAGTCAGTAAAACCCAACATTACCCTATACATAGTAGATTCCCACTCCACAGATAGATGCATACTCAGCACGACAAGGCGGTATGATTTAAACATTGATGATCTGGAAAGGCAGATCCTATAAGTGAATTAGCTCAGACCCTTCAAAGCAACTTTCTGAAGACCCCAAAGAGCAGAACCAAAGTTGCAGTATTACAAGAGGTGTTTTATGAAGCTAAGGTGGTATCAGAGTCTATTCAGGGTCTCGGGAAGGAAGTGCAAGATGAGAGGGAAAAGGCAATGGATACAGGTAGAGAAGGATAAGAGAGAGCTGAAGTGCTTGCAATACAGAGCAGAACAAGTGGGATTATATGTGCTGAAGCTTTACTCAAGGAAAGTCGTATGATAGAAGAGTTAGGATGAACTAAAGTCTAGGTTTAGACCGATAATCCAAACTCTAGCAGTTGGGACCATCGGACATTCCTGCTGTAGTTGTAGTATTAAAGAATGAGCACCTGCCATCTAAAAGCTGAGCTCCACTGTATTCTTTAAGACTTCCCCCACCCTCTGTTCCTCCACCTCCAGTTTATTCACAGATCCCTGCTGCTGTTCCAATTCCAACCCCATTCTATCCTCCCCTTCCAATGTCAGCCCCAATCTACCCTCCCCTTCCAGTTCCACCCTAGACACCATCACCCTCTGCCATCCGACTTCCCGCAGCTCTTAGTCCAGTGCTAACTTATCCTTCGACAACACTTTGTGTGTCAGTAGAACCCAGTCACCTCAAATGCTACTCAGCGACTAGAGGATCCTGGTGGGAGAGTGCAGCCTTCACCAGCCACAGTAAGAACTATGGTCGAAAAGCGACCATTGCGGCCCGAGGAGATGCAGTGTTTCTTAACAAGTCTAGGGCCTTTTCCCCAGGGAAAAGGAGTTAATGAAATGGTAGAATGATTGAAAAACTTAGAGGGGCTCCGAGTACCAAATCGTCTGACAGCTCGGGACGTCAAAAGCATCCCAGAAAAGGCAATGGGAAGTGCTCTGTCAGTCAGTCAGGCAAGGTGATTAACTTCTCTGATCACATTAAGGAGGTCCTAGAACTAGAAGTAGGAACCAGTGACCAAATTGTGACCTTGGGGACAATAGTGCAAAAGATGAATGAAACCCCGCTCGATCATGAAAGGTCATGGTTCATTTGGAGTACTAGCACACAGTGCCTGAGCAGGACTCTACTCAGTACATCAGCCTAGTACTGAGGGGGAAGGGAGCCAACTTAAGAGGTCAGGTAAAATTAGTATGCCAAGCAGGTGGTACATTAAATGATTTATTGGCTAAACCAAACTTGGGTGAAGACACAGACTGTAGGTTTGAGGTTTTGAAACAGTACAGAATGGGGTTAAGTAGCAAACATCAGAAATTGAAAATTGGTTTCGGTGAAAAGGATAAATGAGTCTATGATGGAATAAAGAAGGTGAAAGGGGAAGATGCTTCTGTTGTTAAAGCTACAGGAGTTCTTTTGTTTTCAGTGTATTGTCTCTTTAAAAGCCTGTGTGAGTGCTCTTTGTTGGCTCCACTCTCTTTCCAGCTTGTTCAGTGTTATCTCTTTTGTAAGTAAGCCGTAGCTGAGTTAACATTAAGAACGTTAGATAGATTTACAGTATTGTGGCTTTGTCTCATTCATTTTGGTCTATTGTTAAAGAAATTACAATTGTTAATTCAGCCTGGATGTAATGGATTAAGATTGCTAATGAGCAGCACCCTTTGGGATCTTGTGGTCAAAAAAGGTCCGAGTCCAAGAAAGTTCTGAAGGGTCTTCTGACATCTCTATGGCAACAGTCTGGAGACATATTTTGATTGGACTGCACTATCAAAGAGTTAATAATGTAAGGGCATTGAACACCTCTCAACTACAAAACAGGGATAACTGATTTAACAAATGTAAGGAATCTTACAACACCAGGTTATAGTCCAACAAATTTATTTTAAAATCACAAGCTTTCGGAGATTATCCCCTTCGTCAGGTGAATGAGTGAAAGGTTCTCAAATCGCAACTTTGCACTCATTCACCTGACGAAGGGGATAATCTCCGAAAGCTTGTGATTTTAAAATAAATTTGTTGGACTATAACCTGGTGTTGTAAGATTCCTTACATTTGTCCACCCCAGTCCATCACCGGCATCTCCACATCATGATTTAACAAAAATTGGGTTTAATCTGAAATATTTGTAGGTATATCCTTGTGAACACATGAGACAGGGTCAGGTAAAAAAAAAATCTTTTTATTTTTAAATGAGATGAACTAAAATTCTGTTTTCCCCAACAGAATTGTATTTCACAGAAATATGAAAGTTAATAGTGATGTTACAAATCACAAAGTAGCGACGCAGGTTATTAAGGCCATAAAAAAGGCAAATCAAGCACTGGAGTTCATTTCTAGAGGGATAGAATTGAAAAGCAGATAAGTTATGTTAAACTTGTATAGAACCTTGGTTAGGCCACACTTGGAGAATTGTGCACAGTTCTGGTCTCTATATTATAGAAAGGATATAGAGGCATTGGAGAGGGTGTAAAACAAAATTCACAAGGATGAGACCAGAACTAAGAGCATATTCTTATCGGGAAAGGCTGAATAGGCTGGGGCTCTTCTCTCTAGAAAAGAGAAGGATGAGGGGTGACCTGATAGAGATCATTAAGATAATGAAAGGATTTGATAGGATAGATGTAGAGAAAATGTTTCCACTGTGGGGGAGTCCAAAACTAGAGGTCATAAATATAAAATAGTCGTTAATAAATCCAATAGAGGATTCAGGAGAAACTTCTTTACCCAAAGAGTGGTAAGAATGTGGAATGCACTACCATAAGGAGTAGTTGAGGCAAATAGCATAGATGCATTTAAGGGGAAACTAGATAAGCACATAAGGGAGAAAGGAATAGAAGGGTATACTGATAGGCTCAAATGAAGTAGGGAGAGAGGAGGTTCGTGTGGAGCATGGACCAATTGGGCCGAATGGCCTTTTTCCGCGCTGTGGTTTCGATGTAACTCAATGTACTACTAGTTTCAGTTTGTTTTAACAGATTTGCATTTCCTAAATGTTATGGCACCGTTAAACGCACAAGAGAAAAAAAAAGTAAAAGAGAGTACAGCAAGTCTGCGTGATGGCTGACTCCACCCCCAAGGTTTTGCCAAGCTGTAATTAGCCCTTTACTTCTATTGCCAAGTTGCAATTCTGGGTGAAGACATTTACCAACTGAAATGATAGAAGGAAATCAAAAATTTGACAAATGCATGCTACGCAGATTAACCCATTCCGGGGCTCTCCCAAAGAACCACAATGGATTTTCTGTTCCTTACTCCAGGTGATCATAGTCTTCGGGACCGTGTCAATGGTGGTGCGTAGGATTACCCAGAGTACCTTGTCCAGCAGGGTGGCTTGCACATTAAGAAGGTCGAAGCTATTTCTACTTATCACTGTACTGCTTTAGCGACTGAGAAAGTACTTGTTGAACAAGTTCTTTCGAGGTGGGGTACGCCACAGGTAATAGACAGCGCCAACGGTGTAGCATTTGTAGGACAGGTAATGTAAGTAGTGTGCACAGTACTGGGGATGGACCAAAAATTTCACATTCCATCTCACCCTCAGGCATTAGGTCAGGTAGAAAGAGCAATTTGTACCATCAAAACAGTGTTGGAAAAGGTGGTTGAAGAGTCAGGAAAAGATTGGGATTTAAAGATACCCCTGATTTTAATGGCTATCCGTGGGAATGTCGCCTCAAGTACAGGGGTGCCATCCTTAGAGGCAATGACAGGCTGCACATGCGGCTACCAGAGTATCTTTTCTCTACACTCATGACAGGATTACAGAAACAGGCAGTAGCCACAGAACAGTGGGTGCAGCAGTTGGGTCAACACATGGAGGAAATACATAAACAGGTTGCAGCAGCAAGTAGTCAAATCAGAAAAAGATGCAGATGTACTTTAACAAAGGTGTAACATGTGTGGAGTATCAAATGGCAAATCAGGCACTGATAAGTGGCTCCCACAATATACAGTTGAAATCATTTGAAGGTGCCCTAGATTAAACTCATCAGGGGTTCTTGGAACCGCTGATGGTTTTCTTTGTTTTTGTCTTCTGCAGGTATCCGTGGGAATACTGATCGTACTGATGGCAGCTATAAGCCATGGAGAGTGGGGGCGTACATCACTCAGAGTCAGAGGCTATAGATGGAGCATATGGTATAATCTGACAAGTGGTAGTTGAGTCGTCCTTGAATGTAACATCACCGGGCACAACTTGCAGACTAACCTAGATGTGTATTTCTTCCCGAGGAAACTAGAGGATGAGTCAAGATGGAACCCTAGTTGGCAAAAAAATTGGTAGTGTGGGTGTTCCACACATGGGTACAATGATATGCGAGGGTAGCTGAAAATATTAGAACTGTATACGAACTCTAAATTTCTCATTTTTCTGGCACCGACATGAAGGCAAATATTGGTGTCATTTTGAACAATATGGACTTTAAGACTCTGGACTTAGCATAAAAACTTTGGTCAACGCAAATAAAACTGAATTGGAAAGCTTGAGAGAAAAAGCAGGATCAATGCTCCCATCTTCTGGAAGGACCTATAAATGGACTTGTAGTTACACGTACACTTGAAGCTTTATATAATGATTTCCGATTTGAGATTATTCCTACTCTGTTAAACTTTTACTCTGTACCTTTGCTTCCACATTACGTAATTGAACATATCTTGATTTTTATCATGTAATGCTAAGAGAAAAGGTACACGATTTTACTAAGCGCAATTCGGGAAGAGATTTAGATGAATCATGGCCCCCTTTGATGCCAGGTCAGGAAAAAGATGAGGGTCCGAGAGTTAAGAGAGAATTAGGAGAATGAATAGGTAAAGGAGCAGCTGAGGCTACAGAGGCATGGAACAAGGTTGATATAGAGGCAATGGGGGAACATGATGGAACAATACGCAACCAATTAAAAGAGCTACTTCAAGGAAAAGGTTAGGGATAAAGTTACTGCTGTAAACATTCAGAACAACTGATCTCAAAGGCAATAACTTGCGATATGTTTGGAGGGTATGTGCTGAATCAAGTTCAAAAGGGGTTAACGGATATGGAAAACAATTGGATCCTAAATTTTATATTGGACAAACAAACTAAAATCTGGAGATCTGATGGGGATACGGATTGGTGTAAGGTGCAAAGATATGGATCAGCGTTTAATGCCAGGAAGCCCTGCAAGCAAAGTGACATTATTTGGGGACTGGTTCCTGAGATAGTGGCAATACCATTGCTATCTGTTGATGAGAAACCAATGGAAGTACTCAAAGTTGAGTCAATAGGCCTTTTGGAGGATGATATACACAAGAAATTTGTGAACTTTAAAAAAAAAATTTGTTCATGGGATGTGGGCGTCCCTGGCAAAGCCAGCATTTATTGCCCATCCCTAATTACCCTTGAGAAGGTGGTGGTGAGCCGCCTTCTTGATTGTACAACTGAATGGCTTCAGAGGGCGATTAAGACTTAACCACATTGATGTGGGACTGGAGTCACATATCAGCCATACCAGGTAAGGGTGGCAGGTTTCCTTCCCTAAAGGACATTAGTGAACCAGATGGATTTTTACAACAATCTGGTAGTTTCATGGCCACCATTACTGATACTAGTTTTTTTATTCCAGATGTTTTTATTTAATTAATTGAATTTAAATTTCCCAGCTGCCGTGGCGGGATTTGAACTCATGACTCTGGATTATTAGTCCAGGCCTCTGGATTACTAGTCCAGTAACATAACCACTATGCTACCGTACCCTACTATCGTACCGTACCGAACTATCCGAGGATATTAGTAAGGGGAAAGGAAGGGATCTGGAAAGTACCAGATACTTCATGCTGTTCCAGAAGTGGGGACTGGTTGTGCAGATGTGACGTTTTACAAAGCGCACTGCCAGCCTGTGGTTTCACCTTGGATGAAGAATCCCCTAATTATACTATTCAAATTGCTCGATGGAATTCAAAAAAGACCAACATCACCTACTCGGAGACGGGAAGGTATTGTGTTACAACTAATGAGAAGCACTACACACAAGGGGACACTTCATGCCCAATTGGGTGGTCAACAGTTTGCCGTACACCAACCAATGTGACTAAAATTGGGGATAAAGTATTGGTGCATGTAAGAGGCCACAACATTACCCCCCAGATAGAAGCACTGCGAGCAATCGTAAGTTTTGGCCATTCAATTCAACTCCTTTCCTTGAGCCTTAAATCTATATTACATTGCTTTAGCACCTCGCAAAAACATTTTGTACATATGCAACAAAATGATAACATTGAGTGGTCTATTGGCACTCTGGGTGATGACCCCTGGTGGGAGATAGTGTACAATACAGGACAACATTCCCGGATAAGAACAGCCTCTGCTTTCCTGTTGGTATTGCATATGATGCTGCTAATTGCCCTTATGGTGAAGGTCTGTTTGATTAAGAGAACTCTTAACATAACATGTTAACAGAAGAAAGAATGTAATGGAAATGTTTGCACTGACCTTCGAGGCTAGAAAAAAAATCTTTTCGAGCCACGAGGTGGGGAAATGTAGACGGGGTAGGCCAGGTGGGAAAGACCCCAATAATTCTAATAACTTTTGTTAAACATTTCTAAATATTAAAGACACTTACAAATTAAAGCCAAGAATCTGCAATATAAGCAGGTTCTAAGAGGTTATGTTCAAGACAAGATTAAAACCTGTGAACAAGGATTAATGAACTAATAATCCGCAAGGACAAGATGACTTAACGCGTTATGTATTAATTAAAAATAACCAGAACGTGTTGTCTTGTTATCATCATGCTAGCAAGACGTTACTATTATAAATGGTACAACACACTAAAGCTCAGGGAGACTTGAACGTCTAGCTTCAACCAGCGTAAACAGATTAGAACTACGCGCTTACAACTTTTCCTAATGGGTCCCCCCGTAAGTATCTGTCTGTACCCAGAGAAACACTTGCAAAGGTTTCTCTTCCCGTTCCCGCACCGTTACCTACGGAGTCCCCCAAGGATCTATCCTTGGCCCCTCCTATTTCTCATCTACTTGCTGCCCCTCGGCTACATCATCCGAAAACACACCAGATTCCACATGTACGCTGATGACGCCCAGCTCTACCTCACAATCACCTCCCTCAACTGTCTCTCATTTGTCACATTGCTTGTCTGACATCCAGTACTGGAGGAGCAAAAATGTCCTCCAACTAAATATTGGGAAGACCAAAGCCATTGTCTTTGGTCCCCGCTGCAAACTCCGATCCCTAGCCACTGACTCCATCCCTCTCCCTGTCCACTGTCTGAAGCTGAATCAGACCGTTCGCAACTTTGGCGTCCTCTTTGACCCTGAGATGAGCTTCGAACCACATATCCGCTCCATCACCAAGACCGCCGACTTCCACCTCCATAACATCGCCTGTCTCCACCCCTGCCTCTGCTCATCTGCTGCTGAAACCCTCATCTATTCCTTTGTAATTATCAGAAGAGAAAAAGTACTTGAGAAACTAATGGGACTAAAAGCTGATAAATCCCATGGATCTGATAGCCTACATCCAAAGGTTCTAAAAGAGGTGGCTGCAGAGATAGTGGATGCATTGGTTATGATCTTCCAAAATTCCCTAGATTCTAGAACGGTCCCAGGAGATTGGAAGGTAGCAAATGTAACCCCGCTATTCAAGAAAGGAGGGAGTGAGAAAACAGGGAACTACAGGCCAGTTAGCCTGACATCAGTCATCAGGAAAATGCTGGAATCCATTATTAAGGAAGTGGTAACAGGGCATTTAGAAAATCATAATATGATTAGACAGAGTCAACGTGGTTTTATGAAAGGGAAATTGTGTTCGACAAATTTATTAGAGTTTGTTGAAGATGTAACTAGCAGCATAGATAAAGGGGAACCAGTGGATGTAGTATATTTGAATTTTCAAAAGGCATTCGATAAAGTGCCACATGAAAGGTTTTTATGCAAGATAAGGGCTCATGGGGTTGGGGGCAATATATGAGCATGGATAGAGGATTGGTTAACGGACAGAAAACAGAGAATAGAGATAAACGGTTCATTTTCAGGTTGGCAGGCTGTAATTAGTGGTGTACCGCAAGGATCGGTGCTTGGGCCTCAGCTATTTACCATCTATATCACTGAATAGAATCCTTGAAAGGTTACAGCACGGAAGGAGGCCATTCAGCCCATCAAGTCTGCGCCAGCTCTATGCAAGAGAAATCCAGTTAGTCACATTCCCCCACCCTATCCCCGTAGCCCTGCAAATTTTTTCCTTTCAAGTACTTATCCAATCCCTTTTTGAAAGCCATGGTTGAATCTGCCTCCACCACCCCCTCGAGCAACGCATTCCAGCTCCTAACCACTCGTTGTGTAAAAGAGTTTTCCTCATGTCACCTTTGGTTCTTCTGCCAGTCACCTTAAATCTATGTCCTCTGGTTCTTGACCCTTCCGCCAATGGGAACAGTTTCTCTCTATCTACTCTGTCTGGACCCTTCATGATTTTGAATACCTCGATCAAATCTCCTCGCAACCATCTTTGTTCCAAGGAGAACAACCCCAGCTTCTCCAGTCTATCCACATAACTAAAGTCCCTCATCCCTGGAATCATTCTAATAAATCTCTTCTGCACCCTCTCAAAGGCCTTCACGTCTTTCCTAAAGTGAGGTGCCCAGAACTGGACACAATACTCCAGTTGTGGCCTAATCAGTGTTTTATAAAGGTTCATCATGACTTCCATATTTTTGTACTCTATGCCTCTATTTATAAAGTCCAGGATCCCATATGCTTTTTTAACCGCTTTCTCAACCTGCCCTGCCACTTTTAACTATTTGTGTACATATACCACTAGATCTCTCTGTTCCTGTACCTCTTTTAGAATTGTGCCCTCTAGTTTATATTGCCTCTCCTCGTTCTTCCTTCTGAAATGTATCGCGTTGCATTTTTCTGCGTTAAATTTCCTCTGCCACGTGTCCGCCCATTCCACCAGCCTGTCTATATCCACTTGAAGTCTATCACTATCCTCCTCACTGTTTACTACCCTTCCAAGTTTTGTGTCATCTGCAAATTTTGAAATTGTGCCCTGTACACCCAAGTCCAAGTCATTAATATATATCAAGAAAAGGAGTGGTCATATTAATGACTTGGGTGAAGGGACCGAGTGTAATGTAACCAAGTTTGCTGACGATACAAAACTAGGTGGGAAAGTAAGCTGTGAGGAGGACACAAAGAGTCTGCAAAGGGATATAGACAGGTTAAGTGAATGGGCAAGAAGGGGGTAGATGGAGTATAATGTGGGGAAATGTGAGGTTATTCACTTTGGTGGGAAGAATAGAAAAGCAGAATATTTTTTAAAATGGTGAGAAACTATTAAATGTTGGTGTCCAGGGAGACTTGGGTGTCCTGGTACAAGAAACACAAAAAGTTAGTATGCAGGTACAGCAGGCAATTAGGAAAGCAAATGGCATGTTGGCCTTTATTGCAAGGGTGTTGGAGTACAAGAGTAAAGAAGTCTTACTACAATTGTACAGGGCTTTGGTGAGACCTCACCTGGAGTACTGTGTACAGTTTTAGTCTCCTTATCTAAGGAAGGATATACTTGCCTTAGAGGCGATGCAATGAAGGTTCACTAGATTAATTTGTGGGATGAGAGGGCTGTCCTGTGAGGAGAGGTTGAGTAGAATGGGCCAATACTCTCTGGAGTTTAGGAGAAATAGAGGAGATCTCATTGAAACATAAAAGCTTCTGAGGGGGCTTGACAGGATAGGTGCTGAGAGGTTGTTTCCCCTGGCTGGAGAGTCTAGAACTAGAGGGGGGCATAATCGCAGGATACGGGGTCAGCCATTTAAGACTGAGATAAGGAGGAATTTCTTCACTCAGAGGGTTGTGAATCTTTGGAATTCGCCATCCCAGAGTGCTCTAGATGCTGAGACGTCACGTATATTCAAAGCTGAGATGGATAGATTTTTGGACTCTAGGGGAATCAAGGGATACGGGGATCGGGCGGGAAAGTGGAGTTGAAGTCAAAGATCAGCCATGATCTGACTGAATGGCGAAGCAGGCTCGAGGGGCCGTTTGGCCTACTCCTGCTCCTATTTCTTATGTTACCTCTAGACTGGACTATTCCAATGCTCTCCTGGTCAGCCTTCCATCTTCCACCCTCCATAAACTTGAGCTCATCCAAAACTCTGCTGCCCATGTCCTAACTTGCACCAAGTCCCATTCTCCCATCATCCCTGTGCTCGCTGACCTACATTGGCTCCTGGTCAGCCCAGGAAACGCCTTGATTTTAAAATTCTCATCCTTGTTTTCAAATCCCTCCATGGCCTCACCCCTCCCTATATCTGTAACCTCCTCCAGCCCTACAACCCTCCGAGATCTCTGTGCTCCTCCAATTCTTGCCTCTTGCGCATCTCCGATTTTAATTGCTCCACCATTGCCGGCCGTGCCTTCAGCTGCCTAGACCCTGAGCTCTGGAATTCCCTCCCTAAACCTCTCTGCCTCTCTCTCCTCCTTTAATATGCTCCTTAAAACTTACTCCTTTGACCAAGCTTTTGGTCATCTGTCCTAATACTTCCTTATGTGGCTCGGCACCAAATTTTGTTTGGTAACGCTCCTGTGAAGTGCCTCGGGACATTTTACTACGTTAAAGGCGCTATATAAATGCAAATTGTTGTACCAGTAATCTCATGGTCACTGTATGTAGTGGGGTTATATATGATTAAAAAACATTAAACCAAAGTCTCATTGTTTCCTAGTTTTTGAGCTTGTTTAAAGGGATCTGGATATGGATTATCCTGTAAAAACCCAATATATATATATTTAGCCTAGTAGGGGGCAAAAACCTAACATTGACTTGCTCACTGTGATGGGCAGCCAACAATTGCAGCTTAGAACAGACAAATATACACAATGATGCAACCATCTAAGTTGAACTAGGCACAATTTGTTACTTTATCGAACATGGATTCTAAGCTATAAATTTGAAAAGCTATTTTAAAACAAAATGGCAGCACTGGAAACGGCCAGATTTGGTTAATTTTGCCAGCTTTCAAGGTCAGTTGCTACTCCCTTAAGTTCACATTCACAGTAATTGTCCCAAGATAGACCTCACATTTTCTCTCCTCCCGAAATACTCACTGCACTATCCAAACCATCATGGCTGTTGGTGAGCATTATAGGTTCTGGCACAGGCAAGTTGAGGTCTGAATGAATGGTAGCCAAATCCGAAATATTCAAGAGGGATTCCTAGAAAGAATTTATCTTAGTTAATTTACAAAAAAACCACATTGACCATACATTTTATCATGAAGCCAGTCAGCATGGATAAGGCAATAGTGCAAATCCTGTGATTAAAAAAGTGAGTTAATTTCTATTTGTATTGGCTACAAACGATAATGAGATACTTTCAAGAAGAGTCAAATGATTCAACTTTTACATCGCTAGTTACAAATTAAAGTGCTCATTACAATACTGTACATACATAGTAAGGACCTCCAATATTTCTAGTTCAACACTTTCATGGGTTATTTACATTGCTTAATTCAAGTTATTGCACAATTATTTGTAGCACAAGAAAGACAATTATGAGGAATAGACTGTCAAATTTCTTTATTAAATGGTGAATAGGTCAGTAGAAAACTAACAGACAATACATGAGTATTTAAAGGAGGATTTTAAGCATACGTTTGTCATTTAAGGATGGCAATTATTGTAGGTCCACACAAAGCAATAAATTCCACACTTGAAAGGATTGCGGGTTGGAAATTCAGTTGCTCAACATTGTAAGCCCTGCGTTTGTTGAGCGTTTCCCGCTGGGATTGGCGAATTTACCCTAAAATCAATAACTTATTCACATCCAGCAAATGATTGTGAATCTTACCTTCAGAAAACCATCTAGTTCCAATAGCTTCTTTGGAAAGAAACTTGCAACTAAGTCTTCTGCCTAAAGCGCAAAATAAAAATGTAAATCAAAAAGAAACTCATGAAACTGACTGTTTCCATAAATACAGTACCAAGAGCTGCAAACTGTTTTAACTAATGCACCTGTAACACGCAAATGACAAGTGTATTCTATTGCTTTATTATATATTTTATGGATCTATATGAAAAATCTTCAAGCTTATTCACACATTTCCATGTATAATAACAGCAAAAGGTCAACATACCTCAGACCGTTAGCTTTTAATATTTAACCCATTGAAAACTGAGGCATTTTTATATTCACACACACCTTTATATAGCTAGGTAGAGTTATGGTTAGGAAGAAAATTAATTTGACCTCCAGCACCTAGATACTAGCAGAGATGTGAGGGATGAGCCTCCTTCTTGGGAGGATTGTAAGAATGAAAAATGTTTGGTCAGTTTTGTTTTAAGATCATGAAGCCTGTATTTTGACGCCCAGACACATGGTCATCTTGGATCATGCACCACTTAGTCATGTGGATGGGCAGGCATCAAATCTCAGTCCACCGCCACTGCCGTTCTGAAATGGTCATAACGCAGCATTTAGCAATCTATTGACAAATCACCCATTAACTTTCCATCATCCGCTGGGAGATGTCCAGCTTCCAGTTTGCATCTCCCTACAAATACATTGCTGTAACTAAGTAGGAAGCTGGAGGGAAAAGAAATCTAATCTGTCTGCTGCATTGCCGAGACCCCACAGGACTATCGAATCAGATCTCTTCCAAATCACACCAAAGGTTATAAGTGTGATCTCTCTCGTGTCTGCCATCACTCCATGTCCTTCTCCCACTGAATCACAAAACAGCACAAATGACAGGGCATTAACTGACCACCTGGATGACAACCCTCCCCACCGCTGAAAATTGCCCATTCTCCCAACGGTAACATCCCTCACACTGATAATCACAGAATAATATTAACCAGGTTTATTTGTAAAATCAGTAAGCAAGTCATCAGTAGCTATTCTCATGCTCCCAGTTGGAAGCTTAAGGCAAAGACCTGGGAGCTGGTTGTCTCCTCACTTGGGAGCGAATAGTGGATGGTATTGGTTGGATGCAAAACAGAGTGAAAACAATTAAGTGATATAAATAGCCATTTCAAATGCGATTTTTGTTCTGAACATAAATCCTGTTAAGTGTAAACTAAATTACTACTTACTTCAGCGGTGATTCGCTCCCTAAAAGCATCAACCTAAACAGAGAGAAGAAAAACAAGTTATTTTATGGCTAGTGTAATTTGAAGAACTCATCACAGCATTGCATAGATTTCAAACAGGGGTCCCCAGATCCTATCTGCAAAGATCAGATTTCCATCAATCTTTCATCAGATTTCTGTCAATCTGGCATAAGTTCTCTTTTTTTGATCTGTTGACGTACTAACAGTAAATGCATTGTTCTCCTTGGTTAGCTGATATTGTCTTTCAGATGGGAGTACAATGGATCCCCAGGAATATGGCTATATTTGCTGGGGATCATGCTTAGATAGATTTGAAAACCACTGCAGTATATGTAGCACTGTTAAATGCTGTCAGCAATATAAAAAGCACATGACGATGGCATGAGTATGACATATTTCAGGGTTTTAGTCCAGTCTTTACATGGGAGATGGAGCTGGTCATAGAGTAAGTATATGTGACTTCCCTAAAAAAAAGCAAAGTTAGGTGCAATTTGTGAATTACAGTGATTCGTAGAGGCAGCATTAAATGCCAAAACACTTGTTAAGTTACTTGTGCTATATCAAATACTCCTGCAAATTTATGTAATAGAACCTAGTTTGGTTACAAAGGTTAGCTGTGGAGCAACAGAATTATAAAAGTGCAAAAAACTACAACCGGTGTTTATGGGAACCAAATGCAAACATTTGAGAGACAAAGTGCTAATGCAGAAGATTTGATATTATAAATAGATAAGATTCAGGTAAAAAATCATTTTCTGTGACAGCTGCAGTTTTCAGTATTGTTTGGGATTAAAACAATGTGTACTACCACAAAATCCAGAAATGAAACCATCATCGTTAAGCATGATGTACAAGTTACACCATATGTATCCCATATAAACACTTAAGAAAGACAAATATAGATCGTGGTATCTTTTTTTGAAAAGAGTAGAAATGCAAGTAATTTAACACAAGTTTGTTTGGATTTGTGATGCCAGGAGTCTTGAAAGAAAACTTAAAATGTCTGGGGATCAGGATTGGAGTATGAGTAAAACCTACCACCACAAAGTAGCTTCCCTACACACTGCCTTGTTTTTGCTGACAATGAGCCCCTCATACATTTCTTTCACATTTAAAAAAAAATGTTAACAGAAACACAATTTTTTCACAAGAACAAGATTATGTATTGCCTTACAAACTTTCATCTTTAACAACCACTAACTTATCCTATCCAAGTTTCCCTTTACCAAAGAAAGTGAATGAAAGGTCCGAGCTCCACACATACAGATGTATAAAAATCTTACACTTTTATATTCTGGTGAATTTTTGGTCTATAGATTGAATTACTACATTTCCTTGGACACTCCTGAATAACAGCCTGATTAAGCAAGGTTGAATCCAAATAAACACATTGCTGACTTATAACCTACATGTAACTGCTTGTTAGAAGGAATGGAGAAACTATTTGTTTCTGTACCTCAACCCATAAAAAGTCACTATTCCCCAAGCTTAAATCTAAAACAAGTCTAAAATTAAAACAATCAGCCATATGCACAGACAAAATGATGTTTTGCTGGAATTTCTCAGATAATGAAGTCCATGCCTGCGTGCTGGAGTTTACGAGAGTGCAGGCAGGTGTACAAGGTGTTGCATCATGACAAATTATAATATTGGGTCAGTGATTCTACACACTGGAAATAAATGAGAGCAATTCAGTATATTGCGATTATCTTGGGATCAAATATATATTTGCCTGCAGTTAATTGTCTTTAAAGTTATAGAATTATTACATAGAATTTACAGTACAGAAACAGGCCATTAGCCCAAATGATTTATGCCGGTGATTATGCGCCACACGAGCCTGCTCCCACCCTATTTCATCTAACCCTATTAGCATATCCTTCTATTCCTCTCTCCATCATCTAGCCTCCCCTTAAATGCATCTATGCTTTCGACTCAACTACTCCATATGGTAGCAAGTTCCACATTCTAACCACTGTCTGGGTAAATCTGAAATTCCTTATTGGATTCATTGGTGATCACCTTATATTTATGTCCCCTAGTTTTGGACTCCCCAATTGCCAGATAAACCATCACCTTTAATAACTACTAATTTATCCTATTAACTTATCCTTTGGCCTTGTCCCATTCTACATCTGGCACCCCCTCCACTCCTACATTCCAGCTTGCATCCTCTATAGTCTTCTAAATCTTGCCTCCCACATCAACTGGCAGCAGAGCCATTAACCACCATATTCCTGCACTGTTAATTTCCTAAACCATCCATCACACTGCATATCTCTATAAATGCAAGTTGTTGTTGAAGCTCTCAGGGAATATACGTTAGGGTGAAATGTCAGCAGGCAGCCAACATCATATCCATATCTCAGCAAGTCAAAACTTACAGTCCCTATGAATCTGGACAGTGAGAGTGTCTGCAACAACTTGCATTCATAAAGTTAAAAATGTTCAAGGTACTTTATTTAGGAGTGGGTTTTGACAGCAGGAAATGAGGGAAGAGGTTACAGAAGGTATTGTTAGAGCAACGTTTTGAGACTTCTGAAAGGGGGAGATGGAGTAAAAGTGAGGAAAAAATAACTAGTACTAATTGTGCAATCGCAATTTGAATGAAAAAGTGAAGCATTGTCCCATTTTAATAAAACTGGGTATGCAATTAAATCATTCAATAGTTTGTGTATCATGAAGTGCCATATTTATTTTCATGAACAGTGATCTGATTGAGTTGGTGAATATTAAATTAATAAGCTTTAATTGGTTACTATTCTTTATCAATTTTAAAGCCAGTGATTGTGCCCTCGGCTCTTGCACATATCCCGCATGCATCAGGCCGCCGCTATGACTCTGAACCACATGTCGGGTCGCTTAAAGAAGTGAACACAGGCCGCGGCCGCTCATTGATGCGTTTATCCCAGGCGGTTAGTGCCGGGGCCGTTCCTTCTTTGTGCTTTAACCCGAGGCTCGGGCACTCCCGACAAAAATCAATGAAAACACATTTTAATAAAGTTTAAGATCAAAAAAAAATAAAATAAAATTTGCCGCTTGTGTAAACGCATCGGGGACGAAACAGCGACAAGGTGATGGTGGAGCAGGCGGCAACCGGGACATGCCGGCACACCGGGCCGCCCCTATCTCCGGCTCTATCCGCACGGGGGGGGGCGGGGGTTTACAGTAACATACTCCAGGCCAGGAGAGAGCACACACGGGAGGTGGCGGCGCCGGGGCCGGGGCCCTACCTTGGTCCTGAGCGCATTGTCCAGCTTCAGGAGCCCCGACATGTTGCAAAGTGAGCGGAATCCTCGCGAGCGCAAGGGGAGGGAGGAGGAGGAGGGGGGGGGGGGGTGACGTCACGCGCCCGCCAGCCCATTGGCTGCCTTAAAGTAGCAAAGAAGTAGCAATTAAAGCCGGAAGTGTTGTCATTTCCGCATCGGGAGGAAAAGGGGGGGGGGAAAAAGCAACAACAACATCGGAGGCGGAAATTGCTCAGTTAGAAGAGGAGGAAAAGGGGATAGAAAGTTTCTAACGGCCTTATGCTGATCTACTTGGGTTAGAGAATTAAAGATGTGAGATGAGCTGAGGATTCAGCAGCTTGTTCAGTATCACCTAGGCTGGAGGTGTGTGTGTGTGTGTGTATATATATATATATATATATATCCAGGGGCTGAATAGGAATAAGGTGTCTTTGGACGTTGTTTGTTTTCAACTGCAGGCAGTTTCTTTAAAAAAAAAAGGACATATTGGAAATGTTTAGTAGGTCTGTCAGCATCTGGAAGAGAAAGACAGTTAAATGGTTTTAAGCCTGCGACTGCTATAGCAGAATTGGAAATAGCTGCTTTCCTATCTTTTGTTGGGGAGGGGGAAGCAGCAGATAATGGTTGAATAGTGGAGAAACAAATGCTGGGTGTATCTGAAAACGAAATATGGGTTAATGTTTCAGGTAGAACAACATTAGAACAGTTAAAGGTTACTAATTTGGGTATGCTAACTTGATTCAACAATTAATTCTGATGTTTAGTGAGCTGTGCGCTGCCAGCATTTTCTGTTTATATTTTAGAGTAACAGCATTTATGATTTTCTTTTTACCTGATAAATAGTGGGGATGTAAGGGTGAGGAATATCACCAAACCTTTCCAATAGGCACTTTGTAGCCATCTAGCCTTTATTGACTTTAATAGCTTCAGACCTAAACTATAGTCCCACTTATTCTCCATCATCAGAAATTGCTGATGGTTGTGGTGGTGTTGTGGGGGAGAGAAGAGATGGGTTGGTGCTTGGGATGGGGAACCTCTGTTGGAGTACCACATTGTCGGATGGGCCTGCATCTGTGGTACTGACCAGCTTTTTTTCTATTCCCAGATTCTTGGGCAGGTGGATCCTGCTCTGCTTTGCCAGTTTCTCCCAGTTCTATTTCTATTTGCTTTACCTCCTCTCTCTGTTCCCCCCAACCTTAGCTATTCACATATTCACTGTCTCAAATGTCTTTTATTTCTCTCATTGTGCCTCCTATTGTCTCATGCATTGTCTCTATGCTTCACTCCCTTTTTTCTATTGTCCTGTTCATTTATAAATGCTATGCATCTGTAATGTCATCATTCTGATGAAGTGTCTACACCCAAAATGTTAATTTCTGTTGTCCCCACAGACTTGACCTGTTCAGTGCTTCCAGCATATTCTGTTTATGTTTCAAATATACAGTGCAATATTTTCCTTTTGTTTTTATGGTTGAATATGCTGTAGTTTTATTTGTTGAATAGGGAGAATTCATATAGAACTTTTCCACAGATTAAATTGGTCAAGGAGAATCCACAATGGGGCAAATTGTTTACATTCTGTGGAAGGGATAGGCTTGATGGGCCGGACTGTCTTTTATTCCATGCTTTCTCATCTTTATTCTTGCATAGACATGGAGGGGTCAAAGTCTTCAAGCTCCACCATGCAGGTGAGCTTTGTGTGCCAGCGCTGCAGTCAACCCCTAAAACTGGATACATCCTTCAATGTCTTGGATAAAGTCACAATTCAGGAGCTTACAGGTATGCCATTGTAATAACTTCACTGTTTGTGTTCTTTTAAAATTGCTTGTATGTGTAAAAAAAAAGTTGCCTGACTAAACTTGATAGAACTTAACAAATCACTGCAGTATGTTAAATGATGTGCTGATATGTTTGTAATATACCAATAGATCTCCCATCGTGTTGCTCACGGGAAGTTGTGGGATATGGTCAGTGTTTAACCTGTTTGTGTTGCTGGTGGTGGTTTTGTTTAATTTAGTGTGTCTGTCAGCTGTTTAGTTTTTTTTATGTTGATTGGATGGGAGGAAACGGGAGTAGAAGTGAACTGAAACAAAAGACTTGTAATAGAATCATAGAAGTTACAACATGGAAACAGGCCCTTCGGCCCAACATGTCCATGTCGCCCAGTTTATACCACTAAGCTAGTCCCAATTGCCTGCACTTGGCCCATATCCCTCTATACCCATCTTACCCATGTAACTGTCCAAATGCTTTTTAAAAGACAAAATTGTACCCGCCTCTACTACTGCCCCTGGCAGCTCGTTCCAGACACTCACCGCCCTTTGAGTGAAAAAATTGCCCCTCTGGACCCTTTTGTATCTCTCCCCTCTCACCTTAAATCTATGTCCCCTCGTTATAGACTCCCCTACCTTTGGGAAAAGATTTTGACTATCTACCTTATCTATGCCCCTCATTATTTTATAGACTTCTATAAGGTCACCCCTTAACCTCCTACTCTCCAGGGAAAAATGTCCCAGTCTGTCCAACCTCTCCCTATAAGTCAAACCATCAAGTCCCGGTAGCATCCTAGTAAATCTTTTCTGCACTCTTTCTAGTTTAATAATATCCTTTCTATAATAGGGTGACCAGAACTGTACACAGTATTCCAAGTGTGGCCTTACTAATGTCTTGTACAACTTCAACAAGACATCCCAACTCCTGTATTCAATGTTCTGACCAATGAAACCAAGCATGCCGAATGCCTTCTTCACCACCCTATCCATCTGTGACTCCACTTTCAAGGAGCTATGAACCTGTACTCCTAGATCTCTTTGTTCTATAACTCTCCCCAACGCCCTACCATTAACGGAGTAGGTCCTGGCCCGATTCGATCTACCAAATTCGATCACCTCACATTTATCTAAATTAAACTCCATCTGCCATTCATCGGCCCACTGGCCGAATTTATCAAGATCCCGTTGCAATCCTAGATAACCTTCTTCGCTGTCCACAATGCCACCAATCTTGGTGTCATCTGCAAACTTACTAACCATGCCTCCTAAATTCTCATCCAAATCATTAATATAAATAACAAATAACAGCGGACCCAGCACCGATCCCTGAGGCACACCGCTGGTCACAGGCCTCCAGTTTGAAAAACAACCCTCTACAACCACCCTCTGTCTTCTGTCATCAAGCCAATTTTGTATCCAATTGGCTACCTCACCTTGGATCCCGTGAGATTTAACCTTATGTAACAACCTACCATGCGGTACCTTGTCAAAGGCTTTGCTGAAGTCCATGTAGACCACGTCTACTGCACAGCCCTCATCTATCTTCTTGGTTACCCCTTCAAAAAACTCAATCAAATTTGTGAGACATGATTTTCCTCTCACAAAACCATGCTGACTGTTCCTAATCAGTCCCTGCCTCTCCAAATGCCTGTAGATCCTGTCCCTCAGAATACCCTCTAACAACTTACCCACTACAGATGTCAGGCTCACCAGTCTGTAGTTCCCAGGCTTTTCCCTGCCGCCCTTCTTAAACAAAGGCACAACATTTGCTGCCCTCCAATCTTCAGGCACCTCACCTGTAGCTGTCGATGATTCAAATATCTCTGCTAGGGGACCCGCAATTTCCTCCCTAACCTCCCATAACGTCCTGGGATACATTTCATCAGGTCCCGGAGATTTATCTACCTTGATGCGCGTTAAGACTTCCAGCACCTCCCTCTCTGTAATATGTACACTCCTCAAGACATCACTATTTATTTCCCCAAGTTCCCTAACATCCATGCCTTTCTCAACCGTAAATACCGATGTGAAATATTCATTCGGGATCGCAGCAGAGTTGTGGGAGCGGGGCCCAGGAGTAGTTGGGATGGTGCGGGCAGGTGTCCTGAACCAAATACATGCATGGGAGGAGTGGGAATCGCCAGGGATGGGCAAAAGTGTTACTATTGTGGTAGGGCCTGAGTATAGTTGAGGGAGAACAAGGCCTTGTAGCAGAGAGAGAAAGACTTGTATTTATATAGCACCTTTCCTCAGCAATTCCCAAAGTGCTTTACAGCCAATGAAGTAATTTTGAAGTGTAGTCCCTGTTGTAATGTAGGAAACGCGGCAATCAATTTGCGCACAGCAAGGTCCAACAAACAGCAACGTGATAATGACCAGGTAATCGTTTTAGTGGTATTGGTTGAGGGATAAATATTAACTCTGCTGCTCTTTGAATAGCGCCATGGGATCTTTTACATCCACCTGAGAGGGCAGATAGAACCATGAAGTAATCCTTCATGAATTCATCCTGCCCCTCAGCAGCACCAGCTTAGAATGGTATTTTCACAGCCCTGAAATGGGAAGATGTTATTTAAAATACTTAGTTCAACTACCTTAAATAGTCATACTGTGTACTTAGTAACAACTACTTGAATTTATATAGTGCTTTTAACATAGAAAAATGCCCCAAGGCATTTCACAGAAACATAAGGATTGTTGAGCCAAAGGAGAGATTAGTAAAGAAAGATTGCTCAAAAAGGTTGATTTAATGAGGGTTTTGGAGGTGCAGGAGTTCTGGGAGGTAATTCTGGAGTCTAGGTCCTAGTGGCCGAAGGCAGTGGTGGGCGAAGGGAGATGGGGTGCACAAGTAGCTGGTGTCGGAGGAACAGAAAGTTTGTGGGAGGGGGAGTCTGCTTGTAGGGCTGGAGGAAGCTACAGAGACAAGGAGGGACAAGACCATGGAAGGATTTAAACACAAGGATGAGAATTTTAAATTTGAGGTGCTGGTTGCCAATGTAGATCAATGAGGATGGCGTGATAGGTGAACGAGACCTGATATGGGATAGGATACGGGCAGCAGTGTTTATTGAGGGTGACAATTTGACAGAGAGCATTCAATATGTGTAATCAAGAATGGAGATGATGAAAGCATGGTTGAGGGTTTCAGTGACATGCTGATGTCGGGACAGATGGCACTGTGTAAAACAGTGCCACCTAGCTTTGCGACAGAGCTGGAAGACTTGAATCAGAGGTAAGGGTAATGAATAGATATGTTTAAGTGTGACAGAGCAGGGTGATAGAAATAGCATTATTGGAAGAAAGTGTATGCTTTATGCAAGATTTTTAGTATATGATGTATATAATTTTTTTCCTCTTAAAAATGTATTGCAATTATTCAAGTAATAGAAAACGCCATATGGTACATCCAAACTCATCATTACACATTCAAATGAAAAACAATGTTTAAAAGCATTAAAAGTCCAGTAACAAAAAAAATGGTAATTTTTTTCAGCTCCTTTAGTTACAGTTACTCCTGTAAAACCAGAAGGCGGCAGGGTGGAAGATGGCAGCTTAGCAGAGGTAAGAACTGAACTAGATATCTACAAACAAATTTCATAGCACAGGTATTTTATTTTTTTCACTGGGCATTCGGCTACTATTTAAGTGTTAAATATATTCTGGAATGTTGTGTGTTGTTGAAGCATGTTGAGTGTATCGTGTCCTGGAAGCAATCTTGTAGGCAGTTAAAGTTATGGATCGTGCCATTTAGAATACACATTGTGTTGGTATGATAGTGTTTTGCAGCTGCTTTATGGTGCAACCAGGACTAAGTTTCCATTGTACCTTTCCAAATATGTACAGTACTTGCTTTCTTTTTGTATAATTGGTAGTCTAGGGGAGGGAATACTTTCAAATTCATGATATGGAACCCTCACCTGGAAAAATGCAAAAGAACAGCTCAAACTAGCTCCTGCCTAAGAGGAGGTATTCTCTGCCAAATGAAACAGCAGAATGAGGGAGCGCTGCATCTTTGGAGATGTCTTTAAAAATGGCAGTTCAATGTCAAAGATCCCATGGCACTTTATGGAGACGAGTAGGGAGTTCTCTTGGTGTTCCAGGGAGTTCTCTTGGTGTTCCAGGCTATATTTTTCCCTCCAACTAGCACCACCAATAACAGATTAATGAGACAGTCATCCAGTTTTGTTTTGTGGAATTTCAATATGTGTAAATTGGTTCACCCACATGACACTGACTGCATTTCAAAGTAATTCATTTTGTGAAGTGCTTTGGGATGTTTGAGAGTTGTGATAAGGAGGGATATAAATACACTTATTTTTCTCCAACAATTTAGGACATTTCTTCTACATATACCTAATTTTATAATGTCAGTTCCACTAAATACAATTTTTCTTAAAAAATTCTTTCAAAAAAAACATACAGTTGATCTTCATTTTGATCTCATTTCATTTAAAATGCTTTTTTTCCCCAGGAAACTTGTATAGAAAACAAGCCGGATGGCGTGTCTAGAAAATACATTCCTCCAGCTCGGTAAGGACACACAATTTCATTTTTTTAAAATAAAGTTATAACCTGGCAAACTATTCTTTTGGTTTTATAAAGGGCAATTAAAATATTAATAAACTGGCATTGCTGATGGAGTGAATTTGTGCTCCATGTGCTGTGCCATAAAATGATAGAATCTCCACAACTGCCACGTGATATCGAGTGGCAGCTTTGCACTTCTTCACAAGTAGGGAGGGAAAATCAGAGGGCAAGTCATTGGGCTTGCTCTTGAACACTCCTTGCTCCTGGCTTAAGAACAGCATTCGTGTGGCCTCAAGCCAGTCTTGGTCAAAGAATGGCGTCTTGGAGAAGAAAAATAAATTGAGCAAATTGGTGTTGTACATTACTCTGCAATGTGGTAAAATAGTGACTTTTCAAACTATTAGCATTTTGATTGGCATTTGTTGTGGATAATCCTTACTTCCAGGATGCCCCATATGTCTTAATGAATAAATGTATTACATGTTGTGGTGCTGAGCTGTATAGGCCAGAAAGGTCCCAGGTTTGATACCTTTGCTGATCTTGTGCAAGGTGCCAATAAGGATGCTATAATTAGTCACAGCAGCCTTGGGATAAGGTAGGAGTGCCTACTTATAATTGTAAACCAGTGAACTCTGGTGGAAGTGGGAATATGTTTAAAAATGGGCTGAAGACAGGATATAGCTCCGCTGTGATGCCTTCTGCTGTTGACTAGCCTGTTGACATACATCGCCCCATGAACTTACATTTACACAATGCCTTATCCTGTCTCTTGCATCTCAAAGTACTTCACATACAAAAAATTACTTTGAAGTACAATATCTGTTATGACAGCAAACTGTATATATTCTGTAACTTTATCTCGCCATGAGAGGGAGGGGGAGAATGGAAAAAATTACCTCTCCCTTCCTATTATTTCCTCTAACTATGCACTATAGAGAAAGCCTGCTTTCTATGTAAGTGTCTGTAGATTTTCTTGTAATAGTTTGCAATGAATTTATGAAATTATTTAATATTGTCAAATAGATGGAAAATTGTAATTTCAAATCCTAAAACAGGCTTCTAATTGTTTTCAATATTTAACACTTTTCTCCAAAGATCTTAATTAACTAACTGGTGAATTTAGTAAAATATTTCTTTATTGCGTTGTCAATATTTTAGATGAAAACAATGGATAGCTATATGTTTGTTTTCCTCAGTTAGTGGAACTGCATCATATTTCTGTAACTTAAAATAGCAGATATGTTTTCCTGAGCTCTGTGATCCTTTGGAGAATTGTTACAGTTCTTTAATCTTTTGTAGAATGTTATCCACAGAAAGTGCCAATAGCTTTACTCTAATTGGAGAGGCTTCTGATGGTGGCACAATGGAAAACCTAAGCCGAAGACTCAAGGTAGGTTTGTACTTTATTTGGTCTGATTGATATATATTTATTTATGTTCACTTACTTTTATACAGTTAATATTTTTAAATTGTATTTTTTATAATGGGTTTTACAAGGAAAGACTGCTTACTGTAAGTGAAACCAAGTACATAACAACAATAACTTGCATTTATATAGTGCCTTTAATGTAGTAAAATATCCCAAGCGCTTCACCGGAGCGTTATCAAACAAAATTTGACACATAAGGAGATATTAAGACAGATGACCAAAAGCCTGGTCAAAGAGGCAGGTTTTAGGGAGTGACTTAAAGGAGAGAGACGTGGAGAGGTTTAGGAAGGGAATTCCAGAGCTTAGGTCCTAGGCAGCTGAAAGCACGACCGCCAATGGTGGAGCAATTAAAATTGGGGATGTACAAGAGGCCAGAATTGGAGGAGTGCAGAGATCTCAGAGGGTTGTAGGGCTGGAAGAGATCACAGTCATAGGGGGGGGCTAGTATAATAAATATTGGCAGTTCTCCCATGGCGTTGCTGATGGTGAAGTGAAATAAGTGACACTTGCAGGAAGTGCGCATTACACTCAAGACTTTCACTATATCGTGGATACTTTTCAGAACAACTTACTTTTATTTAAATCGATTTATAACATAAAAATATTCAGACAAGACCCTCAGTATTGTTTTATTGATTTCAAAAGGTATTAATCTTTGAGCATTTTAGATTGTAGAAACATTGTTCAAAATTGAACAGTAGCCCATAGTCCAAAAGGGAATCTATTTATTCTTCAGGCTGATTTCCCATGGCTTGCTAACAGGTACTCTGGGGTCTGAGCGTGATTGTGATGTTTAGCCACCAAGATGGAGCTGTGTAACCTCACCTTCCTCTTTAGGACCACTGCTCAGGTCCTCTAGGGAAGTGATCTAAATAGGCACATCCCAAGTCAGTCTAGTGGATAATTGCTGAGGGAAGTTTCTCTGGAAATGAGCATTCTCCAAATGCTATAGAGAGCAATATTGGAGCCATTGTGTGTTACGTGGTATAACACCTCTCACATCACACTTCAACTGAACAACCTTTTAAAAAGAAAAGTTGTAAATCCCACTTCCTGGTCATGGGGGGGGGGGGGGGGGTTGGGGGCCAAGCTGTCGAGATCAGAAAAAGCAGCTGGAGATAATGGATGTTCCTTCTCTTTAATTTTTTTTTAAAACAATTGTTGTTCAGTTGAAATATGATCAATGTACACAAGACTTTTTATATACCAGGAGATGTCCTGTGGCCTTGCTGATGGTGAGGCTGAGGACACGCCATCATGGTAGTGTTGTCATGAAATGCACAATAGCTCCGATATTACTCTTTGTACTACTGAGGGACGCTTATTTCTAAGGTGCTAAAAGAGAGGAAAACTGGGTGGAGGCAGCATTGTCCTAAGATTTCTAGGGCTTTCATTTAAGGGGTGGGATAGAGGCTATACTTGCAATAGGTACCAGGCCAATGTTGGCCTATCAATGAGATTGGGGAGGCTTCCTGGCCCTTCTGCCTCAATATCCTGCTTTTGCATACTGGGGTGTCCATTTACATTGCTCCCCCAAAGAAGCTGGCAGTGGGCCTTGTGTCTGGTCTCCTAGGACCCATTGGAATTTGGGTCTGGAGGCCATCTGGCAGCTGTTCTCCAACAACAGTCAGAAAGCCGGGGGGGGGGGGGGGGTTGGGGTGCGCAACTGGGTCACTTTAATGACCTGACCTGAATTTTGTAACATCTTGGCCTGGACAGGTGGAGTGCCCTGTTGCTTTCTGCCTGTCCAATGCTTGGACAAGGTGGGAGCAATATCAGAGGCACAATGTGTTATCAAGGTTACTGACTCATGGAGACTGAATAAGTTGAATTCCGTTCTGTCAAATCAACATTATTATAGGACTAATTGTGACACAGGAAATATGTGCTATACACAACATTTATATCATATATGTTATTGAATTCTGTGGGTACTTGTTTTTAAATAGGTGACTAGTGATCTGTTTGATATCATGTCTGGACAGACAGATGTAGACCACCCTCTGTGTGAGGAATGTACAGATACGTTGCTTGATCAGCTAGACCAACAACTGAATGTCACAGAAAACGAATGCCAGAATTACAAGTAGGTTATTAATGCAACTTTTATTATAGCCCAAAATTATACATGGTTTATTATCCAGGTCAATTCCAATTGGAGAATAAACGTAAGACCTCCATCAGCACAACCAAGATTATAAAATTCCAGACAATGTTGTGATGCAGTTAAACATACCCAAGAAAATCATGCTATAGTGTGTTTTTAATGTCTTAGAATAACTTTGTCAAAACTAAATTTCTAAAGATAGTTGCACGGTTATGTCAGGTTTTTAGTGAAACGTAATGCTTCCTGACTAGAAAGTGTGATTAAGTGTTTATATGTTCTTGATTCAGGAACTGTTTAGAGATACTTGAACAAATGAATGAGGAAGATGAAGAGCAACTGCTGGAAGAGCTAAAAGCACTTAATTCTGAAGAGGACCTTCTAATCCAGGAACTTGAAAATGTGGAGGTGAAACGGAAGAAGGTAGCAGATGATTTGGCCACGGTTAGAGCAGAGACAGATAGACTCAATCAAGACGAAGCCCAGTGAGTAGACCCGTTTTAATGCAAGAGTACAACAAAGTATCCTTTATAACTGATGGTGCATGATGTTCTTTACTTCCTCATGAATAGAGAGTACATGAAACAGTCCTTTTGTCACAAGGTTTTTATATTCTCGTACCTAAACCTAGTGCTACAGTGGGAGAAAAAGGAGTTGTATGCTTGCCCCCAGGTGACCCACTTAAACAATGACCACCCACCCCAGTTCCCAGCCAAAAAAAACTTGAAATAAATTCTGATCCATGTATAAGATCCCCCCCCACAGTTAGTCACTGTGGCTCTCCAGAAAACAGGACATTTAATGTATGCTGTCTTCTAGGCACTGCCACTGTTGCATAGACAGGGACAAAGAAGCTTGACAAAAGGAAGCAGGAAACTGGGAGGCTGAGTGAAGGACCAGGCCAGCAACAAATCCATGTCCTCCCCAGTGTTAGTTGCTACTATCCATCATAGTGTTTTGTGTAGAAGACGTTTCTGTTACTTTCAGCTCCCAAAGAGTGACCTAAATTTCTAGTCTTTTATATAAGTGCATATACAGTTAGCTAAAGATGGATTCTTTCAGAAAGGCTTACAGAAATTGACTTATTTTTATCACATTGCATTAGGTACATAAATACTGAAGAATCTCAGCATTATCTCACTACTGAGGCTTTTTTTTTGTTCTAGCCTGAAATCTAGGTTTAGCACCACAGAACAAAATCATTCATTTCAAATTAGTGAAAACACTTGAGTTTTTGGCACCCTGCGATAAACTATAACCAGATGCAAGAGATCTGTTACACTAAAACTTCGTCATTGTTTACATATGACGAAAAGTTTCCAAGAACTTGAAAGAAAGGCATGAATGTGACCTATTCCAAGCTTGTGCAGTTAGCACAATATTTTGTTTATGTAAAAGGTACCAGAGGGAGTACTCTGAATTCAAGAGACTGCAACTGGAGCTTGATGATGAGTTAAAGAGTGTCGACAACCAAATGCGATATGCTCAGATCCAGCTTGACAAACTCAAGAAAACTAACGTTTTCAATGCTACCTTCCACATATGGTAAGAACTATTCAGCTTTATCTGTATTTACTAGACTGATAATGAGTTTAGATTGTGCCGTTGTCATCAGTGCACTTCCTGTGCTTGGGCCAATGTGTTCAGGGACTGCATTCTAACCAATTAAATGACTTGAACTTACAAATCAGGTGAGTCCACATTGACGCACTAGTGGCGTGCAAGGAGAAATAGTAGTCTCTGTTGCTTTGACAGGACTGCAGATCACACTTCATTGTTGACTTGGTTCTGTCTTTATATGTTTGTTTCTGTTCACTCAATGATCATCCAAGAACTGTGGAACATTGGGGCAGGAGAGGAATCTGGTTTTTAATATGTATACATAAACAAGGTGCTGTAGTAGATTAGTATCATGGTTCAGGAATCTTTTTGACCATTTTTCCACAAATGATTTGGAAAAGAGTTACATTTAAGTGCCGTGTTTTAAATTAAAGAAGGTTCACACAAATTTAAAGTTCTCCTTGCAGTCATATGTTGTGGCCACTGTGACACAGAGTAGTTTATCTGTTAATAAACCAGACATTAAAGATGTGTTTACACAATGACTGGAGTCAGTGGTTAATTTATTATCTCGTCTCAGGCATCCTATGAAATCTTGCACATTGTTACGATGACTTGCTCATTTGAACCCACCATGAGGTGATTGATGAGAATCCATGCTTTGGGGGGCATGGGGATGGGGAGCAAGGTAGCTAGTTTTATTGCTGGGCCTAGAGGTGAATTATTGAATAGGGAAGAAGTCAGATGGTCAGTCCATCCACTTCCTATGGTCAGAAGTAACAAGGAGAGAAACGCCTTCATGGTCAGTTATTCGGGATAATATGCTGAGAGAAAGGCATAGGCAGTTAAAGAAAGATGAAAAAGGAACTTGCAATTTGTATCGTGCCTTTCACATCCTCGGGATATCCCCAAAACGCTTCACAGCCAATGAAATATTTTTGACCAGGTAATCTATTTTAGAGGTGTAAACAATTTTACAACACCAAGTTATAGTCCAACGATTTTATTTGAAATTTACAAGCTTTCGGAGGCTTCCTCCTTCCTCAGGTAAATGTCAGGAACTCCTCGAAGCCTACGCATTTATAAATCACAGAACAATACATGGTGATTACAGATAGTCTTTGCAACTGCCCGTTGCCAAGGCAATCACAGTGTTCAGACAGAGAGGTGTTACCTACAGAGCCCCCGAATATACAGTCAACAAAAAAAAACAAACAGAATAAAAAAGAGAGAGAGGCAGAAACATCCGGAAGGCAGAGAAAGCCAGCAAATGACCCGTTATATTAAAAACAGATAGCTTTTGTTCGCTGGTGGGGTTACGTGTAGCGTGACATGAACCCAAGATCCCGGTTGAGGCCGTCCTCATGGGTGCGGAACTTGGCTATCAATTTCTGCTCGACGATTTTGCGTTGTCATGTGTCTCGAAGGCCGCCTTGAAGTACGCTTACCCAAAGGTCGGTGGCTGAATGTCCCTGACTGCTGAAGTGTTCCCCGACTGGGAGGGAACCCTCCTGTCTGGCGATTGTTGTGCGGTGTCCGTTCATCCGTTGTCGCAGCGTCTGCATGGTCTCGCCAATGTACCGTGCTCCGGGGCATCCTTTCCTGCAACGTATGAGGTAGACAACGTTGGCCGAGTCACAGGAGTATGAACCATGCACCTGGTGGGTGGTGTCCTCTCGTGTGATGGTGGTATCTGTGTCGATGATCTGGCATGTCTTGCAGAGGTTACCGTGGCAGGGTTGTGTGGTGTCGTGGACGCTGTTCTCCTGAAGGCTGGGTAATTTGCTGCGAACGATGGTCTGTTTGAGGTTGGGTGGCTGTTTGAAGGCGAGTAGTGGAGGCGTGGGGATGGCCATAGCGAGGTGTTCGTCGTCATTGATGACATGTTGAAGGCTGCGGAGAACATGGCGTAGTTTCTCCGCTCCGGGGAAGTACTGGACGACGAAGGGTACTCTGTTGGTTGCGTCCCGTGTTAGTCTTCTGAGGAGGTATATGCGATTTTTCGCTGTGGCCCGTCGGAACTGTTGATCAATGAGTCGAGCGTCATATCCCGTTCTTACCAAGGCGTCTTTCAGCGTCTGTAGGTGTCCATCGCGTTCCTCCTCATCTGAGCAGACCCTGTGTATTCGCAGGGCCTGTCCATAGGGGATGGCCTCTTTGATGTGGTTAGGGTGGAAGCTGGAAAAGTGGAGCATCGTGAGGTTGTCCGTGGGCTTGCGGTAGAGTGAGGTGCCGAGGTACCCGTCTTTGATGGAGATTTGTGTGTCCAAGAAAGAAACTGATTCTGAGGAGTAGTCCATGGTGAGCTTGATGGTGGGATGGAACTTGTTGATGTTATCGTGTAGTCTCTTTAGTGATTCTTCGCCATGGGTCCATAGAAAGAAAATGTCGTCGATGTATCTGGTGTATAGCGTTGGTTGGAGGTCCTGTGCAGTAAAGAAGTCCTGCTTGAACTTGTGCATGAAAATGTTGGCGTATTGGGGTGCAAATTTGGTCCCCATGGCTGTTCCGTGTGTTTGGGTAAAGAACTGGTTATCGAAGGTGAAGACATTGTGATCCAGGATGAAGCGGATGAGTTGTAGGATGGCGTCTGGAGATTGGCTGTTGTAGGTGTTGAATATTGATGCTGTCGCAGCGATGCCGTCATCGTGGGGGATACTAGTGTAGAGTGCCGAGACGTCCATCGTGGTGAGAAGTGTTCCTGGTTCAACTGGTCCGTGGGTACTGAGTTTTTGTAGGAAGTCTGTAGTGTCGCGACAGAAGCTGGGGGTTCCCTTTACGATGGGTTTCAGGATGCCCTCGATGTATCCAGAGAGGTTCTCACACAGGGTTCCGTCGCCTGATACGATAGGACGTCCGAGTGTGTTGGCTTTGTGTATCTTTGGGAGGCAGTAGAAGTTTCCCACGTGGGGAGTACGTGGGATGAGAGTGTGTAGGATGCTTTGAAGGTCTGGATCGAAGGCCTTGATCAGTTTGTTGAGCTGGTGGGTGTGTTCTTTGGTCGGATCTGCGGGTAACCGTCTGTAGTGTTCCTGGTTGTCCAGTTGTCGGTATGCTTCTTTGCAATAGTCTGTTCTGTTCTGTATGAAGATGGTTCCTCCTTTGTCCGCTGGTTTGATGACGATGTTGCGGTTGGTCTTGAGAGCGTTGATGGCGTTGCGTTGTGCTCGGGTGACATTCTGGACTGTCTTCTGAGTGCGCCTGATGAATGTGTTAGAGGTGTTTGAGAGATAATTAATAGTCAGGACATTGGTTTAACTTCTCATCTGAAAAACAGAACCTCTGACAGTGCAGCACTCCCTCAGTACTGCTCATATGTTTATTGTAAGACGACTGCTGACCAAGCCTTTGTAATCCAGAAGCCTGGACTAATAATCTGGAGGACATGAGTTCAAATCCCACGATGACAGTTTGAGAATTTGAATTCAGTTTTTTATTTTAAAATCTAGAAATAAAAAGCTGGTATCAGTAAAAGTGACCATGAAGCTGTCGGATTGCCATGGAAACCCAACCGATTCACTAATGTCCTTTAGGGAAGGAAAGCTGCTGTCCTTGCATGTTCTGGCCTGTATGTGACTCCAGTTGCACACCAACGTGGTTGACTTTTAACTGCCCTTTGAAGTGGCCAGACAAGCCACTCAGTTAACCCACCACGTTGGGACCTTCTCAGTGCAACTAGGGATGGGCAATAAATGTTGGGCTTGCTAATGACAATAGATAAAGAAAACCTTTGTTTCAATGTTAGACTGGTCCAAAAGCAAGTATTAGCCTCCTGACCTATTGTAAGGCAGCATTGTTTATTATTTTTCTTATTCACAGAAGGGATTTGAAATTAATTAAAGTAACTGAGTTTTGATTATAATAGTTACTCAGCACGTCCAATTCCTGTCTGTAAGTAAAGCAACTTAACAAATTGTATGTGGCCTAATCTCACTGGTGTTTTCAGACCACCTACAGAAAGATTGGAGAAGCACACAGTGAAAAGTACAATATCCATTTCAGATCACGAGGGGGTACAATTGTTATGCCATCGTAAGATTAGCTATTGGGTAGTATGGGCACACTCCTGAACATGAGATGCAGGAACCACTTGCAGGAGTGACCAACACATCTGAACTTGCGAAATCTAAGGCAGACCCAAAATTTGTAACAGTCAGAATATGATCATTTCACCTCTGGGATCTGGACTTGGATCCAGGATGATGGCATAAAATCCTCTTTTTTTTTTTCTGTAAGGATCTTAGCCATTTTCCTATAAGGTCTCACTGATGCAGTACTGCAGGGATGTCCAATCTGTGGCTCCCAAGCATTGCAATCTGACTCTCAAAGCCCAGGCAACTTAGTTCTATTTTCATTTATATATTTATTTGCTATTATTTTTGTTTTGAATTTTGTAAGCCTGAAGGCTTGGAAAGGGCTATTCTTAACCATTGCTTCATTGATGCACAAATCCTAAATAAGTATATAAAAGATCTGTGTATATCAGCAACTTCAGAAATATGCAAATTAATGAGAACATGGATTTTATGTTCCCACCCTCCCTCTACCGATTTTTTTTTCAGCAGGACTGGAGTGGGCAGGGGTAGGAAATGGGTCAGGGACCTGTTCTGCTTGATTCCCAACCATTTTTATGGCCCTTCCATTTCCCGCCGGAAGTGACACCTTACATACAATACACCCAACTATCTATGGATGGATATATAGAAGGGACTGAAATGTATTTTCCAGTGAAAACCGAGCAGTCCATCAAGGCAGATTTAAATGCACAATGGAGCATCTTGAATATGATGCTGTTCACACCCCATTCAGGTCTCGTGCACCCAGGGACTGCTAGTTGCTGTAGACAACAGATCACCCTCCCCTTCATAAAAGCATGGTTTTCCCTTCATCTGATAAAATAACACCAAAAAGTCTGGTCTGCTTTCTCACAGACAACCTAACAGTTACTGAGGCATCAACAGTGGGAGAGAATTTGTGTATGATAACCTGCTATATTCAGCATTGTGTTCTTGGTCTGCAGGCTTTCAAGTGAAAAGAACTAAGCAAAACTTAACAAACAGCACCATGATTTTCCATTTTAAAAATCCCAGTGTCCTTGCCTCAGTACAATTAAAATGAAAGATATAACGTAGAAATGTTACAATTGGAAACAGGAATGATCCCCGTTTTTGTTGCACATTGTGTAGTTTCTATAATGTTTGACGTGGGAGGTTGCAAAGTGATTCTTGTAAATTGGTTCCAGCCGGTATCAATATAAACAATCCAATCTTCGCTCACCCTCTTAAACGCGCTTCGTCTGAAGGCTACACTTGATTTTGACTCCCCGTGTGTAACGCCACATGAGACTGACTAGTAGTATTTTAAAGTCTTTGTGGCTATTTCTACTGTAGGTAAGTTCCGTGTGATGTTGGATGAGACACAATGTTAGAATTCACATTTTGTGTACATGCACAAATGTTATATTTATCTTTTCATTCGTATTGTGTTTTTTTAAATCAGAAAATTTTATCAAAAATTTTCACATCCTTCATCTAATTTATGTTTTATGGCCTTATGATTAGCCCAGCTTCTAATCTAATCAGCATTATGTATGTATTTCTGTGTTACCTTATTGTGGTTATTTTTTATTACTGGGCAATATGAATTTCAGGCACAGCGGACAATTTGGAACCATCAATAACTTCAGACTAGGGCGTCTACCCAGTGTTCCTGTGGAGTGGAATGAGATTAATGCAGCATGGGGGCAGACTGTGCTACTACTGCACTCACTGGCCAATAAGATGGAACTCCGATTTCAAAGGTGTGCAGTGTAATTGTACCTGACAACTGCATTTGGTTTGTGAGAATTGTAAAATGTGTAATGATGAATTTTTGAAGTGAAACCTAATTTGATTAAGATCTTAAGTGCCAAATGAACAATTAATAAAAATGTTGTACTTTTTAATATTATTGAAGCAATTGAGAATAAAATTGGTCTAATTCCTAATAAAGAAGAATTTCAAGTATGAAGTAAGAAAATTGGGGAGCAAGGATAACTAAATCTTGGTACACTTTTTAAAAAAATTTATTAAAAGATATTAATATTCCCTCCTATTTATATGATTATTTTTGCTTAACCAATGTTTGATGTAATTAGGGAACTAAGGATTTACTAATCCAAGGCTGGTAATTAATAATATATTTAGCGTTTACCTGGAATATGTTGGTGATTCCATCCTTTCACCATCTCTAGGTCGGCTTCTTTAGGCTTGATTGGAGCACCCCTCTGGCAGAGCAGGGCTTCTATCTGTTCTTGAGATGCCCCCTGGCTCTGGGGTCATTAACATATGGGAGGTGAACTCCCTGGCCCCTGGGGAGTCGTGCCACTATGGTAGGGGGTCAAAGTCTTGGTGTCAGGCCTGGGGCCCGCGGCAGGAAGATAGAGGTGGCTGGCATTCGGCCCAATAACATATTTTGCTGCAAAAGTTCTTTTGCTTGATGGAGCCTGTGCAGAGCCGTGCTCGGAGAGCGCTTACAAAGGCCCTCCAAGTTTATTCCCTTGTGTTCCCTCAACTGACCTCTGAACACTGGGGCCTGACTGGTAGTCCCTGCATTGAGTGTTCAAAAGAGCAGGAAACTTGGCGGAGGCCATGTTTTCCTGATTTGCATGTCTTTACTGCATACCCGCCCACATAGTTGCTCTAGAGCAGATCTGCCACTGAAATCAGCAGCAGGTGGTAACATAGAGTGTCCCCAAACTGCTTTCTGCCTTTGACCAAACCAGATCTGCTGAAAACAGTGGGGCTGGGGAATGGAAAGCCCAGGCCAATAAGTCTCAGCCAGTTATTCTTGGTGCTAGTCAGGGTCATGCTGAAGTGGCTAGTGGCACTGAGCAAGGCAGGGCTGAAGCGATACTGGGTGATGACGGTGGCGCTGCGGATTATTATTCTTATTTATTTACTCTAACATTGCAGAGAAGTGCTGCAAGTTATCCCAACTGGTGCACTGAAAAATCTAAGTAGGTGATGGAATGATTAGTTTTATCTCTCGAAGAAAGGCAATAGAGAAAATTTCTCATGGCCTTCAGCTGTGGTGAATACTCTTGACCATTTCTTGCAGTGCTTTGAGCTGATTCTTGCAATGATTTGAGCTGATTCTTGAAAATATGACTTGGTTTTGACAAACGAAGAAAAACAAACATATAGTATCAAATGAGATAGAAGGCAGGAATACTACTACTACTACTACTACTACAACAACAACATCATGCATTTATATAGCGCCTTTAACATAGTAAAACATCCCAAGGCACTTCACAGGAGCATAATCAGACAGAAACTGGCACTGAACCAAAGGAGACATTAGGACAGGTGACCAAAAGCTTGGTTAAAGAGGTATCTTGGAGGGCGGTAGGGCTGGAGGAGGTTAGATAAAGGGAGGGGTAAGGCCATGGAGAGATTTGAACATGAGAATGCGAATTTTTAAAATCGAGGCATTGGTGGACTGGGAGCCAATGTAGGTTGGTGAGAGCAGGGGTGATGGGTGAACGGGACTTAATGCGAGTTAGGATAGGGGCAGCAGAGTTTTGGATGAGCTTAAGTTTATGGAGGGTGGAAGATGGTAGGCTGGCCAGGAGAGCATTGGAATAGTTAAGTCTGGAGGTAACAAAAGCATGGTCGAGGATTTCAGCAGCAGATGGGATGAGTCTGGGGCGGAGATAGGTGATATTATGGAGGTGTAAGTAGGAGGTCTTTGTGATGGAGAGGATATTGGGTTAGAAGCTCAGCTCCGGGTCAAATAGGATGTCGAGGTTACGAACAGATTGGTTCAGCCTGAGACACTGGCCATGGAGGGGGATGGAATCGGTGGCTAGGAAATGGAGTTTGTGGTGGGGGCCAAAGACAATGGCCTAGTTCTTCCCAATGTTTAATTGGAGGATATTTTGGCTCATCCAGGATTGGATGTCTGAAATTAGAGGCGGTGGTGAGGTAGAGCTGGGTGTCATCAGCGTATGTGTGGAATCTGACTTCGTATTTTCGGACGATGTTGCTGAACGACATGTAGATGAGAAATAGGAGTGCCATAGATAGATCCTTGGGGGAGTCCAGATGTAATGATACGGAGGCAGGAAGAGAAGCCACTGCAGGAGATTCTCTAGCTACGACTGGATAAGTAAGAGTGAAAGTAGACAAGGGCAGTCCCTCTCAGCTGGACAACGGAGGTGAAGCGTTGGAGGAGGATGGTGTAACACACTAGGTAATAATTATTTATTCAGTGGGGAAAAATTATCTGACACTCCCAAGGTCTGTGCAGCCTTGTTTATCACATGGGAGTGGGAGGGTCATGTTGGTGACATTCCCATATGTCTTGATGTCAAAAGAGAGATCATTCTGCCATAACTTTCCCCATCAATCCAGTTCACCCCAATGGTGTGTGGAGAATGCCTGAAAATGAAGAATATTTTAATTTTGAGTAAATACACATAACTTTATGCAAAATGTTTCTCCATTTTATAGGTATCGTCTTGTCCCTTATGGAAATCACTCATACTTGGAATCACTTACAGACAGAGCCAAGGTCTGTACTGCAGTAGTAAAATAACCTTTTCATTTTTTTTGTTAACAACAGAAAAATGGTTGCATTGCAAGATTGTTCAGTACAATTTTCTGCCAGTAAATTTGAATTTAAAAGCTTAAATTTTAAATGGAAAAATGTGCAGTTTATGAAATAGCTTTCAGAAAAAGATAGGAGTGAAAATTTTTGTAATGGGGAGAAAAAAGGATTAGAGACTGTCTTTTCTCTTGAGACTTAGGTTAAGATCCAGTCCAGAATGATGGGATGAAAGCCAATGACTGTAAGTTAAGTGAACTGGAGGCAATCTCAGCCCATTTCTATTAGACCAAAGTCCACAGTGCCCATTGTTTAGCATTAATTGGCTGCCTTGTTCAGAGAAGCCACAAGGGCGAGTTGGTGTGTATATTTTCTAAGGTTGCGATTAAGGTATCTAATTGGGGGGGAAAAATTTGTTTTAGCCTGCTAATCTATGCTGCACATGATCTAGGACTGCCTTATCTGGACATTAGATCTAAAAATGGAAAATGTTCTATTCCCCACTACTGACATGCCTTTTATAGACATATATAATAAACCAACAGGGTTCATCCTTAGGATAAGAATGTCTTGCCAGGTCGATGTACAAATATTCAAGAAGAGCATAACTTCATTTCTTTTGGGAGTCTTTTAAATGCACATATTGCATTTGCCCGTTTTCTTAAATGTTAGTTTTACGTGAATTAGTTAATGTGATGCCCTTTCCTGTTAGTTTTCTGTTGGTTAAATGTATGACGAATGATTAAAAACAGGATAGTAGTGCCGTCATGGTAACGTATCACAATGGGCCCATGTACGGTACCTTGCAATGGTGGAATGCAAGTTTGATTTTTTTTTTCCGACTGACTTCCCAGTTTTAGCCGTGCCATTGTGAGAAGGAACTTAATGGAGATCAGATGCTTCCCCACAGGGAGGAAGAGTAATCCATGGGCTCTTCTTCCATCTCCCAATAGTCTGTTCAAACCAGCATTATCCACATTCTCGGTTGCAGTTGGTTCCGGGAATGGGAGAATAATAGAGGGAGTTTACCATCAAATAAGCAAGATATCAGAAGCAAAGTGCAGTAGTGTGTTTTTTATTTAAAAACATGTATTTTAAAATTTTTCACCTTTTTAACTTGCTGTTGTAGGAGCTGCCCTTATATTGCTCTGGCGGATTGCGATTCTTCTGGGATAACAAATTTGATCATGCTATGGTGGCTTTTCTGGATTGTGTTCAACAATTTAAAGAAGAGGTTGAAAAAGGTGACACTGGCTTCTGCTTACCATACAGGTACTAAGTAGATTGTTTAACTAATTAAACCTAATCCCATTTAATATAAGAACAGTGGAACATTTCTGTTCAAAGGAAAAGGTGACTCAATGGCAAATGTGTATTCATATTTGAACTGAGTATATTTATTTTTAAAAATATTTTTTAGAAATTGGTATTTAATTGATGAGTTATGCATCTCCATTTTGGGCAACAACATCTGGAACAGAGCAGACACACAAGTCCTTTGCTGCATATCCAGTCAGTCATTGTCTATGCACTTGGAAGAGATTGATCCTAGATTGTGCCTGCCAGTGTGTGTTTTTTTTAAAACAACTTCTGTCCCTCAAGAAACCAAAAACTGATGGGAATGATTCCAAACAAATACTCTGCAGGGGCTCCTCCTTAGCTTCTATAATTCCTGCTTGTGTAATCCTTTCTGTGATGCCTCTATTGAGTGCTGTAAATAGCAATTTATTTTAAGTTGTATTTCAGCTATATCATGGACAGCGAACCAGCATGCTGATGGTCTATGGCCTAGCAAGCCACTCAGTTGTAAAATCTTGCTTAAAAAAAGTCATAATAAGAATAAAACCGGACGGACCACTAGGCACCGCAAACCAAGCCCAGTTGACCCTGCAAAGTCCTGCTCGCTAACATCTGGGGACTTGTGCCAAAATTGGGAGAGCTGTCCCACAGACTAGTCAAGCAACAGCCTGACATTGCCATACTCACAGAATCATACCTTTCAGCCAACGTCCCAGACTCTTCCATCACCATCACCATCCCTGGGTATGTCCTGTCCCACCAGCAGGACAGACCGACCAGAGGTGGGAGTGGCCCTGGGAGTCCTCAACATTGACTCTGGACCCCATGAAATCTCATGGAATCAGGTCAAATATGGGCAAGGAAACCTCCTGCTGATTACCACCTACTGCCCTCCCTTAGCTGATGAATCAGTCTTCCTCCATGTTGAACACCACTTGGAGGAAGCACTGAGGGTAGCAAGGGCACAGAATGTACTCTGGGTGGGGGACTTCAATGTCCATCACCCCATCACCAAGAGTGGCTTGGTAGCACCACTACTGACCAAGCTGGCCGAGTCCTGAAGGGCATAGCTGCCAGACTGGGCCTGCGGCAGGTGAGCAAACCAACACGAGGGGAAAAACTTACTTGACCTCGTCCTCACCAATCTACCTGTCGCAAATGCATCTGTCCATGACAGTATTGGTAGGAGTGACCACCGCACAGTCCTCGTGGAGACGAAGTCCCGTTTTTGCCCTGAGGATACCATCCAACGTGTTGTGTGGCACTACCACTGTGCTAAATGGTATAGATTCAGAACAGATCTAGCAGCTCAAAACTCGGCATCCATGAGGTGCTGTGGGCCATCAGCAGCAGCAGAATTGTATTCCAGCACAATCTGTAACCTCTTGGCCTGGCATATTCCTCACTCTACCATAACCAACAAGCCAGGGGATCAAACTTGGTTCAATGAGGAGTGTAGAAGAGCATGCCATGAGCAGCACCAGGCGTACCTAAAAAAAAAATGAGGAGCCAACCTGGTGAAGCTACAACTCAGGACTACATGCATGCCAAACAGCAGAAGCAACATGCTATAGACAGAGCTAAGCGATTCCACAACCAACGGATCAGATCAAAGCTCTGCAGTCCTGCCACATCCAGTCGTGAATGGTGGTGGACAATTAAACAACTAACAGGAGGAGGAGGCTCTGTAAACATCCCCATCCTCAATGATGGCGGAGTCCAGCACGAGTGCAAAAGACAAGGCTGATGCGTTTGCAAACATCTTCAGCCAGAAGTGCCGAGTGGATGATCCATCTCAGTCTCCTCCCGATATCCCCACCATCACGGAAGCCAGTCTTCAGCCAATTCGATTCACTCCACGTTATATCAAGAAACGGCTGAGTGCACTGGATACAGCAAAGGCTATGGGCCCCGACAACATCCTGGCTGTAGTGCTGAAGACTTGTGCTCCAGAACTGTTCCAATACAGCTACAACACTGGCATCTACCCGACAATGTGGAAAATTGCCCAGGTATGTCCTGTCCACCAAAAGCAGGACAAATCCAATCCGGCCAATTACCGCCCCATCAATCTACTCTCAATCATCAGCAAAGTGATGGAAGGTGTCATCGACATTGCTATCAAGCGTCACTTACTCATCAATAACCTGCTCACCGATGCTCAGTTTGGGTTCTGCCAGGACTACTCAGCTCCAGATCTCAATACAGCCTTGGTCCAAACATGGACAAAAGAGCTGAATTCCAGAGGTGAGGTGAGTGACTGCCCTTGACATCAAGGCAGCATTTGATGAGTGTGGCACCAAGGAGCCCTAGTAAAATTGAAGTCAATGGGAATCAGGGGGAAAACTCTCCAGTGGCTGGAGTCATACCTAGCAAAAAGGACGATAGTGGTTGTTGGAGGCCAATCATCTCAGCCCCAGGACGCTGCTGCAGGAGTTCCTCAGGGCAGTGTCCTCGGCCCAACCATCTTCAGCTGCTTCATCAATGACCTTCCCTCCATTATAAGGTCAGAAATGGGGATGTTCGCTGATGATTGCACGGTATTCCGTTCCATTCGCAACCCCTCAAATAATGAAGCAGTCCGAGCCCGCATGCAGCAAGACCTGGACAACATCAGGCTTGGGCTCATAAGTGGCAAGTAACTTTCGCGCCAGACAAGTGCTAGGCAATGACCATCTCCAACAAGAGAAAGTCTAACCTCCCCATGACATTCAACGGCATTACCATTGCCGAATCCCCCACCATCAACATCCTGGGAGTCACCATTGATCAGAAACTTAACTGGACCAGCCATATAAATACTGTGGCTACAAGAGCAGGTCAGAGGCTGGGTATTCTGCGGCAAGTGACTCACCTCCTGACTCCCCAAAAGTCTTTCCACCATCTACAAGGCACAAGTCAGGAGTGTGATGGAATACTCTCCACTTGCCTGGATGACTGCAGCTCCAACAACACTTAAGAAGCTCGACACCATCCAGGACAAAGTAGCCTGCTTGATTGGCACCCCATCCATCACCCTAAACATTCACTCCCTTCACCATCAGCGCACTGTGGCTGCAGTGTGTACCATCCACAGGATGCACTGCAGCAACTCGCCAAGGCTTCTTCGACAGCACCTCACAAACCCGCAACCTCTACCACCTAGAAGAACGAGAGCAGCAGGCACATGGGAACAATACTACCTGCATGTTCCCCTCCAAGTCACACACCATCCCGATTTGGAAATATATCGCCGTTCCTTCATCGTCGCTGGGTCAAAATCCTGGAACGCCCTTCCTAACAGCACTGTGGGAGAACCGTCACCACACGGACTGCAGCGGTTCAAGAAGGCAGCTCACCACCACCTTCTCGAGGGCAATTAGGGATGGGCAATAAATGCTGGTCTCGCCAGCGACGCCCACATCCCATGAACAAATAATAAAAAAAATTTCTACAGTATAGAATGGGTTAAAACTGTCAATTTACTGATGTGCAATGTTGTATGTCTGTCAACTTTATACATATATGCTACAAATTGCATGTTATCATTGGGGAGTCAATATTTGAGTGTAGGATATGCAATGTGAAGGAGCTACTTATTATTGGTCTGGCATCTGGTAGGTATTGAAGCTGTAAAAGTAGCATAATTCTCTTGTACAAATGGTGTATATATAAGCTGCTGTCTGGGTAGTCTAAAGCTCCCACATAATATGGGTTAGTGTGGATTTTTATGTACCTTTTTTTGTTGGGGCTAATGTTGCAGGGGTGTAATTGCTGAAAGTTAGAGTTTTTCAAAATGACTGCTTTGCTACCGCTCTCCCTAGAGTGGGGAGATAGTCAACTTAAAATGTGACTTCAATAGTTACCTTAAAACCTACCTTTTTAGTCATACCTTTTGGTATCCCCACTTAAATTCCTTTGCTTCCTGCATGGTGTCCTCCCCTTGCCATTGTAAGATTATTTTACGAGTACTGTATAAACACAAGTTGTTACATATGTGAAGTGTTATATATTCATTTTATAGTTTCGGTTTTGCAGTTAATATTTTTTAACCACCATTTTGGGTTACTAGCATGAGTTGCATCATCCCTATCCCCACAGGGAGGAAAAGTAACCACTTTTCAGAACATGTACTCTAATACTGTGGTTAATTAAGTAAATCAGACAAAGAAGTAATAATTGAAAGGAACCAAGTTGGCAAAAATACCAAATAGTTTGTTGTGATGCTTTTTGCTACATAGAATGGATGTGGAAAAGGGAAAGATTGAAGACACAGGAGGAAGTGGAGGATCTTATTCTATAAAAACTCAATTCAACTCTGAAGAACAGTGGACAAAGGCACTCAAGTTTATGCTTACCAATTTGAAATGGGGGCTTGCTTGGGTTTCTTCTCAATTCTACAATAGGTGATTATAGACTATTTCCTTATTGAATCTATACTGCTTTTGCTGAACATTGTTTCAAGGCTTAACCCAATGTTATTGCCTGTACAGGGTGATTCACTGTGCTTTTATGTATGCCTTCCTTGAGAAATAAACCACAAAACCATCAAATAGAAGAACTGGCTGGCAGTGGGTTAGACACTAGCCTTTCACCTCTGGACCTAGCTCCAAATATGATGGGATGAAAGTCTCCTCTGGCTGTTGACTATGAGGATCTTATGTGAAATGGGATTGGGTAGTTTTAGTCCAGTTCCTAATGGCATGGGCGTTTAGCACAAAACTGTCCCCAGTTCTGCATAAGTTGGACTTCTCACACAGAGGCCACAGGATGACTGGTGTGAGAAATGGGGGTGGGGGGGGAATGTCACATTCGTGCAGTAGGGGGTGCTGTTCTAACTCAGGCATATTGTTCCAGCAGAGTGGAGCTTTCCTCTGCATCTGACCTGGGAGCACTTGATGCTGACATGGAGTGCCTGAAATGGAAAGAGATCTATTCCCCAGCACTAATGTGTGTGTCTCCTCACCTTGATGAGCACAAAAATGGGAAAAAAAGGCAAAATACCTTGCACCTCTTTTTATTTGTGGTTGAAATGTACACCTAGATCTTGAGGGCGTGATATACTGAATCACCATGTATTGCACCAATGCAATAGATTACTAAATGTCTGAACTGATTGGGGGGAAAAAAGTGTAATTTTATGTTTGCTTTTTCGACAGATGTTAAATGACTATGTAATGATTGAGTTGTGGAGGACTTCAAATCTAACTTTGTTCTCTGCAATGTAACATTTAATGGTGTAAAATTTTGACGGGCAGGTTGACATACATACTCTAGGTTTTTGCTGTGTTAGTCCACAATTTATTGGTGGCTTGGCCTCTAGATCACATTGGATTGAGTTGTGGCGAGATTTCACAAACCATGTATGTTTTGGTGTCGAGACATTGGAATGAAAGTAAATGTTAACTTTGAATGTTAGGTTTTATTGCAAGGCACTGCATTTAAAGTGTAAGCTCATCACTTAACCTGCAGCTGGGCTGGAGTATGTTACATAGTGGGTTGGAGTGATTACGAGAAAATAATAAGGAATTCAGAAAATGTTGTGAACCACAAAAGCAAAGTACAAGCAGTTTGTCATCCAAACCACTGGATGAGATTACTTTCATTATAATTACACCCACACACTTTTAAAAAATAATTATGTGTATATATAGCAGTTTTATTTATAACAAATTAAGTCTGGCGTGTTGTGCTGCTGTTTGTAGAAGATCGAACGGGAAGAATTTTTCTTATACACTGGTGTCATGGCTGACTGTGGGGCAGGATGCTCTATTCAGTAGAGGCATGATGACATCCACATTGAAGGTTTAAATTTACAATGTAATCATTTCCAGCATCTAATCTATAGTGGATTACTGTAAAATAAGTGCTGTTTATAGTCTAAGAATATACTTTTGTGAAATTGAGTATTATTTCTTAGTAAAAGCCTGTCTACTGATCCTGTTAGTCACCTGGTCTAGTTTTGAAATGTTGTAAAACAGCTCCATTTTAAATCACATCACTGAAAAACAATTGAAAACTCTGAAATGGATTTACAAAATTAAGTTACATATAATATAAACTTGAGAGTTTGTCCAAAGCTGTAACACACACTGTGTTTGAATATTGTTTTAACTCAAACTTCTGCAGTTTGATATTCAAACACCTTGACGCTATTCCAAACAATGCTTAGTCTCTACCATAAATCGAGTTGAAGCTTGTGAAACTCAAGCAATTTATGTGGCCAGAATCCCAAATCTGTTAGAGCCCAGCTGTCTTTGTTAAATAATTTGTTCACATGAATGGAGTGGAGTCTTATCGTTGTACTTTGGGGATTGAGAAGCCTGCCATGATCTTTTGAAGACAGAAGACAGTTATGATGTTGCATGACAGAATCTGGGATTTATCCACTCATGATTAAAGTCTTCAGCTACATCACATCATGTAAGAAAGGACAGTGATCTATGTACAATATTGTAACAGTTTTTTTAGCACCAAGCATTTTATGTTACAATGAGATGTATGCTATAGTATGTCCCATAAAATAACATAGAATGTAAGATGAAAAATTCAGGAGCTGAGGTCCAGTGGTTTTAGAGCACAGATAATGTACTAGAGCTTTCATGAGGGTGGTGGTGTATTCTTTAAATGCTAGCAGTTGTAGTAATATACTGCATCTCTGAGTATCAGTAAGTTGATCTCAGTAAGCATTTGCGTTGCTGAAAAAACTGATGGAGGAGCAACTGTTTTATATCAAAAGTTGAGATAACTTTTCACTGTATAATCTTCAATTGGTGCCATTGTGTTGATGAGACTGGAACTTTGGAAATTGCAGTTATGCATTAATGTGCAAATGTTCTCTAAATATCACAGGTATATAAACAGAATTGTATTTAAGTACTACTTGATGCAGTGTATTGCTGTATATTAGTGCACTGATAAAATCTTTTTAAGGTTACTATATGATAAAAGTACTTTGAATTGCTATATATAATAAAAAGTGGCCATAAACTGAAATATTTCTGGACTTAAGTTGTAGAATTAGTATAATTATTTGCATTTGCCTTCTATTTCCTCCAGTGGTTGGCCAGTACTTCAGAAGAATGGTTATAATAAATAACACCTACAGTGTAAGCTTACTGTCACTGAAAATTGTGACGTTTGATGCCATTCAGTACAATTTCAGATTTACTAGTTTCAAGCTCCACTTAAAGATGAGCTGCCTTGATCAACAGCCCCTTTTTGTTCAATGCATATATTGGGCTGAGTTGATTAACATGGCTGCGGATGGCTGCTTAAACTGTCACTATTTATTTTTAACATTGTGAACAAACCCTCCAGCTTGAACCCAGAAACCTGCTCCATGTGATAAGCATTGATGCTATTTCTAGTCGCAGCTACAGTTTTCCCAACCACAACTTAGCAACTAAAAAAAATATAGCTTGAAGAAATAATACTCAAACATGCTATGTAGCTATAATTATGAAGTATAAAACAAAACCAGATTTGCTTGAGCAAATCCTCAATCTATGGGTGCTAACGCCATAATGAGCAAAATCTTCAGTTCTAGCATGAGCTACATGAGTGCTGAGTTGCAGTCTGTTCTCTGCAAGTTATGTATAATTTAAAATTTGCTGTTGTGCATTATGAAATATATAAATGTCATTTTTTAATAAAAGTACTGGAGGGTTCTCAGTTTCTGATCAATGTCTTACCGATGTATGTGGAGCTTCAATCCAAAGCTAAATACATCCTAAAGTATGAAAACATTACACCAGTGTTGCTCCTTTATTAACTTTACTATAAACCAGCTTGTACCACAAAATGCATTAAAACATTGTCAGTCAAAAACCGAGGGGAAAAAAATAACAAAATTAATGTTAAATTTGCAATTTCCCTCTCATCGTCTCCCCCTGCCCGGGTTTCTGAAACTCTTTTCATGTAGCATTGCTTAGAATAAAATATTGTCTTTTTGACTGAGTTTTGGCCATAGCATAATCTGTGGGGTCAGGTTATTATAACCGCTCTGCTTTACGTTATATGACCATTCTGAGCAAGTTAACTGTGTTCGTTGTATTGAAAGTGTTTCAAAACTTAATATATAAGTTGCTTGTGGAAATTTTATATGCTTCAGACAAATGTATAATGTATTCCTCCATTAGTAATTTGGGGTGAGATCAAATGGCTAATAACCATTTCCCCATCATTTACAGTACTTTGAGCAATAATAAAGATTGTTTTTGCCCTTTACATGTATTTCCTCACCTGGAAAAACAACTTATTTTCATATTCCTAAGGAAAATGTATAAAGCATTAAGACAAACCTCCAACTATGAATTTGAATTTAATCATTTAATTAAAAGTATTTGTGAAGTAATGAAGTAGCATGTAAAGTGTCAGGCTATTCAACATCTATGTACATAAGATTACAATTTTTTTCCACAAATTATTTTAAAAACTAATTGTATACCGCACAGATTAGTGATGTGCAATATGAATTTAGAATTTACTAAATCACTACTGACAGTACAGAATCCGCTAACATTGAAACTTATTTCAGATGGTTTGCTCCTGGAAAAATGTGTTTTAGTATTACTTGAGAAAATTCGGAGATGCTTTCTTCTGTTACACCACTAATTGAGGCCAGCTGCTGCACAACCTTTTTTTAAAAAAACACACAAAATTTAGGTTATCTTTGTGCTAGGAAGACAGTTAATATTTGAGATCAAAGGACAAAAATAAATTGGCTAACCGCTTTCTAGTTTGGTATCACTTTTATAATTTATATAATTTGTATTGTTTACTACCTTGAACCATGGTGTATAGTTCAGTATAAATGCACTTGTTCCAATGACCCCGACAGCTAGAAGCATGCAATCTTCCTTTACGGCCAAAAATTTTGCTCTATGATAAAGTAAAATGTTATTTGATTTTGTCTTTGATATAAAGTTTTAAAACAAATATAAGGGAACATTGGACATCTCACACTAAATTTATAGGTGTACTTAATTGTCAACCAGAAGGCTGCCTGCCATTCTAACTTGCTGACTGATGGTGGGTGTTTGTTAACTCTCAAGCAGGGTGCTGAATGCAATGCTGTGCGTGAGCAAGGTGCTTCATTATGGGGGTGAAGGCAACATCTAATCATTTTTTCTCTGTACGTAACAGTAGTTTGAACAGACTTGAGATTTATTTTTTCTTAATTTATTTGTTTATCTGAAAAATAACTTCTACTTAAGGAAATTATATACAAGTAAAGCTTTAATGCAGATATGGACATTGTAAGTTCCATGCAGAAAGCTTATATATTTAAAAAGAACTTTTCATAAAGTAATCCTGACTTTATCCTCCTTTTACCTTTTTGTGTTTCCACAAGAAACCCCCCCCTCCCCCCCCACAGTTTTTGATAGAAAATCTCCATATTCCTGCCCTCTAATTTGTGGTAGTAAACATTTCCAGCATGGATACACCTACAATTATCAACAAAAATGGCATTCCTCAGGTTATTACTATGGTATTATTAAAGTACCTATACTGTCATATGGCTTCTGGTGCTATATCGAAGCCTCACAGGAATAAAGCATTAAAATTGGAAGGCTTTTTAAAAAAAAAATTGAGTAACAAAATGATTGAAGTTGGTGAAGTCAGTGTTTTACACTTGACATGTGACTTATGATCTTATCAGAACTTTTGGATTGAATTAACTGCCTAACTTAGGGTTACACTAAGATGTATTTTTTTGTTGCAGAGCTTAATTGGTTTTAGCTAAGTTTACAGTTTTTTAATGTGAGCTGCAACCATCTTCAATTCTTGTTTACAATTTTGAGTACAAACTAAGATAAATATAACACAAATTAACAGTTTTTTGAAAAGAGACTTTTGAATCTAATGTGACAAATAAAAATACTTGCCTCTGGAGTTCACTAGGGGTAGAATTTTCAATAGCAATTTTTAATAAGTTTTCATAGATGGTGTTTCTCATAAGGTAAACAAATTTCAGCACCTTCAAGGAAATACTGTGTAGATACTTAACTGGAACAGATGGATCATTGTACCCTAAAAAAGTATCATTAAACTGTTCAGAACAATTAAGGGAAATGAACAGACTAAGATTTTTGTAAATGTGGTATTTACACTGATTTTCACACTTGTGTGAACTAATAATGGTGCATATTATGAAGATCCATTCTATTCCTAATTAACACATTTGCATTAACTAACTAATTAAAAGTATCCAACAGACTTTTGTAATCAAAAAAACAAAACCCTGAATTAATTTTATGTTACTGTATGGGTCAATAGATTAAAAACAATTTAGCCTATTTGGTGGGTGGGCAAATGCAGCACTTGGTACAGCACTGAGATATATAGACCAGGAGGGTCACAAGTCTAATCCCCGATCTGTGCTGAACCCAGCCAAGGCAGCAATAGGAACCCGAGAATAGGAGCCAATTAGGGGATACAAAAAATCAGCAAGGGTATCCACATCTGTTTACTAGCTGGTGATCTGCTGTAAAGTTCTCAAATGCACATCAGGTGAGGACAGCATCAGGCAAACCCGTGATATTCTGCTCCCTGGATGAATAGCCTGTTGATGATCACTATATAGAATCACATCAAGAATGGCAACTTGGGTGAGATAGCAGAAGGCTGGTGATATGTATAGAACAATTCAACAGCACTTTCAGGAGATGAAAGGAGATAATTGGAGGAATAAGCACCTTACAATATTTTCAAATGAACAACACTGATTTTCAGTATGATATGCTGTCCAGTTCAAAAGTTATGTTTCAAATGTTATTTAGAACTAGATTTTGATATAAAGCAAACAAGAATGTAATTTGCTAAAAAAAACATTTAGGCTAAACTGTTTCTATTGTTTGAGAATTACTATGTACTTGATTGGCCCCATGGCTGCTGTTGAGCTGCCAGACAGGAATTTAGTAGTAGTAGTATGTACTTTGTACTTTGAATATGCCTTTTTTCAGTCAACGCAAGTATATTTGGTTTCCCAATGGCTCATTTAGTAAAGGTGCTGTGTAACTAAGCCATACAATGTCAGCTTGGCTCAGTTGATAGCATTGTTCCTGAAGTACTATGTTCATTAATTCATATACTGTTAAGACAAAACTGAATTTGCATGCTTATCAGATTCCAGCCACAAAGGTTCAATATTTGGCTATAATAATCTCAATTGTTATTAACTAATGATTACATTTTTCTCACTCACCCATGACTTCTAATAGTATTTCAGTGTGAGTGAAAGGGGAAGGAACATTGACTTGAAAATTGAGAGTTTCAAGGACAAGGAGCTCTGAATCTAGAAAATCTTCCTTTTTATATGAATAACCAAGAGACTGGAGAAATTTCAGGGCCATACTATTATTAACAATCTGGAGAAAGAGAAAGGAAAACATATGTTGCATTCCTGGTTCTAGTGAAACATTAAGATAGAATTTCAATTTTATATAATACCCATGACATTGCACAAAAAAAGTTCTGGTGATACTATACTTTACCTGGTAATGGAATGACATCTTGCTTGCTATTTGAACACAAGACATGATCCGTAGCACAAAATGATCTTGGATTCTAACCTGCAATAGTCTCCAACTATATTTTTGTGTGTTTTTATCAGAACCTGTGCCTGTAGATGAATAGAGTTTTTCAATGTATCGAATCATAAACCTGTAAAATAAAACAAAAAACATGCAGGAACATTGTAGCTGGTCTCCTGATTGACAGTTTTTACAAAAAAAACTGTCAGTGTTCTTGATGATTCTTTTATAAAGGAGTCTGAAATCCAACTATGATAATTATTCAAACCCTTGACTGCTCAATATTTTCCCCCAAATTGCATTATACATTTTCTACTAAAATCAATTCAGGTATCTTTTGGGGGAAAAAAAACTTCTAACAGTCTGTGCTGCCAAACACAGATGGCACCTTAAATGGAAGAATTTGTAAAGTCAAGGGGTACAAACTGACTCTAATGTGACTCCTGTTTTAGTAGTAAGGAAATGATACAGTAACTTTAAAACTACATTAACAAGAAATTTCAATATGGCTTTATATTTGCATCAAATAATGAAATATGAACTTAATCCTTTGAGTAATGTATATCTATAGCTTTTATCAATATGTTTTTAATTATATACCTTCTAAAATAACTACTAAATGAAAATGATTTGTTAGCTGGGAGTGATTACAAGATAGTGATAGCATCAATGATTTCAAATTATATCATAAAACACAAGCGTAGAGTGCAAATGATTTATTGTACTGATGAGAACATAGCAAAAGCCAAGGATGAGAATAGGACATTTGGGCCACTGAAAGTTGTCTCCCTCCAATTCTTGCAGTCTGCGAACCAAATGTCTTTTGCACATCCCTAAAGTAAAATCTCTACTACACTGAACATATCAATAAGATTGCTGCCTTGAGATCACTCCTGTATATGGATTTTGTGGACAAGTTTTTTTTTTGTCTTTCTTTTCCTGGTGGTGGACATCATGGTAGACATTGAGGAAGTTTCATGTAGCTGGCGCATAATATCATTTACACTGAAAAATTAACTATGGACATTATTGCTGCAGGATTACAATGATAATCCACATTTGATTACTGAAAAGTAACACTCATTTAAAATTCTATCTTTATATAATACAGTGGAATCCTATTTATCATAATCAGCATTAATTTTCTTGTGAATTACACTCCAGCACAATAATCAGTGAGTTATAAAACTGATCTTAAATCCAAAATCTAGGTACAATATTTTCTATATCAAAAATGTCCAATTCTGTACCATATAGATCCGCAAGGAAAAATGCAATGAATCTTAGTCACTGACAGGAAAACCTATTTTAAAAGATAGAAGCACTGTATGAAAACCAGGAATACCTCCAACCAAGCAAGAAATTTTACATTTTTTACATTTCTTAGATGAAGCCAAGGCTGAACTGGGTCTGCAGTATCAACAGGAATTAGACTTTGTGGCCCTAAAAGGACAGGCCTTTTAAACACAGCTCCATCTTTGCAGCACAATAATACAGTACATTGTATGTTATATGGTCCGCTGCTGAGAAAATCAACTGAGTATCAAATAAAAAGTGAACTGTATATTCTGCTTTATAATTCTGAGACTGGTCAGTTGGGTTGAAATGGTCTTTTCCAGTCCTATGCATTCTTATACTGCTCTTGTTGTAATGAAACAGTATATCCTCTCGTTATCCATAAACAATGCTACCTAAACTCCACGAGCAGATTATAATTTGATTTACCTTTCCAGTATTTCCACTGCTTGATATCTTGTAACCTGATGAAGCCCCAGTTGCTCACAAAGAAGGAAAACAAATTCTGCAATGCAGAAAAAAAAATGAAAGAGGGGAAGTTAGGGGCAAGTGAAGTTTACACAAAGTTGGCATTAAAACACGACAAACGATCGCATGCCCCACCTATTAATCTTAATTTTTTGAAACTGCCTGCATGCTGGGAGAGATTCAGCAGGTTATTTTCATTCTCTTTCGCTACATCAACCAGAAACTCTTCCAGCATCTCCGGAGAAACGGCACTAAACACCAACTCGGGTGTTTTTTTGGAGCAGGACCGGCTTCCACCTGCTTTTACAATCACGACTTTATTCATGCCCGCACAACTATAGACCTCCCAACCTGAGAGTCAGACTGGCAAAGGTGCGAGGCCTAGTCAAATTTGGGGGGGCGGGCTTTGGGTTGTCACAACCCCTTGGCTTATTCCGTTTGATTCAAAAATATACCAATAAACGAGATACGTGAATGCAAATTAAATATTTCTGGAAAACTGCAATCTTTCTAACTGTCTCTGGAGGGTCAGAAGCAAATGGCGGCACACCACCCGCGTGCTCGCCTTTACCCGCGGGCTCGCGGTCCTGAGCTTCAGCCTCGCGCAGGTACCGTTAACTTTTTGAATCCGGTCGGTCCGTCAGCACTTGGGTTTGACCAACACCGTCCATACCATTAGAGAAAAAAACAACCTGTTCTAAAGTGAAAGAACAAAATGAACTGAGAAAGAACTTGCATTTATATAGCCTCAGGACGTCCCAAAGCGCTTTACAGCCAATGAAGTACTATTTTTTTGAAGTTTTGTAATGTAGGAATGGTGACAGCCAACATGAGCACAGCAAGATCTCACAAACAGTAAATGTGATCATGACTTGATAATCTGTTTTAGTGATGTTGGTTGAGGGATAAATAATAGCCTGGACACCAAGGCAAACTCCCCTGCTCTTCAAGATAGTGCCACGGGATCATTTATCATCACCTTGAGAGGGAAGACAGATCCTCAGTTTAATGTCTCATTTGAGAGACGGCACCTCCAACAGTGCTGCACTCTCAGTTCTGTATTGTGCTGAAGTGTCAGCATGGATTTTGTGCTTAAGCCTCTGGAGTGGGACCATGAAACCTACAAGCTTCTGACTCAGAGGTGTGAGTGCTACCAACTGAGCCACTTGACAACTAATATGAAACCAAGCTCCTGGGTCCATCCATGCCCCCACAGGAGTAACATGTGAGGCAAGAGTACTGCATCTTTCAGTAACGCTGTGATATTATTTGCAACATTTATAAACCCAAACAAAGAAGCAACAAAAAAAATGCTAAAATGGAATTTGACAGCAAAATTAATGTAAGCAATGATGCTAGAATTGTGGCCTGTTTAAAATGTTTATGGCAAGATATGGGATGCTGTGATGGTCATGTGTTTTCTCAAATTTTAATTTCTAATACTTACATCCCTTGTTATCCCCCCCCCCCCCCCCCCCCACCACGTTAGACTTGCTATGGAAGTGATAGTGAATGCTCCAGGAGAGAGAGTATACTGGCACCATCAACCTGATGAAAGCAGCCTATATGGTTTGCTGATGTGAATGGTGCCAGTATTGGCTGGCTTCTTAAAACTTTCTAATGGTCTGAGTGAGGCCAAGACAATTGAGGGTCGGTAGGGAATGAGTTTGTGGGGATTTGCAGATGAGACATATGGAAGGTGGGTGCCTTAAATACTAGATTTTAAAGTGGGCGTTGAGGGGATGGTAGAGAAGAGTGACATCCAATAGGTAGGCTGAATTGTCCCTCAAAAGTGACAAAAATTTCAATCTTTTAAGTGCAGCTAATAATTTTTGACTTTTATCCTAATCAAAACTTTCTTTTTAAAAGGATGAAATCTGTTTAAAATTCAGCTCATCTGTTATCTCTTTTGGTTGTAAGGGTCCTATGTGAAATTAATTTGGGCACTCTCAGCCAAGTTCTTAGTGGGTCTGATTCTACAGCACAAAACTGATTGACTGTCAATGAAAGAAGCTACAAGGATGACTGATGTGGGAAATGGAATTGTCACATTGGTGGTGTAGAAACTTTCCACCTAAATCAAGGGTTTAGCTGCACCATTGAACCCGCATCTTTCTCTAGCTTCTCTCCTATCTCCCCTCATGCCCTCTCTGAGCTTATCTTGAGCATGAGACCCACCTCCTGCTCCCTAGACACTATTCCCACCAAACTGTTGACCTTTGTGGCCCCCATGTTAGCTGATATTGTCAACGGTTCCCTCTCCTCAGGTACTGTCCCCCTCCCCTTCAAATCTGCTGTCATCACCCCCCTCCTCAAAAAACCCACCCTTGACCCCTCTGTCCTTGCAAACTACCGTCCCATCTCCAACCTCCCTTTCCTCTCCAAAGTCCTCGAATGCGTTGTCGCCTTCCAAATTCGTGCCCATCTTTCCCACAACTCCATATTTGAATCCCTCCAATCAGGTTGCCGACCCTGCCACGGTACTGAAACGGCCCTTATCAAAGTCACAAATGACATCCTATGTGACTGTGATCATGGTAAACTAGCCCTCCTCTTCCTTGTCTGCAGCCTTTAACACGGTTGACTACACCATCCTCCTCCAACGCCTCTCCTCCGTCGTCCAGTTGGGTGGGACTGCGCTCGCCTGGTTCCTTTCATATCTATCCAGTTGTAGCCGGAGAATCACCAGCAATGGCTTCTCTTCCCACTCCCGCACTGTTACCCCTGGAGTCCCCCAAGGTTCTATCCTTGGCCCCCTCCTATTCCTCATCTACATGCTGCCCCTCAGCGACATCATCTGAAAACACAACATCAGATTCCACATGTACGCTGACGACACCCAGCTCCACCTCACCACCACCTCTCTCGACCCCTCCACTGTTTCTCATTTGTCACACTGCTTTTCTGACATCCAGTACTGGATGAGCAAAAATTTCCTCCAACTAAATATTGGGAAGACCGAAGCCATTGTCTTTGGTCCCCACCACAAACTCAGTTCCCTAATCACCAACTCCATCCCTCTCCCTGGCCACTGTCTGAGGCTGAACCAGACCATTCGCAACCTTGGTGTCCTATTTAACCCTGAGATGAGCTTCTGACCACATATCCGTTTCATCACCAAGACCGCCTACTTCCACCTCAGTAACATCACCCATCTCCACCCCTGCGTCAGTTCATCTGCTGTTGAAACCCTCATCTATGCCTTTGTTAACTCTAGACTGGACTATTCCAATACTCTCCTGGCTGGCCTCCCATCTTCCATCCTCCATAAACTTGAGCTCATCCAAAACTCTGCTGTCCGTATCCTAAATCTCACCAAGTCCCGTTCGCCAATCACCCCTGTGCTCACTGACCTACATTGGCTCCTGATCTGGGAACGCCTCGAATTTAAAATTCTCATCCTTGTTTTCAAATCCTTCCATGGCCTCGCCCCTCCCTATCTCTGTAACCTCCTCCAGCCCTACAACCCTCCGAGATCTCTGCACTCCTTCAATTCTTGCCTGTTGCACATCCCCGATTTTAATTGCTCTACCATTGGCTGTGCCTTCAGCTGCCTAGGCCCTAAGCTCTGGAATTCCCTCCCTAAACCTCTCCGCCTCTCTACCTGTCTCTTCTCCTTTAAGATGCTCCTTAAAACCTACCTCTTTGACCATGCTTTTGGTCACCGGTCCTAGTACCCCTTATGTGGCTCGGTGTCAAATTTTGTTTAATAATGCTCCTGTGAAGTGCCTTGGGATGTTTTACTACGTTAAAGGTGCTATATAAATGAAAGTAGCTGTCGTTGTTGTATAATGAGTTTTATCATGCAGCTGAACAGCTGAACTAACCTGAATGGCAAGTGGTTAATGATGATATTGTACAAAGGGTGGGAAGGACTGGTTTTTATTCACCGATGGCTATCTTCCCTTGTTTCTTATTTGCCTTTTTATATAGTCTGACTTCAGCACTCAGCTTTTGATGTTCTTTACTATAAGTCCCATCTGAAAAGCCACAAGAATATCTGTGTTCCACGTTTTATAGTCCTGTAGTGCCACCAAGTGGTTAAAGATCACAGGCAAAGTCAATGAGTTTGTGGTTTAACTTACTCAATAACAATAACTTTTATGGCACCTTTAATACAGAAAAATGTCCCAAGACGCTTCACAAAAGCATAATCAAAAAAATAAAGCTGAACGAAGAAGATATTAGTAGGGGTGACCAAAACCTTGGTCAAAGAGGTACATTTTAAGGAAAGTCTTAAAAGAAGAGAGAGAGAGGTGGAGAGCCAGAGGGGTTTAGCCTTTGCACCACATCCATGATCTTTGAAATCTCCTTGCCAATATTATTGATTTAAATGCTTGTCACTCTTATTAATTTTGCAGCATAGGTATATGATACACTGAAAGAGTTTCTCTTCATTTGGCTAGTTGTAGCATCTATATTCTGGAACCATGCAGAACGCTTCTTAATTATATTACCATTACCTGTCAAGAAGTACAGTTCCCCATTCTCTCTAGAACTGTGATCATCATGGTTTAGGTAAATGGACAGCCACTCACTTGTTAGCAGGCTTGGTGAGATCTATGCCAATCAGTTTTTTATTATTAAGCTTGAGGAACAACATCTCATCTTTCTACTAGGCACTTTACAGCCTTCTGGCTTGAGTTTACCATCTTTAGACCTTAATCAATGCTCCTGCTTTGTCTTGGACAGCAGGTCCTGGTAATGAAGGATGGCTGCACCAGAGCCACTGGGAGTGGAAGCAATGTGGGCTGGCGCTTGGGGTGGGATCCTCTATCGGTACATAGCCAGCGGGGTAGTCCACACCCCTGGGGTCCATCTGCTATTATTTCGCCACATTCCTGGGCCACGGGAGCCTTCTCCTTTTGCCAGATTTTCCTTTCCTCCCCTTCTGCTATTCTGTTGTAACCGTTTACACCTCCTGCGAACTCATCTTTTGTTCTATACTTACCTCATTATCTTCTTCTTTTGCATTGTACCATCATCACTTTTGTCATTTAGTCACTCCTGCCCTCCACACTATTACAGACCTCTCCCTTTTGTTCCTTTCCTGCCCGCCTTTTCCCTAGCTCTGTACTTGCTTAAAAGCTGTTCATGTCTAACATCTTACAGTTTTGATGAAAGGTCATTGACCTGAAACGTTAACTCTGTTTGTCTTTCCACAGATTCTGTCTGACCTGCTGAGTACTTTGAGCATTTTCTGTTTTTATTTCTGGTATTAAAGCTTTCTCTATAAACAGAGAAATCTCATACAGATAGCACTGTGCTTTTCACTGTGCCCTCAAAACAGAATACTGATTTTAGTTACAGAGACTCATGGAATGGATTGATCAGTGAACTACAACACTTTCAATGCATTAGTATTGATGGCCAACAAACTTATGATAATCTAATGACAAATTATAAAATAACCTTCATATTTTGGAATTGAAGACCGAGAGACAAATAGATATTTTAGTAAGGTTTTGTTACATTACAAAAATGACCACACTTCAAAAGTACTTCATTGACTGTTAAGCGCTTTGGGACATCCTGAGGTCATAAAAGGCGCTATATAAATGCAAGTTCTTTCTTTAAGGTTGGAAAAAATAGAGAGAAACGGAGAGGGGGAAGGAGAGAATCAATAAATACACATTGATTCACATAAATATTGATTCTCTCCCTTTCCCCTTCCCTTCACTCTTTTTTACTAACCTTACTAAAATGTCTGTTTGTCTTTTAGTCTTCAGTTCTGATGAAACATCAGTAACCTGTTTTTTCTCGATGTGGAGATGCCGGTGATGGACTGGGGTTGACAATTGTAAACAATTTTACAACACCAAGTTATAGTCCAGCAATTTTATTTTAAATTCACAAGCTTTCGGAGGCTTCCTCCTTCCTCAGGTGAACGTTGTTGGAAATGAAATCCTCGAAATGAAATCGCATTTATAAATCACAGAACAATGCTTGGTGATTACAGACAGTTTTTTCAACTGCCCGTTGCCAAGGCAATCAGTGTGCAGACAGACAGGTGTTACCTACAAGGTCTCCGAATATACAAATCACCAAATAAAAAACAAAAAAAAAGAGATAGAGAGGTAGAAACATAGAAAAGACAGCAACTGACCCGTTATATTAAAAACAGATAACATTTGTTCGCTGGTGGGGTAACGTGTAGCGTGACATGAACCCAAGATCCCGGTTGAGGCCGTCCTCATGGGTGCGGAACTTGGCTATCAATTTCTGCTCGACGATTTTGCGTTGTCGTGTGTCTCGAAGGCCGCCTTGGAGTACACTTACCCGAAGGTCGGTGGCTGAATGTCCTCGACTGCTGAAGTGTTCCCCGACTGGGAGGGAACCCTCCTGTTTGGTGATTGTTGCGCGGTGTCCGTTCATCCGTTGTCGCAGCGTCTGCATGGTCTCGCCAATGTACCATGCTCTGGGGCATCCTTTCCTGCAACGTATGAGGTAGACAACGTTGGCCGAGTCACAGGAGTATGAACCATGCACCTGGTGGGTGGTGTCCTCTCGTGTGATGGTGGTATCTGTGTCGATGATCTGGCATGTCTTGCAGAGGTTACCGTGGCAGGGTTGTGTGGTGTCGTGGACGCTGTTCTCTTGAAAGCTAGGTAATTTGCTGCGAACGATGGTCTGTTTGAGGTTAGGTGGCTGTTTAAAGGCGAGTAGTGGAGGTGTGGGGATGGCCATAGCGAGGTGTTCGTCGTCATTGATGACATGTTGAAGGCTGCGGAGAACATGGCGTAGTTTCTCCGCTCCGGGGAAGTACTGGACGACAAAGGGTACTCTGTTGGTTGTGTCCCGTGTTAGTCTCCTGAGGAGGTCTATGCGATTTTTCGCTGTGGCCCGTCGGAACTGTTGATCGATGAGTCGAGCGTCATATCCCGTTCTTACTAGGGCGTCTTTCAGCGTCTGTAGGTGTCCATCGCGTTCCTCCTCGTCTGAGCAGACCCTGTGTATTCGCAGGGCCTGTCCATAGGGGATGGCCTCTTTGATGTGGTTAGGGTGGAAGCTGGAAAAGTGGAGCATCGTGAGGTTGTCCGTCAAGTTCACCATGGACTACTCCTCAGAATCAGTTTCTTTCTTGGACACACGAATCTCCATCAAAGATGGGCACCTCAGCACCTCACTCTACCGCAAGCCCACGGACAACCTCACGATGCTCCACTTTTCCAGCAGTCGAGGACATTCAGCCACCGACCTTCGGGTAAGTGTACTCCAAGGCGGCCTTCGAGACACACGACAACGCAAAATCGTCGAGCAGAAATTGATAGCCAAGTTCCGCACCCATGAGGACGGCCTCAACCGGGATCTTGGGTTCATGTCACGCTACACGTTACCCCACCAGCGAACAAATGTTATCTGTTTTTAATATAACGGGTCAGTTGCTGTCTTTTCTATGTTTCTACCTCTCTATCTCTTTTTTTTTGTTTTTTATTTGGTGATTTGTATATTCGGAGACCTTGTAGGTAACACCTGTCTGTCTGCACACTGATTGCCTTGGCAACGGGCAGTTGAAAAAACTGTCTGTAATCACCAAACATTGTTCTGTGATTTATAAATGCGATTTCATTTCGAGGATTTCATTTCCAACAACGTTCACCTGAGGAAGGAGGAAGCCTCCGAAAGCTTGTGAATTTAAAATAAAATTGCTGGACTATAACTTGGTGTTGTAAAATTGTTTACAACTGTTTTTTCTCTTTACAGGTGACCTGCTGCGTTTTCCAGCATTTGCTGTTTTTGTTTCAGATTTCCAGCGTTAACATATTTTTCTTTTTATAGTAGAATAGTTTATAGCATACCAGTCAAGTATAAACAACATTCTAATAGTAAATTTAATCATAGTGCCCAACAAAATGGAGTGACAGTGTTGGCTTTGGCAGTATTTCCTTCAAACGGAGTGTGACAGTTGGGATATCTGGTACAAGGAACGGTCTTAAAGTGTAGAGGCACAATTATTAAGGTTTTCAATTAATTTTCATCAGTAGCAAAGAACACAGAACTCCAAATATGATTCAGTCACCACCAGTCACTATTCACTATACACCAGTCACCATTCCTGATCGTTTTAGACTTTGTAGAGTCAGAACTCTGACTCAAAGCAAAATACTGCGGATGCTGGAAATCTGAAATAAAGACTGATACAGGTCAAACAGCATCCGTGGAGATAGAAACAGAGTTAACGTTCCAGGTCGATGCCCTTTCATCAGAACTCTGACTGCTTTTATTTTGCAAACATCTATTTAAAAGATAAATGATTTTTGGTGATATTTCATTCCGCAGTTACTGAAATAAACCAGTGTAATTTCCCCGTATCTGGTTTCATTTCGTGCCTGAATAGATATTTTTCTTCTTAATACGATTATTTCGAAAATAAGGGACTAGAACAAACCGCGTTGCTGTTTTGATGTGCCTTCTTCAGTTTCCGTAGTTGACCTTCCGCAGGGCATTCACGGTGGTGGTTTAGAAAAATGGCGGAAAGGAATTCAGAAGGAGCACCGGAGTTTGCCAAACGCCTAGACCCGAAGAAGGACAATCTGACTAAAGAACAGATTGAGTTCATGCGGAAAGTAGAGCTGGCTCAGTGGCAAAAAAACCTGCAGAAACGGCGCGGGAGGAATGTGTTCACAGGCTTAGCTATCGGGGCCATCGCCTTGGGCATCTGTATCCTTGTAACATGTTTAATGCTTTGGTGGAGATGAGCATATAAATTTAGATATTTAGCTTGGGCATCATTATAGATACAGTCGCTTCACTTGACTAACAGGCTAGTTTGTGTGAAAGACCAAATCATGTTTTTACGGCAATTTCATGCTAACGCACGTATTCATGCACCAGCAAGTGAAAATGATGTGTCTAAAGTTTTCTTATTATTTAGGATGTATAATCTTCATATGCTCGACTTCCCTTGGTGGTATTGAAAACTGGTGCTTTTAGATATCAACGTCGTCTGCTGTCAACATTGCGACATCTATGATTAAGGAATAGGGAGACAGATTATAAACTCATAATTCAGTTCAATTGCTATCTGCTCTAGCGAATGCCAGTTACGAATTTAATACTTGCAGATGTATACCCTGGACATGTGAAAGGAAAACGAATCCATAAGTAAACTATAGATAGTATAGAACCAGCTAAAGCTGAACAGAATGTAGAGTGATAGTAGACTGAGCACTCAACAAGTTACTGTGGAGCAGCAATTAACAAAGTGAATAGAATGCTGATTGCATATTCTTGAATATTGCAAAATAAGTATAGGTTGGAGGATGTCATGCTAAAACTATATAGTGCCATGACTTTGTCCAATTTTGATTACTAAGACCCAAGAGAAATATTCCAGCCACGGAAATAGTGCAGAGAAGTTCCACAAGCCTGATCCCTCCTATCTGAGGATTGTTTTATCAAAAAAGACTTGAAAAACTGGGGTTGCTTAGCCCTTAATAGAAGTTAATAAGAAATCTGGATTACTATTTTGAATTGGTGAGCTGTGAAGAGCAGTGGAGTGCAGAGGCAAGCTGAGTGTGGAGTTTAGCATCAGTGGGAATTTAGCTTTGAGATGAAGTTGGCTAAAATTTATATTTGAGGGTTTAAATCACTAAATTGGCTTTAAGAACGTAAGAAATAGGAGCAGAAGTAGGCCATAGGGCCTCTCGAGCCTGCTACGCCATTCAATCAGATTCTGGCTGATCTTTGACCTCAACTCCACTGTCCTGCCCAATCCCTATATCCCTTGATTCCCCTAGAGTCCAAAAATCTCTCCATCTCAGCCTTGAATATATTCAATGACTCAGCACCCACAGCCCTCTGGGGTAGAGAATTCCAAAGATTCACAACCCTCTGTGAAGAAATTCCTCCTCATCTCAGTCTTAAATGGCTGGCCCCATATCCTGTGATTATGCCCCCTAGTTCTAGACACTAGCCAGGGGAAACAATCTCTCAGCATCTACCCTGTGAAGTCCCCTCAGAATCTTATATGTTTCAATGAGATTGCCTCTCATTCCTTTAAACTCCAGAGAGTATAGGCCTATTCTACTCAACCTCTCTTCATAAGACAACCCTCTCATCCCAGGAATTAATCTTTAAACCTTCGTTGCACCACCTCTAAGGAAAGTATATCCTTCCTTAGATAAGGAGACCAAAACTATATGCTGTACACCAGGTGATGTCCCACCAAAGCCCTGTACAACTGAAGTAAGACTACCTTGCTCTTGTACTCCAGCCCCCTTGCAATAAAGGTCAACATGCCATTTGCTTTCCTAATTGCCTGCTGTTGTACCAGCATACTAACTTTTTGTGTTTCTTGTATGAGGACACCCAAGTCTCTCTCAACACCAACATTTAATAGTTTAAAAAATATTCTGTTTTTCTATTCTTCCTACCAAAGTGAATAACCTCACATTTTCCCCACATTATACTCCATCTGCCACCTTCTTGCCCATTCACTTAACCTGTCTATATCCCTTTGCAGACTCTTTGTATCCTCACAGCTTACTTTTCCACCTAGCTTGTATCATCAGCAAATTTGGATACATTACACTTAATTTTATTTAACTCATAAGAGAAAATAGTTTTAGTTTAGTATGGGGGTGACAGCTGTAGCCCGTGATGTGGAAGGTCCTCAATACTTAGTGAATTCAGGATGACCATGTGTGGGAATTGTCCCCAACTGCTTGCACTCAAGACCAAAGCTCTGAGGAGCAGCTGGGAACACCCTGTTACATATGGGAAGCTGAAGAATTTCTGGAGGTGGTCACTCTGCAATCAGAGCAGGTTAATGAGGAAGAGCAGTGGGTGACTATCAGTCAGGGTACTAAGAGGGCCAGGAAGCAATCCCTTTAGACTGTTGAATTTACAACAATTATTCAGTACTGAAAGCTTGACAATAACATCAATCCAGAGGAGGACAACCACTAGCAACATTCTTGCATTGAGAAGCAAGTGGTTGCCAAGATGGGAGTGGGGGTGGTGAAGGGCAAGTGATAAGCAGACATAATAGGAGATTCTATGGTCAGGGAAATAGACAGGTTCTTTTGTAACCGCAACCAAGAGACACGAATGATTTGTTGCCTCACAAGTGCAAGTGCAAGAGCAAGGGAAAGAGTGGAAAGAATGCAAAAGATTGTGGAGAGGGAAGAGGAATGGTCAGAAATTGTTGAACCATGACCAAAGATGCTGCAAAGGGAATTTCAGGAATTAGCTAATAGATTAAAAAGCAGGTACTCAAGGTAGTAATCTCAGGATTATTCTTGATGCCACATACTAGTCAGTATAGAAATGGTAAGGGAGATAAATATGTGGCTAAAGAGATGATCAGTGGTATAAGATACTGGGACATTGGGACCAATTCTGGGATAGGAGTGTCTTGTACAGGATGGCAGGGCTTCACCTGAACAGGGCTGGGACTGATGGCCTTGCTAGGAGAATACCAAGTGCTGTGGGAGGGAAAGTTTAAACTATTAAGGCAGGGAGGAAAGAAAAAGACAGACAACGATGCAGGAAGAAAATAAAAAAGGGCAAAGGGTGTAGAAAAAGGTAAAACAGGAAGCAATAAAAAGGGTCAGAGGCAGGAGGGGTTGAAAAGAGCAAGATTGTTTGACTGAGAGGCAGATTTGAATTTTCTGTATATAAATGCACAAAGTATTCTGAATAATATTGGTGAGTTAGAGGCACAAATTGCATCTGCAGTATGAATACAGCACGACGGGGGGGGCTAAACATTCTTGGTTATAAAATATTCAGGAGGGGTTTGCAGTATTAATGGAAGATTCATTTACAACACTAGAATGTAAGATGATATAGGGTACAGTGAAAAAGCTGAACATGTTTGGTTAGAGTTAAGGAATATGAAGAAAGCTGTTACTCTATTGGGAGTTTATCATAACTGGTAAATAGTGAAAAGGAGATAGAGGAAGTGCAATGTAAATAATTTAGAGAAAAATACAGAAATGACAGAGCTATAATCATGAGTGACTTTAATTATCCAAAAATAGACTATTGTATTGTAAGTGGCAAGTAAGTGGAGGTGTTCCCACAATGTGTCCAGGACTGCTTTCTGGGTCAATATATTTTTAGTATGAGGAAGGTGATAGAGCTGGATCTAGTCCCAGGAAATGAAATGGGGCAAGAAGGTAAGGGAACGTTTAGGAAACAGCAATCATATGGGTTTGCTATAAAAATTAAAGAGTGGTAATAATGACTGGAGAAAAAAATCAAATTTAGATGAAATAAAAGAGCACTAGTCCAGATAAACTGGAAAGAAAAATTTGCAGATAAGACAGTGGGCAAATAAGGGGAAACTTTCAAACTGGAGATGGTTAGGGTACAAACTTAACATATTCCCAGAAGAAGTAAAGGGAGTGCATCAGAAATTGGAGATCCTCGGATGTTTTTGGAAATTAAAATTAACATGAGATTTAAAAAAGAGAATAAGACAAATCTAGGGTTAATAATAAAAAAGAAAATCAAGTGGAGTATGGAAAATATAGACGGGAAGCAAAATATTAGCAAGGCTAGGGGTATGAAGAAAGACTGACAGGGAGCATAAAAGAAGAGTTAAGGATTGTATGAAGGGCTAATTAGAGGTGAAAAACAAATCTCTTGGAGAATGAAAGAAAGGTGGAGATACTAAAAGAGTATTTTGTTTCGGTTTTCACAGTTGAATGATATTGTGGGGTTGAAAGAGTACAAGAGGAGAATGTGGAGCAATTAGATAGAATAACTACAGATAAAGAAGTAGTACTGAAAAGTTGGTGGAAGTCATAAGTAGAAAAAGCACCAGGCCCTAACGGCGTGCGTCTTAGAATTTTGAGGGAAGTCAGTGAGGTCATAGCTATGACTACAATCCTTCAAATGTACTTGGATATGGTATTTGTGCCAGAGAACTGGGGGATCAAATTAATACTCATTGAAAGCTGTATTAATTTGAGGATAGCTAGCGTAGATTTGTAAAAGGCAAGTCATGTCTGACAAATTTAATGGAGTCTTTTGAGGAAATAATAGTGTATTAAAGGAAGTTGTACAAGACATTAGTAAGGCCACACTTGGAATACTATGTACAGTTCTGGTCACCCTATTATAGAAAGGATATTATTAAACTAGAAAGAGTGCAGAAAAGATTTACTAGGATGCTACTGGGACTTGATGGTTTGACTTATAGGGAGAGGTTGGATAGACTGAGACTTTTTTCCCTGGAGAGTAGGAGGTTTAGGGGTGATCTTATAGAAGTCTATAAAATAATGAGGGGCATAGATAAGGTAGTCAAAATCTTTTCCCAAAGGTCGGGGAGTCTATAACGAGGGGGCATAGATTTAAGGTGAGAGGGGAGAGATACAAAAGGGTCCAGAGGGGCAATTTTTTCACTCAAAGGGTGGTGAGTGTCTGGAACGAGCTGCCAGAGGCAGTAGTAGAGGCGGGTACAATTTTGTCTTTTAAAAAGCATTTGGACAGTTACATGGGTAAGATGGGTATAGAGGGATATGGGCCAAGTGCAGGCAATTGGGACTAGCTTAGTGGTATAAACTGGGCGACATGGACATGTTGGACCGAAGGGCCTGTTTCCATGTTGTAAACTTCTATGATTCTATGATTCTATAAATGCAATAGATGTGTATTTGAATTATTCAAAAGGTGTTTAAGTTGCTACATAGAAGGTCTGCTGATAAAATTAAATTATACATTAAAGGATGTGGCAGCAAGAGTAGGAAGTTAGCTATAGAATAGAAAAGAGAGTAGTGCTTAATGAAAGTTCTGTGGACTGGCAGGATATAAACAGTGTTGTCTGCTGGTGGTTAGTGTTAGAACCATTGTTCGTGTATTTGTGTGTGTTTTTTATATATATATATACTCCGGTATAGGGGCACAATATCAATTTGCAGATAAGAATAAAAATAGGGAGCATGGTTAACTGAAGAGGACTGTGTATAACTTCAGGGGACATATACGGGTTAGTAGATGTTAGATGAAATTTAATGCAGAGAAAAGTGAGGTGAATTATTTTGAGGGGTAAAATGAGCATTTAAAAAAATATATAGATAGGAACATAGAGTATAAAAGCAAAGAGGTAACGCTAAACCTAATTTGTGAACCTGATTAATGAAGTAATAGAGATTTAAGGCGTGGTGCAACAGGTTATTTTCATACATTTGACTTTTTAAGACAGTTCAACATGGTTCAACAGTAGTGGTGGATTTTTTAGTTATTTCAAAAATTGGTTTACAACGTCAATGCTGAAGATTTTGAGCATATTTGTTCAGATGTATGAATGTTTCCTTAATAATCTCTCTAGATGGATACACATTTTTTTCAGTGTCACAGGAACGATTTTTGGATGATTTGGAAGAAGAAGCAAAAGGTGTTCGAGCAAGTGGTGGTTCCAAGACTTCAGTAAACTGAAACACTTGGTTTATACAATTTGTGTATCGCTTTTTTCTCAGCAGATTTGCGACTGATCGAACTGAACAATTGTGCAGCCAACATGTAATAAAAAAAGAAAATTTAAACATCTTGGATCAAAATGTGCATTTTTCAGAGTGCACAATGGCTTTAATTTTCTGCCTGTCACTGTCTGCCTTGATCTAGGAATAATTTTGTAGCTGTGCAGCTGAAAGGTATGTTTTGCTAAATCCATGTCTTGAGATACCAGCTGTATGTAAGGCAAAATTGAATGTATGCATTTGATGCACTATCAATAAAACTTGGAACTTTGATTATAATTTTTCAATTAATAACCATATCTAAGATTTGAAAAGAATTGTACAAAATCATGGTTTAGTATTTCATGTCTCATTAATTCCATAGCCTTGAAATTAAAGTCCATATTATAAAATAAATCTTCATAAAGTTGTGAAACCTAACATGATTTGGGGCATATTGAGAGTTCCTTGTGATAAAAACGTTGCTGATATTGTACAGATATTTAAATAGGGGAAGCGGAAACCTTAGTGGATCCTGTTTTCAAAAGCCATGACTATAGGAACAATCTTTGCATTTTATGGTAGGATACTCAGATCAATTTTAGTCATTCCATCTCGCCTTTTGCATTTGAAGCTACTGTTCATAGCTAGCCATGCTGTACAGTGCTCTATTCACACGACATCCTGGGTACTATATCCATTTCTGCTTACTGAGACACGAAGGAGATGTTTAAGTCTTGGAGGTGCAGATAAGCGTGATGAAATTGATCCCCAGGATCAGAGGCCTGAGTTAGAAGGAAAGGATGGAGAAACTTGTATTATTTAACCTTGAAAAGAGACAAATGAAGGGGGCTCTCTTAGGGGCGTATACAATGGTAAGCAGCGTGGAAAAGATACATCCAGAACAGAATTACAAATTGGACCATGACAGTAGGACAAGGGGCACAAGTTCAAATTAGCAAAAGGCACATTCAGTAATGATATCAGGAAGTTCTTCATACAGAGTGATCAATGCATGTAATAGTCTTTCAGGTAAGGTAGTGGAGACAAAATTCCTGCACTCATTGAAGAAACAATTGAATGTTGTGATGGGGGAACTATAGGTTCTTTCTGGATGGCTAGACTGAAAGGCCCTCTCATATCTGTCTTGTAAATGTGTAACATTAAAACAGAAAGCATAAAGTGTTACTTTATATATGTTTCATGTTACTCAAGGTTGCCATTGTCTTTTGAACACAAACATAAATGGCCTCATTGAACATTTGAGATGGCAAGATTTGCAAGCGATCATTACTACTTTTACACTATGTAAAATATATATTCCATCATGCTTTACCCTCAAAGGTGTAAAATTAAGAATACTATCTTTTCACATCCTCTATATATTTAATGTACTTTGCAGCCCTGAAAATGCATGATTTGTTCATAAGAATAGGGAGGGGAAGGCTGAGGGACAGAGAGAGTTACCCCTGGGACATAGGGCATAATTTTAACCAAACCAGCCGGACAGGAAACGGTCGGGTTCATGTCGGGCATCTGCCCGATTTTACTATCCATAGACTTAAATGGAGAGTAAAAACAGGATCGGGTCAGCTGCCCATCAGTTTCCTGTTGGGCAGGTTAGGTTAAAATTACCCTCAGATTCTAATTTAGCTCTCTGCTGTTTGCAAGAGTTCTTTGTGAAATTGATTTTGGCAGTCTTGACCCAGTTCCTATGAGTAGCTTTTCAAAGTACAAAACTCCCACAGGTTGGTTCTGTCATTCAGAGGCCATAAAGATAGGTGATGTGAGAAATTGAAAAACTTGCATTTGTGCAGTTGGGACTGTTCTTCTGAAGTTGATGTTGAAGCCCCTCATTGAAAGATGGATATAACTTTGCTTTGTACTTTGGAGTATATGGTACTGATATTGGGAGAGGGGGATGGTTTTTGGCACATTTGGAATGCTGATTAGGCAAGTTAGAGAACTACTGAAGTGCAGAAGTCTGTAAAACTAAGCTTTTTGAGTTACTTTCAATGTGATTTTTGTACCACAAGGTCTTGTGTGTACAGCATAGTATAATAGGGTCTTCAGCTTTTTCAAACAATCTCCAGCCACAGTTATATACAGAAAAGAATATATTTAATAATAAATGGGAACTGTAGTACAGATCAGCAATACAACAGTAATAAGCCTTTTGCCTCTTTCTCTCGCTTTTCCTTAAAACAACCTTCTGGGTCTTGCTTCAAAAGGCCAATATTCTCCTCGGCTCCCTGCTAAGGATGTAAAGAGCCACAGCCTGCCCCACAGGAACATTACAGCACTATAACAATGAAGTGGTATGCTATTCCTGTTAAAATTGTGAGATACTAGGTGAACAATTTTCAAGTTTTACAATCACAGAATAAACTAAGAAACTTGAATATAACATTTTGGTGTTGAATGTGTCCTTCATTGCTGAATACGTTAATTGTAGAGTATCTAGATTTGAACAACTCTAGTATTGCATTATTCTGTGGAACATTATGAAAGTTACTAAAGTTAAAAACCCAAATGCTTTTAAGCATTACATTCAAGAAAATAATTGGATTATTTTTACACCAGTAAATCAGACATTTTAGTGCATAGCCTTCCTCATTTATTTATGAGGATATATTTAGGTACTTTTTGTAGATTTAAGGCAAAATACTATTTGTACAATTTTCATAGTGGTTGAAGATGAGGAGAAATATTTTTCAAATATAGATACAGTCAAATATATAGCTTTAAAATGATATTGCTCAACTAATGCATTTTTAAAAATTTAGATAAACTTTTTTTTAGCCTTAAACTGAAAGAATTCAGTTTTTATGTTTGAGAAGAACTTTTGTGGAAATTATTTAAAATAAAATGTGAGGTAAGGCACCTAACAAAAATGGCAGCAAAGTAACTATTTGATTCACTCATTTAATATTGTTCTTAATAATGTACCATAACTGCAATACATTGCTAGTATGTAGTAAAATTTCATGAATATGGGGCGGGGGCAGAGATTTCCTTTCCACTGGATTTAACAAAATAATATATACATTTATGAAGCACATGTTTATGATTTTGCTATACCCTGCATGCAGGGGAAATCTGCCCCTCTAGTGCTTCCCTGATACAGATCATAAGGACCTCTCTATCACACGGTCAGTTCCATGACTCTTCAAATCAATGTCATTTATCCCCCACCCCACTATTTTTACATAATTGACTGTTGTGTCACAGTAGGTAGGTACAGTCTCAGCAATCTTTTTCTCATACGACTATTACCTGGGAGAATTGGAGATAATAAGTCTTGCTGAAGTTGGTGTTATTGAAATAGACTGCAACACTCAAGTTTAAATATTTTGCGGAAAGTAGCAATAAAATTAAAACCACACTAAGAAAATAGCCCTATTTTACATCAGCAAACTGAAGGAGTTTTTTTGTGTCACCCTTGCTCGCTAGACACTTTAATTGGCCTGGGCCTGTGATTTTAGGCCTAGTAGGTGCGTGTAGGTTTGAAAACTTATATTAACATTTAGATTTATTTTAAGTCACTTACCTACATTTGTGATGGAACAATTAGGTTGACCCAAAACAAAGATGTTGTTTAGCTTCAAAGCTATTACATGTAAATATCAAGATTAATGTTTTGTAGATTTGTTAAAGTGGACATTATAATGCAAAAGGCATTATTGAATAATTTATATAAAATTCCATTTCCATTATAAAGTGTGAAATAATTTATATAACTTCCCATTATAAGATGTGAACATTTACAGTCAATGAACTGAATCATAAGGAATTATATAAAATCACCTTCCTTTTTAGTAACTAACATTTCCTGTCCAAATATAGATATTATTTCTGCATTACTGTCTGATGTACATTTATATCAGTCAGCTTACATTTATATCAGTCAGCTTTAGGATTCAGATATTCCAAAATATTTTACAAAATTAAAAATCTCTGGTAAAATAATTCTTTGGCATATAACATGCATGTAGATGGAAGAATTAAGACATTGAAATCATTTACAATAGATGACACAATCTTCCATTTGAGAAAGTTGCTTATATAGCTTGTTTTAAAATTAGAGGTTCAATTATCAAAGGAATTCTTGTATAATTCTCTCTCTCTCTCTTTTATATATATATATATAAAATAGAGAGAGAGAGATACATAATGAATAAAATCAGTTTTTACAGTATGTGACAGTGGAAGAACATATTTCAATACAAAAATACATAAATGATTTATATTGGTTGCTTAGCACCTAGCATTCTCATTGCCTTGGAGTTGTCTTTACATTGTTTGCAGGGTTGACAAACTTCCTCTAAAAATAAGACAAAAATTGTTACCTGGTCTATTTTCTTGCTTTTGATTTTAAATCTGATTTGATCAGATTTCCTTAGAAATAGATTACTATGAATAGTATATTTTAATGAACTTTCAGCAGTAATAGATAAACAATCTTTATACCTTAAAACAGGAACCATTGTCGAAGTATTGTCACATCATATAATGTGATCTGATGTGATTTCTTGTTACTGTGTTTCCAGAAATTATATTAGTACTTGGAAGGAAAAACAAACGTACTACATATCCTGATATCTTATGATGTGACAATAGAAAAGGGTGTTTCATCCCTTACTGTAGTAGGATTCCTGAATGGGATCATCCAGAAGATTATCTCCTGAACATCTGGTTAAAGATCATAGGCTTACACAAAACCAAGACTTTTGTATGAAAATGGCTATACTGTTGACTGCTTATATCATATAATAGTCCATGTTCAAGCTAATAACTGCAGTAGCTCTTTCCAGAAATCTACCGACAACGGGTGATTTCTGCAGATCAAACACTTGAGGTGTAACAGTGACAGATCTTTGTTGCAGTTGGAACAGGATATGTTTCTCTGTTCCATTTATTTAGATTTATTATGCAGAGCCTTAGTTTCTGATGACCAACTGTTCACCACGATTTAGAAGCCATTAGGAAAAATAACCCCCACCAACGGTAGACTGTGTTTGACGTTGATCCTGTGAGCTGCAGCTGCCAGTTACGGAATTTCTTCTACTGAACCCTGCAGAGATTCAACATAAACATAAAAGGTTTATCATTAGAATATTCTATTGTATTTAAAGTCTTTTTAAAAATTGTAGCAGTGATTCAATCACCCTCATAATACTTCTTCACATGAGTGAAACGGTAATTATCTGATTTAACTCTGGTGATGTACACACCATATGAAATATTCAACAAAATAATTTTGCCAAACCAAAAAAAAATCCCATTGAATTAGACACTAAGTGAAAATACATTACTGAAATTCTTTCAAATGTGATAGAGGTGCTTAAGTTAACTAGATCTTTTGTACTAAAAAAGAGATTCAGTGTACATAACGGGTACAAAGGCACATACATTCTATCTTGCTGAGTGTAAAAAGTATTCCAGTCATCTATAGTGAAAGTTCAAATGATTGTTTAACTCTAAGAATTTGAGTCCCAGGATTCCCGCAGTGTGGTGGATTTTGTTATTATATCACTCGCATATATGTTGGTGGTTAAGGGGTGGGCAATGGGTGTAGGTGGTAGAACCGTATCTGGATGGGCCAGGCTTGATCATATTTTCCCATCCATTTTATTTATTCATTTGTATGTTCATAAGTGTGCCATGTGATAGTGAAGTATTTCATCTTGAGGAAGGAAAAGCAGGTCATCTGGCATATTAATCTTAAATTGGGCTTTGTGTTGGCTGATTGTGCAGCAGCACAGACATTAGATCTGTTATCTACAGCAATAAGCTGTCAGAATGACAAAGGATTTCCTTTATTTTCTATGTTCTATGAAGTAAACACTGATAAACTTTGTGTAATGATCTGGAATATTAATTCAAACTAAATCATGAAAGTTTGCACAAAGAAACAAATAAACAGCAAATTTAAGATGACGGCAAGCGGTTCTTTTTCACACAGTGATCAACACATGGAATTGACCGTCGAGTGCAGTAGGGGAGGCAAAATTCTGAAATTGTTTAAGAAACAGTTGGATGCTGTGATGGAGATGGGGGACTAGGGTCTTTCTGCATATATGAGCTTAGATCAGCTAAATGTTCAATGCTGTCCTGGCCAATCTCTTATCCTCCACCTTCCATAAACTTCAATTCATCCAAAACTCTGCTGCCCGTATCCTAACCTGCACAAAGTCACCCTGTCCTAGCTGACTTATATAAGCTCCCGATCCCTCAACGCCTCAAATTTAAAATTCTCATCTTCCTGTTTAAATCCCTTCATGGCCTTGTGCCTCTATATCTCTGTTACCTCCTCCAGCCCTGCATTTCTCCCCACCCCCATAATTTCTGTTCCTCCGACTCTAGCCTGTTGTGCACCCCGCCCCACCCTAATCACCTCACCATTGGTGGCTGGGCCTTCTGCCACCTAGGTTCTTTGTTATACGATTCCCTGTCTAAACTTCTCTGCCTCTATACCTCCTTTAAAACCCACCTTAAAACCATCCCTTTGACTAAGCCTTTGGTCACCTTTCCTGATATCTCCTTCTGCGAAGCATCTTGGGATATTTTCCTAGATCAATGATGCTACATAAATGCAAATTGTTGTTGAATGGCCTTCCTAATTGTATCTTATCTGTGATCTTACAAATGTATTTTATTTCATCTATACATGATAATTAAACATTTTTGTTCTCTTCATCTTTTAGCTTTCTGAATAAAATTACATGCAATTGTGTTTGCAATATAAACCTCTAAAATATCAAGGAAAAGTTAATTTTCTTATAAAATGCAGATGCTCACTACAGGTTTTTATAGATACCTGCTTGCTGTAAAGGTTCAAGTCGTTGCAGGCTGTTACGACGGGATTGGTTAAAATTGCCCTTAGACAAACGCCTTTGCCTTCCAGTCAAGATTGCAGCTGGTGATACTATTCCAGCAGGAGGTACTTTGCCCATCTTTTCATAGAGCTCCTCAATCTCCTTCTTCTGTATTGCCTGCAACCTCTGAACCTCTGCCATGTGTCTGTTGGATTAACATAAATACTTCAGTCACTAGTTTGGATTCAGGAAAACCAATTTCCATATTTATATTAGTTCTTTTTATCAGTCTATTTATCTACTGATGTTGCAGAGCCAATAACCAGTTAGTTTTACTGAAATATATGGTTGGTGTTGCCTCTGCACAGAATATTGTGATATCAGCACAACCTTTTCTGATTGAATGGTATGAACCACAGATCATGTTAGGAATGATAAAGCTGTTATATAAAATGAGAAAGATATTTTTCCCTCTTACAAAACTGTAGCTTAATTCCTAGGAAATTCATTATCCCCCTGTGTAAGCAATGGCTCTACATCCAATAGGAAAATTTGAATTTTGTACATGGACTTAAGACAAGTTCAGTGACAGTAAACTTTGCATGTGTTTATGTACTGACTAAAGAAAATAATTTGGGCTCATACGTCACAAAATTCCTGAGTGCAGCCTTTCATAGGAAAGATTACTTTGACTATATCTATCCAGATAAGATGAATTAATGTGATTTATTGAGAATAATATTTAATGAAGAGGGGATATAAGGCTTAATGAATGGAGTTCTTATGGCAAAAGGAGCCATCGGGTTAAATTTTTGCAAAGGTTCTCCCAATTGTTCACTGTACCTTTAGTAGATGATCTGTGGAAATGCCAGAGAAATGGCATAAATGCTGTTTACATTTCTCCAGGGTTTCTGTGGACCGTCCACCGAAGTTACAGCGGATGATTGGGACAGCTCCCACGAAAACTCAACTCCCATGGGAATAAAGCCTGAGATTAAATTGAAATCTTTTTTTCCAGATATTTATTATTTTATATATGATGTTAAGTGCTTGGTTCAGAGCCTATGGCATTGATTGCTTGGCTGAAAATCCAGTGGGGAAATCATCCCCTGATAATCTAATGGCCTCTGCTGAAAGTTAATACCTGTGCAGTTTGGGAGTGGGGAAGTTTGGTCAACTGTGATAGCCTTTAGGGTCAAATAACTTGCTGAAACTCACTGACCAGACTTGTGCATGAAGAATGGTTATTTGGATGAGGTAACAGAGGGCTACTATAACCTGTGGAACAGTATCCCGCTACGTATTAACATTTTCAGAGAAGGGCTAAGGGAAGAAATTTGAATGGGGGAAAAGAACTTTAATGTTACGTTTCAGATGTCACACTTCAAAGTGGCAAAAGTATAAAAAGTAAAGGCAATCATCCCATGTTGTTCCTTTTTGACCAGGAACTGGAAATTTATAAGCACCTTTCAAACTAAAAACTTCTCTCACCAAACAGCAATTCAGCTAAAACAGAGCTCCATAATACATTGTACATTGGTATAATATTCGTGTCATTATAAAACAGCCTGTCACACAACTTACAATGACAACTCCATGGGAGATCTGCTAGTAGTTATAGAATAATGTTAACAGTATATATATTTAGTACTGGTCTCAGCCAATGATAGACTGGTAGAAAAATTTATCAGACCAATTTAATATGATTTTTATTCAGTACCTACCAGTATAGGTATTTTTACTGAAAAATGGGAACTAAAAAAAACAAAAAATGAAATAAACTTCTTTATGTAAAATGGAATGCAAATCAGAAGGCAGATTTGCACTTAAGGAAGAACTTTATAAAATATCTTTCAAAATATAAATTCAGTTTATCTGATCCAACAAAATTGGGTACTGCACCACAAACAACAAATGGTACACAGCAATAACTCGGAGCTTACTTTTCTCTCAGATTTTGCAACTCTTCAAATATCTCATCGTCCTCGCTTTCAGAATCATCACTGCTGAAGTAGACTGCAGACCGTGAATACTGCATCCATCCATGCACTGGGACTGAATCAGTGTGCTCATCTGATAGTTTGGAATCAGTATTTTGTTTTTCATCTCCTGAACTGACCATTACTTTGTTGCTAGCTAGAGAGTGATTGTCTGCTGCAGCCTCAGGGATTCCTAAGGAAGACTGCACAACCTGGTTGGATGAACTTGGCAGTGCCATTGAGTTGCTGTCTTGCTGACTTCCTAGTGCAATACTTAATCCAATGTCCAACAGTGGTTCCCTGAATGTCATAGTTGGTCTCAAAGTAGTGCAGTCTGGAACCAATTGATCTCCTGTTTTATTGTCATCCTGTTTTGTCAGTGGAGAAACCTCTCTGATTAGATCTTGAGTTTTCAAAACCTCAAAGCGTCCTACAGTAAGGGGTTGAGGTGAACCAGATTGCTGAAAATTCTTGAACTCTGCAAAACATTAAAAAAATGTTAAAGCCCCCCTGCCTCAAATGTTTATCATATTTCTTACAACAGCATTCTAAGAACATAACTTAATTTGCAAGCAATTTACTTCTAGCCATTCTGTCAGTTTTTTTAAAAACGAAAGCACATCAAACTAGCAAATCAGCCAATCATGTTCACATTATCAACCAACAATTTGAATATGAAAAATAATTATGCACTAAAGTCATAAATAGCAGCTGTTTTGTAATCTGTTCTTAGTCATTAATATTCCATAAACTGGAATTTATTTTTTTAAACCAGACAATTTAAATATAAGGTTGGCTCCAGGTTTGCTGACATCTGCTCTCTCTTTATAAGACTATCTAAGACTAATATTCTTTAGAAAGACTGTAAAACTAACCTTGTTGGAGCACTGAATCCACAATATTGATCTATGAATATCACAAACATTCCAGCCTGCTTTCTTACTGGCTAGCCTCCTCCCCGTATTAGCTCACTTCACCAATCTCCTGAACTGAGCCAACATCTGGCCTGATTGCCCTTCCAGCCCCATTAACATTGCACGTGGCTACTGACAGCCCTGACTCTAAAGCCTCATTCTTCCAGCCTAGTGACCTGCCATCCTGCTGCTTACCTTATGGATCCTGTTAACTCACTTTCCAGATTTTTCACCCATTCAGCTTGCTAATTGGCTAGTAAGTTGATGGGGTCAAAAGTCTGGTAAGTTAGTTGGCAGGATCCATATCGTGCCTCCAGTCTCACTGCTGTAGCCTGTCAACTCTTGACTATTTACTATTACAGCCTGATAATCATACTGACCAATTGCCTTGGCTTATCAACTTGTTTTCTCAGCATTCAGATTCAAATCATGTGCTTATTTTTGTCTCCAAGATTCAAATCATGTGCTTATTTTTGTCTCCAAGATATGTTACCATTATTTTATATATCAGCCTGTTTAAAAATAACACTAGTAAAAAAAAAAATTCATTGTCACTTCTTGGATATCAAGTATCCGTCTACATTATTTGAAGTGCAGTATTTCTACAGTAGCGGCTGATCAACTCTAATAAGATCAATTCCATTTCAAATCAACATTTTTGAATGTACAAAACTGTTCCCATTCTTTGCAAAATAATTCAGGAACTTGTCAGGTTAATTGTATTCAGGTATCATTTAAGGTTAATTTATTTCACACTATAATTTATTTCTAATCTCAGCTAATGTATACAGTCATGGTTTCTTTTGTGGATTACAGATGTTTGTTAATGGCTACAATTATTGAGATCAGTATCTCTACTCACCTAAACATCAGCAAATGAGAGAACCCGTTGCTTAGTGCTTTGTTAACGGTGAAGGGAGAAGTTGATGGTTTGAACATACTGAAATAACATCTTAGCTTTTAAAATACACCATTGTTCCTTTCCTATGACATCATCAAAATTCATTTCCTGTAGATTTGTACTGATTGGTGTTGTAATATTGAAGTGTAGAAATATATATATGCAACCAAAGAACATTTCTTAACTCATAAGATTCTTAAAGTAAATAAAATGATTTCATAGTATATTAGGTACAGCACAGGAAGAGGCTATTCGGCCCATCATGCATGTGACAGCTCTTTGAAAGAGCTATCCAATTAGTCCTATTGCAACACTCTTTCCCTATAGCCCAGTAATTTTTTTCCCTTCAAGTATTTATCCATTTCCCTTTTGAGATACACTATTGAATCTGCTTCCTCCACCCTTTCAGGCAGTGCATTCCAGATCATTACAACTCGCTGCGAAAAAAAATGTTTCCTCATGTCGCCTCTGGCTCTTTTGCCGATCACCTTAAATCTGTATCCCCTGGTTACCGACCCTTCTGCCACTGGAAACAGTTTTTCTTTATTTACTCTATCAAAACCGTTCATGATCTTGAACACCTCTATCAAATCTCCCCTTCACCTTCTCCGTTATAAATTGTAAACAATTTTACAACACCAAGTTATAGTCCAGCAATTTTATTTTAAATTCACAAGCTTTCGGAGGCTTCCTCCTTCGCATCGTTCACCTGACGAAGGAGGAAGCCTCCGAAAGCTTGTGAATTTAAAATAAAATTGCTGGACTATAACTCTCCGTTATAGGGAGAACAATCCCAGCTTCTCCAGTCTCTCCACTTAACTGAAGTCCCTCATCCCTGGCACCATTCTAGTAAATCTCTTCTGCATCCTCTCTAAGGCCTTGACATCCCTCCTAAAGTGTGGTGCCCAGAATTGAACACAATACTCTAGCTGAGGCCTGACCAGTGTTTTATAAAGGTTTAGCATAACTTCCTTACTTTTGTACTCCATTCCTCCATTAATAAAGCCCAGGAGCCCATATGCTTTTTTAACAGCCTTCTCAAGTTGTCCTGCCACCTTCAAAGATTTGTAGATGTGCACCCCCAGGTTTCTCTGATCCTGCACCCCCTTTAAAATTGTACTATTTAGTTTATATTGCCTTGCCTCATTCTTCCTACCAAAATGCATTACTTCACACTTCTCTGCACTAAATTTCATCTGCTATGTGTCTGTCCATTTCACCAGTCTGTCTATGTCCTCTTGAAGTCTGTTACTATCTGAGTTTCGTGTCATCTGCAAACTTTGAAATTATACCCAAATCCAGGTCATTAATATATATCAAAAAGCAGTGGTCCTTATACTGACCCCTGGGGAACACCACTGTATACTTTCCTCCAGTCCAATAAACAACCATTCACCACTACCCTCTGCTTTCTGTCCCCTAGCCAATTTTGTATCCACGCTGCCACTGTCCCTTTAATCCCATGGGCTTTAACTTTGCTAACAAATTTATTATGTAGTACTTTATCAAATGGCTTTTGAAAGTCCATATACAGTACATCAACCGCACTACCCTTATCAACCTTCTCTGTTACTTCATCAAAGAACTCAATCGATTAGTCAAACATAATTTTCCTTTAACAAATCCGTGCTGACTTTCATTTATTAGCCCATACTTTTCCAAGTGCTAATTTATTTTGTCCCGGATTATTGTCTTTAAAAGTTTCTCCACCACCGATGTTAGGCTGACTGGCCTGTAATTGTTGGGTTTATCTCTCTCCCACTTAGAATCATAGAAGTTTACAACATGGAAACAGGCCCTTCGGCCCAACATGTCCATGTCGCCCAGTTTATACCACTAAGCTAGTCCCAATTGCCTGCACTTGGCCCATATCCCTCTATACCCATCTTACCCATGTAACTGTCCAAATGCTTTTTAAAAGACAAAATTGTACCCGCCTCTACTACTGCCTCTGGCAGCTCGTTCCAGACACTCACCACCCTTTGAGTGAAAAAATTGCCCCTCTGGACCCTTTTGTATCTCTCCCCTCTCACCTTAAATCTATGCCCCCTCGTTATAGACTCCCCTACCTTTGGGAAAAGATTTTGACTATCTACCTTATCTATGCCCCTCATTATTTTATAGACTTCTATAAGATCACCCCTAAACCTCCTACTCTCCAGGGAAAAAAGTCTCAGTCTATCCAACCTCTCCCTATAAAACGGTTCTTGAACAGGGTTGTAACATTTGCAATCCCCCAGTCCTCAGGCACTATCCCCATATCTATGAAGATTGTGGCCAGAGCCTCCGCAATTTCCACCCTTACTTTCCTCAGTAACCTAGGATGCAGCCCATCTGGACCGGGTAGCTTTTCTACTTTGGGTACTGCCAATCTTTGAAGTGCCTCCTCTTTATCTATTTTTATCCTATCCAATATCGCTACTATCTCCTCCTTTACTGCTACAATGGCAGCATCCTCTTCTCTCGTGAAGATTTATTTTACATTTTGGTATAAAATAGTAGTGCAATCCTCTAAAGGTCAAGGTGTCATCAAAACAATTACAATAACATTTGAAAAGTTTGTGTATCACCATTTTTATACTAGATGTGTTTGTGGCTTATTTTTGAATTTTTTTCTCTCTCCTCTATTACACCCCCCTGTTCCATGCAACATTCTCAATCGATTTCCCACAAGGAATTGCACAGAAACGGTTGGAGCACAGTTGCTGTCCAACCATTTCTGGAAGGAAACTGCTTGCCTCTATTTTGTACCTTCACCTGATGAGATGACTAAGATTAGTAAGTGATTATGTTGGAATTTGCAGACACAAATATGTCTGAATTTCATGCACAAATCTTTATCCCCACAACTTTGTATCACAGCACAATGGACAACTACACTGCCTATACATAGGAGTGTTTACAAAGGACACTATTAGTGTATTGCCCATTTGCTTTTTTCATAATGTTACCTTTTCTTTGGCAAATTGGAATTAATCTTCAGCGGCTACATGACTATTTATTTTAAACAAGTTTAGATTAAAATAGGTAAGAATGTTTTAATGGATGGCTAAAATAGCACATATCAGATACACATAGAAGTGTATACATGCATCTGAATTTCTATTAGTAAGAATTTTGCTAATATTAACAATTAAACTCTTGGTGCCTTGTGGGTGCCAGGAATAGCAGCCATATTGGCAGGAAGATTATAAGCACAAATATAGGACTAGAAATTCCACAGTGCTTTAAACATATCCCACATGCAAAGTCTTGTAGCCTCTGTAACTTTGCCTGTAGGATAAATGTGGTGCGTTGAGGAATTTCTAGCTAATAATGACCAATCAAAAGAAAAAAAAATTCAAAGATGAGGGCTGTGCAGTAGACGTGGTCTACATGGACTTCAACAAAGCATTTGACAAGGTACCGCATGGTAGGTTGTTACATAAGGTTAAATCTCATGGGATCCAAGGTGAGGTAGCCAATTGGATACAAAATTGGCTTGACGACAGAAGACAGAGGGTGGTTGTAGAGGGTTGTTTTTCAAACTGGAGGCCTGTGACCAGCGGTGTGCCTCAGGGATCGGTGCTGGGTCCGCTGTTATTTGTTATTTATATTAATGATTTGGATGAGAATTTAGGAGGCATGGTTAGTAAGTTTGCAGATGACACCAAGATTGGTGGCATTGTGGACAGTGAAAAAGGTTATCTAGGATTGCAACGGGATCTTGATAAATTGGGCCAGTGGGCCGATGAATGGCAGATGGAGTTTAATTTAGATAAATGTGAGGTGATGCATTTTGGTAGATCGAATCGGGCCAGGACCTATTCCGTTAATGGTAGGGCGTTGGGGAGAGTTATAGAACAAAGAGATCTGGGAGTACAGATTCATAGCTCCTTGAAAGTGGAGTCACAGGTGGATAGGGTGGTGAAGAAGGCATTCAGCATGCTTGGTTTCATTGGTCAGAACATTGAATGCAGGAGTTGGGATGTCTTGTTGAAGTTGTACAGGGCATTGGTGAGGCCACACTTGGAGTACTGTGTACAGTTCTGGTCACCCTATTATAGAAAGGATATTATTAAACTAGAAAGAGTGCAGAAAAGATTTACTAGGATGCTACCGGGACTTGATGGTTTGACTTACAGGGAGAGGTTAGACAGACTGGGACTTTTTTCCCTGGAGAGTAGGAGGTTAAGGGGTGATCTTATAGAAGTCTATAAAATAATGAGGGGCACAGATAAGGTCGATAGTCAAAATCTTTTCCCAAAGGTAGGGGAGTCTATAACGAGGGAGCATAGATTTAAGGTGAGAGGGGAGAGATACAAAAGGGTCCAGAGGGGCAATTTTTTCACTCAAAGGGTGGTGAGTGTCTGGAACGAGCTGCCAGAGGCAATAGTAGAGGCGGGTACAATTTTGTCTTTTAAAAAGCATTTGGACAGTTACATGGGTAAGATGGGTATAGAGGGATATGGGCCAAGTGCAGGCAATTGGGACTAGCTTAGTGGTATAAACTGGGCGACATGGACATGTTGGGCCGAAGGGCCTGTTTCCATGTTGTAACTTCTATGATTCTATGATTCTATAATTTAAATTCATGTTTGCTACTTTTTAACAAAGTATATATTGAAATATTTATGGAAACTTAACTAAGTGCTGTCGTTATTTAGTTTCAAATAATTATTTAAAAGTAGTTTATTTCAGTAAAAAGGTTGCAAATAAAGCATACGACATTAGTTGGCTAATTCTATATTTCTTAAATTTAGTAAGGGTCATTTGAAAATAATGCTGCAGCTTTATAGATACCTCACAGAAGTTACAAATGATTCTGTTTGTGAATAGATGGAAAAATCATATGGCATGAACTGATTGGAAATTGAAAATACTAAGTAATTAATAATAAATAAAGCATTCCAACTTTCCAAAGCATATTGCAGTTCTAGTGGTTACTTACCCTCAGTAATAGGAGGCAATGATGATTTTCCTGATGTTGATGTTAGGTCTTCAGTTATAATCAATGGCGATATATTTTTGTGACTTATATCCAGCAGCTGTTAAAAAGAGGTTCACATAAATGTAAATCAAAATTGTGCCAGATAAGTATTTTTCATTCAACGCATTAATTAAAATATAATTCAAATAATCTGTAATACTATATCGCCATTCATTCGCTTAGAATGACTCATAATTTATGTTTGTTGAAATGACAACAAGCCTGGTCCCACTAGTGCCTTGCAAATCAATTACATTCAGATGAATTACTATGGAGAGTTACTAATCTTAATTATGCATTTCAGAAATTACAGAGATTAATTATAGAATTCTAAATTGAAGAAATTCTACTTACCGAGAACTGTCTATTCTCTAGCTCTTTAGTTGAGGAGCTTATAGGATCTGTGACAGCAACTTGAGGCATGGAAGGTGAAACTGATGTGCTGCCATAGAAACCAGTGTTTACATAGTTTCCTAGATTAACATTCTGCAGTGGCAGAAGGGAACCTGCAAGATTAAATACAGGACTAGGTTGAGAATAAAATGGAGAGTTTGCTGGTGATGGAGAGCACCTGATAGTGGCTGGTATTGCAGTGGACATGGGAATGAAAGTATTTGTAGTAGAAGCTACTTTCTGTTGTGGGATACCCTGGATACCTAAAGATATTGGACGGAAGTCAGTTTCTTTGCTTGATGATATCATATGATCTAGTTCAGAACTTGGTGTCCTTGGTACCTGATTGAAGTTTTGGAGTATCTCATGAGGCCTGTTGCATTCAGGGAAAAATGATTCAAGTTGTCCTTCTAAACTTTTCATGCCACCATTCCCAGCATTATCTGGCTGTTGTCCAACATTTGTTTCTGGAGATAAAAGATGAGGCGACCAAGAATCGTTGACTGGTGAAAACTGAGGAGAGACTGGAGAAGAGATGTTGCTACAGGAGGACATCAGTGAAGATTGTGAAGAACTCATCGGTAGGAATGTATGGGCCAGATGGCTCATGCACATCAATGATAGCACATCAGCCAGGAGAGTCAAGGGCTGTGTAGTTGGTGGCCAGGTACTACTTTGTGGTTGTAAAAACTGTGGTATGTCTTTGCCTATATTCCCTGCTTCCTTTGTTGGAAATTCTCTTTGGGCTGCATATTGTGGACTTCCCTGCTGATTCAGTGCTAGGTTTAGAAGAGTGTTTGAAGCACACGTAGCAGCAGGTAGAGAAGTTAGCACAGGCTTAAAATTCTGCGATGGTGTAGAAACAAACAGGTCAGTTCCATTGTGTGCACCATCAGAGACTGGAATTGGGTCAAGATTGGAAAGTGTCTCAGTGCTACATGTTGCTACTGATATACGATCTGTTGAAATTGGTTGGGATGCTGCCCTGGGCTGGTAGTACACATCTGATGAAGCTGTGGGAAAATAAAGTAATAGCAGTTCAACCAGTTCAAAAACTCTTAGCGAAACCACATTCAAAACATTCAATTTTAATCTTTTTTGCTGGTGCTAGTACTAGCTGAGTTCACACGCAGAAAGTACTATCATCAGAAAATAATACATTTTAATTATAGTTACTATACTAGGAAGCAAACAATGAAATGCTTTTAAGTGAGTACGATAGAGACAATTAGGCAATTATTAATAAAAACAGAAAATGCTGGAAACACTCAGCAGGTCAGTCAGCATCTGTGGAGAGAACAGATAAGTTAATGTTTCAGGTGCAGAAACAAAAAGAGTCTACTCTGGAAATGTTAACTCATCTGTTCTCTCCACAGATCCTGACTGACCTGCTGAATGTTCCCAGCATTTTCTGTTTTTGTTTCAGATTTCCAGCATCTGCAATTTTTTCCTTTTGTGTTGAGACAACTATTAATCATTTCTTTTAAAGCTGTTCAGGCAGCTAAATACATCGCACAAGTTCTATAGCCTTTACTAAAAATCTCCGGAGTAGTGCAATGGGTTACATGCTGGTCTTTCACCTCTGGCCCAGCCCAGACTGAGGGTAAATATTGGTTCGTGCCATCCTGCCAACGCAAACTGGGCAAAGGGAAAGATTACTGAGCCTGAACAGGTAGGACCAAGAGCCAATTGATACTGGGCCTTGGGCCTCATTTTAATTAGTCCAGCAAGTTGCCTACCACGCATCCCCAGGCAGCTCATGGGAGAAGCTAAGGATGAATGTCGGACCACTGCGATGTTGGCAGTGGCCCTCAGGTATGTCCTGGGAGAGGAGCGATTAAGAGTGGACGGCGGCAGTGGCCCTCAGGACTGCGATGGAGGAGAATTCCTGCTCCTCCCGGCTCCCTAGAAAGTTAATTTTTTTTTAAACTTACTTTGTTGGACTGCTGGCTAGGTTGCATGTAGACCAAGTAATCCTGAGCACAGCAGGCCCGACGCCTGCTCCGCTCAGGGCAAACAGATTTCCTGAATGGCTCCTAAAATAGGTGTTAGGCTCTTTATTAGATATTCAAGGGACCCTGATGCCTATTTTAGGCTGACGCCAGGGATGCCTCTAGACCAATATGGCATTGGATGTGTTTCCGACGCTGTTCAGGCACAGGAGGTCGGCCCTTAAATAGGACCTCTGAGCCCCTGGCACAACAAAGTCCAGTTTCACCCCCCTTGTTTCTATGTTGGCTGTAAGGTTACAATGTCAAATGAGTTTAGGCAATCTCAATGTAGTTCCCAGTGGACAAGGTCCACAGCACAAAACGGTTCCCAATTTAGCACTAATTGCCACTAAATTTGAAATCTCACTCAGAGAGACTGCTGGACGGATGGTGCAGGAAATGACATAATGTCACATTAGTGTAGTAGATGTGCTATTCTGAGTTTGGGGCTGAAGCATACTGAGTGAGTATCTAGACATAATATAACTGGGAGCACATGATGCTGGCATCAAATGCCCAAAATGGAAGGTTAGCATTAACATGCTTCACCTTGATGAGCACAACAAAAAGGTATAAAAATATCAGGATGAACTCTATCTGGTACTCATGCAGCCATTCCTGCTGCACTCATGACCACATGATGATGAATTACATCCTGATTTAGGTTCACTCAGTGCTATATCCTTGGTAAAATTTAAATAGCAGATACAGATTAGTTGGAATATCAGAGACAACTAATGTTAGTCACAAAAGGTTCAAATCAAGTCCATATAATGCTACTTGGTGCAGGATTATATATCTTTTTCTTAGGGTTCTGGATTTTAAGAATTAGTCAATAAGAAATTATCACATTTTTTAAAGTTCTTATCCCTACAACATACTCAGTACTCTCCATGGTAGGGAGATTCTCGAGTAATCTCAACCAGTTCTGACGCACAGTGGTCCAACCTTTATAGGAATTCATGTAATTTATCAGATTCCCAGTGAAGCTATGATACAGCAATGCATTTTCAAACTGTAAAAAAGGCCTTCATGTGGAGAGCTTGCTTTTTATTGTGGGGAACTTTCATACAGACAACCAAATGCCTATCAGGTAGTTGGACATATATTTAAACATCTTAATAATGGGGAATACTCTGTGCCAGGGTCTGCTCACGATTTTACAGGACCCAAAAATGTTGACTAGCTCACATTGCATGACACAACCATGCCAACAGATAGAGAGCCAGATGGGATCCATTTTGTGTAATCAGTAAAGATTTTGTAACACCTATTGTATAATTTCAGCTAGATCTCTTTATTACAAACGTACATTTTATATTAAAAACTGGAATCGATTATTGTTCTAATATCTTTATCTTGGCATTATTATATTCAATATATAAAGATGTTTTGTTTTGTAAGGCATTCATACCTGTAGGTAAGATAAAAGGCTGAGCTGATGAGTTAAGAGTCAAAGGACTTGACAGCTTATTTTCAGGAACAGGGCTGACCAAAAACTTCCTTGTTGGAGACACTACCACATGACTGAGAGAGGTATTCACTCCTTCTAGCATAGAATAAACAGATCATGGTATGTACTGGAATTCAATAACATCATACATAATAGCAACAAGGACTGGCTGGCATTGTTTATCTGACAATCTTTGTGAGTCTTTGTTTTATGCTAATGTTTTGTCACAGAACTGATTTCCATTTCTCCTTAATTTTCAGTCCCATAGAGGAATTGCTATCGTTTAAACTGAAAACAGAATGCACCAACAATGCCTTCAAAGTCTGCAATTTTCAATAATGACAGAGACCAAATAGTCAATAAGCTTCAATATTTTAACAATTATTCATTTAGATTACATAAATTAAAAAATCCACGTATTTTCATCTTTTTCAGTCTGTGAATATGTCTCATGGAATTCTATCATTGCTGACCTCCAAGTTCAGTGGGGAACTGTTCCAATGAACCTACCATTTAAAGGCTCATTCATGTCTACACTTTATTTTTGCTTGTATGATACAGAGTAAGATGATTCCCTTGGAACACTTCCATTCCGTAGCATTGGGGACAGTGTGATTGTAATGTGATTGTTAATTTTATGAACAGTTTATAGACCAACCTCACTGCATTTGTTTTTGTTCAGTCCTCACTGAATATTTGCTAAGACATAGATTGGCCTGTAAATGGCACTGCCACACTGTCCCAATGGTATGGTGTGTCTAAAAGCACTTTCGTATTACTTATATATCTGATAGAAAGTTAGACTTAAACTTAGTTCTCAGGCCTTACAGCATGCAACTTAACAGTGGATTTTAGAAAAATATATTTAGAAAAATATTAAATTATTTTGGTTAGGATAAATGGGGTATAGGCATGCCAACTTGATAATATCATCATCATGTGACCCATATTAACTGACATTTTTTTTGATAATGTGACCTCTTTAAAAGCTCAAATTTATTTGAAGTAAGCCATGTTATACATCATTCTATTCAGTGTGAATTCTGGCATAATCTTCAGGGTGCAGCGTACAACATGCAAATCAACATATTTGTTTTAGTTTTGATGCCTTTCATCAACAGTTTACATGTATCATGAAGTAAATGAGATAAGCAAAATATTATGCAACATGCCAGTAACCAGAGCACATTAAGATAATTGGCTAAAAATCCAGGGGGAAAAGTGAGGAGAATTTTTTTTAACGTAGCGAGTTATGATGATCTATACAAGGCTACGGGCCAAGTGCTTGAAAGTGGGATTAGGCTGGGTGGCTCATTTTCAGCCAGCGTGGACACGATGGGCCGAATGGCCTCCTTCTGTGCCGTAAATTGTCTAAGCTTCCATGATCTGGAATGCTCTGCCTGAAAGGGTGGTGGAAGCAGATGCAATTGTAACTTTCAAAAGGGAATTGGATAAATACTTCAAAAGGAGAAATTTTCAGGGCTATGGGGAAAGTGCAGGAAAGTGGAACTAATTGCATAGCTCTTTCAAACAGCCGGCACAAACACAATGGGCCGAATGGCCTTCTCTGTCCTGTATGATTCTATGTCATATTTATGTTAAAACATTCTTGTTTAATTTAATAGTATATTACTTCTGAATCCTATACAAAACTATTATGAAATTCTCACTGGACCATTCTTTAGAGAATGTTTTTAAAAATATCACCATTGAGTTGTGCAATATTTTAGAAAACCGTGGTAACAATTTCTCTGACCTTTGCCCCCTGGGATTTGGCCATTTTCCCAGGCACAAAGGTCAAGTAAAGTAGGTGAAGACCTGTTTCCTCATGTCTCCATCCACTTTGCATTGTCCTTGGAGATGGAGCTGGGTCTGCACCTGCACTACAATGAAAATCCATGGCAGAGATGAAATGAGGCGACGGGGGAGTGTTCCCAGCCTCCTGCCTCAATCTCCTGTGACTGTGCTTGCTGGGCACCCCGACACACAGGTGCCCATTGCAACCTGGTGTTATGGCCTATTTCCAGGACCCCCAACCACTGGATAGTCAGCAGGGGTCCTGGGAGCAGGCCGAAGACAAGCGGGGCAGTTGCAATTTTAAGTTTTAAGTCCCCTCAGTAAGAAGGCTTGGTCTTGGAGGCCCGATACACAGGTACAAGGCTCGGCTAGGGGACAGGCCTTCACTGGGGGTGTCCCCCAACTATGCTAATCGCCTGGGATAGGAAATAGCAATGCTTCTGGGCCTAGCTGCAGTGTCCTTCTTCTGTCCAGTGACAATGATGGGGGGGGGGGGGGGGGAGGTGAATTTTAAAGGTATAATAGATATAAAGACTGATTCAGTGATCCTGACAATAATGTATTAATTGTGTAGCTTACCTGTTCCAGCTGAAAGCAATAATGTGGGATATGGTGACTGGTTCAACTTTTCTTCTCCCTTTGAAACACAAGACTATAGTTATCACACAACTACGACACATGTTTATAAACTGGCCATTGTTATTCATTTGTTTAGGTTACAGAAAAATGTTATATATGGATATTAATAGGTAAAATGATCAAAAAACACAGCCTTGGAAGGATGACTTTAATAAGAATATCCAACTTTCAACTGCCTAGGAGCATATTAGCATTATTTACTTATTGGTTAGTAGGTTACACTTACGCATGGTTTTCAGGCCTTACAATCTGAAACATAATGGGCACGATTTTAAAAGTGAAAAATGAGTTGGTTGGGGGCGAGGGGGGCATTCAAAATCGCAACCGTTTCAGACCTGACTCCAACCTGCCCATTTCCGGTTTTCACCAGGGCAGGATGAGGGGCGGGCGACCAAGCCAGTCCCAGGAGGCGGGTCGGGCCTTAAAAACTTTCAAGGAGGCTGCAGGCCTCCACTTTTCCACAGTTTCCGATTTCAACCCCGGGGGGCCGGGATTCCCGGGCGTTCTCTTTCACGCCACGTGAAAAGAGGTGAGAAGGCCCGAGACTGACAGATAGGTGCCTTTCTGGCACAGCTTGTTGGCCCGGAGGAGCAGGAGTGCTTCTCCCTGGCCCAACAAACCTACCTGCAGCAACCCCCGCAACGATCGTGGAACCCCGCCCACGATCTCCACCCCCCCCCACAACGATCACAGACCCCCGACCCTGATCCCTTCCCCAACGATCATGGCCCCCCACGATGACCCCTGATGCCAACACCCCCCCCCCCCCCCCCCCCCCCCGTGACTGTCCCCCGATCCCGCCCTTCCATGACTGACTCCCCTGTGCCAACCCATGCCCCTTGCGCCCCTGTGCCCCCTGCCCCTGTGGTCCCATGCCCCCCATTTCCCCCCCCACCCCCCCATACAAAGAAAGATTTACCTTAAGACTTACCTGAACATGTCCTCTCCCTGGCTGCTCTCCCATCCGACTGAGACCAGCCTGTCAATCAGGTCGGTCAGTCGGACGGCTAACCGACAAATAAAGACGTCCTTATGTCAAAATCTAAGGACGTCCGGGAAACCCGTACTTCCGGGTTTCCTGTCCGCAATTTGACCCCCCCGACCCCTTCCCGGCTCGGAGTCAAAATCATGCCCAATAAGTTACAAAATACTCTTAGTGGTTATAGTGGAGACACACTTAATGCATTCATTTGACATTCCACTGTCCATTATTTTAACAGAGGTGTTCATCTATTTAAAATAAAATAGATGAACACCTCTGTTAAATAGGCCATATGGCAAAGGAGACAGGGAGGGTGGATTGTTACAATGGTTTAATGGTTTAGAAGAAAAGTAATAAATTCCAGAGTGCTCCTTACCTGAGAATCATGGGAACTCATAGAATTTGATTGCTTAGTAGCTGTATCTGTACCCTGATCCCTGCGAATATCCTTCTTCAACACTGCCTCTGCTTTGTGTATTATTTCTTGCAGCTTGCTGACAAAACCATCCTGCTCTGACAGTAGAATGAACTCCCTATTGATCTGAACAAGTCATGGCACAATTAGTCCACGGTATCACAAAGCAGATTTACAGTTCATGGCAAATGCAAAAGAAGTAATACAAGCTTTTGAAGTGCCCACATTTACAGAATTACCATAACACACTGAACGTTCCATTTAACTGCTGCAACTAAACACTGGTTGACAGATATAATGATTTATTAAGCGTTGATATCATGAAAGAAATTTCAATAATATATTCATCAAATTTTCCCTTTGCTTCATAAAAGAATGATTGCAGTTTTGCAGCACATTCAATTAATCAATTCACAATTCGGTATGGTATTTTTATTGTGCAAATGTGAACCCTCCACTAATGCCAAGGCAGAAGTTGTTCAATTCTTCCATGCTCTTGAGTTCCTGAGCACAGCTACAGTGCTGTAAGGAGACAGGTGGAGCCCAGGCATTCCCCTGTGAGGTAGTGAGTTGAAAGTGTTGTCTCCAGACTACTATTGGATGCCTCTTGGTGCCTGGCTCAGGACAGAACCCTAGGAGAGGGTTGGTCACCTGCTCTCTTGGCTGCAGAATGCTCATGGTACAAGGAAGTGACCAATGTGACGAGGGCATTTACTTCAAACTGAACGAGCATTGACATTTCATTGGCACTTTTAACTTTTATTGGTTGAGCAAATCCCATACATGAATCTTCCTAAGCTATTTTTACACATCTCTGAGTAACAGTAGCAACAGCAGCGTTGGCAGAAACTTGGGAGGAGGTTGCTTGCTTGACCTCTCAGCTAAATTATAGTGCATAATGTGAGAGGAGGATAAAAATAAATAAAAATGGAGAAGAAATAAATCATAGAAAATGAAAAAGAGAAAGGTGGTAAGATATGAAAATAATAATGTCATAAATAATAATCAAAGATTTTCTGTAAATAATATTTAGGCCATATAGAGTCATTAACAGCACTGCTTGATTTCAGGGGAAGTAAGGGGAAAAGACTTAGTGGGGATGAAATTGGTCTTCAGTAGAAATGCAAAACAGGTGATAATGAATCGGCAGTTCGTTTTACGCTCTGCCAGATTTTCTTTGCCATTGACTTCAAAATGGGCTGCCGATTTGCTATCGTCGATTTGCGCTATTGCTGAAGACCAATTTCACCCCCGGTGTTCCCTAAAAAAGAGGGCTTTTTTCATGCTTTACCTACCATAACTGCTGCAATATCTTCAGGGCAGTCGCCTTCTAAGTCGAACTTGAATGTGACCATTTTGTTGTTGTGTGTCTGGAGCTGGCACTCGACAACTCGATCTCCTTTGTCTGAAATCTGCAGCGGAATGGAAGGTGTTAACAATCAGCACGCATGACATGTGACAGCAACAGCTATTATAATCTGTACTAACTGTATTCATTGCAGGTGTTTCCTTGTGAAAGAAACTGCTCTACACTGTAAGGATCATCAATCAGAATCTTTAAAACAAATGAAAGAGCTAAAGACACAGATGCCAAGAAAAAGGGGCCAATTTTAACTTTTGGCGTGAAATAGGCAGTCGACGGGCAGAATCGACCTGCCATCCGCTGTGGTTGCTGCTGTGAGACCTGAGCTATTTTGAGGCCCGGGCCTCATTTCCATTGATCTGGCAAGCTGTGCGATCCCAGAAGGGGCTCCACGCATGGGCCGGCCGGCAAGAGTATTGTGGCCGCTGAACGCTGGTACAAATGGAAAGAGTGTGCCTGATGCACACTCCACCCATATGTACCTCAAAATTGCACTCAAGAGTCCTATGCACATCATAGGACCCACATTTGCATCTTAAAAGTGGCCTTCTGCCTAAAACAGGTAGGCACTCTGGCCGACCCATCTAAAGGCCCCTACCAAGATGGTGGTGACGGGAACACCAGTGTAAGCAGGGCGGTAAGTGACCCAAGGGCATTTTCAGACTTTAATTATCATAGGAAATACAACATTACAGGGTAGAAATTAGTCTGGCCCACACTCGGCACTGTGGAGGCAGTGAGTGCCCGAAGCAAGAGGCCCAAGGATCGATGGAAATTGGTCTTCAGGCCACATTTGAATAATTGAGGCGAGCTGCTGGCAGCAATCGCGCCTCCACGGGCAGCTTGTGCAATGGGAGACATCAATTTCGAGCCACCTGCATCGCCCTTCAGGAAAGACGCGGTGGGAAAGTTGGAGCAGGGTATTGAAGGGTGCAATCAAGACTGCTGTGGAGTTGGAGTAACATTCCTGCTCTTCCTGGCTCCAGAGGAGGGTGTTCCTTAAAAAAAAAATCAAAAACTTACCTTTGGTTGGCACCTTGGAGGCTGCTAAAGAATCTTGAGCAGGGCAGGCTCGACGCCCCCCCTGAATTTAGCAATGGGACCAAAATCTGTGCAGAATGGGTGCAGGCCGTCCCACTGCTAAATTGGTATGATTTGGGCCTATTTTATACCTGAAAAATAGACCCAACACATACCAATTTCTACCCCTACTACTTCTTTTGTCACTTGTGTTTAAGTCTGCACTGCAGCAGTCCTACAAAGTGCAGCAGCTGAGCTATGTTTGATACTCATTGCATAAATGCGCAGTTATTAGTGCTAGGTCCATTTAACATCAATATGTGTATCTCCTGCTCGGTGTACATAGTGTCAGGAATGTTACATTAGATCTATCGACAAAATCATCTTCATTCTAGCCAGGAGTAGTGGTATCACTATATGCAGCCTAGATCTATACCATGGTATAGGTTCAGTGTAACATCCCTGAAACTTGTCTAGAGATTACGGGCGCTAAATTGGGCCGTGTAGCACCCATTGTTTCGGCGCTACACAGCCTCTCCGACATCCAAGATGGCGTCTTGAATGCACACGCACTTTTCCTGCATGACGTGCACCAGACGCCATCTTGGTATAGGAGTTTGTGCAGGCGCAGATAAGAAACGCTGGAATCATGTAGAGTAGGGGGAAAATGGCTTCAATCAATGTGTGACGCTGATTTAAAGTGTCACACATTGATTGAAGCACAGTCTTAATCCCGACCATCTGAACGTGTCTTACAGTGCCTGGAGAACCCCCACCAGCACTATTTAAAGGGACCATGCAGGATTTACAAGCTGGTGGCTGGATTATTGCCTCTGGCTGCCGAGACATTTGTAACTGTTTTCAGGGGTCTCCTAGACTTCAATACTAGGACGCGGGGATATAGCCTAATATTTAGAGCCAGGACGTGCAGGAGTGAAGTTAGGAAATGCTTCTACACGCAAAGGGTGGGAGACGTTTGGAACGCTCTTCTGCAGACGGCAGTTGATGCTAGCTCACTTGTGAATGTTAAATCTGAGACTGATAGATTTCTGTGAACCAAGGGTATTAAGAGATATGGGGCTAGGACGGGTGTATGGAGTTAGTTCACAGGTCCACCATGATCTCACTGAATGGTGGAACAGGCTCGAGGGGCTAAATGCCACTGCCACTTGCTGCCTCCTGATATGCACCACCTTCTCCTGCAAGAAAGCGGGACGTGTGCCTGGGTGATATGTCTGTCAGGGCTGAATAGCTGCCAGTATGTGTGGCCTGTGAGTTGTGGGTGGGCGGCTTGAAACAGTGGTAATGTGTAAGGGTGAGAGGAAGCATCTGATTGGAAGAGTTGAGTACTGATGGAAAGAGTTTATTGGTATGTGGGGATCGGGGGTGTAGTGTGTGGAGCAGTTGGTTGGAGATGCCACTTGACAGTTGACCTCGCTCATCTTGACCACTCATGTCATAGCACTGAACTTTTTCCTGCACTGCATCCATGTTCATGACGCCGTGTGCCTGGCATTGACTTTGTCCCTGCTGCCTCCCACTGTCTCCTGAGTATATGTCTGGAGGGCCTCTTGCATCCCCCCCCACCCCCAACCCTACCCCCTTGCAGATATAGGATGTCCCTCCTTCTGTCCACCTCTTGCACCCAAGGTCTCTAGTGCATCAGCAGAGAACCTTGGTACATGCACTCTCACAGGCCTGGTACCAACTCAGATTGGAGATTGGTGAGGTCTGGCATGCAGATTGGGGGATGTGGGATTTAGTAGTGTGCAACCTTTATTCAATGTTTTAACATAACTCATCAGTGTGTAAACATAGGGGTGGGATCTGCATCTGTGTTTTACATGTGCGATGTCTGATCTCTGTTCAGACTCCATGCAGACAGTGGACTGTTATTTTCAGCAAATAACAGGTACCAGCTACCTTTAAGAGATTTCTAAGCAACATCTTCCCTTTAAGAGATGGCTCTCCCTCTGGTGGTGGAAAGTGCAAATTGCATTCATTCCACGTGCAAGGCCTGGAAAGGAATGCGGATTGCAAGTAAGTGCTCCCCTGGGACCTAACTCGCGTCTTGCCTGCCCAGGGTCCATCGGGCGCAGGGTGTTACGCGCTAACATCGCCCAGAATGGACCCTTAACCAATTTCTCTCCCTGTAATTCTTACTTGCATGCAAAATTCTTTCCTTTATAGTGTGGGAGTAAACACAGACTTTGTACCACAATGTGATGGGAAGAACTTCTTGTGCGAATATGCGGGAAAGTAAAAAAAACAGTTGGGGAAAAAAATTCCCCTTGGCCTTTGTGTTGCAAATTTTTGCTGGCATGGTATTGGGGAATGCTTACATTAAGAATTCGTAGCCTGGATCTGCCACGCCTACGAATGAGTTTGCTGGATATACGTTTCACTGGCAGTTTCGTTGATCCTTCTCCTGCAGATAGACCTTCATATCCATCACTCATTCCAGACGCAACATCTGAAGCATAACTGTATAAGACAAACCAGAACAGCCAATTAAAATGGCGCCAACCTTGTTGTCAAACATAGTGCTGGATTTCCATCAACTTGTTCAATCTTTTGGTCGTAGCTAGTTGTAAGAAAAATTTGTTACATGGCACGGGTTCTGATGGTAACATGTGAAAGAAACATTGAGTTAAGAAAATAATGGAAGACTAATGTTTATGCTTTCAGTATGGGGAGGTAGTAATTCCATTATAAGAAAAGTGTGATTCCATTCAGTTACTTCAATTTTTTTTTATTGTTCACAATTTCTTTAAGCAAGTCCAAATCATTGCACTCTCTTTTTAAAAAGTGTTGCATTTAACCCAACAGTTACAGGCTATTTAGACAACGGCTGTAGGTTCTCATACAAGAGCTCCTTGTTCTTGAAGGATAGCTGCCAAAAGTAGGATGAATTTCCTCAAATGCTAGCCAGTATACTAAGTGGAATGCAGCAAGATGATAGGGCCTACACTCGGGAAGGGAGAGGTTAAAAGAGCTAGTTTATGTTGCATGCATGACATGTGATACATTGAAAAAATAAAGCAAAGGAACTATAAAATAATGTATTTTATGGCCAAACTGTAACATGCTGATGGTTTTCAATGACTCATGTTTTTTTACCATAGTAAATATGGTTACTGAATCCTAATTATAGATGTGCCAGGTCTAAGTGGCTGTAAATCTTTAATTTTTCTCTCACTCTAATTATTTAATTCTTCATAAAACAGAAAGTTCTGCTATTGCGAAAATTGGTCTCATTTTCACTTCTACATTATTTCTTGACTAAAAATAAAATATTTTTTTATTGTACATGTTGTAAGTACAAATTGCTGCATGACATCTTGTTTTTCCACAAAAGTTGATAACAAATTCTTTATGATGGTACAATGGTTTTCTCGTGACACCATAAAAAAAAATCAAACACCTTATCAAATATTCCACCCTTTATGATATGGATTTCTCTACTCCTTTGAAGAACTGCATGTTGTGGTCCAGATAAGAATTAGTGAAAGTTACACAATAAAGACTGGCAAATTTAAATGCCAGTCAGAGAATGTACACAGATATTTTTTTAAATCAAAGTAGACTCAAGTTTTTTGCTTTTTTATCCTATTTGATTAGACATGAGGGTTAGGGATTCAGACACACAAATCTTAAAAAGTGGGAGGACAAGCTGATTAAAGATGTAAAAGGAATAAGGAATTTTGGGTTAATGGTTTATAGTCATTTTGATTTACCTGTCAACTGGTGAATTCAGCCCACTGTGAGGTGACAAATGGTGTTTTGAGGGAATGGTCACAGCAATGCTCTGTAACAGAAAGACGCAAAAAGGAATAAGAATTATGCAACATTTATTGAAATACAATACTAATCAAACTAAAAAAGCTTCAATGACCAGAAACAAAGACCAAAGAACTGGGCAGTAATCTGGTGGAGTGGATCACGCACTCGTACAACCGGCCCAATTTTCATTTCATTACTGGAATAAAAATCGGGCAAGTTCTACAACAGGTCCGTGATCCACTCCGCTCCGCTCCACAGATTACCGTCCAGGTAATAAAGATGAAAATTTACCCCAATATTTAGATCTGCGCTCTTTGCAACACTCTTCTCCTATATTACAGTTAGTTTGTAAAATATTAAAATAGGTATGACTTGTTACTTCAGAAGTAAACACCACCCTATTAAATTAGTACTTTCTAAAGTTATAGAACGTTTCTTAATTTTGGAATTGTCTCAGAAGCCCTAGTCTAAACAGTGATAGGCAGAATATTTTTTGGCAAGATCATTCCACTTTTGATGTATGTTATGTACTTGGGAACTCTGCTGTTTTGAACATTGTGCTGAATGATCTACATTATTGCTTTGAACATTTTCAAAGCCTTTGACATGGTCTGGCACTGTACACTTCTAAGCAAGTTACCCTCATATGGCCTCCTACCAACACTATGTTCATAGCTCTTATGTGTTCTTTCAAATCTATGCTGTAGTTGATGGTTTGTCCTTTGACTCTTTTTCCATTAACAAAGGTTCCCTAGGGTTCTGTCCTCTCTCCCACCCTGTTTGTTCTTTATAAAATAACCTCCTCAAAATCATCCACTAACCACTCTTTTGCTGATGATTCTACTCTACATTCATCAACTTCCTTCAAATCACGGAGCCTCAGTACTCAGAACTGTCAAGTCTGTTCTTTTCAAATATGCTTTTCGTTCTCTCTGCATTCCCATTGTGTTGCAATCAAGACTTTTATACAGTACTTTTTTATACAGTACAGTATACTTTATTCTTACTCTAAATCATTGCTTCTGAGGGCCTGAAAACTGTACAGCTCCTTAGCTCCATTAGTCTTTCCTTCTTCCTAGAACCTTCAGACTTTTGAAATCCTTGAAAGCTTGGTGTCATCTAGTTACTTCATTTCAATTTTCCAATAAAGTTATTATAATTGTTTATTGTAATTTTTATTAAATAACAGTTACCCTTTTTGAAATTATGTGGGAAAGTACCACATGAAAGCATTCTTCAAACCAATTAGTAAATCTAATAGTTTATTAGCATGCAAAAACTCTAATATGATCTTGCAAGATTTTCTTTTGCTAGTAGGAAACCAAATGGTAAGATTTAATAGATATAATATAACTATTCACGAACGAAAATTGAGAAGAGGCACAAATTGAAGCACATAACTCAAGTCCATTTGAATATGTTGGAATCCACTGGTTTGGGGATGACTCTCCAATATCCCGTAACACTGTCTCACTGCCCTGGAACTTGAGGACGAGCCTTTAAATATACTGCACAGACTGATAAAATTATGTCACCAAACAAAACTGTCCTTGAATAGCATTCCTGTAATTGACTCCAAGAAATAGATTCCATTCATAAAACTTATCACTGTCTGAAGAAAGTCCACTAATTTACAGCTGCCTGGCAGTCACTTACTGCTGGAAACTGGAGTCCGATTCCAGATTTCGGTGCTAATGGGTCAGCCATGTGCAAATTGTCATTGGAATCCAAGAATCCAGAAGAACTCAGATAGCCATCAGTCTCGCAATCAGCTAATTAGAAACACAGAAAAAACAATAAACGTGATTTGTTACAAAATGGCCATGCTAACATCAACTTTATTTTTCTTGTGTTACCTTTTAACCAAGAGTACAATAAATATTCTGATAGCAGTCAAGCGAATTTCATTGACAGGCCAATAAAAATACTGTCCAACCCTAAAATCCAATCGGTGGAGCAGAAATTGTTACCCTTTATATTGTAATGGTACCACAATTTAATGCATCAAACTGCTGAAAATACATAAATATATGAAGGCTTTAATTTTCTTGAAAATAAATTTTAATGGTCTGAAAGTATTGTGGTTAAGGAATTCATATAATATTTATAATTATATGTCCTGCCAATGTAATCGGATCTGATACAGGTTTGCCAAAAATCAACAACACTTTGAATCCTGAGAGCTATAACTCAGATGACTTGGCAGATATCAGGAACTGCCATATGAGCAACTAACTGACATGGTATCCCTTTGTGGTACAGTATATTAGAATATTAATATTCTGCTCCACATGGCTTCATAAAAATAGGCTTAAAAACACATTTGCTTTTCATCGATCTATTCCTATGTTATAACAGAAGGGAACAGAAAGAAAGATATCCACAAGCAATTACTGTCTTTGTTCTCTGTGTGTCACTTTACTAATAGTTTTGTTTGAAGTTTTCCTGTCAAGTCTAATATTCTATCAAGCGGCAAGCTTGTGTATAAATCTGTGGTTTAAAACCAGCTTTGGAAATTATTTCAAACTGCAACTAGAGATTTTCCACACAATGAGCTCCAGATTCCTCCAGGGAGCCATATGGGTGAGGATAAAGTAGATTTGCTTTACTCCTGCATTAGGAAACCTAACAAAGGCAAGAAAATACATGGAAATGAGGGTTAACAAACAACAGAATGAGGAAACACCATGTAATTTATGTTAAGTAATAAACTCAGAACTGAGAGAAGCTTAAAATAAACCATTCACTTTTAGATGTTAAGCACTATTTAGAAATTAAACAACATGAGGGTGAAATCTGCCTTGGGCAGGGATGCAACACAGGCGGTACCACCCGTACCCCAGTTTTATGATCCATTGATGTCAATGGGACTGAATATCAGACTTGGAGTGTAACAGGCGGCAGATACGATACTGCCTGTTTTGCCTCCCCGCCCAAGATGAATTCCCCCCCCCACTTTATGTCGTAGATTTGACCCATAAAGTGTTTTATGTGAGTCCATTTCGATTCAATATGACTAGTCTAGGGTTAAACCACAAGTTGAGGCTTTTCCAGCTACCCTATTTATGCAAGAGAATAAAATCTGGGTTTGAAACTTATTTATTTATCTCAATTCAGTCTTACATGTAGCCGATGAATAGTTGGTATTTCTATAACGAAAATTCTGGTGTTGATCAGCCTCTGGTTCCTCAGGCTCAGGTGGAAATGGAGGATTCAGCAGTATCTCAGTAGGACCTGTGATAGCTGGAGACTGGGATAGTTGAGTAACTCCGGCTGCACTTTCCGTTGTGTCTTGAGGCAACTTTAGCTCCTCCAAGAGTTCATAAATCTTTTTCTTTTTCTCTTGCTCTTTTTTCTTCAGTTCCTCTTGCATGCGTTGGTTTCTTTCACGTTTTCTTTTGACCTCAGTCACACGATCTCTGATGGCCTTTGCAACTAATTTGTAGTCAGCTTCACACACAAAACCCAAGGTTACCTAACAAAGAGATACACCACACACTCAAAAGCAGCACAACAACATTTTGCAGAACAAAAGTAATTTCACATTTACACATTTTTGATCCTCTGTAACATACCAAGTCTCCCCCTTGTGGGTTATTCATAAAATGTAATTTAATTGTGTGATCTCATTTTGTGTTTTCACAGCAACAATGCTCCTCATTGAATATGAAGTTAAATATTTCTACACTGATCTTTTAAGATAACTCTATTGGATCCTATTATGTAATAGCAATAAAAGAATGATACTGCTCATCTATTCTGTCTTTAATAAATAGATCTATATGTACATAATAATCAACAGAAGTTGAGATTACCTGTTCTGTAATCCCAAGACCTTTGCTCCCTGACATCTAAGAATTATTATGCTCTGCAGTCTTGTCCTCAATGAGACAAGACTCTGACAATCCGAAGCTGACTTTCTTATCTTTGTAACTCCTCCAATGGTTTAGAGGTTACTTGTGCTGTGTTGTGTGGGTCTAAATTGGCTACGAGATCCAGGTTCAATTCCTGATTTGTGTTGAGTCAGCATATCTCAGCAGGTGGGACATTACAGTAGGCCTCAGTGCTGCTGGGCTATGGAAGGGGGGAAAAATATTAGCCAGGGGTCCTGATCCTGATTTTTGTGCAGTAACTCCTGTTGGAAAGTGTGTACGTCGACATTGGGTGAAGACAAAGCTGCACCTGCGATGCCCACCATGTTGAATAGCCTACTGATACTCACTGTCTAAGTCACAGGTGGAGAATGGTCACTTGGGCAAAGAATCAGGGGGCTGCTAATGCCCATGGAACTGTACCCATGCAAGAGTCTATGCCTTCAAAAGGTGTTAGATGTGGCTCAGTGGGTTGCACTCTCACCTCTGAGTCAGAAGGTTGTGGGTTTGAGTCCCACTCCAGAGACTTGAGCATGTAATCTAGGCTGACACTCCCTGTGAAGTACTGTGGGAGTGCTGCACTGTTGGATGTGCTTCCTTTTAGGTGAGACATTAAACTGGGGCCTTGTCTGCCCTCTCAGATGGATATAAAAGATCCCATGACACTATTTTGAAGAAGATAAGAGTCCCTTTCTGATAGAACATTTCATCTTCAAGATTTGGATATATAAACAAATCAGCATTAATATAATCCACTTTATAGGGAAGTTACAAATTACACACAATTGTACTCTTCCAAGTTCTAAGCTCTATCTATATAAATGCAACTTCTTTCTTTTTATCAAATCAGAGCTATCCAACTATCAGCACTCAGCCTCCCATCAAGCAACTACCTCAAAACAAGGGCAGATCCAATCGACTCATAGAACATTGGTTAGAACATGTTTTTAAAAAATAGTAATAAAATTCAGTTTTATTGTTATCTCACCACATTATTTAGAACTTAAATTTATTGTTATATAACATGAAAACCTGTATCTGATTCTGGGTTAATGATCTGAGGCTGATATTCCTTTATAAGTTCTTCATTTTGGGGCATTTATAGCTCACTTCTGATACCACCATTTTCATTCTGACCACCTGATTTGATTCCACCTAAAGCATTTAGTTGTTTGGGACTAGTCTCGTTGCACAAGCTCTGTTTTGGTTGGGACCAACTGCAGCGATGGATTGGAAATTCCTCAAACACATTTATGTCAGAATTGCGCCAAAATTTACACCAGTTTCTTGCTAAAGGGAACTTACGCCCAAATTTCCTGTGGCGCTCATTTGCTTCCACTGGAATGTAAAAACCAGTGTGAAGCAAGTGCAAATGCAGCGTCACCAATAGGGGCCCAAGGAAACTGGTGTAAATCAGTTATGCATGAGTTACCTCACTAAAAAACGGCACTACATAGGAACCGGAATAGGCCATTCAGCCCCTCGAGCCTGCTCCACCATATATTTTCCAAACTTCTGCCACATTGAAGGACAAGGGCAGCATCACCTCCAAGTTCCCCTCTAAGTCACACAACATCCTGTTCTTTCATCGCCGTTGGGTCAAAATCCTGGAACTTCCTACCTAACAGTATTGTGGGAGTACCTTCACCACATGGACTGCAGTGGTTCAAGCAGAAGGTCCACCGCCACTTTCTCAAGGGCAACTAGGGATGGGCAGTAATGCTGACCTTGCCAGCGCCGCCCATATCCTGAGAATGAATATAAAAAATAAATTAGATTATGGCTGATCTGAACTTCAACTTCATTTACCTGCCTTTCTCCATATCTGTTGATACACTTATGTAACAAAAACCTATCGATCTCAGTCTTGAAAATTTTAATAGACCCTGCAACCACAGCCTTTTGGGGGCGAGAATTCTAGATTTCCATTACCCTTTATGTGAAAAAGTGCTTCCTGATTTCACTTCTAAATGGCCTAGCTTGAATTAAAAAATTTTGCCCTCTTGTTCTGGATTTCCCCACCAGAGGAAATTGTTTCTCTGTAGCTACCCGTTATTATTTTAAACACCTCAATGGAAAATGGAGATGTTTAATGTAGATGGGTGGGAGGATGCTGAAGCCAGGTTGGGAAGAAAGGTTTTAAGGCACAAAGAGAGATAACAAGGCAAAGTGAACTAGGAAAGGAGTTTCAGAGTAAACAGTATAGTATCTGAACAAGTGACCATCAATGGTGGAGAGGAGGGAGTTGGCCATTTAGGTGAAGGATATGTTTGGGTGTCCTTAGTCATTGCATTTCTTTTTATTCGTACCTATTTTTCTTCCTATGACTCCTCTACTGAAGGCATTGACTGCTTGCTGGGGAACGGATTGACAGGCACTTGTCGCCCTCTGGTATCTCGACCAGACGGCCACAACTATGTGTGAGTCTTCACAGTGGGAATTTAATTTTTTTCTCTCCTGAATGCAGTCGTTGAGGCCTGTTGCAGTACCACTACCAGCATCCTGGCTGGAATCAGCTAACTGAGCATAGATTGTGGATTGAACCTGGGACCCCTCTGATCCATACGGTACACCGGATAAACTTGCTCAGCCATTTGAAGAACTGATTTATTTAATTGACATATTAACAAAAAAGAATATTGACCACTGACGATTGATGATGGGAAGAAGATTATATTTCTGAAATTCTAATACACAATCATAAAGAGAATGGGGCTATTTAACCTACTTTTCACACTTGCTGCCAGTTATCTGCTGAAGAAAGATCCAGACCAGCCAATGTCAGCAGTGTTGATACTTGGAATAAGCACTTAAAAGAGGCAATACAATCTTGCAACAGTGTCTTTCTAGATGAAGGATCCAAGGGTTAAGTATTGGAGTATCCAATTTACTAGTGGTGATTAACTGTTACAATTTTTCCAAAAACATTCTTTTCAGCTAAATCCTTCTATTTTCATGGAGGTTTTAGGAAATAGTGAGTAGACAATGCGAAAAAGAAAATTAAATTGTGGGTGGATCATTTGCTAGTTATTCAACAGACTAATTTTTTAGCTGGAACAATATCAAACAAATATTGCCCAAGATTCATGTATAAATCCAATATTAAACTTGCATTAGGATTATCTAAAATGTTGGATTTAATGCACATAAATCGACTGAAAAGGATCCAGTAAAATCATATACTTTTGACATATACATGCAAATGCAACAAATGAAATCTACATTTCTTTCAGCCCTACGTGTTAACTCTGTACATGAGTAAATAGTGGTAACTTTACCATTTCCTGTGCCACCTCTTCTGAAACATCCTTATACAGTTCAAACAGGAATTCGATAGCTTTGTTGTCTTTGTATTTGCCATGAAGTTTCTTTGAGTCGTCCATGCGGAGCCAGAGTTTTAGGGCAGATTTTGCTCCATCATCTTCCTCTGCAAGTTCTACATGGACCCCAGTGTCCTCTTGAAAGAATGAGTGGTCGAGGAGATCTTGAATGGTGTACCTGCTCAAAAAAGGAATAGGACGCTAGGATTAAGCCAGTCGATGAATTTGGTAATTAAATATTCTCCCAATTATCTGAATTTGAATGTTAGTTGATAATTTGGATATTCAAAAATTTGAGTAAACATGGCTGCTCCTCCTTGGTTAAATACATGCACATTAGTTCACTTCAAGCTGAATAATCTCCAGCATGTTCAGATAGTGTTTTGCAGCCAATATGTGTGCTACTTACCTAACGAACAAAAATAACTGTAAAAGAAATACATCTCAGCGTTCTGAAAGTGCACTGATATCAGGCATCTCTATGAAGCATGATTTCAATAATGGATCAAAGTTATGTATACTTTTATGGGTGACTTTAACATTCTCTATTGTATGGGAAACACTGTTATTAGAATAATATGTGGTTTAAATGAATATTGCCATACCCAATTTTACCTTGCACTGTGATCATTAGTTTTGCTTAGAAGACCCATAAAGAACCCACTTTCTGGGAATATGCTTACAATTTTGCTAGAAATATTGAACAGAGATCTCAATGGACGCATTTACAATGTCATTATATATACTCCAACACAGATTCCCCTCTAGATAATGATTCAATATCATCCAAGGCTTATGCAGTTATAATTATGCAATTGGAATTATGCAATTTATAGCCCCCCCTTCCACTTAGGTGACCTTTGAGCAAGTAGAGGAGGGTTTTCAACTTCAAGTGCTCCCAATAAAATGCTCTGCAAGATGACTGAAGATTAGAAATCCATTATCTGGTGATCAGTGATAATAGAAAGGTGCAGATGAAAATTATTGGAATGGCAGGCAAAAATGGTACATTTTAATTAATCTTCTTGTTTCTTAGATCTGCAGATAGAATGAATTAGTGTGGACTGGAGTGCAGCCTTCAACACATTCTCACTGCTCCTACTTGAAAATGGGGTTGCCAAGAGGATTTGGGTGTGGTCAATTCACTGCAGGCACAATGGCCTAGAAATTCAACAGTGCAGCACAGGTTTTTCCGGCGTTAAATGGCTTCCTGAGCCTCAAATATGGCGGGCAGGAAGTGCACGCTCATTATGAGCCAGAAGTGTGCCGCCCGCCATATTGGTGCAGCCAAAAAATTGGCAGCAGGGCCTACCACCTGTTTGCAGCCCCCTCTGCAATATTGGGTTGCCGTGAACACAGCCGGCGACGGGCAGGCCGCAACCAACAAGGTACGTGTTTAAAATATACTTACCTGAATGAACCACAATCTGGTTGCTGCTACCCCCTTTGATCCCCTCCACAACCCCTCACCATTCAATAAGGCGATGGCTGATCTTCTACCTCAACTCCACTTTCCCGCCTTATCCCCATATTCCTGTTTATAAATGGAATCTACACAATTAGCAAGTATACATGTCTGCAGTACCAACTGGAAACTGCCTAAAATATCTTTCGATACACCAATGTTAGATTTGTCCTTCTAGTCAAGGAATTAGAAATTCCTTGTATTCTAGCTGGTCATATGGGACTGGGAGGGACAGATCATAGATGAACTCTCTATCTATTTGCAAGATTAACCTATGTCACCAGACAAATGATGACCAGATTCTTACCTCTCATCTTTGTTTTGGCGTATACATCCTTCAATAATCTCTTTGAGCTCTGGGACTTTTACTTTGTTAAAGCTGGCTGGCTTAACACCCTACAGAAAAACAAAAAAATTACCGTGCCTTTAGTCTAAAATTGCAATCAAATGGATAAAGTGTTATGTATAGCAATGATTAACTGGATAACTGGTTTTATGGTATGAGTTTAATTACATCCCAGATAAACCCAAGTAAACAAATTCAGTAACTTTACAAATATGTCATATCCTGTCATAACAACTTTATTTGTGTTTGTGATAGGTCAATGTTGTAACTATGAAGCATTAATTCTTTCAGTGCAATTCTTCCAAACTACATGGAGAAGGTGATCACTTACAGTCATATTCATACATTACAGACTAATTAGCTTAAAATAAATTCCAAATTGGACAAAGCTTTTGTTTGATTAGAAAATGAAGTATTTACTTACACATTTGTCTTTTTCTACCCATTGTGGTTATATATAATTTAGCAGGTTATTAGCTAAATAGGCACGAACCTGATGAAGTTGCCAGGAAAGAAACTAAAAACAGGAGTTGACTAAAGACCTTACAAACACCAAATGTTACAGCTACTATTTGCAAATGTTGCAACAAGTGTTGCACTCATAATAATGAAAATGTACATCATTCTTCAAAATGTCAGGTGTAAACTGGGTACAAGTTCTTTGCGCAGTCTCAGTTTAAATAGCTGGATGGAAATGAGCTAATCGCGTAACCTCCAAAACTTTCCGACAAAGTAATCTAATCAAGGAGGATTGTGAAACTGGATTACAGTCTTACTGTTTATTGCATATCAATGTCAGCTTATTCCTGTATGAGCTAGTGCTGGTGGCTCTTAAGAAAATTAAATCAGTCTTAACTGCATTTTCTTCTCAGGAACTCAGACCATATAATACAAGTACAAATTTCTGTAAGGTCAAAGACATATAATCAGATTGGCATCTAGCAGTTCAGCATCATTAACTAGTGGTACTTTGACGTTGGCCATTTACCAGAGCCCTTGCAACATCTTTAAACAATATCTGGAACGACAGCACGCATAAATATTGGGCAAAAACATCACTGCATTGCTGATCTAATTGATCCAAAAACTTGCTCAGATTCACATGACCCCCTTCCTTCAAAGTGCATGTTGTACCATTGGAAAAACATGGTCAACAAACTTCGGATAGACTTTCTTTTATTCCCAAATGGACAACAGATGATACAATATAATTCAAGCTGAGCTCCCCAGATGTGAACGCGTCTCAACAAAGATCAGCCATTCCTACAATTGGCCGATAGTTTTTGAGGATTGTTTTTGCAAAGGTTAAAATGAAAACTCGCCAATATTTAATCAGTAAGAATCAGGCTGGGTATACCTTTCTCAGCTGCCCTACCTGATTTATTCTGAAATCATTATGCATCCCTCAAAGCAATCTAATTAAAGAAGAATTATGCTTATGGAGGAAATAGTTTCAACAGGAAGTACTCTCCCACTTGTGTAAAAATGTCCTGCTTGGTGTCCCCTCATACCATGAAGTCAAATGTCAATTTTTGGCACATTAGATGCTTTATTTAATAAATTGAGTTTGTCTTAAAACTTAGTTTCAATCACTGTATTTAACTCTGTCAGAGATTATAGTATGTTGCTACAGAGAGAAATGGCTTGGGATTGAGAGGCAAATGGCCTACATTTGACTGACAGCACTGGGCAGAAGTAGCATTTTCTAATGCTGTCCGGTGTAGCTCAGTAAAACTGGTTAAGCAATTCTTCTCTGAGGAAAACTTCCCATCCTGCAGATCTCATAACTTTACACTTAATCGGAACTCTCTTGATTAAATTTGGAAGGTTGATTACTATGACAAAGTTTCGGTAGTTACTCAGGCTGGAGTAGAAAGGCTGGAAAGATAATCGTAGAAATCCACTTGTCAGCTGAATGAGATAACTGAGCACAGGTGTTGGACCTAAAAAATCTGAGGCTGCTGTATAAAAAAAACAACAAAGCTCGATTCAGAAAAATGGGGAAATACAGATTTTCACATGGTTATGTTTATCATTTTTATAGACCTGTCCTTTTGTGATTATAAAGAAGCTTTGATATTAGTGGGTGCTGGCAATGTTCTGGCATCCAGATGGTTTTTGTGAGCACCTGGAGTCCTTGAGAAACTTACCTAATGAGCAAGCTTTTCACTTCCTTCCTCTGTCCATCCATCCAACATGTTTCTGAGTCCATTTCTCTCATTCTATAGGGCTGATTTTTAACTTGAGGCTGGAATCAGGGGTGCGGGGGCCAAACCAAAGTCCCAGAAGATTTTAATTCCCAGGCCTCATTTGCATGTCCCGACTCTGACTCCTGCCCGAAGCCAGCGTGAATAATGTCAGCGCTGGCAGGCGGGAGTCAAAATTGGCAGGAAACAGTCCCCGGCAATATAAATACGGACTGCGGGGGGGTGTTCAGCAAGTCTGTGATCAGCGAAGGGGGGAAAGCCCAGGGCAGGGGAGGCCCAAAGAGCACCCCTGCTCCTCCTGGCCTACAAGGGACTTCTAAAAATATTTAAAAGAGGACTTACCTGGGCCTGGATCCTTGCTGCCGTCAGCTTTTGCTGGGGGCCCGTGACCCTGTGGACCACAGTTGGAACGCGACACTATCATTTACATTAAGCCCCCACTCCTCTGGGGCAGACGGCCTTCCCGTGCCTTAACTTGAGTAAGTAACATGGTGGTGGTGGGTGGGGTGAATGTGATGAACCCCCTCCCCTCTCAAACTGCACTGTTCCTGTAGTCGAGGGGAGGGTTAAAACCAGCACATATATGTCCGTTTGAAGAACTTCCAGGTTCCCATTCCCACCTTTCCTTCCATTCTTATCAATGGAGGAAATGGATGGGCTTCAAAGCACAGAAGAAGCCTGAATACGCACACATATCATTTTGTTCAAAGTTTTGAATTGACTTACTTACCTAAGACCTGTTTAATTTTAGAATTATGTTGTTTTATTTCTCTTTCTGTAGCCATTATTATTGCTCATTTTACATGTACATGTGAGGAGACCAAAACAGGACATAGTATTCTAACTGAGGCCTAACCAAGGTCTTGAACAAGGACAAAATAGTATGCTTTGTTTTATAGTGTATTGTCCTGTAAATACACCCTAGCACCCTATTCGCTCTAGCTATTGCTTCACGGTATTGGTCATGATCCTTTAAAGATCTATGCATTAGATCGCCCAGATCTCTTTTCTTCTCCACCGACTTTAGCTCTTTTCCCTGAAGGGTGTGTGTATATTCAGCATTTGTCCTGCCCACATGCATAACACTGCACTTTTCTAAGTTAAACATCATTTGCCAGTCATGGGCCCAATCCCACAATGCATCTAAATCCACGTGTAGTAATTGAGCATCATCTGCAGTCCTGACTCTCGCGTATATCTTAGTATCATCTGCAAACTTGCAGATCATTCCCCACAACACCTACATCAAGATCATTAATGAAAATAGTAAATTGCAATGGTTTTAACAGCGATCCCTGTGGGACACCACTGGTCTCCAATCAGATCCAAATCCATCTACAACCACTCTCTGCTCTACGGACTTTCAGCCAGTTCTCAATCCAGTACAGTAGATTGCCACTAATACCCGAGGCATCAATCTTGTAGAGAAGCCTCTTATGCGATACATTATCAAAAGCTTTATGAAAGTCTAGGTAAACAATGTCTACCGTGTTTCTCTCATTCACTATCTTGGTGACTTCTTCAAAAATACAATCAAATTAGTATGACAGGACCTCCTTTTTCTGAAGCCATGTTGGGTGTCCCTGATATGACCTTCTCTGCCTAAGAAGTCATATATTGCATCCCTAATGATTCCCTCAAGCATCTTTCCTATTATTGACAGCAAGCCTCTAGTTACCCGGATTCATCTTATCTCCCTTTTTAAAGATTGAAACTACATTAGCCTTCTTCCAGTCTAAGGGAACAGTTCCCGACTCCAGCGAGCTAATAAAGATACGGGAAAAGGGTCTCGCACCTGGAAATGGCACCTGTCTCATTTCCTTGAGAACTCTCGGATGGATATTATCCGGACCGGCTGCCCTATCTATTTTAAGGTTCCTTATTCCATCTAAAATTCCATCTTGCTTGACTGTCTTCAAATGAATGTCCTTTAGTCCCTCATTTCAATTGTGACCTGGATGATTATCCCATCTCTGTTAAAAAAATGCCTTTCCTTTTCCGTTCGCTTCAAAGCTAGCAATTTGCTTTGGTTTATGGAATGTTTTAATGGACAACTAACAGGGAAATATTTGGCTTGAAATCATTAACATTTTAGCCATGGGTATATTTCCATTATGTTCCCGAAAACACATGGTAACCTTTTACCTCTTGCACAATACAGTCGTGCAGCTTGAAAATGCTTTGACTTTCAGCAGGCAGTGAAACATAACTGATTGTTTAGCACTACCTCTAACTAGGATAATTAAATAACAATTTTATTTTTTAAAGGAACCCCGATGCCTCCTGAAACCTAAAGCCATAGACTATCCTAACTTGCATCTCAGATGTAAACATGACTATTACTGTCTTGGTGATAATGGCCGGGAAATTGGTCTTGTACTGAAAACCGGCATGTCTAGAATGTACGCTAGAATACGGAGATCCAAGGCTCACTTGACAGGGCTTTGGGTCTCATCGACATAATAGCGAATGGCATCTATAGCTTGCCGGTTGGGGCCTTTTCAAAAACGGCTAGCTCTGATGTGGAGTCAGCCCGCAGATAAGTCCTGAGATGGGGGAGGGGGAACGGATGGGAGCAAGTTCGGGCCGGCAGTGGTCCACAGCATTGCTGTGGAATCAGCAGGAGCACTCCTGCTCCTCCTGGCTCCATATTAAGGTAAGTTAAAAAACCAAAACTTGCTTTATCCTCTGTAGCATCCGCAGGCCCTTTAAGAACTGCTGGATAGGCAGCAATACACCTGGAAAAACTGAATGCAGCATGCACGATGCATGCAGCCCAGTTTATGCCAAATCTGGCAGTTTTGAAAAATTTATTCATGGGATGTGGGCATCACTGGCAAGACCACCACTTATTGCCCATCCTTAATTGCCCTTAAGGTGGTGATGAGCCGCTTTCTTGAACCGCTGCCATCCATGTGGAGTCCTAAAACAGGTGTTAGGCCCCTGATATATTCAAGGGGGCCTAACGCCTGTTTTAGGTGGGTGCCCCAGGCACTCAGAAGTCAGCGGTTGTCAATTTAGTAGCTGGTGCAATTCTGGGGCGATTGGGCGTGCAAGATCACATCCTGAAGTTAGAATCCCCAACATGAACTTTGAGCACAAAAAACAGGAGCGATTGGGACCAATTTCTCCCCCAATATTAATTAACCATGATGCTAATTTTGAAGACCTAAGCAAAAATATTTAAAAGCTGTTAATATAACTAATGTAATAAATATTAGGTCGTCTGTCAGCCAAAATGACACCAGCAGTCTTGTATATTGAAATGAAGTGAACAATTAATCATTAACCAGGAGAATGGTAATGTGCTGTGTTAGTGATCCGACACTCTTTGCTACAAGTAGTAGAACAAGCTTTTTGTCAATGATTTCCCATTCAAGTTTAAGTATGCTAGGTGCTTTCCATGAGTGAGGAAAATAGGAGGATGAGTCTCTGCAGCACATTCTTCCGTACCCCCTTGCCCCGTTACACCGCAATTTTCATGTCACATTTACACTCTTAGTGGTGTAAATTTAGTGTACAAATCATAGTAAAGAGCAACCAAGCCTCACTCCAATTCAGCTACACTACCCTAACTAAGATGCATGCAAGTAGATGGCTCAACAGTGGTGTATAATAGTTGAGCCAACAAGATGTCACAGTCCCATGGCATAATTGAAACTGCCCTACATCTACTTCCCAGAACAAGTTCAACCCGTTCAAAATGGTAGATTTGTGCTGGTAAATAACTTTAACTTGTGCAATCCTTGATTGCCTTTGCTTCACTTGATTGCCTTTGCTTCATTTGAATCTCTGTTTCATTGGCTGCAAATAGAGAGAAGTAGCTACCACTGACTAGTTCCTGCAACAAGCTAGGCTCTCGTGAGCTAAACAAGGCCTCTTAGATCATCTATTTTGTTCCTAATATTAACAATGGGGAGCATTTGGTTCCCATGCTCCCCCAACAAGGCACCTATGCTGTGACTTACTTTTATTGTCTCCCTTGGAACCACCAATGGGAATACTACACCCAATGGTTCATAATTGAATAGGAGGTCATCATATTAGATGTCTGGGTGCAGAGCTCCACTCTAGGACTTGAGTACTTAATCTAGGCTGAAACTTCAGTGCAGTATTAAGTGGGTGCTCCACGTTTACAGATGCTTCTTTTGGATGAGATATTAACTGATGCATTGCCTGTCTAATCGGCTGGATGTAAAATACCCAACAGCATTAATCAAAAAAGAACATGGAGTTCTTCCAGTGGCCTAGTCAACATTCTATCCCTCAAACAGCAGCACCAAAAAATACAGGTTAACTGGTCATTTCTCTTATTGCTGTGCATAAAATGGCTTCTGCATTTCTCTCATAACAACAGTAAGTGCACATCAAAAAGGATATAATTGGATGTTGCACGCGTTAGGATGTCCTGAGTGACGTTATAGAATGCTATACAAATGCAAGGCTTTTTTTCTTACTTGCTTGGGGAGAAGGAATATTTGTTTGGGAAATAGGACACATCATTAAATACCATAAAATAGGAATGCTTGATAATTGTAAAGTGGTTTCCATTCAGGAATGTCATTCTTAAGTTAATAAAATTGAAAACCAAAATAAGTTGCGACTTACGCTTGTTACTTTGCGATATATCTGGGCTGCATTATGGCACTCTGAGTATGGATATTCTGAGGTGGCCATTTCCAACAAGCACATGCCAAATGCATAAACATCAACAGCTTCATCATACTTTTCCTCATACATCTCAGGAGCCATAAATTCTGGTGTACCTAAAACAAGGAAGGGTAGGATCTGTGTAAGCATTTTTAATGCTAACTAGTTGCACATGTCAGTGATACTTTTTAAACATACTCAATCACCATGAATTACAGATCTGCAGAGCAATATCGGCACTTATACCCCTCCTGGTACCAAATCTCTAACTGTTAATTTTACCATAGAGATGCTCATTTGAGTAGGTAAAATCTCAATGAAACAAACACTGAGTCAAAATGAGGGGGTATATTATAACGGAGGCCTTCACTGCTAGCTTGTCTGTCGCTCCTACTATTTCTCTCTCATCCCTCATTCCCAGTCTGTCTTGTTAACTCATGCTTTCTGTCTTTCTTTCCAAGGTTGTAAATGTTGTTGATGGCTTATTTTGGTAACTTCAGCTTTGTCTTTTTCTCTCTTGGCTTCTGATTATCGCTGTTGGCTTCTCATATTCATTCCATGTTTGTGGCTTTTGTGACCTACTGTTCTCAGTATATCAACCCTTATCTCTCCTACCGCTGGTCTGATGACAATGTCTGTCCAGTATATCCATCAGTCTTTGTTGGTGATGTTTCTTACTCAGACTCCTTAGCAATAGATTAAACTGTTACGTAACTTTGTACATTTTTTGACCTTTGCTAAGGAGCATGTGTAATAACCTTGAACATTTGGCTTGAGTACAGCCTATCTGCAGCTGAATGCTTCTTTGTCTCTACACCAAATCCATCCTAGTCTTTGTTTAATAAAATACAAGATTATGTATTAATTCTAAGTAACTTAATTCACTTCTAGATCAGGTATAGCACACAACAGATGCCAAGTAAGGCTCCCTCTGCTCTGCCCCAACAATGAGTCTTAATTCCAGCTTTAGTAAAGCACATTCTATTGCACCAGTTTGATGTTGGCACTGGAGGGTATATTTTCCGATTGGTAATGCATGATTTTTGGGCATTAATTGGATGTTACTGATTTCAAAATGGAGCACAGATCCATCACACTGGATTTCTGCCAATTTTATGCATCATTGATTTTTCCAGTTCTGTGTTACATGATCATATAATGAAAGTAGACCCCCATTACACTATTTAGTTGGAAATGGGATTTTACACTGCTTACACCCATTAATCCACGTTCCAGCCTATTGAAAATGGGCATACAACATTGCTAGGCACGATATGTGAGGAAGTGGATTTGAAAAGCCCTGTCTATTTATTGCTATGAGCATTTTCATGCCATTTTTCAACCTGTTTTCTTGCTTTTTCTTTTTCTGTTGTTCTGATTTAGATGGTCATGAGACACTGTGGTGATTGTTAAGGAATAGCTATTTTTTTTGCCATTGACAATAATAGTACAATGGGTTTCCTTCTGGAGAAAGAAGAGAAGCACCAATGGAGGGATACCAGGTAAGTTAGGTTGCAGCATAGGTATTCTGTGCCCACCTGCCAGTAGCCTTATACCTGGATCTACAGACAAGCATGCACAGATAGTTAGTGAAGGCTCCACTTCCCAAGATAGGTCTTGATTGCAGACCTGATGACATGAATGTGCTATGTGTAGGCTTAACTAACCTTTAAAGTTGGACGCGTGATTGACTGAACCTGTAAAGATAATCAACCACTTCCGCAGGCCCTGGCTATGATCATGTGAAAGCAGTTTCAGAGGCTCCAGGTTAGCAGTAAGCCAGATTGAATATCTGTTCCGGCTGCTGCAAGGACACCTGCACCTAACATGCACCATTGGGTTGGCACGGCCAACAACAGTAATAGCCAGCTGCAGCCTCAAATTTGGCTCCACCTCCTTTCAGACCTGCTGCAATGTTGACTAATAAGGATGGTACCCTGAAGTGACAAACGGGGTCACCGTCTTCACCTCATGCAGCATCACCATCACTTCAGCAACCATCAAACAAAGGGTCAGGTGATGGGCTGATCATCACCTGCCTGCAGACTCCATTTTGTGCTTCGACATTGGTTTTCCTTTCACTTCATTTTTGCCTGTCATTTCTTTCCTGTCTCCCACTTTAGAGTAGACAAAAGTTGCCAACAGGTTGCAATGCCCTTTGAAAAGGTAGGATAATGGTTTTAATTGTACGAGGGAGAGCTCTGAAATTTTCATTCAAACCTCTTGATGTTAGCTGCAGAAGAAAGTTTGCAGCAGATGCAATTTTTTTGCTCTCAATTGACAGCATCAGGAACTCCTTTCTCAGTTATATCATAGGTTAGATGAAATGCTGACATTGTACCTCAACCCCAAACTTAAATGGGCTTCCTTTACTGCACAACTAATATTTTCATATTACATTTCCCAAATTCACTAGCCATGTAGTCTTTCTGAATCAGATTACCTAATCAGTGCCAATTAATGCCACATTGGAGTTTAGTATTTTGGACCCCATTGGACAAGTGGGATCAGACTGCCTAAAACTACTTTCTGCCATGATGGAGAAGAGACACAGCTCATCTGTCTGAGTTATGTTTAAAATCAAGTCCCAGTGGTGAAAGCCATCATTCTAACACACTGATAATTAGTCTTAAGCCAAATAAGCTGACATGATTGAAATCTATTTATCATATATGTTAATCTGATTAATAAATGTATATAAGATCTTCATTTTTGTTTACCTATTACACTTTTTGCAAATGATGCACTTTTTAGTGTTGCAAGACCAAGGTCACCAATCTTTACAGAGCCAGTTGGTCCTGTGATGAAGATATTATCACATTTCAGGTCACGGTGGATGATAGGGGGAGACCGGGTATGAAGGAACTGTAGACCCTTCAGAATCTGTCTGCTCCACCTCTGCAGAACCTTATTTTTCATTGCTTTGAACCGCTTTAGGTACCTGCAATAAAAGCAGTAGGATAACATTCCAGCCTTAGCAGCTAACTATTACATTGTAATTTCTATGGTTATCACAGTGTAAATCCAATCAAATGTAATCACTCTTTCATCACATGTAACTATCACAACGGATTATAGGGAAGGATAGAAAATTTATAAAGTAAATAAAAAAATGTTTTTAAAAAAAATCTAAAACATGAACACACCACTACAATAAACACTGTTAATTCATTGTTATTTTCCTCCTGTTTAGAACAGTAATTTATGTCATTATTTTTGTTCTGTGTTTTAATTGTATTTTGTGTGTGCAGAGGGCTATATGTTGGCTTTGTGCAATAGTGTAAAACAGGTGATAGCGAGTTGGCAGCCTGTTTTACATCTCTCCCCATTTTTATTTCCATTGACTTCAACTTATAGAAAATAGAAGTGTATTTCTGATGACTGAGTGGTAAGTGCACCACATTGTATTGCACTGTCATACAGAAGAGGGAGGTTCAGTGCTTGGTGTAAGTTGAGCTAGAAAGTCTCAGCTGGGTTAACAGCAGTGTGCTATAATTGGCCTGAGCATCCCCAGGCGTGGGACAAAAACTTGGCCATGATTCCAACCACTGATTCACATGAGATCATGCTTGTTTGTAATATCCACTACAGTAATGTCCACTGCAGTGATGTTCATTGTCCAGACTCACATATAAAGAATAGCTACTTGGGCAAAATTCTTGTCCTAGCTCAAAGACCCTTCACAAGAGAAGGGGCAGGAGAAGAAAATTGGGGGAAAGGGGAGCAGGAGAAAACAGCTTCGTTTTGGAATTGCTTTAGAAATGCATCTGCTACCTTGACAAAATTATCAGCTATCATTCATTGTTTCTCCTTTAGCACAAGCATTCCTTCTTGTTTGTCACTCCAGTCAGCACACTGTGTCTATGAAGAACATCAGTCAGCAAGCTCTGCAGTGCCATTAGCTCACTACTTACGTTTTCAGTGTCCCTGATGTCATCAGCTCTGTCACCAGCACAATACACTTGTGGCCTTTCACTGAAGATTTAAAGGAATCGTAGAAACGCACAATGTTAGGATGTTGTAATCCTTTTAGCATCTCAACCTCCTCACTGAACCTCTGCCTCTCTGCCTTTGATAATTTTCGAGTCTGTGAAGATGAAAGTGGATGTGAATAAAAGAAATAGAGCAAAAAATTACATTCAACTTTTAGCTTAAAATAAAATCTAGGATAGAAATAATGACGTCATTATATGGAGTGGGTGCACTGAAACCAAATTCCAGTATTTCAATGGAGTTAATGCCTCCACTAAAATAAGGCGAGTGGAATTTGGTAGGAACACATTAAGCATCCATATGATAACATCACCGACAGCAATTACAACTCTCAATGTGCTAGTACAATACCTCAAACATATCTGACACTTCAAAACTGTGAAGCACAATTTGCCAATTACAACACACAGCATGAGTAGTTTATTAAGAAAAAAGTATGTATTTATATTAAGAGCAAGACTTCCTCTTTTGAAGGTATTTTCTTCCTATCCCTACTTGATTTTTTTGTGCCACAAACCATATTTTGTTGGGATGGCAGAAACGTGACCTCCTCTTAGACTTTCACCAATGCTGTTCTGAAATCTGCTGCTAAAACATGTGGCAGACTCACCCAGGGATATTTTCCCCTCCGATGTCATTAGTTCCCTGTGGAGAGATGCCTGGTTTCTGATCACTGACTCCCACAGTGGCATGGCTGAGATCAGTAAGTGAACATGTGGAAGATCACATGTGTGTGAACCCACAGCCAGTCATTCTGTGCTATCACACTACTCATAACAAGTATTATTTATAAAAAATATGTCCATGTGGATATAATATAAAGAACAAAAGAAAGCCAGCTGGTTTGAATTTTAGCATCTCCTGTCACAGATGTGGATGTGCAGTGAACTTGTAAAGAGATTTATTTTTTTGGGTTATATGCGCAATTCTGGCTTCTGCAAATGGTTTTTTGAAACCAGCTGCACATATGGAGATGGCATTTATTACTCCCCAGTAGTAAGGGTGTTAACATCTGCTTTATGCTAGGGTGGGGGAGGTAAGTCAGCTGTTTTCCTGACTCTCCTCCCCCCTCTTGTGAAAGGGTACTCACTCAAACAAAACAAGGAATTTTAAGAATTCTATATATATAAAATCCTTCACCTATGGGATTAAAACTATGTACAGGTGTGGCGCTAAGGTTTTACAGGCCCAGGAGCAAGATTGATACTTTGAGGGGCCCGTAACATTCTTTCCACAAATCTACCACAAATAAAAACTAATAAAATACACTGCAATGTGACTACTTAAATATAAGCTGATTAATACAATTCCCCCATGCCAACCAAGTCTAGTAAAACATGGAAAACTTAAACCATTCAAACTTTGAGTCTTTTTTTGTTCAAACACAAACAAAGAGATGAGATGCGCAGAGAATTGTTACGATCTGGAATGCACTGCCTGAAAGGGTGCTGGAAGCAGATTCAATAATAATTTTCAAAAGGGAATTGGATAAATATTTGAAGAGAAAAAATTTACAGGGCTATGGGGAAAGGGCAGGGGAGTGGGACTAATTGGATAGCTCTTTCAAAGAGCTGGCACAGGCACGACGGGCTAAATGGCCTCCTTTTGTGCTGTAACATACTATGATACTAAGCAGCTCCTCACATGTTCCTTGGTATTGGCACTCATTCAACTCAAATCAGTCCACTCAAAACACAAACTTGCTGACAGAAGTTACCAGTACATAAATGTAAAAAGTGAAGCTTTAACAACAGCCTGGCACACACTGGAGGGAGTCCTTGAACTGGTGGTTATAAGGACACCAGCAGGACCTACATCTCTACTATGTTCTGCTTTTGAAGAGATGGAAATGTCATAACAAGTTCAGGCTTGTCATCTCAGGTATGCTGGCAGCTACTTTTGGGACTACTTATTCTTCAGATCTGGGTGTACCTACCTCTGCCTCTTCCCATGCCCCTCTCCCTCCAAAGCATTGGACCTGGTTATGTAAAACATTTTGCTACTGACCACATGTTTTCTAAACTGTACAATCTGTTTCCGATCACTTTCAGTCACGTCATCTTAGTCGGAACGTGACGTTCTTGCTAAAGTGATTGTTTGGGAATGGCTTACACAGAAATAATGGGTATTCCAAGGAGGATGGAAAGACAAATTTATTTAGGACATCGATATATTTGTCTAAGGTATTAAGTTTCAGGTATAATCAGGCGTTGTTTAAATGATTAACAATGGATGTATTATTTCTTATCAAAGGAATGATTTGAATGAGGTAAATCCACAGTGTCCTTCAAACCTCCTTTTTATATTACAGCAGTAAATGTAAGAGCATTCAATAATGCACTGGAGTATTGTTTTTGAAAAATTAATTATAAATGGAATCAAAATCAATATACTTCATCTGTATACACCCAGCCCCACACTGTCACTTTCAGTGTTTAAACGGATGTCAGAGTTGGTGAGATATACATGCAAATTTGATACCTGCGTTCCTGCTGGCTCAGAAAACCATACCAGGGATGATTTTACAGGATGGTGGGTAGGGGGAAAATGGCTCCTTTAATGAGTGGAATTAGTCATTTCACTGCCCATTGCATTACTATTTCAGATAAGGTGAGAATCAAAAATAATAATTCACGCATGTGATATAAATGTAGATTTACATGGCTGAGGTAACGATCACTGACCACGGCATTCTGCAACTGATCACAAATGCACCAGGATTCTATAAGAAGCCCCAAAAAAACTGCACATACACAATGTGCTAAATGATAACCTCAGACATGCTTCATGAAATAATCAGCTATATTCTATAATTTGCATATTATTACTATCTCCGTCCACGTAGCATCATTTTAATCTCCATGTGGCAAATCCCTGCCGAGGAATGAAGAATGAAATCACAGGATTGCTTGAATCCAAATAGCACACACAGCAGCTTTGTGTACGGTTGCATGGAAGTATTCAAATGTGCAATGACTGTTTCAATTATATGTCACACATTTTAACTCCCTGCATTAATTTTGTTCAAACTTAATCCTGTCTCAGTAATTCAGTTCTGGAATATTTTCTATTTGCAGCCAAATGGCCCTGAGGATTTAATTCTTCATCCCCACAAAGACATTTTTTAAGATGGCTGCCAACAACTTCTGAGAGGTGGCTAGAATGACCTATTACAGAGTATTAAGTGATCTGTGTGCACATAATGCGGGTTAAATTTGATAACCCCTGAATCTGGGAGCGGGGGTCATGGTGCACGATTAACCTGCGCCCAGTCGTTGAGATGTGGGGAGCACATGAGATTCATGCTGCCTGGTCATTTACCTGATTCCTGTGAGCAGCCAGGCCTAGCTGCGCTGTTGAGTGGCTGCTCACCAGCAAGGGGGCCCCGATATCACGCGAGTGGCTAGCACCACTTAAAGACAGCCTGTACATCTTAAAGGCAGCCTGCACCTCATATTTGCAAAATATAAGATACGGAGTCTGAACGGAGATCAGACATCGAACACGTAAAACACAGATGCAGATCCCGTCCCTATGTTTACAAACTGCTGAGTTATGCTAACACTGAATAAAGGTTGCGCACTACTAAATCCCACATTCTCCAGTGAGGAATAGCTAGGGCACTGGCAGAGTGGCAGGGGTGGGACAGGAATGTTGTCATCCTGAGAGAGGACGGCAGGTTCATGTTCCATAGAGCCACTGCCACTTGCTGCCTCCTGTTATGCGCCACCGTCTCCTGCAAGAAAGTGGGACATGTGTCAGTGAGTGTCCTGCAGGATGTTTGGGTGATGTGCCCATTATGGTTGAATAACTGCCAGTGTGTGTGACCTGTGAGTTGTGGGTGTGCAGCTTGCAACAGTAGTAATGTGTGAGGGTGAGAGGAAGCATCTGACCTCACCCTCACACATTACTACCAGACCTCACTAATCTGCCGATCTGAGTTTGTACCAGGCCTGCAAGAGACCGTGCACCAAGGCCTCGGTGCAAGAGGTGGACAGAAGGAGGGACATCCTATGTCCGCAAGGGGGAAAAGAGGCTCTCCAGACATATGCACAAAAGGCAGTGGGAGGCAGTAGGGGACGAATCAATGCCAGGTGCATAGCACCACGGACATGGATGCAGTGCAGGAAGAAGTTCAATGCTTTGACACGAGTGGTCAAGGTGAGTGAGGTCAACAGTCAAGTGGCGTCTCCTACCAACTGCACCACTAGCCGCATCCACTGCTCCACACACGACACCCCCATCACCCACATACCAACAAACTCTTTCAATTAGTTCTCAACTCTTCCAATCAGATCCTTCCTCTCACCCTCACACATTACTACTGTTGCAAGCTGCACACCCACAACTCACAGGTCACACACACTGGCAGTTATTCAACCATAATGGGCACATCACCCAAACATCCTGCAGGACACTCACTGACACATGTCCCACTTTCTTGCAGGAGACGGTGGCGCATAACAGGAGGCAGCAAGTGGCAGTGGCTCCATGGAACATGAACCTGCTGTCCTCTCTCAGGATGACAACAATCCTGTCCCACCCCTGCCACTCTGCCAGTGCCCTAGCTATTCCCTGTCAGCTAGCCAGCCCACTCCCTGTAGAGTATTGAAACTTTATTATAAGAACAAAGGAAGAAAGGAACAGGAGTAGGCCATTTAGTCCCTCAAGCTTGTCCTGTCATTCAATGGTTGATCTGTGATCTAACTCCATATATCCGTCTTAGCCTCATATCCCTTAATTCCTTTGGTTAACAAAAATCTATTAATCTCAGATTTAAAACTGACAATTGAGCTGGCATCAACTGCTGTTTGCAGAGGAGAGTTCCAAACTTCTATCACCCTTTGCGTGTAGAAGTGTTTCCTAACTTCACTCCTGCAAGTACTGGCTCTAATTTTTAGGCTATGTCCCCTAGTCCTGGTATTCAAGTATAGGAGACCTCCAAAAACAGGTACAAATGCATCAGCAGCCAGAAGTAATAATCCAGCAACTAACCTGTAAATCTTGCATGATCCCTTTAAATAGCTCTGGTGGAGGGTCCTCCATGCTGTTCAGCTGTGCGAGGTTAAGACAGTGCGTTGCACACTGATCTAACGCATATTCTCCTTACTTTACGTGCTGCCTGCGTTTGTAATCCGCGCGTGCGCAAACGCCTTTACCAAGATGGCGTCTGCTGCACGTCGCGCTAGAAGTGTGCGCGCGTATTCCGGATGCCATTTTGGGTCCTTAGGAGGCTGTGTAGCGACTACAAAACAGGCACTACTTGGCCCAATTTATAGCCCAATAATTTGTTACACTTACATTTTTTTAAATTAAAATTATTTTTGGTAACAGTATATGTTTATGGTACAGGGTACTATATGGGTTATTATGAAATGTTTGATCTCTGAAAATCTGCAGGCCTTCCTGCACACTCCAGCTGTAAGCCAGGCAGGAGTTCGGCAGAAGTCCATTAATTAGGCCAGGACCCGGATATGGTAGGTCTCACCTCTGATGAGAGTATCCGCGGGGCCTTGCTAGGATGGAACCTTCATCCACCCTTAAATATGGCCCCCCATGTCGGACGGGGCATGGCTGTGGGAAGGGGATGCCCAGGCTGGGAATTTCCTCAGTCTTGGCCTAGGATCTACTGGGTGGCCAGTATGCCAAGTGAAAGGGGGTGTACTGGCCTCCCAGCTGGTGGAAGTGGGGCCTACCTGGGAGTCAAGGCTTGGGTCTTGGCCTAGACCCCTGCAAAAACTTTGATCTCCACCACTCCTCTCAACCACCACTCACCCCCCTACTATGGTGAGCACCAGAGATGCACCCATAATGACACAGGTGCATGCCAGGAATGTTTAAAATAGTGAACCTACCCCTGACTGAGGACACTCTAGCGGGGTCAACAGCAGAGGTTCCCAGCCGGCAGATCCTTGCACTTACACTGGGGTTGAGGGCCTGTGAATTTTCAGGGTCTTTGTCACATAAGTTATTTGTCTGGATTTTCCTCTATGGCAGGTTTACCTCCATACTTATGCTGGGACTGCACTTCTAGCCACAGGTGTGACCCTGCTCTGACGTTGTGACTTCTCCTGGGTCAAGTTAATTTTAACATCGTGGACAGGCTCCTAGTGCTATTTATGCCCTCTATTGCGAACTCGCCTCTGGCAGGGGTTGGATGAAATACAGTGCATCTCTAGAATTCCAGTAGCTGCAGCAGCTTCAAAGGTCAAGCCAGCCATTATCTGGGTGCCAGAGGTTGGAGCGGACAGAGCAAAAGAAGGTTGTACGAAGCTGCAACATCAGGGCAACTCATTTAATGACTCTTCCAGTGAGATTATGTTGGCCAAAATAAAACTAAGGAGGCAGGAAATGTTTGGCAGACGGCACACATATTTCTGTGCCTTAAAGGATTGTTTGTACTGATGAAATGTAACGGTTTGTGGCAAGGTGGAGGAATGCCTAAGGTAAAGTGTAGCAGAGTGCATCCGAAATGGTAGCACTGGTAGTTGTACAGTAGAGAGAAATGTCAGAATATGAACAATTGGATGCATGTTCAAAAGGGGGACTATGAAGGCAGGACTAGTTTAGCAGTGGACCCAGCAATTATTTAGCTGAAGGTGTTCCTTGTAGGCTGTCTGCTGGCCATGGTCACTTTCCTTTCTCTCCTCCAGGGCATTAATCAGAACTCCCTTGTGGGTAGCAAAATTGTTGATTTTTGGGGGGAAAGAAGAGTTAAACTCACTTATTAAGTTGCAAACTTTCATGACTTTGGATATCGTTTTGAACAAAGGACTTTAGACATTTGCTCTGAAATTGTGTCAAATTCATATTTTGCATTTAACTAATGCAATGCACATCTGGATAGGGTAAAGACTGCACAGGAAAACGATTTCACCAAAGGCTCCAAAACGTCTTGAGGTAACATAATTTGATACTGATGGAATGAATATTCTCCTTTGGAGCTTTGTGATTTTACTGAACCAAATGACACAAAAGATTTAATTACAATAATCCCAAGATCCAATTCAATCACACAAAAGCACAAATCTTTTTTGCCCTTAAACCAAGATTAACCTTTGAGCAAAAATATGAAAACAGTAAAACTTTAATGTAATCTACCCTTTCTTCTATTGAAGAAATGTGACTATAAGTCCTAGAGTAATACAAGCTCAAGGGAATTGGTGGCTTCCAGTATTGCAAAAATAATGTGCTGTTTAAAATTTTACATGACTTGTGAAATTAATTTTCATATAATTAAAGCAAGTTTTTAGAAATCCTCATCACCATGAAGTTTTTGCCATACACCAGCCTGATCTAGAAATTATATTTCTCACTAGGCTGGCTTTTCCTCTGCTATCCCGCCTGAAATTGGGTGGAGCAATGGTGGAAAAGGCAGGGAAATCAGGCAGTGAGGCCACGCCACGCTTAATTTCCCTTCCACCGTCCCTGCTGGGATAGACACGGATGCCTTATCCCCACCCACCATGTGTAAGTTATGGAGGGGAGGCAGGGTCTAACAAACCGCCCCACTTCCCTGCCTTGCATCATTGATTTCCACTGACCCCATGGACCATCGGGAGAGAGGTCGCAATAGTCCATGCGACAGTGACGGAATGTCCCTTGTAGAGGAGAGGGCCCCTAGTCTGACATTCAGCGGCCCTGTTTAAGGAATGGAAGACTTATTTTAAAGTATAGTCCTTTTTGCGCTTTGACCCAGTCCAAGGCCTAAAAACTGCAGGTACCTCCTGGATTCTCAGGGCTCTTCTGTCCCCTTTAAATGGTTTCTCTTCTTTGCGTGTTGCAGCAGCACTCCAGGATTGTCTGACCTTGCACTGGCAGATTTCCTCTTGGTGGTGTGGATCCTGCAGAGAATCCATGCTGCATGCCCCAAGAGCCTCGACTCAGTAAAATGGGTCGGGGATATGACAGTTAATGCTTTGCCGCCATCCGCCAACAAGAGGGAAATCCAGCTCACGGTGCAATCACCTCAAAGAATCACAGATAAACAACCAGCTAAAGAGCTAGCCTGTGTCGAAGTGGTGAAGTGGGATTTGAATGCATGTTTAACCATGATGATATTTTATTACTGCCAGCTTTTCAAAAAAGAGATACGTCAATCTGATTTATTGAAGTAAGCCTATCAGCGGAGCTGTATTTTAATTAAGCCCTCAATTCCATAAAAAGAGCTGCAAACGATCGGATTTGCATTTTAAAATGAACATGAATGGGCACCATAACTTAATTCCTATCTACTAAATTTACTAACAAATTACAGTCTAATTTGTTTATATTAATTGATTTCTTTTTAGTGAAATGTTATGATCATCACAAATTGAGATATTGTCAAATCTTTCTCGCTCTCTTGTTTTAGATCTACCATAGAAGTTTACAACTCAGAAGGAGGTCATTTGGACCATTATGTCTGTGCTGGCTGTTTGCCACAGCGATCCAAAACTAATCCCACTGCCTGCTGTCTCCCTGTAGCCCTGTATCCTTCTCTGTTTCAAATTTTTATCTACTCTTCCCTTAAAAGACACAATAATCTGTCTCAACTATTCCCTATGGCAAAGCATTCCATGCTCCAACAACTCTTAAAGAAATTTCTCCTAACCTCTCTCTTCCCTTCCTTACTGACAATTTTAAATTGATCATCCCCATATCACATACTCCCCAACCAGAGGAAATAGTCTTTGTCTATTCACCCTAAGAAAACCACTAATAAATCTCCTTTAAGTCTCCTCTGCTTTAGTGGAAATAGTCCTAGTATCTCAACTCCCTCCTTATAACTCAAGTTTTGTATCCTTGGTATCATTCCACACACTGTTCCCCAGACAAATGGATGGGCAGACTTTGCCAGTTATACTTTGTAATCAGTTACTGAGAGGGGCACAGATTAAATCATTTGCTGACTTTCTCTCTGTGGACTAGTGCCTCACCTCCATTTGGCACCTCCTCATCAAATGACATTACAGCTGATATCAGGATCTCACTGTGGGGAAGCGCATTACTCACATGGATCTACATACTACCTGAGGGCACTAGGATACAGAAAGGCAGCACCAGCAGCCTATCAGTGGTGCTGAGACCATGATGATGCCAAACATGTCCATGTCCTAAAACATCGCAACCATCAGAACTAATCATGATCCAAGCTCCCTATCAATGTCAATGTGAGTTTTTAGTCATTTGGTCTGGTTATGATATTATCCTATTTAAATGGTCATCAGTTCATCCAGTTAATTTCACTGCACTGGCATCACACAGTAAGGTGTATTGTAAAACAAAATGATATTTTCTTGCATTAATATAATATTAACTGAATTTTAGTTTGACCTACAATAGGTGCAGAGGGATCATTACCACACTCAATATTATTATGTGAAGCAGATTTCCCGTTTTTCCAGATGATTTTGTCTGGTGTTTTGAAAATCCCAGTAGTGGATTGAAGTTAGAAGTTATGGGGTGGGAAGTCTTAGTAACCATGATTTTTTATAACCTTTCACATAGCTAGTTTAAATTTCTAGCTCTCAAAGTATTAAATGAAAATAAATAGATTTTATCCATACACAGCACGCAACCTAGTCACTAACAGGTAACAGGATCACCTCCCCTATTTCAATTTGTTCCCTGGTTGTCACTTCTAAAATATATTAACTTAGTCGCAAGGATTTAAGCGCGACAATCAGACAAAATGCTAATATATATTGTCCTTTGACCATGCATTTCCTACATTACAACAGTGACTACACTTCAAAAGTACTTCATTTACTGTAAAGCGCTTTAGGACGTCCTGAGGTTGTAAAAGGCACTATATAAATCCAGGTTTTTTTTTCATTCATTAACTGTTAATAGTCCTGGGGCCTGAGTGGATTGTACCTGAACAAATTATTCAAATGAAGGGCTTGTAACAAAAATGTATTCAGTTGCTTGTACCCAACATAAGCAATATATACATACACAGACTCCATCAAGTAGCTATCTACCCTCCAACGCACCACTGTAGAGCTTGTACATCTCAATAGGGAACAACTATTCAAAGAGGAATGACTAAGGTTTGGCAGTGGGCTAAGTGTGAATAGAAGCCTTGGTTGGATCAGTTGAGGCTGTGTTGGATAGCAGCCAGGCTTATATCCACTCCCCTGATGGAAACGATTGTATTCGCATTTTGTTTGGGGAAAAGAGGAGACTCCAGAGTAACCGATTCATCATTCAAGAGTCAAAGGCTATTGAAAAAATGTTTACAGGAAACTTTACACATCTGGCACTTGTGAACTTTAATGATTTCCTGTCTACAAAGGCAGCTTGGTGTGCATTGAACAACTCAAACACAACTATATGTTTTCTTATGAAAATAATCTTAAGTAATAAACAGCCTTGGAAATCATCATTGCCAAATCTTTTCTGTAATATCTGAATGCAATTTAGTTGATTAATTAGAATCACTGAATGAAATGAAATGGTTCCATTTATTTGCTCAATCACAGTAACAAAATGCATTCATGATGGGACTCAGTTGGTACCTTGAAATCTGTCCCCTTAATCCCAACAACAATGTCCCAATTAGCTGCACAGCTCTGACAATCATCAACAAGCTCTAATTCTTTATTTATTTTACCTTGGTAGTTCAACACATTGTTAAGATTTTTTCATAGCAATTAAAAGCAACGCTGAAATAAAATATCTATTATATTTTAACTTGTTCTTAATTCTCCTATCTGCTAGGCTGCTCTCCTGCCCCAAACTATACACCATACCTAGCCATGGGAATGGGAAACCAGTCCATTCTCATGTTCCAGGAAATACTGCTGTTTAATCACTAACAGGCCCACAAAAGCAGCATCTGATTTTTTTCACCCTCTCGATGAAGAATTACATAATCTCCAATTGATGTTTCTCTTAGTGACCCATCTGAAATCAGAAACTTGCCATGTTGGCATAAAATGGCTTATAAGAACATAAGAAATAGGAGCAGGAGTAGGCCAATCGGCCCCTCAAGCCTGCTCCGCCATTTAATAAGATCATGGCTGATCTGATCCTAACCTCAAATCTAAATTCATGTCTTCTGATGGCTGCACGCTACAGTGCATCAGTTCTCCAATGCACTACACTATCAGATCTCCTGCACGTTTGAATGAACTTTCACAGAGTTACAAATCAAAACAGGTCTTCTCGCTTGATAGGAAAGAAAATAGAATGCTTCAAGAGAATGAGTGATGCAGTGATTTGGAGCAAACTCCTTCCACATTTGGCACCTGTCAATTTAACACCGCCAGGTGGCATGAAAGCCACTTCTTTAATAACTGTTCATAGATCTTTATTTGTCTATAATTCAGCACTAAAGGAGCAATTTCACACAAAGTAGCTACAAGTAAAATGAAAATGACACACTCATGTGATACTGGGGTTAGGACACATTTTTGGGACAGAGTGCAAGAAGCTTTATCCCAAATCTAATCTGTGCTATACATGACACTTTTTGGCACTGGTTTTTGGCACTGGTCCTAGGTACGTAAAGTGGAAAAATGATTCACGCCTCAGCATTGACATTCCTCACCTTGATGAGTGTAAAGGTTTCACTCAAACAAAAGAGCGAAATAGAAAAAAATACAATGGAATTATTCTGTTTGTCCGAAACTGCACCGACACTTTTCATCCACATCAGTAACTTTTTACAAACTATTATTTAAACTATGAATTCTTAATAATAAAGAATAGTAAACATTAAACATGAAAGAGGTAGAAAATATTTTAACAGGCAAATGTTAAATTCAAGTTACAATTATGTTTACCTTGTTATTAGGACCTTTCCTATGCAAACAGATTTTTTCATGCTCTCATCAACATAGTTATTCTTGGGTAATAACTCAGCTGCCTGACTGTTGATAGATAGTTGGCCTGTCTCATGGTGCAAACATAAATTTAGGTTTATGCCATCCAGGTGACATTTTGTTAAACTTAAAATTGCAGCAACTTGGTGCTGGAGAAGCTCCAAAATGTTACTACATCTAGGAAGGCTACAGGAAAAGAATGAGACTTCAAATAACAAGTCCTCAGATCCCCATTATGACCTCAAAACACAAAATAAGGATTATGTTAACAAGTTGGATCCTCACCAGAAGATTACATTGTAAATGTTATTAAAATTTCCTCATAGAGGGTAATTTTAACCTAACTCGACGGGCAGGAAACCCACGTGATCGGGTGGAATGCCAGTTTTACACCCCGCCCAATATTACTCTCCACTTCCTTCAATGGAGAGTAAAATCCGAAGGAGTGTAAAACCAGCGTTGCAGCGGGTTTCCCACTCGGTGAGTTAGGTTAAAATTATCCCCACTGTCTCTCTTTTTGTGGTTTGTATTTTTTATGATCAACTTTTCCAGGGTTTCTTTAGGGTTGGAATTCAAGGTTGGAGATGTCAATTCTGGGAATGGAACATTTTCTCCCCATGTTTCCATCAAGCCCTAGGTTAAGTACAGCATGATGAAATGCAGAGTAAAGTACCCACAGTGCTCCCGTTACTTTCCATTTCATATACTAGTCATCCTTATAATATCTTAGAGTTTGGTTGCAAATTAGTGCCAATTATGGTCACTTTACGTAAATTAATGTCCACCAGGAACTAAGTTGAGTTTTACTTAAGAATCTTACAATTGGCAGAGAAAGGAAACTTTTACTCTGTGACCCTGGGTTAGACTCAAACTGAGGCTGCAGGGATGTAAGGATATTTCGCTAACCTATTACACGTCTCAGTCCTCTGTAATATGCATTTAACCAGAATTTTTGAATGAAAGCTGTTGAATACAGAAGTCATCCTACATTCAAGTAGTTGTGAAGTGCTTACTGAGCATTTGCACTGTTAAGTGATATATGTGCGTATCATTTCTATTTTCACCTCAATAAATAAGCACATTAGGAGAATTGGAAATAAGTTCAATATAATAAGTAAACTTACTTATCTTATTTAGGAAAATAATGAATTAAATATTGCATTGCAAAATACCTTTTTCCTGACCATTTCCATATACTTTATTTTGTTTAAATGTGATGAAACACTGCTTATAGATACAAATTCTAAAGTACCTCTTGCCAAACTGACTATATCCAGCAGACATATTATTTCAAAGCTAAGTAGTTTAGGTAAGATTGACTGAATGATACCAATCATTAACTCCTCGAAGGTATGTTCAGGTGGAAAGAACTAATCTTGAAATTAATCAAATAATCACTTTTCATCTATTCTACGACATTTTTTTTACAAAACTCTTCTTTCTCGCTCTTTTTCAAACTTAGCTTCTCCCTCCATTTGTTCAAGTCTTTTTTTAGGCCAGTACCAATTATACACAAGGTGGCCAGCTGCCTGCTCCCAGGCCTTTCCCAATACTGTCCTTAAGCTAGGAGGTGTGCAACAGTAGCCTGGTGATTGTCTGATTTACTCTCCCTCCTGTGACTTTCGGTTTCTCCACACTGAGCAGCTGAAATCTGGAAGGCATAATGAGGAATTGTACCTACATTAGCACTCCATTGCTTAACCTATCACATTATCCAAATAGCTCTGCTCTTAATTTTCTAAAAGTGGGTTTGCACACAGTTTGTATACTGGAGTATTTAGAACATGGAGTGAGAAAAGGCCATTCATCCCATTGAGCCCATTCTTTCACAGATCACAACTTGCTATGGGCTCATGCCCAACTTGTTTAATTACCTGATGGAGACGATGGACTGTGACCAAAATGTTCAAGATAAAACTCTATGAAATTTCTCCTTGACCTCAAGGTATTCTAGTGCATTTTCAGGATATCAATCTAAAATTACAATTAAAGTGATTTAACTCTGACTAGTTGCATTCCATACACAGCATGGGAACCACCGTGTTCTGCAAAGTATTTAATCATCTATATCTATCCTGGTCATTTTATCTTCATCACATTCTTAACCATAGATTTGTCAACTTTTTTTTTTAAAGGAGTTCATTGGCACAGCATTAGTTGTTTTTGTTGAGAGTCAATTCTGTATTATCGCTACCCTGTGGGAAAAAAAAATCTAATGAGGTTTGTTAGATTTTTGTTTGTGCCCTCTAGTTCTGCAATCACAGTTTATGTTCAGTAACAATGGCCAGCTCCCTCAGTTTTTAAAAGACCTGAACTATGTCCCGTTTCAATCTTCTTTTCTACAAAGACAAAAGAAACTCAGTTTCACAAGCCCCTCTTTATAACTTAAGGCCAAAGTGCTAAAATCATTCTTGTTGCTCCCACTGGCCCATCTGAAATAGGACCTAATCATTGTGTAACCAGCTTGAGCGGGCCACTCTTCTCCGGAATTTTAGTGGTGTTACTCCTTTAAGGGGAGGCACCCATGGAATCCCTACAAGATTTGCCCAGTACCACAGTCCCACCAGACTACTTAAAATAGTCATTTTGTCCAATTTCCTGTTCCAATGTGCATTAACTTACATTTATTCACATCAAATGTCATCTGCAATTCCTTTTCCCAGTCAGGTTGAATATAGTCTGCTATATACACGTCTTCGAGCTACATAGCTTGATGTTATCAGGGAATATTATTATGCAAAAAGTATCTTCTCTATATTGTTTATGATTAGTGTAAACAATAGGGGAGCCATGTGGAACTGCACTGGGGCTGTCCTCCAGTAAGATCTTTCTCCATTTATCAATACCTCTGATAATCTTGTCAAATTGGATGGTTAATTTGTCTACAGTCTTTGAAGACTGATGTGAAGCAGTTAGCTCATCTGTAATCTCTTAACTCAACTTATCCCTTAAAGGACACATTTGCTTATTAACATGCCATTGGGAAAATGTTACATGCCCATCCTTTTGAATGCAGGAGATGTGTGGCCATGGGAACTGATGAAGGAGTACAAGTTGAGTGAAAAGAGACTGCAGAGGGTCTCTTGATAGCTCAGCAAGTTTAATTTAGTGAGTAATTGAGAAATGCAATACCAGTAAGATTCCAGGTTTGAGCCCCCAATCTGTGCTGAGTTACTTGATTTCAGATGGAGCACCAGATGTGTCCCTACAATTGGCATCAGTAGGCCTGGGTTAAGGGGAAAAATAAGCCAGGATTTCTGCCATTGAGCACTATACAGCAAACCTGCTGGAAGTGAGTACATGTAGACAATAGTGGGCTGGGCAGTGATGCCCTCCACAGGAAGTAGTGTGCTGATAGTCACTGTTGAGGTTTACAAATGAATAATGGTCACTTGGGCCAGCTACTGGAGGGTGCCTGGTGTTAATGGAACCATATCCCAACAACAGTCAAGGTTTACAGGATGGAGGGAGTGGATAGAATTGACAAGGATTATTTTTAAACAGTGTACACTCTCAAAAGAGCATACATTAATACCTTCAAAAAAAAGCCAGTTACTTACTACCTTTTTAAAATTGCTTGTTCCTTCACCCGATCTTTTTAATTGCCACTTCTATTTATCTCTATTGTACTTACATATCATAAAAACAACTCCATTGCTACTTTAACCAGTGAGATCTTACTGCAGCCAGTCAACATACAAAATCCTTTCCGTTGTTCTTGTAGCACATGTAAATGACTTCGTGCACTACAAATGCAGTGTACACATGTATGTTTTTCCAATTTTTTGTAGCCTGTTACTGTCACTTAACTCCACCATTGCTTAAAGTGAGCTATTGTCAACATTTTTATTTTCGTATAGTAAAGGCATTTCAAGGTTAAAGAAAAATCAACTTTGGATGAGGATGCCCAGGTTCTAATATCTTATCAGGTGTGAATTTGTCATATCATCTGATAGAGAGAGGGAAAATTAGCCAGCAAGAAGAGCTCTTCTTACAATGTTTCAGTGCCCCTCCTGGCAGATTGTGCAGATATTTGTAGGTTAGACTTTTCCATCCTCCAACAAAGTAGATTCAGGAGGGTAAAATAATAGGAAAAAAAATCTTCTTAACTTTCAAACCTGACAATGATATGACCATTGCAAAAATATCACCTCCTTACACTCCCATTCTTAAGGTAGCGTTATACCTACACTTTTGCATTGATATGAAGTGATTTTAGAAGCATATTGACGCATAAAGTGGCAATGTAACCAGGTCCCAATCTGACACACGAGCACATTAAAGCTAAAGAACAGTGGGGCTCACTCCAACAGGTTGTCTTGTGACACTTTGAGTTCATACCAGCAGCAGTATAACTATAGTCCAGTACAAGACTGCGTGGCCAAAGTGCCCAGGTGGTCAGTTGGGCTTTCTGGCAACTTTCAAAACTTTGACACAAAAGCAAGGAAGTTATTTTGAACCTTTATAAAACACTGGTTCGGCCACAACTGGAGTATTGTATCTAATTCTAGGCACTGCACTTTAGGAAGGATGTGAAGGCCTTCGAAAGGGTGCAGTAAAGATTTACTAGAATGGTTCCAGGGATGAGGAACTTCAGTCACGTGGATAGAATGGAGAAGCTGGGGTTGTTCTCCTTACAGCAAAGAAGGTTTAATAGGAGATTTGATAGAAATGTTCAAAATCATGAAGGGTTTAATAAAGTAAATAAAGAGAAACTATTCCCATTGGCGGAAGGGTCGAGAACCAGAGGACACAGATTTAAGGTGTCAAAAGGACCAAAGGCGACATGAGGAAAAACTCTTTTACGCAGCGAGTAGTTGTGATCTGGAATGCGCTGCCTGAAAAGGTGGTGGAAGCAGATTCAACTGTGGCTTTCAAAAAAGAATTGGATAAATACTTGATGGGAAAAATTTGTAGGGCTACAGGGAAAGAGCGTGGTAATGGGACTAACTGGATTGAGCCAGCATGGGCTCAATGGACCGAATGGCCTCCTTCTATAACCATTCTATGATTCTATGATTCTTTGAATGGAATATTAAATATTTGCTGCTAGTGGGAACAAAGCTCTGCTCATGCGTGGAAACGAGGTCGGTTGTTGCTGTACCTGGGTGCTGGTCAGACTCGGTAATTGTGCATTTTAATGCCAACTTCAGCCGGCAAATACTAGTCTCAGCTTGTTAGCTGCAACATAAGTGCAGCCTTAAATTGCTTTTCATTTTCCGTTTATTTTCAATTCTGTTACTAGCCTATATTTGCTTGTATAAGCCCTTGGAAAGTTAAACCTTTGTAGTCAATATATGATAGATGTAAATTTGGGCAGGAATCTAAGCATTTTGAATACATTGTAAACTGAACAGGTATTTATAAATCATTGTAAAAGCAGGGTAGATGATGCATTGATTTTCACAAATAAAATCTGAATTTTTCCATTTGATCACAAAAGAGGGTCAAAGTTCAATTCTCATTCCCATTGAAAACAACAGGAGCCCTGCCATCTTGCACATAAAAATGTGGTCATCAGGCACTGTCCTGGCAGAATTGTTACCCAGTACCAATTGTTGCTTTCAGGGCAGGAGGAGTAAGGAGACAAGTGGTGGTGGGGGGGAATGTACATTATAAAAGAAAAACGAGAGTGTTTACCTATGGTATGTCTAATTGTCCTTTGTTTCTTTTTATAGATGTACCATGAACATTGTTTTTATTGCCTAAATTTTGATTTTCTCCCTGTACTTGACGGCCTTCATAGCTTCATATGGCCTTGAATTTAATATCAGACATTTGGCTAGTAAATATTGGAAATATCAATGGGGTGTCTGCATGGGCCTCGTGTGTATCAAGCAAGGCAGATGTAGAGGAAGCGCCTGGCTTCAAGCAATCACAAACCAGCTTGTTGGAATCAGTACCAAACATAGTAAAATTAGTGTTCAATGGTTAACAGAAAGGTGCAATCCATCTCTCAGTCGTAGCTGCATGTGTGTTGGGCTTCTCAGAAAAGGGTCGTACAAAGGGGGCAGAGTTTGGGAGCAGATGTGAAGGAAGTCTGTGGTGTTTGATTCACATATCAATCTCCCCATATCTCAACTGTAGTTTAAAAAAAACCCTCCAACATTTTACTTTCCAAATTTTAGATTACTCCATTGTACATTAACATTGCAGGAAAGGCAATTTTGTAGGTCAGATATACTTAGTAAAGTACTCTCACGTCATTTTAAGTGAATTATTTACATGTGATTTCACAACCTAATTAGGCTACCACAGTGATTAAGCTTTTACAAGGAGACCTTAGTACCGATGCATAAATGTGCCACTATTCTCCTTAGGGCTTTGAACCCTGGGTTGAAAGTGAATCAAAGTTGCTTTGGGGGCATTTCTTCAGTTTACCTCAATCTGGCAAGTAACCAACTTGTTTCAGTGAGCTGTTGTCAGAATTGCTTGCTGAATGAAATAAATAGACAGAAAGTCATGCATGGGAGAACAGGAAACATAATACAGGCTATGTAAAATAACTCGGGGATATAATCACTCCATCTAAATAATTGATCCTAATTTTCCATATTGCACAATGTCAGCCAAGGACAGTGTGAAACAAAAAGCTACACACTTTGTCAATCAGCTGACAGACTACTTGGCTCACACTACTTCAAGTGATCTGACACTATGATTTGGCAATCCAATATTAAATATGATAATCTGGTTATTTTCAAAGCTATTAAAATTGAACTGATGCGGCTCACTATTCCTTTCAGAGAAGATATTAAGAAGCTGAGTTACCTGAAATGGTTTCAGTTAAATAACATGGTGGTTTTCTGCATGGAAATATAATGGTTAAACCCGAATAGTAAATAAAATTTAGATATTTTTCCACAGATATGAGATCGTCTTATTTATAGAATATACTGAATGAATGTCTATGTTGTATGTTTTTTTATTTCCAAAGTGAGGTTGTTGATATAACAGTAAGTTATGAGCAGCATTTCCAATGCAAAATAAATCCATACAGCAGACTTTCAGTCAGCAGCCATCTTAAAACACCTATGATATGTGTCTTGTTCTTTAGGTAAATGCCTTTAATGTTTTTCTTTCATATTGAGAAACTGGAGTAAACTATCTGTTGATGACACTTTGTTCTGCTGTCCCTAGTCTTGAAATATATTTTTTTATTTTACCACAGTTCTAAGACCACATTAGAGATTTAAACTTAAATGATATTGAGTAGAGTTACATTTTATTATATTAAATACAAATTAAGCAGATTAACAAGTGGGGGCTGTTTTAGGTCAAATATTTTCTTTGGTACAGTGATCAAAAAAGGAACATGCTTTTAAATCCGGCTCATAACAGGCGTAGGCCATTTGGTCCATTGAGCTTGCTCCGCCATTTTGTTAGCCATGGCCTTTTTAATCCCAATTCCCTGCCTTTTCTCTACTACAATACCTTCCCCAACATTCTCACTTCACAAGTGACTATCTATTTCCCTTTTGAACACCTCAATTGATTTTGCATTGAAGGCCTTTTGGGGCACTCTCATAACCCTTTGAAGAAGTGTGACGAGACAATGGGGAGTGTAGTTCACTCGCCCACCAGCGGAATAAGTTTCTCTCTATCCACCCTATCAATTCCTTTCAATATCCTAAAAACCTCAATCAATTCACCCCTTAGTTATTGTATATTTTATGCATACCATATGCATGAAATGATTTGTTAAAAATAAAATAATGCATATGTTTATTTATCTTAATTCAGTGTTAATGGTGATTATTATATATAGCAATGATGCTTCACTGTTCTGCATTAGGTCATTTAAATAATTTCTCACCCTCACCCTGTCAAGATGCATTCCCTGGGCATGGATGAGGTATTAAAGTCATTGGGTCATTTTAATGCCAGTTCTGAGCCCCGCACCTTCGAAAGGATATATTGGCCTTGGAAGGAGTGCAGCGCAGATTCACCAGAATGTTATCAGGGCTCCGAATTGGGTTATGAGGAGAGATAACGTAAAATTGGCTTGTATTCCCTGGAATATAGAAGGAAAAGGGGTGAATTGATTGAGGTTTTTAGGATATTGAAAGGAATTGATAGGGTGGATAGAGAGAAACTTATTCCGCTGGTGGGGGTGTCTAGAACAAAGGGACATAACCATAAAATCAGAGCCAGGAGACAAGTTAGGAAACACTTCTTCACACATAGGGTGGTAGAAGTGTGGAACTCTCTCCCACAAAAAACAGTAGATGCTAGCTCAATTAATAATCTTAAATCTGAGACTGACAGATTTTGGCTAGCCAATGGTATTAAGGGATATGGAGCCAAGGCGGGTGGATGGAGTTAGGATACAGATCAGCCATGATCTCATTGGATGGCAGAACAGGCTTGAGGGGCTGAATGGCCTGCTCCTGTTCCTCTGTTCCTATGTTCCTAATAACAAATAAAACTACTTTGATAACTTAGCTATGTGGGTATTTTTTCCATGACTCTATGTATTGTCAAGTTTGAAGTTGGGCAAGGAATGAAAAGACCCAGTAACCTACACAGTGAGACAGTCAAGCACAGGAGCGAAGATAAGAATACACCACAATCAGTTCCAGGCGACACAAGAATAATAACTTAACCCAATGGCGGCACTTGACAAGATAGGGTTTACCCTGTTCACCCCTTCTCAGCTATCATATCTCCCCCATCCATGATTGCTACCAATAGAATACCCTGGTCCTGAAGTGTGTAATGCTACTATACCAGTATATACAGCTATGCCAGCAGACTCATTGCAAAATATATGCTCCTCCAAATGCCACATAAACATAATTTACAATAATTGCACCAACATGCAAACCAGTATAAACCTGATAAAAATCTCCATTCTCACTGCTTCAGTTAATGATCACCAGATTGTAAAGGTGCATTTATAATGGAATTTTAGAGAAGCTGCATGAGACCCCTGCAGGAGGTAGTTTTGCACCACTTGGATTTGACATTGTTTAATTCCAGCATGATTTCAACCTAGGTATAAAAGTGCTGAGGGGATCTCCTAGCATCTTTCAATCCCACCTGCAGCTGATTTTAATGTTTAGCGGGTGTGGAAGCTTCTGCATGCTGTCTCTAAACATTGATATTTTAATTGCTGGGTTAGGATCAGACCTATAGCTGCAGTATAAATGCAGCATCAGTGTCATACTTTCAAAGTGTGAAGAGTATGTCATACCTTTGGCAGGAATTTGCTCAGGAATAATTGCATTTCTGATTTAATGATACACTTTTAAACTGTTTTAGCAGTCTGACAATTTTTTGAGAAGGTACAGTGGAACATAAACATCCATTCACACTGCCACACAGCTGTAACCATCCATTGAGGAAATGATACATTCGGCATTCCCCTGCAAGACAATCATACAAATCAGTCATTCGGTGCTGGATGTGGCTCGGTGATAGCACTCTCATTTGTGAGTCAGAAGATTGTGGGTTCTAACCCCACTCCAGAGACCTGAGCACATAATCCAGGCTGACACTCCACTGCAGTACTGAAGAAGTGCTGCATTGTCAGAGGTGCTGTCTTTGGACGAGACATTAAACCGAGGCCCCGTCTGCCCTCTCAGGTGAAGGTAAAAGATCCCATGACACTATTCAGAAGTGTAAACAATTTTACAACACCAAGTTATAGTCCAACAAATTTATTTTAAATTCCACAAGCTTTTGGAGGCTTCCTCCTTCCTCAGGTGAACGGTTTCCACACCGTTCACCTGACGAAGGAGGAAGCCTCCGAAAGCTTGTGGAATTTAAAATAAATTTGTTGGACTATAACTTGGTGTTGTAAAATTGTTTACAATTGTCAACCCCAGTCCATCACCGGCATCTCCACATCATGACTATTCAGAAGAGCAGGGGAGTTCTCCACTGACTATTTATCCCTCAACCAACATCACTAAAAACAGATTATCGGGTCATTATCACATTGCTGTTTGGGGGAGTGCATAAATCGGCTGCTGCGTTTCCTACCTTACAACAGTGACTCCACTTCACAAGTATTTTATTGTAAACAATTTTACAGCACCAAGTTATAGTCCAACAATTTTATTTTAAAAATGAAATCCATTTCATTTCCACATTCACCTGAGGAAGGAGGAAGCCTCCGAAAGCTTGTGGATTTTAAAATAAAATTGTTGGACTATAACTTGGTGTTGTAAAATTGTTTACAATTGTCAACCCCAGTCCATCACCGGCATCTCCACAAGTATTTTATTGGCTTTGGGACGTCTTGAGGCAGTGAAATGTTCTTTCTTACTTAACAAGTATTATTGTGTCGATTAAACATTTCTGAACAACACAATTAGAAGGATTCAAGAGTGTGCCCGGGTTATAAATTAGGATTTTAAATCACCCTGTAGATTTCGTTTCCCTCCCTTTCTTTTCCCCTTACCTGCAACTCGCACCATGCCACCTCCACGGTAATTTCTGTGTCCAGTCCCTTGTAGACGGTTTTAAAGGACCCTCTTCCGAGCTCGATGTTGAATTTCAGGAACCTACCGTCGGGAGAGGTGTCGACTGCCTTCATCTCCACCTCATTCTCCTCCGGTTCCATCTTACTCTCCTCGGGCAGGTCCGAAGCGGATTCCTTGTGCTGGATGCGAGGGGGCCCATCCTCCGTGTCCGAGCTGTGGGCTGCCGCGGTTTTGGACAGTCGCTCCCGGTTGACCGGGTCCAGTCGCCGGCTCTGCGGCGAGCCGGCCAGCCCGGCGCTCGCACCCACCTCCCGCTCCCCAAAGCAACCGGGGGCAGTGTGGCCGTCCGGGGCGACCTGAGACCAGAGCGGTCGGCGGAGCAGCCCGTCAGCTCCGATCTCGATCTCGATCGAGCTTTTCCTCTGGTGTCGGTACGAGTTCCTCCTGCACTCTCTCCCGGACAGTCTGCGCCTGTGGCTGTGCATTTTGTGGAGGAAAGAGGAGCGGTCGAGATCCAGCGCTGAGGTGATGACCCCAAACCCGGCAAGGTCCACCTCTGCCTGAGACATAGTCCTGGACATGGAGCCCTTTTTTTTTTTGTTTTTGGAACTAAACTCGGATTAAAATCTTTTTATCTCAGAGCGGTGAAAGTATGTTGAGTGATTTAAGGGGTTGACTCCTCCCTTGTCGGATCGATCCCCTTTTATTCAAACAGACTCAATGTTACATAAACTAAAAACCACGGCTATTGCTCACATCTGCTGTCGGCTCATGTTGAAGGTTTCTCCTTCTCCATTTAGTTGGACCGATGTGACATGTTTACCACAAGCTTTCCGCCTGTTCCATGAAAAAAATGAGTAATTCTTCTGTCCCCAGTTGTATTTTTTTCCTTCCTTCCTTCCTTCTCTCACCTTCGACGCTATTTGATCTCGGCAGCTCCGGATTGTAAACTGTTTTCAATTTATTCTCTATAACTCCAAAAAGGCTCTGCACGAGTTGCTTTTGGGTCAAAAAGGGGCCGCCCCGCTGTGGGCTGCAGAGAGGACCTGGAACCACTCGTGGAGCCGATTGCAGTCGCCCCTGATATTGGTATCAGCCCGGAACAGCCAGGCACTGGGTTAATAACACCTCCCCACACCGGCCATTGGCTCAGTGGTGACAGCCACCGTGACTGGAGGTGTAGATACCTGGAGGGAGTGTTGTGATATGGGGGGGAATCAGCCTCTCAGATGCCATCTGTTTAAAAAGACATTTTAGTCAATGAAATGCTCCAAGCAGGGGAATGAAATGTAATTTAATGTATTTTTTTTAACAGCTTTAAGTTCGCCCTGATTTACAAGTGTCGAAAGATTAGGGCACGAAGTGCTGGGTGAGTGAAACTTTAAAGCTGACGTTTACACATGGCTCATCGCCAGAAGAGGAATTATCGCAGGGAGCAGGATCCGAGTGGATTAGGTTCTCCTTTATCGGGCAGAACATTCACTCGACTAATGTCACGTTCTCACACAGTGGCTCGTCTTTTCATTAGAAATTGAACTACTATCACCCCAAGGCATTGAAAGACAAGGAAGGGTACGCCCTACGAGGAGAGGTTGTTGTGTTCATATCTTTACACTTCCCTTGGAGAATAGTGTGAAGTAGTGGAAGGATTGGCAGGCTGATTAACAGTCTGAATGGCTGCGACGTGACTCCTTCCACGGCAGTAACCATCTTTATACCAGCCGATAGGGTGGTTAGTCCTTTACCGCAGGGAGGGTGGAGGCTATGCGTTCCCACAACCCAAACGATGAGGGTGGGGGGGCACCCACACCCATTGGACACAAGTATCCTGCTGGATGTCAACCCAGAATTGGTGTGTAGTCACTGGGATTGTCGGGAACTCTGTACCTTCTGCCTCAATGGTGGGAATGCTGCCATGTTAGATATGGAAAAGATATATAACTTGTAAGGTTCTATAGAGTTTTGTATACTATTAAGAATAGGTGCATAGAAACAGATTGTTATAATTAACAAATATTTATAAAAAGAATTGTGACCGGATGGGTTTGTATAAATAGTTTTTAATTGCAAGAATGTATCTGCCCATTCATTTCTGATAGAGTATCATAAGTAATGTAGATCGTATTCAAGACCATTGGTTTGCTATTTCTATGGAAAAATGGATAGAATTATGGAATGCAATCCCTGAAACGGCAAAAATTTGAGAATCTAACAATAAAACCAAAATCGGACTTATTCAATCATTGTCAATCATGGCATTTTAATAAAGGTGTCACTTATAAAGTTACAAGCAGAAAGAAAGAACATACATTTATGGAGCACCTCAACAAATCTCCAGGACCAACCAAAAAACTTCACAACCAATGAATTAATTTTGAAGCAGTCACTGTTGTTAGGGATAGGCAAACTATAGGTCTTCTAAATTTTTTAAAAAGGCAACTAATTTGAGCAAATGAGATGACTCACTAGTTAGTTTGTTTTTGGTGGTGGTGTTTGAGAGAGGAATATTGTTCAGGACAACAGTAGGACTCCCTGCTCCTCTTCAAACAGTACATCTCATCCAAATAACAGCACTTCAAACATGCAACACTACCCTGGTATTGTAATGTAGCGTCAGCCTAGATTATGTCCTTACTTGGGTTTGAACCCACAATCTTCTGACTCAGAAACAGGAGTGCTGCCAACTGAGCCAAGCTGCCAAAAAACTTCCTATTCACCATATTAAAGGAAGAGATATCTCACTGAGTGGGCTATCATTCAAAATTGTTTCAAAAAAATCAAAACTATCAAAGTTTTAAAAAGGAAGTAATTCCCCCATAATGGCAGTATCCCAATAACATCAGCTGACTATTAATATTAAACACATACTGAGTTGGTTGGTGATTTTTCAATAATTGTTTACGTTTCTTAACAATTTTTTGAACATAAAAATAGGGATAAGCTAATTTGAGTGATATATTAATTTGAAGCAGAGATTTTAAGTAGTTAGTTGCAATGCACATTGGGAACAGGATTCTTGCACCATTAAAAGGTAGTCTGAAATAGATTAGAATGAAGGTGTCATAGGCAAAATGATAGCGTCTACCCATTGCATTACCCAAACCCCAAACTGTATGTTGATACACTATAGTATTGAATTGTCATATAGTATTGAATTGTCATATAGTAAATACTTTTAAATAAAGTTAAATGGCATACTGTAAAAAAATGCATCATAAACAGTATTTTTGTTAAAGTTAATCATGAAGGATCCATTAATACAAAGTATTCTTCAAAATAATGCTGTGCTATATAGCTACTTCCTATAAAAAATAAACCCAGTTCAATGATTTATTACCCACCCAAAGCCTAATTAGAAAGAGCACTTTGATTTGGTATAATGTTCTTATTTATTTTTGTACAATAGCTAATCATAAGATGCACGTTGCCCTTATTCCATAAAAAGCTCTTGCTAATATGTTGATAGCACTAACATTATTGTGCTAATTAGCCCTCCTGCTAATTAATTATTTATTAATTTCACTGATGTAATAAAAAGGGTTGCTGATATCTACATGAACAGATCTAAAATGGATGCAATACATCCCTCAAATAAAGACCCATTAAACGTTGGGGGAAAACTGCCTCACTATAATTAAGGATTATACTTCCAACAACGTCATTCTATAATAGCACCTCATTCAATAATAGCACCACAATTGCATACTTGGGTTAAGAAGCACCGAATAAATGAAAGTATATTTTAAATGCATTGATTTAAAGTCCCCGTTGCAAATTATGGTAATCTATTTGCACCAATTAAAACAACTAATAGGCTGACTGTTTTCTTTTATTCAGAAGATTTTCTAAATTTTTAATAAGGTTGTATCTAAGCAATAATGAATTGTCATTATTTTTACATAAGCACAAAATTACTACTAATTTAGAAAAGTAGTTGGTAAACTTCAGAAATTGTTCTGCTATACAGCCTGCAGAGGAGAATTTAGAATTTATTACATTGAATTATCGTGGCAAAAATGGATGTTGTTGATAGTGTGATATGAAGTAGGGAGACAGGAGGCTTGTGTGGAGCAAAAACACCAGCATAGACCTGTTGGTCCTAATGGCCTGTTTCTGTGCTATAAAATTCTATGTAATTCTATGAAATATCGACACCATCCAACAATAAGATAATATAGTATAATAAGTATAAAATAATAAATAAGGGGCAGTAACTTATATAATCTCATTATGAAGATTAACATTTAAACATTTAACCCATCTGTATGAAATTCTCTGATCTACTATTTTAATGGTGGTGTTAACCCATTTCTAATTTTCGCACAGCATAATTTCAAAGCTTTAGGGAACAGTGGCTGGGTGGGTGTGATTACAAGAAACTAGTCGCATTGAGGGAGTTTAGATAATATTTTTACATTACATATGAGATTGTTTTCATTCTAATCACTCACACCTTCTGTTTATTATATACTAGTGGATCCCCATGGTGTTGCTTATGCTAGTTGGATAATATGATGTTTTATAAGGGGGCCACATACAGCTTGGATAATAAGTCTAAATGGGGTAGAGGAGCAGAGGGATCTGGGGGTACAGATATACAAATCACTAAAAGTAGGTTAACAAGGCCATAAAAAAAGCAAACTAAGCACTGGGGTTCATTTTTAGAGGAATAGAATTGAAAAGCAGAGAAGTTATGTTAAACTTGTATAGAACCTTACTAAGACCACACTTGGAGTTAGAGGAAGTAGGGAGGAAGGAGGCTTATGTGGAGGATAAACACCGGCATGGACCTGTTGGGCTGAATGGCCTGCTTCTGTGCTGTACACTCTATGTAATAAGGACAGTATGTTACGCCATACATAATGTACTGTACTGCTGTGCTGTGTCCTTTTATGGCCATAAAGTTTAATTTTTCTTAAGGAAACAAAGTCTCACATCATTTAGTTTTAACTTATTTGGTGAAAGAAATTTGCAAATTGGAATGTGCTCGTCAGTTTCAGGCCCAGCTCAGCACACAGCATTCTAAAATTGTACAAAAGTTTGACATCGGCAGAGTAATATCTGCATGCACTCATAAGAACATAAGAACATAAAACATAAGAAATTGGAGCAGGAGTAGGCCAATCGGCCCCTCGAGCCTGCTCCGCCATTCAATAAGATCATGGCTGATCTGATCCCAACCACAAATCTAAAGAACACAAGAAGTCGGAGCAGGACCCGGCCACATAGCCCCTGGGACCTCTCCGCCACCCACAGGGCATTGACCGATCCGAACTCAGCTTCATGTCCAATTTCCTGCCCGCTCCCCATAACCCCTAATTCCCTTTACTTCTAGGAAACTGTCTATTTCTGTTTTAAATTTATCTAATGATGTAGCTTCCACAGCTTCCTGGGGCAGCAAATTCCACAGACCTACCACCCTCTGAGTGTGTATACTGTATTTAATTAAATATACTGTATTTAATAAATTGCTAGTTAAATTCCAGTGGCCTTTCTCACAGTAAGGCAGATGATGCAGTGTTTTGTAAGAACAGGAACATTATACCATGTCAAACAGAATGTAGACTTCAGAACTGAGGGAGTGCTGCACTGTCAGAGATGCCTTCTTTCAGATGAGACGTTAAACTGATGAGACAGATGACACGTCTGCCCTCTCAGGTGGATGTAAAAGATCCCAGAGTACCATTCGAAGAAGAGCAGGGGAGTTCTTGCCAGTGTTCTGATCAACATTTATCCCTCAACCAACATCACGAAAAAACAGATTATCTGGTCATTATCACGTTGCTGTTTGAGAAACCTTGCTGTACACCAACTGGCTGCTGCATTTCCTACACTACAACAGTGACTACCCTTCAAAAATACTTCATTAGCTATAAATCGCTTTGGGACATCCTGAGGTTGTGAAAGGCACTATATAAATGCAAGTTTTTTCTTTCTAGATGTGTGCCCCACTAGAGCTAATAGGAGCATTTGCTGTCGATTCAGGGCTGGCAGGACCGGGGGCAGAGTCAATCACATGGGAAGAATGATCCAGTCGAGGTGTGGTAGAATAAACTTATTTAGTAAATTTTTCTGTTAGAATAAATTTAATGATGGAATAAGTTTTACTGAGATGTGTTACAGAGAAATGTTACACAAAATTGTTACAGGAAATATGTGATTCCACACATATATGCAACACATTTTAGCTAAATTGAAATTTACAAGGCTCCCCTTACTGTGGGTGAATGCAGGTCTAGATTTCAGGGGTACCATTGACTGATTTGGAAGACTTACTGAGGATAGATGCTTTATTGCAGCTGTTGTAAAGTTAAGCATCTATAATCCAGTGAATATAAAATTATAAACATTGGTGACCTTCCAAACAATTGCTTTGCCCTTCATCTCATGATTATGTGGCTGTCAGTATGTGTTGTGAACAGCTGTTCAATTTTTAATAGACACAACTTGACTGTTGCATGACTGTGTTGATTTTGACACAATGGATGTTGATATGTTCTACTTTCGTTACTATATAGCTCTAGATTTACAGACTTCATTCAACCAGTTGCTCGTTCATTTTGTTTTTGCAAGGCCCCTTTGTTGCAGCACTGGGACATGGAAGACATGAACTTGTGGTTGAAAACTGTCATCTAATTAATACCTTAAATTGTTCTATGATTGTGTTCGAAATATACTGTCACACAGGGGAGAACACAAACTGTACACAAGTATAGATTGCACTGGTTAAAAAAAGTCCTCACTCTCATAGTTGATTCTTTTTTGTTGTTGAAATGTTGTGGTCAAGATAAGGAATGTCAGTATTCGATAATGGAGCATTTTTCTACTTTGGGCACCCAACATCTGCATTAAGGTATAATGCAACCAGATGGAGAATAAAAGTATTTCCTTATTGCACTAACTGGCCTAACTCTAATTTTAAGATTGTGCCCCCCTTGTTCTGGATTCCCCCACCAGAGGAAGTAGTTTCTCTGTATCTACCCTATCAAATGCAAACAAACACAATGGGCCCGATTTTACCAGGGGTGCGGGTTGGTAGCGGGTGGTCAGTCGGGCTCGAGGAAAACGCGCCATGCGAATTGAGTGCGTTGCGCGCGCGATCGCGGGATGATTGATATAATTAGCCGGCAGTTACAGGTTCCGCGCTTCTCAGCTGCGTGCCGGCGGCCTGCGCATGCGCATTGATGTCTGAGCAATGTTGGAGCTCTATTTAAAGGGGCAGTCCACCAAAGCCCCTCCAGCCACAAACTATACTCCATGAAGGATGGAGGAGCGCAGGGGTAAGGCTGCTCCCCGTTTCACGGACCACGCCCTCCAGGTGCTGCTGGACGGGGTCCGCATGAGGAGGGAGACGCTGTTCCCCACGGATGGAAGGAGGTGCCCTGCCAGCGGCACCAAGAGGGCATGGGAGGAGGTGGCCGCTGAGGTCACAAGCAGGGGAAACACCACCCGCACTTGGATTCAGTGCCGCAAGAGATCCAATGACCTCACCAGGTTCGGGAAAGTGAGTACACTAACGCACTCTGCGTCACTCCGTCTTCCACATCACCTCAAACACCTCACAACCCCATCTCCACTGACAGCACTGCGCTCCCGCACCAATCCTCACAGCCACCCAACTATCATCCTCACAGTGCCTGCACGTACCCACCGTCCCTATCGCCACTCGACCACTACCACACACCCCAATGCCCATACAATGGGATGGCCATGTGGCACACGCATCCTCCCATCCATCTGGCACACGCTCAACCCACTCACACCAATGCTTGAAGCGTCTCACATTGTAATCATCACTCAATAACGTTTTTGTGTTTTGCCCTCACAGGAGAAGAGGACCAGGAACGCACGCGATAGGGCACGCAACGGAGGGTGCCCGCCACACGAGGTGCCTCTGACAGACGCCGAGGTCGAGGCACTGGAGATCAGCCGCACGCTGCATTGCCTGTCGGTGGCGGATGGCGAGTCTGGTTCTGGCGAAACGGCCGGTAAGGGAAAGCTGGCACTCATGACTCATGAGCGTGAATGATCTTAGCATCACATGGCATATGCCGCACCGCCACATTTGGTCACATGCCTGATATTGCCCTCTGTTTTCTTGCAGGACCGTCTGCGATCGACGTTTCGGTTGAGGGCGATTCCTCAGAGGACATGCCCATCTCTGAGGGTGCATCGTCACACATGAGCCTTGCATCCACCAGCGCAGATACACACACCTCGGTGGGTCCCCCCCCTCAGTTAGTTGGGATTGCACATGGTGAGTCACCGCGCACACGTGAGCATGAGCAGACCCTGGTGGCAGGGTCAGCCGCGGAGGGTCCGCGTCGGTGGGAGCACTCTTCTCCAGGCTCTGCTCAGCCGGACCCAGATGCTGAACCCAGGGGGCCACCAGTCAAAAGGAGAGTCGTCGAGGGGCACCAGCACATTGCTGAGGTACTGGGAGAGGTGCCACGCGCACTCTCCACAATCGCACGGAGGATGGAGGAGTCCAACTCCTGCATGAGGGGAATGGTGGCACAGGTGCAGGAGGGTATCGCCGAGATAGTGTCGCAGGGACGTGAAGGCATCTCTGAGATAGTGTCGCGGGTAGGTGTGGGAACGTCTGTGGTGGAGGACAGGCTAGCCTCCCTCGAGCGTCATGCACAGCTCACCAATGAGTCCATCCAGGCCCTCACAACGGCTGTTCGGATTCAGGGTGAGCAACATTCTGCCGCCATCAACAGGTTGACAGATACATTGGAGGTGGCCTTGCAAGGTCTCACCCACGTCATCCAAACTGCCGTCCAGCAGGGTGGAAGGGGTGATGTGGGCCTTGGCCATGAGAGGGAAGATGGTGAACGGGGAAATGGAAGTGTGGACGCTACTCAAGGCGCCCCCACGTCTCACCCGTTGCCCCCCTCTCAACCAGTGCCCGCAATAGTCCATCCTCTCCAGGTGGCCGAGTCTGCCCCTGCACAGGTGCAGGAGGAGCAGTCTGTGGAGGTGCCCTCATGGGCACCGAAACCCAGGGGGCGTCGGCCCAAAGCATCTACCAGGTCAGGGCACGAACAGGAGCAACCTGCCACCACCTCTGCTGGAGCCACAGGGGTAGCACCACGTAGGGGTACCCGGAAACGAAAGCCTAAAGTTCCGTGAGCACACAGGGATTGCACCAGGGTGTTTGTCTATTTGTTTTTTTTAAATTTCCACTCTTTGAATGTCAACACAAAATAAACTCACTTTTTCTCACCAATGCAGCCACCTCTTGTCTATAATTCTGCGGCTTGTGCAATAGGTCCCTTCCGTGCGCCTCATCATGACGACGACCACCCCGTCCCACCCATTGGGCATAATACAGTGGGTGCAGGTGTACAGGCACCACTCTTCTGTGGAGGGAGCCTGTATGGACCCTCGTCTGTGCACGTTATGACATGTGAACGCCTCACACAGTGTGATGTTAGGAGAACCGTTGGCATATGAGTGCCTCCCTGGCCTGACGAGCACGCAGGTGAGCCGGTGTTCGGCCCATGGGTCGTTCCTCCTCCTCTCCCTCTTCCTCCTCCTCGTCCTCATTGTCGTCCTCAATGTGGGTGGCGGGTGTGCATGGGGCCTCCTCCAGTGGCACCCCTCTCTGTAGTGCCATGTTATGCAGGGCACAGCAGACAACTATAATTCGTCCCACTCGGAGTGGCGTGTATTGGAGCGCTCCCCCGGAACGATCAAGGCACCTGAAGCGCATCTTGAGCAGCCCTATAGCCTGCTCAATTGTAGACCTGGTAGCAATGTGGATGTCATTATACCGACGCTGCGGCTCGGTAATGGGGTTCCTCAGAGGTGTCATAAGCCACGTGTGCAGGGGATATCCCTTGTCGCTGAGGAGCCAGCCGTTGCCGGCGTTGGGTGCGTGGAAGAGGGGCAGGACGGTGGACTCCCTGAGGACGAAGGCATCGTTGCAGCTGCCAGGGTATATGGCGCACACGTGTAGGAATCTCTGGCGGTGGTCACAAATGAGCTGGGCGTTCATGGAGTGATACCCTTTCCTGTTGATGAACAGCCCTGGCTCATGTGGAGGTGCCCGTATTGCTATGTGGGTGCAATCGATTACACCCTGCACCCGTGGGAAGCCAGCCACAGCATGGAATCCAACCGCCCTCTCCGTCTGGCTGCGCTCATCCATGGCGAAGTTGATGTCGGTCGAGGCCCTGCGGAACAACCCATCGGTGACCTGCCTTATGCACTTGTGTGCAGACGACTGACAGACCCCGGTGATGTCCCCTGTGGCACCCTGGAAGGATCCGGAGGCGAAGAAGTTGAGGGCAGTGGTGACTTTGACGGCGACGGGTAAGAAGATGCTGCTTGGTCCATCCGGGAGCAGCTCGTCATCAAGGAGGCTGCAGATGTCGGCGACTACCTGGCGAGTGACTCTGAGCCTACATATGCACTGCTGCTCAGAGAGGTCCATGAAGCTGAGCCTCGGTCTGTAGACCCTGTGCGGAGGGTAGTGCCTCCTGCGACGCATCTCTCTCTGCGGATGCCCTCCATCCTGCTGTGCAGGTGGATGTGCCACAGCACCGTGTTGTGGGGATGAACGTCTCTGAGGCGGACGGCGTGGACTGTGAGGCTGCTGAGGCTGGTCATGCTGTTCGTCCTCCGAGGATGTCAATGCAGCACCCATCTGGCAAGTGTAGGTCTGCGGGGTTGTGCACGCTAGAAAAGTGTGTCCTCGCACAGGGGTTGCACTTCCACGCCGGTGAATCTTCTTGCTTGGAGGAGGGCAGGCGTTGCCCAATGTTACGGAGTGTCCTCCTGCGTTGGTGAAGGCTCCTGGCTGCAACACGTCCGTTGGGAGTGTGAGTGTTTCCCCCAGTATGGGAAACAGTCTCATTTCACCGTAAAATCCCACACTTGTTAAATAAACAGCTCAATCAGGTCATTTAATGACCTGAAATACCTAGATAAATACACTCAAGTGGAACCCCGCTGGCTTTAATTGCCTGCGGGATTCCCACCAGCGGGGGCTACGCACGCACCCCCGCATGTCAGCTCGGAACCTGGAAGTGGGCGGGATCGAGGCGCGATCCGGTCCCGCTCCTCGAAATCAGGATTTTAGAGGCCCCCCCGCCGAGAACGCACCCGGGACCGGGTGCTAAAATCGGGCCCGATAGGTTAGAGGCAACTAAACTATGGCCCACAGTCCACATGCACTCTCTGAGCCTGGCTGTCAATCTGTGAAGCTCCAGTGACTCGACTCCTGCAGTCAGCTCCTGAACAGAGCAGCAAATAGTTAATTTGTAATGTTGGTTTGTGAGAAAGGAGGACTGATTTTATTCTTTGAATTCAGTGTTTTGTATTATAATTCTTCATACATGATCCCCGGGACTCCATGGTATGCAACCAAGTAACCGACGAAGACAAAAAGTTTAGACATCCCTGCGGTTAATGGTAATCGACTTCTTGTCCATGTTAACCTCAATACAAGTATTTGGAATAAAAAAGAAAATATTCAGTTTGAGAGAGCTTTTTAGATAGATATATATATATTTTTAATTATCTCAGTACTGACTTTAACTTGAAGCAAAGGGTCAAGTATATTCATTCAAAAGCAACAGTGCTGCACAAATCAGCTACCATTCTATGTATCAGCTCACAAAATAACTTCGGAATTCAAACTGAGTTCTTAAAGAAACTACTTTTTAAAAATAAAAATCTTGTTCAACAAATTATATTTAATTAATCAGTGTCTAAATTTTGAAGAGCAGGTCAACAAAAAGAGACAAAAGAGACTGCATGAATCAACTCTCAGATTTAAATTAAAAGCTAATTACAGCCAGATTAGAATGGTTCCCTCCCTCTAAACAGGTTACCACCCGTTTAAAACTAGCCCTTTAATAGACAGGAATTCACTGCATAAAATCCCACTACTATAATCCCATTGCTATAGCAAGTAACTGTGCACCCAGTTAGAAAGTTAACGCTAAATATTAATATGTCAAGTTGACTTACATCACAAAATATAACATCCAAGTCAAAATATTCTGCCAGCACTGTAAATAGGTGGATAAAGAATTTATTTTTTTTGGGGAGGGGGCATTGGAGGTTAAATCGTTAAACAGCAATAAAGAGAAATCTTGGAAAGTCAAAATTAATTCCAAAGTCAATAGTTATATATTATGTTTTGGTATTTGAAGTATTTTGCCAACCGCGGAAAATTCTAGGTCTGTCCAATTTGAGTAGGGACCGGATCCATTTCTTCTACCCCAGGTATTTTTCTGAGGTGAGACCTGGAATTCCCAGCACTGTCTAATTAACAGTATAAAGTAGTTATGAATGCTTAGCACTTTCAAGTGTTCCATTGCCAGCATTCATAAGTTTTGTCTTTCATACGGGCTAGTTTCAGACATTATTTGACCAAAAAAAACTCAACTCTTCAAAGCCATGAATGCAGATATCTGCAGAGGATTATCTGCTAGTTAATGCTCTAAGATACCTATAGAAAATAAGAACACAGCATCACAAAGAAAAGATCTATGGATTGAACAATACCGGTAACGTATGAGAAATTGACAAACAAATCTGTCACTGTCCCTGAGCAAGTTCAGGCCGATAGGCTTTTTGAAGTTACACCAAGAGGGCCAGGGGAACCTTTTGCAATCATTTTAGTCAATTTAACTTTAATTGAGAGCTAGCATAATCACAATTAAAGTAAGGAAGAAAAAAATATTATTGTGGGTTTGCAATATCTTGAACTCCCTCTTGTAATCCCTTAACATTGTAACTGTACTGCTCGGCTATATGTAAATATTCTGCTTTTGAATTTTGTTTTCTCTGTTGGCACACACAGGGATCAGTACAGTGCAATCGGTAATGTTGCATTTTGCACTCAGTACATGGAATCATAATTGCATTAAGATTAGATGAAGAATAAAAAGGAGATTGCAGTTGCAAGCAGCCAGATTGTGCATTACAATCAAGTCAATGGCATGGCACAGTGTTGTCTGGTGTCTGGAGATCTGCACTTCAATACGCTCTTCATTGCCATTAACTGTAAAGTCTTCATCATGTACCCAATCTGTATAAGTCTCCAGCAGCTGCTCAGACCAGTAAGGATATCAGAAGAACTTGACCCCTTTGCTGTCACTAAGGGTGATGATCTCTGCCTTTCGCTCAGATTGCAGAGCTTGCAGTGCCCGTAGCAGAAGCCACTCCTCCAAACCATGGAACTCTAGCAAGGACAGAACACAGTAATTACTTTCATCACAGGCACTATTTGCATTCTTATTGACAATATGAAAATTTACCAGGTGATTTGAATACAAGTCAGGGAGATCTTTATAATGATGGAAAGTGCTAGAAAGGTACAGCAGGCCCATCAGCATTTGAAAGAAAAAGGCAAGCTACCATTCCTCATCAGACCTTTCATCAATATGGCACTTCTGACAAAGGATCACACATCAAACAGCAACCTCTCTTTTCTCTTTCACTAACTGACTTGCTGTGTATTTTCTTTCTTTATTTCAGATTCTAGCATTGGATTCTTTTCATTTCTATGAGATCATTATAACTCTGAAGACTGATGTACATTTTTGTTTGAAAAACATATTCCTCATTTAATTTTGCAATCCGATATTCTCAAACATAAATAATGGATTTTACAGAACAGAAAAGCTGTAAGCTGAGTATGGCCCATCCTAATGTATGGCTGATGTGTTGCCATCATAGAGATAGTATAAATAGTGAAAGATTGTTTCTACTGGTTGGTGAAATAGTAACAAGAGAACACAGACTCAGGATTATCAATAGAAGGAAAGGGGAAGTTAGAAAAGACTTCTTTACAGAGAGGATTAGTAGAATGCTTTATCACATTGATGCACCGACTGCAGTATCATTTAAAAAGAGGACTGGATAAACATGTGAAGTGAAAAATTATAAAATGATACAAGGAAAGAGCAGGGAAATGAGAAAGTAGAAAACTCCAGTCAAAGAGAAAGAGCAGGGAAATGAGAAAGTAGAAAACTCCAGTCAAAGAGCTAGCACTGGCACAGGTGTAATGGGCCGAATAGTCTCCTCCTGTGCTGTAAATTCTATGGTTCTAAATTAGGCAATAAACTGATGAACCACAAGGAACAATCACCCAATTCTTCTTATTTTACTGTATGAGGGTAGCATAGCTTAAGAGCCAAATGTAATAGGGCATGAGTATGTATCCAGAATTCTGCATTCAGTGAGCTTCTGATTTCGGTCTTTTGCCGACGGGCTGTCTGAGCAATACATCAGGAAAAGTTATTGTTACACAATTATGTGGCTTTCATCAGAATAAACCTACTCAGTTATCATAATGGTTCACATATCATCATTCACGTATCATCATAAAGGTTCACAGAAAAGTGGTGGCATTAGAATTGTGCTTGTTTGAATTCTATATACTAGAAGTCAGAACATACACAGAGCGAAAAACAGGAACAAACAATTGAAAGGGAAGACAACTAGCCTATTGCTCCCTATCTTCAATTAATTATCAATTTACCTTACCTTCACCCTCCGTGTCCTCTCCATTGGAGAGTTCATAAAATGTGAATACAGAGTTTGTCATGCCATTCTTAGAAACCTGCAAGACATCAATACCGGACAATTATATACAATATGAACAGCTTTAATGAAAATAAAGGGTTCTCAGCACAGGAAGTTTAGGCACAGCTATAATCAATAGCCATACCTACATTTTAGGTAATCTAACCCACGTCACTTTGTTGGATTGGCATTAATGGCAAGGTAATGAAAGACTGATGAAATCAGCACCCAAAACCAATTAATGAATACTAACGGTTTTGATGATCAAACTATTGTTCAAAGACTATTTTTGTTTTGGACAAAACACCTGTAACATTCTGTTATGTTTCGCTGGCACTTAGTAGCTTCACATGACACGATTCTGGAGTATGTTAAAGATCCTAATTCTAAAAAGAATAGGGAGTTCTCTGGTGACCTGGCCAACATCCCTCCTTCAAGCAATACAGATTTGCTGGTTGTTCATCTCATTGTTGTTTGTGGGATCCTGCTGTGCACAAAATGCTAGATTTGCCTACAAAAATCATTGCACTTCAAAGGAATTAATTGTACATGAAGTGATGTGAGACATTTGAGACATAATAAAGTGTTAAATAAATGCAAGTCTTGTTTTTACTGGGTTGCTTCCAGATTATATTTTATGTACTAATTTCCACCTTTGGATCAGTGCTCCCTGGACTCTGTCTCTAACTGGATTACTGTATTGGGCAAATTGTGAAAGTCAATGGTTTTCAAAAAGGATAAAACAACTTTGGGATAGAAATGATTTTCTTGAAGCAATACAATCCTGAAGTAGTTTTACAGCCACATAATATGCTGCAGTTTTTTGACATTGGGTTAGGTTAGGAGAAATCTTTTCTATTTTTACTCATCAAGTTCTTCAGCACTGGGTAAATGGAAGGTTTTTCCATTTTTTGCACCCGGTATCAGTATCAAGAATTCACAGGTCAGATATAGGCCCGGCGCAGAATAAAGCTCACACTACTCTGCCCTAACTGCACCAGCATGGTATTTTCATTTCACACACATCCTTGTGGCCTTTCTGATTGAGATTCGCAATCTAATGTCAATTTGTCCAGAATTATGATCAGTTTTGTTGTGGATTCACATTCACTGGGAATGGGAGATTATTAAAACCAATTTCACTAAGGACACTTACAGCCAGCAATAAGAGGAGCCTTTCATCACATCAATCCATGGGGGTCGCAAAGGTGAAAGACCACTGTGCTAACCACTGCCAAGTCTTTTGAAAATATATGCAAACTGCTTAATTTTCAACATGTACAAAATTGCTTTCCATTTTACAAACTTTACATTGCTGTTCTTTTTTTCTCCTTTGCTTCCTAATTTAGTTTGAAGAAGAAAAGGGAATAGTGCTGAGTTTTGCCTTGTTCTGATAAGTTGCTGTTCAAACAGCTTTTTGTTGAGGAAAGATCTACATATCATCAGTTACTCTACAAGACTGCCAAAACGAATGGAGCAAAAAAAGGGGATTAGCGATAAATGAATTAAAAAACCCTTTACATGATTGTCAGGGTGTTTGCTGTACTGTGTGGGATTTGTTACAAGAACACTTGTAGAAAGCATGCAGTAAAGCAGGTTCTTACCCACTGATACAAAAGTTTTCCCCATTCCTCTGGTCTCCTCCACATTATAAGACAGCGAGTTTTATTCTTATCAATCCACTCTAAGTTTCCTAGAAGCAAAACAAATTACAGATAAATTCCTTAAAACACATGTGAGCTACATATTTCCTGATATTAAATTCAATACATGAATAGTGAAAACGCAAGCATGGTACTCACAGTGTTCTAGTCCATTACCCAAGTGGTCATTCATCATACATGAGCTTACACATCCAGTGCCAGACTACTTGATCATGCAAGGCACCATAACCACCTTAACCATAACTAATCCTGTCCTCACTTGATTTCCACACAAGCAGCAGAATCAGGAGTGCAAACCCTGGCTGTTTTTCCCTTCCTGCCCCAGGGCACTGAGATTGATTGCAACACCCTGTTGTCGCCTTTACTGAGATCAGTTAACTCTGCATAAACCATGGAGCATCTTAAGTCTGCATGACCCAGTACCACACTATGTGGTGTGTGTGCTCACTGAGCCATCAGGGAGCCCATAATGAGCAAATTTATTCATAAAGATGACAATATGTAAGCAGGGATGAAATACTGTTTCTGCCCCTGCCTCAGCTCATCTGCTGCTGAAACCCTCATCCATGCCTTTGTTGCCTCTAGACTATTCCAATGCTCTCATGGCTGGCCTCCCACCTAGCACCCTCCGTGAACTTCAGCTAATCCAAAACTTTGCTGCCCGTATCCTAACTGGCACCAAGTCCTGTTCACCCATCACCCCTGTGCTCGCTGACCTACATTGGCTCCCGATTCGCCAACACCTCGATTTTAAAATTCTCATCCTTGTTTTCAAATCCCTCCATGGCCTCCCTCCTCCCTAGTTCTGTAAGCTCTGGAACCTCATCCAGCTCTCCAACCCTCCTTGAACTCTGCGCTCCTCCAAATGCCAGATTTTCATTCGCTCCATCATTGGCGGCCGTCCTTCAGCAGCTTACGCCCTAAGCTCTGGAATTCCCTCCCAAAACCTCTCCGCCTCTCTTTCCTCCTTTAAGTCACTCCTTAAAACCTACCTCTTTGACCAAACTTTTAGTCACCTGTTCTAATACCTCATGTGTCTCGGCATCAAACTTTGTTTGATAACGCTCCTGTTAAGCGCTTTGGGACATTTTACTATGTTAAAGGCGCTAAATAAATGCAACAACTTCTTGTTGTTGTGTTAATCACAGCTCTTTTAAAATTATAAGGGAAAATCCAGTCTGAACTTGGAAGAAATCTGAAGAAATTTTACAAGCACAAGCCTAAAACTCGGTTTTGGTCTGTGTACCAACCTTTTTTCCGGAGTTCTTCTAATACAACTTGGATAGCTTCTATGGGGAACTTCCCTTTATATCAAAGTTGAGGAAAACCATCTCGCTTTGTAATAATTTTTCTTGACTGTGCTCTGGACAGCATTGTCCCACCTATTATTGGAAAAACTGTTTTCTTCCACCAAGTGATTCCATTTTGCAATGTACTGTAAGGATACTATACTTTCTACTACACAACATTTAACCTCTCGTTGAAGTGATGTTGTTACTGTATTGGGGAATTACGAGGTCCAGTAAGTTCCTGCTCTGGAAGCTCCACTCACCAGGGTCAACCTATACAGCATAGATACAGAGAAACTATTTTCACTGGTTGGGGAGTCTAGGACTAGAGGACATAGCCTAAAAATTAGAGACAGGACTCTCAGGAGTGAAGTTAGGAAACAGTTCTACATGCAAAGGGTGGTAGAAGTTTGGAACTCTCTTCCCTAAACGTCAGTTGATGCTAGCTCAATTGTTAATTTTAAATCTGAGATTGATAGATTTTTGTTATCCAAAGATATTAAGAGATATGGGGCTACGGCGGGTATATGGAGTTAGGACGCAGGTCAGCCATGATCTCATTGAATGGTGGATCAGGCTCGAGGGGCTAAATGGCCTACTCCTGTACTTATGTTCCTACGATACCATAGCTATAATAGCACAAACTACTGATTTTTTTTGGTGCCACAGCAGCTATCAGTAATGAGATAATGGGGTCAATTTTCGGATGGCCGAGCAGGTGCGTTCGTGGCGGGGGGGCTCCTAAAATTGGTGATTCCTGGAGCGGGTCCGGAGCCCGGCTCCAACCCGCCCACTTCCAGGTTCCCCAATGATGCGAATCGGTGCGCGCGCAGCCCCCGCATGCGGGACTCCCACCGGCAATCAAAGCCGGCGGGATCCCATTTAAGATCATTATCTGGGTACTTGAGGTCATTTACAGACCTCATTAGTTGGAGATTTTAGGAGGATTCGGATCTTGGACTACCCAGAGTGTGTTTCCCATGCTGGGGGAAACGCTCCCTGTTTAAACAGACATGTTGCAGCCAGCAGCAGCTGCAGAGGTCCATTTAACAGGTGTGGGGTAAACCCTCATTCATTGCAGCAGGGCACTCTGTCACCTCAGACAAAGTTTGGCTTGCCACACCATTGTCTCCACACTCCAAATTCTTAAATCATACCCTAAACTCTACTGTCCAAACACATTTACCTACTTTGTGGACCCCTCACACTCACACCGTCAGGATGCGAGGGAGGGGGGGGTCCATTTCTGCATTCATCACTCCATTGGAGGACGAGCAACATCACCAGCCTCGCCGTCTACCTCCGCCATGTGGAGCTACAGAACACGGCGCTGCGCAACAGGCACCTGCACAAAGTAGTCGTGCAACTACACATACACCCACTGTAGGGTGACCCAATGGGTGGCATCAAAGGTGTTCATGGAGAACCTCATGAAAGGGCATTATTGCCGAAGCCAGTCAAGAATGGCCAAGATGTGGCAGTAGTAATGACAATATAATATATAATACGAGTTGATCAGAAATCAAATATAAGTAATAACCATGACAAACCCTCAAACACCCTTGTGCATCCCCTTCATGCTCACGACACGTTTGCCTTATGCTTCCTACTACACATACGTAATACATGCCCTGTGGCTGCAGCACAGGTAGTGGCAGGTTGGGTGAGGCTGACCGTGAAAGAGATGCATCAGAGGGTGAGTATGAGATAGAGCCATGAGATTGTATGGGGATTGGGTTGAGTGGTAGTGGTGGGATGAGTACTGGTGAGGTGAGTAAGTGCAGGTAAGATGAGGATGAGCTTTGAGTGGGTGTGAGGAGTGATGTGATAGAGTAGTGTTGGCAGTGCAGAAGGAGATGTGGAGTGGGGGCGGTGATGTGGCAGACGGATTGTAGGGGAACGAGTAAATGTACTCACTTTGGCTGACCTACTTAGGTCATTGTAGCGCCTCCTGCACTGTATGCAGGTGCGTGATATGTTGGTGGTGCTGGTGACCTCCTCTGCCACCTCGAGCCGGGCCTTCATGGTGGCAGAGGCAGGCCACTTCCTCCCGTCCGCCGGGGAGAAGATCTCTGTCCTCCCCCTCCTCTTCACCCCATCCAGTAGGACCTGGAGTGAGGCATCATTAAACCTGGGAGCAGCCTTCCCCCTGGGCTGCTCCATGCTATAATTTTGGCTCCTTTCTGCAGCATCAGTCAGTGGAGGACTGCCCCTTTAAATAGGGCTCCTCCAGCTGACAGCCTATGATGTGGGTGCGCAGTCCGCCCGCTGTGCAGCTTTCCAGCGCGAAACCTGGAAGCCAAGGTAAATGGCTTCAATTTACTTACGATTGTGTGGGGAACCCACCGATTTTACTGGGCGGGTTACCCACGCGCCCAGTCGACCCCCCGCTGGCAACCCGCCTCCCTCCTAATATTGGCCCAATGTTACTGCTTCACTGATCACGAGATCAATGGTCAGCTCCACCTTCAGTATTGCGCACAGTTCAGGACACCATCCAACAGATGGGGCATCCTGGCCTTGAAGGGAGTACAAAGAAAGGCAACTCTGTTGATAATTGGGATTGAGCACATGTGCTTCAAGAAGAGTACAAAGGGATGTTTATATTGGAAAAATGGCAACAGGGCTTATCTTACTGAATTATTTAAAATCAAATTGGGCATGGATAAACTGGATCCAAAGAAATGCTCAATATTAACATAAGCTGTGGGATAAAGGCTCATGGACTCAAGCTTACATGAGAAAAGGTAAATTTGGTTAATACATTTCTTCATATGTAGCTTGGGTTTTAAACATGTGGCTGGCTGGGGTGAGTACAGCAAGTTTGCTCACTGTATCCGAGATTGATATTGATGCTCGGTGCCCAAAATTGAAAAATGCCCCATTCCTTGTAAGTAACATCCAAAAAGATTCCCCAAAAAGCTTAAATAAATTTACAATTTACAGGACACTTTGCCAGACAGCAAAATCTTTGTAAACAGTCAATTCATAAGGAAGTCCTGTGTTTTTAAAAAACATGTTCGTGCTAAGTAATATAATAACCTATCGAACTAGGAATGTAGGGAGGAGACAATGGTTTACTATCTATTAAAAGATATGATGTGGAGATGCCGGTGATGGACTGGGGTTGACAAATGTAAGGAATCTTACAGCACCAGGTTATAGTCCAACTGTTTTATTTGAAAATCACAAGCTTTCGGAGGCTTTCTCCTTCGTCAGGTGAGCGAGTGTGGGATTCCATGGAAGGTTACCGTATTTATATTCAGAGAACAATACCTGGTGATTACAGATAATCTTTCCAACTGCCCGTTGTCAAGGCAATCAAAGTGTTCAGACAGAGTGATGTTACCTACAGGACCACCGAATACACAAACGGCCAGAACACAAAACAGAGAGAGAGAGGGAGAGAAACATCCGAAAGGAAGAGAAAGACAGAGAATGACCCGTTGTGTTAAAAACAGATAACTTTTTTTCGCTGGTGGGGTTACGTGTAGCGTGACGTGAACCCAAGATCCCGGTTGAGGCCGTCCTCATGGGTGCGGAACTTGGCTATCAATTTCTGTTCGACGATTTTGTGTTGTCGTGTGTCTCAAAGGCCGCCTTGGAGAACGCTTACCCGAAGATCGGTGGCTGAATGGCCTTGACTGCTGAAGTGTTCCCCGACTGGGAGGGAACCCTCCCACAGCGAAAAATCGCATAGATCTCCTCAGAAGACTAACGCGGGACGCAACCAACAGAGTACCCTTCGTCGTCCAGTACTTCCCCGGAGCGGAGAAACTACGCCATGTTCTCCGCAGCCTTCAACATGTCATCGATGACGACGAACACCTCGCTAAGGCCATCCCCACACCTCCACTACTCGCCTTCAAACAGCCACCCAACCTCAAACAGACCATCGTTCGCAGCAAATTACCCAGCTTTCAGGAGAACAGCGTCCACGACACCACACAACCCTGCCACGGCAACCCCTGTAAGACATGCCAGATCAACGACACAGACACCACCATCACACGAGAGGACACCACCCACCAGGTACATGGTTCATACTCCTGTGACTTGGCCAACGTTGTCTACCTCATACATTGCAGGAAAGGATGCCCCGGAGCATGGTACATTGGCGAGACCATGCAGACACTGCGACAACGGATGAACGGACACCGCGCAACAATCGCCAGACAGGAGGGTTCCCTCCTAGTCGGGGAACACTTCAGCAGTCAAGGACATTCAGCCACCGATCTTCGGGTAAGCGTTCTCCAAGGCGGCCTTCGAGACACACGACAACACAAAATCGTCGAACAGAAATTGATAGCCAAGTTCCGCACCCATGAGGACGGCCTCAACCGGGATCTTGGGTTCACGTCACGCTACACGTAACCCCACCAGCGAAAAAAAGTTATCTGTTTTTAACACAACGGGTCATTCTCTGTCTTTCTCTTCCTTTCGGATGTTTCTCTCCCTCTCTCTCTCTGTTTTGTGTTCTGGCCGTTTGTGTATTCGGTGGTCCTGTAGGTAACATCACTCTGTCTGAACACTTTGATTGCCTTGACAACGGGCAGTTGGAAAGATTATCTGTAATCACCAGGTATTGTTCTCTGAATATAAATACGGTAACCTTCCATGGAATCCCACACTCGCTCACCTGACGAAGGAGAAAGCCTCCGAAAGCTTGTGATTTTCAAATAAAACAGTTGGACTATAACCTGGTGTTGTAAGATTCCTTACATTTATTAAAAGATAAGGGAACTAGAGAGGGAAAGACAGTACTTCCCCCTTTATTTTTTGTGCAGGCTTAGTTTTTAAAATGGGAACTGTTAGTTACAGGCAGGATATCTTATAAATTTGGGACTGCCATTTCATGAGGCGAGTGCACTCCATTGATGTCATCAGCTTGGGAGAGGGGAGCAAAAGGAAAGAAGAAATGTAACTTACAACAAAAGTCTTTCCTCTCACAGTCACTACTGCCTTTATGTGAAGGAGAACCGCCTGTTACTCGAACTTTGAACTACAGTGTTTAACCTATTAATAAACGTCACTCTACAGTGAAAATAATTCTAGGGATTAAAGCAACAGAGGGAGGAAAGCACAGCTCACTCTCACACACCTCTCAGCAACATTTTTAGGGGCAGGAGTGGGGCTTACGAGACAGTAAAATAAGGAAATTTTAGTTCACCTCTGTAGGCTAAGAACTGTGCTCCAGAGCAAACTATTTCCACTCATTGGTGAGTCGGTAACTAGAGGGGGTAAATTTAAGATCAACTCCAAAAGAATGAGGGAATAGGTTAGGAGAAATTTGTTCATTTTTTTTAACATAAAATTATTAGGTCACAAAATGCCCCATCAGAAACAATGTTAAAAACAGAATCCATAATAGCTTTTTCAAAAGAGAAATGGACAAATACTTGATTTTTTTTTAAAAAAAGGGCAAGGCAACAGGACTAAGTGGATAGCTCTTTCAGAAGAGCTGGCACAGTTGTGATGGGTTAAATACCCTCCTGCTGTGCTGCAAAATTCCATGTTTCTATGAAACCTAATGGTTGATAACAGGTGAGAATCAACAAAAACCTAAGTCTGCCATTTCATGGTTTAACATTCCTCCCATTTCAGAGGCTGACATAGTAAAGGATACGTTGGATCTTCTTATTGTTGAAGAGTGGACTTTCTTGGGCTTCCAATACATCGATAGTATAAAGCTTGTGATACTGCAGATAGGAGAGCACCAGTGAGCACCATGCTGCCAGCTGCTTGTGCTGGGTGTTAACATTCGGCTGTAGTCTAGAAATGGACAAAGTATATTAAAAATATAAAAGACCGTATGGGTAATAAAATGTTTTCTGGTGTCTGAGTAATTTAACATGATTCGCTTTAAAAATACACACATAACTTGGTCTCAACGATAAATACATCCCAAAAGTAAATCACTGTATGAAACACTTTGAGACAATTCAACAACATGATAAAGCACTTTTTTAATTGTAAATACTTCTTTATTTTAGTGGATGAGTTGACTTTCCAGTATATGACTTAATCAACGCCAGTACAAATGTGATGTTGAAATGCGTGCACAGGAGTGTTGGGTTCAGGATAATCTTTATATTTCACTTTTAATATAGGCTTGTAGACTCAAGAGATAGAGACGTCTGATTAATAATCTATACTTATACAAACCCAGCACACGCAGTGCTTTTGAGATTAACATCAACTGTACTCACGCACAAAAAACTCATCGGGCCTTGTGAACCACGTCCTCTGACCGCTCATGGCAGTCTCAGCAAAACTACTTAAGAGTTCCTAAAGTGTGCTGTACCCTTACATGGTTAATTATGAAAGGTAAGCATGATGTTAGTACGTAAGCACATTCCTAGTATGTGAGGTTAGTGCGGAAATACGCAGGGCTAATATTTAAGCGCGTTAATGGTCATGCTAACCACTTTTTCCCCTCGCACATGCTCATTAGTGAAATTATCTGTTTATTGTTCTTCAGTCATTCCACACACATGATCAACTAAGGTTGGCCTTCAGAATCTTCGCTTCCTTATCTCTCTAGATATTGATTACACTGAGACCTATTCTTCATTCACACTTCCAGCACTCCTTTCCAGGTGCCTGTCCAACAATTAACATTCTATTCTTAACTCATCCTGCAGTTAGCTTCTTGGTCTTCTGTCTTTGTGTGTCCAGAGTGCAATTTCATCCAATTTAACCCCTTCTGCTATCACAGCCTAACTATATGCCTACTCTTAATGGCATTAGGTCAGACTTGGTTGGTAAAATGTAATGGGGACACTATAGGGAAATTAATGCTGTTTCTCTTGCAAGACGCTGTATACGACTACAACAGGATGCTTGTTTTTGGAGAGGGAAGGAAAAACCTGTATAGTTGCTGCCCTGCAGCAAGTATGCCCATCGATAAACCAGAGACCAAGATTCACATTAATCTTACCACCTCACCCTGTCATTGACAGGCTGTGAGCGATCAAGTTCACACAAGATAAGATCAAACTTGAGATTAAAAACAAAAGAATAGGCATTGGATAGCTTCTCAGAAGCAAATACATTCTTGTCCTAACACCAAAATTCAGATAAGTCTTTATATGCGACTATGTTTACATGGAGGCTGCATTTGCTTTCATGGTTTAGCATATTTCTGCTGAAAAGGAAGATTGCTGACCTTTGCAGACACTGGGGAAAAAGCTTGTTCAATATCCACAATTTTTAAATTTTTTTTTGCAATCGAGCTATATTTAGTATCTCTACTCTAAGCAACAATTACTACTGGTAACTTAATGATGGGTAAAATTAACATCCATTGACGTATGTGGTTAACTTTTGGACTTTTGTTTCTTTTAGTCTTTATGCTTAAACTTTAAAATTACATCTCCCAATAAAGCAAGACAGACAGCAAGTGAGATTTCATTATTTACATTCCCTCTCCCATCCCCCACCACTAAAACCTGAACCCCGACCACTCCCCACCCCCTCTCCCCTCCACCACCTATTCCCCCACTCCCTCCCTCACCACTCCCCACCAACCCCGACCACTACGCATCTCCTCCCCCACCATCACTCCCCACCCCCTCCCCCCACTCCATACCACCAGTCTCCACCCTCTCCTCCACCACCACTCCCCAACCCCTCCACCCACCACCAGTCTCCACCCTCTCCTCCATCACCACTCCCCAACCCCTCCACCCACCACCACTCCCCAACCCCTCCACCCACCACCACTCCCCAACCCCTCCACCCACCACCACTCCCCAACCCCTCCACCCACCACCAGTCTCCACCCTCTCCACCCACCACCACTCCCCAACCCCTCCACCCACCACCAGTCTCCACCCTCTCCTCCACCACCACTCCCCAACCCCTCCACCCACCACCACTCCCCAACCCCTCCACCCACCACCAGTCTCCACCCTCTCCACCCACCACCACTCCCCAACCCCTCTACCCACCACCACTCCCCAACCCCTCCACCCACCACCACTCCCCAACCCCTCCCACCACTCCATACCACCAGTCTCCATCCTCTCCTCCACCACCACTCCCCACCACCACCTTCCCACCACCATCTCCATTCACCAACCCCTCCCCAACCCCCACCACCAGTCCCCACCCCCTCCCGCCACCTCTCCCCAACCCCACCACGACTCCCCACCCCCCAGCATTGTCTCATTGCACTCCTGTGAAGTGACTTGGGACAGTTTCCTAAATTAAAGGCTCTATATAAATTCAAGTTCTTGTTTGTTGTTGTCTCTTCGCAAAACTCGAAATGCTGACAGCAGTGTCAACCACTATCTGCAGTCCAACTGCAGCAATAAATAGCTGCAGCAATAATAAAAACAGCAATGGGCAGAGTCAACATGGTTTTATGAAAGTGAAATTGTTGACAATCGTTGACAAATTGACAAACCTATAAAGAGTTTATTGAGGATGTAACTAGCAGGGTAGATAAAGGGGAACCAGTGGATATCATATATTTGCATTTTCAAAAGGCATTCGATAAGGTGGAGTGGGTACGGTAGCATAGTAGTTATGTTACTGGACTAGTAATCCAGAGGCCTGGACTAATAATCCAGGGTCATGAGTTCAAATCCCGCCACAGCAGCTGGGGAATTTAAATTCAATTAATTAAATAAAATCTGGAATTAAAATACTAGTATCAGTAATGGTGGCCAAGAAACTACCGGATTGTCGTAAAAACCCATCTGGTTCACTAATGTCCTTTAGGGAAGGAAACCTGCCGTCCTTATCCGGTCTGGCCTATATGTGACTCCAAGACCCACAGCAATGTGGTTGATTCTTAATTGCCCTCTGAAATGGCCTAGCAAGCCACTCAGTTGTAAAATCTCGCTAAAAAAAGTCACAATAAGAATAAAACCGGACGGACCACCTGGCAACGGACCACTAGGCACCGAACATGATAAAGGCAAACCAAGCCCAGTCGACCCTGCAAAGTCCTCCTCACTAACATCTGGGGACTTGTGCCAAAATTGGGAGAGCTGTCCCAGACTAGTCAAGCAACAGCCTGACGTTGCCATACTCACAGAATCATACCTTTCAGCCAATGTCCCAGACTCTTCCATCACTATCCCTGGGTATGTCCTGTCCCACCGGCAGGACAGACCTACCAGAGGTGGCGGTACAGTGATATACAGTCAGGAGGGTGTGGCCATGTGAGTCCTCAACATTGACTCTGGACCCCGTGAAATCTCATGGCATCAGGTCAAACATGGGCAAGGAAACCTCCTGCTGATTACCACCTACCGTCCTCCCTCGGCTGATGAATCAGTCCTCCTCCATGTTGAACACCACTTGGAGGAAGCACTGACAGTAGCAATAGCACAGAATGTACTCTGGGTGGGGGACTTCAATGTCCATCACCAAGAGTGGCTCGGTAGTACCACTACTGACCGAGCTGGCCGAGTCCTAAAGGACATAGCTGCTAGACTGGGCCTGCGGCAGGTGGTGAGTGAACCAACACGAGGGAAAAACTAACTTGACCTCGTTCTCACCAATCTACCTGTCGCAAATGCATCTGTCCATGACAGTATTGGTAGGAGTGACCACCGCACAGTCCTCGTGGAGATGAAGTCCCATCTTCGCACTGAGGACACCATCCAACGTGTTGTGTGGCACTACCACCGTGCTAAATGGGATAGATTCGGAACAGATCTAGCAGCTCAAAACTGGGCAACCATGAGGCGCTGTGGGCCATCAGCAGCAGCAGAATTGTATACCAACACAATCTGTAACCTAATGGCCCGGCATATTCCTCACTCTACCATGACCAAGAAGCCAGCAGATCAACCCTGGTTCAATGAGGAGTGTAGAAGAGCATGCCAGGAGCAGCACCAGGCATACCTAAAAAAAGATGAGGTGCCAACCTGGTGAAGCTACAACTCAGGACTACATGCATGCTAAACAGCGGAAGCAACATGCTATAGACAGAGCTAAACGATTCCACAACCAACGGATCAGATCAAAACTCTGCAGTCCTGCCACATCCAGTCATGAATGGTGGTGGACAATTAAACAACTAACGGGAGGAGGAGGCTCTGCAAACATCCCCATCCTCAATGATGGCGGAGTCCAGCACGTGAGTGCAAAAGACAAGGCTGAAGCGTTTGCAACCATTTTCAGCCAGAAGTGCCGAGTGGATGATCCATCTCGGCCTCCTCCCGATATCCCCACCATCACAGAAGCCAGTCTTCAGCCAATTCGATTCACTCCACGTGATATCAAGAAACGGCTGAGTGCACTGGATACAGCAAAGGCTATGGGCCCCGACAACATCCCGGCTGTAGTGTTGAAGACTCGTGCTCCAGAACCAGCTGCGCCTCTAGCCAAGCTGTTCCAGTACAGCTACAACACTGGCATCTACCCGACAATGTGGAAAATTGCCCAGGTATGTCCTGTCCACAAAAAGCAGGACAAATCCAATCCGGCCAATTACCGCCCCATCAGTCCACTCTCAATCATCAGCAAAGTGATGGAAGGTGTCGTCGACAGTGCTATCAAGCGGCACTTACTCACCAATAACCTGCTCACCGATGCTCAGTTTGGGTTCCGCCAGGACCACTTGGCTTCAGACCTCATTACAGCCTTGGTCCAAACATGGACAAAAGAGCTGAATTCCAGAGGTGAGGTGAGAGTGACTGCCCTTGACATCAAGGCAGCATTTGACTGAGTGTGGCACCAAGGAGCCCTAGTAAAATTGAAGTCAATGGGAATCAGGGGGAAAACTCTCCAGTGGCTAGAGTCATACCTAACACAAAGGAAGATGTTAGTGGTTGTTGGAGGCCAATCATCTCAGCCCCAGGACATTGCTGCAGGAGTTACTCAGGGCAGTGTCCTAGGCCCAACCGTCTTCAGCTGCTTCATCAATGACCTTCCCTCCATCATAAGGTCAGAAATGGGGATGTTCGCTGATGATTGCACAGTGTTCAGTTCCATTCGCAACCCCTCAGATAATGAAGCAGTCTGAGCCCACATGCAGCAAGACCTGGACAACATCCAGGCTTGGGCTCATAAGTGGCAAGTAACATTCGCGCCAGATAAATGCCAGGCAATGACCATCTCCAACAAGAGAGAGTCTAACCACCTCCCCTTGACATTCAACGGCATTACCATCGCCGAATCCCCCATCATCAACATCCTGGGGGGTCACCATTGACCAGAAACTTAATTGGACCAGCCATATAAATACTGTGGCTACAAGAGCAGGTCGGAGGCTGGGTATTCTGCGGCGAGTGACTCACCTCCTGACTCCCCAAAGCCTTTCCACCATCTACAAGGCACAAGTCAGGAGTGTGATGGAATACTCTCCACTTGCTTGGATGAGTGCAGCTCCAACAACACTCAAGAAGCTCGACACCATCCTGCTTGATTGGCACCCCATCCATCACCCTAAACATTCACTCCCTTCTCCACCGGCGCACAGTGGCTGCAGTGTGTACCATCCACAGGATGCACTGCAGCAACTCGCCAAGGCTTCTTCGACAGCACCTCCCAAACCCGCGACCTCTACCATCTAGAAGGACAATAGCAGCAGGAACTTGGGAACAACACCACCTGCACATTCCCCTCCAAGTCACACACCATCGCGACTTGGAAATATATCGCCATTCCTTCATTGTCGCTGGGGTCAAAATTCTGGAACTCCCTTCCTAACAGCACTGTGGGAGAATCTTCACCACACGGACTGCAGCAGTTCAAGAAGGCGGCTCACCACCACCTTCTCAAGGGCAATTAGGGATGGGCAATAAATGCCGGCCTCGCCAGCGATGCCCACATTCCATGAACGAATGAAAAAAAACATAAAATGTTGTTATACAAGGTAAGGGCTCATGGGTTGGGGGGGTATATATTAGCATAAAGGTTTGGTTAACGGACCGAAAACAGACAGTAGGGATAAACGGTCATTTTCAGGCTGGCAGGCTGTAACTAGTGGGTGCCGCAAGGATCAGTGCTTGGGCCTCAGCTACTTACAATCTATACTAATGACTTAGATGAAGGGACCGAGTGTAATGTATCCAAGTTTGCTGATGATACAAAGCTAGGTGGGAAAGTAAGCTGTGAGGACACAAAGGGGTGATTTTAAACCCCAAGAACGGGTGGGTTGTGGGGGCGGGTGGGTGTTGAAAATAATTGTTTTTTGGGTCGCGATCGCAACCTGGCTTTATTTCCGGGTTTAATGTCTGTGCATAAAAGTACAGGCTTCCCACTGGAAATGCAAAGTCTGAAAATATTGCGGTTGCGACCCAAAAATAAACTATTTTCAACTCCCACCCGCCCCCTACCCACCCGTTCTTGGGTTTAAAATCACCCCAAAGAGTCTGCAAATGGATATCGACAGGTTAAGTGAGTGGGCAAGAAGGTGGCAGATGGAGTATAATGTGGGGAAATGTGAGGTTATTCACTTTGGTAGCAAGAATAGAAAAACAGAATATTTTTAAATGGTGAGAAACTATTAAATGTCGGTGTTTAGAGAGACTTGGGTGTCCTCATACAAGAAACACAAAAAGTTAGCAGGCAGGTACAGCAGGCAATTAGGAAAGCCAACGAATGTTGGCATTTATTGCAAGGGGGTTGGAGTACAAAAGTAAGGAAGTCTTACTAAAATTCTACAGGGCTTTGGTGAGACCTCACCTGGAGCACTGTGTACAGTTTTGATCTCCTTATCTAAGGAAGGATATCCTTGCCTTTGAGGTGGTGCAGCGAAGGTA